>NC_091986.1:43879323-45224843 GCF_044704955.1 Pristiophorus japonicus | reverse complement strand
CTGTTGGGGGCAGTGGCAAGGGTGCTGGAGAGCCTGTCGCAAGTGGTGAGGAGTGTGGAGGAGTCCGCCTCCCACATTGTGGACAGCTCTACGCACTCTATGGAGCCCATCATTGCCAGTGTGCAGACGACGGTGGACTCCCAGAGTGACCGTGCAGATCCAGCTGTGGCACCTCATGTCGTGAACGATGTGGCAGCTGCCATTACAGCACAGGCGCAAGGGAACGAGCGTCTGAGTGCTGCTTTGGAGACGATGGCCACTGCCCTGGAAACTCAGAATGCTCTCATGCACTCTGGGCAACAGGCCACGGAGCGTCTTACTGCTGTCATCTCTGGTGGCATTGAGACTGTGTCTGCTCTCATGCAGTCTCAGCTGGATGCCACGCGAGAGCTGACTGTTGCCATCGCGGCTGGGTCCACCACGGTCCACGGGGGAGCTTCGGTGTCGCACCACACCACCGACCTGTGCTCCAGCAGATTGGTGGTGATGGTGATGTGCTGCCCCAGGGGAGTGGTGCAGGCTCCTCGGACCAGGATGATGATGCGCTCTCTCAGGATCACAGCAGTCCTGAGCCCAGACCTGTCATTGCACCATTGCCGACAAGCATGGAATCGCCCGAGTCAAGGCCGACTGAACGCACCGAGGAGGGTGCTGCTCAGTCTGCAGTGGGCCCTTCCAGGGCCAGAGCAGGTCAAGGGCCTCCTAGAGGGACATCTGTAGCTTCAACATTTGAAACACAGCAGCCTTCCCAGATCCATGGTGCAGCCACAGGGGAGACACTGCGGTGTAGTTCCGGGTTATAAGGAGATGCACAAGGGTGAGAAATGATTATGTGTATGTTTTCTGCACCTTTATTTGTTGTGCAATAAATCTTTATTTTGTGTTCCCATATCTGTGCAGGTCTCTCATTTCACAGTGGGCAATGATGTGTGAAACAGCTCATTGGGATGGCCACGGAGATGCAAAGATGAAGGGTGAAGTGGGCATGAACTCATCGGAAATGAGCGGCAATGAGGCGGTTCTGTATTTCCCTTGCAGGGTTTGGATGGCGACACGGTCTCCTGTGTGGCCGGCGACCCGCATCCTGATCTTCCTCAGGCTCCTCCTCCTCCTCCTCCTCCTCCTCCTCCTCACGCGCGTCGTGCTCCTGCTCCTCCCCCTGGTCGTCCTCCTCAGGTGGTACAGCTGGCTCATCCTCCAATGGTTGTGCCCTCATGAGTGTCAGGTTGTGAAGCATGCAGCAGACCACCACGAATAAGAAGACCCGCTCAGGCGAGTACTGCAACACTGCACCAGAGCAATCCAGACAACGGAACCTCTGCTTAAGGATCCCGGTGCACTGCTCAATTAAGCACCTGATGGCTGAATGAGAGTCATTGTAGGCTGGCTGCACAGCAGACCTGGGGTTGAAAAGGGGGATCAGCAGCCAAGTGCACAGTGGGTAGCCCCTGCCCCTGTCTCCAAGGAGCCAGCCGCAATCTTGGTTTGGGCCAGCAAACACGCCGGGCACACCGGTCTGGTGCAGGATGAATGCATCGTGGCTGCTGCCAGGATACCGAGCATCAACTGCCATGATTTTACGGGGTGGTCGCACACCAGCTGCACGTTGAGGGAATGGAATTCCTTGCTGTTTCTGAAGATCTCAGGATTGTTCTGTGGTACCCTCAATGTAATGTGAACGCAGTCTATGGCGCCCTGAATCCTGGGGAAGCCCACAATCTTCACAAATCAGGTCTGCCGCTCCAACTGCTTCTCTCCTTCTCTTATAGAGAGCGTCTGTCACTTGACAGATAGAGCGATGCTCGGCTAACTGAGAAATGTTGGAGATGTCTGCTGTAGCAGATTGGAAACAGTCAGTGGCATAGAAATTGAGTGCTATGGTCACTTTGGTTGCTACGGTCAGAGCTTTCCTCAACCTTGTCTGAGGCTGGAGGTCTGGCTGCAGAAGATTACACAATTCCCTGACAATGTCCTTCTGGAATCAAAGACCACGGAGACATCGGTCATCGGTCAGGTTCACGTACAAATACTGCTGCCTGTAGACCCTTGTACGATAGGGCCTTCTCCCCTCACGTCTATGGTCGGGTCTTCCTATGGCAGCTGCCTCATTGCCTTCTCCCTCATGCTCTTGCTGCTCCTCACTCTTTGCAGCCTGCTGCTGGCAAGCATCTGCCTCCTGTACATCCTGCCTTCTCTCGATTTCACCCACTATCTGGTGAGGGGGGGGTCAGCCTGACCCTCTTCCTGATGGCAGGTCCTTCCTGGGCCACTTCTCTGGGTTGAGGTCTGTCGCCATTTCCATGGCCTTCTGCATGTTGGGCATCCATGTCTGCTGCATCACTTACCCGCTGCCTCTGGAGCCATTGGAGACAGCGCCGCCTTTTCCTGCGTGCCTGCCTGCGACGCACAAAGTCCAGGAGACGTTCCGCTGCCAGCACTGAGCCCATTGCCTCCACAAGTACAACCTCCACACTGAGGGCTCTGTGTTGTACAGATTGAGGACCCGAGCCCACTAGCACTCAATGCCGCTCTGAAAAGGGCAACTGACAAACTTATGAGAAGTCCGAAAAGTGCTCGGCCAAAAAAATGGAGATGCACGCAACACACCTTTAAAGTCCGCTGGCAGTCTTGAGCCGGCACTGTACACCGACCAAAAAAACTGTCGGCAACACCAACAGGTGGCCAGAAGACTTTTTGAAGTGAATTTAGCTTCTAGGGCAGAGCCGCTTCGGTGCATGCTCTGATAACGTCGTTACCGACGTATCTGCAGGAGCGGGCAGAAGTGAGGGGAGCGGGGCGGATCCTCATACCGCAGCAAAAAGCCCCGAGGTCAATTTCGTAAACGTCGGCCCATCCACTGCAAGTCGCCAGCCATTTTGCACTGCCCCATGGCAGCTGCTTTCAGGCAGCCAGAGACCTTATCGGGAGTCCGAATTTCGGCCCCAAAGTATTTATAGCACAGAAACAGTCCACTCGGCCTAACTGGTCTATGCTGGTGTTTATGCTCCACACGAGCCTCCTCCCACCCCTCTTCATCTCACCCTATCAGCATATCCTTCTCCCTCATGTGTTTATCTAGCTTCCCCTTAAGTGTATCTATGCTATTCACCTCAACCCGCTCCCTGTGGTGGAAAGTTCCACAAATTTCCTATTGGATTTATAAGAAACTATCTTATATTATGGCCCCTAGTTCTGGTCTCTTGCATTTATTCAGCACCTTTCATGACATCGGGATGTCCCAAAGTGCTTTACACCCAAAGCAAGTATTTTTGAGGTGTAGTTAATGTTGTAACGTGGGAAATGCAGCAGCTAATTTGCGCACAGCAACATCCCACAAATAGCAATGAGAAATATGACCAGATCAACTTGTTGTTTTCATCTTGTTGTTAACAAGTAATCAGATCCAGAAGATGAAAATAATGTTCTTTCTCAGAGCAGAGTGTGTCTCATACCTCTGGCACAATTAAACAGGTAAACCCATAATTCTCTTGGGGTATCATGGTTTTAAACTGCATTGACACTGCAGGCTGCAAGTCCAAAGTTCTCTCTACATGCTGGAGTTATTGAATCTTCAGAGTAATTAAATCTGGGAGCTGTCTAACACTATCAGGCGTGAATCTGCTTTTCACTAATCCTATTTGATCCAACTATATAGGTTGGTGGGCTTTTCATTATGATTTTTGAGTAGGAGGACATGTGAGAAGAGAGACAGATATCATGAACTCCGACTGATATGTGTCCAAGACACTAATTAACATCAAAAAATACTTCAAAACAGAATTTTTTGAAGCTGCAATACCCAAAATGAGGCCGTGAAATAACAATACCGTAATACTGAAGCCTTGTCACATAGAATTACAAAGTATTTACAGCACGGAGAGAGGCCAGTCGGCCCAACTGGTCCATGCTGGCATCCTCCCACCCTACTTCAGGTCACTTTCAGCAGATCCGTCTATTCCTTTCTCCCTCATGTGTTTATCTAACTTCTCCTTAAATCATAGAATGGTTACAGCACCGAAGGAGGCCATTCGGCCCATCGAGCCCAAGTCGGCTCCCTGCAAAAACACCTCAGCTAGCCCCACTCCTCGGCCACTTCCCCGGAGCTCTGCAAATTGTTTCCTTCAGCTACTTATCCAACTCCCTTTTGAAAGCCATGAATGCATCTATGCTATTTGCCTCAACCACTCCCTGTGGTAGCCAGTTCCACATTCTCACCAGGCTCTGGGTAAAGCAGTTTATCCTGAATTCCCTATTGAATTTATGGTGAGACAGAGCAATTGCCGAGGCATGCCGAACAGGCAGATATCATCAGTGTGGATGTACTAAAGGTTACTCAGAATTCATCATAGGCAGTCCCTCAAAATCGAGGAAGAATTGCTTCCACTCTAAAAGTGAGTTCTCAAGTGACTGTACAGTCCAATAAGGCAATTACAGTCTCTGTCACAGGTGGGGCAAAAGGAAAGGGTGGGTGGGGAGCCTGGTTTAGAAATATAGAAACATAGAAAATAGGTGCAGGAGTAGGCCATTCAGCCCTTCGAGCCTGCACCACCATTCAATAAGATCATGGCTGATCATTCACCTCAGTACCCCATTCCTACTTTCTCTCCACACCCCTTGATCTCTTTAGCCATAAGGGCCATAGCTAACTCCCTCTTGAATACATCCAGCGAACTGGCATCAACAACTCTCTGCGGTAGAGAATTCAACAGGTTAACAACTCTCTGACTGAAAAAGTTTCTCCTCATCTCGGTCCTAAATGGCCTACCTCTTATCCTTAGACTGTGACCCCTGGTTCTGGACTTCCCCAACACTGGGAGCATTCTTCCTGCTTCTAACCGTCCAGTCCAGTCATAATTTTATATGTTTCTATGAGACCCCCTCTCATTCTTCTAAATTCTAGTGAGTTTTAGCCTAGCCGATCCAGTCTTTCCACATATGTCAGTCTTGCCATCCCGGGAATCAGTCTGGTGAATCTTCGCTGCACTCCCTCAATAGCAAACACGTCCTTCCTCAGATTAGGAGACTGTCATGTATTCAACCAGCATTGTAACCCATGTATAATCTGACCTAAGTTGTACACTGTTAGAGCAAGGTGGTGAACTTGTGGGAGACACTCCTAACCTGAATCTTCAGGTATAAAAGAGGAAGCTCCACCCACTTCCATTACTTGAGTGCTAAGGAATAAAGGACAGGTCACAGACTGACCTTCTCTCAAGCATGGGCCTCGTGTGCATTTATACTGTATAGTAAGGACGTATCAATGGCGACAAGAAACTGGGATTTAAACCACGCGAGCATGGCCACTAGCAGAACAGGTGAGAGGTACTGTGTTAAAGAATGGTTGGGACAGAGATTCAACATTGTTAAAGCAGCACACAGTTCTCCAGGCAGACAAGGGCAATCGGGCATGCCCCAACAGGTAGTCGAACCCAGAGGGGGAGTTCGACAGACAATGGCAAGCTGAACGGCGATTCACGCCATTGCACTGGACAATGCGGCCAGTCATGGGGCCATCAACACCTGGGCGCACTCAAGGACAGTCACAAGGGTAGTCAGGGACGATTGACTGGCAAGGGACCTTTTGTTTCCAGCAACGGCTCATGTTGGAGGCGTGGAGGCACACACTCAGCCTGAGTTTGCAGAGATGAGCAAAATACCTGCAGAAATTGCAGAAATGAACGCTGGGGGAAATCACTGGAAGCTGAAATTCAGCGAGTTCATGTGGAGTACATATACAGTTCATACACCAGGACGCTACCTATAATGATGAAAGTGCTCCTCAATGGCATCCCAGTATTAATGGAGCTAGACACGGGGGCCAGCCAGTCCCTGATGGGTATCAAACAGTTCGAAAAGTTGTGGGCGTCCAAGGCCAGGAGGCCAAAATTATCGCCGATTGACGCACAGGTACGGACATACACAAAGGAGATCATTCCGGTGTGAGGCAGCGCCACGGTAGTCATGACCCACAAAGATTCGGAGAACAGGTTGCCACTCTGGGTTGTCCCGGGGGACGGTCCCGCACTACTGGGGAGGAGTTTGCTTGCTGTCATGTACTGGAAATGGGGCGATGTCAATGCAATTTCCTCTGTGGAGCGAGTATCATGCTCACAGATCCTGGACAAATTTGACTCATTATTTCAACCCGGCATCGGCACTTTCATGGGGGCCAAGGTAGTGATTCACATAAACCCGGACGCCAGGCCAGTACACCACAAGACCAGAGTGGTGCCGTACGTGATGCGGGAAAAGATAGAAGGCGAATTGGACCGCCTGCTGAGGGAAGGCATCATCTCGCCAATCGAATTCAGTGACTGGGCGAGCCCGATCATGCTGGTGCTCAAGGCGGATGGGTCGGTCAGGATATGTGGCGATTACAAGGCCACCATCAATCGGGTGTCACTCCAAGACCAGTACTTGCTACCGAGAGTGGAGGACCCCTTTGCGACGCTATCCGGTGGCAAACTTTTTTCAAAATTGGACCTGACCTCAGCTTACATGACCCAGGAGCTGGCGAATAGAAACATAGAAACATAGAAAATAGGTGCAGGAGCAGGCCATTCAGCCCTTCTAGCCTGCACCGCCATTCAATGAGTTCATGGCTGAACATGAAACTTCAGTACCCCCTTCCTGCTTTCACGCCATACCTCTTGATCCCCCGAGTAGTAAGGACTTCATCTAACTCCCTTTTGAATATATTTAGTGAATTGGCCTCAACTACTTTCTGTGGTAGAAAATTCCACAGGTTCACCACTCTCTTGGTGAAGAAGTTTCTCCTCATCTCGGTCCTAAATGGCTTACCCCTTATCCTCAGACTGTGACCCCTGGTTCTGGACTTCCCCAACATTGGGAACATTCTTCCTGCATCCAACCTGTCCAAACCCTTCAGAATTTTAAACATTTCTATGAGGTCCCCTCTCACTCTTCTGAACTCCAGTGAATACAAGCCCAGTTGATTCAGTCTTTCTTGATAGGTCAGTCCCACCATCCCGGGAATCAGTCTGGTGAATCTTCGCTGCACTCCCTCAATAGCAAGAATGTCCTTCCTCAAATTAGGAGACCAAAACTGTACACAATACTCCAGGTGTGGCCTCACCAAGGCCCTGTACAACTGTAGCAACACCTCCCTGCCCCTGTACTCAAATCCCCTCGCTATGAAGGCCAACATGCCATTTGCTTTCTTAACCGCCTGCTGTACCTGCAATGCCAACCTTCAATGACTGATGTACCATGACACCCAGGTCTCGTTGCACCTTCCCTTTTCCTAATCTGTCACCATTCAGATAATAGTCTGTCTCTCTGTTTTTACCACCAAAGTGGATAACCTCACATTTATCCACATTATACTACATCGCCCCGCATTTACCCACTCACCTAACCTATCCAAGTCACTCTGCAGCCTTATAGCATCCTCCTCGCAGCTCACACTGCCACCCAACTTAGTGTCATCCGCAAATTTGGAGATACTACATTTAATCCCCTCGTCTAAATCATTAGTGTACAATGTAAACAGCTGGGGCCCCAGCACAGAACCTTGCGGTATCCCACTACTCACTGCCTGCCATTCTGAAAAGTACCCATTTACTCCTACTCTTTGCTTCCTGTCTGACAACCAGTTCTCAATCCATGTCAGCACACTACCCCCAATCCCATGTGCTTTAACTTTGCACATTAATCTCCTGTGTGGGACCTTATCGAAAGCCTTCTGAAAGTCCAAATATACCACATAAAATGGTTCTCCTTTGTCCACTTTACTGGAAACATCCTCAAAAAATTCCAGAAGATTTGTCAAGCATGATCTCCCTTTCACAAATCCATGCTGACTTGGACCTATCATGTCACCATTTTCCAAATGCGCTGCTATGACATCCTTAATAATTGATTCCATCATTTTACCCACTATTGAGGTCAGGCTGACCGGTCTATAATTCCCAGCTTTCTCTCTCCCTCCTTTTTTAAAAAGTGGGGTTACATTGGCTACCCTCCACTCCATAGGAACTGATCCAGAGTCAATGGAATGTTGGAAAATGACTGTCAATGCATCCGCTATTTCCAAGGCCACCTCCTTAAGTATTCTGGGATGCAGTCCATCAGGCCCTGGGGATTTATCGGCCTTCAATCCCATCAATTACCCCAACACAATTTCCCGACTAATAAAGATTTCCCTCAGTTCCTCCTCCTTACTAGACCCTCTGACCCCTTTTATATCCGGAAGGTTGTTTGTGCCCTCCTTAGTGAATACTGAACCAAAGTACTTGTTCAATTGGTCTGCCATTTCTTTGTTCCCCGTTATGACTTGCCCTGATTCTGACTGCAGGGGACCTACGTTTGTCTTTACTAACCTTTTTCTCTTTACATACCTATATAAACTTTTGCAATCCGCCTTAATGTTCCCTGCAAGCTTCTTCTCGTACTCCATTTTCCCTGCCCTAATCAAACCCTTTGTCCTCCTCTGCTGAGTTCTAAATTTCTCCCAGTCCCCAGCTTCGCTGCTATTTCTGGCCAATTTGTATGCCACTTCCTTGGCTTTAATACTATTCCTGATTTCCCTAGATAGCCACGGTTGAGCTACGTTCCCTTTTTTATTTTTACGCCAGAGAGGAATGTACAATTGTTGTAATTCATCCATGCGGTCTCTAAATGTCTGCCATTGCCCATCCACAGTCAACCCCTTAAGTATCATTCGCCAATCTATCTTAGCCAATTCACGTCTCATACCTTCAAAGTTACCCTTCTTTAAGTTCTGGACCATGGTCTCTGAATTAACTGTTTCATTCTCCATCCTAATGCAGAATTCCACCATATTATGGTCACTCTTCCCCAAGGGGCCTCGCACAATGAGATTGTTAATGAATCCTCTCTCATTACACAACACCCAGTCTAAGATGGCCTCCCCCCTAGTTGGTTCCTCGACATATTGGTCTAGAAAACCATCTCTTATGCACTCCAGGAAATCCTCCTCCACTGTATTGCTTCCAGTTTGGCTAGCCCAATCTATGTGCATATTAAAGTCACCCATTATAACTGCTGCACCTTTATTGCATGCACTCCTAATTTCCTGTTTGATGCCCTCCCCAACATCACTACTACTGTTTGGAGGTCTGTACACAACTCCCACTAACGTTTTTTGCCCTTTAGTGTTCTGCAGCTCTACCCATATAGATTCCACATCATCCAAGCTAATGTCTTTCCTAACTATTGCATTAATCTCCTCTTTAACCAGCAATGCTACCCCACCTCCTTTTCCTTTTATTCTATCCTTCCTGAATGTTGAATACCCCTGGATGTTGAGTTCCCAGCCCTGATCATCCTGGAGCCACGTCTCCGTAATCCCAATCACATCATATTTGTTAACATCTATTTGCACAGTTAATTCATCCACCTTATTGCGGATACTCCTTGCATTAAGACACAAAGCCTTCAGACTTGCTTTTTTAACACCCTTTGTCCTTTTAGAATTTTGCTGTACAGTGGCCCTTTTTGTTCTTTGCCCTCCACTTTTCCTCATCTCCTTTCTGTCTTTTGCTTTTGCCTCATTTTTGTCTCCCTCTGTCTCCCTGCATAGGTTCCCATCCCCCTGCAATATTAGTTTAACTCCTCCCCAACAGCACTAGCAAACACTCCCCCTAGGACATTGGTTCCGGTCCTGCCCAGGTGCAGACCGTCCGGTTTGTACTGGTCCCACCTCCCCCAGAACCGATTCCAATGCCCCAGGAATTTGAATCCCTCCCTGCTGCACCACTGCTCAAGCCACGTATTCATCTGCGCTATCCTGCGATTCCTACTCTGACTAGCACGTGGCACTGGAAGCAATCCCGAGATTACTACTTTTGAGGTCCTACTTTTTAATTTAGCTCCTAGCTCCTTAAATTCTTTTCGTAGGACCTCATCCCTTTTTTTACCTATGTCGTTGGTACCAATGTGCACCACGACAACTGGCTGTTCTCCCTCCCATTTCAGAATGTCCTGCACCCGCTCCGAGACATCCTTGACCCTTGCATCAGGGAGGCAACATACCATCCTGGAGTCTCGGTTGCGGCCGCAGAAACGCCTATCAATTCCCCTCACCATCGAATCCCCTATCACTATCGCGCTCCCAATCTTTTTCCTGCCCTCCTGTACAGCAGAGCCAGCCACGGTGCCATGAACTTGGCTGCTGCTGCCCTCCCCTGATGAGTCATCCCCCCCAACAGTACTCAAAGCAGTGTATCTGTTTTGCAGGGGGATGACCACAGGGGACTCCTGCACTATCTTTCTTGCACTGCTCTTCCTGCTGGTCTTCCATTCCCTATCTGGCTGTGGACCCTTCTCCTGCGGTAAGACCAACTCACTACACTAATGAGTCGAAGAAGCTGACCACTATCACGACACACAAGGGGTTGTTTGAGTACAACACATGTCCGTTCGGGATTCGCTCGGCCGCCGCGATTTTTCAATGAAATATAGAAAGCCTCCTCAAGTTGATTCCAGGGACGGTGGTTTTTCAGGACGACATCCTCATCACGGGTTATGATACTGAAGAACACCTCCACAACCTGGAGGAGGTGCTATGCAGACTGGACCGGGTAGGGCTGCGACTGAAAAAGGCAAAGTGCGTCTTCCTAGCCCCAGAGGTAGAATTCCTGGGGATGAGGGTAGCAGCAGACGGGATCAGCCCTACTGCATCCAAGACAGAAGCGATCCAGAGAGCACCCATACCCCGTAACACGGCGGAGCTGCATTCGTTCCTGGGGCTACTGAACTATTTTGGTACCTTTCTTCCCAAATTGAGCACGCTGCTAGAGCCACTACACGTGCTCCTATGCAAAGGTCATGAATGGGTCTGGGGGGACAGCCAGGAAAGGGCTTTTAATAGAGCATGCGATTTGTTATGTTCCAACAATCTGTTAATGCTATATGACCCATGTAAGAAACTTGTGTTAATGTGCGATGCATCGTCCTATGGTGTCGGGTGTGTGTTGCAGCATGTCAATGCCAAGGGTCAGTTACAGTCGGTAGCTTATGCCTCCAGAAGTCTGTCCCAAGCAGAAAGGGGCTACGGGATGGTAGAAAAGGAGATGCTCGCATGTGTATATGCGGTAAAGAAAATGCATCAGTTCCTGTTTGGCAGGAAATTTGAGCTGGAGACAGATCACAAACCCCCAACGTCCCTTTTGGCCGACAACAAGACCATAAATGCAAGCGCATCGGCCCGCATACAGAGGTGGGCACTCACGTTAGCCGCCTATGACTATACAATTCGGCACAGACCGGGCACCGGAAACTGCGCCGATGCACTCAGCAGGCTCCCACTAGCCACCACTGAGGGGGCTACCGAGCATGCTGCTGAGATGGTTATAGCTGTTGAAGCTTTCGGAAGTGAAGGCTCACCCATGACAGCCCGTCAGATTAAAGTCTGGAGAAATAGAGACCCGCTATTGTCTCTAGTCAAGAAATGTGTCCTGAATGGGGACTGGGCAGTCACGTACAGGGCATGCCCTGAGGAATTTAAACCATTTCACAGGCGCAGGGATGAAGTCTCGATTCAGGCCGATTGCCCACTGTGGGGAAACCGCGTAGTCATGACCCAGATGGGCAGAGAGGTGTTCATCAGAGAACTCCACAATGAGAACCCAGGCATTGTCATGATGAAGGCATAGAAACATAGAAAATAGGTGCAGGAGCAGGCCATTCAGCCCTTCTAGCCTGCACCGCCATTCAATGAGTTCATGGCTGAACATGAAACTTCAGTACCCCCTTCCTGCTTTCTCGCCATAACCCTTGATCCCCCGAGTAGTAAGGACTTCATCTAACTCCCTTTTGAATATATTTAGTGAATTGGCCTCAACTACTTTCTGTGGTAGAGAATTCCACAGGTTCACCACTCTCTGGGTGAAAAAGTTTCTCCTCATCTCGGTCCTAAATGGCTTACCCCTTATCCTCAGACTGTGACCCCTGGTTCTGGACTTCCCCAACATTGGGAACATTCTTCCTGCATCTAACCTGTCTAAACCCGTCAGAATTTTAAACGTTTCTATGAGGTCCCCTCTCATTCTTCTGAACTCCAGTGAATACAAGCCCAGTTGATCCAGTCTTTCTTGATAGGTCAGTCCCGCCATCCCGGGAATCAGTCTGGTGAATATTCGCTGCACTCCCTCAATAGCAAGAATGTCCTTCCTCAAGTTAGGAGACCAAAACTGTACACAATACTCCAGGTGTGGCCTCACCAAGGCCCTGTACAACTGTAGCAACACCTCCCTGCCCCTGTATTCAAATCCCCTCGCTATGAAGGCCAACATGCCATTTGCTTTCTTAACCGCCTGCTGTACCTGCATGCTAACCTTCAATGACTGATGTACCATGACACCCAGGTCTTGTTGCACCTTCCCTTTTCCTAATCTGTCACCATTCAGATAATAGTCTGTCTCTCTGTTTGGTGGCCAGGGATAGACGCTGATCTGGAACTTTGTGTTCGCAGGTGCAACACGTGTGCCCAGCTGGGCAATGCGCCCAGGGAAACCGCCCTTAGCCTCTGGCCATGGCCCGCCAAGCCTTGGTCACGCATCCATGTGGACTATGCAGGTCCTTTCATGGGGAAAATGTTTTTGGTTGTAGTAGACGCCTACTCCAAATGGATCGAGTGTGACATTTTAAATTCAAGCACATCCTCTGCCATGGTAGAAAGTCTACGGCAATGTTCGCCGCCCACGGTCTACCGGACGTCTTGGTCAGTGACAATGGCCCGTGCTTCACAAGCATTGAATTCCAGGACCTCATGGCAGGTAATGGAATGAACCATGTCAGAACGGCACCGTTCAAGCCGGCCTCAAACGGCCAGGCAGAACGAGCAGTGCAGATAATCAAACAGGGGATGTTCAGAATCCAAGGAGGTTCCCTACAAAGCCACTTATCACGCTTCCTGTTGGCCTACAGATCCCAACCACACTCGCTCACAGGGGTTCCACCCGCAGAGCTGCTAATGAAAAGAACGCTCAAAACCCAGTTATCCCTTATACAACTCACCATGAAAGAAATTGTCGAGAGCAGGCGCCAGTCACAATATGACTACCATGACAGGAATGCGAGGGCGCAATGTATTGATGTAAATGACCCTGTTTTTGTCCTCAACTACACTGCAGGGCCCAAATGGCTCACAGGCACTATGATTGCCAAAGAGGGAAATAGGATTCTGGTAGTTAAACTTACCAATGGACAAATCTGCCATAAACACGTGGATCAAACAAAAAGGAGGTTCAGCAACCCCATAGAAGAAGCAGAGGAATAACACGATATAGAGCTCACTCCACCACAGGTGACTGATCACTGGAACCAAAGGGAGGAGAGCCCAGTCACTGTGGGCAGTCCGGACAGGCCTGAGGCACCGCAAACAGCAGACACTCAGGCCAGCACCCAACAACCGGAGCCCTAACTCAGGCTCTCTACAAGAGAGCGTAAACCACCAGAGAGACTCAACCTGTGATCCCAATAAGACTTTGCGGGGGGAGGTGATGTCATGTATTCAACCAGCATTGTAACCCATGTATTATCTGACCTAAATTGTACACTGTGAGAACAATGAACACTAGATGGTGAACTTGTGGGAGACACTCCTAATCTGGACCTTCAGGTATAAAAGACGTCCATCACTTCCATCACTTGAGTGCTAAGGAATAAAGGACAGGTCACAGACTGACCTTCTCTCAAGCATGGGTCTCGTGTGCATTTATACTGTATAGTAAGGACGTATCAGAGACCAAAACTGCACACAATATTCAAGGTGTGGTCTCACCAAGGCCCTGTACAACTGCAGCAAGACCACCCTGCTCCTATACTCAAATCCCCTCGCTATGAAGTCCAGCATGCCATTTGCTTTCTTTACTGCCTGCTGTACTTGCATGCCTACCTTCAATGACTGATGTACCATGACACCCAGGTCTTGTTGCACCTCCCCTTTTACTAATCTGTCACCATTCGGATAATAATTTGCCTTCCTGTTTTTGCCCCCAAAGTGGATAACCTCACATTTATCCACATTATACGGCATCTGCCATGCATTTGTCCATTCACCTAACCTGTCCCAAGTCCTCCTGCAGCCTTTTAGCATCCTCCTCGTGTCTTGTCCTGCCACCCAGCTTAGTGTCATCTGCAAACTTGGAGATATTACTTTCAATTCCTTCGTCTAAATCATTAATGTATATTGTAAATAGCTGGGGTCCCAGCACTGAACCCTGCGGCACCGCACTAGTCACTGCCTGCCATTCTGAAATCAAAGAGACTTTGAGGGTGTCCTTGAAACGTTTCCTCTGCCCACCTGGGGCTTGTTTGCCTTGTAGGAGTTCCGAGTAGAGCACTTGCTTTCGGAGTCTCGTGTTGGGCATTCGAACAATGTGGCCTGCCCAACGGAGCTGGTCGAGCATGGTCAGTGCTTCGATGCTGGGGATGTTGGCCAGAGCGAGAACATGAACGTTGGTGCGTCTATCCTCCCAGTGAATTTGCAGGATTTTGCAGAGGCAGCGTTGGTGGTATTTCTCCAGCGCTTTGAGATATCTGTTGTATATGGTCCCTGTCTCTGAGCCATATCGGAGGGCGGGTATCACTACTGGCCTTGGTGCCAGATGTAAGGTCCTGGTCTTCAAACACTCTTTTCCTCAGGCGACCGAAGGCTGCGCTGGCGCACTGGAGGTGCTGTTGGACCTCGTCTGCCCTTGCTCCCGAGGGCCGCGCCATGGATTTTGATGATTGGGGGGGCACTGCTGTGTGGCAGGGTCAGGTTGGTGGAGGACCTTTTTCTTACGGATGTTTAGCATAAGGCCTATGCTTTCGTATACCTCGGTGAAGGTGTTGATGATGTCTTGGAGATCAGCCTCCGAGTATGCGCAGACACAAGCGTCGTCCGCGTACTGTAGTTCGATGACAGAGAATGGGACGACCATGGATCTAGCCTGGAGGCGGTGAAGGTTCAACAGGTTCCTATTGGTTCTATAGTTTAGTTCCACTCCAGCGGGGAGCTTGTTGAGAGTGAGATGGAGCATTGCAGCAAGGAAGATCAAGAAAAGCATTGGCGCGATGATGCAGCCTTGCTTGACCCCGGCCCGGACGTGGATTGGTTCTGTGGTGGATCCGTTGGTCAGGATCATGGCTTGCATGTCATCGTGGAGCAGCCGGAGGATGGTGACAAACTTTTGGGGCAGCCGCAACAAAGGAGGACACTCCATAGTTCCTCACGATTGACAGTGTCAAAGGCCTTTGTGAAGTCAAAGAAGTCCACGTACTATTCCCTGCATTTCTCTTGTAGTTGTCGCGCGGTGAAGATCATGTCCGTTGTACCCCTTAGTGGACGGAATCTGCATTATGACTCTGGGAGGAGCTCTTTAGCCACGGGGAAAAGACGATAGAGGAGGATTCTTGCAATTACTTTCCCAGTGGCTGATAGGAGGGAGATTCCTCTGTAGTTACCGCAGTCGGACTTGTCCCCTTTTTTGAAGTTGGTCACAATTATGCCATCTCTCAGATCTCCTGGCATGTTCTGCTCCTTCCAGATAAGAGAGATGAGGTCATGCATTCATGCCAATAGTGCTTCTCTGCCATATTTCAGTGCCTCAGTGGGGATTCCATCTGCTCCTGATGCCTTGTTGCTCTTGAGCTGACAGATGGCCTTTTATACCTCATGCAGGGCTGGGGTTTTGCTGAGATGGTGGCGGGTAGCATGCTGCAGGATGGGGTCGAGGACACTCACGTCGAAGGCAGAGTCTCGGTTAAGGAGATCTTCGAAGTGCTCCTTCCAGCAGGCCCTGACTGGCTCAGTGTCCTAAATGACTGTCTCCCCGTTCTTGGCCAGCATTGGGGTGGGGCCTTGGGTGCTTGGGCCGTAGGTGGACTTGACGGCACTGAATAAACCTCACACGTCGTGGTTGTCGGCTAACTGCGGGATCTCCTGAACTTTATCCACCCACTAACTACTCTTTAGGTCGCAGGTTTTTTGTTGGACCTCGGCCTTCAGCCACCTGTAGAGCTGCTTTGCTGCTCCCGAATTGGGTTGCTGCTTTACATTCAGAAATGCCTTGCACTTGTGGCTTATTAACTAGGGATCTCCTGGTCATTCTCGTCAAAACAGTCTTGGTGTTTCCTGGTTGAGTGACCAAGTGTCTCTTTGCAGGCGCTGGTTTTGGAGGCCTTGAGGGCAAACCAGGTGCTGTGGGATCTCTGCGTCTCAGGGTCATCCAGGGTCACCAGGTTGGCAGTGAGGTGCAGCATTGATTTTTTTTGCGGCATTGTTTCTGTTGCCGTCTCTGTTTTGGGCTATGTTGATGTTAATGACGAAGCGGATTAGGCAGTCCATCCAGCAGTCGTCAGCTCCTGTAATGGCGCAGGTGATACGCATGTCCTTGCAGTACCTCGCTCGAACGATGTAGCTTTGAGCGAGGATGTTGGCACAATGCCTTGTACTTGTCCCTCTGATGGAACAAGGTGTTGGTGATGACAAGGTCATTTTCTAGGCATTTTGTCAGGAGCAGGGTACTGCTAAAGTTGGTTTTCACTACCCCCTCTCTGCCAATCATGCCTCCCCAGAGATCAATGTCCTTACCAACTCTGGCTTTGAAGTCGCCAAGGAGGACCATCTTGTCGCCTGTAGGGACAGGGATTGTTCGAGGCTGGAGTAGAATTCGCCTTTGGTCATATCTGTTAGGTCGAGTGTTAGGGCGTAAGCACTGATAACTGTGGTGCAATGGTTCCAGGCTAGGGTGAGTCGGATAGTCAGACAGTCGCTTATCCAGCAGGGGGAGTCTCTGAGACGGCCCACCAGCTCGTTCTTGATGGCGAAGCCAACTCCATGGTGGTGGCGTTATTCCTCTGGTTTCCCTTTCCAGAAGAAGATGTAATCTCCACCTTGTTCTTTCAACTGGCCTTCCCCTGCCCGCCGAGTCTCGCTTACGCCGACAATGTCAACGTTGAAGCGTCTGAGTTCCCGGGCAACGATAGCTGTGCGGTGTTCTGGTCTGTCACTGTCGGGGTTGTCCATGAGGATCCTGACGTTCCAGGTCCCAAACTTCATTTTGAAGGGTGGAAGATGCCTGTGCGCGAGTTCTTTTAACATGGGGTGGCCGTTGCACATCAGCTACCACATGAGCTTAGCAGAGCAAGTTTGGTCCACTGGCAAGGGGGTGCGAGACAACTGGAGACCAGGCTCTACTGTATGAGCCTAGTTGCCTATGGTGGGGCGTGAGCCGTAAGCTCGGCACTGGGCAGCACCTTCAGGAGAGGTGGTGGGAGATCTCATCCTTTCTCCCATTCAGAAGTAAAAAAAGTGATTACCATATAAGGCAATGTGCAGTAATATGACCAACCAAGAGAGAAGGAACAATTTTAGCACTGATAAGGAAACAGTGTATAAGTATAGGAAATTGGGTAATGCCCTCTTTGCGAGGCGTTCATGATAAATTGGGGTTACCACCCCCACACTAAATCAAACTAACAAGAGGCGCAAATGCACCCAATTTCTCCCCCAGGCTTTTCTTTGTTCAGGCAGCAAGAAGGAACACCTGCCTACGTTCAGGTGTGCTCTATCTGTGCAAAGTTCTCTGTTTGTAGATTGCTTTTTAAGTTGAACTTAAAGAGCAAAAATATTGTAATCACTGTCTGATGTTATTACTGCTCAAGTGAACAACAACAACAACTTGTATTTAGATGGTGCCTTTAACAGGAGTATTATGAGACAAAAAGAAAATTGACACCGAGCCACATAAGGAGAAATTAGCGCAAGTGACCAAAAGCTTGGTCAAAGAGGTAGGTTTTAAGGAGCATCTTAAAAGGAAGAAAGAGAGGTAGAGAGATGCAGAGGTTTAGCGAGCGAATTCCAGAACTTAGGGCCAAGGCAACAGAAGGCACGGCCACCAATGGTGGAGCGATTATAATCAGGAATGCACAAGAGGGCAGAATTGGAGGAGCGCAGATATCTCGGGGGTTGTGGGGCTGGAGGAGATTAAAGAGATGGGGGACGGGGGGGAGGGGGTTGGCGGGTGCGAGAAGAGGCCATGGAGAGATTTGAAAACAAGGATGAGGATTTTGAAATCGAGGCGTTGCTTAACCAGGAGCCAATGGAACTCAGCGAGCACAGGGGTGATGGGTGAGCGGGACAACGGAAGGATGTTTTTAAAAAAGAAAAAAGGACTTATGTTTATATAGCGCTTTTCATGACCTCAGGTCGTCCCAGCGCGCTTTACAGCCAATGAAGTACTTTTTGACATGGAGACACTGTTGTAATGTAGGAAACGCAGCAGCCAATTTGTGCACAACAAGCTGCCATAAACAGCAATGTGACAATGACCAGATAATCTGTTTTTAGTGATGTTGGTTGAGGGATAAATATTTATCCCAGGACACCGGGCATAACTCCCCTGCTCTTCTTCGAAATAGTGCCTTGGGATCTTTTATGTCCACCTGAGGAGGCAGACAGGGCTTCGGTTTCAACATCTCATCCGAAAGACAGCACCTCTGACAGTGCAGCACTCCCTCCGTACTGCACTGGGAGTGTAAGCCTAGAAAAGCAAAATTCGGTCAGGCAGAGTCAGCATGGATTTATGAAGGGGAAGTCATGTTTGACAAATTTGCTGGAATTCTTTGAGCATGTAACAAACAGATTAGATAGAGGGGAACCAGTGGATGTGGTGTATTTGGACTTCCAGAAGGCATTTGACAAGGTGCCACATAAAAGGCTGCTGCACAAGATAAAAGATCAGAGAGTTCGGGGTAATATATTAGCATGGATAGAGGATTGGCTAACGAACAGAAAACAGAGAGTAGGGATAAATGGTTCATGCCCGGGTTGGCAATCAGTGACCAATAGGGTGCTGCAGGGATCTGTAAAGTCCTGACACAATGCCACAAATCCACACTAGGTACATTCTATGGACGAGGTCACTCTCTGACCTGCACCTTTATTCACAGGACCAACAAGTGCTGATCCTGTGTGGAACCTCCCTTTTTATATACCTGGATGACCAGGTGAGGAGTGTCTCCCACAAGTTCACCCCCTGTGGTCAAGGTGTGCATTTTTCAAGTATATACAGTATTGCAGTGTTGCTACACGAAGGTTACATACATGACATCACCTCCCCCCAACGTCTTATTGGGATCACAGGTTAAGTCTTTCGGATGGTCGCCGCAGTTGGGGCTCTGGCTGTTGAGCCTTGACCTGCGTGCTGTCCCCTGTGGTGATTCCGGCCTGTCCGGGCTGACCGCAGGGACTGTGCATGCTGCTGAATGTTCGTGTTGCTCGTTCACTGGCGGTGGTGTGAATACCATCTCATGATCTTCCTCAGGTTCCTCAGTGTCCATGCTGAACCTTTTTTTTTTTACTTGGTCCAGATGCTTGCGGCATATCTGCCCATTGTTAAGATTAACCACGATGAACCTATTCTCCTCTTTGTCTATTACAGTACTTTCAAGCCATTTGGGCCCCAAAGCGTGATTGAGAACAAATACAGGGTCACCAATTTCTATATATCTCCCCCTTGAATTATGGTCATGGTACTCATTTTGGGACTGGCGCTTGCCCTCAACAATGTCGGACAGGACTGGATGAATGAGGGACAGCCAAGTTTTGAGTGTACGTTTCATAAGGAGCTCCGCGGGCAGGACCCCCGTGAGCGAGTGCGGTCGGGACCTATAGGCCAGGAGGAGGCACGATAGGCGGCATTGAAGGGAGGGACCTTGAATTCTGAGCATGCCTTGTTTTATGATTTGGACTGCACGTTCCACCTGGCCATTGGAGGCCGGCTTAAACAGTGCTGTCCTGACATGGTTGGTGCCATTACCCGACATGAACTCCCAGAATTTGTAGCTAGTGAAACATGGGCCATTATCGCTGTCCGGCAAACCGTGGGTCGCAAAGACCGCACGTAGACTCTCCACAGTGGTGGATGTCGTGCACGAATTCAAAATGATGCACTCGATCCATTTCGAGTACGCATCAACTACAATGAGAAACATTTTTCCTATGAACGGGCCCGCGTAGTCGATGTGAATACGTGACCATGGCCTGGTGGGCCAGGGCCACAGGCTGAGCGGGGCCTCCCTGGGGGCATTACCTAGCTGAGCATACGTCGTGCACCTGCGAACAGTGTTCCAGGTCTGAATCAATTCCCGACTACCACACGTGACCGGGCAATGGCCTTCATCAGCACGATGCCTGGGTGCTCGCTGTGGAGTTCCCTGATGAATGCTTCCCTTCCCTTCTGGGGCATGACTACCCGGCTGCCCCATAGTAGGCAGTTGGCTTGGATGGAGAGCTCATCCATCCGCCTGTGAAACGGTCTGACCTCCTCAGGGCATGCTCCGTGTGTGGGCGCCCAATCCCCAGTGAGGACACATTTCTTAATCAGGGATAGGAGGGGATCTCTGTTGGTCCAGGATTTGATCTGGCGGGCTGTGATGGGGGAGCCTGCTCTGTCAAAGGCATCAACGGCCATGATCATCTCAGCGCTTTGCTCCGCTGCCCCCTTAGTGGTGGCCAGTGGAAGCCTGCTGAGCGCGTCAGCGCAATTTTCAATGCTGGGCCAGTGCCGGATGGTGTAGTCATACGCAGCCAGCATGAGAGCCCATCGCTGTATGCGAGCTGATGCATTGGCATTGACAAACTTGCTGTCTGACAACAGGGATGTTAACGGCTTGTAGTCCATTTCTAATTCGAACCTCCTGCCAAAAAAGGTACTGGTGCATCTTTTTCACCCCATAAACACATGCGAGCGCTTCCTTCTCAACCATCCCATATCCCCGTTCAACTTGAGAGCGACCTGGAGGCATAATCCACAGGTCGGAGTTTCCCCTCAGCATTGCACTGCTGCAACACGCACCTAATCCCATAGGACGATGCATCATACGTCAGAACCAATTTCTTACAGGGGTTGTACAGGGTCAACAACTTATTTGAACAGAGTAGGTTACGCGCCCGATTGAAAGCCCATTTCTGACAGTCCCCACCAAAACCAATCGCAACCCTTACGCAGGAGCACATGTAGCGGCTCCAACAATGTGCTTAAGTTTGGCAGAAAGTTCCCGAAATAGTTTAAGAGTCTCAGAAATTAACGCAACTCCGATGTGTTGCAGGGCCTGGGCGCTCGTCGAATCGCCTCCGTTTTGGATTCGGTAGGCTGAATCCTGTCTGCAGCAACCCTCCTGCCCAGAAACTCGACTTCGGGAGCCAAAAACACATATTTAGACTTCTTGAGTCGCAGGCCTACCCGGTCCAGTCGGCGTAGCACCTCTTCCAGGTTGTGGAGGTGTTCCTCGGTGTCACGTCCGCTGATGAGGATATCGTCCTGGAATACGATCATTCCAGGAATGGATTTGAGCAGGTTTTCCATATTTCTTTGAAAGATCATGGCCGCTGATCGAATGCCAAACAGGCACCTGTTGTAAACAAGCAGTCCCTTGTGCGTAGTGATGGTGGTCAGTAGCTTGGATTCGTCGGCTAGTTCTTGGGTCATGTAGGCTGAAGTGAGGTCCAACTTGGTGAACAGCTTGCCGCCTGCCAGCGTGGCAAAAAGATCCTCTGCTCTCGGAAGTGGGTATTGGTCTTTTAGGGACACTCGGTTAATTGTGGCCTTGTAGTCGCCACAGATCCTGACCGAGCCATCCGCTTTTAGGATGGGAACAATGGGGCTCGCCCAGTCGCTGAATTCAACGGGCGAGATGATGCCCTCTCTCAATTTTCTCCCGCATCACATACGGCACAGCTCTGGTTTTGTGGTACACTGGTCTAGCGTCCGGGGTGATGCAAATCACTACTTTAGCACCTTTGAACGTCCCGACGCTAGGTTGGGATAGCGACTCAAATTGCTGTAGGACCTGTGAGCATGAACTTCACTCCACAGATGACACTGCATGCACATCCCCCCATTTCCAGTACATCTCAGCTAACCAACTCCTCCCCAACAGTGCGGGACCATTGCCCGGGACAATCCAGAGCTGCAGTCGGTTCACCGATCCATTGTGTGTGACGGCCAACATTGCAGTGCCGAGCACAGGAAAGATTTCTTTGGTGTACGTCCGTAATTGAGTCTCAATGCGTTCTAGTTTGGGTCTGCTGGCTTTGAGTGACCATAGCTTTTCGAATTGTTGAACGCTCATGAGTGACTGGCTGTCCAGCTCCATGCGTACCGGGATGCCGTTTAATAGGACCTTCATCATCATAGGTGGCATTTTGGTATATGAGCTGTGAATGTTTGCTACATGAACCCGCTGAACTTCAGCATACATTGATTTGCCCCACGCGTCATCCTGCCTCGCAGACCCCTCTTCTAGTCCATCCGCCTCGTATATTAGCCTGGCTACAGGCTTTCTGCACATTCTGGCAAAATGGCCACTAAGGTTACAATTTCTGCAGACAAACTGTTGAAACCTGCAAGTCCTGGCAACATGTCTGCCCCCACACCTCCAGCATGAACTGAGATTCCCATTGTTGTGAACAAAAGAGCTGTTACCAGGCATTCCTCAACTGATTGTCCCTTTGACTGCTCTTGAGCACCCTGTTAGTGGGTGTCAATGGCCCCATCCCGGGCCGCATTGTCCACTGGGGGGGCATAAATGTCCATTCAGCCTGCCATTGTCTGTGTTAAAAACCTGTTCTGGGGTCTATTGCTGCCTGGGGTGTGTCGAACCTGCCCTTGCCTGCCTGCTGGGCTCTGAGTCGCATTTATGATATTGACCCCCTGATCCATCGCCACGCTGGAGTCAGAGTTGCAAGCGTATATTATCTTGGTTTCCTCCTCCCCCGCCACAAAAGTCTGAGCCAGCAACGCCGCTGCTTCTAAGGTCAAGACCTTGGTCTCGATTAACTTTCTGAAAATCCCGGCATGACCGATGCCCTCAATAAAGAAGTCCCTTAGCATCTCCCCCTGCAGGCGTCTGTGAACTTACAGAGGCTGGCCAAGCGCCGGAGGTCTGCAATGAAATCCGGTATGCTCTGTCCTTCCCGACGTCGGTGGGTATAGAATCTGTGTCGGGCCATGTGTATGCTGCTTGAGGTGCTCACTGATTAGTTTGCTGAGCTCTTCAAAGGTTTTGTCCGCCGGCTTCTCGGGTGCTAGCAGGTCTTTCATGAGCGCGTGAGTCTTAGATCCACAGCTGATCAGCAGATGAGCCTTTCACTTGTCGGCCGCTGCATCTCCCAGCCAGTCTTTTGTGACAAAGCTCTGCTGAAGCCTCTCAATGAAATCGTCCCAGTCCTCACCAACACAGTACCGTTCCTCTGTGCTACAGGTGGCCATTCTCGTGGGTCGTTGATTCCCGTTTCTCATCACCACTGTAAAGTCCTTACAAAATACCACAAATCCACACGAGCCACATTCTATGGACAAGGTCACTCTGGGACCTGCACCTTTATTCACAGGACCAAGAAGTGCTGATCCTGTGTGGGACCTCCCTTTTTATATATCTGGATGACCAGGTGAGGAGTGTCTCCCATAAGTTCACCCCCTGTGGTCAAGGTGTGCATTTCTCAAGTATATAGAGTATTGTAGTGTTGTTACATGAAGGTTACATACATGACAGGATCAGTGCTGGGACCCTAACTATTTACAATCTATATTAACGACTTGGAAGAAGGGACTGAGTGTAACGTAGCCAAATTTGCAGACGATACAAAGATGGAAGGAAAAGCAATGTGTGAGGAGGACACACAAAATATGCAAAAGGACATAGACAGGCTAAGTGAGTGGGAAAAAAATTTGGCAGATGGAGTATAATGTTGGAAAGTGTGAGATCATGCACGTTGGCAGAAAAAAAATCAAAGAGCAAGTTATTAGTTAAATGGAGAAAGATTGCAAAGTGCTGCAGTACAGCGGGACCTGGGGGTACTTGTGCATGAAACACAAAAGGTTAGTATGCAGATAGAGCAAGTGATTAGGAAGGCCAATGGAATCTTGGCCTTTATTGCAAAGGGGATGGAGTATAAAAGCATGGAAGACTTGCTACAGTCTTACAGGGTATTGGTGAGGCCACACCTGCATGCAGTTTTGGTTTCCATATTTACGAAAGGATATACTTACTTTGGAGGCAGTTCAGAGAAGGTTCGCACGGTTGATTCCAGAGATGAGGGGGTTGACTTACGAGGAAAGTGAGTAGGTTGGGCCTCTAATCATTGGAATTCAGAAGAATGAGAGGTGATCTTATCGAAACGTATAAGATTATGAGGGGGCTTGACAAGGTGGATGCAGAGAGGATGTTTCCGCTGATAGGGGAGATTAGAACTAGAGGGCATGATCTTAGAATAAGAGGCCGCCCAATTAAAACTGAGATGAGGTGACATTTCTTCTCTGATGGTTGTGGATCTGTGGAATTTGCTGCCTCAGAGAGCTGTGGAAGCTGGGACATTGAATAAATTTAAGACAGAAATAGACAGTTTCTTAAACGATAAGGGAATAAGGAGTTATGGGGAGCGGGCAGGGAAGTGGATCTGAGTCCATGATCGGATCAGCCATGATCGTATTAAATGACGGAGCCAGAGTAAGTAATGATTTTATTGATGCACTCCCTTACCACTTACAATGTAAATCTAGGTTTAGAGTCACACCATATTTGCCATGAATTATATTATTACGATCAATGTTCTTATAACATTAAACTAACGGCTGGTGTTTTGATGGCCATTTGTGTGTGTGTGTGTGTGTGTGTGTGTGATGTGCAAATGGAGTAAAGATTGTTACTTTCATTTCTGCAGAAGAAATTGTCAGCCAATGCCTCCGAGTAGCGGCGTATGGGGGCTTGTTTTGCTCCTCTGTTTAAAAAAGGGGGCAGACAAAAGGCAGGTAACTATAGGCCGGTTAGTTTAACATCTGTAGTGGGGAAAAAGCTTGAAGCTATCATTAAGGAAGAAATAGCGGGACATCTAGATAGGAATAGTGCAATCAAGCAGACGCAACATGGATTCATGAAGGGGAAATCATGTGTAAATAATTTACTGGAATTCTTTGAGGATATAACAAGCATGGTGAATAAAGGTGTACTGATGGATGTGGTGTATTTAGATTTCCAAAAGGCATTCGACAAGGTGCCACAGAAAAGGTTACTGCAGAAGGTAAAGGTACACAGAGTCAGAGGAAATGTATTAGCATGGATAGAGAATTGGCTGGCTAACAGAAAGCAGAGTCGGGATAAATGGGTCCTTTTCGGGTTGGAAATCGGTGGTTAGTGGTGTGCCACAGGGATCGGTGCTGGGACCACAACTGTTTACAATATACATAGATGACCTGGAAGAGGGGACAGAGTGTAGTGTAACAAAATTTGCAGATGACACAAAGAATAGTGGGAAAGTGGGTTGTGTAGAGGACACAGAGAGGCTGCAAAGAGATTTAGATAGGTTAAGTGAATGGGTTAAGATTTGGCAGATGGAATACAATGTCGGAAAATGTGAGGTTATCCACCTTGGAAAAAAAAACAGTAAAAGGGAATATTATTTGAATGGGGAGAAATTACAACATGCTGCGGTGCAGAGGGACCTGGAGGTCCTTGTGCATGAATCCCAAAAAGTTAGTTTACAGGTGCAGCAGGTAATCAGGAAGGCGAATGGAATGTTGGCCTTCATTGCGAGAGGGATGGAGTACTAAAGCAGGGAGGTCCTGCTGCAACTGTACAGGGTATTGGTGAAGCCGCACCTGGAGTACTGCATGCAGTTTTGGTCACCTTACTTAAGGAAGGATATACTAGCTTTGGAGGGGGTACAGAGACGATTCACTAGGCTGATTCCGGAGATGAGGGGGTTACCTTATGATGATAGATTGAGTAGACTGGGTCTTTACTCATTGGAGTTCAGAAGGATGAGGGGTGACTTTAGAAACATTTAAAATAATGAAAGGGATAGATAGGACAGAGGCAGAGAGGTTGTTTCCACTGATCGGGGAGACTAGAACTAGAGGGCACAGCCTCAAAATACGGGGGAGCCAATTTAAAACCGAGTTGAGAAGGAATTTATTCTCCCAGAGGGTTGTGAATCTGTGGAATTCTCTGCCCAAGGAAGCAGTTGAGGCTAGCTCATTGAATATATTCAAATCACAGATAGATAGATTTTTAACCAATAAGGGAGTTAAGGGTTATGGGGAGCGGGCGGGTAAGTGGAGTTGAGTCCACGGCCAGATCAGTCATGATCTTGTTGAATGGCGGAGCAGGCTCGAGGGGCTAGATGGCCTACTCCTGTTCCTAATTCTTATGTTCTTATGTTCTTATATGGGGGAGGCCCACCAGAGGTACTGGAGCTAAGTGGGCTAGATCTGCATGCCTTATCTTTGGGGTGGGCACAACTGTGCAGCCACCCACGGTGGTGCTGATCCCTTGACACAGGATGGTCATCATAATCCCCTGTTGTGCTCATGTAATGTAATGTAATGTAATATAATGTACTGCAATGTTGGGGCCATGTAATGTAATGTATATAATGTCATGCATTTTGTATTGTTTTGTTGCGATATATAATGCCATACTGCAGCAGTGGTGGTCCTTTAAATAAGACTGCGCTACATGAGCGTACTCGTGTCACCCTGACTGGCTCCTCCCCTGCTACTAACCACTTAAATGTTGTTTTGTCGTTCCAGATATTGAGGATTCGGATGGGAGCGGCATCCAAAGACTAACCGCCTCGACCCCCTGCACCCAAACACCAATCGCCCTGACCCCCGGCACCCAAACACCAATCACCCTGACCCCTTGCACGCAAACTCCCACCACCTTGACCTCCGGCACCCAAAGACCAATCGCCTCGACCTCCGGCACCCAAACACCAATTGCCCCGACCCCGGCACCCAAACACCAATCACCCCGACCCCTGGCACCCAAACACCCACCGCCCCGACCCCCGGCACATAAACACCTTCCCAGGGGGTGGGAGGAGGAGGAACAGGTCATTCAAGTAACCTCAGGGTCCACACCTGTGGGCACTTCCTCGTCGGGATCGGTATTTCTGGGGTTCCCCAAATCTTCCGAACAAGTGGGACCAAACGATGTCTGGCAACACACCCCTAGCATTCAAGCCGCTAGGCCGCATCCACGGAGGTTGCTGCAGCAAAGAGGGAATGCTGCAAGACAGGCAGGCGCACACCAGGACATGGTCCGACTGTCGAGGATGAGCATCGACATAGGTCAAGAGCATTCCAGGCCATGGCTGTGATAACTGGGAACATCGTGGCACTTTCAGACCGACATGGTGAGATCATGTCGAGGCTGATTCCCGCGATGGAGCGAACTATCGAGTCCGTCGATGCCATGCGAGAAGCCGGGCCTTCCACATCCTGAGCTTGTTGTGTGGCTCCAATCATAGCGCCTCCATTGTCAACCCACCAACAACAGCAGCAGTGCTCCAGATCCATTGATACACAACATCTTGGTGCCAACGTAGGGAGGGCCAGGCCTAGGGGTATGGGAAATGGGAAGAAGACAAGGGGAGGGAATAGAGGCAGTGGTCAGGGCTAGAGGGTTGGGTGTTGGTTGTTTTGTTCATGTTGTTATTGTTGTTTTGTCTGTTGTTTGATTTAACTTTTTATTATTGTTGATTGTAAATTGTAAATTGTTCAAAACACTTTAAGTTTTACATTTTTCAGATTTTTGAAAGTTATCAAAGTTTTCCAAGTTTTAATATTCTAAAATTTTTATAAATCTTAATATTCAATTTAACCACTCTTTTACAGTGTCTAACTTTTAGAAAATGAAGGGTAACAGTGATCAGTGTTCCATACAGTGGGCAGAGAAAGCTGAAACGCAACTCTCACCGTTCAAGCAAAGCGTTCATTTATGAGCTGCTGACATAACAATTTTGCAGTGGCAAATGCTCTGCAAGGCCTCCACCGTGGTGTTGGGGCTGGGGGGGGTGGTGCGGTGGTTGCTGCCATGGGTTCATCGCGAAGCTCCTCCTCCTCCTCTTCCTCCTCCTCCTCTATCCTGAGGTGGTGCCACAGTCGCCTGTGGCAATTCCTGTCCCCTCATGATTGCTAAATTATGTAACATGCAGCACACTACTATGGACTGAGCGACCTGCTCAGGGTGATATTGCAGCTTGCGTCCAGAGTGGTCCAGGCATCGAAAGCGCTGCTTCATCACTCCAATTGTCTTTTCGACGATATTATGTGTGGCGACATGACTTTCGTTGTAGCGCTTCTCGGCGTCTGGTCTGAGGGTTCCAGAGGGGGACGTGAGCCAGGTGGCGAGGCTATACCCTTTGTCCCCCAGCATCCAGCTTTGACCTTGTGGCTCAGACTTAAGCAGGTCAGACACAGTGCTCTCACGCAAGATGCTCCCTGGAAGGTGACATTTACTGCCATGATGTGCTGCATATGGTCGACGACGAGCTGCATGCTCAGCGAGTGGAATCTCTTTTGGTTTCGGTACACCTCTGCCTCCAGTAAAGGTGCTCGCAGGGTGAAGTTAGCAATTCTGGAAAAACTCAAAGCCCTCTCACACTGTGCATCCCTGGTCATTGAGAAGTTTATAAAGTCCATCCTGCATGCACAAAGCGCATCAGTTATCTGTCGAATGCAACGATGTGTATGAGATGGAGCATATGTCCCCTGCTGATGCCTGAAATGAGCCGGATGCATAGAAGGCAAGTGCCGCAGTCATCTTCACCTCGATGAGCAGTGCGGTCGTGTTGGTGCTGGTGGGCTGCAGGTCTGCCTTAATGAGTTGGGATATCTCAATAAGCACCTCTTTTTGGAAGCACTGCCTTCGAATGCACTGCGTATCAGTCAGGTCCAGGTATGAGCGCTTCTCCCTTAAAACTCGTTCCTCCTCCTCATAAGTCTGCGACCTCTTCAATTACCCTTATAATTCTCTTCAATAAACTTCTTCCAGCTCTATCCAGCATTAGATAATTAATCAGCAATACAGGCTGAGATAATACAGGCCCCATTCCTTTAAATCTCCACAAATAAGAACATAAGAACATAAGAAATAGGAACAGGAGTCGGCCATATGGCCTCACGAGCCTGCTTCGCCATTCAATCAGATTATGGCTGATCTGATCATGGGCTCAGCTCCACTTCCCCGCCTGCTCCCCATAACCCCTTATCGCTCAAGAAACTGTCTATTTCTGTCTTAAATTTATTCAATGTCCCAGCTTCCACAGCTCTCTGAGGCAGCAAATTCCACAGATTTACAACTCTGTGGGAGAAGAAATTTCTCCTCATCTCTGTTTTAAATGGGTGGCCCCTTATTCTAAGATCATGCCCTCTAGTTCTAGTCTCCCCCATCAGTGGAAACATCCTCTCTGCATCCACCTAGTCGAACCCCCTCATAATCTTATACCTTTCGATAAGATCACTTCTCATTCTTCTGAATTCCAATGAGTAGAGGCCCTACCTACTCAACCTTTGCTCATAAGTCAACCCCCTCATCTCTGGAATCAACCTAGTGAACCTTCTCTGAACTGCCTCCAAAGCAAGTATATCCTTTTGTAAATATGGAAACCAAAACTGCACGCAGTATTCCAGATGTGGCCTCACTAATAACTTACATAGCTGCAACAAGACTTCCCTGCTTTTATACTCCATCCCCTTTGCAATAAAGGCCAAGATACCATTGGCCTTCCTGATCACTTGCTGTACCTGCATACTACCCTTTTGTGTTTCATGCACAAGTACCCCCAGATCCCGCTGTACTGAGGCACTTTGCAATCTTTCTCCGTTTAAATAATAACTTGCTCTTTGATTTTTTTCTGCCAAAGTGCATGACCTCACACTTTACAACATTATACTCCATCTGCCAAATTTTTGCCCACTCACTTAGCCTGTCTATGTCCTTTTGCAGATTTTTTGTGCTTTTCCTCCAATCCTTTTATCGTCAGCAAACTTGGCTACGTTACACTCAGTCCCTTCTTCCAAGTCGTTAATATAGATTGTAAATAGTTAGGGTCCCAGCACTGATCCCTGCGGCAGCCCACTAGTTACTGGTTGCCAACCAGAGAATGAACCATTTATCCCTACTCTCTGTTCTCTGTTTGTTAGCCAATCCTCTATCCATGCTAATATATTACCTCCAATCCCGTGAACTTTTATCTTGTGCAGTAACCTTTTATGTGGCACCTTGTCAATTGCCTTCTGGAAGTCCAAATACACCACATCCACTGGTTCCCCTTTATCCACCTTATTCGTTACATCCTCAAAAGAATTCCAGCAAATTTGTCAAACATGATTTCCCCTTCATAAATCCATGCTAACTCTGCCTGACCGAATTTTGCTTTTCCAAATGTCCAGACACTGCTTCTTTAATAATGGACGCCAACATTTTCTCAACCACAGATGTTAGGCTAACTGGTCTATAGTTTCCTGCTTTTTGTCTGTCTCCTTTTTAAATAGGGGCATTACATTTGCAGTTTTCCAATATCCTCAAGAATCCTCAAATGTCCTGAGATAAACACAAATGCCCTTAAATGCACACCAATGTGCTTAAGTAGTAAAAATGGCTTCCAATGACCTATAGTCATATTAGAAACATAGAAACATAGAAAATAGGTTCAGGAGTAGGCCATTCGGCCCTTAGAGCCTACACCACCATTCAATAAGATCATGGCTGATCATTCACCTCAGTACCCCTTTCCTGCTTTCTCTCCATACCCCTTGATCCCTTTAGCCATAAGGGCCATATCTAACTCCCTCTTGAATATATCCAATGAACTGGCATCAACAACTCTCTGCGGTAGGGAATTCCACAGGTTAACAACTCTCTGAGTGAAAAAGTTTCTTCTCATCTCAGTCCTAAATGGCTTACCCCTTATTCTTAGACTGTGTCCTCTGGTTCGGGACATCCCCAACATCGGGAACATTCTTCCTGCATTTAACCTGTCCAGTCCCATCAGAATTTTATATGTTTCTATGAGATCCCCTCTCATCCTTCTAAACTCCAGTGAATACAGGCCCAGTCGATCCAGTCTCTGCTCATATGTCAGTCCTGCCATCCCAGGAATCAGTCTGGTGAACCTTTGCTGCACTCCCTCAATAGCAAGAACATCCTTCCTCAGATTAGGAGACCAAAACTGAACACAATATTCCAGGTGAGGTCGCAACAAGGCCCTATACAACTGCAGTAAGATCTCCCTGCTCCTATACTCAAATTCCCTAGCTATGAAGGCCAACATACCATTTGCCTTCTTCACCGCCTGCTGTACCTGCATGCCAACTTTCAATGACTGATGTACCATGACATCCAGGTTTCGTTGCACCTCCCCTTTTCCTAATCTGCCACCATTCATAATATTCTGCCTTTGTGTTTTTGCCACTGAAGTGGATAACCACACATTTATCCACATTATATTGCATCTGCCATGCATTTGCCCACTCACCTAACCTGTCCAAGTCACCCTGCAGCCTTTTAGCGTCCTCCTCACAGCTCACACCGCCACCCAGCTTATTGTTATCTGCAAACTTGGAGATATTACATTCAATTCCTTCATCTAAATCATTCATGTATATTGTAAATAGCTGGGGTCCCAGCATTGAGCCCTGCGGCACCCCACTAGTCACTGCCTGCCATTCTGAAAAGGACCCTTTTATCCCGACTCTCTGCTTCCTGTCTGCCAACCAATTCTCTATCCATGTCAGTACATTACCCCCAATACCATGTGCTTTAATTTTGCACACCAATCTCTTGTGTGGGACCTTGTCAAAAGCCTTTTGAAAGTCCAAAAACACCACATCCACTGGTTCTCCCTTGTCCACTCTACTAGTTACATCCTCAACAAATTCTAGATTTGTCAAGCAGGATTTCCCTTTCATAAGTTCATGCTGACTTGGACTGATCCCGTCACTGCTTTCCTAATGCGCTGCTATTTCATCTTTAATAATTGAGTCCAACATTTTCCCCGCTACTGATGTCAGACTAACCGGTCTATAATTACCCGTTTTCTCTCTCCCTCCTTTCTTAAAAAGTGGTGTTACATTAGCTACCTTCCAATCCATAGGAACCGATCCAGAGTCGATAGACTGTCGGAAAATAATCACCAATGCATCCACTATTTCTAGGGCTACTTCCTTAAGTACTCTGGGATGCAGACTATCAGGCCCTGGGGATTTATCGCCCTTCAATCCCATCAATTTCCCGAACACAATTTCCTGCATAATAAGGATTTCCTTCAGTTCCTCCTTCTCACTAGACCCTCAGTCCCCTCATATTTCCGGAAGGTTATTTGTGTCTTCCTTCATGAAGACAGAACCAAAGTATTTGTTTAACTGGTACGCCATTTCTTTGTTCCCCATTATAAATTCACCTGAATCTAAAAGCAAGGGAACTACATTTGTTTTTACTAATCTTTTTCTCTTCACATATGTATAAAAGCTTTTGCAGTCAGTTTTTATATTCCCTGAAAGCTTCCTCTCATACTCTATTTCCCCCCTCCTAATTAAACCCTTTGTCCTCCTCTGCTTTATTACTAAATTCTCCCAGTCCTCAGGCTTTCTGCTTTTTCTGGCCAATTTATATGTCTCTTCCTTGGATTTAACATTATCCTTAATTTCCTTTGTTAGCCATGGTTGAGCCAGCTTCCCCATTTTCTTTTTACTCCAGACAGGGATATACAATTGTTGAAGTTCATCCATGTGATCTTTAAATGTTTGCCATTGTCTATCCACTGTCAACCCTTTAATTATCACTCGCCAGTCTTTTCTAGCCAATCCACGTCTCATACCATCGAAGTTACCTTTCCTTAAGTTCAGGACCCTAGTCTCTGAATTAACTGTGTCACTCTCCAGCTTAATAAAGAATTCTACCATATTATGGTCACTCTTCCCCAAGGGACCTCGCACAACAAGATTGTTAATTAGTCCTTTCTCATTACACATCACCCAGTCTAGGATGGCCAGCCCTCTAGTTGGTTCCTCGACATATTGGTCTAACATACCATCCCTAATACACTCCAGGAAATCTTCCTCCACCGCATTGCGACCAGTTTGGTTAGCCCAATCAATATGTAGATTAAACTAACTGTTAAGCTCTGGCTAATAATAAGCAGCCTTTCATCAAATCCTCCCGTTTTCAAAAATGGCATCGATACCGTTCGCTTAAGATCCGATAAGATCAAGGTAAGACCTGCTTTTTCAAGGTATTAAGGCCCGGCGGTAAATGGATCTTAATGATGAAATTGACATTTTGGGCGATATTTGATGATGGGCGGGCAGTATCGAATACCGCCAACAGTAAATGATGGATGAATTTCCCACCAGCAGTATTGTGGGTGGTATCTGGGCGGTAAATGATTTTTTTGATGAAATTTGCATTTCTGGGCGGTAAATGGGTAGTAAATGGCGGTAATATGATGAATTTCGGGCCCCAAGTTTGGGTCTAACTAAGACCAGAAATGTGTGGACCAACCAAAGTTCTATACAAATTAACGTAACTTCTCTGTTTGCTGTTCTTTACCTCTAGAAATGAACCCCAGTGCTTTGTTTACCTCTTTTATGATCTTATTAACCTGCGTCACAACTTTTAGTGATTTGTGTATCTGTACCCTCAGATCTCTCTGCTCCTCTACCCCATTAAAACAATTAATTTCCCAGGAGTATGTAGCCTCCTTATTCTACCTACCAAAATGTACCACCTCGCACTTATCGATAATTTTAATTCAATTACGATAGTTTTAACACTAAGTTATTTTTCAGAAACTTTCAATTTTCTGGCATCAGCAACAAGGCAGTAGGAGCCCACTGGCTACAAGAGGCCTAGATATGTTTTAAAAATGTGCCCTTCTTTGAACTTCCTGTGGGCCAGGAGGAGCAGGAGTGCTCCCCTATAGGAAATAGTTATTAACCCAAAATTGTAACAAATAGCTATTAGATCCAAAAATGAGTTTTTTAATTTTTAAGGAACAGAGGAGGATAACAAACTGAAGGAATGCAGTTGGGAACAGATGGCAAGGTGTCAACAAGGTCAGGTAACAAACACAAGAGATAAATGGCTAGGGCATGGAGTGATAAGAAGGATGTAAAATGCTAGACAGCACATGATGGTACGATAAACAAGATATTCCTCTGAGGAAGACTTGATAACTCGACAATATGGAACAAGAAAGTCGTAAAATATCCTTAAAGAAACATGACAAGATATTTCGTAGGAAGTTAAGAGAAAAGGCCTTGTCAGGAAGGGACGGTGAGAAATGCATCACATGTCTCAATTAGATCATAGATGAAGGACAAATGATTGACACAGCCCACCGAAATAAAGTAAAAAAAATAGGGGACTGAGAAGGACAAGTCAGACAGCTGGGGGCAAAGGCTTCCTCGAGGAGGCGATCAATGCTGGCTTATGCCTAACACCTTCTCCAAGTATAGCCTCTGAGGTGGATCGATGCTGGTTAATAACCTAACACCTCCAACAGCTTGAGGGACAAACCAGGAAAAGTGACCGTTGCTGCAGGCTACAGAGATTCACTGACCTGAGACCTCCGCACTGTCTCATCAGGCATCTAACTGTCCATCCGTCCATCCGTCCATCCAGTCGTGGCATTCCGCTTGGGGGGTCGTAGAGCGCCCTCTACTGTCACGGGTTGTATGTCTATTATACTTAGCTTAACCACATATAATATCTGATTATGCTTCGAACTGTAGCTCTTTAATAAAATACCTTAAAACTCCAAAGACCCTTTGGGTATCTGTGTGTGACCTGTGATCCTAATCTTACACCCCTCTGCATTCCCCTTCCCAGGCCACTTTAAGGTGTCCATGGGCTTCCACCAGCCCATGCCATTCCCGCCCCCCACCCCGCACCCCACCCCCAAATCTTTGGGAATCCCCAACACCAGCTGTAATGTATTTGCTTCATGGGTTCTTTGCTTAAGAATTCATAAGAACACATTGCTAATAAGAACTAATTGGTTTATTAACAAAAGTTTAACAATCACACTGCACATTACCAGTTCATCAACTAGGTTCACAACTGCATACTTCATTGTGAATGATCTAGACCTAACTGACTGGTGTTTTATTGAATCTTGTGAACATCACGCGACTGGCTGAGCCACTCACAATGCAACAACTCTACAAATCTGTGAACATACATACAGGTTTGTAGAGTTGTTGCATTGAGTGGCTTAGCCAGTCACATGATGTTCACAAGATTCAATAAAACCCCAGTCAGTTAGGTCTAGGTCATCCACGATGAGTACATTACACCAGCCTGCCCTGATTGATGACTGGTAGGAGACCAGTCCTCGCCTTCCCAACCACTGCGGTTCGAGGTCATTCCCTCCAGCCACTGACCACCAGGAGGCCATTCCCATGGATCCCCGTCAGCGGATCAAATTCCCACTCCTGACCAGGTCTCGGCGGTACTCCGCAAAGTTTTATTTAAGTACGGCCCTGCAGATCCTGCTTATCCCCCATCTTTGCCAGGTTCACCACCAACTATCGGGCTCCCTTGCATCCTCCCAGCCTCCCTGTTAATATCGAGCCCTTTAAATCAGGGCGATGTCAAACACGGACCATGAGCACCTCATATATTCATTTAGAATTACTAAGAGCAAAGAAGTCCAAGAGCTGTACTCTTTAGGGGAATACTTTATTTCAATATTCTTTTTCCCAAAATGTAAGACTTCACATTTCTCATTATCTTCGACAGCACCTCCCAAACCCGTGACTTCTACCACCTAGAAGGAAGAGGCCAGCAGCACATGGGAACACCATCACCTCTGTAATGTGTTTGCTTCATGGGTTCTTTGCTTAAGAATTCATAGCAACACATTGCTGTTAAGAATGAGTTGGTTTATTAACAAAGGTTTAACAATCACACTACACATTACCAGTTCATCTACGAGGCTCACAACTGCACACCTCATTGTGGATGACCTTGATCCAACTGACTGGGATTTTATTGAGTCTTGTGAAGATTACATGACTGACTAAGCTACTCACAATGCAACAGCTCTACAAACCTGTGAGCATACTCATGGTGCATACACTACAACCTCCAAATTCCTCTCCAAGTTACACACCATCCTGACTTGGAAATATATCGGCAGTTCCTTCATCATCGCTGGGTCAAAATACTGGAACTTCTTTCCTAACAGCACTGTGGGAGCACCTTCACCACACATACTGCAGCGGTTCAAGAAGGTGACCTTCTCAAGGGCAATTAGGGATGGGCAATAAATGCTGGCCTTGCCTGCAACACTTACGCCCTGTGAATGAATTTTTTTTAATTACTGTCAGCATGATACAGTTGATAGAACAGAGTTCTAGATAACAGGAAAAGTACTGATTTCAAAATAACTGATGCGTCTCGAACCAATTTATAGATAGACGGCAGGTGGCTTTATGTCGCTGAACTTTTTCGCAAAATGTACTACTTTAGATTTCTCATTACCTACCACCTTTCACCCACTCTGCAAGCCTATGACCTCCTGCAGTTTTCCTCACACTTTACTTTTGAACCACAATTTGGTATCAGACTACATAAAAAGGCCATGCTGTTTCCCGTGACGGCAATGTAAATGAATCGTAGTGTTTAAAGTGAAGTTCACTCTGTCACACCTGCACTTCAATATAAGATAAAATCAAAGACATATCACTGTGACTTTACAACTGAATGATTAAGCAGCATCTCTGCTGCACAGCTTTGTGACTGTGCAATACTATGAGTACAGACAACGTACATTCTGTGACTCAGAGTATCACACCTAATTGATAAATAAGAGATAAAAATAGAATAGAGATGAAAAATAAGAGACAAAAGCTGTGACACAAAAGCAAAACACTGCGGAGGCTGAAAATCTGAAATGAAAACAGAAAATGCTGGAAACAGTCAGCAGCTCAGGCAGTATCTGTGGCGAGAAACAGAGTTAATGTTTCAGGTCGATGACCCTTCGTCAGAACTGGAAGAAGATTTTAAGCAAGTGTAGAGGCACTGAAAGGGAGAGGGGAGGAAAGAACAAGAAGGTCTGTGATAGGGTGAAAGGCAGGAATGATTAAATGACAAAAAGGATGATGGTGCAAGGCAAAAGATGATGATAATGGGATAAGTAAAGAAACAGAGGGTTCAATTTTCCCCAAGCCTGTTTTCTGGCGTATGGCCAGAGCTATGTCGGGTTTTCTAGGCCAGAAATGCGGCAGAAATATTTTGCCAAACTTTCCCCGATGTATAATTTGAATTTGGCGCCGCGCAGCGTGTCCAGTCGCCTTGGGGATTGGAGCCTGCTGTCTGCGTCAAAAACAATGCCGCACCTTCTGCGCATGCGTGGGAAAAAAATATAAGTTTTTGACGTCGTTCCAATGAACGCGCATGCTCAGTACAGCTCGGATTTGGCAGTCACCCATTTTTAAAGAGCCAGTTGTGTGTGTGTGTGTGTGAGAAGGAGTGCTGTGTGAGAGCATTGGAAAAATCACAGATGGAGCAATACAAGATGCAACGCGGACCAAGGAACACGAATTTCTTGATGGAAGAAGTGGAGGCACTAGTTGCTGTGATTGAGAACAAATGGTAGAAGCTGGATACCGGCAGAGGTCACATAAAAGTTCCACCAAAAGAAATGAAGAAAGACTGGAACCAAGTTGCAGAAGATTACTGTGCAGTGGTGAACACCACGAGATCTGGAATCCAGTGTAAAAAGAAATGGCAGGACCTTGGTCAAGTAGTTAGTGTAAGTAATATTTTCATTTATTCAATGCAATTGTAAATGTGACCAGCTGTATATATCCCACCCAGCAGAAAGACACCCTCTCTAAAAAGTTGCATTTTCATCTTTGCAGAGGAAAGTGGCACACAACAAAAGGGAAAGAACTTGATCAGGAGGAGGCCCGGAAAATCTGCACTCACTGACAAACTTGGAAGAGAGGGTCACTGCTTTGATGGGTCCTGCCTGGAAAAAAGCGATCAGTACTGCACAAGCTGAGCCCACACTCGAGGGAGAGAGTAAGTCCTGCAAATTCATCATAGTCCTTCAAATCAACCCGCTGCCAGGCCTGTGATGTGTGAGCCTACTCATGCCACCCATCCTGCCCCCTTCTCTGCTGCTAACCATTTGACTGTTCTGTTATATTTTTCAGAACTTGAGGCCAACCAATGCAGAAGAAGATTCAGACAAGGATGAGCCTGAAGAAGAGAACATCTTCTGTTGTGTAGGCATGCCTGTTCACTGTGTGATGTCTGTAACACTGTATGCAACATTGAATGTACCCTTGTACTGTACACACCTTACCGGTAAACTGGAGGATACTGTTGCTGGAGACCCAGGGGTTGCCTGCACACGGCAGGTAACCCAGTATAAAAAGAAACACACAGCTTGTTGTCAGCACTCAGGAGCTGCTAATAAAGGACTGCAGGTCTGCACAGTTCAAGTACCATACCCTGCCTCGTGGAGTCATTACTAAAGGTGCCCAAATACACTACAACTGGCGACGGGAATACGGGATCACGAACTACACGCTCAACATGTCTAACCTCAGCAACTTTCAGCAATTTACGGAGGGGGAAGATTAGGATACTTTTGTGGAAAGATTGGCTTCTTTATAGCCAACGACCTGGACGGGGACACACCGGCCACACAACCGAACAAACGCAGGGCCATCCTGCTTAGCAGTTGTGAGCCCACCATCTACGGTCTCGTCAGGGACTTACTAGCCCTGGAGAAGACAACCACCAAGCGCTATGAGCAACTTGTATCAATTATACAGGAACAACTAAAACCGAAAGAAAACATCCTCACAGCCAGGCACCGGTTCTACACTTACCGGCGACCTGAGGGCCAAAAAATTGGCAAGTATGCTGCAAACCTAAGAAGACTAGCTGCACCGTGTGAGTCTGGCGACCACCTTAATGAAGCACTAAGGGATATATTTGTCATCAGAATCGGCCACGAAGGCCTCCCACACAAATTGCTCTCGGCTGACATCACGGTCACCCTGCAGAAAGCAATTCAAGTGAGCCAGGCCTACAAGGTTTCGGCCAACGACTCCAGGTGAATACTGATCCAGGACTCTAAACCGGTGAGCGCAGTGCACCGCATGGACACTTCTAAAGGCAGAAATGCTGCCCCAAGTCCCGCAACCCTGAGTCCGCCACATGGGGCAAACCGGATGGCCCCATGCTGGCGCTGTGGACAAAACCACAGGGCCCACCAGTGCCGCTACAAAGACTATGCATGCAAAGGCTGCGAAGAAAAAGGGCACCTTCAGAGAATGTGCAGAAAAGGCTGTACTCACTGTGTCTCTGATGAGTTGGCTGACCACCGGGGCTCATACACAGATGAAGATGAAGCTGCTCTAACCCTGGGAGAAGAGTATGGAATCTTTACCTGCTCCACCGGAAGTTCTCCGTGGATGATGGAAGTGGACATCGATGGGGTCCCAGTCTCCATGGAGATCGACACAGGGGCGAGCCAGTCTGTGATGAGCTTTGAAAAAATTTGGAGGAATCCTGCCACTCGACCAAAACTGTCTCCTGTACAGGCAAAGCTGCTCACCGACACCAAAGTTAAAATCCAAATTGTTGGCAGTGTAGACGTCCAGGTCTCCCAGGGCGGTGTGTTACACAAACTCCCCCTGTCATTGTAGCCGACAACGGTCCCATGCTGCTGGGCAGGAATTGGATGAACCGGGTCCACATCAGGCAAAGTGGTGCTGTGGAAGAAAAGAGCACCACAGCCTGCCTGCAGCAAGACCACAGAATGACTGCAGCACCACAAGCATGTGGAAGAAAAGAGCACCACAGCCTGTCTGCAACAAGTCCACAAAATGGCTGCAACACCACAAGCACGAGGAAGAAAAGAGCAGCACAAAATGGCTGCAGCACACCAAGCAGCAGACCTGCATTCAAAATGGCCTCCTCCATGCCACGAGTCAACATGGAGGGGCATCATGTGACATCGAGCGGCCAATCGGATTTGAAAGTTCACTTAAAAAGGAGACTGGTAGCCAAAACAATTTAAAGGGGAAGTTCCAACTATTTGAGTACACGGACTTTAAAGCTAAAGATGCAATTAAAGGGTGCAAGTATGGAAATGTATGCAATGTAATCATGAATTGTGATGCTGGTTTAACTAATGTGACTAATGAGATGAATGCAGGTGTCAGTAAGGTTAAGAACAAGTTTATTATGCTTAACAATAATGATAGAGATTGTGAAATGCCTAATGTAACCATGTCTGTTGAAACCAGGTCACCCAAAAGTGATGCAAGTGATGCAAGAATGTATAATGCAGGCTCGATTATGTGTGATCAGAGCCAAGGTGTCATGTATACCGGTAGGACACTGCCAAAGGACATTGGGTCCTACAGGGACCCTGCTAATGCCAATGGAATCCCCCTGTGGGAGACCCCCAGGTCCAGCAGGCAACCTGACCATGTAGCGTGGACCTTTGGAACGAATGTCATGCCCCTTGCAGGACACACAGTCAGTGGGAACAGACCCACTACAGGGACAGTGGTCAATGGGCAGCCCAGCCACCACCAATGGCAACCAGCACCAGACCATTCCTACAGCCCCTGGCCACCAGGGCCAACACCAGAAGCATGAGGCTCCAGCTTCCCTGGCAAACCCTGGGATGACTTGACCCTCATCCCCATTGGTGGACAAGGAGCCCACCCAGTCTTGTGGTCCTGCCCACCACTCCACAACTACCCACATCACAGTGTATACACACCACCCACTACTGCCGTGGCTACCTCCCCGAGGGATCCCACAACAGTGACACCCACTTGGTTTGTGTGTGAGGGAGGGGAAACATACGAGGTCCTCCTCAAGCACAGGAGTCACACCTGGCAACCACACAAACCTCACCACAACCTCCCATAGCCCACCACTGATCACCTCCCCTGGTCATGACAACTAGGATATGAAAAATGCTCAGGGGGGAGTATTGTTGTGTAGGCATGCCTGTTCACTGTGTAATGTCTGTAACACTATCATGCAACATTGAATGTACCCTTGTACTGTACACACCTTACCGGTAAACTAGAAGTTGCTGTTGCTGGAGACCCAGGGGTTGCCTGCACATGGCAGGTAACCCAGTATAAAAAGGAACACATAGCTTGTTGTCAGCACTCAGGAGCTGCTAATAAAGGACTGCAGGTCTGCACAGTTCAAGTACCATACCCTGCCTCGTGGAGTCATTACTAAAGGTGCCTACATACACTACATCTTCCAATCCCAACCTCCAGACTAAGAACATGGGAGGGAGGGGGAGGGGATGGAGCTGGATGAAGCTCCCACTATTGTACTGAATATGGAAGAGGTGCCGCTCATGGAGGTGCCAGCTCCTTCCGTGGCTAGTGGTTTGAATGTTGGTGGGATAGTCCATGGTTTCCCCCCTTCCGAGGCTGCGGGTTTCAGTGGTGTGGTGCAGCGAGGCACACCCAGGGCCCCATCGTCCCAGGCTGCCGGTTCCAGTGGTGTGTTGCGAGCCACACCCATGGGAAGGAGGGGAAGGAGAGTTCGACCACGCTCTCCTGAGATGCAGGATGTAACAGATGTGATTCAGATTGAGTGCGGAGAGCATTGACCTTACACGATCACTCCTCGACACCATCAGTGGGGTGAGTGATGAGGTAGCGGGACTGTCGGGAGAAGCAACAACACTCTCACAAGAAATGGGAATGATATCCGGGACCATCAGTGAGGGAATAGTGGCCATGAGGGAGGGAATGTCAGAGGTCGTGCAAACCATGTCACTGGCCATGAAGGAGGGAATGTTGCAGGTCTTTGAGACACTGTCAGGGCGCATGAGGGACGGCATGTTGGAGTTAGCTGCTGCAATAAGGGAACACACCCAGACCCCGCACCCATTGACAGAATCAACTGTCACTCCCACTGCAATCCCCAGACCAGCCTCTGAAGAGCCCAAAGCCGGGCCCTCCAACTTGCCGCCTGACACTGACACCCGCCCCCCCGCCCCACCCTCAAGAGGTGAGCAATATCCGAGATGTAGAAGGAATAAGCTTGGTACCAAGCCCAAAAACACTGCACCACCACCTGCGAGCAGGGCTGGTGGAAAGTCCAAGACCTAGCGCAGCGGGCAGTCTTAGAATAAGGGGGATGAGAGATAGGTGCAGCCTTTCTTTGCTGCTGTTGTTGTTGTTATTATTTATTGTTTAAATTATTGTTACTGTTGTAACTGTTCTCAAATTAAAAATTTTTTGTAAGTTATTTAAATTTACAAGTTTATAAGTGATCTTAAAGTTTTTAAGTGATCTTAAAGAGTAATCTTAAAGTGAAGTTTGATACAAGAATAATTTTATTAAAGTTAAGTTATTGTAAACTTTTGAATAAAATATATTTTACATTAAAATTGAACCATGTTCCATTAACACAACACAACATTATGGAACGGCTCTAAACAGTAAACATGTCCACGTGGAATAGTTGTCGCTGAGCCCTCAGGGTCTCCTCTCTCCGCCCCCCACCCCCCCTCCCCCCACCCCACGAGTCTCTCTCCCTCCCCCTCCCTCCCACTCCCCATGCTACAAGCCGTAAGATCGCCTCTCTCCCTCCCTCCCCAGGCTACAAACCATAAGATCGGCTATCTCTCCCTCCTCTCCTCTCTCCCCGCCCCCCCACAGCTTGTTTTGTAGCTGAACCCCGAGCGGCTGTGTCCGGACGCGAGGCCGATTCTGCCGGCCAAACCTACAACCCTCCAGACTTTCTTCAAGACGTTCGGTGGTGGCGTGTGAGTGAGTAAAAAATTAGAAAACTTGTGAAATCCAACAAATTTACATTTCTACGTTGACAGGTAAAAAAAAGTTGAACTTTATTATTGATTTTGAGTGTTCTTGACTCCCTCCAAAAGCTTTGATTTAAAAACAATGGCGTCTTTTCAGCGCAGATTTGTGAATGTGCGCTGGTTTCTTAACTCACCAGAAGGTTTTTGGGGAGTGGCCAGATACGCTAACGTAATGGAAAAAAATGTTGGTCAAACTGCGAACAATTGAAAAAACCGGCGCAAACATGAGGGAACGTCCCCTCTGAGGTGAAAAAAAACTGGCCTAGAAAAATCGTAACTAAGTCAGTTACGCCAGCGCAAATCGCAGGGGGGAAAGTTTGAAAAAAAAAGTACACCAAAAATTTAACTCAATACGCCAAAAAAATGGCGCAAATCGCTGGGGAAAATTGAGCCCAATAGATGGGTCTAGAGGCAATGTTTTGTGAATGTGCAGCCTGGGACCAGCTTTTCTAATGTTACATTTCACGCATGTGCAAAACTGTGAATGGGCCGCGCAGGCCCTTAAAGAGGCCGCACACCCAAAAGAATTAGGGAAATCATTGTTTAGAGAAGGTATAAATGGGAATATCAGAAACATCAGCAACAGAAAACTAATTGCACCTGGACTATACAGAATTTGTGAGTAGGTAGCGCACTCGCCTCTGGGTCAGAAGGTTGTGGGTTCAAGTCCCACTCCAGGAATTTGAGCACAAAAATCTAGACAGACACTCCTGTGCAGTACTGAGGGAGTCTTTCGAATGAGACCTTAAACCGAGGCCCCGTCTGTCCTCTCGAGTGGACGTAAAAGATCCCATGGCACTATTTCGAAGAAGGGCAGGGGGGAGTTATCCCCAGTGTCCTGGCCAATATTTACCCTTCAATCAACCTAGCAAAACAGATTATCTGGTCATCATCATATTGCTGTTTGTGGGAGCTTGCTGTGCACAAATTGGCTGCCGCATTTCCCACATTACAACAGTGGCTACACTTCAAAAGTACTTCATTGGCTGTAAAGGTGCTATAGAAATGCAAGTCTTTCTTTTTTTCATTATGACTGCACAGCACTGTAACTGTATACACAGGATCACGCACATTGCACTGTGAATAGCCAAACGTTGTGACTACAAAACACCATAAAAGCATTGCTTCTCTGTTATCGAGCTCTGTAACCACACCACATTGTGACCACATGGCTCTGTGATTGCATAGCACTGCAACTATATATAACAGAGACTGCAGAGTACAATCATCAAAATAACTACTCTAGACTGTGAGTATACACACACGCACTGTGACTACCATGTGCTGAAATTGCATAGTTCCCGACTATATATAACTTTGAAAGCACCATGACTGCACAACTATGTGACTACATACTTCTGTTTATACATTGCACTGTGATTATGTAGCATTGTGGCTACGAGGAATTATTCAAACTGTTCAAAGCAGCGTGGATCTCAAGTCTAAAATCACAATGATCTCAAAAGGTTGCTTAAAATATATTCACAATTAAAATTGATGGGTGAGAAAATTCACAAAGTAATGGTTAATAAGGCCATAAAAATGCAAACCAAGCACTGGGGTTTATTTCTACAGGAATAGATTTGAAAAGCAGAGAAGCTATGTTAAACTTGTATCGAACCTTGGTTAGACCACACTGGGAGTACTGTGCACAATTCTGGTCTCCATATTATAAAAAGGATGTAGAGGCACTGCAGATCATGCAAAAACAGATTTACAAGGATGATAACAGAACTGAGAGGTTATAACTGTCAGGAAAGATTGAACAGGTTGAGGCTCCTTTCTCTAGGACAGAGATGATGACCTAATAGAGGTCTTTAAAATTATGAAGAGGTTTGACAGAGTAGACATAGAGAGGATATTTCCACTTGTGGGGAGACCAAAACTGGTGGTCATAATTATAAGATAGTCACTAATAAATCCAATAGGGAATTCAGGAGAAACTTCTTTACCCAGAGAGTGATGAGAATGTGGAACTCACTACCACAGGGAGTAGTTGAGGCAAATAGTATAGATGTATTTAAGGGGAAACCAAATAAACATATGAGGGAGAAAGGAATAAAAAGATATGCTGATAGGGTGAGATGGAGAGAGGTGGGAGGAGGCTCGTGTGGAGCATAAACAGTGGCATGGATCTGTTGGGCTGAATGCCTGTTTCTGTGCTGTACATTCTATGAAATTCTTTGGAATGAATAAACCTTTTCACCCCAGAGCTCAATTAGTTATAAAATGTCCCTTTTCTAGTTTCCTATTTGTTCAAAGAATACATCTCACAGCTTCATGAGCCATCAACTCATTGGTTTCAATATCACCAGAAACATATCTGTACCACTGAACCTGTATAATCAATAGAAAGGTTGAGATTCACCACAAAACCATTGAAAACCACATGAATCAAAACACAAAGAGAGTATTACTGGTATGGTGATCTGACGAGCAAGGCTGTGACCTTGGGATAAAAGTGTAGACCTTCCAGGTTATTTATCTCAAAAAGGTCAGCAGTAAAAATTCTGTCACCAGATATTACCTCAACCCCAAAGAATAAGCAGACAAGACAGGTCAGAGGAGCATCGTAGTGAGATTTGTACACAAATCTTTGAAGGTTTTAAGGACAAGTCGAGAAGGCTGTTAAAAAAGCATACAGGATCCTTGGCTTTATTAATAGAGGCAGAGGGTACAAAAGCAAGGAAGTTATGCTAAATCACTGGTTAGGCTCAGCTGGAGTATTGTGTCCAATTCTGGGCACCACACTTTAGGAAGGATGTCAAGGCCTTGGAGTGGAGATTTACCAGAATGGTACCAGGGATGAGGAACTTCAGTTATGTGGAGAGACTGGAGAAACTGGGATTGTTCTCCTTAGAGCAGAGAAGGTTAAAGGGAGATTTGATAGAGGTCTTCAAAATCATGAAGGGCTTTAATAGAATAATAAGGAGAAACTGTTTCCAGTGGCACAGGGTCAATAACCAGAGGTTGCTGATTTAATGTAATTGGCAAAAGCTCCAGAGGCGACATGAGGAAACAATTTTTACACACAGCGAGTTGTTGTGATCAGGAATGCATTGCCTGAAAGGGTGATGGAAGCAGGTTCAACAGTAACTTTCAAAAGAGAATTGGCTAAATACCTGAAGGGAAATATTTGTAGGGCTATGGGGAAAGAGCAGGGGGGAGTGGGATTCATTGGATAGCTCTTTCAAAGAGCTGGCACAGGCACGATGAGCTGAATGGCTTCCTTCTGTGCTGTACCATTCTATGATTTTCTGTGCATAGTAAGAGCACTCATCACTAAGGAGGCAATAGAGCAGCTGAGGCATAAGCGCATCAGGGCCAACAGTAACAATCAATTGTCCTCACTGTCTGTGGCTATGAAGGCGACCACTGCACTGAACTTTTATGGTACAGGCTGATTTCAGGAATGCTGAGGGCCTCTCTGTAACATGCAGCACACGGCCACACATTCAACCGAGGCTTGGCGCACTGCTGAACTCACGCGCATATTTGTTCACAGAACGTGTTGCATACTGCTGCACAAATGATTTATATTAAGGCAGAGAAACGCAAATTAATAAATCACATTTTTAAAAAATAACTTGCAAATAGGGATAGAAGCAGAAATGAGGAGGATATGAGTTACAGGTGAGACGACACTGAAATCAACCACTTACAAATGAAGCAAGGATGAAATATTACTGGAAATCGTAATGTATAAAAGTAGGATGTGAACAGAGCTATAAATCACATACAAGCACAATGGAAAATCAGAATCGGAGCCACGTACCGTCAAAGGCTGACTTGCATCCTAATTTGATTCTTTCTTTCCCATTTATCTTGCAGCTGTTACATCAAGGCAGCTCGAGATGTCACGCCTCATTTATCCTGGGTTTTAGGGAGACTACGCTAGCACATATTCCTCGGGGAATATGGGTCAGGGTGCCAGTCAGAGCTAATCCCCATCTCACTTCAATTAGAGCATAGGATCATTCATCAGGACAGGCAGAGGTCTCAGCTTAATTACTAAGCAACCAGGGAGACAAAAGTAACGGGATTCTAATTTAAAACAAGAAGCAGTTGAAAACAATGGGTCAAATATCATGCTGGAGTGAAGCATTCATGACGTGCCCCGTTAGTTTAAACTTTATCCCTCACCCTTCAGCTCAAAAATGTTTTGCTCTGTAACTTGCTGGCAGTAAGAGCTGATAACGGTGCGGCAAGGGACCTCAGTGACCGGGACCAACAGTCTATCTCCTTAACCCGTGAGATTTAAGGATTGAGAAAGAAACAGAGGAACGACGGAGAAGGAAATAGGGTGAATTAGAGTCAAATCAGGTACAGAAAGAGAAATAAAGAAAGGGAAAGAAAGATTGGATTAGAGAGAGAGAAAAAAAGAGACAGAAAGTAAAGAAAGAACATTTGTTTTAAGTTGACATTTTTAAAATCTCTAACAATTTACTATCTGCAGGAATGAGAATCCACAGATTAAATTGTTCTTTTTGGGCCAGAGAGGTTGATTGGCATTGCATCAAGATTATCATGGAGTTGAAAGGGGTCTTATGCTGTTAATTATGAGCGCTAACTTTCTGTGGCGAGTTTAGCGGGCAATTGATGTGCAAATGCAGCAGTTTTAAAAATAATGGGGAGGCTGAGGCTGAGAGTCCGTTTGTGTGAAGCAAACAGCTGAGTGGCGTAAATCGAGCAGCAAGTTCTGGAGATTCACAACTCACAGCAATTCTCCTCATCCCCTGCACTTGCTGGTCAATTTACGTATTAATAACGGCGTGCGTCGTTTACTCGCCATTACTGTTCCACCAAGATGCGACCTGTAATTCAGGCTTTTAAAAAAATTTGTTGAGGGATATGGGTGTCATTGGCAAGGTGAGCATTTATTGCCCATCCCTATTTACCCTTGAGAGGGTCACCAGCCAAGGTTTATCTGCAGCCTTTGTAAGTATGAGCCTCAAAATATAGAAATTTCATTCCTCTTAACCCAGAATTTGCACCATTATTTTGAGGAACGACAGACTCTATCTTTGCACAGGTTGGTACATATTTCTGCTTTGGCACAGAATAGTGAAAACTAATGCAAGTTTCAGGTTCCAAAGGACTGGGAGCCGTGTGGTTTAGAATAATGTCCTTTCACCTCTGGGCCATGGGTTTAAATGGGATACGGTGGTGCAATGGCCATGTTACTGGACTAATCATCTCAGATAACGAGAATTTAAACCCCACCATGGCAGTTTGAGAATCTGATCTCAGTTGTCAAAATTGGAAATTCAAAAAGTAAAAGTGTCGGATTGTCGTGAAAAATCTGGTTCATTAATGTGCTTTTAGGGAAGAAAATCTGCTGTTCTTATCCGATCTGAGTCTACATATGACTCCAGTCCTGCACCAATGTCGTTAACTCTTAACTTCCCTCCAAAATGGCCCAGCGAGTCACTCAGTTGTCAGGGCAACAAGGGAGGGGCAATAAATGCCTGCCTTGCCAGCGGCGTCCACATCCAGAGAATGATTTTTTTTTTAAACGATCCCATTATCCTCTCACTGCTGCCTGTCGGGGCAAAATGAATTTGAGCATTTTCAGGTCGTGGTTCTAACAGGCAAGGCAGCAAAGAACAAATTCTGTTAGCGATAGAGAAATGAATAAAAGAAAGTATGAGAGAAACACAAAATAAAAGAAGAGAATTCAAAGTGGATACAGAGGTGGAAGAATAAAGAAAGCTTGATCAAAAGGGAGGCACGGCATTGTGGTACAGCGAGCTGAACAGCAGGACAAAGATTTCCACCAGGGTTCCTCGAGTGGTGATTATCTCGTAACGAGAAGGTGCAGCATGGTTGCTAGGTCATTTCCTGGAGGGATGGAGCACGATCGGCTGGAGAGTCGCAGTGGGCAGATCCTGTGCACCTCTAAGTAAGGTGTTATAGAGTCATACTGGGAGCAGACCTGGGGCTTCTGTCCACCCTGTGCTCTGTCAGATAGGGCGGAGTGAGTGTTGAAGAAGGTGTTTGACACGATAACAATTCCACACTCCCAACAAGGAGCCACACTACTTGGGCTACCTTTGAGTGTGTGTGAGATCAGTGAAGTTACCCTTCTATGGCGAGAAGGTTAAAAGATAGAATGATACAGCACAGAAGCAGGCCATTTGGCCCATCGTGCCTGTGCTTGCCCTTTGAAAGAGTGATCCAATTAGTCCCAGTCCCCCTAATCTTTCCTCACAGCTCTGCAAATGTTTCCTTATTTAGTATTTATCCAGTTCCCCTTTTGTATGTAACGATTGAATCTGCTTCCACCGCCCTTTCGGAATATTAGTAAATAATCCCCAGGGAAAAAATATCAACTCAATGGCGATTTAAGAAAGTAAAAGGAAGAAAGACTTGGATTTACATAGCACTTTCATGACCACTGGATGTCTCAAAGCGCTTTACAGCCAATGAAGTACAGTCACTGTTGTAATGTGGCCTTGGAAATAGTGGATGCATTGACAGTCATTTTCCAACATTCCATTGACTCTGGATCAGTTCCTATGGAGTGGAGGGTAGCCAATGTAACCCCACTTTTTAAAAAAGGAGGGAGAGAGAAAACAGGGAATTACAGACCGGTCAGCCTGACATCGGTAGTGGGTAAAATGATGGAATCAATTATTAAGGATGTCATAGCAGTGCATTTGGAAAGAGGTAATATGATAGGTCCAAGTCAGCATGGATTTGTGAAAGGGAAATCATGCTTGACAAATCTTCTGGAATTTTTTGAGGATGTTTCCAGTAGAGTGGACAAGGGAGAACCAGTTGATGTGGTATATTTGGACTTTCAGAAGGCTTTCGACAAGGTCCCACACAAGAGATTAATGTGCAAAGTTAAAGCATATGGGATTGGGGGTAGTGTGCTGACATGGATTGAGAACTGGTTGTCCGACAGGAAGCAAAGAGTAGGAGTAAATGGGGACTTTTCAGAATGGCAGGCAGTGACTAGTGGGGTACCGCAAGGTTCTGTGCTGGGGCCCCAGCTGTTTACACTGTACATTAATGATTTAGACGAGGGGATTAAATGTAGTATCTCCAAATTTGCGGATGACACCAAGTTGGGTGGCAGTGTGAGCTGCAAGGAGGATTCTATGAGGTTGCAGAGCGACTTGGATAGGTTAGGTGAGTGGGCAAATGCATGGCAGATGAAGTATAATGTGGATAAATGTGAGGTTATCCACTTTGGTGGTAAAAACAGAGAGACAGACTATTATCTGAATGGTGACAGATTAGGAAAAGGGGAAGTGCAAAGAGACCTGGGTGTCATGGTACATCAGTCATTGAAGGTTGGCATGCAGGTACAGCAGGCGGTTAAGAAAGCAAATGGCATGTTGGCCTTCATAGCGAGGGGATTTGAGTACAAGGGCAGGGAGGTGTTGCTACAATTGTACAGGGCCTTGGTGAGGCCACACCTGGAGTATTGTGTACAGTTTTGGTCTCCTAACCTGAGGAAGGACATTCTTGCTATTGAGGGAGTGCAGCGAAGGTTCACCAGACTGATTCCCGGGATGGCGGGACTGACCTATCAAGAAAGACTGAATCAACTGGGCTTGTATTCACTGGAGTTCAGAAGAATGAGAGGGGACCTCATAGAAACGTTTAAAATTCTGACGGGGTTAGACAGGTTAGATGCAGGAAGAATGTTCCCAATGTTGGGGAAGTCCAGAACCAGGGGACACAGTCTAAGGATAAGGGGGAAGCCATTTAGGACCGAGATGAGGAGGAATTTCTTCACCCAGAGAGTGGTGAACCTGTGGAATTCTCTACCACAGAAAGTTGTTGAGGCCAATTCACTAAATATATTCAAAAAGGAGTTAGATGAAGTCCTTACTACTAGGGGAATCAAGGGGTATGGTGAGAAAGCAGGAATGGGGTACTGAAGTTGCATGTTCAGCCATGAACTCATTGAATGGCGGTGCAGGCTAGAAGGGCCGAATGGCCTACTCCTGCACCTATTTTCTATGTTTCTATGTAACACGGCAGCCAATTTGTGCACAAGCAAGCTCCCACAAACAGCAATGTGATAATGACCAGATAATCTGTTTTATTTTGTTATGTTGATTGAGGGATAAATATTAGCCAGGCCACCGGGGCAAACTCCCCTGTCCTTCTTCGAAATAGTGCCATGGGATCTTTTACGTCCACCTGAGAGGGCAGACAGGGTCTCGGTTTAACGCCTTGTCCGAAAGATGGCACATCCGACAGTGCAGTGCTCCCTCAGTACTGCACTGGAGTGTCAGCCTCCAGTTTTTTATCCTCAAGCCCCTAGAGTGGGACTTGAACCCACAACCTTCTGACTTAGAAGCGTGAATACTACCCACTGAGCCACAGCTGACAAAGCTTACTGCAGTTGTACAGTGCGTTGGTGAGGCCCACACCTTGAATATTGTGTACAGTTTTGTTCTCCTAATCTGAGAAAGAACATTCTTGCTATTGAGGGAGTGCAGCGAAGGTTCATCAGACTGATTCCCGGGATGGCAGGACTGACATATGAAGAAAGACTGGATCGACTAGGCTTATATTCACTGGAATTTAGAAGAATGAGAGGGGATCTCATAGAAACATATAAAATTCTGATGGGATTGGACATGTTCCCAATGTTGGGAAAGTCCAGAACCAGGGGTCACAGTCTAAGGATAAGGGATAAGTTATTTAGGACTGAGATGAGGAGAAACTTCTTCACTCAGAGAGTTGTGAACCTGTGGAATTCTCTGCCACAGAAAGTTGTTGAGGCCAGTTCGTTGGATATATTCAAAAGGGAGTTGGAGTTAGATGTGATCCTTATGGCTAAAGGGATCAAGGGGTATGAAGAGAAAGCAGGAATGGGGTACTGAAGCTGCATGATCAGCCATGATCATATTGAATGGTGGTGCAGGCTCGAAGGGCCGAATGGCCTACTCTGGCACCTATTTTCTATGTTTCTATGTAAGAATAAAAAGAGTATACCATAAGTAAGTTAAAGGGACTGATTTCTTCAATGTGATTTTTAATGAAAACATAACAGAAAACTGAAAATGCTTCACAGCAAATTTAAAAAAGATATGAACTTTTACTAATGTTGTAAATATCAGGAAATTCTAGCTTAGAGCACTTCCTAGTAGCCAAAGCGTTTGCTGGGGGAACGTTCCTTATATGATAGCATAAAGATGCACACTGCAAAATAAGTGATTCAAGTATAAATATGTAAATAAAGCTAAAGAATAAAAAAAGACACTGGCCCGGAATTTGCGGTCAGTGGTGAAGCAAAGGCATTCGCCTCTGGCCTTGAAGCAAGTTGCCCACAGATCTCGCGATCTCTGTGGCAAGAAGTTTGCCTTTTTGACCCGTAAGTGATTTCAGTGCAGTATAATGGGAATCCCTTACATAAGCTGCTGTGATGTCAACAAGCTGTCTAAGCAACCAATCACAATGCAGAATTCTCACAAATAGTGAACCAGGAAATGAGAAGCTGGTTTTAGTCTTATTTTAAAAAAATGCTATGAAGAGCAAAACAAAGATTGGGGCTCTCACACAGGGAAAAATTATAACCTGAAATAATGAACAAACTTTAAAAATATATATTTTTAATGTTTTTAAGTTTCTTAAAAATTGTAATTTTTATCAGAATGAAGAAATTTGACACTCCACAAAATTAAAATTAGTTTTTCAAGGCCAGAATGTTTATTTAGCTGTCAATATGCTGTTAAAACCCTAGTTACACCTAATCCAACAAGGCCTAACATTTAATGGGGTGTTTAACAGCAGTATTACCGCAGAAAAGCCCAAGGTTTTGCCAGTTCCACTGATTACATTGATCGCCAGCTATGGGGGAGGGGGGAAGGGGTGCACAGTGCAGCCTGTGTCCGAGCAGTGAATCACTGATGGCAACATCAGGATTTCCACGTTTAGATGTGCATGCGCTATTTACTGAAAAAAATTGAGATGTATTTTAAGACAGCTCCTTTCACAGACCACATGCACAACTTGCCTTATAGATTGCTTTGAACTTACCTTGAGGGGAAGTTTTCAAAATGTTTCTCTCTGCCTGCCCAAAAAATAATTGAGCAAAGCACCAGGGCATCTATCTAACATTACAACCTCTATCATTCATTTTGTCAATCGCTTTCCATGGCATATTTTCATAGTTCCAGCAAGAGTACTTAATTATCTTTGTCAGCAAGCATGTATGGACTTGACAGCTTTTCTTGTTCTGGATAAATAAGCTTAAAGTTCAAGAAAGAACTTGCATCTTTCATGACCTCAGTACTTCCCAAAGCGCTTTACAGCCAATGAAGTACTTTTTGAAGTACAGTCACTGTTGTAATGTAGGAAACATAGCAGCCAATTTGCACAGAGCAAGCTCCCACAAACAGCAATGTGATAATGACCATATAATCTGTTTTTAGTGATGTTGGTTGAGGGGTAAATATTGGTCCCAGGACACCAGGGAGAACTCCCCTGCTCTTCTTTGAAATAGTATCATGGGATCTGAGAGGGCAGCCGGGGGCCTCGGTTTAACGTCTCCTCCGAAAGACACTGCACTGCACTGGAGTGAACATAAGAATATAAGAAATAGGAGCAGGAGTAGGCATTTGGCCCCTCGAGCCTGCTCCGCCATTTAATAAGATCATGGCTGATCTGATCTTGGCCTCAACTCCATTTTCCTGCCCACTTTCCCATAAGCCTCGACTCCCCTATTGTTTAAAAATCTGTCTATCTCTATCTTAAATATATTCGATGACCCAACCTCAACAGCTCTCTGGGGTAGAGAATTCAAAAGATTCACGATCCTCTGAGAGAAGAAATTCCTCCTCATCTCCATTTTAAATGTGCGTAAAATTCTATGTACTCCTAATAAGATTTTTGAATCTTTTAATGTTTGACTCAATAGGCAAAAACAGATGCTGGCCACTTGTGTATCTGTGTACAAAGTTGTTGTATAAATAGTTGGAGCTTGTATTATTTTTGGAATCTCCATTAGCAGCCCTAGGATTAAAGTGAATGCAGTGTCAGAGGGTTCTATACATTCTGTGCTTTTGTAGTTTTGCGCTAAAGTGATTCAAACAATTGATCTAACCAAATGATCGAGCAGGATAGAAAACGGGATCCATATTTCACGATATGATTGATATTGTATATTTATTTACAATGCAAAATCATATATTCTGGCAGCATTGGTTTTCATTTCTGCAAGATATTTGACCTTGAACACATCATTCGCAGCAAGTGCATTGATTCAACATTTTACTGCAAACAAAATTCTGAGGGTGTTTTGAAATGTTTTGAGCTTCGCTCAGCAACACTTTTATTATGGTATATCATTGAAACATATAACATTCTTAAGGGTCTTGTCAGGGTAGAAACTGAGAGGCTATTTCCCCTGGCTGGGGAGTCTAGAACCAGGAGTCATAGTCTCCGTATAAGGGGTAGGCCATTTAGGGCTGAGATGAGGAGGAATCTCTTAACTCATTCTTTGGAATTCTCTAATCTAAAGGGCTTTGGATGCTGAGTCATTGAGTCAAGATCGATAGATTTTTGGACTCTAAGAGAACTGAAGGGATAAGGGGATAGGGCGGGAAGGTGGAGTTGAGATAGAAAATCAGCCATGATGTTATTGAATGGTGGAGTAGGCTCAAGGGGCCAAATGGCCTATTCCTGCTCCTAATTCTTATGTTCTTATGTTCAAATAAGATTTTCTTTTGGCACTGCCAATTAATATTTACTAGGTCTAACTAGCTAACTGCATATCAAAGCATGAAATTATATCAATAAAGGTGTAGTATTATTTATCTGCCCTACCTGTGACAGAGACTGTGGTTGTACAGCCAACTAAGAACTCATGTTAAGAGTGAAAGCAAGTCTTCCTCGATTCCGTGGGACTGCCTATGATGATGATGATTATTTGTGAATACATAAAATATAATGTCCCAGATAATTGCACAGAATTACATCAAATTTACAGCACAGAAACAGGTTCAATAATGTCCTTTGAGGAAGGAAACCTGTTGCCCTTACTCCATCTGTGCCTATGTGTAACTGCAGTCCCACACCAACATGGTTGACTCTTAGCAGCTTGCTGAAGTGACTTAGCAAGGCACTCAGTTCAGGGATGGGCAATAATTCACAGCTTTGCTCAGCATCGCCTTATCCCCAGAATGAATTTTTTTAAAGCAAAATTAAATAAGGTTCCTCGGTGATTTATACCAATTTAATTGCTGATGACAGCTTCTACATCTGTTCACAAGCCTATAACACAAGGAACATAGGATTAGGAGGAGGCCAGTCAGCCTCTCGAGCCTGTTCCGCCTGCGACCTAACTCCATCTAACCGCCATGGTTCTGTAATCCTTAATACCCTTGCCCACCAAAAATCCATCAATCTCAGTTTTGAAATTTTCCAATGATTGAAACCACTCAAACTAGGCTTTTAAACAAATGACACCAACATTTCTGAGAAGACTTTTATTGCTATGAGAGTTGCACCTCGGGGGTCACCAATTCTAGTTGGGCGTATTCCTGGACATGTATGGTGTTTAAAGTACTGGAGGTTTCATCACATGGCCTCCCGCCTCCAAGCGCCCCGCCCCCACACTCCCGCCATTGGTCACCCAACATATCTATCCTTGTGGCGCCCAGCCTTCCCACAGCCAATCGTAAACTGAACAAACTCTTCGTGACTCGATTGGATGAAGCTTGCTGTCAGCCAAACAGTCATTTCTCCCATTGACAATATTTTTATGACTAATACAAGAAACTTGTTCGAAAAAAATGAAAAAGTAAACAACCTTTTAGTTAACGTGCCTATGATTTTTCTCCTGGGTTTTGCTCAGAGCCGTGTCCCGGAGATTAGTCTTTAATTCCTGGAGACCCCAGGGCAATCCAGGAAGGGTGGCAACCACAGCTACATGGTACAACTAACTTTCTGCTTGTTATGATGTTCAGCTGCTGTAGGCCATGAAAAGGGGGAATTTTGTGGTTACCAATGTATTATTTTTCCTACTTTGAAAAGTGCTGTTGCTGCACTAATTTTCAAAAATAATACAGACATATGATTTCATGTATCGTTTCAGAAACTACACATCTGGATGTAGCTTTGAGCTTGTTGGTCTTGGCATCATATCACGGAACAATGAAAACCAAATTACAAAAATATGCAGTTAGAAAGCCTTTCCCAGTTGCCTGTCCCGCCCACCCCCCTATTTCTTTAGTACTCCTGCAGCGCTTTTTATATACAATATATTTAAAAAAGATAAAAATATAGAGGCACTGGAGAAGATGCTATTTTTTAATTACAAGGAGGAGACCAGAATTGAGAGATTATAACTATCAGGAAAGATTGAACTGGCTGGGGCTCTTTTCTCTAGAAATGAGAAGACTGAGAGATGTCCTGATAGAGATCTTTAAGATTATGAAGGGGTTTGTTTCTATTTGTGGGAGAGTCCAAAACTAGGGGCCAACAATATAAGCTAGCCACTAATAAACCCAATAGGGAATTCAGGAAAAACATCTTTACCCAGAGAGTGGTGAGAATGTGGAACTCACTATTACAGGGAGTGGTTGAGGCAAATAGAATAGATGCATTTAAGGGGAAGCTAGATAAACACATGAGGGAGAAAGGAATAGAAGAATATGCTGGTAGGGTGAGATAAAGAGGGATGGGAGGTGGCTCGTTTCGAGAATAAACACTGGCATGGACCAGTTGGGCTGAATGGCCTGTTTCTTTGCTGTGCAAACATCTTCTCTATGTCTCCCCTATCAAGCTCCTTCATAATTTTAAAGACCTCTGTCAGGTCATCCCTCAGCTTTCTCTTATCCAAAGAAAGGAGTTGCAGCCTGCTCAGTCTTTCCTGATAGTTGCACCCTCTCAGATCTGGCATACTCCTTGCAAAGCCTTTTTATAATATGGAGACTAGAACTGTGCACAGTACTCCAACTGTGGTCTAACCAAAGTTTTACATGACATGGCTAATGTCCAGAAATGGCACAGTAATGCAAAGCTCCTATAATGGCTTGTGTGGTGTACTGGATAGTTTCTTGGCAGCCATTCAGTCCACTATCTGGAACAACTTAAGAGCAATAGGGGTGAGTTGACAAGCTGTTTTCACTGTTGATTAACTGGTCTCCATGCTGACGTGCAATTTACCCTGTAACTTGACTTTACGAACTTTCGATCTGGAATATACAGCACTCAGCACATATTGTTCATTTATGTATGGATTTCAGGCTTTGCTAGGTTAAAGCTTTCCAAATTGGTTTCCGTCAAGTAGCTTACCACCTGACTGTTCTACGGCACAGTCTGATCTGGAAACTCTTAAGCAGAATGAACATAGGAACATAGAAACAGGAGGAGGCCATCCAGCTCCTCGAGCCTGTTCTGCCATTCAATGGGATCATGGCTGATCTGCGACCTAATTCCATCCCCCTACCTTGGTTCCATATCCCTTTATACCCTTGGTCAGGAAAGATCTATCAATCCCAGATTTAAAATTTATATTTAAGCTCGCATTTAGTGCTTTTTGTGGAAGAGAGTCTGCATTTCTACTACCCTTTGTGTGAAAAAGTTTCTTAACTCCTGTCCTGAATGGCCTGACTCTGATTTTAAGCTTATGTCCCCTTGTGGTAGACTCCCCCGCCAGTGGAAACAGTTTCTCTCTATCTGCCCTTGCAATTCCTTTCAAAATCCTAAAAACCCCAATCAAATCTCCCTTGACCTTCTATATTCCCGGGAATACAAGCCTAATTGATGTAATCTCTCCTCATAATCTAACCCTTGGAGCCCTGGTAATGATCTGGGTAATCTGCGCTGCACTCCTTCGAAGACCAATATATTGGCCCTGAATTTGTGGTCGGTATGATGGCCTACTCTCAGGGCTTGTAACTAACAGCCATAAGTTACCTTTTAACAATGATAATTGTTAATGCAGTACCAATCAACCTCTCTGGCCCAGAAAAGGAGCCTCATTCCTGCCAATAGTCAATTTTTACATTTTTTTCTTACTTTTCCTCTCTCTCTCTCTCTCCCGCTCTCAGTCTCAATCCAGTCTTTCTTTCCCTCTATTTCTCTTTCTGTATCCGATGCAACTCTAATTCACCCCATTTCCTTCTCCGTCGTTCCTCTGTTTCTTTCTCAATCCTTAAATCTCACGGGTTAAGGAGATAGACTGTTGGTCCCGTCGTCCACCGAGGTCCCAGATGCCACATTGCCCTCAGCTCGCACGTCCAGTGAGTTACAGGACAACAATTTTCAAACTGAAGGGTGAAGGAAAATGTCTAACTAATGGGGCACGCAATGAGATACCGCACTCCAGCAAGACGTGGTTACTGGGATAGAGTACAGGGAGCTTTACTCTGCATCTGTCCAGACCTTGGAGTATTTGATGATCACATTGGATGCCCAAAGTGAACCTTATTCAATTGGATGCTCAAAGTGGACCTTATTCAATTGCCCAACATTCACATCTGATACTGATGCACAAAAAAACAGAAATTTAAGAAAATTATCCAACTTTACCCAATGGGCTTTGACTTACAATGTGGCATTGGAGCCTCTCGGGCAGTAATTTTCCCATAGAGACATTTCTCTGTTAAACAAAAATTGTCTCATCAAATTTCCTGTTATCCTTTCTTTTTACTACATTTGTCCTATTGGTCTGCATCAATCTGTGTTTAACTTTATGTAATTTCTATTTTTGCCATTTGTTGGCTTTAGATCTCTTCCCTGTGGTGTCGAACTGTTGCATGTTCTCAATACTGTTCTTAAACAAAGCGACTGGGCGCCACACTTTAGGAAGGCCTTAGAGAGGGCGCAGTGGAGGTTTTACAGAATGGTACCAGGGATGAGGGACTTTAGTTATGTGGAGAGTCTGGAGTAGCTAGGGTTGTTGTCCTGAGAGCAGAGAAGCTTAAGGGGAGATGTAATAGAGGTGTTCAAAATCATGAAGGGTTTTGAGAGTAAATAAGGAGAAACTGTTTCCAATGGCCCAAGGATAACCAGAGGACACAGATTTAAGGTGATTGGCAAAAGGACTAGAGGCGACAGTTGTTGTGAACACGCTGCCTGAAAGGGCGGTGGAAGCAGATTCAATAGTAACTTTCAAAAGGGAATTGGATGAATACTTGTAGGGGGAAAATGTGCAGGCCTATAGGGAAAGAGCAAGGAAAGTGGGATTAATTGGATAGCTCGTTCAAAGAGCCAATACAGACACGATAGACGGCATGGCCTCCTTGTATGCTGTATGATTCTACGATTCTATGTGGAAGAACTGTCTGAGCTGGCTCATCCCTTAATCCTTCTCTTTATCCTTGAGAAAATCCCTGACCATTGCTTATTTCTTCCTCTTGTTGATGGAGATTGGATCAGGAACTGTGGACACAATGCCATCACCCTGTGCCACAACTCATTAGAGCAACAATGAATTATACCACTACATCCCTCCAATATCCCTCCACCAACATCACTAAAACAGATTATCTGGTCATTTATCACATTGCTGCTTGTGGGATTTTGCTGTGTGCAAATTGACTGTTGCTTTTCCTACATTACAACAGTAACCACACTTCAAAAGTACATAATTATCTGTACAGCGCTTTGGGACATCCTGAGGTTGTGAAAGGCGTTATAAAAATGCAAGTCTTTCTTTCATAAGAACATAAGAATTAGGAACAGGAGTAGGCCATCTAGCCCCTCGAGCCTGCTCCGCCATTCAACAAGATCATGGCTGATCTGGCCGTGGACTCAGCTCCACTTAACCGCCCGCTCCCCTTAACCCTTAATTCCTTTCTTGGTTAAAAATCTATCTATCTGTGATTTGAATACATTCAATGAGCTAGCCTCAACTGCTTCATTGGGCAGAGAATTCCACAGATTCACAACCCTCTGGGAGAAGAAATTCCTTCTCAACTCGGTTTTAAATTGGCTCCCCCGTATTTTGAGGCTGTGCCCCCTAGTTCTAGTTTCCCTGACCAGAGGAAACAACCTCTCTGCCTCTATCTTGTCTATCCCTTTCATTATTTTAAATGTTTCTATAAGATCACCCCTCATCCTTCTGAACTCCAATGAGTAAAGACCCAGTCTACTCAATCTATCATCATAAGGTAACCCCCTCATCTCCGGAATCAGCCTAGTGAATCGTCTCTGTACCCCCTCCAAAGCTAGTATATCCTTCCTTAAGTAAGGTGACCAAAACTGCACGCAGTACTCCAGGTGTGGCCTCACCAATATCCTATACAGTTGCAGCAGGACCTCCCTGCTTTTGTACTCCATCCCTCTCGCAATGAAGGCCAACATTCCATTTGCCTTCCTGATTACCTGCTACACTTGCAAACTAACTTTTTGGGATTCATGCACAAGGACACCCAGGTTCCTCTGCACCGCAGCATGTTGTAATTTCTCCCCATTCAAATAATATTCCCTTTTACTGTTTTTTTTTCCCAAGGTGGATGACCTCACATTTTCCGACATTGTATTCCATCTGCCAAACCTTAGCCCATTCACTTAACCTATCTAAATCTCTTTGCAGCCTCTCTGTGTCCTCTACACAACCCACTTTCCCACTATTCTTTGTGTCATCTGCAAATTTTGTTACACTACACTCTGTCCCCTCTTCCAGGTCATCTATGTATATTGTAAACAGTTGTGGAACCAGCACTGATCCCTGTGGCACACCACTAACCACCAATTTCCAACCCGAAAAGGACCCATTTATCCCGACTCTCTGCTTTCTGTTAGCTAGCCAATTCTCTATCCATGCTAATACATTTTCTCTGACTCCGCGTACCTTTATCTTCTGCAGTAATCTTTTGTGTGGCACCTTATCGAATGCCTTTTGGAAATCTAAATACACCACATCCATCAGTCGGTATTTCTCAATTGACCTTATTATGGGGTGAGAATGAATAAATGTAACTGCAGTTCGCAAACAGTTAAGAGCTTTGAAACACCGAGAAATAATGGAAGAACAGAACTGTGTAATTTACCAAAAATACAGCTAGAAATGACATTTAATTTTGTTTGGAGGCAGTGATTACCATCATTATTTCTGTGGTCGGGTAGGGTAAAAGCCATAATCTCAGGGTTACTGGGTTCTTAACGGTTGAGTGATACAACAAACAGCTGGCAAAATACATCGAGGATATAATTTAAAAGCATTGTCTCCATTGTGTTTTATGTTAATACTGCACTGAGTCATGGTAGTAATAGCTTTTCTATTAGAACTAGATGTGATATGTCCTTACTATACATTATAAATGCACACGAGGCCCATACTTGAGAGAAGGTCACTCTATGACCAGTTACCTTTATTACCAAGACCTCAAGTGATGAAGGTGGGTGAAGCTTCCCCTTTTATACCTGAAAGTCCAGGTTAGGAGTGTCTCCCACAAGTGCACCCCTTGTGGTCAATGTTCTCAAGGTGTACAATTTAGGTCAGCTTATACATGGGTTACAATGATGGTTGAATACATGACATCACCTCCCCCCCAAAGTCTTATTTGGATCACAGGTGGCCTCTCTGGTGGTTTACGCTCCCTTGTAGAGCGCCTGAGTTGGGGCTCTGGTTGTTGGACCCGAGTGTCTGCTGTTTGCGATGACTCAGGCCTGTCCGGACCGCCCACAGTGACTGGGCTCTCCTCCACTTGGTTCCGGTGTTCGGTCACCTGTGGTGGAGTAAACTCTACGTCGTGTTCTTCCTCTGCTTCTTCTATGGGGTTGCAGAACCTCCTTTTAGTTTGATCCACGTGTTTGCGGTAGATTTGTCTATTGGTAAGTTTAACTATCAAAACCCTATTCCCCTCTTTGGCAATCACAGTGCCTGCAAGCCATTTGGGCCCTGCAGCGTAATTAAGGACAAAAACAGGGTCATTGACATCAATATATTGCGCACTCACATTCCTGTCATGGTAGTCACATTGTGACTGATGCCTGCTCTCAGCAATTTCTTTCATAGTAGGGTGTATAAGGGATAACCTGGTTTTGAGCGTCCTTTTCATTAGCAACTCTGCGGGTGGAACCCCTGTGAGCGAGTGTGGTCGGGATCTATTGGCCAAAAGGAGGCGTGATAAGCGGCTTTGTAGGGAACCCCCTTGGATTCTGAGCATCCCCGGTTTGATTATCTGCACTGTTCGTTCCGCTTGGCCGTTTGAGGCCGGCTTGAACGGTGCCGTTCTGACATGGTTGATTCCATTGCCTGCCATGAAGTCCTGAAATTCAATGCTTGTGAAGCATGGGCCATTGTCGCTGACCAAGACATCCGGTAGACCATGGCCGGCGAACATTGTCCGTAGACTTTCTACCGTGGCAGAGGATGTGCTTGAATTTAAAATGGCACACTCAATCCATTTAGAGTAGGCGTCTACTACAACCAAAAAGATTTTTCCCATGAAAGGACCTGCGTAGTCCACATGGATGCGTGAACATGGCTTGGCAGGCCAGGACCAGGGGCTAAGGGGGGCTTCCCTGGGTGCATTGCCCAGCTGAGCACACGTGTTGCACCTGCGAACACAAAGTTCCAGGTCTGCATCTATCCCTGGCCACCAAACGTGTGACCTGGCAATTGTCTTCATCATGACAATGCTCATTGTGAAGTTCTCTGATAAACACCTCTCTGCCCATCTGAGGCATGACTACTCGGTTTCCCCACATTAGGCAATCGGCCTGAATCGAGAGTTCATCCTTGCGCCTATGAAACGGTTTAAATTCCTCAGGGCATGCCCCATACGTGGCTGCCCAGTCCCCATTCAGGGCACATTTCTTAACTAAAGACAGTATCGGGTCTTTATTTATCCAGACTTTAATCTGACGGGCTGTCACAGGTGATCCTTCGCTTTCGAAAGCTTCAACAGCCGTGACCATCTCAGCATCATGCTCAGTTGTCCCCTCAGTGGTGGCTAGTGGGAGCCTGCTGAGTGCATCGGCGCAGTTTTCAGTACCCCGGTCTGTGCCGAATTGTATAGTCACAGGCGGCTAACGTAAGTGCCCACCTCTGTATGCAGGCCGATGCATTCGCATTTATGGCCTTGTTGTCAGCCAAAAGGGACATTAGGGGTTTGTGATCTGTCTCCAGCTCAAATTTCCTGCCAAACAGGTACTGGTGCATTTTTTTTACTGCATATACACATGCTAGTGCTTCCTTTTCTAACATCCCGTAGCCCCTTTCTGCCTGGGACAGACTTCTGGAGGCATAAGCTACCGGCTGTAACTGACCATTGGCATTCACATGCTGCAACACACATCCGACCCCATAGGATGACGCATCGCACGTTAAAACAAGTTTCTTATACGGGTCATATAACGTTAACAATTTGTTGGAGCATAACAAATTGCATGCTCTATCAAAAGCCCTTTCCTGGCTGTCCCCCCAGACCCAATCGTGACCTTTGCATAGGGGCACGTGTAGGGGCTCTCACAGCATACTCAATTTGGGAAGAAAGTTACCAAAATAGTTCAGGAGCCCAAGGAAAGGTCGCAGCTCTGTCGTGTTACGGGGTCTGGCTGCTCTCTGGATCGCTTCCGTTTTGGATGCAGTGGGTCTGATCCCGTCTGCTGCTACCCTCCCCAGAAATTCTACCTCTGGAGCTAAGAAGACGCACTTCGCCTTTTTCAGTCGCAGCCCTACCCGGTCCAGGCTGCGTAGCACCTCCTCCAGGTTGTGGAGGGGTTCTTCAGTATCGCGACCCGTGATGAGGATGTCGTCTTGAAAAACCACCATCCTTGGAATCGACTTGAGGAGGCTTTCCATATTTTGCTGAAAGATCGCGGCGGCGGAACAAATCCCAAACGGACATCTGTTATACTCAAACAACCCCTTGTGTGTCGTGATGGTGGTCAGCTTCTTCGACTCACTCGCCAGCTCCTGGGTCATGTAAGCTGAAGTCAGGTCCAATTTTGAAAAAAGTTTGCCACCGGATAGCGTCGCAAAGAGGTCCTCCGCTCTCGGTAGCAGGTACTGGTCTTGGAGTGACACCCGATTGATGGTGGCCTTGTAATCGCCACATATCCTGACCGACCCATCCGCCTTGAGCACCGGCACAATCGGGCTCGCCCAGTCACTCAATTCGACTGGTGAGATGATGCATTCCCTCAGCAGGCAGTCCAATTCGCCTTCTATCTTTTCCCGCATCACATACAGCACCGCTCTGGCCTTGTGGTGTACTGGCCTGGCGTCCGGGTTTATGTGAATCACTACCTTGGCCGCCATGAAAGTGCCGATGCCGGGTTGAAATAATGAGTCAAATTTGTCCAGGACCTGTGAGCATGATACTCGCTCCACAGAAGAAATTGCATTGACATCGCCCCATTTCCAGTTCATGACAGCAAGCCAACTCCTCCCCAGTAGTGCGGGACCATCCCCTGGGACAATCCAGAGTGGCAACCTGTTCTCCGAATTTCTGTGGGTCACGACTGCCGTGGCGCTGCCTAGCACCGGAATGATCTCCTTTGTATATGTCCGTAACTGTGCGTCAAAAGGCAATAATTTTGGCCTCCTGGCCTTGGACACCCACAACCTTTCGAACTGTTTGATACTCATCAGGGACTGGCTGGCCCCCGTGTCTAGCTCCATTAATACTGGGATGCCATCAGGCTGACCGGTCTATAATTCCCTGTTTTCTCTCTCCCTCCTTTTTTAAAAAGTGGGGTTACATTGGCTACCCTCCACTCGATAGGAACTGATCCAGAGTCAATGGAATGTTGGAAAATGACTGTCAATGCATCCGCTATTTCCAAGGCCACCTCCTTAAGTACTCTGGGATGCAGTCCATCAGGCCCTTGGGATTTATCGGCCTTCAATCCCATCAATTTCCCCAACACAATTTCCCGACTAATAAAGATTTCCCTCAGTTCCTCCTCCCTACTAGACCCTCTGACCCCTTTTATATCCGGAAGGTTGTTTGTGTCCTCCTTAGTGAATACTGAACCAAAGTACTTGTTCAATTGGTCTGCCATTTCTTTGTTCCCCGTTATGACTTCCCCTGATTCTGACTGCAGGGGACCTACGTTTGTCTTTACTAACCTTTTTTCTCTTTACATACCTATAGAAACTTTTGCAATCCGCCTTAATGTTCCCTGCAAGCTTCTTCTCGTACTCCATTTTCCCTGCCCTAATCAAACCCTTTGTCCTCCTCTGCTGAGTTCTAAATTTCTCCCAGTCCCCAGGGTCGCTGCTATTTCTGGCCAATTTGTATGCCACTTCCTTGGCTTTAATACTATCCCTGATTTCCCTAGATAGCCACGGTTGAGCCACCTTCCCTTTTTTATTTTTACGCCAGACAGGAATGTACAATTGTTGTAATTCATCCATGCGGTCTCTAAATGTCTGCCATTGCCCATCCACAGTCAACCCCTTAAGTATCATTCGCCAATCTATCCTAGCCAATTCACGCCTCATACCTTCAAAGTTACCCTTCTTTAAGTTCTGGACCATGGTCTCTGAATTAACTGTTTCATTCTCCATCCTAATGCAGAATTCCACCATATTATGGTCACTCTTCCCCAAGGGGCCTCGCACAATGAGATTGCTAATTAGTCCTCTCTCATTACACAACACCCAGTCTAAGATGGCCTCCCCCCTAGTTGGTTCCTCGACATATTGGTCTAGAAAACCATCCCTTATGCACTCCAGGAAATCCTCCTCCACCGTATTGCTTCCAGTTTGGCTAGCCCAATCTATGTGCATATTAAAGTCACCCATTATAACTTCAGCTTCCAGCGATTTCCCCCAGTATTCATTTGGCCTCGTAGGGCTTACATCAGGCTTGTCATCCTCATACATCAACCTGGCTGCAGGCTTCCTGCACATACGCGTCAAGTGACCGCTGACGTTGCAGTTTCTGCAGGTATATTGCTGATACCTGCAAGCTCTGGCTGGGTGTTTGCCTCCACACCTCCAGCATGAGCTGGAGGCCCCGTTGTTGGAAACAAAAGGTCCATTATCAGTCGATCGTCTCTGACTGTCTCTGTAACTGTCCTTAAGCGCACCATTAACAGGCGTTGATGGCCCCATTACTGGCCGCATTGTCCATTGCGATGGCATGAATCGCCATTCAGCTAGCCATTGTCTCTTTTGAATTCACCCTCTGGGTTCTACTACATGCTGTGGCATGTCCGATTGCCCTTGTCTGCCTAGAGAACTGTGTGCCGCATTAACAATGTTGATTCCCTGGTCGTTTGCCGCATTTGAGGCAAGATTTTTGTCATACATCATTCTGGTTTCTTCCTCCCCTGAGATAACTGTCTGGGCCATCAGAGCCGCCGCTTCCAAGGTCAAGTCTTTGGTCGCAATCAGTTTCCTGAAAACCCCAGCGTGCCCGATGCCCTCAATAAAAAAGTCTCGCAGCATCTCCGCTCTGCATGCATCTGGGAACTTACATAGGCTCGCCAGTCGCCGGAGATCTGCCACGGAGTCTGGAAAGCTTTGCCCTTCTCGCTGCCAGTGCTTGTAAAACCGGTGTCTCGCCATGTGCATGCTGCTCCGCCGGTTTAAGGTGTTCCCCGAGCAACTTACTGAGCTCATCGAACGTCTTGTCCGCCGGCTTCTCTGGCGCTAGAAGATCCTTCATCAGGGAGTACGTTCTGGATCCACAAACCGTCGGGAGATGAGCCTGCGTTTGTCGGCCGAATCCTGTCCCAACTATTCCTTAGTGACAAAACTTTGCTGTAGTCTCTCAATAAAGTCGCCCCAATCATCACCAACACAGTACCTCCCTTCTGTGCTGCTAGTGGCCATGCTCGCGTGGTTTAAATCCCAGTTTCTCATCACCAATGATATGTCCTTAGTATACAGTATAAATGCACACGAGGCCCATACTAGAGAGAAGGTCACTCTGTGACCAGTTGCCTTTATTACCAAGACCTCAAGTGATGAAGGTGGGTGGAGCTTCCCCTTTTATACCTGAAAGTCCAGGTTAGGAGTGTCTCCCACAAGTTCACCCCTTGTGGTCAATGTTCTCAAGGTGTACAACTTAGGTCAGCTTATACATGGGTTACAATGATAGTTGAATACATGACAAGATGCATAGTCAAATTGATAGTGACATCTCGCAAGTCCATATCCCACAACTGTTGCTGAGAAGACCATTAATGAGATATAAGGAACTAGAACCTCCGCTGTTTATCCCATTTCTTCTGAATAATGAAGTGTCTTGTTAAGGTAAATTGAGAGAAATCTACTGCCATTGGTCAGTGAGTTGGTGACAAGAGGGCATAAATTTAAGATCATTAAAAGAACAAAGGAAAAGGCTTGTAAAAAAAAAAACAATTTGATATCAGAAACAGTGAGGGAAATAGAATGTAAAGTAAGCAAGAAAGAAAGGAAATAAAAATAGAAAATGCAGGAAACACTCAGCAGGTCAGATAACATCTGTGGAGAGAGAAACAGAGTTAACGCTTCAGGCCAATGACCTTTCGTCAGAACTGGAAAAAATTAGAGATGTAACAGGTTTTTAAGCAAGTGTAGGTGCAGGGAAAGGGGAGGGGAGGAAAGAACAAAAGGGAAGGTCTATGATAGGGCAGAGGGCAGGATAGATTAAATGACAAAAGATATGATTGTACAAAGCAAGTGGAAAGACTGACTTGCATTTATACAGCATCTTTAGTGACCCCCACAATATCCCAAAGTGCTTTCAGGTAAAGCCTCAGAGCCTCATGGCTATCCTTATGTGTTTGACAAACCCTATTCCAAGATGGAGTTCCGAAGTGATGTAGAGTCTAGTTTGAGAAAGAGAAGACCAGATTAAGCCTTATCCCTAGATACAAACCTGGCATCAGCTGGCAGAGAAATGTTACCTTGCCCAACATGATCAATACTGCTACCTCCAGATAAAGCATTTCCTTCAGAAACCTGCAAAACTGCGTAGATTCCAGCCTGAGTTAACATTCTTGGAAAATTGCCCCCGCTCCCCAACAATATCCTTTAAATTACAAGGACAGGTTGCATAGACTAGGCTTGTATATCCTTGAATATAGAAGATCCAGGAGTGATCTAATTTAGATGATTAAAGGAGTTGATAGGGTAGGTAGAGAGAAGTGGAGGAGTCCAGAACAAGGAGCTATAACCTTAAAATTAGAGCTAGGCCATTCAGAGTGATGTCAGGAAGCACTTCTTCACACAGAGGGTGGTGGAAATCTGGAACTCTCCTCTAAAAAGCTGCTGAGACTGGGGGTCAATTGAAAACTTCAAAACTGAGACTGATAGATTTTTGTTGGGTAAGGCTATTTAGGGTAACGGAACCAAGGCGGGTAAATGAAGTTAGGATACAGATCAGCCGTGATGTGATTGAATGGCAGAACAGGCTCAAGGGGCTGAATGGCCTACTCCAGTTCCTATGTGGATAAATCTTCACTCTGTATTAGCTCCTGGTTAAGCAATGCCTCGATTTAAAAATGCTCATTCTTGTTTTCAAATTCCTCCATGGCATTGTACCCCGCCTTATCTCTGTAATCTTTTCCAGCCGCACAACTCTCCAAGATCTCTGTGCTCCTCCAATTCTGGCCTCTTGCTCTTCCTGGTTTTAAAAACTCTACCATTGGTGGCCGTGCCTTCAGCTGCCAAGGCCCGAAGCTCTGGAATTCCCTTTCTAAACCTCTTCGCTTCTCTACCTCTCTCTCCTCCTTTAAGATACTCTTTAAAACCTACCTCTTTCTCCTGCCCTAATATCTCATGTGGCTCGGTGTCAAATTTTGTTTGATAATTCCTCCTGTGAAGCACCTTGGGATATTTTACTACGTTAAAGGCGCTCTATAAATACACACTGTTGTTGTTGTATGCTATTCTTACTTCCTGAAGCAAGGACGGTATAGAAGACCTGCAAGAAGGCTGGGAACTTGACCGAGGCTACCTGTTAAGGGCGAGGAATGCCAAAAGGAATAGATTCAGAACTCTAGCCAGAAACCCCTGCAGCAACAAGCCGGAAGACCAATTAGAAACCATATCATTCACATGTTACACCCCATACATATTCCACAAATTCTACCCCTCCTTACAGAGGACCAACGGGGGGGAAGTGGCTTGCAACGAGAAGGGCACCCTCTCCATTATTTATTTTGGTCATGTCCCTTCATCTAGCCATTCAGGATAGCAGTTGGAGAGATCACTAGTGTAATGTATGTACATAAGGTCTGCCCACCACCAGGGAGCACTACCGTCGGAGGTCCTAAGGTCATAGGTACACTCGTGCTGGGCCTGGTATATAACCTGAACTTCACCTTTGTATCTTCACTTCTGACTTCTGGAAGCCATTAAAGACTGACCGGGTTACACCTGGTCACTGGTTCACAGTGTGGAGTTCATTGTATCGTTTCATACACCACAACTGATGACGAGGCAAATACGAACCCACGCAAAAGTATGGCGAGCACAGCACGATCGAATACTATTGGAATTCTTGAGAGATTCAATGAGGGAGAGGATTGGGGAGATTTCACGGATCGTCTTGACCAGTATTTCGTGGCAAACGACCTAAACAAAGACAAAGATGCTGAGAAGCGCAGGGCAATTCTTCTCGCCGTCTGTGGCCCCACGATCTATGCACTCATCAAGAATCTGCTCTCACCCACTCTTCCTACAGAAAAAGATTACAAAGAACTGTGTGCTCTAGTTCAGGAACACCTTAAACCCATGGAAGGAATCCTCATATCCAGATATCGCTTCTATACGCATGTTCGTCCAGAAAGCCAGGACGTAGCGGCATTTGTTGCCGACCTGAGACGTCTTGCAGGGCCTTGCAAATTTGGGCCTGTTTTGGAAGATATGTTGCGTGACTTTTTCATGATCGGGGTTAACCATGAGGCGATCTTAAGTAAGCTACTGGCTGCGGAGATGCCGGACCTCAGCAAGGTCATCATCATCACCCAGGCTTGCATGTTCATGCAGAATAGCACGAAGCAGATATCGCAACGAAACAGGAACTCCACGGCAAGTACTGTGCACAAAATTGTATGGACGGCTGGCAGAGCTGCACATAGCAGAGCCTACTCGACTGCGTCTGCAAGACCAGGAGCCGCTCAAAGTTCACCATCGAGGGCCTACTCGACTGCGTATGTGAGAACGGGAGCCGCTCAAAGCCCGCCATCAGGCGCAAATCCGAGCTCAATGTGTTGGCATTGCGAGAGTAATCACCGACCCCATCAGTGCCGCTTCAGGCAGTATGTATACAGAGGCTGTGCGAAGACGGGGCATCTTCAGCGGACGTGTCCACAACAGAGCAAGCGAGCTACGACACACCACGTGGATGATGATCAATTCAGCGTGGATCTGGCGATGCAGCCTGAGGCATTTGAGAGCTCCGAGGAGGAAGTGTACAGTGTACAGTGTACGTGCGTTCCTAACAAAGAACCAACCGATAATGATGGAGGTAAAATTAAACAGCATGCCGGTATCCATGGAATTAGACACGGGTGCGAGTCAATCGATAATGAGCCAGAGGACTTTTGAAAAGCTGTGGGAGACCAAGGCAGAGAGACCCAAGCTGAGTCCAATAAATGCAAAGTTGCGTACCTACACTAAAGAGTTCATACCAGGGATCGGTAGTGCAGCAGTAAGAGTATCGTACGAGGGAGCTGTTCATGCTCTACCATTATGGATTATCCCGGGCAACGGCCCATCATTATTCGGCAGGAGTTGGCTCAAGAAAATAAAATGGAAATGATATGATATCAAAGCTTTGTCATCAGTGAATGATGATTTGCGTGCTCAAGTGCTGAGCAAATTTCCCTCACTGTTTGAACCGGGAATTGGCAGCTTCAATACTTTGGATCTGTCTTCACGAAGGAAGACACAAATAACCTTCCGGAAATACTCGGGGACCGAGGGTCTCGTGAGAAGGAGGAACTGAAGGAAATCCTTATTAGTCAGGAAAATTGTGTTAAGGAAATTGATGGGATTGAAGGCCGATAAATCCCCAGGGCCTGATAGTCTGCATCCCAGAGTACTTAAGGAAGTGGCCCTAGAAATAGTGGATGCATTGGTGATCATTTTCCAGCAGTCTATCGACTCTGGATCAGTTCCTATGGACTGGAGGGTAACTAATGTAACACCACTTTTTAAGAAAGGAGGGAGAGAGAAAATGGGGAATTATCGACTGGTTATCCTGACATCAGTAGTGGGTAAAATGTTGGAATCAATTATTAAAGATGAAATAGCAGCGCATTTGGAAAGCAGTGACAGGATCGATCCAAGTCAACATGAATTTATGAAAGGGAAATCATGCTTGACAAATCTTCTAGTTACATTCTCAAAAAATTCCAGTAGAGTGGACAAGGGAGAACCAGTGGATGTGGTGTATTTGGACTTTCAAAAAAGGGGTCACAGTCTAAGGATAAGGGATAAGCCATTTAGGATCGAGATGAGGAGAAACTTCTTCACTCAGAGAGTTGTTAACCTGTAGAATTCTCTACCACAGAGAGTTGTTGATGCCAGTTCATTGGATATATTCAAGAGGGAATTAGATATGTCCCTTACGGCTAAAGGGATCAAGGGGTATGGAGAGAAAGCAGGAAAGGGGTACTGAGGTGATTGATCAGCCATGATCTTATTGAATAGTGGTGCAGGCTCGAAGGGCCGAATGGCCTACTCCTGCACCTATTTTCTATGTTTCTATGTTTCAAGGGAGCCAAGGTGCAGATTCACCTAGGCCCAGACACAAGGCCCATCCATCACAAAGCCAGGGCAGTCTCGCACATGATGAGAGAAAAAAATCAAGCTCGAATTGGACAGTCTACAACGCGAGAGGGTCATCTCACCAGTCGAATTTAATGAATGGGCCAGCCCCATTGTTCCAGTGTTAAAGAGCGATGGCACGATCAGGATTTGTGGAGGCTACAAGGTCACGATCAACCGAGTTTCGAAACAAGATCAGTACGCGCTACCGAAAGCTGATGACCTGTTTGCAAAGCTAGCCGGGGGAAAATCGTTCACCAAATTGGATCTAACGTCGACCTACGTGACACAGGAACTGGTTGAATCATCAAAGAAACTTACGTGCATCAACACGCACAAAGGACTGTTTATTTACAACAGGTGCCCTTTTGGCATTCGTTCGGCGGCAGCCATATTTCACAGAAACATGGAGAGCCTATTGAATTTTGTCCCCAGGACCGTGGTATTCCAAGACGACATTCCAATCACAGTTCGTGACACCGCCGAGCACCTGCACAATCTGGAAGAGGTTCTGTGCTGTCTGGACAAAGTGGGACTCAGGCTGAAACGTTCGAAATGTGGCACCAGAGGTCGAATTCCTGGGATGAAAGATTGCTGCAGATGGAATCAGGCCTACAGTCGCGAAAACAGAGGCCATCAAAATGCACCCAGGCCCCAGAATGTGATGGAGCTGTGTTCGTTCCTGGGTCTTCTCAACTATTTCGATAACTTCTTACCCAAATCAGAAAAGGAGACGACTGGATGTGGGGTGAACTTCAAGACAGAGCATTTGAGAAGGCTTGAAATCTGTTGTGTTCCCACAAGCTACTGGTACTGTATGACCCATGCAAGCATCTAGTTTTGACCTGTGATGCATCGTCCTATGGGGTCGGCTGTATACTCCAGCAAGCCAATGAGTCAGGCAAACTACAACCAGTTGCATACGTGTCTCAAAGTCTAATCCAAGGCAGAAAGAGCCTACGGCATGGTAGAGAAAGAGGCTTTAGCTTGTGTTTATGGGATTAAAAAAATTGCATCAGTACCTGTTTGGGCTTCGCTTCGAGCCGGAAACCAATCACAAGCCGCTTATATCGTTGGTATTGTTACCATTATGTTCCGAGAACAACGCATTGTCCCGCATCCGGGAGGTGGGCGCTGACATTATCTGCCTATGATTATGTCATTCGCCATAGACCAGGCACTGACAACTGCGCTGATGCATTAAGCCGGTTACTGTTGCCCACACTGGCGGTGGAAACACCAATACCTGCAGAGCTAATCATGGTCATGGATGCTTTTGAGAGTGAAGGGTCGCCTGTCACTGCTCAACAAGTTAAGACCTGGACCAACCAGGAAGCGACCCTATCAGTTGTAAAACGTTGTGTTCTTAACGGGGACTGGTCGACCATCTCCAAGCAAATGGGTGATGAAACCAAACCATACAGCCGATGCAAAGATAAGCTTTCCATCCAGTCCAATTGTTTGCAGTGAGGTAATTGTGTTGTAATGCCCAAGAAAGGCAGGGCGAGATTTGTACAGGAGTTACATAGTACGCATCTCGGTATTGTCATGATGAAGGCCATTGCCAGGTCCCATGTTTGGTGGCCTGGCATTGACTCGGACTTAGAGTCATGCGTGCATCAGTGCAGCACTTGCATGCAGTTAAGCAATGCCCCAAAGGAAGCTCCGCTCAGTCTGTGGTCATGGCCATCTAAACCGTTGTCCACATCCTCGATAAAATGTTTTTTGTGGTGGTGGATGCATACTCCTAATGGATAGAATGTATGATCATGTCATCCAGCACCTCCACTGCCACCATTAAGAACCTGAGAGCCATGTTTGCCACATATGGTCTGCCAGATAGCATTGTCAGCGATAACAGACAGTGTTTCATGAGCCTGGAGTTTCAAGAGTTCATGAAACGCAACAGCATAAACACGTGAGGTCAGCCCCATTCAAACCCGCATCCAATGGTCAAGCGGAGCGGGCAATTCAAACCATCAAGCAGAGCCTGAAACGCGTAACTCACGGTTCCTTGCAGACATGCCTGTCACGCATACTGCTCAGTTACAGGACAAGGCCACACACGCTCACCGGGGTCCCGCCTGTGGAACTATTGATGAAGAGAGGCCTCAAACCAGACTCTCTCTATTCCATCCTGACCTTAACGATCATGTTGTAACCCGACATCAACGCCAGCAGTGGTATCACGACCTTGCCGCTGTGTCACGCGACATATCTGTAAATGACCCAGTGTATGTACTTAACCATGGTCAAGGGCCCAAGTCGCTCCCGGGTAATGTTATGGATAAGGAGGGTAACCGGGTGTATATGGTTAAGCTCAAGAATGGACAGATGTGCAGGAAACACATTGATCAAATCAAGCTAAGACACACTGACGAACCGGAACAGTTGGAAGAAGACACCGCGAGCTTAGACGACCAACCAACTCACGTCCAGCCATCAGAAGAACTCACTGTGGTCAACGCCCAGCCCCAAGTCGTGAGAGACTCGGAAAGCACTGGGATTGTTCTGAGATGATCAACCAGGGAGCGAAGGACTCCGGAGCGTCTGAACTTTAATATGGACTTGCGCCAAGATCTGAGGTGGGGGTGAATGATAAAACATAAGAACATATGAATTAGGAACAGGAGTAGACCATCTAGCCCCTCGAGCCTGCTCCGCCATTCAATAAGATCATGGCTGATCTGGCCGTGGACTCAGCTCCACTTACCCGCCCTCTCCCCGTAACCCTTCATTCCCTTATTGGTTAAAAATCTATCTATCTGTGACTTGAATACATTCAATGAGCTAGTCTCAACTGCTTCCTTGGGGCAGAGAATTCCACAGATTCACAACCCTTTGGGAGAAGAAATTCCTTCTCAACTTGGTTTTAAATTGGCTCCCCCGTATTTTGAGGCTGTGCCCCCTAGTTCTAGACTCCCCTACCAGTGGAAACAACCTCTCTGCCTCTATCTTGTCTATCCCTTTCATGATTTTAAATGTTTCTATAAGATCACCCATCATCCTTCTGAACTCCAATGAGTAAAGACCCAGTCTACTCAATCTATCATCATAAGGTAACCCCTTCATCTCCGGAATCAGCCTAGTGAATCGTCTCTGTACCCCATCCAAAGCCAGTATATCCTTCCTCAAGTAAGGTGACCAAAACTGCACGCAGTACTCCAGGTGCGGCCTTACCAATACCCTATATAGTTGCAGCAGGACCTCCCTGCTTTTGTACTCCATCCCTCTCGCAATGAAGGCCAACATTCCATTCGTCTTCCTGATTACCTGCTGCACCTGCAAACTAACTTTTTGGGATTCATGCACAAGGACCCTCAGGTCCCTCTGCACCTCAGTATGTTGTAATTTCTCCCCATTCAAATAATATTCCCTTATACTGTTTTTTTTCCCCCAAGGTGGATGACCTCACACTTTCCGACATTGTATTCCATCTGCCAAACCTTAGCCCATTCGCTTAACCTATCCAAATCTCTTTGCAGCCTCTCTGTGTCCTCTACACAACTCGCTTTCCCACTAATCTTAGTGTCATCTGAAAATTGTGTTACACTACACTCTGTAACCTCTTCCAGGTCAAGGCCATACATGCTCACCGGGGTCCCGCCTGTGGAACTATTGATGAAGAGAGGCCTCAAACCAGGCTCTCTCTATTCCATCCTGATCTTAACACTCATGTTGAAACCCGATGTCAATGCCAGCAATGGTATCACGACCTTGCCGCAGTGTCACACGACATATCTGTAAATGACCCAGTGTATGCACTTAACCATGGTCATGTAATGTATGTACATAAGGTCTGCTCACCACCAGGGGTCACTACCATCAGAGGTCCTAGGGTCATAGGTACACTCGTGCTGGGCCCAGTATATAACCTGAACTTCACCTTTGTATCTTCATTTCTGGAAGCCATTAAAGACTGACCAGGTTACACCTGGTCACTGGCTCACAGTACGGAGTTCATTGTATCATTTCATACACCACAACTAGGAACACAAGCAGCTGCACGATCCCAGAGACCCAGCTCAGTGCTAGATGGTGCAGCCACTTGAAAGAAAGTGCCCCATGTATCGAGTAAGCTAGCACATCTCTTGTTCTCCCCCCCACTCCCCCCCACCCCCGCATCCCCAATACTTTTATAGCTAATAAACAAAAGTGATTAAAGAAAATGAAACCAAAATTAGACAAGGTTCTCCAGAGCCTTGAGCACAAAAATCTAGGCTGACACTCCAGTGCAGTGCTGAGGGAGTGCTGCACTGTCAGAGATGCTGTCTTTCAGATAAGATGTTAAACTCCCTTAGGTGGATGTAAAAGATTCCATGGCACTATTTTGAGGAAGAGCAGCAGCATTATGCCCGGTGTCCTGCGGCCAATATTTATTCCTCAACCAAAAAACATGTGACTGCCCTCTAAAATGGCCTAGTAAGCCACTGGTCATTATCACATTGCTGTTTGTGGGATCTTGCTGTGCACAAATTGGCTGCCGCATTTTCTACATTACCATAGCGACTACACTTTTAAAAAGAACTTCATTGGCTGTAAAGCACTTTGGAACGTCCAGTGGTCATGTAAGGCGCTATAGAAATGCAAGGCTTTTAAAAAAATTTAATGCCCCTATGATTTGTCTTCTGTGTATAAGAACATAAGAATTAGGAGCAGGAGTAGGCCGTACAACCCCTCCGCCATTCAATAAGATCATGGCTGAACTGGCGGCACCGTCCTGGAGATTAATCTGTAATTCCTGGAGACTCCAGGGCAACCCTGGAAAGGTTGGCAACCCCAGTAATACCTGACTTCAGATCCGGTACATAGGTGATACAGTAGCATCGTGGTTATGTTACTGGACTAGTAATCCAGAGGCCTGGACTCTTGATTCGGAGACGCAAGTTCAAATCCCACCACAACAGCTGGGGCATTTAAATTCAATTAAGTAAATAAATCTGGAATTAAAAACTAGTATCAGTAAAATAGTGAACATGAAATGACTGGATTGTCCTAAAAAACATCTGGTTCACTAATGTCCTTTAGTGAAGAAAATCTTCTGCCTTACCCGGTCGCCTATATGTGACTGCCCTCTAAAATGGCCTAGTAAGCCACTCAATTGTATTCACCTCCACCTTCTCGAGGGCACTTGGGGATGGCAATAAATGCTGGCCTTGACGGTGACGCCCACATCCCGTGAATGAATTTTTAAAAAACAATGTAGTAGAAATTGTTTACCTCCACAAATCTTCCCACCATAGCTTTCACAGACCCAGTCCTGGCACTCACACCGAGAACCATAGAATTTGCCTGGCTCATTGACAAGGCAGATGCATATTCCACAATCGCACTCTCCTCTCCCACTGCAGATCAAACCATTCGGAGACTGGCACTGCTTTTCAGATGCCTCCAACGATAGCTTGCAGGAACCAGAGGTATGCCTTTAAATCACATCACAGGGGGAAAAAAGACATAATTTTAGAACGCGTATGATAGCATTGTGGTTATGTTACTGGACCTGTAATCCAGAAACTCTTTTTGGAGTTCATCTGCAAAACAAAAAACATTAAACCGTGCCACCCGACCTGGGTGACACACCAGACATTTACAAGGCCCTTTTTTTTTTCCCCTTTTTTTTTTGTGTTTTTCTTTTTTTGGTTTTTTTTTGGCACTAAAATCACAATTTTCCCCAGTGCCCCCTATAAAAGGGAAGGGGGACACTAAAAGCACCGGCAATTAAAACAAATTAAACTTAAAAACGTAAAATCAAATTAAAATTTGGTTGCCGGGTGTGATGATGCACTCCAGTCCCTCCGGTGCCCACCTCTCGCGGAAGGCCGCGAGCGTACCGGTGGACACCGCGTGCTCCATCTCCAAGGACACCCTGGACCGGATGTAAGAGCGGAAGAGAGGCATGGATTAATGATCCGACAGGTGTGAGTTCAAATTCAACATGGCAGCTGGGGCAGTTAAATCCAATTAATTAAATAGATCTGGAATAAATAGCTAATATCAGTAATGGTGACCATGAAACTACTGGATCACCGTAAAAAAACATCTGGTTCACAAATGTCCTTTAGGGAAGGAAATCTGCCATCCTTATCCAGTCTGGCTCATATGTGACTCCAGACCTACAGCAATGTGGTTGACTCTTAACTGCCCTCTGAACTGGCCTAGCAAACCACTCAGTTGTCAAGAAGGCAGCTTACCACCACTTTCGAGAGGGCAATTAGGGATGGACATTAAATGCTGGCCTTGCTAGAGACGTCTATATCCCAGGAAAAAAATTTTAAAACCACCTGAGAATATTTAATATTTATTTTTATTTTCTTCATCAAATTTCAAATAATCAATATAATAAACAAACAGAGAACCCATTAGTTTGCATATTACATGTAAGATAATTCTGTCAATGGAAAGCATCATTGCAAAGACATGTACACGTGCTACATTTTTTGAATTTATTACACATATGAAATCAACTAATTATGACTATATGGCACTGAAAGAAAAGAAAGAAAGAATGCATTTCTATAGCAGCTTTCATGACCTCAGAACATCCAAAAGCACTTTACAGCCAATAAAGTACTTTTTGAAGTGCAGTCATTGTTGTAATGTAGGAAATGGGGCAGCTAATTTGCGCACAGCAAGGTCCCACAATCAGCAATGTGATAATGACCAGATAATCTGTTTCAGTGATGTTTATTGAAGGATAAATATTGGCTAAATACTGGATATATATTTAAGCCATCAAATGAAGTATCGTAATAATGTATTGATTTGTAAATATATAAATATTCCCTCTTCTCACTTCGGTCTTATGTACCAAATCAAGACCATGTTTGTATTTTGTTGTTTAAAAATGACAGACTTTTCAAAAGAGATAATTATTAATTTTATGAAATAATTTTGCCATATTTTCTTTTTGAACATAAAAGGCTGCGAAGACAGGGGGTCAATTGAAAATGTCAAAACTGAAATTGATAGATTTCTGTGGGGTAAGGGCAGTAAGGATTATGGAACCAAGGCGGGTGGAGTTACGAAATAGATCAGCCATGATTGAATTGAATGGCGGAACAGGCTCGAGGGGCTGAATGGCCCCCACCTGTTCCTATATTCCTATAACATTACCCTAAGCCATACACTAGTTCCCAATTAAAAGGTAAGGCAATGATAATCTCGCACATATAACTACGTCTGTAACGGATAGAGAGAGGAGTCTGCGATAGTGTTTCCTCATTCTCTCTCTCTCTCTCTCTCTCTCTCTCTCTCTCTCTCTGTGTAGGGAAACAGCTTATCTGTGCTTGGAGCCTCTCTGATGACTGGTTGGCATTACGCACTTGTCAAAATGGAGAAACACTGTTGCTCTATTTTTTTGTGCTACATTTCTGCATTCAATAAAAAAGTGGGAAACTAAAGCTATTGCAGTTGATTCATGACAGCACACCAACAGGCAGAGCCTCCTACATTGTAACAGTGACTGCATTTCAAAAAGTACTTGATTTGGCTGTAAAGCGCTTTGGGACAACCCGAGGGGCTATATAAATGCAAGTTATTTTTTTTCATTTTTCTTTAGTTTACCTTGCTAAACCGTTGTTGGGATGGTTTATTGCAATAGCTAAAAACTTGTGATTTGTAGCGTAACTTGCTGATTCTGCACAGGAATGGCTACTTGTGGCATATTTTACTGGACTCCTTCCCCCCTTTGTAAAAAAGGAACGGCAATAATCATGGGCGATTTTAATCTTCATATTGATTGGACAAAGCAAATTGGAGAGGGTAGCATTGAGGAAGAGTTCATAGAGTGTATCCGGATAGTTTCCTTGAACAGTACTTTGCAGAACCAACCAGGGAGCAGGCTATCTTGGATCTGGTACTATGCAATGAGACAGGATTCATAAATGATCTAGTAAAGGATCCTCAAGGAATGAGTGAATTTCAAATAAAGTGGACTGGGAAAATAGATTAAAGAGTGGGACAGTTGATGAGCAGTGGCAGACATTTAAGGAGATATTTCATAACTCGCAACAAAAAAATATCCCAAGGAGAAGGAAAGACTGTAAGAGAAGGGATAACCATCCGTGACTAACTAAAGAAATAAGGGATGATATCAAATTGAAAAAAAGGGCATACAATGTGGCCAAGACAAGTGAGAGGCTAGAGGATTGGGAAACGTTTAAAAACCAGCAAAAGAACGACTAAAAAAATAATAGCGAGGGAAGATAGATTATGAAAGTAAACTAGCATGAAATATAAAAACAGATAGTAAGAGTTTCTACAGGTACATAAAAAGGAAAAGAGTGGCTAAATTAAATATTGGTCCTTTGGAGGATGAGACTGGGGAATTAATAATGGGGAACAGGGAAATGGCAGAGATGTTGAACAAATATTTTGTATCGGTCTTCAAGGTAGAAGACACTAAAAACATCCCAATAATGGATAATCAAGGGGCTATAAGGAGAGAGGAACTTAATACAATCACTATCACTAAAAAAGTAGTACTCGGTAAAATAATGGGACTAAAGGCAGACAAGTCCCTTGGACCTGATGGCTTGCATCCGAGGGTCTTAAAAGAAGTGGCTGCAGAGATAGTAATCTACCAAAATTCCCTGGATTCTGGGGAGGTCCCAGCAGATTGGAAAATCGCAAATGTAATGCCCCTATTTAAAATGGAGGCAGACAGAAAGCAGGAAACTATAGACCAGTTAACCTAACATCTGTCGTTGGGAAAATGCTGGAGTCCATTATTAAGGAAGGAGTCACAGGACATTTGGAAAATCATAATTCAATCAAGCAGAGACGGCATGGTTTTATGAAAGGGAAATTATGTTTGACAAATTTACTGGAGTTCTTTGAGGATGTAAAACAGGGTGGATAAGGGAGAACCAGTGGATGTGGTGTATTTGGATTTCTAGAAGGCATTCGATAAGGTGTCACATAAAAGGTTACTGCACAAGATAAAAGTTCACAGGATTGGGGATAATATATTAGCATGGATAGTGGATTGGCTAACTAACAGAAAACAGAGAGTCGGGATAAATGGTTAATTTTCAGGTTGGCAAACAGTGACTAGTGGAGTATTGCAGGGATCGGTGCTGGGGCCTCAACTATTTACAATCTATATTAATGACTTGGATGAAAGGACCGAGTGTAATATAGCCAAGTTTGCTGATGATACAAAGATGGGTGGGAAAGCAAATTGTGAGGAGGACACAAAAAATCTGCAAAGGGATATAGACAGGCTAAGTGAGTGGGCAAAAATTTGGCAGATGGAATATAATGTGGGAAAATGTGAGGTTATCCACTTTGGCAGAAAAAATAGAAAAGCAAATTATAATTTAAATAGAGAAAAATTGCAAAATACTGCAGTACAGAGGGGCCTTTGTGTCCTTGTACATGAAACACAAAATCTTAGTATGCAAGCACAGCAAGTAATCAGGAAGGTAAATGGAATGTTGGCCTTTATTGCAAGGGGGATAGAGTATAAAAGCAGAGAAGTCCTGCTACAACTGTACAGGGTATTGGTGAGGCCACACCTGAAGTATTGCGTACAGTTTTGGTCTCTGTGTTTAATGAAGGATATACTTGCATTGGAGGCTGTTCAGAGAAGGCTCACTAGTTTGAATCCGGAGATGAGGGGGTTGACTTATGAAGATAAGTGGAACAGGTTGGGTCTATGTTCATTGGAGTTCAGAAGAATGAGAGGTGATCTTATCGAAATATATAAGATAATGAGGGGGCTCGACAAGGTGGATGCAGAGAGGATATTTCCACTCATAGGGGAAACTAAAGCTAGGGGATATAGTCTCAGAATAAGGGGCTGCCCATTATTGAGCGATAAGGGAGTAAAGGGTTATGGGGAGTGCGCAGGGAAATGGAGCTGAGTCCTGATCAGATCAGCCATGATCATATTGAATGGCGGAGCAGGCTCGAGGGGCCGAATGGCCTATTCCTGCTCCTATTTCTTATGTTCTTACATTAAAACTGAGATGAAGAGGAATTTCTTCTCTCAGAGGGTTGTAAATCTGTGGCATTCTCTGCCCCAGAGAGCTGTGGAGGCTGGGCTATTAAATGTATTTAAGGTGGAGATAGACAGATTTTTGAGCGATAAAGGAATAAAGGGTTTTGGGAAGCGGGCAGGGAAGTGGAGCTGAGTCCCTGATCAGATCAGCCATGATCTTGTTAAATGGCAGAGCAGGCTTGAGGGGCCAAATGGCCAACTCCTGCCCCTATTTTTTATGTCCTTATGTTCTTTCAACACGCAGTTTATGATTTAACAAATATTAGCAAGAATGTCATTGATCATTGCCAGCAAGAGTGGTAGGCATATTAGTTGGGACAATCATTATGCAGCATGCTTTGAATTATTTCACACAGAGGGTTGTTATGATTTGGAACACACTGCTTGAAAGGGTAGGGAATTCAGATTCCACAGGAACTTTCAAAAGGGAATTGGATATGTCCTTGAAGAGGACTAATTTGCAGGGTTATGGGGAACAAGCTAGGGTGTGGGTCTAATTGAAGAGCTCTTTCAAAGAACTGCCACAGGCACAATGGGCCGAATGGCCTCTTTTCTGTGCCGTGTCTTTCTATTCTATGATTTAATATAATAGTCATACTTTCCATTTTGTCTTGGCCCTACAACAAGAACAATTTGCATTCTTATAGCACCTTTAACAGAGTAAAACGTCCCAAGGTGCTTCATAGGAGCATTACCGACCAAAATTTGACACCGAGCCACATAAAGAAATCTCAGGACAGATGACCAAAAGCTTGGCAAAAGAGTTAGGTTTTAAGGATTGTCTTAAAGGAGGAGAGAGAGATGGAGAGGTTTAGGGAGGGAATTCCTGAGCTTGGGGCCCAGGCAGCTGAAGGCATGGCCGATAATGGTGGGGCAAAGGAAGTAAGAGATGCACAAGAGGCCAGAATTAGAGGAACTCAGAGTTCTTGTAGGCTTGTAGGACTGGAGGAGGTTACAGAGATAGGGAGGGATGAGGCCATGGAGGGATTTGAACACTAGGAGGAGAATTTTATAATTGAGGGGGCTGAAATTGCCCTTTTTTTTTTTAAAGAGCTGTTACCACCCCAACCGGCCGTGTGCCGACCCCTTACTGACCAGCGGCAACCTCCTGTCCGCCCCATGGGAAATTGCCCCACGGGAGTGGACCGGCAGCCAGTTGGCAGCTTTCCCCGGCATGAAGCTTCTTGTGGCAGGGTAGCGCATCCGCCCTTAAAGGGAAGGGTGCACTGCCGCTGCCGCCATTTTATTTTAATTGTCGCCGACTCCGAAGTCAGCCCGACAATGGCAGCCTTGGGTTTGGCGGGGCCGCCAACTGGTAGCCCGGCAACCCTCTTGGCTGGCCTGGCCGAAACTCTCCCTGGTGGCCCAGTGGGTGCCACTAAAGTGACAGCAGAGTTCGCAACTGCCCTCCCCTTTAACTGAAGGGGAGGGACATCATCAGCGATGTGCTGATGACTCATTGGGGCGGATAACCCGACCGAAGACCACTTCCGCCCCGCAGCTGCCCGGAACACCGCACCAATGGCAAAAAAAAACAGAAGTGCTCAATTTCGCTCTAAAGTCCGCCCCAGAGAAAAAGGGAAACAAGATGAGTGCGCCTTGTTTCGGGTGGAGGGCAAATTTGGCCCCAAGGTATTGCTGGACCGGAAGCCAATGTAGGGCAGTGAACACAGGGGTGATGGATGAGCGGGACTTGGCGCGAGTCAGGATATGGGCAGCAGAGTTTTGGATCACTTCAAGTTGATGGATAGTGGAAGATGGGCGGCCAGCCAGGAGAGCATTGGAATAGTCGGTCCTGGAGGTAACTAAAGCATGGATGAGGGTTTCAGCAGCAGATGGGCTGAGGCAGGGCGGAGAAGGGCAATGTTACGAAGGTGGAAGTAGGCAGTCTGGGTGATGGAGAGAATATGGGCTTGAAAGCTCAGCTTAATATCAGCTTGAACACCGAGGTTGTGAACAGCGTGGTTCAGCCTCAGGTAGTGACCAGTGTCATGGAGGGATGGAGTCAGTGGCTAGGGAATGGAGTTTGTGGCGGGGGCCGAAGACAATGGCTTCGGTCTTCCCAATATTTATTTGGAGCAAATTTCTGCTCAACCAGCACTGGATGTTGTGATTTGTTTCCATTGAATCAATGGACAGGTCAGTCAACAAATTTGCCAATTGTGATTTTTGCTGGCAATTATTTCCACAAATAATAAAACTATAAAAATATTAATTTTGTTTACAATTGACCCTTAAGAACATAAGAATTTGTAGCAGGAGTAGGCCATTCACCCCCTCGAGCCTGCTCTGCCATTCAAAGAGATGGCTGATCTTTGACCTCAACTCTACTTTTCCACCTGATTCCCATATCCCTTGATTCCCCTCGAGTCCAAAAATCTATCGATAGCCTTGAATATACTCAATGATTCAGCATCCACAGTCCTCTGAGGTAGAGAATTCCAAAGATTCATAACCCTTTGAGTGAAGAAATTCCTCTTCATCTCAGTCCTAAATGGCTGACTCCTTATCCTGAGATTATGCCTCTTTGTTCTAGACATTACAGTCAGTGGACCATTAATTTCCTTAGACTAATTTCTCACTAATTTTGTTTTGGAGGTTCTACTGCAAATAGAAGCCACTTGGGGAAAGGGCAGTAAAGGCAGACTCATTAGCAAAGGTCAATTGGTTGATTTTCCAATATTGAGGTGGAATGAACTCACTTAATTTACCAGTAGGTGGCTTATTTTATCACCAGCAATAAATTACCAGGGAGTAAATTACCATGCCATTGCATCTTAGTGCCAGAAGTGTTTTGCTGTCTCGACGCGGTGTGCTTTCCCCTGCTTTGATTTGTGATATTGCTGTTGGTGCATCCAGAATCACATTAAAGATTAATTCGCACTAATCCTCACCCCTTTCAACAAGCAGGGAAGCCCTTATGTTGCAAACATTAATAACATTGCGCAGTCTTAACTATTGATAAATTCTGCATTGCAATAGTATTTTTATAATATTTTTTAAATCAATTGCTTCACATTTAAAGTAATTGGTAGGAGGGTTAGAGAGGAGTTGAGGGGAAATGTTTTCACCCAGAGGGCAGAGGGCAATGGGGGTCTGGAACTCTCTGCCTGAAAGGGTGGTCGAGGCAGAAACTGATATCGCATTTAAAAAGTACTTGGATGTGCACTTGAAGTGCCGTAACCGACAAGGCTATGGACCAAGAGCTGGAAAGTGGGATAAGGCTGGATTGCTCTTTGTCAGCCGGCACGGACACAGTGGGCCGATTAGACTCTTTCTGTGCCGTAAATTTCTATGATTCTATGATTCACAAATTAATCATAAATGGTATTCAAATTCTCACGTAACTTATGGAAAGCTGAACTGGAACACTAACCACTTATTACATGTTAGAAAGACTATTCAAATATTGAAGCTACTGGGACAATCCTAACTATCGATTGCATGAATACTGTAAAAATAAGATCCCCTCGATCATTGTCTCTATCAATTATCTGTAACAATAGGTAACCAATTAAGAAGATAGTTTCACGACATTTACTTGAGAATAGATCCAGCTGTTTAAGACCATTTCACCTTCTTTCCGTTGAAGCACAATCAGTTGTCAAACACCCAAAATCATCCTGGCTGATAATCAGGTTTAAATTCGAACATTGTCAGTCTGGATAGCACTCAAACAAGTGATGAGGCATGCGTTCATTGTTAATCGTGATTTCTAGTACAAATTCACAACAGGCATATTTATTTTTCTTTAAATAAAGCGATACGTGCATTTGTTATTTTTGCTTGGTTTACTTTTTTAATTCTCTTATGTGTAGCGATGTCACTGTACGGCAAGTGAAATTGTTTCCTGGTATTTGCAAACAATAGTTTAACAGATGTCAACAATAGCAGATAATAAAGCACTGCAGGAGTGCTGGACTCACCTTGTAGCCTGCAGCCAGCTCTGAGAAACAAACACAATGATTAGCAAAACTATGGAATTGACCAGAACGTCTGCATGCATGTTTACGCTGAAGGTGACAAAATTAAACTTTGAATGCCCACAGGCTTCTCGGACATTCTGCAATGGACAGGCAGAAAAACTGAAGCCGATTCCAGACTAGCCAAGACCGCCTTAAATCTTTATTGGCCTATTGCATACTCATACAAGTGTATCTGATTAACTTTGGCCGTGTGGAAGTGAGCTAGCTCTGTTAGTGCCAAAAGAACAAAATTCCAGAGACATAGGAAAGGTAATTAGAAACACTTGTCGATCCAGATGGTTCATTGCTTGCAGTCAGCAAGTACAGAACTGTGGAAAAATCGTTTTGTTTATAACTAGTCTATGGAAAATGTACGTGCTGCTAACTTTCATATTAATCATTGAAAATGTAACCGATTACTGTTAGGTTGCATCCTGCGCCTCACACCCACGCCCTACAAGACCCGCTCAGATACACTGCTCCCCCAAACCAATCCTTGTCACAAAATTTCTGCCTGCAAAAATGGCATAGAATTCTCGCAGAGCATGAGATGGGCTGATAAGTGGCAACTAACATTCGTGAGACACAAGTGTCAGGCAATGACAATCTCCAGCATTCATTCATTCATTCATAAGCGGTCCCTCGAAAGAGGATGACTTGTTTTCACATGAGCTCACAGATGTTTCAATGAAGGACCCGATGTTCCAGTCCTGAACTCCAATTGAATGGGGTGGAAGATGCATGAACGTAGATTTTTTTAATGTGTGGTGACCGTTGCACATCGGACACCACACGGGCTTAACAGAGCTAGGCCTTTATCCAGTGGCAAAGGATAACCAAGACGACTGGAGACCTGCTCTGCTGCACGGACCTAGTGCACACACATACCGCAGTGTGGGCTGGCCCGTGCTGCCCCTGGGCCCTCGGCTTTTCTGGGCCCCGTATCCTCATTTGCTGTACCTCCGCCACAAACATTCGCCCCATCGCATACGTCCTTACTATACAGTATAAATGCACACGAGGCCTATGCTTGAGAGAAGGTCAGTCTGTGACCTGTCCTTTATTTCATGACACTCAAGTGCAGGAAGTGGGTGGAGCTTCGCCTTTTATATCTGAAGGTCCAGGTTAGGAGTGTCTCCGACAAGTTCACCACCTAGTGGTCATTGTTCTCAGTGTACAACTTAGGTCGGATTATACATAGGTTACAATGTTGGTTGAATACATGACATCACCTCCCCCCCCAAAGTCTTATTGGGATCACAGGTTGAGTCTCTCTGGTGGTTTACACTTCCTTGTAGAGCGCCTGAGTTGGGGCTCCGGTTGTTGGGCGCTGGCTTTAGTGTCTGCTGTTTGCGGTGCCTCAGGCCTGTCCGGACTGCCCACAGTGACTGGGCTCTCCTCCCTTTGGTTCCGGTGTTCGGTCACCTGCGGAGGAGTGAACTCTACATCGTGTTCTTCCTCTGCTTCTTCTATGGGGTTGCTGAACCTCCTTTTTTTTGATCCACATGTTTGCAGCAGATTTGTCCATTGGTAAGTTTAACTACCAGAATCCTATTTCCCTCTTTGGCAACCACAGTGCCTGCGAGCCATTTGGGCCCTGCAGCGTAGTTGAGGACAAAAACAGGGTCATTTACATCAATACATCGCGCCCTCGCATTCCTGTCATGGTAGTCATATTGTGACTGGCGCCTGCTCTCGACAATTTCTTTCACGGTGGGGTGTATAAGGGATAACCGGGTTTTGAGCGTCCTTTTCATTAGCAGCTCTGCGGGTGGAAGCCCTGTGAGCGAGTGTGGTCGGGATCTATAGGCCAACAGGAGGTGTGATAAGCAGGTTTGTAGGGAACCCCCTTGGAATCTGAGCATCCCCTGTTTGATTATCTGCACTGCTCATTCTGCCTGGCCGTTTGAGGCCGGCTTGAACGGTGCCGTTCTAACATGGTTAGTTCCATTGCCTGCCATGAAGTCCTGGAATTCAGTGCTTGTGAAGCACGGGCCATTGTCGCTGACCAAGATGTCCGGTAGACCGTGGGCGGCGAACATTGCCCGTAGGCTTTCTACCGTGGAAGAGGATGTGCTTGAATTTAAAATGTCACACTCAATCCATTTGGAGTAGGCGTCGACTACAACCAAAAACATTTTCCCCATGAAAGGACCTGCGTAGACCACATGGATGCGTGACCAAGGCTTGGCGGGCCATGGCCAGGGGCTAAGGGGGGCTTCCCTGGGCGCATTGCCCAGCTGGGCACACGTGTTGCACCTGCGAACACAAAGTTCCAGATCTGCATCGATCCCGGGCCACCAAACGTGTGACTTGGCAATTGCCTTCATCGTGACAATGCCCGGGTTCTCATTGTGGAGTTCTCTGATGAACACCTCTCTGCCCATCTGGGGCATGATTATGCGGTTTCCCCACAGTAAGCAATCGGCCTGAATCGAGAGCTCATCCTTGCGCCTGTGAAATGGTTTAAATTTCTCAGGGCATGCCCTGTACGTGGCTGCCCAGTCCCCATTCAGGGCACATTTCTTGACGAGAGACAATAGCGGGTCTCTATTTGTCCAGACTTTAATCTGACGGGCTGTCACGGGTGAGCCTTCACTTCCGAAATCTTCAACAGCCATAACCATCTCAGCAGCATGCTCGGTAGCCCCTTCAGTGGTGGCTAGTGGGAGCCTGCTGAGTGCATCGGTGCAGTTTTCGGTGCCTGGTCTGTGCCAAATTGTGTAGTCATAGGCGGCTAATGTGAGTGCCCACCTCTGTATGCGGGCCGATGCGTTTGCATTTATGGCCTTGTTGTCGGCCAAAAGGGATGTTAGGGGTTTGTGATCTGTCTCCAGCTCAAATTTCCTGCCAAACAGGTACTGGTGCATTTTCTTTACCGCATTTCCACATGCGAGCGCCTCCTTTTCTACCATCCCGTAGCCCCTTTCTGCCTGGGACAGACTTCTGGAGACATAAGCTACCGACTGTAACTGACCCTTGGCATTGACATGCTGCAACTCACACCTGATACCATAGGACGACGCATCGCACGTTAACATAAGTTTCTTACACGGGTCATATAGCGTTAACAGATTGTTGGAACATAACAATTTGCATGCTCTATTAAAAGCCCTTTCCTGGCTGTCCCCCCAGACCCAATCGCGACCTTTGCGTAGGAGCACGTGTAGCGGCTCTCACAGAGTACTCAATTTGGGAAGAAAGTTACCAAAATAGTTCAGGAGCCCCAGGAAAGGACGCAGCTCCGTCGTGTTACGGGGTCTGGGTGCTCTCTGGATTGCTTCCGTCTGCTGCTACCCTCATCCCCAGGAATTCTACCTCTGGAGTTAGGAAGATGCACTTCGCATTTTTCAGTCGCAGCCCTACCCGGTCCAGTCTGTGTAGCACCTCCTCCAGTTTGTGGAGGTGTTCTTCAGTATCGTAACCCGTAATGAGGATGTCGTCCTGAAAAACCACTGTCCCTGGAATCAACTTGAGGAGGCTTTCCATATTTCGTTGGAAGATCAAGGTGGCCGAGTGAATCCTGAACGGACATCTGTTGTACTCAAACAACCCCTTGTGTGTCGTGATGGTGGTCAGCTTCTTCGACTCACTCGCCAGCTCCTGGGTCATGTAAGCTGAGGTCAGGTCCAATTTTGAAAAAGGTTTGCCACCGGATAGCGTCGCAAAGAGGTCCTCCGCTCTCGGTCACAGGTACTGGTCTTGGAGTGACACCCGATTGATGGTGGCCTTGTAATCGCCACATATCCTGACCGACCCATCCGCCTTGAGCACCAGCACGATTGGGCTCGCCCAGTCACTGAATTCGACTGGCGAGATGATGCCTTCCCTCAGCAGGCGGTCCAATTCGCCTTCTATCTTTTCCCGCATCACGTACGGCACCGCTCTGGCCTTGTGGTGTACTGGCCTGGCATCCGGGTTTATGTGAATCACTACCTTGGCCCCCATGAAAGTGCCAATGCCAGGTTGAAATAATGAGTCAAATTTGTCCAGGATCTGTGAGCATGATACTCGCTCCACAGAGGAAATTGCATTGACATCGCTCCATTTCCAGTTCATGACAGCAAGCAAACTCCTCCCCAGTAGTGCGGGACCATCCCCTGGGGCAATCCAGAGTGGCAGTCTGTTCTCCGAATCTTTGTGAGTCACGACTACCATGGCGCTGCCTCGCACCGGAATGATCTCCTTTGTGTAAGTCTGTAGCTGTGCGTCAATCGGCGATAATTTTGGCCTCCTGGCCTTGGACGCCCACAACTTTTCGAACTGTTTGATACCCATCAGGGACTGGCTGGCCTCCGTGTCTAACTCCATTGATACTGGGATGCCATTGAGGAGCACTTTCATCATTATCGGTGGCGTCCTGGTGTATGAACTGTATATGTGCTCCACATGAACTCGCTGAACTTCAGCTTCCAGCGATTTCCCCCAGCGTTCATTTCTGCAATTTCTGCAGGTATTTTGCTCACCTCTGCAAACTCCGGCTGAGTGTGTGCCTCCATGCCTCCAGCATGAGCTGCGGTTTGAAACAAAAGGTCCCTTGCCAGTCGATCGTCCCTGACTGCCCCTGTTATTGTCCTTGAGTGCGCCATTAACAGGTGTTGATGGCCCCATTACTGGCCGCATTGTCCCTTGCAATGGCGTGAATCGCCATTCAGCTTGCCATTGTCTCTGTCGAACTCCCTCTCTGGGTTCGACTACATGTTGGGGCATGCCCCACTGCCCTTGTCTGCCTGGAGAACTGTGTGCTGCTTTAACAATGTTGAATCTCTGTCCCAACCAATCCTTAACACAGTACCTCTTGTCTGTTCTGCTCATGGCCATGCTCGCGTGGTTTAAATCCCAGTTTCTTGTCGCCATTAATACGTCCTTACTATACAGTATAAATGCACACGAGGCCCATGCTTGAGAGAAGGTAAGTCTGTGACCTGTCCTTTATTTCATAGCACTCAAGTGCAGGAAGTGGGTGGAGCTTCCCCTTTTATATCTGAAGGTCCAGGTTAGGAGTGTCTCCGACAAGTTTACCACCTAGTGGTCATTGTTCTCACAGTGTACAACTTAGGTCAGATTATACATGTGTTACAATGCTGGTTGAATACATGACACTTGTCACAAAATTTCTACCTGCAAAAATGGCATAGAATTCTCGCAGAGCATGAGATGGGCTGATAAGTGGCTACTAACATTCGTGAGACACAAGTGTCAGGCAATGACTATCTCCAGCATTCATTCATTCATTCATAAGCGATCCCTCGAAAGAGGATGACTTGCTTCCACATGAGCTCACAGATGTTTCAATGAAGGACCCGATGTTCCAGTCCTGAACTCCAATTGAATGGGGTGGAAGATGCATGAACGTAGATTTTTTTAATGTGTGGTGACTGTTGCACATCGGACACCACACGGGCTTAACAGAGCTAGGCCTTTATCCAGTGGCAAAGGATAACCAAGACGACTGGAGACCTGCTCTGCTGCACGGACCTAGTGCACACACATACCGTAGTGTGGGCTGGCCTGTGCTGCCCCTGGGCCCTCGGCTCTTCTGAGCCCCGTATCCTCATTTGCTGCACCTCCGCCACGATCTCTCACTGTTCCTCCGCCACAATCTCTCGCTGCTCCTCCGCCACAAACATTTGCCCCATCGCCGCCACAATATCTCATCAAAACCAAGGTCGCCGTTTGGAGCGTGGGCAGGAACATCGGCGGGGCCCTGGTACAGCAAAGGAGCGGGAAGGTCAGGGCGGATGAGCGGTGAGTGATTGAGGCTGAGGAGCGATGAGAGATCGTGGCTGAGATTTGGTGAATGATTGTGGCGGAGATTGGGCAAATGTTTGATGCAGAGGTGCGGTGAGGGATCATGGTGGAAGTGCGGCGAATGTTTTTGTGGCAGAGGAGCGGCGAGAGATATCTCCAACAAGAGTGGGTCAAACCACCGCCCCCTTGACATTTAATTACTTTACCATTACCGAATCCCCCAACATCAACATCCTGGGGGTCACCATTAACCAGAAATCTAACTGGATCAGCCACAAAAATACAGTGGCAACAAGAGCAGATCAGAGGCTGGGTATTCTGCGGTGAGTGTCTCACCTCCTGACTCCCCAAAACCTTTCCAGCATCTACAAGGCACAAGTCAGGAATGTGATGGAATACTCTCCACTTGCCTAGATGAGTGCAGCTCCAACAACACTCAAGAAGCTCGACACCATCCAGGACAAAGCAGCCCAATAGATTGGCACCCCATTCACCAGCTTAAACATTCACTCCCACCACTACTGGCACACCGTGGCTGCAGTGTGCACCATCTATAAGATGCACTGCAGCAACTTGCCAAGGCTTCTTCAGCAGCATCTCCATTTGCTTTCTTAACCGCCTGTTGTACCTGCATGCCAACCTTCAATGACTGATGTACCATGACACCCAGGTCTCGTTGCACCTTCCCTTTTCCTAATCTGTCACCATTCAGATAATAGTCTGTCTCTCTGTTTTTACCACCAAAGTGGATAACCTCACATTTATCCACATTATACTTCATCTGCCACGCATTTGCCCACTCACCTAACCTATCCAAGTCACTCTGCAGCCTCATAGCATCCTCCTCGCAGCTCACACTGCCACCCAACTTAGTGTCATCCGCAAATTTGGAGATACTACATTTAATCCCCTCGTCTAAATCATTAATGTACATGGCCATTCCAACAAAAGTCGGCAGCCACTCCACTCCGCAGTATGGCCACTGATTTGTGGTGGTAACAGGCCTTATGGAGAGGGGCAATTTCGGCCCCAATCTGTTTTTTATAATGTTGCTTGAGGGATAAATATATTGGCCAGGACACTGGGGATAACTCCCCTGCTCTTCTTCGAAATGGTGCCATGGGATCTTTTACATCCACTTGAGAGAGGACCTCGGTTTAATGTCTCATCCGAAAGACGGTACCTCCAATTGTGCAGCGTTCCCTCAGCACTGCACTCGAATGTCAGCCTGAATTTTTGATCTTAAGTGCCTGGCGTGGGACTTAAACCCACAACCTTCTGACTAAGAGGCATGAGTGCTACCTACTGAGCCACAGACTGACACTGGCTGGAGGGGGACGGAAAGAAAAAAAGGGAAGGTCTATGATAGGGTGGAAGGCAGGAAAGATTAAATGACAAAAGGAATGAAGATGCAAGGCAAAAGGAGATGATAACAAGACAAGTAAAGAAACAAAAGATGACACGAGATGAGGTGTAAATGGGAATAGCAGAATCATCAACAGCTGCCATGTGAGAGAGAGAAAAAAAATAGGGGCTGGGTTTATAGTCTGAAATTGTTAAACTTGATATTGAACCTAGAAGGCTGTTAGATCGAACACAGCCTCCAGTGCGCCAGTGCAGCCTTCAGCCGCCTGAGGAAAAGAATGTTTGAAGATCGGTCCCTCAAGACTGTCACCAAGCTCATGGTCTACAGGGCTGTAGTGATACCCGCCCTCCTGTATGACTCAGAGACGTGGACCATGTACAGTAGACACCTCAAGTCGCTGGCGAAATACACCAGTGATGTCTCCGCAAGATCCTGCAAATCTCCTGGGAGGACAGACGCACAAACATTAGCGTCCTCGTCCATGCCAACATCCCCAGCATTGAAGCACTGACTATATTTGATCAGCTCCGTTGGGCAGGCCACATAGTTCGCATGCCAAACACGAGACTCCCAAAGCAAGCGCTCTACTCGGAACTTGTCCACAGCAAACGAGCCAAAGGCGGGCAGAGGAAACGTTACAAGGACACCCTCAAAGCCTCCCTGATAAAGTGCGACATCCCCACTGACACCTGGGAGACCCTGGCCAAAGACCGCCCGAAGTGAAGGAAGTGCATCCGGGAGGGTGCTGAGCTCCTTGAGTATCATCGCCGAGAGCATGCAGAAATCAAGCGCAGGCAGCGGAAGGAGCATGCGGCAAACCAGGCTCCCTGCCCACCCTTTCCCTCAATGACTATCTGTCCCACCTGTAACAGAAACTGTGGTTCTCGTATTGGACTGTACAGCCACCTGCTAAGAGTGGAAGCAAGTCTTCCTCGATCCTGAGGGACTGCCTATGATGATGATGAAAAGGCTATAAAGTGCCTAAACGAAAGACGAGGTGCTGTTTCTCGAACATACGAAACCCATACCAGATACAAGGGCTAAAATGGTTAAGTTACAAGGACCGGTTGCATAGACTAGTCTTGGAGCCTCTGATGGGGGAGGGAGATTCCAGAACAAAGGGACACAACCTTAAAATTAGAGCCAGGTCATTCAGGGGTGATGTCAGGAAGCACTTCTTCACACAAAAGGCAGTGGAAATCTGGAACTCAATCCCCCAAAAAGCTGTTGAGGCTGGGGGTCAATTGAAAATTTCAAAACTGAGATTGATAGATTTTTGTTGGGTAAGGGTAATAAGGGTTACGGAACCAAGGTGGGTAAATGGAGTTAAGGTACAGATCAGCCAAGATCGAATTGAATCTGAAACAGGTTCATAAGAAAGAACATAAGAAATAGGAGCAGGAGTAAGCCATTTGGCCCCTCAAGCCTGCTCCGTCATTCAATAAGATCATGGCTGATATGATCTTGACTTCAACTCCACTTCCCTGCCCGCTCCCCATAACTCTTGCCTCCCTTATAGTTCAAAAATCAGTCTAACTCCACCTCAAATATATTCAATGACCCAACCTCCACAGCTCTCTTGGGAAGAGAATTCCACAGATTCACGACGCTCTGAGAGAAGAAATTCCTCATTCCATTTTTAATGGGTGACCCCTTATTCTGAAACTTTGCCCCCTAGCTCTCGATTCCCCCATGAGGGGATTCAGCGTTTTGTGATTGCTTCCTAGACATGTTGGAACATATTAACAGGAGGAGGCCATTCAGCCCCTCGAGACATCCTCTCTGCATCTACCTTGTCGAGGCCCTTAGAATCGTATATGTTTCAATAAGATCACCTCTCATTCTTCTAAACTCCAATAAGTATAGACCAATTTGTTCAACCTTTCTTCATAAGACAACCTCTTCATCTTAGGAATCAACCTCATGAACCTTATCTGAACTGCCTCCAATTCAAGTATATCTTTCATTAAATAAGGAGACCAAAACTGTATGCAGTACACCAGGTGTGGTCTCACCAACACCCTGTACAGTTGTCGCAGGACTTCCCTATTTTTATACTCTATCCCCCTTGCAATAAAGTCCAACATTCCGTTTGGCTTCCTAATTACTTGCTGCACCTGCATACTAACTTTTTGTGTTTCATGTACAAGGTCCTTCAGATCCTTCTGTATCGCAGCATTTTGTAATCTCTCCCCATTTAAATAATAATTAGATTTTTTATTTTTCCTACCAAAGTGGATAACTTCATATTTTCCCACATTATACTCCATCCGCCAAATTTTTTCCCACTCACTTAACCTGCCTATATCCCTTTGCAGATTCTTTGCGTCCTCCTCACAATTTGCTTTCCCACCTATCTTTGTATCATCAGCAAATTTGGCTACATTACACTCGGTCTTCTTCATCCAAGTCATTAATATAAATTGTAAATAGTTGAGACCCCAGCACTGATCCCTGTGGTACATCACTAGTTACAGTTTGCCAACCTGAACATGACCCATTTATCCCGACTCTCTTTTTTCTGTTTGTTAGCCAATCCTCAATCCATGCTAATATATTACCCCCAACTCTGTGAACTTTTATCTTGGGCAGTAACCTTTTATGTGGCACCTTATCGAATGCCTTCTGGAAATCTCAATACACTACATCTACTGATTTCCCTTTATCCACCCTGCTTGTTACATCTTCAAAAAACCCCAGCAAATTTGTCAAACATGGTTTCCCTTTCTTAAAACCATGCTGACTCTGCTTGACTGCATTATGATTTTCTAAATGTCTTGCTATTACTTCCTTAATAATGGACTCCAGCATTTTACAAATGACACATGTTAGGCTAACTGGTGTATAGTTTCCTGCTTTCTGTCTCCCTCCTTTCTTAAATAGGGGCGTTACATTTGCGGTTTTCCAATCCGCTGGGACCTCTCCAGAATCCAGGGAATTTTGGTGGATTACAACCAATGCATCCACTATCTCCGCAGCCACCTCTTTTAAGATCCTAGGATGCAGGGCACGGTCGTTGTGGCTGGGGTTCCCCGGCTACCCTAAAGGCCATTCAGGCTATCGTATCTGTGCCGGCTCTTTGAAAGAATTATCCAATCAGTCCCTCTCCTCTTTTCCCAATAGCCCTGAAAATGTTTCCTTTTTAAGTATTTATCCAATTTTGCTTTGAAAGATACGATTGAATCTGCTTCCACCGCCCTTTTAAACAGTGCGTTCCAGAGCGTCATAATTCTCCGCGTAAAAAAAAAATCTAATTTCCCTCTGGATTATTTACCAATTATCTTAAATCGATGTCCTCCGGCTACCGACCCTCCTGCCAGTAGAAACAGTTTCTCCTCTATCAAAAACATTTAATTATTTTGAACAGCTCTATTGATTCACCTCTATTAACCTTCTCTCCTTTAAGGAGAACAATCCCAGCTTCTCCCGTATCTCCATATAACTGAAGTCCCTCATCTCTGATCATTCTTGTAAATTTACTCTGCAACTTCTCCAAGGCCTTGACATCCTTCCAGTATTGCTGAAATACAGATCTCCCTCCCGACCACATGCTGTCAAATCAAAAGGGTTATTCCTCCTAGGCTACCAAAGTCCAGGAATATCCATCCAGTACAGCCAACTTTTCCCTCCTACCAAGTGCTGCTATATATCAGACAATTATCCCCCAATGGTACATTTTGCATACCTTCTTGCTATTTAATTTTGTTTAATAATGCTGCTGTGAAACGTTTTACTAAATCCACACCCCAGTGCTTGCTGACCTACATTGGCCCCTGGTCCGGCATCTCCTCGATTTAAAAATTCTCATCCTATTCTCAAATTTCTCCATGGCCTCACCCCCCTCCCTATCTCTGTAACCTCCTCCAGCCCTGCAACTCCATAATCTCTGCGCTCCTCCAATTCTGGCCCTTGCAGATCTGTGATATTAATCGCTCCACCATTGGCGGCCGTGCCTTCAGCTGCCTGAGCGCTAAGCTCCGGAATTCCCTCCCTAAATCTCTCCACCTCTCTTTCCTCTTTTAAGACGCTTTTTAAAACCCATCTGTCCGACCAAGCTTTTGGTCACTTGTCCCAATATCTCTTTATGTGGCTAGGTGTTTAATTTTATTTGATAACACTCCTGTGAAGTACCTGGCATACAATGTTGCGAAGAACAGTGGAAGGCCAGAGGATTAGAAATTTTTATAAACCAGCAAAGGACGACTAAAAAAATGACAGAGAGAAGATAGCTTATGAGAGTAAACTGGCAAGAAATATAAAAGCAGACAGTAAGAGCTTCTACAGGTATATAAAAAGGAAGCGAGCAGCTAAAGTAAACATTGGTCCCTTAGAGGATGAGACTGGGGAATTAATAATGGGAAACAGAGAAATGGCGGAGACTTTGAAAAAATATTTTGTATCGGTCTTCACGGTAGAAGACATTAAAAGCAGCCCAATAATTGATAATCAAGGGGATACTGGGGCAGGGGGGGACACTTAAAACAATTATTATCACTACAGAAAAAATACGAGGCAAACTAATGGGACTAAAGGTGGACGTCCCCTGGACCTGATGGCCTGCAAGAGGTGGCTCAGAGATAGTGGATGCATTGGTTGTAATATACACAAATTCCCTGGATTCTGGAGGGGTCCCAGTGGACTGGAAAAATGCAAATGTAATGCCCCTATTTAAGAAAGGAGGGAAACAGAAAACAGAACACTATAGACAGTTAGCCTAACATCTGTCATTGGGAAAATGCTGGATCCATCATTAAGGAATTATTGGAAAAAATCCTGAGGGACTGGATAAATCTACATTTGGAAAGACATGGATTAATCAAAGACAGTCGCATGGATTTGTTACGGGAAGGTCGTGTCTGACTAACTGATTGAATTTTTCGAGGAGGTTAGCAGGAGGGTCGATGATGTAGTGTATATGAATTTTAGCAAAGCTTTTGATAAGGTCCCACATGACAGACTAGTCACGAAAGTAATAGCCCATGGGATCCAGGGCAAAGTGGCAAGTTGGATCCAAAATTGGCTCGGAGGCAGGAAGCAAAGTGTAATGGTTGATGGGTGTTTTTGTGACTGGAAGGCTGTATTCAGTGGGTTCCGCAGGACTCAGTGCTGGGTCCCTAGCTTCTTGTGGTATATATCAATGACTTGGACTTGAATGTTGGGGGTATGATTAAGAAGTTTGCAGATGACACTAAAATAAGATGTGTGGTTGATAATGAAGAAGAAAGCTGCGGACTGCAGCAAGATATCAATGTACTGGTGGGCAGAACAGTGGCAAATGGAATTCAATCCGGGTAAGCGTGAGATAATGCATTTGGGGAGGTCTAACAAGGCAAGGGAATATACATTAAATAGTACGACACTGAAAAGTGGAGTGGAACAAAGGGTCATTGGAGTCCACGTCCACAGACTTATGGAATACTTGCCTTTATAATTTGAGGCATGGAACATAAGAGCAAGGAAGTTGTGTTTGAACTGTATAAAATACTGGTTAGGCCGCAGCTGGAGTACTGTATGCAGTTCTGGTCACCACATTACAGGAAAGGTGTGATTGCACTGGAAAGGGTGCAGAGGAGATTTACAAGAATGTTGCCTGAACTGGAGAATTTTGGGTATGAGGAAAGATTGGAGATGCTGGGTCTGTTTTCTTTGGAACAGGGGGCTAAGGGGAGACCTGATTGATGTGTATAAAATTATGAGGGGCCTAGATAGAGTGGATAGGAAGGATCTGTTTCCCTTGGCAGAGGGGTCAACAACCAAGGGCATAGATTTAAAGTAATTAGGGGGAGGTTTAGAGGAGATATGAGAGGAATTTCTTCACCCAGAGTGTGGTGGGGGTCTGGAGCTCACTGCCTGAGATGGTGGTAGAGTCAGAAACCCTCATCACATGGACGTGCAATCACTTATCACTTAAAGTACCATAACCTACAGGGCTATGGACCAAGAGCTGGAAAGTGGGATTAGGCTGGATAGTTCTTGGTCGGCCGGTCTGGACATGATGGGCTGAAATGGCCTCCTTCTGTGCTGTAAATTTCTATGATTCTATGATAGTAGCAGGGCATTAAGAAAATCATAATGCAGTCAAGCAGAGTCAGCATGGTTTTATGAAAGGGATTGCAAGTTTGACAACTTTGCTCGAGTTCTTTGACAATGTAACGAGTAGGGTGGATAAAGGGGAACAAGTAGATGTCGTGTATTTGGATTTCTAGAAAGCATTCGATAAGGTACCACATAAAAGGTTAATGCACGAGATAAGAGCTCACGGGTTGGAGGTAACATATTAGCGTGGATAGAGGATTGGCTAACTAACAGAAAGCAGAGAGTCAGGATAAATGAGTCATTTTCAGGTTGGCAAACTGTAACTAGTGGGGTGCCACAGGGATCAGTGCTGGGGCCTCAACTATTTACAATTTATAGTAATGACTTGGATGAAAAGACCATGTGCAATGTAGCCAAATTTGCTGATGATACAAAGATAGGTGGGAAAGCAAGTTGTGAGGAGGACGCAGAGAATCTTCAAAGGGATATCGATAGGTGAAGTGGGTGGGCAAAAATTTGGCGGATGGAGTATAATTGTGGGAAAATGTGAGGTTATCCACTTTGGTAGGAAAAATAAAAAAGCTAATTATTATTTAAATGGGGAGAGATTAAAAAATGTGGTGGTACAGAAGGATCTGGGAGTCCTTGTACATGAAACACAAAATGTTAGTGTAAAGTCCTGTCCCCTCAGTACAGATTCACACGAGGCATGTAGTGAAGTCAAGGTCACTCTGGACCTGCACCTTTATTTCACAGCTCTGGAATGCTGCACTTGCCTGAGGCCTGTCCTTATATACCTGACTCTTGCAAGTGCAACCCTGGTGGTAAGGTATGCTGGTGGTTACAGGTCATATCTTATTACAGTCATGTATAGCATGTTAGGATACAGTTATATATAATAATGTAAGATACAAGACATCACCCTCCCGCAAGGTCTTATTGTCTTTATAGGTTCAGTCTCTCAGGTGGTCTACGCTCTCGCGTGGAGCGTCTGAGTTGTGGTTCAGTTGTTTGCCTTGATGTCTGTTTTTCTTTGGGTGTGGTTGCTGGTATCTCGGCTGGGCTGTCTGTTTCGATTGGTGTGATTGTTGTTGACTCGCCTGGGCTATCTGTTGGGATTGCCCTTTCCTCAGGTTGTTCCCTCTGTCTGTCCACCAGGTGTGGTGCGAGTTTCACATTGTAGTCTGCCTCTGGTTCCGCAGTGTTGTTGGTAAATCTGCTTTTGATTTGGTCTACATGCCTCCGGCAGGTTTTGCCATTGTCCATTTGTACTACCAGTAGCCTGTTTCCTTCTTTGCCCGTTACTGTCCCTGCAAGCCATTTGGGACCCCTGCTATAGTTTAGTACAAACACTTTGTCCCCTATCTCATTCCATCTCCCCCTCGAATTTCTGTCATGGTACTCAGTCAGCTTACGGCGCTTTGCCTCAACGATTTCATGCATGTCTGGGAGGATTAATGAGAGCCTTGTTTTTAAAGTCCTTTTCATCAACAGTTGCGTGGGGGGGATCCCAGTCAATGAGTGCGGACGAGATCTGTATGCCAGCAGCAGTTGCGACAGGCGACCCTGCAGCATGGGACTTTGGATTTTAAGCATGCCTTGTTAAATGATTTGCACTGCTTTCTCCGCCTGACCGTTGGAGGCCGGCTTGAACGGTGCAGTCTTGACGTGATTTATGCCATGGTCAATTATAAAGTCTTGGAATACTGCGCTGGTGAAGCACGGACCATTGTCACTGACCAATATGTCAGGGATTCCGTGCGTTGCAAACATGGTTGCGACCACAGTGGTGGAGGTTGTGCTCGAGTTTAAAATGGTGCATTCGATCCACTTTGAAAATGCATCGACAACTACGAGGAACATTTTGCCCATGAATGGGCCCGCATAGTCTACGTGCACCCGCGACCACGGTTTGGTAGACCAGGGCCAGGGGCTCAGTGGAGCCTCCCTGGGGGCATTGCTGAGTTGGGCACAAATGGTGCACCTTCGGACGCAGAGCTCCAAGTCCGCGTCACTACCAGGCCACCAGACGTGGGATCTGGCTATGGCCTTCATGAGAACGATCCCCGGGTGCTCGCGGTGGAGCTCCCGGACAAATGCCTCTCTGCCTCGCAGAGGCATGACTACTCGGCTGCCCCACATCAGGCAGTCTGTTTGTAGTGATAGCTCATGCATGCGCCTGTGAAAGGGTTTTAATTCCTCGGGGCAGGCATCGCGAGCCTCTGCCCAGTCACCGGTTAGGACACATCTTTTTACTAAGGATAACGTGGGGTCGCTGGCCGTCCAGGCTCTGATTTGGCGAGCCGTCATGGGCGAACCTGTGGACTCAAAGGCATTGATTGCCATGACTATCTCACAGTCCTGTTCGTCAGACACTTCCGTGGTCACCAGGGGTAGCCTGCTGAGCGCGTCGGCACAGTTGTCTGTGCCTGGGCTGTGCCTTATGGTATAGTCGTAGGACGCTAGCATGAGTGCCCACCGTTGAATTCACGCCGAGGCATTGGCGTTTATTGCCTTGCTCTCAGATAGGAGGAACGTGAGGGGCTTGTGGTCGGTTTCTAACGCGAACTTGGCCCGAAAAGGTATTGGTGCATCTTTTTGACACTGTACACGCACGCGAGTGCCTCCTTCTCTTCCATTCCGTACCCGTGCTACGCCCGCGAAAGTGACCTGGAGGCATAAGCTATGGGTTGTAATTTGCCCGCAATATTGACATGTTGCAAAACGCACCTGACCCCATACACTGACGCATCGCATGTGAGAACTAGCTTTTTACCTGGGTCAAAGAAAGTCAAAACACTGTTGGAACACAGAAGGTTGCATGCCTTATTGAAGGCATGTTCCTGGGCGTCCCCCCAAAACCAATCGCACCCCTTCCTGAGTAGCATGTGGAGAGGCTCCAGCAGCGTGCTTAAGTTCTGCATAAAGTTCCCAAAGTAATTGAGTAGCCCGAGAAAGGCGCGCAGTTCTGAGACCTGGGTGCCAGGTGAATTGCTTCTGTTTTGGACTCTGTTGGGCGGATTCCATCAGCGGCAATCCTTCTGCCCAAAAATTCAACCTCAGGTGCGAGAAACAGGCACTTGGATTTCTTGACTCGTAGGCCTACCCGATCCAACCACTTTTGTACTTCCTCCAAATTACGGAGATGGGAGTCGGTGTCCCTGCCCGTGATAAGTATGTCATCTTGAAATACAACCGTCCCCGGGATGGACTTGAGCAGACTCTCTATGTTGCGCTGGAATATGGCAGCTGCCGACCTGATGCCAAATGGGCATCGATTGTACATGAAAAGGCCTCGATGTGTGTTGATAGTGGTGAGTAGCTTGGATTCCTCGGTCAATTCTTGCATCATATACGCAGATGTGAGGTGTAATTTTGAGAAAAGTTTACCTCCAGCCAATGTGGCAAATAAGTCCTCCGCTCTGGGCAGCGGGTACTGGTCCTGTAGGGAGACTCTGTTTATGGTAGATTTGTAGTCCCCACAGATTCGTACGGATCCATCAGGCTTCATGACTGGGACGATGGGACTTGCCCAGTCGCTAAATTCCACAGGTGATATAATGCCTTCCCGCAGAAGCCTGTCTAGTTCGTGTTCAATCTTTTCCCTCATCACATAGGGTACAGCTCTGGCCTTGTGATGGACCAGTGTAGCATCCTGTGTGATGTAGATTTTGACTTTGGCCCCTTTGAAAGTGCCCACACTTGGCTGAAAGAGATGTTCAAATCGCTTTATAACTGTTGAGCAGGAGGTGCGTTCCTCTAATGACATGGCATGGACATCATCCCATTTCCAGTTTAGTTTTGCCAGCCAGCTTCTCCCCAGCAGTGCTGGGGGGTCTCCAGGGACAATCCACAGGGGAAGTCGGTTCACTGTCCCTTTGTGTGTGACAGAGAGCATGGCGCTGCCGAGGACTGGTACGATTTCTTTGGTATAGGTCCTTAGTTTGGTGTCGACCCTTGTGAGTTTTGGTCTGTCTCTTTTATGCGGCCACAGTTGTTCAAATTGTTGAGCGCCTATGAGAGATTGACTCGCTCCCATATCCAGCTCCATGTTGACAGATATCCCATTGAGTAGGACCCTGATCATTATAGGAGGCGTCCTGTTGTAGGAGCAGCGGCCATTGATCTTGTTAACCCGCTGTACATCGTTGTCCTGGGTACTGTCCCCACCATCTTCTGGTCCGCTTTCCAACCCATCTGATTCGTATACCAGCCGAGCTGCCGTTTTTTTGCACATGCGGGACAAATGCCCTGTATTTTCACAATTTCTGCAAAGAGCCTGCTGAAATCGACATTCCCTTGATGAGTGCCCACCCCCACACCTCCAGCACAGACCTGTTCCATTGTTCAAACTGTTCCCAAAGAATGAGCTGCATCTGGCTGATCTCTCTTGAGCTTCTCTCAGTTTGTAGTTGATTGCTCGCATTGTGGATTGATGAGGTGTGAACGGCCATTTCTGTGGCCCTTGATGACTTCTGCCTGCTGTCGAGAGCCTGTTCTCCCGGTTTTGTCTGTGTGTGGGGGTAGCCGCTTGTTTAGTGCTGTGAACTTCTTGTTCCGATATTTCGTTAGTTGTCGTACCTGCATTGTAAATCAACCTCGTTTCTTCTTCCCCTACCAAGAATGTCTGTGCAACCAGTGCTGCTGCCTCTAAGGTCAGGTTCTTGGTCTCTATGAGCTTTCAGAATATGCCTGCGTGACCTATTCCTTCAATGAAAAAGTCTCTCAGCATTTCTCTCCTCAGTTCATTGGAGAACTCACAATAACTAGCCAACCTCCGAAGTTCCGCCACGAAGTCGGGTATGCTCTGGCCCACACAGCGTCTGTAGTTGTAGAACCTGTGTCTGGCCATGTGTAGGCTGCTCGCTGGCTTCAGGTGGTTTCTTACCAGTGTGCTCAATTCTTCAAACGACTTGCTCGCTGGTTTCTCGGGTGCCAACAGATTCTTCATTAAAGTGTATGTTTTCGAGTCACAGCTGGTCAAGAGATGGGCTCTTCTCTTGTCTGCCTTATCGTCGCCTAACCAGTCTTTGGTTACAAAGCTTTGCTGGAGCCTTTCTATAAAGTCCTCCCAATTGTCTCCCGCATTGTACTTTTCATCTGATCCGTTGTTCGCCATTCTGTAGATTCTGTAATCCCGTAACTCGTCGCCACTATAAAGTCCTGTCCCCTCAGTACAGATTCACACGAGGCATGTAGTGAAGTCAAGGTCACTCTGGACCTGCACCTTTATTTCACAGCTCTGGAATGCTGCACTTGCCTGAGGCCTGTCCTTATATACCTGACTCTTGCAAGTGCAACCCTGGTGGTAAGGTATGCTGGTGGTTACAGGTCATATCTTATTACAGTCATGTATAGCATGTTAGGGTACAGTTATATATAATAATGTAAGATACATGACAGTTAGCATGCAGGTACAGCAAGTAATTTGCAAGGGAGATGGAGTATAAAAGTAGGGAAGTCCTGCGACAACTGTACAGGGCATTGGTGAGACCACACCTGGAGTACTGTGTACAGTTTTGGTCTCCTTATTTAAGGAAGGATATATTTGCACTGGAGGCAGTTTAGACAAAGTTCATGAAGTTGATTCCTGAGATGAAGGGGTTGTCTTATGAAGAAAGGTCGAGTAGGTTGGGCTTATACTCATTGGAGTTTAGAAGACTTAGGGCTAGATTTTACACTTTTGTGCAGATTGCCCAAAAATGGGCATTATTTCCAGCATAGGCAGTAAAAATGGTTTTCAGATCGCGGCTTCTCGCCCATTCTCAAAGCCCCTTGTTAAGTATTGAATAACTCCACGAGGCTAAGTACGGTGAGCTAGTTCAGGCATGACCTTACTCCAGTTAATTTACTCTCAAAGTGAGGATTCAACATGGTTGCCAATATAATATACACAGCTTGCATGTGTCTGCCAGTGGCCATTAGGACTCTGACAGTCGTGCCCTCCGGTGGTAGGTAAAACCCAGTTAGCATACATAATATCCCTAGTCTCCATTTTTGAAATTGGGCATTATCGTGAGCGATATGAAATGGGCGGTAGCGTTAAATCTCTCTGACCTTCTGCCATAAAGTGTCGCTGTTCTTAGCAATGGCATGGCAACGCTCGATTCCCGCAATTCAGGAGGTCAAGGGTCATCGTAACATGCGCAGAAGAGGAGACAGAGAGAGAGGGAGTTGAGAGGGACTGAAGGCGTGTGTGGGTGTGGTTTGGCTGCTTTGGGAGGCAGGAGGATGAGTTTAGAGCTTTAGAGCAAATAGGGAAACAAAAATTAGCTGTTATCAGCCATATATTTGCCCGAATTTGGCCTATAATGGAGGGAGAGGAGGAGGCGACATAGCGCGTTGTGGAGACTGATGCTGGCGACAGCAGTGAGCTGGGAGATGAGCACATTGGAGGGCGCAAAAGAGCGAGGAGGTTCTCGGATGAGGCAAATGCCTCCCTCCTGCAGGAGGTCGAGTTACGCTAGGGTAATTTTACCTAGGTAGGGCGTGGAAAGCTCACCCCAAAGGCCTACCAGAAGATATGGGCCGAGATAGCAGAGGTGGTCTCGTCGGCGACCAACAAGGTGTGCAAGGGCAACTAAAGCAGCAAACAATAGAACAACTTTGTGGGATCTGCAAGAGTATTACATTTATTTACATGCATTTATGTATTTATATAACTTGATTTGTAACAGTCATGACTGACTATCAGCAAATGTGAGGTCTTTCACTTACCAGGAATGTTGTCGTCAAAACCTGTGGTCACGATGCACGTCTTTAGGTAAAGAATGATCATTATCATAATAATCATGATTACATCTGTCGGTTATGTGTTGTATCAGTCTCTGTGACAGTACCTAGCAATGATATCACGCAATGATCTCATGCCATGTCGTCCTATCACCTTTTACAGAAGAAGCTATCGATGATAAGGTCTGTGCAGAGGCGAACGGTGGGGGGTTACCAGTCATCAGCGACATCACTGACATGGAGGAGTGGGTGCTAGCACTCGTGGGGAAGCACCCCCGGACAGCCACGGAAGCATCTGCAGACCCTGAAGTGATGCCACGGGAGTAAAGTTAACACCATTGCGTGATGTAAAGTCAATAGATGTCACACCCACTCATATCCGAACAATCATATATGATAGATGATTTCTAAAATTGTCCTAGAAATAATGCTGGCCTACTGAAAATCATTGCAATGCATCATGTGTTGATGGTCATGAAATGTGATTTCTGTGATGATCTTGATAACGGTGGTGCTTTTATTGTGCATATGCTGTGTGTAGCGCTGGACTCACCCCCTTCTCCTCTAATAACCTCATTTGTGTTTTACAGCTCACCCAGCAGTGCGGCCTCAGGCAAAACCACAGAGGTCAGAAGGTGGGGGCACGGGGTTGGACTCACCGGACGATCCTACATCTGCTGAGGAGCTCCGATTCTCGCCCGTCAATCCGCTGGGTCTGTTCTCTACGAATGAGAGTGCCGACTTGGAGGAACCAGCATCGCCACGCTCCAGAAGCCATTCCACTCCAAGGCCATCTAGTGCTCCTCCAGTCATTCCCACCTCCACTCTGGAGGTACCAGCCCCAAGCACCTCGCCACAGGGCACCCCATTTGTCCCCAGATCTGATCCACGAGCACGACATGAGAGCGGAGAGATGATACAGTAGTCCAGGAGGAATTTAGACATTGGTAACCAGCTCCTCGAAGCATTGGGGGGCATATCCCGACAACTGGCCACCATGACTGAGTACGTTCCGCGGATGGCGGAGCCCCTAGAGGTGATAGCCAGGAACACGGCTGGCGCAGGCCTCCCAGTGGTCACGGAGCGTGGCACTCCTCCCCTAGGTTCCGTACCACCACTGCGAATGACAGATGAGAGGCAGGACCAAGATCCTGCTTGTGCATTAAAGAATGTTCCCCCCTCAGCACCCCCCCCCGCTCCCGTACCCATGCAACCACCGCCTCTGCCTTCATCCCCCCCAATGAGGCACCGCCTGAGGAGCGCTTCAGCCAGGTGCCGTGGAGCAAGGAGGGGAAGGGTAGAGGTAGGGAGAAGGAGAGAGGGGAAGGAAAGTGAGGTGCATGTCCGCAGTTAATGCCTGTGTTATATCTCCATCTGAGTGATGCAATTTGTTGTAATGTATGGGGGGAGGGGACCACCCTCCTGCTTGCCATTTGTATTCTGTGTTGCTGGACATGTTGAACATTTGATTGATGTCAATGGTGAAAAAAGTGAGGTATGGTCGAGGGTTGGGTGTTTTTGCCTGTGATACTTATGATTTCAGACCAATGTTGGTATAATTTTTTTTATTGAACATAATCTTGTTGCACATTGTCTCAGATAGCTGGACCGTTACACACTGGTGATTCCTTAACATGAAAGGGTTAAATAAAACTTAACTTCAATCAGTGTAAACTTTAACTGGCACCAAGGTGATGGGCACCATTGATGTCTGAGCTGCATACACACAGCAGTGTGTCAACGTTGTCACTCGCAGCAATGTTCTTTCAGGCAAATTGTTCAGATATCAGCTCCTCACGTAAGAGTCTTGCAGCTATGTAGCCACCACGCGCCCTTTCCTGTGGTCTGGAGGGGGTTGTGGGCATGGTTGCATAGCCTGCCTGATTGTCTGGCCTTAGGTCAGCATCCAGCCCCTCCTCGTCCTTCTCTCTCTCCTGAGGTGGAGCATCAGTCCCTTCTGGCAATTCTTGTCCCCTTCTGATAGCCAGGGTGTGCAGCATGGAGCACACAACCACGAATTTACCTACTTGCTCAGGGTTGTTTTGTAGCTCCCCTCCTGAGTGGTCCAGACATCTGAAGTGCTGCTTAAGCACAGTTATTGTTTTCTGCACCACATTGCGTGTGTCTCTGTGGCTCCGGTTGTATCGCTTCTCGGCCTCAGTGTGGGTGTCATGAAGGGGGGTCATCAGCCAAGTGGCTAGGCCATATTGGTTATCACCAAGCATCCAGCATTGTCCTTGTGGCTGACTCTTAAACATGTCAGAGACAGCGCTCCCATGCAGGATGTGAGCCTCATCGAAGCTGCCCGGACATTTGGCATTCACTGCCATTATGATTTGGTTGTGGTCGACAACTATTTGGACCTTCAGGGAGTGAAATTCTTTTCTATTACGAAAAAGCTCTGGGTCCTGAGAAGGTGCCTGCATGGCGATGTGAGTGCACTGTATTGCTCCCTGCACCCTAGGGAACTTAGCAATGCGGTAGAATGCTCCAGCCCTGTCAGTATAGCCTCCATGGCCACAGCGAAGCTGATAAAGTCCATCCTTCTCACGTACAGGGCCTCCGTGACATGTCTAATGCAGCGATGGGTGGCATGGTGAGACAGAGGGCAAATATCGACCGCAGAGGCCCGAAAGAAACCAGACACGTAGAAAGACAGTGCCACGGTGACCTTGACCTTGACCGACACTGATGTCCTGATGGCAGACTGTATATGTGGCCTGATGAGCTCACATATTTCATTGATCACCACCTTGTGGAAGTGCAGTCTCTGAAGGCAGGTGTGCTCGGACACGTCGAGGTAAGACCTCTTTTCCCTGTACGTGCGGGGTATGTATGGTCTGGCCCTCCTCCTCATTCTTGCATGTTTTAAATTGGGGACAGAATGATGTGCATCACACATTGAGCCATCTGCACTCTGCAGCATCTGCGTATTAATCGATGCAGGCTGAGAAACGGCTGGCCCCATTGCAATGAAAGTATAATAGCGATTGATCAGAAGCAACAATTTCCTCACTAAAATACACCTAGAGTAAACCCCCAATAGTCCAGAGTCTGAAAATATGTCTGTTGAGATGGTCACTTTACCTGAGAAGAACTCCAGAGTCAATCCAAACTCCCCCGAAGTTGAAGCAGCTTTTTAAATGAAGCGATCTGCAATTTAAAAAATGGTGTCCACACCGCTGGTTTTAGTTCAGAACAGTTCCACTTTCTCGGATGTATTTTTGGGTGGGCGATATTGTGGGTGATATGTGTGCGAGGTGGTGAAAGTGACGCTGGCCGATCTCCTGGCCATTAGTTTCAGCAAATGTGATCTTTACGACAAAAAAAAGTGGGCGGGCGGTATTATTTTTTTCCGGCATTAGCACATGGGGAAAGTAACGCTCAGCAATAAGTTTCCGAAAAATGGCTGTCAGTTTCCATTTTGTGGCTAAATAGGCGATATATAGGTGTTAAATGTCCATTTTACCGTTGAAATGACGTAAAGCGGGCATTAAGCATGCAAAAAACGTGGAAAATCTAGCCCTTAGAGGTGATCTTATTGAAACATGTAAGATTCTGAGGGGGCTTGACAGGATAGATGCAGAGAGGACATTTTCCTTTGTGGGGGAATCTAGAACTAGGGGGCATAGTTTCAGAATAAGGGGTCACCCATTTAAAATGGAAATGAGGAGGAATTTATTCTCTGAGAGGGTCGTGAATCGTTGGAATTCTCTACCTTAGAGAGCTGTGGAGGCTGGATCATTGAATGTATTTAAAGTGGAGATAGGCAGATTTTTGAAAGATAAGGGAGTCAAGGGTTATGGGGAGCGGGCAGGGAAGTGGAGTTGAGGCCAAGATCAGATCAATCATGACCTCAGTGAATGGCGAAGCAGGCTCAAGGGGCCAAATGGGCTACTCCTGCGCCTATTTCTTATGTTCTTATGTTTATTGACCCCCCATTTGGTTTATCTCCTCAGAGCTCGCATATGATGGTTCAGTTTTCTAAGGAGTTTTCTCAGGTATCAAATAACGATGATCCCCACCACTACAATTATTGCTTGTGCCAGCATCATAAACATTGAGAGGGTTCTGAGCCAGGGGTGTTGTCCTACATTATACACTGTTTCCCACCATTGGCTGACTCCAAGCTTTTGTATAGCTCTGCTGTTTATGGCATTGTTCTGTCTCATCTGTATTTAATGTTTCTGTGAGGTGGATGACTGCTGTAGAATGGATTTTAAACTTAGAGAGGGGCAAGTGGATGGCCAAAGTTATCCACCGCTCCCAGTGCCTCTGCTTGTTCTAGAAATTCTGCCCTGAGGTCGGTGATGTTTGAATGCTTACTAGGAGCAACCAATGGTCACCGAATACAGTCAGGGCGGTTGGCGTGAAACAAAAGGTGAGCGTCTTAATGGGGCATTCCTGACTCCCATACCTCATCGTCTTGGCATTGGTGGTCACATAATATGCCCTGTTACTCGTATACTGGGCCTGATTTTCTCCCCACCTCGTAAGGTGTATGCCACATGCAGGGGATTCACGATGCAGAGGGAATCCGCAGGCTGGGCGCCTTGGGCTTCTCACGTCGCACCTGTCATGCATGTAACTACAATGTAACACCACTGTATTACTGTATACAGTAGATGCACCTAGATGCACACCTTGACCACAAGGGGTAAACTTGTGGGAGACACTCCTTATCTGATCACACAGGTATAAAAAGGGAGATCCCACGCAGGGTCTTCGTCTTTAGAGTCCTATGAATAAAGAGTTAAGGTCACAGAGTGACCGTGTCCCCAGAATGTGCCTCATGTGGTTTCATGCTATAGAGTAAGGATTTTACATTGGCGACGAGAAACGGGAATTCACGACCCACGAGAATGGCCACAGAGGAACGGTACTGTGTTGGGGAAGACTGAGACAATTTTGTCGCGAGGCTTCAGCAAAGCTTTGTTATGAAAGAATGGCTGGGGGATGCAGCGGCCGACAAGCGAAGGGCTCACCTTTTGACCAGCTGCGGACCAAAGACTTAAGCGCTCATGTAGGATTTACTTGCACCCGAAAAGCCGGCGGACAAAACCTTTGAAGAACTTAGCAAATTGATCGGGGAGCACCTCAAACCGATGAGTAGCATACATATGGCCCGACAAAGATTCTACACCCACCGACGTCGTGAAGGACAGAGCATACCGGACTTTGTTGCGGACCTCCGGTGTTTGGCCAGCCTCTGTAAGTTCACAGACGCCTGCAGGGGGGAGATGCTAAGGGACTTCTTTATCGAGGGCATCGGTCATGTGGGAATTTTCCGCAAATTAATTGAGACCAAGGATTTGACCTTGGAAGCGACGGCGTTGATAGCTCAAACTTTCATGGCGGGGGAGGAAGAGACAAAAATAATATACGCGCTCAATTCTGCCTCTAACACGGCGATGGATCAGGGAGTCAACATCATCAATGCGACTCAGAGCCCCACAGGCAGGCAGGGGCAGTCTGACACTCCCCAGGCAGCAATAGACCCCAGAGTAGGACTTCAATAGAGACAATGGCAGGCTGAACGGACATTCACGCCATCACAGTGGACAATGCGGTCCGGGATGGGGCCATTGACACTCACCAATAGGGTACTTAAGAGCAGTCAAAGCGACAGTCAGCGCGGAATGCCTGGCCGTAGTCCCTTTGTTCCCAACAATGGAAACTTTAACTCATGCTGGAGGTGTAGGGGAAAACACCCAGCCAGATCTTGCAGATTTCAACAGTTTGTATGCAGGAACTGCAATCTCAGTGGCCACTTAGCTCGAATGTGCAGGAAGTCTGCAACTAGACTAATATATGAGGCGGATGGATCAGAAGAGGGTTCTTTGAGGCAGGATGACTTTTGGGGCAAATCGATGGACGCCGAGGTTCAGTGGGTCCATGTGGCGAATATTCACAGTTCTTACACCAAAACGCCACCAATGATGATGAGGGTTTTATTAAACGGTATCCCAGTACGCATGGAGCTGGACACTGGGGCCAGCCAGTCACTCATGGGCGTTCAGCAATTTGAGAAGCTATGGCCACTTAAAGCCAGTAGACCCAAATTTGCACGTATTAAGGCACAATTACAGACTTACATTAAAGAAATCATTCCGGTGCTAGGCAGTGCAACGTTGGATGTCACACACAATGGGTTAGTGAATCGGCTGCCGCTCTGGATTGTCCTGGACAATGGTCCCGCACTGTTGGGGAGGAGCTGGTTAGCCGAGATGAACTGGAAATGGGGGGATGTTCAGCAATGTCATCTGTGGAGCGAAATTCGTGCTCACAAGTCCTACAACAATTCGATTCACTATTCCAACCTGGCATCAGGACTTTCAAAGGCACTAAAGTAGTGATACACATCACCCCGGACGCCAGGCCAGTGCACCACAAAGCCAGAGCAGTGCCATATGTGATGCGGGAAAAGATCGAGAGCGAATTGGACCGGCTGTTGCGAGAGGGCATCATCTCGCCCATTGAATTCAGCGACTGGGTGAGCCCCATCGTTCCCGTCCTAAAAGCGGATGGCTCTGTCAGGATCTGTGGCGACTACAAGGCCACCATCAATCGGGTGTCCCTACAAGATCAATACCCGCTCCGAGAGCGGAGGACCTCTTCGCCACGCTGGCAGGCAGCAAGCTGTTCGCCAAGTTGGACCTCACTTCAGCCTATATGACCCAGGAACTGTCCGACGAATCTAAACTACTGACCACCATCACTATGCACAAGGGACTGTTTGTTTATAACAGGTGCTCATTTGGCATTCGATCAGCGGCCGTGATTTTTCAACGAAACATGGAAAGCCTGCTTACATCCATTCCTGGAACGATCGTATTCCAGGACGACATCCTCATCACGGGTCGAGACACCGAGGAACACTTCCACAACCTGGAGGAGGTGCTACGCCGACTGGACCGGGTAGGCCTGTGACTCAAGAAGTCTAAATGTGTGTTCTTAGCTCCTGAGGTTGAGTTTCTGGACAGGAGGGTTGCTGCAGATGGGATTCGGCCCACCGAATCCAAAACAGAGGCAATTCGACGAGCACCCAGGCCCTGCAACACATCGGAGTTGCGTTCATTCCTGGGACTGTTGAACTATTTCGGGAACTTTCTGCCGAACTTGAGCACGTTGTTGGAGCCGCTACACGTACTCCTGCGTAAGGGTTGCGATTGGTTTTGGGGGGACTGTCAGGAACGGGCTTTTGAGCGGGCGCAAAACCTACTTTGTTCAAACAAGTTGTTGACCCTGTACGACCCCTGTAAAAAATTGGTTCTGACATGTGATGCATCATCCTATGGGGTTGGGTGTGTGTTGCAGCAGGGCTTATGCCTCCAGGTCGCTCTCTCAAGCAGAACGGGGATATGAGATGGTCGAGAAGGAAGTGCTTGCATGTCTCTATGGTGTAAAAAAAATGCATCAGTACCTCTTTGGTTGGAAGTTTGAATTAGAGACGGACCACACGCTATTAACATCCCTGTTGTCAGACAGCAAGGCTATCAATGCCAACGCATCAGCTCGCATACAGCGATGGGGTCTCACGCTGGCTGCTTATGACTACTCCATCCGGCACCGGCCCAGCACTGAAAATTGCGCTGACGCGCTCAGCAGGCTTCCACTGGCACCACTGAGGGGGCAGCGGAGCAAAGTGCCGAGATGGTCATGGCTTTGACAGCGCAGGCTCCCCCATCACAGCCCGCCAGATCAAAATCTAGACAAACAGAGATCCCCTCCTATCCCTGATTAAGAAATGTGTCCTGACTGGGGATTGGGTGCCCACATACGGAGCATGGCCTGAGGAGGTCAGACCGTTCCACAGACGGCTGGATGAGCTCTCCATCCAAGCCGACTGCCTACTATGGGGCAGTCGGGTAGATATGCCCCAGAAGGGCAGGGAGGCATTCATCAGGGAACTCCACAGCGAGCACCCAGGCATTGTGCTGATGAAGGCCAATGCCCGGTCACACGTTTGGTGGCCTGGAATTGATTCAGACCTGGAACATTATGTTCGTAGGTGCACGACGAGTGCCCAGCTGGGTAATGCCCCCAGGGAGGCCCCGCTCAGCCTGTGGCCCTGGCCCACCAGGCCATGGTCACGCATTCATGTTGACTATGCCGGCCCGTTCATGGGGAAGATGTTCCTTATTGTGGTAGATGCGTACTCGAAATGGATCGAATGCATCATTCTGAATTCATGCACTTCATCCACCACTGTGGAAAGCCTACGTGCGATCTTTGCAACCCATGGCTTGCCGGACATCCTGGTTAGTGATAATAGCCCATGTTTCACAAGCTACGAATTCCGAGAGTTTATGTCGGGCAATGGCATCAACCACGTCAGGACTGCGCCGCTCAAGCTGGCCTCCAACGGCCAGGCGGAACGTGCAGTCCAAATCATTAAGCAAGGTATGCTCAGGATTCAAGGACCCTCCCTACAATGCTGCTTATCGCGTCTCCTGCTGGCCTATAGATCCCGACCGCACTCGCTCACGGGGGTCCCGCCCGCAGAGCTACTAATGAAATGGACACTCAAAACTCGGTTGTCCCTCATTCACCCAGTCCTTACCGACATAGTTGAGGGCAAGCGCAAGTCACAAAATGAATACCAGGACCGTAAATCGAGGGGGAGATGTATAGAAATAAATGATCCTGTATTCGTCCTCAATCACGCCATGGGGCCCAAATGGCTTGAGGGCACTGTAATTGACAAAGAGGGGAATAGGGTCATCGTGGTAAAACTCAACAATGGTCAGATATGCCGTAAGCATCTGGACCAAGTAAAAAAAAGGTTCAGCATCGACACGGAGGAACCTGAAGAAGACCATGAGATGGAGCTCACAACACCGCCAGTAAACAAGCAACAAGAGCAATCAGTAGAATGCACAGTCCCTGTGGTCAGCCCGGACAGGCCGGAATCACCACAGGTGACAGACACTCACATCAGTGTCCAACAACCAGAGCCCTAACTGTGGCGCTCCACAAGGGAGCGTAGACCACCTCAAAGACTAAACTTATGATCCCAATAAGACTTTGGGGGGGGAGGGGGGAGGTGATGTCATGTATGTTACCACAATGTAACACCACTGTATTACTGTATACAGTAGATGCACCTAGATGCACACCTTGACCACAAGGGGTGAACTTGTGGGAGACACTCCTTACCTGATCACAGAGGTATAAAAAGGGAGGTCCCACGCAGGGTCATCGTCTTTGGAGTTCTGTGAGTAAATAGGTAAGGTCACAGAGTGACCTTGTCCCCAGAATGTGCCTCGTGTGGTATCATACTGTAGAGTAAGGACTTTACAGCACCTACAGAGGTAAGTCCCGCCCCTATCAGAACAGCATTCCCTGTTGGGGCTCTGCCAATTCTGGTCCTTTTTAATTAGGATCGGTGGATGGTTGTCATACCCCAGGTAAACCTCTTCCTCTAGACTCCCAATCGACTCCACTTGGAACACCTCCCATTCCTGCCTTTTTTCTAATCGAGGCAGCCATAGTACCAGTGGGACTAGGCTCACATCCCCGTGGTGGTCATCCGCTGCTACTAGATAGGACAGTCCGTGCTGCCGGGCTCCCACAGTGTGGCCATGGTCAGTGAACCATCCCTGAATCGTACTGTCATTAACAAAGGACAGAATGCGGATGTCCTTAATGTCATTCAACCCAGCCATAACCTGATTGAGCATGTAGCTCCCATAAATGGCCTTAGGGGTATCCCTTTCAGTAGCTTTGGTGTTGTCATGTAATAGGTCAATGTAATCCTGGATCTGTTTAAACAGGCCAGCTTCCACTCTAAAAATGAGTTCTTAGGTGACTGAACAATCCAATACGAGAGCCACAGTCCTTCTCACAGGTGGGACAGACAGTTGTTGAGGGAAGGGGTGGGTGGGACTGGTTCGCTGCACGCTTTTCCGCTGCCTGCGCTTGTTTTCTGCATGCTCTCGGCGATGAGACTCGAGGTGCTCAGCGCCCTCCCAGCGGTCTTTGGCCAGGAACTCCCAGGTGTCAGTGGGGATGTTGCACTTTATCAAGGAGGCTTTGAGAGTGTCCTTGAAATGTTTCCTCTGCCCACCTTTGGTTTGTTTGCCATGAAAGAGTTCCGAGTAGAGCGCTTGCTTTGGGAATCTTATGTCAGGCATGCGAACAATGTGGCCTGCCCAGTAGAGCTGATCGAATGTGGTCAGTGCTTCAATGCTGGGGGTGTTGGCCTGATCGAAAACACTGACATTGGCGCATCTATCCTCCCAGGGGATTTGCAGGATCTTGTGGAGACATCGCTGGTGGTATTTCTCCAGCAATTTGAGGTGTCTACTGTATATGGTCCATGTCGCTGAGCCATACAGGAGGGCGGGTGTTACTACAGCCCTATAGACCATGAGCTTGGTGGCAGATTTAAGGGCCTGATCTTTGAACACTCTTTTCCTCAGGCGGCCGAAGGCTGCACTGGCGCACTGGAGGCGGTGTTGAATCTCATCGTCAATGTCTGCCCTTGTTGATAAGAGGCTCCCGAGGTATGGGAAATGGTCCACGGTGTCCAGGGCCGCGCCGTGGATTTTGATGACTGGGGGACAGTGCTCTGCAGCGGGGACAGGTTGGTGGAGGATCTTTGTCTTACGGATGTTTAGTGTAAGGCCCATTCTTTCGTACGCCTCAGTGAAGATGTTGACTATGACTATGGAGTTCAGCCTCTGAATGTGTGCAGATGCAGGCATCGTCCGCGTACTGTAGGTCGACGACAGAGGTTGGGGTGGTCTTGGATCTGGCCTGGAGTCAACGAAGGTTGAACAGGTTCCCACTGGTTCTGTAGTTTAGTTCCACTCCAGTGGGGAGCTTGTTGACTGTGAGGTAGAGCATTGCAGCGAGGAAGATTGAGAGGAGGTTTGGCACGATGACGCAGCCCTGTTTGACCCCGGTACAGACGTGGATTGGGTCTGTGATGGAGCCGTTGGTCAGGATCACGGCTTGCATGTCATCGTGGAGCAGGCGGAGGATGGTGACAAACTTTTGGGGGCAGCTGAAATGGAGGAGGATGCTCCATAGACCCTCGCGGTTGACAGTGTCAAAGGCCATGTACAAGGGTTAGTGCTGTTCCCTGCATTTTTCTTGCAGCTGTCGCGCTGTTACTCTTTAGCTGCGCTATTTCTAGTTGGCACCGAGAGTGGTCTGCCTCCTTATGTGGCCTCTTAATTGCTTCCCTTTAATACCCCCCTAACGTCTTCTACTTCCTGCTGGAGCCCTCGGTTTTCCAATTTATATTCCTTGAGTTCTAATCTGATTTCATTTGCTGCAGTGACGGCATTGTTGCTGTATCAACGAAGCTGCCTGCTCGGCTCCTCTTTCTAGTTGCCTGATACTGTGGCTTAATCAATCGATTCCTTGTCTCAAATGCTGGATTTCTCCCTCCTTTAACTGCCTAACAAGCTGGATGCCTTTTTCTTTCTGTTCTTTTATACTTTGATGCTCTTTTTCTTTTATAGTCGAATCTCTTTTACTTGTAATTCTTTTAAACCTTGTATCTCTTCTGCCCTTTGTTCTTTAATACTTTGAATTTCTTTTATTTGTAGTTCTTTTAAATCTTGTATCTCTTCCCTTAAATTTCGACACTCTGCTGCATCCTGCCTCATTAGTTCCTCAACTCTCCGAGCACAGTATTGTGCCCCGAATGCCAAGAGACCGTTTGCCTGTTTGGGCTTTAACTTTCCCTCAACGACTCTCTTCTGGATAAATGCCACGAGCTCCTCAAAGGATGAGTGTTGGCCTTTACAGATGCATCGTGCCCGTAACTTTTGTAAGTCCCTTATGGACACCTTTTCATGTATTTTCTCATGGTAGGCTACAGCTACGTCTTTTACTGGCTTTTTGTATATCACTGATCCCTTCATCTTTGTCATTTGAATTTAACTACTGGTGAGTCCCCCTTAAACTGTTCCAACTACCAAACGATTGCCTCTAAAGTGCAACTCTCCCAATCCGTTTAAACTTTGCAACACAGGTTAGAGTCATAACTCCCGAGATTTCCAATTGTTTAAAAGAATGATCTAAAGCCGTCTCACCAGATCCCGGATGAGTCCCAATTTTGTAAAATTTTCTCTCTCTGGCATTATATTGACAGCAAGACCAATTATTTTAAACCTATTTGGAATAAGTTTACTAAATACACACACACACATGCACGTAGCCGATCGGACAAAACACAGTCTACTTATCTCCTATGGACTCTACTTAATTACAACAAGTAAGGTAATGAGTTACAGATTTAAACAGATTTATACTTCCCTCTGAGTCAAGCAAAGCTCACGGTCTTCTTCCTTGCTTCTTGGTCTGGTCTGTAGAGGGAGGCTTCCTGCTTTGCCGCATGGTCATCAAGAGAGCGAGCAGGCTTTGGGTTCCTTTTTTATATCTTTTAAGTCCATTGTCTCTTGACATAATTCAGTGAAACCTCAGGATTGGGTCTTCGTTTTGTTATGTCTTGAATAAAAAATCTGACCGGATACCGTAAGCTCAAAGTAATGTGTGACAGTTGTCCTTTATTACAGGTCTCCAGAGTGCCTCTCCAGCCTGTGAGGCCTCCTTATGTACAGTTGCACCCAAGGGATTGTGGAATCCCCTTGGGACTCTAGGGGATGAGCCCTCTGGTGGTTAAACAAGGTATTTACAGGTTTACAAATATAACAACACTCCCCCCACCCCCAAGTCAAGAGTGTGACTATTTACAATGTGAGTCGATCTGGGGGCCTTCCTTTCCCTGGTTGATCATGTCGGTGCAAATGCTGGTTTTGGTGAGTCGTTTGTTAGGCCCTCGCTGGGCTGCTGCACAGCTGGCCTTGCCGGGCTGCTGGGTGTGATGGGTTCTGCTACGTGGTCAATCGCTGAGTCAGTTGCCATTTGTGTGTGTGTTGGAGGGTCGAAAAGGTAGAGTCTATTGTGGGTTGTTCTCGATAGTCCGTAAATCTGAGTTTGGTTTGGTCCTAGTGTTTCCTGCAGGTGAGTCTATTTGAAAGTTTGGCTTGAAACACCCTACTCCCCTCTTTGGCTACGACAGTGCTGGGAAGCCACTTGGGACCTTGTCCACAGTTCAACACAAATACAGGATCATTAATCTCGATTTCGCGAGACACATTTGCGCGATCATGATATGTATTCTGTTGAAGCTGCATGCTCTCTACCTGATCAGGGTGGACTAACGAGAGCCTTGTCTTAAGTGCCCTTTTCATGAGCAGTTCAGCGGGGGGGACCCCATTGAGCGAGTGGGGTCTTGTGCGGTAACTAAGCAGGACTCGGGATAGGCGAGTCTGCAGTGAGCCTTCAGTTACCCTCTTCAAGCTCTGCTTGATTGTTTGCACTGCTCGGTCTGCCTGACCGTTGGACGCTGGTTTAAATGGGGCAGATATGACATGGTTGATCCCATTGCAGGTCATGAACTCTTTGAACTCGGCACTGGTGAAGCACGGTCCATTGTCACTCACAAGGACATCAGGCAGGCAGTGCGTGGCAAACATGGCTCGCAGGCTTTCAATAGTGGCAGCGGACGTGCTTGCCGACATTATCTCACATTCAATCCATTTGGAGTACACTTCTACAACCACAAGGAACATTTTTCCCAAGAATGGGCCTGCAAGTCGACATGAACCCTGGACCATGGTTTGGAGGGCCAGGACCATAAACTTAGTGGCACCTCCTTGGGTGCATTACTTAACTGCGAACATGTATTACATTTGTGCACGCAGGACTCTAAGTCTGCATCGATACCGGGTCACCGCATGTGGGATCTGGCCATCGCTTTCATCATTACAATGCCTGGGTGGGTGCTGTGGGGGTCACTGATGAAAGTGTCCCTGCCCTTTTTTGTCACTACTACCCGATTACCACATAGGAGGCAGTCTGCCTGTATAGACATTTCATCTCTGTGCTGCTGGTACGGCTTTATTTCTTCCTGCATTTCTAACAGGACACTAGACCAACTCCTATGGAGTACACAATTTTTTACCAAGGACAGTAAGGTGTCCTGGCTCGTCCAGGTTCTAATCTGTCGGGCAGTAACAGGTGATTATTCACTCTCGAATGCTTCCATTACCATAACTAAATCTGCAGGCTGTGCCATCTCCACCCCTGTGGTGGACAATGGCAGCCTACTAAGAACATCGGCACAGTTTTCTGTGCCTGGCCTGTGGCAGATGGCATAGTTGTATGCGGCTCTGGATGCGGGCCGATGCATTCGTATTTATCCCCTTACTTTCAGAAAAGAGGGATATCAGTGGCTGATGGTCGGTTTCCAATTCAAATTTGAGCCCAAACAGATATTGATGCATTTTCTTTACCCCATAAACACACGCTAACGCTTCTTTTTCAATCATGCTGTAGGCTCTCTCAGCCTTAGACAGACTTCTGGATGCAAAAGCAACCGATTGCAATTTCCCAGATTCATTAGCTTGTTGCAATACACACCGACACCGTACGATGACACATCACATGCTAGTACCAAGCGCTTACATGGATCATACAACACAAGCAATTTGTTTGAGCATAATAGTTTCTTAGCTTTCTCAAAGGCATTTTCTTGGCTTTTACCCCATACCCATTCATCTCCTTTACGCAGTAAAGCGTGCAGTGGTTCTAACAGTGTTCTAAGACCCGGTAAGAAGTTGCCAAAATAGTTCAGGAGTCCTAGGAACAACCGCAGCTCCGTCACATTCTGTGGTCTCGGTGCGTTCTTGATTACCTCCGTCTTCGAATCGGTGGGCCTGATGCCATCCGCCGCAATCCTCCTTCCCAGGAACTCAACTTCAGGTGCCAGGAAAATGCACTTCGAGCATTTTAACCTGAGCCCCACACGATTAAGCCGACTAAGGACCTCCTCCAGGTTCTGCAGGTGCTCGACGTGTCCCGAACTGTAACCAAGATGTCGTCCTGGAAGACCATGGTGCGCGGGACCGACTTCAGCAAGTTTTCCATGTTCCTCTGGAATATCGCCGCGGTTGATCGAATCCTGAATGGGCATCTGTTGTAAATGAAGAGACCTCTGTGCGTGTTGATGCAGGTGAGGCCCTTCGATGATTCCTCCAGCTCCTGCGTCATGTAGGCCGAGGTCAAGTCCAGCTTCGTGAACGTTTTTCTTCCCGCCAGCGTCGCAAATAGGTCGTCTGCCTTTGGTAGCGGGTATTGATCCTGCAGGGAGAAACGATTGATAGTTACTTTGTAATCACCACAGATTCTGACGGTGATGTCTTCCTTGATGACTGGAACAATCGGACTGACCCACTCATTGAATTCGATCGGCGGAATAATGCCCTCTCGCTGCAGCCGGTTCAGCTTGAACTCCACCCCCTCTCTCATCATGTACGGTACTGCTCTCGCCTTGTGATGGATGAGTCGTGCCCCAAGAATCAAGTGGATCTGCACTTTTGCTCCTTGGAACTTCCCAATACCTCATTCAAACAGCGAGGGGAACTTGTTTAGGACCTGGGCACATGAAGTGTCGTCGACGGACGAGAGCGCCCGGACGTTGTCCCAGTTCCAACCTATTTTTCCCAGCCAGCTCCTGCTGAACAGCGTGGGGCCATCGCCCGGTACCACCGAGAGTGGTAAATTGTGCACTGCTCCATCGTAGGAGACCTTTACGGGAGCACGGCCAATTACGGGAATCAGTTCCTTTGTGTACGTTCTCAGTTTAGTACGAATGGGAGTCAGGATTGGGCTTGAGGCCTTGCTGCACCACAATTTATCGAAAGTCTTTTTGCTCATTATGGGCTAGCTCGCGCCCATGTCCAGCTCCATTGACACTGGGAGTCCATTTAATTCAATCTTCAGCATTATCAGGGAAGACTTTGTGGTAAATGTGTGCACCCCATATACGTCTGCCTCCTTAGTCTGAGGCTGTGGCTCGTTGTGATCCACCGTGAATCTGTCCTCCTCTGCAACATGATGGTTTGCAGGATTATCAGGGTTTGTAGCTCGCTTGCACATATGTTGGAGGTGTCCCATTGTTCCACAGCCCTTGCAAACGTATACTTTGAAGCGGCATGAATGGAAACGATGATCACCTCCCCAGCGCCAACAAGGTGTTAATGGCCTTGTATTCACCACCTTTGATGGTGGACTCTGAGACATCTGCGGATGTACAGCTGCAGACATATGAGTTCTGCCCTGTACGAAAGCAAAATTACTTTGTTCACAGTACTTGCAGCAGCACTCGTGTGCTGAGAGATTTGTTTGGTATTGTCACTAGTGGCGCTGAACACCTGGGCTATCGCTGTGGCTTTATTCAAGGTTGGGGTCTCTACAGTCAAAAGTTTGCGAAGTATTACTTCATGGCCAATGCCAAATACAAAGACGTTCCTGAGCATGTGCTCCAAGTGTCCTTCAAATTTGCAATGTCCTGCAAGGCGCCTTAGCTCGGCGACATAGCTCGCCACTTCCTGGCCTTCAGACCTCTTATACGTGTAGAACCGGTGCCTCGCCATCAGAATGCTTTCCTTCGGGTTCAGATGCTCCCGGACCAGTGTGCACAAATCATCGTACGATATCACTGTGGGTTTCGCTGGAGCGAGCAGATTTTTCATGAGGCCATACATTGGTGCCCTGCAAAGGGTGAGGAGGATCGCCCTTCATTTGGCAGTGTTCACTTCTCCTTCCAACTCGTTGCCCACGAAGTATGGTCGAGTCGCTCCACGAAGGTTTCTCAATCATTTCCCTCCATAAATTTCTCCAGGATGCCCACGGTTCTTTGCATTGTTGCGGTGGGGTTCGTCATCTGTATCTTGTCGCCAGTTGTTATGTCTTGAATAAAGAATCTGACCAGATACTGTAAATTCAAAGTAATATGTGACCTTAGTCGTTTATTACAGGTCTCCAGAGTGCCTCTCCAGCCTGTGAGGCCTCCTTATGTACAGGTGCTCCCAGGGATTGTGGGATCCCTTGGGACTCCAGGGGATGAGCCCTCTGGTGGTTAAACAAGGTATTTACAGGTTTGCAAATATAACACATTTCATGGCAGTTCTTTAATTGGCTTTCCTTAGCCATGTGCCTGTCTGCAGAAGCTGGTGCCGTTTCTTGATCAAGTTAATCATTTTCCTATTAACACCTTTTAATGGTTCTGCTCGTTTGGTGAGTTTCGATGGGTTTGTTTGGTGAGTTTCGATGGGTTTGCCCCCCAGTCATCAAAATCCACGGCGCGGCCCTGGACAACGTGGACCATTTCCCATACCTCGGGAGCCTCTTATCAACAAAGGCAGACATTGATGAGAAGATTCAACACCGCCTCCAGTGCACCAGCGCAGCTTTCGGCCGCCTGAGGAAAAGTGTGTCCAAATCTACCACCAAGCTCATGGTCTACAGGGCTATAATAATACCCGCTCTCCTGTAATACTCAGAGACATGGACCATGTACAGTAGATACCTCAAGTCTCTGGAGAAATACCACCAATGATGCCTCCGCAAAATCCTACAAATCCACTGAGAGGACAGACGCACCAACATTCGCATCCTCGACCAGGCCAACATCCCCAGCATTAAAGCACTGACCACACTTGATCAGCTCCACTAGACAGGCCACATTGTCCACATGCCAGACACGATTCTGCCAAAGCAAGCGCTCTACTCGGAACTCCTTCACAGCAAACGAGACTAAGGTGGGCAGAGGAAACGTTACAGGGACACGCTCAAAGCCTCCCTGATAAAGTGCAACATCCCCACCGACACCTGGCAGTCCCTGGCCAAAGACCGCCCTAAGTTGAGGAAGTGCATCCGGGAGGGCACTGAGCACCTCGAGTCTCATCGCCGACAGCATGCAGAAAACAAGCGGAGGCAGCGGAAAGAGAGTGCGGCAAAGCTGTCCCACCCACCCTTTCCTTCAACGACTATCTGTCCCACCTGTGGCAGGGATTGTGACTCTCGTATTGGACTGTTTAGCCACCTAAGGACTCACTTTAGGAGTAGAAGCAAGTCTTCCTCGATTCCGAGGGACTGCCTATGATGATGATGATGATGACACACCAAATTTATCTCTATTACATACATCCCCATATCAATCTCGAGTCCATCACATATTATGGGCCCAATTTTGGCCATGACTTGCATCAATTTTTTTGAAGTAAGTTGTTTTTTCTGGAGTAAATTAAAAAATGCCATTTTCCCCCCAAAATTTGCTCCAGAGTAAGTCAGTTAGGTACGATTTCTTTTAGTTCAGTTTTTTTTTTCAAAAGGGGGCATTCCCAGACACTTACACTAATTTTGGCCATTTATGCCACTTTGGCCAGCTAAAACTTACTCCAAATCGACTTAGGTCAACGTATGTGGCCAGCTCTGAAAAACCTTGTGGGCAGTTAAGAAATCGACGCAAGTTAGAACATTTAAAGCACCAAGACTTACAAAACACTAAACAAACCACAAAAAGTAATAAGCAATCAATCAATAACAAATAAAAAATAGAAGTCCTACCTTTATGCCAGAATCAAGTTTTTTTTTAAAGTTCCCCCCCCCCCCCAAAACACTCTTTCTCCTCCCACCCAACACACTCTTTCTTCCCCCCCCCCCCACCAAAACTCTCCTCCTCGCCCTCCTCGCCCACCCCACCCCCCAATCAAAACTCTCAAGCACAACCATCAATGAATAAAAAATAAAACTGAAGTCCTACCTCGGCCTGGGAACTCAGCGGGCCGGCTAGCCGGTGCAGGAGGCCACTCGGCTGGAAATAAGGTGCAGCGAGATTGGGGCATCCACTCGGCCGGGGATAGGAGCTGCGAGCATCGGGTCCTGCTCACAGCCTGCAGGACACGTTGGGAGGGCACGAGCATGCGCGCAGACTTCACTGCGCATGCGCACAGGTGCCGGCACTGTTTTCGGCGCTGATCTGTTGCTCCACCCCCTACTTCACAATGCATGCCACGCTGGGACTCCGGGGACTCAGAAGAGTGGCCAGGATAGAGCGACTTTTTTCCGGCGCCGTTTCCAGTGCGCAAAGTCAGCGCACTTAAGGTAAGTGCACCGAGAAAAGGAGTTGGGCAAAATTGAGCCCTATAATTCTATCATTAACATACACTTTTATTCTTACAGTCAGCAGCCTTCCCACCTGCCACGTTGCAGCCACCGGTGCAGCACTGCCCCAGACCACCATGGTAGGCAAAGGAAAGAAAAAAAGGCTTGCATTTCCACAGCATCTTTCACTATCTCAGGACGTCCACAGCACTTTTACAGCCAATGAAATACTTTTGAAGTGTAGTCACTGTTGTAATGTAGGAACCATGGCAGCCAATTTGCGCACAGCAAGCTCCCACAAACAGCAATGCGATAATGACCAGGTCATCTGTTCTAGTTATGTTGATTGAGGGATAGATATTAGCCAGGATACTGGGGATAACTCCCCTGCTCTTCTTCGAAATAGCACTATGGGATCTTTTATGTCCACCTGACAGAGGAGACAGGGCCTCGGTTTAACATCTCATCCGACAGTGCAGCCCTCGCTCAACACTGCACTGGAGTGTCAGCCTAGCTTTAGTGCTCAAGTCCCTGAAGTGGGACTCGAACCCACAACCTTCTGACTCAGAGATGAGAGTGTTGCACACTGAGCCACAGCTGACACAGCTGGAAGAAAGACAGAAGACAGACACAAAGGGAATGCACAAGGTTGATTAATTGACTTAGTTATGTAATATTGGATGGATTGATGTATAAAGTTGGTTCGGAATGTTTTTTTAGTGGTGGATTTTATTTCAGAATTGTGGCAAATAGTACGCTGTGATGGTCAGCAACAGAGGGAAGGTAATGTGTGAGACAGTTGTTAAATGGGGAATTGGCGTTGTGTTCACTGGTACCATAGTAGGATGTGTTGATCACGGACAGCTCAGGTAGCAACGAGTTGTCTGGGTTGGCTCCTCCCTGACTCCTCCTCAGTTGCTCGTCATACGCCTGATGGCAAGGGCTGTGCCCTCATGGTGGCGAGGTTGTGGAGCATGCAGCAGATCAAATCTTGAGATATGTTCTGGTGAGTACTGCAGGGCTCCTCCAGAGCGGTCCAGGCAGCGGAGGTGTTGAGTACCGGTGGGGGCGATGGTTGCTCTGGGGAGTGCAGCCAGAGGCAAATCCACGCACCACGGATGGCTCAGCTGCACGGGGAGGCGGGGGGGGAGGAGGAGGAAGAAGAATGGAAGAGCTATAATGATTGGGGATTCAATAGTCAGGGGAGCAGACAGGCCACAGACGTGACTCCAGGATGGTATGTTGCCTCCCTGGTGCCAGGGTCAAGGATGTCACTGAGCGGCTGCAGGGCAATCTGGAGCGAGAGGGTTAACAGCCAGAGGTCGTGGTCCACATCAGTACCAATGACATAGGAAGGAAGAGGAATGAAGTCCTGCAGGCAGAGTTTAGGGAGCTAGGAGAGAGATTAAAAAGCAAGACCTCAAAGGTAGTAATCTCCGGATTACTCCCAGTGCCACGAGCTAATGAGTACAGAAATAGGAGGACAGAGCAGATGAATACGTGGCTGGAGAGATGGTGCAGGCGGGAGGGCTTTAGTTTCCTGAGGCATTGGGACCGCTTCTGAGGGAGGTGGAACCTGTACAAGCCGGACAGATTGCACCTCAACAAAGCCGGGACCAATATCCGCGCGCGGGGCGGGGGGATTTGTTAGTGCTGTTGAGGAGGGTTTAAACTAGGTTGGCAGGGGATGGGAACCTGAAAATAGATTCAGTAGGGAGGGGAGTAAAGCTGGAATTAGAAAGCAAAAATAAAGAAAGTGAGTTTGAAGGAGGAAATAAGCAGGAAAAAAGGGTAAAAAAACAAACTTAAAGGCACTTTGTCTAAATACACGTAGCATTTGTAACAAAATAGATGAGTTGACAGCACAAATCGAGACAAATGGGTATGATCTGATAGCCATTACAGAGACGTGGTTGCAAGATGACTAAGACTGGGAATTAAATATTCAGGGGTACTTGACAATCCGGAAGGACAGACAGAAAGGAAAAGGAGGTGGGGTAGCTCTATAGATAAAGGATGGAATCACTGCAATAGTAAGAAACGATATTGGCTCAAATGATAAGGGTGTTGAAACAGTTTGGGTGCAGATATGGAACAATAAGGGGAAAAAGTCACTGGTGGGCATAGTCTATAGGCCCCCTAACAGTAGCAACTCTGTTGGTCGGAGCATAAACCAGGAAATAGTGGGGGCTTGTAAAAAGGGAACAGCAATAATTATGGGTGATTTTAACCTCCACATTGATTGGACAAATCAAATTGGTCAGGGTCGCCTTGACGAGGAGTTCATAGAGTGCGTAAGGGATGGTTCCTTGAGCAGTATGTAACGGAACCAACTAGGGGGCAGGCTATCTTAGATCTGGTCCTGTGTAATGAGACAGGATTAATAAACAATCTCCTAGTAAAGGATCCCCTCGGAATGAGTGATCGTAGCATGATTGAATTTCAAATTCAGATGGAGGGTGAGAAAGTTGGATCTCTAACCAGTGTACTAAGCTTAATCAAAGGAGACTATGAAGGTACGAGGGCAGAGTTGGGTAAAATGGATTGGGAAAATAGATTAAAGTGTAGGACGGTTGATGAACAGTGGTGTACATTAAGGAGATAATATACATCAAGAAAAATATATTCCAGTGAGGAGGAAAGGGTACAAGAGAAAAGAGAAAAGAAATAAACGATGGTATCCAATTAAAAACAAAGTAGTCAAAACTAATAGGAGAACAGAAAACTGGGAAGCTTTTAAAAATGATTAAGAAAGGGAGGATAGACTATGAAAGTAAACTAGCACAAAATATAAAAACAGATAGCAAGAGTTTCTATAGGTACATAAAAAGGAAAAGAGTGACTAAAGTAAATGTTGGTCCCTTAGAGGACGAGACCAGGGAATTAGTAATGGGGAACATGGAGATGGCAGAAACTCTGAACAAATATTTTGTATCAGTCTTTACAGTAGAGGACACTAACAATATTCCGACAGTAGATAGTCAAGGGGCTATAGGGGGGGAGCAACTTAACACAATCACAATCACTAAGGAGGTAGTACTCAGTAAGATAATGGGACTAAAGGCAGATAAATCCCCTGGACCTGATGGCTTGCATCTTAGGGACTTAAGAGAAGTAACGGCAGGGATTGTGGATGCATTGGTTGTAATTTACCAAAATTCCCTGGATTCTGGGGAGATCCCAGCAGATTGGAAAACTGCAAATGTAACGCCCTTATTTAAAAAAGGAGGCAGACAAAAAGCAGGAAACAATAGACCAGTTAGCCTAACATCTGTGGTTGGGAAAATGTTGGAGTCCAATATTAAAGAAGCGGTAACAGTACATTTGGAAAAGCAAAATTCAGTCAGGCAGAGTCAGCATGGATTTATGAAGGGAAAGTCATGTTTGACAAATTTGCTGGAGTTCTTTGAGAATGTAACGAAAACCGGTGGATAAAGGGGAACCAGTAGATGTGGTGTATTTGGACTTCCAGAAGGCATTTGACAAGGTACCACATAAAAGGTTACTGCACAAGATAAAAGTTCACGGGGTTGGGGGTAATATACTAGCATGGATAGAGGATTGGCTAACTAACAGAGAACAGAGAATCGGGATAAATGGCTCATTCTCTGGTTGGCAGTCAGTAACTAATGGGGTGCCGCAGGGATTTGTGTTGGGACCCCAACTATTTACAATCTATATTAATGACTTGAAAGAAGGGACTGAGTGTAATGCAGCCAAGTTTGCTGATGATACAAAGATGGGAGGAAAAGCAATGTGTGAGGAGGACACAAAAAAATCTGCAAAAGGACATAGACAGGCTAAGTGAGTGGGCAAAAATTTGGCAGATGGAGTATAATACCAGAAAGTGTGAGATCATGCACTTTGGCAAGAAAAATCAAAGAGCAAGTTATTATTTAAATGGAGAAAGATTGCAAAGTGCCGCAGTACAGCGGGACCTAGGGGTACTTGTGCATTGTAGTAGATGCAAGCACTCTAATAATGACTCCACGAGATAAGGATATAGTACTTGAAATGTAGTGACTTTAGTCCGTTTATTGCAGCTTCTTGAGGACACAATGAGGTGAGCTCCCTTTTATACTTGGTTACCTGCAGTATACAGGTGGCCCTTAGGTCTCCACCAGTTGCACCCTCTGGTGGTACAGGTATGGTGTATACAGTGTGAAGATACATTCGGTGGTCTAGTGTTACAGTACATACATTATACATACATAACAACACTCCCCCCTAAGTCTTGTGCCACTGGCTTTTGCACAGTGTGCTCTGGCCCTCGACTTGAGTGCCCAAAGCCCTTGCACTTTGTCTTTGCTTGGGAATGGCTCTCTCCCTGTGGAACCCCAAGTCCTTATTGTCACGACATTGGGAAGTGGTCGCCAGTGGATAGTTGGAGGTTGTGGTGAGTGTTGTGTGGGTTCTGGGTGTGATCCATGTGTCCATGGCTACATACATCCGTCCCCCCCCCCCCTGCCTCATACATAGACCATGTATGTGGCTCAACACCTGCATTAGCATACATGTACAGAGAATAAGTCTTGTGCAGCGTTGAACCATCACCAGCAACGATCCACAAAGGTAGTTTGTGCATCGCGCCGCCATGGGACACCTGGACATCCACGCTGCCAACGACTGGGATGGTGTCTTTTGTGTAAGTGAGCAGCTTCACCTGGATTGAGAGCATTTTGGGTCGTTTGGCGGGATTGTCCCAGAGTTTTTCGAAGTCCGTCTGATTCATCAGCGATTGGCTCGCCCCTGTGTCGACCTCCATTGAGACTGGAACACCGTTGATTTCTGCTTCCATTTTCCACGGGGAACTCTCGGTGGAGCAGGTATACGCTCCATACACCTCTTCCGGGGGCTGAGCAGCTTCATAGACTCTCTCTTCGTCTTCATCAGCCCTGGATCCCGGGTGATCGGCCAACTCTTCAGCGTACGATGAGTAAAATTTCTTCTACACATTTGCTGGAGATGACCTTTAGTGTTGCAGCCTTTGCAAATATAGTCTTTGTATTGGCATTGGTGAGCCCTGTGATTTCTTCCACAGCGCCAGCACGGGGCTAGCTGGTTGGCCCCATGTGGTGGACTCAGGGTTGCGGGAATCAGGGCAACAGCTTTGCCTCTGAAAGGCGACATTCGGTTCACTGTACTCGTTGGGTTCGAGTCCTGGGGGTGAGTCACCATTCTCCTAGAATCGCAGGCCGAAATCATGTATGCCTGGCTCACTTTAATTGCCTTCTGCAGGGTGACCGTAGTGTCTGCAGAGAGCAGCTTGCCAATTCCAATAACGAAGATGTCCCTTAGTGCTTCGGTGTGGTGGTCGCCAAAATCACACGGTGCAGCCAATCGTCTCAGGGCTGCAGTATATTTTGCAATTTCTTGGCCTTCGGGCCGCTGGTGGCTGTAGAACCGGTGTCTGGCTGTGAGGATGCTCTCTTTAGGTTTGAGCTGTTCCTATATTATTGTTACGAGCTCCGCATAAGTTTTGGTTGTCGTCTTCGCTGGGGCTAGCAAGTCCCTGATGAGGCCATGGACAGTGGGGCCACAACTGCTGAGCAGGATAGCTCTGCGCTTATCAGCCAGTGAGGTCGAATCGTCTCCTGCTAGGTCATTTGCAATGAAGAAGTGTTTGAGCCTTTCCACAAAGGCATCCCAATCTTCCCAATCAACGAATTGTTGAAAGTTGCTCAGGTTAGACATGTTTCATGTGGAAATTCATAACCTCATCGCCAAATGTAGTATATGCAAGCATTCTAATAATGACTCCACGAGGTAAGGGTATAGTACTTGAACTATAGTGACTTTAGTCCGCTAATTGCAGCTCCTTGAGTGAGGACACAATGAGGTGAGCTCCCTTTTATACTTGGTTACCTACAGTGTACAGGTGACCCTTAGGTCTCCACCAGTAGCACCCTCTGGTGGTACAGGTATGGTGTATACAGTGTGAAGATACATTCAGTGGTCTAGTGTTACAGTACACACATTATATATACGTAACATGCATGAAACACAAAAGGATAGTATGCAGGTACAGCAAGTGATCTGGAAGGCCAATGGTATCTTGGCCTTTATTGCAAAGGGGATGGAGTATAAAATCAGGGAAGTCTTGCTACAGCTATATAAGGTATTGGTGAGGCCACACCTGGAATACTGCGTGGAGTTTTGGTTTCCATATTTATGAAAGGATATACTTGCATTGGAGGCAGTTCAGAGAAAGTTCACTAGGTTGAGGGGGTTGACTTATGAGGAAAGGTTGAGTAGGTTGGGCCTCTACTCATTAGAATTCAGAAGAATGAGAGGTGATCTTATCGAAATTTATAAGATTATGAGGGGGCTTGACAAGGTGGATGCAGAGAGGATGTTTCCACTGATGGGGGAGACTAGAACTAGAGGGCATGATCGTAGAATAAGGGGCCGCCCATTTAAAACAGAGATGAGGAGAAATTTCTTCTCTCAGAGGGTTGTAAATCTGTGGAATTCACTGCCTCAGAGAGCTGTGGAAGCTGGGACATTGAATAAATTTAAGACAGAAATAGATAGTTTCTTAAACGTAAGGGGATAAGAGTTTATGAGGAGCGGGCGGGGAAGTGGAGCTAAGTCCATGATCAGATCAGCCATGATCTTATTGAATGGCGGAGCAGGCTCGAGGGACCGTATGGCCTACTCCTGCTCCTATTTCTTATGTTCTTATGTTTTTATGTTGTTATGGATGTCAATGGTTTGTTCTATTAGATTCCATGTGGCAGCAAGGCTCTCATTGTACGCACGCTGCCCACGTGTGGTTGGGTTGCGGAGCGGAATCATGAGCCACCTGGTCAGCGGATAGTCCTTGTTGCCCAGTAGCCATCCTTTGGTTTGTTTTTATGGCTGAAAGACCGAGGGAACAGCGGAGTGGCGCAGGATGAAGCACCATGACCAAAGTTCCCTGTGGACGGCGCTTTGTTCCGCGCGCCCTGTTTCTTTTAATGCTCAGTCCCGTTAAATTTGTCCGCAAGCAATGTAAAAGCCGGTGAGCGGCCTGGGCAGGACCTTTCAGATTACCGTGCTGCCATGAGCGATGAGCATGCTCCCCCTTAGCAGGAACATTGATCATGACTGCTGCCAGGATACTGGACATTCACCACCATGATGTGCTGAGCATGGTCGTACACCAACAGCTCATTCAGTGAGTGATCATCTTTGCTGTTGTGGTACATCTCAGCATTTAGATGCGGCACCCACAAAGCCATGTGCGTGCAGTCGATTGCGCCCTGCATCATGGGGAAGCCCGCTATCCTAGCAAAACCATGTGGATGCTCCGTCTGCTTCTTCAGAGAGAAGACAATGAAGTCCCCTCTCCTAGCATAAAGAGCATCTGTCTCCTCTCTTAAGCAGCAGTGGACGGCGAACTGAGAGATGTTTATAGGTGTCGCCTGCTTCAGCCTGGAAGGATCCCACGTGAGGAAATTCAGGGCCATGGTCACCTTCACAGCCCCCAGCAGTGCTATCCTGGCCCCTGTGTAAGGTTGCAGGTCTGGTTGCAAGAGGTGCCAGAGTTTGTGAGCACCTCCTTCGTAAAGCGCAGATGCCTCACACACTGCTCCTGGCTCAGGCTGAGGTCAGAGAATTGCTCTCGGAAGACACTAAGTGGGTAAGGCCTCCTGCTGAGAGTCCTTCTCCCCCTCCTCCTCCCTCTGCAAGCAACTTGTCCTTTTCTTCACTGCCTCTGCTCCATCTGCCCGTCATGCTGCAGCCAAGGGCATCCCATCCTGGAAGCAAGTGATCTGACCAGAAGCCTTGAAGCCAGAATCAAAGCCTTCGTCACTGGCAGCACCACTCTCAGTCACCTCAGCAACTTAACACAACTCTAGAAAGCTCCAAACACTTCCACAAACATACACAGAGCCAGTAGAAATTAGTCAACAACTAACATGTAAGAAGATCCCTTTAAATATCGCTGGTCGGGGTGTCCTTCAACTATGTTTGTAAAACAATAAATCAAATGCCACCCTACTAGAGGGGCACTAAAACCGACAAATTAAACAAATTAACTTTTTACATTAATGGATCAAATTAAAATTTGGTTGCTGGGGTGATGATGCACCGGTGGGTCCTTCAAAAACTCTTTTTGGAGTTCACCTGCAAAACATAAAACATTAAACGGTGCCACCCGACCTGGGTGACACTCCAGACATTTACAAGGCCCTTTTTTTTCCCCCCCTTTTTTTTTTTGTGTTTTTCTTTCTTTGGTTTTTTTTTGGGCACTAAAATCACAATTTTCCCCAGTGCCCCCTATAAAAGGGAAGGGGGACACTAAAAGCACCGGTAATTAAAACAAATTAAACTTAAAAACGTAAAATCAAATTAAAATTTGGTTGCCGGGCGTGATGATGCACTCCAGTCCCTCCGGTGCCCACCTCTCGCGGAAGGCCGCGAGCGTACCGGTGGACACCGCGTGCTCCATCTCCAAGGACACCCTGGACCGGATGCGGTGGGTCCTTCAAGCTGTTGGACATACGTTCAGCTGTTCGAGGTTAACACTAGGCATTAGTCCCAGTGTTGACGACGAAAATGGCAGTGCTGGCGTCAAAATCAGTGTTGCACGCTAACTGATGTCATGATCTGCCTACACTCCCGGCGTCGACACTAACGCCCCCACCAAGATGCTGTCCGGCGCGGCACGCACCAGAAGCATGCACACATGTTGCGGCACAGGCACTATTCTCAGCCCCCAACATCTGTAGCGCCGAGGAAAAAAATCAGGCCTTCTGGAGCCAAAGTTTTCACCCTGTGTAATTCTATGTTTCCTCCATTCATTCAAGCAACGCATCCCAGATCACAACTCGCTGCGTAAAAAAAAATCCTTAGTATTTTGGCCAATTACCTCAAGTAATATTGTTAAGTTATACATTGCTGTTTTTTATGATGTAGCCCTCCATTAGTTGTGCCCCTGTAAAAGGGGGGCATCTTTGTGAGGGTTTACTGTTGGATTACACTGGAGCGGGAGACGTTCTGTGGTTTCATTCAGAAAAAAAACACCAACAGGTGAGTTTCTGTTAATTTCACCTGCTCTCTCCCGGAAGTCCTGCCTCCTCTCAATCGAAGGCTCTGCACTTCCGGTGTCAAGGTCTCCAATAGAATTAGCAGAGGCAGAAAATAACAGAATTGTTGCTTCCATCGCCTTCAGAGTGTTCATTGCAAAGTAGGAGGTGAGTGTAATTGTTATCTTGCTGTTTCCGGTGTCGGGGGGCGGGGCTGCCTTGTCAATGGGTTTAGGATCAATTAAACCTTCAAAAAATAAAGATCTGGGACGTTGAGCAAAAGACTGGTGGAGAATTGGGAATATCTGTGTTTTCTGCATCGATGCCAAGACTGTGAAATGCTGCAGCGTTTCAAAATGCAGATGAACAAAAGGCGAATTTGCCGGTGGATGCACTCGGATGTAAAGGGCTTGTTGCCATGGATGCAGCAGCTTTGATCTTTCGGGAAAGCAAAGTGGGTGGGCTTGCATCAGGCCTAGGAGTCAGAGCCGTTTTGATTTTCCTTCTTTCTCAAATAAGATGCTCTAAACTTCCTCCTTTTGTAATTTATAATTTTTAGATCCTTTAGCCCCCCCCCCCCCCTAAAAAATGCAAAGAGGTTGAGTATTGTGTCAGTGTAAATAGGAATCGTTTTGGAGTGCTATTGTGATATTCTGCATACTACACTCCACGTTTCAGTTCCTAACCAGATATCTGGCAGTGTACAACAGTAATTGTAGTTGATGTACCTGTGCAAACAGATGGCTGACCATAACTGATGTACTGAGATAAATTGATTCTCGTGCGGTGAATGCGGACTCGCTGAATTCTTTTGAGCGAGAGCTGGACCTATTTCTACCTGGGGCTGAGATCACCTCTTACCAGAACGTAGCTACTGCAGGGAATTCAGGGCCCAGGTGATTTCCTGGACTTGTAACCATCGGCGGGGGGGGGGGGGGGGGGAAGCTGTCGGAGACGAATTTCCCAGATTTTGTTGCCTCCCAATTGTCTTGTTTTTGCATCTCCCAGGAGATCACAAGGTTTCGGGTGGGGTGTATGTTGTGATACACAAGGTATCGCAATTGTGTGGGACGGCTCGATGGACCAGAGGGTCTTTACCTGTCCATCATTGTTCATATGGCACTGGGTTTTGTGACCTCCAGTCCCGATTATTCTAATGTTCTCCTGGCCAGCCTCCCATCTTTCACCCTCCCTAAACTTCAGCTGATCCAAAACTCTGCTGCCAGTACCCTAACTCGCACCAGCTCCCGGTCATCCATCATCTCTGTGCTCGCTGACCTACATTGGCGCTCGGTCTGGCAACCCCTCAAATTTATAATTCTCACCCTTGTGCTCAAATCCCTCCAAGGTCTCACACCTCTGTAGCCTCCTGCAGCCCCACAGCCCTCCGAGATCTCTGCACTCCATCAATTCTGGCCTCTTGCACATCCCCGGTTTCTATTGCTCCTGCATTGGTGGCCGTGCCTTCAGCTGCCTGGGCCCTAAGCTCTGGAACTCCCTCCCTAAACCCCTCTGTCTCGCTCTCCTCCTTTAAGATGCTCCTTAAAGCCTACCTCTTTGACTAAGCTTTTGATCATCTGCCCTAATATCTCCTTATGTGGCTCGTTGTCAAATTTTGTCAGATAACGCTCCTGCAAAGTGCCTTGGGATGTTTTACTATTAAAGGCACTATATAAATGCAAGTTGTTGTTGGAATAGCCACAAACTCCCTGAATGGGGAACCTGAATATGCCTGAGCACGAACTTGTGAGGGCACTTCCTGTGGCTTTGTTTGGGGGGTGTTACCAGGCAACCCTCACCAAAACCAGTCGAAGTGGTCTAGAATGGGGCTAAACCTCAAACACTGAGGAGGGAGGATTTTTTAAAAAAGTTTTAATTAGTCCCCTGGCATGGGGCTTGGAGCGACAATCGCACCTCTCTGGGACAAGGAGCGAGGAGATCTGCCACGTCTACGAAGCCGGCCAGCTTCCACCTGTGCTCCTGGCGTCTTTGGCCAGGGTGGGTGAGGGTGAGGCTGCTGCTTTGCCCCTCCCCCACCCCCGCTAAATTTTGCCGTCAGAATGGGAGCGATTCAAGCGTAACTGCCAGGATTTCTGGGCTTTTGATTTTGTTTTCAATCCTTAGAGGACTAGGGCACTATCTTTGTATCGGCTGTGGCTCAGTGGGTAGCACCCTCGCCTCTGAGTTAGAAGGTTGTGGGTTCAAGTCCCAGTCCAGGGACTTGAGCACAAAAAATCTAGGCTGACACTCTAGTGCAGTGCTGATTGGAGATGCCGTCTTTTGGATGAGACGTTAAACAGAGACCCCATCTACCCTCTCAGGCAAAGGTAAAAGATCCCATGGCACTATTTTGAAGAAGAGAAGGACTGGTTATCCCTGGTGTCCTGGCCAATATTTATCCCTCAACCTACATCACTAAAAACAGATTATCTGGTTATTCTCACGTTGCTGTTTGTGGGAGCTTGCTGTGCGCAAATTAGCTGCCACATTTCTTGCATTACAACAGTAGAATCATAGAATGGTTACAGCACAGGAGGCCATTTGGCCCGTCAAGCCTGTTCCGGATCTCTGCAAGAGCATCTCAGCTAGTCCCACTCCCCTGCCCTTTCCCCGTTGACCTCCAATTTTTTTTCTTTCAGGTGCTTATCCAATTTCCTTTTGAATGTTACAATTGAATCAGCTTCCACCGCTCTTTCAGGCAGCGCATTTCAGATCCTAACCACTCGTTGCATAAAAAAAAAATTCCTCATGTCGCCTTTGGTTTTTTTGCCAAGTGATTACACTTCAAAAATATTTCATTAACTGTAGAGTGCTTTGGGACGTCCTGAGGTTGTGAAAGGTGCTTTATAAAAGTTTTTTTTATTGATTCTTTACCATGAGATTATGAACTTTAATTTTGTTTGCGGATCAATTGTCTGGAAATCCCAAATATCAAATTACTGCAACATTCAAAAGGCTATTTTTAAAACTTCACTTTTAAAAGTGTAAAAAATAAGGATCAATAGTGCTATTAACACAAAAGCAAAATACCGTGGCTGCTGGAATAAAACCAGAAAACGCTGGAAATCTCAGCGGGTCATCTGTGGAAGCAGGAAGCAGAGTTAACGTTTTGGGTCAATGACCCTTCGTCAGAACTGGAGAGTGTTCGAAAAGAATAGATTCTTAACAAGCACTGAAAGGAGGAGGGGAAGAAAGAACAAAAGGGAAGGTCTGTGATAGGGTGGAAGACAGGAGAGATTAGAGAGACAAAAGGGATGATGGGCCAAATTGAAATGGTAATGCCAGGAGTTAGAAAAACATTAATCAGGATAGGGTGTGAATGGTGGGATAATGACCAGCAGCCATTAGAGACAAGGAGAAAAAAAGAAAAAGGCTCTGTTTGGGGAGGGGAGAGGGGGGCAAAGATTGGCAGCGGTTATGCTCTGAAATTTTTGAACTCTATGTTGAGTCCAGAAGACTGCAAAGTGCCTAAACGAAAGATGAGGTGCTGTTCCTTGAGCTTCGTTGCAACAGTGTAGGAGACCGAGGACAGAGAGGTCAGAGTGGGAATGCAGTGTGGAATTAAAGTGACAGGCGACTGGTAGCTTGGGGTCACGCTTGCATACTGAATGGAGGTGCTCCGCAAAGCTGTCACCCAATCTACGCTTGGTCTCCCCTGAATAGTGCTATTGATCTTTGTATTCAGTGTTTCCTCAGGGGATGCAGAATTCCAAATTATGATTTTAAAAAGTAGGAAGAATGAAAGAAGTGCGTGGGACACGCCTTCCATCAATATGTCTCACTGCACGCTCGGATACAGAGACGTTCCATCGACACTAATATAAAATTATGACACTGCGGGTGCTGGAAATCTGAAATAGAAACACAAAATACTGGAAACGCTCAGGTGGGTCAGGCAGCATCTATGGATAGAGAAACCGAGTTAACGTTTCAGGTCAGAACTGGAAGAAGTTAGAGATGTAACAGGTTTTAAGCAGGTTCAGAGGCGGGGGGGCAGGGCAGGAGATATGTTGTATTCATCTTACTGGTTTTACATTGACAGAATTCCTTTGGAAGAAGTTGCTTTCGAAGATGCTGAAACGGAAACAGAGTTCAAGAGTGGAAAGTCAGCCTGTTACAGACTTTGGACCTGATGAAATGCTTACAGATAATGCGGATATTCTATGGATTAACAAACCAGTAAGTTGGTCTTGTGGTGAAGGCCTTGCAAATATTTTACTTTAGATGTATTCTAAATGGTCTTTTGGCAAGCCTTCCAACTTCCATCCTACATAAACTCGTGCTCATCCAGATCGCTGCTGCCCGTGTCCTAACTCGCACCAAGTCCTGCTTACCCATCACCCCTGTGCTCGCTGATCTACATTAGCTCCCAGTTAAGTAACACCTCGATTTTAAAATTCTCATCCTTGTTTTCAAATCCCTCCCTGGCCTCGCCCCTCCCTATCTCTCGAATCTCCTCCAGCCCCACAACCCCGTGAGATCTCTGCTCTCCTCCAATTCTGTCATCTTGCTCGTCCCTGATTTTAATCGCTTCCCCATTGGTGGCCGTGCCTTCAGCTGTGAAATTCCCTGTCTAAACCTCTCAGCCCCTCTCTTCTTTCCTTTAAGACCCTCCTTAAAACCTAAGTCTTTGACCAAGGCTTTGGCCAGCTGTCTGTGGCTCGGTGTCAAAATCTTTTTGTTGGTAATGCTCTTGTGAAGCGCTTTGGGACTTTTTGCTACGTTAAAGCCGCTATATAAATGCAAATTGCCGATGTTGAAGTAATTTACTTCAACGTGACTTTTCTATATCTTGTTGCAATTAATGTAGTGCCTAAAATATAAAATATCTGGGTCTCTGCCTCTCCCCCTGATGCTCACCTCTCCCACCCAACCCCTTGAGTTTCATGGCCTACCTTGGGCCATAATCTTGCCTTTTGTCCTGTTTTATGCCTTGTCCCACCACTATCCCATCCCTGTTGCTGTATCTGAGGTATTGTATGCTGTATTTAGCCTGCTTGCTTCTGAAACAAGGAAGTTATGCTAAACCTTTACAAATCACTGGCTTGGCCCCAGCTGGAGTATTGTCTCCAATTCTGGGCACCACACTTTAGGAAAACTGTCAAGGCTTTGGAGAGGGTGCAGAGGAGATTTACCGAAATAGTACCAGGGATGTCAGACTTCAGTTACATGGAGAAGCTGGGATTGTTCTCCTCAGAGCAGAGTAGGTTAAGAGGAGATTTAATGGAGATGTTCAAAATTGAGGGGTTTTGACAGAGTAAATAAGGGGAAACTATTTCCTCTGGCAAGTGGGCCAGTAACCAGAGGTCAAAGATTTAAAATAATTGGCAAAAGAACTAGAGGAGAGATGAGGTAATGTTTTTCACACAAAGGATTGCTAAGATCTGGAGTACACCATAGGGTCATAGGGCAAAGAGCAGGGGCGTGGGACTTAAATGGATAGCTCTTTCAAAGAGCCGGCACAAGCTTGACAGGCTGAATGGCCTCCTTCTGTGCTGCTATGATTCTCTGAATGTGTAAATTGACTTCTGTACTTACCATGAGGTCAAAGCCACAAGATCAAACAGGCCAAAGTTTTTCTGCTCTTCAGATCAGAGGGGACGAGGGCAACTTTGGACTTATGGGCCCAATGTTTCTGAATACAATTCAGGTTTCTTCATACAGAGCGACTGGGATGGTCACATATCTGGTCCAATGAATCATAGTTGGAGGCCATTTGGCCCAGCATGCCGAGAATGATCTGCTCCAACATATTTTGGGTTGTGGTGGGGGACCTTTGTCAAAATGTCATGAACTGTTTACAGTCCTCCAATTCATGACATCCTCTCCTCTCCCCATTTCAAGAAAACAGCTACTGTTCCTAACCTCAAAGGAGGAGATGCCAACCCCCATCCCAGAATTTTGTGAATGATCTCATTTTAAATGATCCTAATAAACTGAGCAGAAATTGCGGGCCAGCTGTCTACACTATCGTAATATCCTCTTCCTTTATTTTGATTAATTTATCTCCATCAAAGTAGAACTTATGAAAAATTGATCTAAAATTAGAAGTATTGAGTAGGAAAAGTGAGCATAGTGTAACAGCTCCTCCTTCTGGTTATTACACAGCATTACATAGAATGTACAGCACAGAAACAGGCCATTTGGCCCGACTGGTCCGTGCCGGTGTTTATGCTCCACACGAGCCTCCTCCCACCCCTCTTCATGTGACTTTTGAAAAATTCGTTCCTGGGATGTGGGTGTCGCTGGCAAGGTCAGCATTTATTCTCCATCCGTAATTGCCCTTGAGAAGGGGGTGGTGAGCCACCGCCTTGAACCGCTGCAGTCCGTGTGGTGAAGGTACTCCCATGGTGCTGTTAGGGAGGGAGTTCCAGGATTTTGACCCAGCGACTGTGAAGGAACAAAGATATATATTTCCAAGTCAGGATGGTGTGAGACTTGGAGGGGAACTGGGAGCTGATGATGTTCCCATGCGCCTGCTGCCCTTGTCCTTCTAGGTGGTAGAGGTCGCGGGTTTGGGAGGTGCTGTCGGAGAAGCCTTAGCGAGTTGCTGCAGTGCATCTTGTAGATGGTACACACTGTAGCCATGGTGCACCGGTGGTGGAGGAAGTTAATGTTTAAGGTGGTGGATGGGATGCCAATCAAGCAGATTGCTTTGTCCTGGATGGTGTTGAGCTTCTTGAATGTTGTGGAGCTGCATTTATCCAGGCATCTTATCAGCATATCCTTCTATTCCTTTCTCCCTCATGTACTTATCTAGCTTCCCTTTAAATGCATCCTGCAGTTCTTGTACTGTTCAGCATATTTTGCAGATATATTATGTCTTCATTAACATTAAACTGTGTAAGTAAGTGCTCAGGAACAATTTGTAATCTCTCTTCCACCCTTTCTACCTAACTGAAAGGGTGATGGAAACAGATTCAGTAGTATCATACAAAAGGGAATTGAATATGTATTTGAATAGGAGAAAAAAAAATCAAAGATGGAGGCCATTCGGCCCATCGTGCCTGTGCTGGCTCTTTGAAAGAGCGATCCGATTAGTCCCACTCCCCCTGCCCTTTCCCCACAGCCCGGCAAATGTTCTCTATATATCCAATTCCCTTTTGGGCAGTGCATTCCAGATCACAACAACACACTGTGTTTATTTTAAAAATATCTCCTAATTTCCCCCCCTTGAACTTTTTTGCCAATTACCTTAAATCTATGTCCTCTGGTTACTAACCCTCCTGCCAGTGGAAACAGTTTCTCCTTATTTACTCTATCCAAACCCCCTCGTAATTTTGAACACCTCTATTAAATCTCCCCTTACCCTTCTCTGCTCCAAGGAGAACAACCCCAGCTTCTCCAGTCTCTCCACGTAACTGAAGTCCCTCATCCCTGGTACCATTCTGGTAAATTTCCTCAGCACCCTCTCCAAGGCCTGACATCTTCCTAAAGTGCGGTGCCTAGAATTAGAGCAGGTGGGGGGGTGGGGAGGGAGGAGTTCCTTGTTTATCAATCTACATTAGCAATTTGGATTCAGAAGCTCACTTCAAACTGGCCAAATTTGCAAACTCTGAGAGGAAGTTGAACTTGCTCAGTATGAAATGAATTTGACAAAATGTATAAATCAGTGAAATAGGTGCCAGTGAAATTTAAGATGAATGATAGTAAAGAGCTGCAGATAGCGGGGGGGCGGGGTGGTTGGGGGAGCGGGGGGGATTCGGCATTGGTGGAGCGGGCGGGGTGGTTGGGGTGCGGGGCGGGGTGAGTAGTGGGAGGGGGTGTGGGTTTGGGGGAAGGGGGTGGGGGTTGTGGGAGGGGGGTCGGGGTGGGGGGAGCAGACGGGGTGGGGGAAGTTGAGGGAGGGGGTGGGGGTTGTGGGTGCGGGGGAATTGTTGGAGGAGTGAGGGGGGTGGAGTTGCGGGGGGGGGAGTGGGAGGAGTTTGGGGGAGGGGGAGTGGGGCGGTTGGGGGATGTTGGGGGAGGGAGGGGTTGGGGGGTGCAGAGGTTTTGGGGGGGGGTGAGGCTGATTGAGGGAGTTGGGTGGGATGAGGGGGTGTGGTTTTGGGATGTTGGGGGAGCGGGGGGCGGTGGGCATCAATTGCATAGCGAATACTCCCAAGAATGGTGTTACAATAGGTATGGGTGAAGTCAAACGAGATCCAAAGTGAAGTGTTCATCTTTTTATCTTTTCTAATTTATGTGTAACTTCAAAGCTAATATTTGAATGGGTGGGTGGTTGAAGGGCAAAGAAGACCAATACTGATATTTTATCCGAAGCCAGAATATGCCACTTGAGGACTATATGGTGATTCAGAGTGAAACCTGTATAGATGAACACTCCTGAAAACCAGATACTTGTCGAGAGACTCAAATAACTTGCATTGTAACAGAGACAAGAGGCACTCTGAACCCACAGACTCTCGCAAATGACCAATTACAGGACTGTCTTCAACTTAAAACATGGGGCACAGCCTGACGTCACACTTTAAAATGTGTGTACTGCATTGGAGTCTGAAGATCGTGGTGACTGAGGGATTGTCGAGGGATTCCTTTTAGTCGCTGCCGTCCCCGGGTGGTTTGAATCACCTGCTGCAGCTCTGTCAGTATGTACAATGACTATTTTGAAAATAAGGACGCCAGCGAAGATGCCAGTCCCTGAGGTGTGCATAATGTCCAAGTATCACTGTAACTTTGAGGAAAAACATTAATTTTTATTCATTCACGTGAAAAGGTAGTGCGAGCTGCCTTGACAACTGAGTGTCTCGCTGGGCCATTTCAGAGGGCATTTAAGAGTCAACTACATTGCTGTGGGTCTGGAGTCACATATAGGCCAGACTTGGTGAGGACAGCAGATTTCCATCCCAAAAGGACATGAGTGAACTAGATGGATTTTTACGACAATCCGGTAGTATGGTCACCATTACTGATGCTAGCCTTTTATTCCAGATTTATTTAACTGATGGGATTTGGATCTCATCTCTGAATCATTAGTCCAGGCCTCTGGATTAGTAGTCCAGTAACATAACCATCATGCTACTGTACGACATTAATGCTTTCTCTCTGTGTGCAGTGGGTCCACTCTTTGCTGCGGGTCTGTGCCATCATCAGCGTTATTTCCGTCTGCATGAACACACCAAAGACCTTTCACCACTATCCGCCGCTTCAGTATGTAACGTTTGCCTTGGATACTCTACTGATGTTTCTGTATACTTCCGAGATGATTGCAAAGATGCACATTCGTGGCATAGTCAAGGTATGTGTTGCTTTAGTGGAAAGAGTAACTGTGTTGACTAATGCCAGATCGTCAATGCATGCTTCCCAAACTCATTTTGGTACTGTTTGTCTGGATGTATGTACGGTCCATATTGTCTTTATAATTTTCTATGTAAATACAATCTAGGAAATTTTGGGGTCTGGTCACATGGTATAACTTGTGGCTGTCGAAAGTGCTGAATGCTCACCTATTTTCTAATTCTTATATAGAAAGAGAGAGCACAGAGGGAGGCCATTTGGCCATCATGCCTATGCCGGCTCTTTGAAAGAGTGATCCAATTAGTCCCCCTCCCCCCCCTCCCCCCAGCTCTTTAAAGCACTAGATGCTTTACAATAAAAGACACAAGAAAGACTTGCATTTATGTAACGCCTTTCATGACCACTGGATGTCCCAAAGCGTTTTACAGCCAATTAAGTACTTTTTGAAGTGTGATCACTGTTGTACTGTATGAAATGCACTCAGTAAGCTCCTTCAAAAGGCAACATAATGACCAGATAAACTGTTTTTAGTGATGTTGATTGAGGGATAAATATTAGCCATGACACCGGGGATAACTCCCCTGCTCTTCTTCGAAATACTGTCATGGAATCTTTTACGCCCACCTGAGAGAGCAAACAGGGCATTGGCTTAACGTCTCATCTGAAAGACGGCACCTCCAACATTGCAGCACTCCCTCAGCACTGCACTGGAGTGACAGCCTGGATTTATGTGCTCAAGCTCCTGGAGTGAGACTTGAACTCACAACCTTCTGACTCAAAGTTAAGTGAATCCTCGTGCAATGCCGATTGTTACCGCTGCACAAATTAAACCTTAAATTTATGGCCTCATAGCGATAACGTTGCGATAACGCTAATTTTGGCGAAAGAATACAATTATCGCCGAGAACTGAATTTCTAGCCCAGAGGCTTTTAATGTTCACTTGACCGCAAGAACATAAGAATGTAAGAAATAGGATTATAGGAGTATGAAGGGATTATATAGCACCTTTCACGACCACTGGAAGGCTCTTTACAGCCAATGTAGTACTTTTGAAGTGTAGTTATTGTTGTAATGTATGAAACACAGCAGCCAATTTGTGCAGATGTAAGCTCCCACAAACAGCAATGTGATCATGACCAGTTAATCTGTTATTTGTTATGTTGAATGAGGGATAAATATATTGGCCAGGATACTGGGGAGAAATCTGTTCTTCTTCAAAATAGTGCCATGGGATCTTTTACATCCACTTGAAGGAGCAGACAGGGACTCAGTTTAATGTCTCATCCGAAAGTCAGCACCTCCCTCGGTACTGCACTGAAGTATCAGACTAAATTTTTGTGCTCGAGTCGCTGGAGTGAGACTTGAACCCACAACCCTCATGCGTGATTTCTCTCCCGTGTATGAAGTGCTGAAGAAACTGGGGATATAATAGTTTGCTAAGGACCTGTTGACTAGTTATTGTCACTAATTGGGACCACAAGGGAAAGCCCGACAGCAGTCTCTGGGGTAGTGACAAGCAAACTCCAAAATCCCTGGGTAGGAAGAAAGAGCCATGTAACAGTCTCCTGTCCCTTATTTGGCCCCAGCATTTATCTTGAAGGCTTTCATGGCAGATGTGTTCTCTCAACCTCTCCAATGCTGCCTGGGCTTTGCTCATGACCACTGATTTCACCCCCAGTTATTGGGGATCCCAACAACAATAACAACTTTTATTTATACAGCGTCTTTAACGTAGTAAAATGTCCCAAGGTGCTTCATGGGAGCGATTATTAGAAAACAGTTACGCCAAGCCACATAAGGAGATATTAGGACAGGTGGAGGTTGGTCTTAAGGAGCACCTTTTTTAAAGGAGGAGCGAGGCAGAAGGGTTTAAGGAGGGAATTCCAGAGCTTAGGCCCCAGGCAGCTGATGGCACGGCCACCAATAGTGGAGCGATCAAAATTGGGGATAAGCAAGAGGCTGGAATTGGAGGAGCGCAGAGAATGCTGAAGGTTGTAGGGCTGAAGGAGGTTACAGAGATAGAGGCGCGAGGCCACAGTGGGATTTCAAAACAAAGAGCCTGTAATGAATGTAATGACTCAAAAAAGACTTGTTACTGTAAACTGCCTCAGGTGCAAACCCGATCCAACTTTATTCACACCCAAAGTAATCTGCGTGACAAGGTACCTGCGCTTCTATACCAGTGACCGCGCACGTACAGCCCGACGATGACCTCCAACAGTGGCGCCCCCCTGGTGTCTGATGACCCCAAACATAAATACATAACATCCCCTTTCAAGATCTTAATATCAGTCTTTTTACAAATTAAGATGATCTGGGACTTTCCGCTCACGAGTTGATCGTCTCAGTTCAACTTCAGTTCTAGGTGAGTGTTCTGAGTCAGTTGTGACTGAAGGCTGAGTAACCGATCTGATGGGAGAGGTAATGGCCACACCAGAGATTGGAGGTCCAGTTTCAATAATGACAGCAAAGTCCTCTGATGAATGAACATTGGTTGGTTGGTCACTGACTGCATCTTCCTCAAATGGTTCCAGTTCATCTGTGTGCTGTAGTTTTATCTGATTAATATGTTTCCTGCATGTTTGCCCATTGTTGAGCATGACAATAAACACTCTGTTACCCTCCTTGGCTGTAACAGTACCGGCGATCCACTTTGGACCTTGACCATAGTTCAGTACATAAACCGGATCGTTGACAGAGATGTCACGTGACACAGCAGCACGGTCATGATACCTCTGCTGACTTTGACGTCTGTTTTCAACATGATTATTCAAATCGGGATGAACAAGAGAGAGTTTGGTCTTGAGATTTCTCTTCATCAGTAGTTCAGCAGGGGAGACCCCAGTAAGCGTATGAGGTCTGGTCCTGTAACTGAGCAGCATATAGGACAAGCGAGTCTGCAGTGAACCCTGAGTTACACTTTCATACTCTGCTTGATCGTTTGAACAGCATGCTCTGCTTGACCATTAGAAGCAGGTTTGAATGGGGCTGACCTCACATGTTTAATACCATTGAGTTTCATGAACTCTTGAAACTCCAGACTTGTGAAGCAAGATCCGTTGTCGCTCACAACAATATCAGGCAAACCATGAGTAGCAAACATGACAGGAAGGTTCTCAATAGTAGCTGTAGATGTACTGGATGACATAATAATGCACTCTATCCACTTTGAATATGCATCCATCACAACAAAAAACATCTTTCCCAGGAAAAGACCCGCAAAATCGATGTGGATCCTCGACCATGGTTTAGATGACCACGACCAAAGACTCAGAGATATTCCGCTGGTACTTTACTTAGCTGCAATGAAGTATTGCAATGATGCACACACGATTCCAGATCAGAGTCAATTCCAGGCCACCATACATGAGCCCTAGCAATGGCTTTCATCATGACAATACCAGGATGAGTGCCATGTAGTTCACGTACAACTTTTTCTCCACCTTTTCCCCACAGCAAACAGTCTGACTGAATGGACAGTTCATCTTTGCGACGGTTGTAAGGTTTGGTCTCATGACACATTTCCATAGGTATTGCACACCAATCACCACTGAGGACACAACGTTTCACAACCGATAAAATAGGGTCATGGCTGGTCCAGATCCTAACTTGTTGAGCAGTGACAGGAGTTCCTTCACTCTCCAGCATCCATTACTAACAGTACATCTGCAGGTTGAGGCGTCTCCACCTCGGATGTGGGCAACGGCAGACGACTCAGTGCATCGGCACAATTCTCAGTGCCTGGTCTATGACGAATAACATAATCGTAGGCAGACAATGTCAACGCCCACCTCTTCGATACAGGACGATGCATTGGTATTACTACCTTTGTTTTCCAAAAACAATGAAATGAGTGGCTTATGATCCATTTCGAGTTCAAAACGAAGACCAAACAGGTACTGATGCATCTTTTTGACCCCATACGCACAGGCCAAAGCTACTTTTTCTACCATGCTGTAAGTTCTTTCTGCCTTTGACAAATTTCTCGAAGCATACGCAACAGGTTGTAGTTTACCCGACTCCCTTGCTTGTTGGAGTACACAGCCAACCCCATATGATGAAGCATCACAGGCCAATACAAGATGCTTACATGGATCATAATGAACAAGCAACTTGTTTGAACAGAGCAGATTCTTAGCTTTCTCAGAGGCTCTATCTTGAGACACACCCCAGACCCAGTTGTTGCCTTTTCTGAGTAGCACGTGCAGTGGCTCTAACAAAGTGCTCAACCTAGGTAAGAAATTATCAAAGTAGTTGAGTAGCCCAAGGAATTAATGCAGCTCCGTCAAATTCTGAGGCTTGGGTGCAATTTTGATGGCCTTGGTTTTCGAATCAGTAGGCCTGATGCCATCAGCAGCAATCTTCCTCCTCAGGAATTCAACTTCAGGTGCCATGAAGACACACATCAAACGTTTCAGCCTGAGTCCCACTTTGTCCAGACGATGTAGGACTTCTTCAAGATTGTTCAGATGTTCAGTAGTATCGTGATCTGTGACTAGAATGTCATCTTGAAACACGACAGTTCTAGGAACGGACTTCAGTAGACTTTCCATATTCCTCTGAAATATGGCTGCATCCGAATGAATTCCAAATGGACACCTGTGTAGATAAACAATCCTTTATGGGTGTTGATGCAGGTGAGTTTCTTCGAAGTGTCGACAAGCTCCTGTGTCATATAGGCTGACGTCAGATCCAGTTTAGTGAACGACTTTCCACCAGCTAGCATGGCGAACAGGTCATCAGACTTCGGTAATGGGTACTGATCCTGTTTCAAAAATCCGTTAATCGTAACCTTGTAGTCTCCACAAATCCTGACAATGCCATCACTCTTCAACAGAGGAACAAATAGGACTGGCACACTTGTTAAACTCGACCGGTGATATGACTCTTTCACGTTGGAGTCTGTCAAGCTCAATTTCAACCTTCTCCCTCATCATGTAAGAAACAGACCGAGCTTTATGATAGACAGGCCTGGCATCAGAATCCAGGTGAATCTGCACCTTGACTCCAGTAAAATTGCCAATGCCCGATTCAAACAAAGAAGGAAACTTCTTCAACACTTGAGCACACGAAGTGTCATTCAACGATGACAACGCTTTGATATCATTCCAATTCTCTGCCACATTCTGCAACCAGCCCTGCAGCCTCACAGCAGGGTGATGACAGCTCTCTTAATGGCCTTCAAGGTCACCGTGGCCCTCAATGTTTTCACTAACAGATCCTTCCAGTCTGCAGCAGGAGACATAGCTAACATTCCCAGTTCGCCATCTATCACTGCATCCGGGAAGTCAGAGGTTCTCTATACCAAATTTTTTGAGCCAATTCCTGCCAAATAGCATTGGACCATTCGCTGGGATGATTCATAACGGTAGATCATGAACCACACCATCATATGACACCTTGACTACTGCACTGCCAATCACCGGTATGAGTTCCTTAGTGTAAGTACGCAACTTGGCATTGACTGGACTCAGCTTAGGCTTCACAGCCTCAGTGTCGAATGTCCTTTGGCTCATTATCGATTGACTCGCACCCGTGTCCAGCTCCATTGATACAGGCACACCACTCAGCTTCACCTTAGCGATTATCGGCTGGCTCTTTCCCAAGAATGAGTACAGACCATACACTTCCTCCTCGGGTCGTGTATCTGGGTCAGCCCTGGACTGGTCATCATCAGCAACGTGATGAGCACCAGCACGCTTGCTCAGTTGTGGGCACATTCTCTGAAGATGCCCCACTTTCGAACAGCCATTACAGGCATACTGTTTAAACCAACACTGATGAGGACGATGATTGCCCCCACAACGCCAACAGGGTGAAATCAGATTCATACCAGTTGGCGGACTTTGAGCAGCTACAGGTTTCACATAAGCAGTTGAGTAGGCCCTGCCATAAGCAGCTCTGCCAGACGATGACACAATCTTGTTTACAGTACTTGCCGTGGAGCTCTGACTCTTAGATGATATCTGCCTCAACTTATCATCAGTCGTCATGCATGCATGGGCAGTCGCAATGGCCTTCTCTTTGACCAATAACTTCCGAATAGTCACATCATGGTTGATGCCTATCACGAAGAAATCTCGCAGCATGTCTTCCAGCACGTTCCCAAACTTACACGGCTCAGCAGGACATCGCAGGTCGGCGATTAATCCCGACACACCCTAGCCCTCAGCACGATTATGCGTGTAGAAGCGATAGCGTGAGATGATCCCCTCTTTTGGCTTAAGATGGTCACGCACCAAAGCGCACATATCCCCAGATTCTTTGTCCGTTGGACATAAAGGCAAGAGAAGATTTTTCATGAGGCCATAAATTTTTGGACCACAAATGGTGAGGTAAACCGCCCTGTGCCGAACTGCGTCAGCGTATCCCTCCATTTCGTTGGCCACAAAATACTGATCCAGGCGGTCGCTAAAATCCACCCAATCCTCGCCATCCGCGAATCTCTCGAATTTCAATAGTGCCCATTGTACATGCGAGGTTCTTAAGTTACCTCGTCGCCAAATGTAATGACTCAAAAGACTTGTTACTTCAAACTGCCTCAGGTGCAAACCTGATCCAACTTTATTTGCGCCCAACGTAACCCGCGTGACAAGGTACCCGTGCTTATATATCAGTGATCACGCACGCGTACAGCCTGATGACCTCCAACAGTGGTGCTCCCTGGATTCTGGTGACCCCAAGCATAAATGCATAACACAGCCCATTATGATTTCTTAATACCACCTTCCACAATGCCCTATGAAACTGTGCTGGGGTAGGAGCAGTGGGCAGAAGTCCCACCCTGATACTGTTGGGGCAGGAAGAGGAAAATCCAGGCCAAAGTGCCAAGTGCCCTGTAGCAACTGGCAGAGACAGTCACTCTTCAAGCATAGATGGAGTCTCTTCAAGAACTAAGGCGGGTGGATGGAGTTGAGATGCGGATCAGCCATGATCTCATTGAATGGTGGGACAGGCTTGAGCTGAATGGTCTCCCCCTGTTCCTGTGCATCTTGCTCACTAGTAGCTGCTTATCCATTAAATGCACAAAATGTTAGTAAATTCAGCACGGTTAACTTGTTCAATAGATTAATCCTTGCCACAGCTTAGATGAGGTTAACCATCTGGCTACAATTACATTAGATTGTACAGATGATACAATTTTCCAAGCATGAGCTGTCAATTGGCACGTGTCTGTGGAGGCGGTTTGTAGCCAATGAAAGCCCAGTGCTTTGTAAATAGCTTCCAAACCAAAACAGGAGAAGAAACCGATAATAAAGAATATTAAAGCTTTTTATTTTGCAAAAGAAAAGGAAGTTTACTAAAATTACTGAGTTTTGCCCTGTAATGTGCTGCAAGTGCGAGCTGATAACAGCGTGGCGAGGGCATCTGGGACCCAGTGAACGACGGAACTAACCATCTACAACAACACGAAAGCAAAATATTATGGAATCTGAAATAAAATCAGAAAATGCTGGAAATCTCAGCAGGTCAGGCAGCATCTGTGGAGGGAAAAGCTGAGTTAGCATTTCGGGTCGACGATCCTTCGTCTGAACTGGTTAGTGTTTGAAAAGAACACATTGTAAAGAAGCACTGAAAGGGGGAGGGGAAGAAAGAACAAAAGGGAAGGTCTGTGATAGGGTGGAAGGCAGGAGAGGTTAGAGAGACTAAAGGGATGATGGGCCGAATTGAAATGGTAATGCCAGGAGTTAGAAAAGGATTAGACAAGATAGGGTGTGAATGGCGGAATAATGACCAACTACCGTGGGAGACAAGGAGAAAAAAATACATCGGCTGGGGGAGGGGAGGGAAAGGGAGCCAAAGATTGGCAGCGGTTACACTCTGAAATTGTTAAACTCAGTGTTGAGTCCAGAAGGCTGTAAAGTGCCGAAACAAAAGATGAGGTGTTGTTCCTCAAGTTTGCGTTGAGCTTTGTTGGGACAGTGTAGGAGACAGAGGATGGAGAGGTCAGAGTGGGAATGGAATGGAGAATTAAAGTGACAGGCGACCGGAAGCTCAGGGTCACACTTGCGGACTGAACGGAGGTGCTCCGTAAAGTGGTCACTCAATCTACGCTTGGTCTCCCCAGTGTAGAGGAGAACACATCATGAGCAGTGAATACAGTATACTAAGTTGAAAGAAGCACAAGTAAATTGCTGTTTCACCTGGAAAGGAGTATTTGGGGCCCTGGATAGTGGGAAGGGAGGAGGTAAAAGGGCAGGTGTTGCATCTCCTGCACTTGCATGGAAAGATGCCGTGGGAAGGGGAGGGGGTGACTGCAGAATGGACCAGGGTGTCGCGGAGGGAGTGGTCCCTTCAGAATGCTGAGAGGGGAGGGAAAGATGTGATTGGTGGTGGGATCATGCTGGAGGTGGCGGAAATGGCGGAGGATGATCCGTTGAACGTGAAGGCTGGTGGGGTGAAAGATGAGGCCAAGGGAAACCCTGTCGTGGTTCTGAGAGGGAGGGAAAGGGGTGAGCACAGAGCTGCAGGAAACAAATGGACACCGTTGAGGGCCATATTAACCACGGCGGAGGGGAATCCTCAGTTGAGCAAAAGAAGACATGTCGGAGGCACTAGTGTGAAAGGTGGCGTCGTTCGAGCAGATGAGATGGAGAAACTGGGAGAATGGAATGGTGTCTTTACAGGATGCAGGGTGGGAGGAAGTGCAGTCCAGGTAGTTGTGGGAGGAAGTGGGCTCATAGTGGATACTGGTATATCTCCTTAACCCGTGAGATTTAGGAACAATGGGGAAGCAAATCTGGTGAAATAGAGTTAAATCAGGCACAAGCACACAGAGAGAGACTTAATGTAACATTTTTAAAATCTCGCTCAATAATTTTATTACCTGTTGAATGAGATTGAACAGTTTAAATTGTTCCCTTTCTGGGCTGGAGAGGTTGACTGGCATTGCAGGAACAATTATCGCAGTGTTAAAAAGGTACCTGCGCTGTTTATTACCAGCCCTAACTTTCTGCGGCGAATTTAACGGGTAATTGATGTGCAAATCCAGCAAGTTATTAAAAATAACAGGGAGGCTGAGGGCGAGAGTCAGTTTGTGTGAATTAAACATTGACCAATGAGTTCTGGAGATTCGCAAATCATGCCATGATCTTATTGAAATGCAGAACAGGCTATAAAGGCTGAATGGCCTCCTCCTATTTCTTGCGTTCTTATACAAATTCATTATACTGGCAACTTCTTTAACGAGAGAGCGGTGAGAATGTGGAATTTGCTACCACATGGAGTGGTTGAGACAAATAACATTTAAAGTGAAGCTTGATAAACACACGAGAGAGAAGGGAATAGAACATAAGCACATAGGAAATAGGAGCAGGAGTCGGCCATTCCGCCCCTCGAGCCTTCTCCACCATTCTATAAGATCATGGCTGATCTGATCATGGACTCAGCTCCACTTCCCTGCCCGCTCCCCATAACCCTTCACTCCCTTATCTTTCAAATATCTGTCTATCTCCACCTTACATATATTCAATGACCCAGTCTCCACAGCTCTCTGGGGCAGAGAAGTCCACAGATTTACAGCCCTCTGAGAGAAGAAATTCCTCCTCATCTCAGTTCTATATGGACGACCCCTTATTCTGAAACTATGCTCCCTAGTTCTAGATTCCCCCATAAGTGGAAACATCCTCTAAATCTACCTTGTCGAGCCCCCTCAGTATCTTATGTTTCAATAAGATCACCTCTCATTCTTCTAAACTCTAATGAGTATAGGCCTAACCTGCTCTACCTTTCTTCATAATTCAACCCCTTCATCCTTCTCTGAACTGCATCCAGTGCAAGTATATCCTTAAATACGGAGACCAAAACTGCAGTACTCCAGGTGTGGCCTCACCAATACCCTGTATAGTTGTAGCAGGACTTCCCTGCTTTTATGCTCCATCCCCTTTGCAATAAAGGCCAACATTCCATTTGCCTTCCTGAATACTTGGTGTATCTGCATACCAACTTTTTATGTTTCATGCACAGGGACCCCCAGATCCCTCAGTTCTGCAGCATTTTGTAATCTCTATTTAAATAATAATTTGCTTTTTTATTTTTCCTGCCAAAGTGGATAATCTCACATTTTCCCACATTATACTCCATCTGCCATATGTTTGCCCACTCACTTAGCCTGTCTATATCCCTTTGCAGATTCTTTGTGTCCTCCTTGCAACTTGCTTTCCCACTCATCTTTGTATCATCAGCAAACTTGGCTACATTACACTCGGTCCCTTCATCCAAGTCATTAATATAGATTGTAAATAGTTGAGGCCCCAGCACCGATCCCTGTGGCACCCCACTAGTTACCGTTTGCCAACCGGAAAATGACCCATTTATCCTGACTCTCTCTTTTCTCTTAGTTAGCCAGTCTGCTATCCATGCTAATATATTATCCCCAACCCCGTGAGCTTTTATATTGAACAGTAACCTTTTATGTGGCACCTTATCGAATGCCTTCTGGAAATCCAAATACACCACATCCACTGGTTCCCCTTTATCCACCCTGCTCGTTACATCCTCAAAGAACTCCAGCAAATTTGTCAAATATGATTTCTCTTTCATAAAACCATGCTGACTCTGCTTAACTGTATTATGCTTTTGCAAATGCCCTGCTACTGCATCCTTAATAATGGACTCCAGCATTTTACCAATGACAGATGTTAGGCTAATTAGTGTATAGTTTCCTGCTTTCTGTCTGCCTCCTTTTTTAAATAGCGGTGTTACATTGCAGTTTTTCACTCTGCTGGGACCTCTCCAGAATCCAGGGAACTTTGGTAGATCACAACCAATGGATCCATTATCTCTGCAGCCACTTCTTTTAAGACCTAGGATGCAGGCCACCAGGTCCAGGGGACTTGTCCACCTTTAGTCCCATTATTGTATGGAGTACTTTTTCTTTAGTGATAGTGATTGTTTTAAGTTCCTCCCTCCCTATAGCCCCTTGATTATCCACTATTGGGATGTTTTTAGTGTTGTCTACCGTGAAGACCGATACAAAATATTTGTTCAAGTCTCTGCCATTTCCCTATTCCCCATTATTAATTCCCCAGTCTCATCCTCTAGGGGACCAACGTTTACTTTAGCTGCTCTCTTCCTTTTTATATACCTGTAGAAGCTCTTACTATCTTTTTATTTTCTTGCTGGCTTATTCTCATAATCTATCTTTCCTCTCTTTTTATTACTTTTTTTAGTTATCCTTTGCTGGTTTTTAAAAATTTACCAATCTTCTGTTCTCCCACTGGTGGGATATGCTGATGGGGTGAGATGAAGTAGGGAGGGAGGAGGCTCGTGTGGAGTATAGACCAGTTGATCTGACTGACCCGCTTCTGTGCTGCAATATTGTAGGTAATGTGGCAAAAAGTCCTGAGCTCACTGCAGATTTCCTGATTGTTCAGTCTATCCCGCAGATTCTGTATATTGTGATAATTCAACATAATGTTGGGCTGGATTTTCGATTTGAGGCTTCTTGGGGCACTAATGACGATGGGTTGGTCAATTTTGCACCGGGAAATGGTTTGCAACGGCAGTGAACAAATTCGGTTGCTGCGCCAGTGGAGTGGAGTGGAGTGGAGTGGAGTGGAGTGGAGTGGGAGGCACTCCATACTTCTCTTAGGGCGCTAGGCCAGGTGAGCAGCTGAAAATCTGTTGCTAAGAGCTGGCTTCGGAGTGCCCTAAGAGAGGCCTCCCTGCAAAAAATAAAATCGTCACAAAAAACACAAACATTCCCAATACCTTGCTCACCCCAAATAATGATAAATCACAAAAATAAAACAAACAAACAAAGCAATCCCACTGACCTCATGCAGTCATTCCTCCCCTCACCACCGCCGGTACAGCTCTGACCGCCTGCTTTCTCTGGCTATGGGGTCAGCATGAAACAAATGTTGAGATTGCGATGATATCGGGGGCCTTGCATACCGGCGCACGCTTCCGGGCGATACTGCCCAGCGCCGCCACAAAACCGGCACCAAATTTCCTGGCGGGGCATTGGAAGCTGGCCGCCCGGCGGTAATTATTTCCAGTCCCACTGGCGCTAACAGAGGCGATATCCAAATGAAAATCCTGCCATTGATTTTGTCCCTGCTAACATCATCCTGCTCAGTAACTGGCTAACGCTCTGTGGCACACCTAACATACAAGGAACGTTAAAATGAAAAGAGCAGTGCGGGGAGCAAGTTCATCTCACAGGGGAAATGAGAATCTATTGGGAGTGTAGAAAAGAACTTTACAAAACCACACAGGTTAGCTTTTGTCATGTGAGGTTACAGAAATGTAGTACAAGATATTCTTGCATGAGAAAGTAAGGTTAGTGGCCTGCCTCTGGCACGGGAGGTTGATGTAAAAGATCATTGTACTGGAAGTATATAATGAAGCATGGCTATCAAGTTAACATAGAACATAACCACTTGTAATCATTGCTTAGAATGACGGAATCATTGCACACACATTCATTATGCATCCATAGATTGACTTGGAAATGCCAACAGCATTACACAACCCCTGAAAGCCTGGATTGATTATTAAATGACTCACTGATCGTTTGCCTCCTTTTTACCTCCAAGTGCAATATGGGGACATAAAGCAATTTGGTCGAAAGATCCTTTCTTGCAGCTGAGTAATCTTCTGATTAGGGCACCCAATGTTGCAAAAAAAACCCTATAAACTATTGGAGCCGAGCATTGGCGGGTTTGTCTGTGTCCCAACTGAAGCTAACGACACCGGTAAAACCAATCATCTTTGCAGCAGCAATGCGGCAGGTCACACCAGCCACTTTGACATTTGGCATTTCGGCAGGCTCTGATGGAATGACAGATTAATAGATTCCAAATTCCAAATCATTCTACTACAAAGTGGAACGGCTGCCTTTCTCTTAGCGGAGTGACTGCTGCCAGCAACCAGAAGCTGCGCATTAATCGAAAAGCTGATATCGATGATGTTTCTACTTTTTCTTTTCCTCTCACAGAGCCCGCTTCCTTCCCGGATTTTTTCCCCACAGTCCCAAAGACCCACTCCCTTCAAGGCTTTTTTCCCCAGAGCCCGTAAGTCGCAAAGCGAACAACCAAAAAATACACTTAGTCTGCGCATGCGCAACCTCTTCAACTTCGTTAGCAGCAGTCACTGCCTTCTGTTAAGCGAGCTGTCAGAAGGCAGATTCACTTTCTGCTTAATAGGAAACTCATGGTTTGTAAAAAAAAAAAAATGAAGCATCCATTTTATACTTTTAAATTTCTAACTTTAATGCAAGACATTAACAAGCGGGTATTTGGCATTCAGAGTAACAGAGACAAAGAGAACTGGTACATTAAAAATGCACTTGGATGCTTTAATGGGATGAGCTTTGATGGAGTGAATGGCCTTTCTTCAGTTTTTTTAACTTTTTAGATCATTCCTTACTCGAGCGAATACAAGCCTGGTTTGTGTAACCTGTCCTTGTAATTTAACCCTTTCAGCCCCGGTATCACTCTGTGGAAGCTGGAAGGTGATGGTTGAGTTCTTGTTATGTGACAGATGTTGAGGTGTCATTGCCCTGGATGTGCTCATCACTTGAAAGAACTGTAGCGTGTAAAATGTCATTACTTTAAATAGTCTAACTTGCAGCACAAATGTCAGCAATTTTCAGATTAACAGAGTACGCTGTTCAGTAAAGGCATACATCTGTCCATTATAGTCACAAGTGTCCGGCACCATTAGACCAGCCATCTGGCCAGATTAGCCTGGGCCTCCCCTGAAGCAACTTAAGTTAAGCATGTTCACTTCTTTGTTCAGTAGGAGCTTTCTATTTTTAATCCTTTTTCCTATTTTCAAAATGTGAAACCGTGCAGAAAACTTCATTGCATTGTAAAATACAGTATATAATCCTGACACAATGATGCAGATGTTTTGATGAGAGTAAATAAGGGGAATGTGTTTCGATCCCAATCTTCTCCTTCCTCTTCTGCTTCTTCCTTTGCTACATTTTCATTTTTCCATCATTCCACAACTGAATCCTGACAGACTAAATGCAACCAGTTATAATGCATTAAAATAATAATATTGTGCATTTTCTGAGACCTTGGCATTTGCATCCTCCAATTCTGCCCTCTTGAGCAACTTCTGATTTCCATCGCTCCACCATTGGTGGCCATACCTTCAGCTTCATGGGCCCTAAGCTCTGGAATTCCCTCCCTAAACCTCTCCACCTCTCTAGCTCTCTCTCCTCCTTTAAGATGCTCCCTAAAATCTACCTTTTTTGACCAAGCTTTTGGGCACCAGTTCTAATATCTCCGTAAATGGCTCGGTGTCCAAATTTTTGTTTGATAATCGCTCCTTTTGAAGTGCGTTGGGACATTTTACTCCATTAAAGGAGTGTTATAAATGCAAATTGTTGTTAAAAGATATAATTAAGTTGACACTGATATGGTGAAGGATTGTGTGTGTGCGTGGGGGGGTGCCTGAGCGTGTGGTGTGTATAACTTAGTTTTAATGTTGGATGACCAATGTTTGACAGCACTGCTCGTGGTCCGAGCAACCACAGTGGCATGTGTTATATGGTTGCTGTGACACTGTAAAGCAAAAATGTATACCTTCAGAGTAGGTCATATTCTTTTAGAAGAACTGAGGAAAAAAATCAACTCTTAAAAATTTAATATCTAAATTAAAAATTCCGGTGAATTGTTGATGCCGCTCTGACCTAAAGGGATTGTTTAGATGGCCCTTAGTGAAGATTAGGGACTGTTACAAAGGCCTGGTGAAGATTAAGGATAGTTAGTGCGGTCTGGTGAAGATTAGGGATAGTTAGTGCGGTCTGGTGAAGATTAGGGATAGTTAGTGCGGTCTGGTGAAGATTTGGGATAGTTAGTGCGATCTGGTGTAGATTAGGGATAGTTAGTGCGGTCTGGTGAAGATTAGGGATAGTTAGTGCGGTCTGGTGAAGATTAGGGATAGTTGGTGAAGATTAGGGATAATTAGTGTGGTCTGGTGAAGATTAGGGATAGTTAGTGCGGTCTGGTGAAGATTAGGGATAGTTAGTACGGTCTGGTGAAGATTAGGGATAGTTAGTGCGGTCTGGTGAAGATTAGGGATAGTTAGTGTGGTCTGGTGAAGATTCGGGATAGTTAGGAAGGCCTAGTGAGGATTCGGGATGTTTCAGTAGGGCTAGTGAAGATTAGGGCTGGTTCGGAAGGCTTGGTGAAGATTAGGGAGGACAAGGAACAGGAATGTTGCATTTCAACTTTAATCTTTTGAATTAGAAAAAAGTAGCCAGTCCATTTTGGCCTGATTTGAAGTCTCTCTTGATCCCTCTGCAATACTATCCACATTTGTAGTCCTGTTTTTCTTGTTATTCCTTTCCATCATGGGTAGAATTATCGGCAGGTCAAAAGCAAATTATTAGTATTGTCATGAGGCCTTATATTTGTCCTTCTGACAGAACAGGGTATTGGTTATGACGAGGCTGTGTTCTAAGCATTTCGTCAGGAGGAGGGTACTATTGGAGTTGGTTTTCCCTACCCCCTCTCTGCCGAACACACCTCCCCAGAGGTCTGTGTCCTTTCCAACTCTGGCGTTGAAGTCACCAAGGAGGATCAGCTTGTTGCCCGTTGGGACTCGGGACAGAGATTGTTCAAGGCTGGAGTAGAATTCCTCTTTGGTCTTGTCTGTAGCTTCCAATGTTGGGGCGTACGCGCTGAAGAACGTAGTGCACTGATTCCGGGCTAGGGTGAGCCAAAGAGTCATGAGGCATTCGTTTATCCCGCAAGGGGAGTCTCTCAGATGGCCCACCAGCTTGTTTTTTATGGCAAAGCCAACCCCATGGAGGCGCCGTTCTGCTTCTGGTTTGCCTTTCCAGAAGAAGGTGCAGCTACCACCTTGTTCTTTGAGATGGCCTTCCCCTGCCTGCCGGGTCTCGCTTAGGGTGGCGATGTCGAAGCTTCGGAGTTCCCGGGCAACAATAGCAGTGCGACGTTCCGGTCTGTTGCTGTTGGGGTTGTCCATGAGGGCCCTGATGTTCCAGGTCCCGAACTTCATTTTGAAGAGTGGAAGATGCCTGTGCGTGTATTCTTTTAACGTGGTGTACCCATTGCACACCAGCTACCACATGGGCTTGACAGAGTAAGGTCTTGGTCCAATGGTAAGGGGATCCAAGATGACTGGAGACCAGGCTCTGCTGTATGGGCCTAGTTCATACACACACGCATACTCCCACTGTCCTCCTTCCTCCATTTCACAGGAAATCTCTCCTTGGGATTCATAGGGCGCAGTGTAGTCCTCGACATAGGCGTCAAGTATATTGCATATTCCCAGCAGGTTGAATAGTGTTACCTGCATACAGTGATTTATTTTCTATCCAGATCTGCTTGTTGATGGTTTACTCTTCTTTCACAGGGTGATAACTCATATGTGAAAGACCGATGGTGTGTGTTTGACGGGTTCATGGTCTTCTGTCTCTGGGTGTCTCTAGTATTACAGGTACTGCCTAATACTCAAAGTTGTTTTAAGCTTCCCACACAGTAAACTCTACTGCAATTTATTAATCTTTACGTTTTAGGTCTTTGAAATAGCTCAGATTGTTGATCAGATGTCACCATTGAGCATGCTGCGAATCCCAAGACCACTCATCATGATTCGAGCATTTCGAATCTACTTTCGGTTCGAACTTCCACGTACAAGGATTACAAACATTTTGAAGTAAGAATGAAAGATAGAACTTGCATTTATATAGCACCTTTCACGACCTCCGAACACCTTAAAGCATTTTACAGCCAATGAAGTACTTTTTAAAGTGTAGTCACGGTTGTAATGTGGGAAATGCGTCAGCCGATTTGCACACAGCAAGCTCCCACAAACTGTTTTACTGATGATGGTTGAGGAATTAATATTGGTCAGGACACCGGGGAGAACGCCCCTGTTCTTCAACATAGTGGCCAGGGGATCTTTCAGGTTCACCTGAGAGCGCTGATAGGGCCTCGGTTTAACGTCTCCCTCACTACTGCACTGGGAGTTAGCCTAGATTTTTTTTTGTGCTCAAGCTCCTGCTGTGGGACTTGAACCCACAACTTTCTGACTCAGAGGCGAGAGCCACAGCTGACACCTAACTTGAGGTACTCTGTATCATTGTCTGTTACAGGTTTAGGAATGATGAGCAAAATACTAGTAACCATACATTGTTTACATCTTGTCGCATTCTTTTGCTACAGGCGATCGGGAGAACAGATCTGGAGCGTGTCCATTTTCCTCCTCTTCTTTCTGCTGTTATATGGAATTTTGGGAGTTCAGATGTTTGGAACTTTCACCTACCATTGTGTAACGAACGATACCCAGCCAGGGTGAGCAGAGATTTTACAAATATTGCTTTTGTTACTCAATATTAGGTCATATTTAATTTATTATTCTGAATTATTATCTGTGGTTCATTTTTTCAAATCAACAAAATTTATCTTCAATTAAATAACCTGTTTTATTTTTTACAGAAATAAGATTATTTTTAATTGTTTGTGGGATATGGGCATCACTGGCAAGGCTGGCATTTATTGCCCTTGAGAAGGCGGTAGTGAGCTGCCCCCTTGAACCCCCGCAGTCCGTGTGGTGAAGGTGCTCCCACAGTGCTGTTAGGGAGGGAGTTCCAGAATTTTGACCCAGCGACGATGAAGAAACTGCCAATATATTTCCAAGTCAGGAAGTTGTGTGACTTGGAGGGGAACTTGGAGATGATGGTGTTCCCGTGCGCCTGTTGCCCATCTCCTATAGGTGGTAGAGGTCGCGGGTTTGGGACGTGCTGCCGAAGAAACCTTGGCGAGTTGTTGCAGTGCATCTTGGTGCACACTGCAGCTGAGGTGCACCGGTGCTGGAGGGAGTGAGGAGCTGAAATCTTCACCCCTCTATAAGCACCATTACCACCTCTAAGAGACGGGAATGGAGCGGATAGGCCTTATCAGACGGATGGGCCGACCCGTCCTAAATTGCCTCCGGACCAGGGGGGAGCGGGAACAGGTTGCCATACCGCCCGTGTTTCCACTCGATCGGGCACGCGCCGACCCCACACCGACCGGCGGCGACCCCCATGGGAAATTGCCCCGCAGGAGCGGAGCAGCCGTCGGTTAGTGCCAATGACAGCTTTCCCCAGCGGGAAGCTGTGTGTACCTGGGCGGCGCGGCTGTCCTTATAGGGGAGGGTGCACTGCCGGCGCCTCCAGTTTATTTTCATTGTCGGGCCGACTCCGAGGTTCACCCGACAATGGTGGCCACGGGTTCAGCCAGGCCACCAATAGGCAGCTCGGCAGCCCCTCTTGGGTACCGAGCCGCTGGCCCGGTTGAAACCCTCCCTGGTGGCCCAGTGGACCTAACTGAAATAAATGCAGAGTTCGCAGCAGCCCTCCCCTTTAACTGAAGGGGAGGGATGTTGTGACATGTCAGCGTGGTGCTGATGACTTTGAGCACTGGCCGACCCGACAGAATGGCACTTCCGCCCCACAGCCGCCCGGAACATCGCTCCACTATAAAAAAAATTATAGCTTAATATTGGTCGAGTCTCTGCCCCATGGAGTGGGGCGGATAAAAACATTAAACATCAGTAAGTGCACCCCGTTTGGGGTGGTGGACGATTTCGGCCCCTGAATGTTTAACGTGGTGGATGGGGAGCCAATCAAGGAAGCTACTTTGCCCTGGATGGTGTCACGCTTCTTGAGTGTTGTTGGAGCTGCACTCATCCAGACAAGTGGAGAGTATTCTATCACACTCTTGACTTGTGCCTTGTAGGTGGTGGAAAGTCTTTGGGAGTCAGGAGGTGAGACACTTGCCATAGAATACCCAGCCTCTGTCCTGCCATAGTATTTATGTGGTTGGTCCAGTTAAGTTTCTGGTCAATGTTGACCCCCAGGAGGTTGATGGTGGGGATTTGATGATCGTAAAGCCGTTGAATGTCAAGTGGCGATGGTTAGACTCCCTTCTCGGAGATAGTCATTGCCTGGCACTTGTGTGACACCAATGTTACTTGACACTTATTAGCCTAAGCCTGAATGTGGTCCAGGTCTTTCTGTACGCGGTCATTGACTGCTTCATTATCTGAGGAGTTGTGAATGGAACTGAACACTGTGCAATCATCAGCGAACATCCCCACTTCTGACCTTGTGATGGAGGGAAGTCATTAATGAAGCAGCTAAAGATGGTTGGGCCTAGGACACTGCCCTGAGGAACTCCTGCAGCGATGTCCTGGGGCAGAGATGACTGACCTCCAAGCACCACACCATCTTCCTTTGTTCTTGAGGACACACCCAATTAAATGCTGCCTAAACATCCTGGGCAGTCACTCTCACCTCACCTCTGGAATTCAGCTCTTTTGTCCATATTTGAAGCAAGGCTGCAATGAGGTTTGGAGCCGATTGGCCCTTGTGGAATCCAAATCGAGTATTGGTGAGTAAGTGCTGCTTGATAGCACTGTCGACGACACCTTCCATCACTAGGCTGATGATTGAGAGTAGGCTGATTGGGCGGTAATTGGCCGGATTGGATTTGTCCTGCTGTTTGTGGACAGGGCATATCTGGGCAGTTTTCCACATTGTCGGGTTCATGCCAGTGTTTAACTGTATTGGAACAGCTTGGCTAGAGGCACGGCCAGTTCAGGAGCACGTCTTCAGCACAACAGTCGGGATGTTGTTGGGGCCCATAGCCTTTGCTGAATCCAGTGCGCTCAGCTGTTTCTTGATATCATGTGGAATCAAAGTAGCTGAAGACTGGCTTCAGTGATGGTGGGGCCCTCAGTAGGAGGCCATGATGGATCATCCACTTAGCACTTCTGGCTGAAGATGGTTGTGACCTCTTCAGCCTCGACTTTTGCACTCGCGTGCTGGGTGTCAGCCTGGATTTTGTGCTGAAGATGGGAATGCTCATGGAGCCTTCTCCTCCCATTCATTGTTTCAGTGTCCACCACCATTCATGATGGATGTGGCAGGAGTACAGAGCTTTGATCTGCTCTGCTGGTTATGGGATCGCTTAGCTCTGACTATAGCATGCTGCTTCTGCTCTTTAGCATGCAAGTCCTGTGTTGCAGTTTCCCCAGGTTGGCACTTCATTTACAGGTATGCCTGGTGCTGCTCCTGGCATGCTCATCTGCACTCCTCATTGAACCAGGGTTGGTCACCTGGCTTGATGATTATGGTAGAGTGAGGGACATGTCAGGCCCTGAGATTACAGATTGTGGTGGAATACAATTCTGTTGCTGCTGATGGCACACAGCGCCTCATGGATGCCCAGTTTTGAGTTGCTAGATTTGTTCTGAAGCTATCTCATTTAGCACGGTGGTAGTGCCTCACAACACGATGGAGGATGTCCTCAGTGTGAAGACAGGACTTCGTATCCGCTAGGACTGTGTGGTGGTCACTGCTACCAATGCTGTCATGGACAGATGCATCTGATGCAGGTAGGCTGGTGAGGAAGAGGTCAAGTAGGTTTTTTCCCTCGTGTTGGTTCTTTCACCACCTGCCGCAGGTTCAGTCTGATGGCTATGTCTATGTCTCTGCTTTATATTGAGACGTGCTGAAAATCCATCATATTAACTGACGGTCTGATCTTCAAGGGATATTTACTTCTTCAGGAAGACAGGAACATGAGGAGTCCATTCAATTAGATCACAACTGATCTGCATCTTCATTCCTTTTATCTGCAATAGTTACGTAACCCTTAATACCTTTAGCCAACAAAAATCTTTCCGCCTCGGTTTTGAAATTTCCAATTGACCCCCAGCCTCAACAGCTTTTTGGGGGAGAGTTCCAGAATTCTACTACCCTTTGTGCGAAGAAGTGCTTCCTGACCTCACCCCTGAACGGCCTGGCTCTAATTTTAAGATCTCTTGTTCTGGATGCTCCCCGCCAGTTGAAATATTTTCTCTCTCTCTACCCTATCCAATCCTTCAATCATTTTAAACACCTCAATTAGATCACCCCTTAATCTTCTACACTGTAGGGAATACAAGCCCAGTCTGTGCAACCTGTCCTTGTAATTTAATCCTTTTAGCCCTGGTATCATTCTGGTTTATTGTGTGATAGATCAGGTAGAATGGATAACCATCAGGAATGACAATTGGGCCCAGTAAGTCTGTCCTTTCACTTTTAATACAATACTTTGCAATGTAGTATTGCAATATTTTTTCCCGTGAATTGTTTTTTCTTGGATTCTCTCCTGAAGACTTAAGTACATCTCCGCAGGCATTGAAACCTTCTAATGCTTCACTGAACTGGCCATTATCCTAATTCGCACCAAGTCCCGTTCACCCATCAGCCCTGTGCTCGCTGACCTGCATTGGCTCCCGGTCCGGCTACACCTTGATAGTAAAATTCTCATCCTTGTTTATAAATCCCACCACTGCCTCGCCCCTCCCTATCTCTGTAATCTCTTCCAGCCCCACAACCCCCACCCCCCCCCGTCGAGATCTCACTCCTCCAATTCTGGCCTCTTGTGCATCCCCGATTTCCATCGCTCCACCATTGGCGTCCGTGCCTTCAGCTGCCTGGGCCCTAAGCCTCTGGAATTCCATCCTAAACCTCTCCGCCTCTCTCTCCTACTTTAAAATGCTCCTTAAAGCTGACCTCTTTGACCAAGTTTTTGGTCACCTGCCCTAATTTCTCTTTATGGCTCGGTGTCAAATTTTGTCTGATAGCGCTCCTGTGAAGCGCCTTGAGACATTTTACTATGTTAAAGGCACTATATAAATACAAGTTGTTGTTCACGCTTTGACAGTGACCACCAGCAAGATTTTCAATGTGTGGAGCATCACTGCAAAGTCTAATCATGGCCTCAGTCAATGCCACACACTTTGCCAGAGAGCTGGGACTCTCTCCTCTAGAAAAGAGAAGGCTGAGGGGTGACCTGATAGAGGCCTTAAAATTATGAATAGTTTGAAAGGGTAGATGTAGAGAAGATGTTCCCTCTTGTAGGAGAGACCAAAACTAGTGGCCATGAATATAAGATAGTCACCAATAAATCCAATAGGGAATTCAGGAGAAACATCTTTACGCAGGGAGTGGTGAGAATGTGGAACTTACTACCACAGGGAGTGGTTGAGGCAAATAGCATAGCTGCATTTAAGGGGAACACATGAGGGAGAAAGGAATAGAAGGATATGTTGGTGGGGTGAGATGAAGTAAGGTGGGAGAAGGCTCGTGTGGCACATAAACACCGGCATAGACCAGTTGGGTCGAATGGCCTGTTTCTGTGCCATGCACTCGATGCAACTGAGATTGGTGAAATGGTCTACCCAGGTGCTACTCCACTTATTGCTCTGTCATTCTAAACTTTAAGATAAAATTGGTGAAGAATATTGCTATAAAGCTGAGATTACTATGCCTTCTATTTTGCAGGAATGTGACCTGGAATAATTTGGCTATCCCAGACACCCACTGCTCACCAGACGGAGAGGGATACCAGTGCCCACTGGGGTTTAAATGTATGGACCTTGAAGACCTTGGACTGACCAGGCAAGAGTTGGGCTACAGTGGATTTAATGAACTAGGTCTGTCTTGGTTTTAATAACTCAATTGTTTTTTTTTAAGGGTTAAATTATGAGGACAGGTTGCACGGACTAGGCTTGCATTCCCTTGAATATAGAAGATTAAGGCATGATCTAAATGAGGTGTTTAAAGGTGTTAATAGGGCAGATAGACATTATTCCCTCTAGTGGGGGGAGTCTAGAACAAGAGGGCATAACCTTAAAATTAGAGCCAGGCCGTTCAGGCGTGATGTCAGGAAGCACTTCTTCACACAAAGGGCAGTGGAAATCTGGAACTCTCCCTCAAAAAGTTGTTGAGAACTGGAGGTCAATTGAAAATTCCAAAACTGTGATTGGTAAGGGTATTAAGGGTTATGGAACCAAGGCAGGTAGCTGGAGTTAAGATACAGTTCAGATATGATCTAATTGATTGACGGAACAGGCTTGAGGGGCTGAATGGCCTCCTCCTGTTCCTGTGTTTTCTCACGCACTGTACTGAAAGCTCTGGCTCAGTAGGAGCCTAATTCCACAGGTGCCAGCTTGTGACTCATCAAAGTAGCTGTTCTTCTGTGCGAGAGACTAGATACTAAATATCTTTTTTTGCTCTTGGACTGGGGCAGTGCAGCCCAGAGCTGGTTTCTGTCCTCCCATTCTGTCTACACATGCACATCCAGCAGGGGGCAATAATCCGAATTTACTTTGCTCTTCCCTAGGACACCGAGACCAATTGTAGAAAGTCCCATTTGCCCTTCCTCCATCTGTGATCAGCTCATTTAGAATTGCATAAAATGTACAGCACAGATTTCAACTTATTTCCCTATTGGATTTATTAATGACTATCATGTATTCATGGCCCCTTGTTTTTGGATTCTCTCCACATCTGCCCTGTCTAACCCATTCATAATTTTAAAGACCTCTATCAGCTCACCTCTAAGTCTTCTCTTTTTTCCAAAGAAAAAAGCCCCAACTTGCAACAGTCAAGTCATTGAACTTGGGATCTTATTGATCGATTTTGGCCGAGAGGCCCACACTGGTTATTGCTTGTATCTCTCTCAGCCATTGTGGGAACATAGGGACAGGAAGAGGCCACTCAGCCCCTCGAGCCTACTCTGCCATTCAGTGAAATCTTGGCTGATCTGTGACCTAACTCCATATACCCACATTTGGCCCATATCCCTTAATACCTCTGGTTAACAAAAAGTTATCAATCTCCGACTTAAAATTAACAACTGACCTAGCATCAATTGCCGTTTGTGGAAGAGAGTTCCAAACTTCTACCACCCTTTGGCCCCAAGTTTCCACATGATTTGCTCCTGATTTTTAGGAGCAACTGGTGGAGAACGGAGTATCTTAGAAATCGGAATTCTCCACATTTAAGTTTTCTGCAGTTCTAGTCAGGTAGAACAGTTTCACTTTTGAACAGAATTTTTTTTTCAAAAAGGGGCGTGTCCGGCCACTGACGCCTGATTTGAAAGTTTCCACAGTGAAAACGTACTCCAAACTAACTTAGAATGGAGCAAGTGAAGATTTTTGTAGGCTTGAAAAAACCTTGTCTACACATTAAAAAATCAGGCGCAGGTTACAAATTAGGCGTCGGGAACGAGGTTGGGGGGTGGGGGGGGGAAGGGAAATCATTAAATTCTACAATAAATCCTTAGTTATACTTATACAAATATTATACAAATAAATCCAACCTGAATAAAAATTTATAAGCAAAGACAAGATTAAATAAACCATGTTCCTACCTGTGTGAAAGTGCTTCAGGCAGGCCTTTCAGGCAGCGGTTTGCCGTCAGGCCCGACCGACGGCAGGGGGAGAAAGCTGCAAGAAGCCTCAGTGCTGATCATGGAAGGGCAATGTGGTTTTATTAAAAAATGTTAAAAATTGAACAGCTACAAAGAATTTGAATAGTCTCAAACAAGTGCATGTGTCCCGTTTATCACAGTCTATCTTTAATTACAGAATGCACTCCCTCACACACAGACATATCAAGAAAATTTAAATGCAAGCCTTTGCAAGGGTTCAATAAACAAATTTTCACTTTTTCTGCAGCACTTTTTAAAATGGCCGAGTGCCAATGTTTACTTCAGACTGCGCGTGCGCGAACGCTCCAACGCGCACGCGCAGGGTTGCCGGCACCAAAAAACTCATTTAAATTTTACCCGCCCCCTCCTACTTACAAAATCGGCGCGAGTGGTAGGCTCCACCCCCTGTGCGCCGTGCCAAGCAGACATCGAGCTGCAAGGCGCTCGAGAATACCGCGTTTTTTTTCAGGCGCCGTTTTCGCCGCGGAAAAATGGGCGCCCAGCTCGGAGGGGCGCCTGTTTTGCCGCGTGTGGAAACTTGCGGCCTTTGTGTGTAGAAGTGTTTCCTAATTTCACTTCTGAAAGATCTGGCTCTAATTTTTTTAGACTATACCCCATAGTCCTCGAATCCCCAACCAGCAGAAATAGTTTCTCTATCTACCCTATCTGTTCCCCTTAATTTCTTAAACTTCGATCAAATCGACCTTTAGCCGTCTAGACTTTAGGGAATATAACCCTAATTTTTGTAATCTCGCCTCGTAATTTAACCTTGGGAGTTGTTAGTTTGTTTTAAGAGATTATTGTATATTTTTTCCAAATCAGATGAAACCAGAGGCAATTAGCATGATCTTGCATGGCATTCCAGCACCTTATTTAATGTACAATACTTATTGTGGAGTTTCAGCCATGGTATGTCAGCAGTGGCTTAGTGGGTAGCACACTCTCCCCTGAGTCATAAGGTTGTGGGTTCAAGTCCCACTCCGGAGACTTGAGCACAAAATCCAGGGTGACACTCCAGTGCAGTGCTGAGGGAGCTCTCCACTGTCGGACGTGCCATCTTTCAGATGAGACGTGAAATCAAGGCCGCGTCTGCGCTCAGGTGGACGCAAAAGATGCCATGTTAAAAATGTTGCCCAGATGATTCTGCAAAGCAACGACAACTTGCATTTATATAGCGCCTTTAACATAGTAAAACGTCCCAAGGCACTTTACGGGGGCGTTATCAAACAAACTTTGGCAGAGAGCCACATGAGATATTGGTACAGGTAAGAGGTATGTTTTCAAAAGCATCTTAAAGCAGGAGAGAGAGGCGGAGAGGTTTAGGGAGATACTTTCAGAGCTCAGGTGCTAGAAAACTGAAGGCACGGCTGCTATTGGTGGAGCCATGAAATTCAGAGATGCGCAAGAGGCCAGAATTGGAGGAGTGTCGAGATCTCGGAGGGTTGTAGGGCTGAAGAGAAGGGGTGAGGCCATGGAGAGATTTGAAAACAAATATAAAAGACTTGCATTTCTGTAGTGCTTTTCACAACCTCAGGATGTCCCAAAGCGCTTTACAGCCAATGAAGTACTTTAAGAAGTGTAGGGGGTCAAGTTTCGGCCTGAGTTGCTCCTATTTTTTTTAGAGCAAGTGGTTTAGAATGGAGCATCTTGGAAATTGCAATTCTTGCCATTTAGTTTGCTCCAGTTCTAGTGAGTTAGAACAGTTTCATTTTGGAACAGATTTTTTTTCCAAAAGGGGGCGTGTCTGGCCACTTACGCCTGTTTTGAAAGTTTAGGTAGTAAAAACTTACTCCAAACTAACTTAGAATGGAGTAAGTGCAGATTTTTGTACGCTCAGAAAAACCTTGCCTACACTTAGAAATCAGACGTAGGGAACGAGGGGGGGAGGGGTGGGGAAGGGAAGTAATTCAATTCTACAAGCATTCAATTATACAAATAAAGAGCCATCCTGAATAAAAAATTATAAACAAAGCAAATACAAAATATTGAATATCCCTACCTGTGTGAAGCAACAGCAGCCTTCGAGCTGCGGTGTTTCAGGCAGGCCTTCCTTCCATGTAGGAGACAGGGGCGGCAGTAGTGGCTGACGGCGGCCGAAGACACAGCAAGCAGCCTTCGAGCTGTGAGGGTAACTGAGGCCATTCGGCCACGGGATAGGGGCAGCAGCAGTGGCTCGACGGCAGCTGAAGAAACAGGAAGCGGCCTTCGAGCAGCGAGGGAGGCTGAGGCCATTCAGCCAGGGGACAGGGTAGGCGTGCAAAGCACCGGGAGGGAGAGCCAGCCAGCTAGCCAGTTTGTAACTTAAATTTGTAATTGCAGTATGGGTGCTGCATTGTCAACACCACGGATTATGCTTTGGTTCGCCAGCAATTCACTGCATAGGAGAGAATTGATTAGAGCTCACCACACCAGGAACATCATAGCCCGTAGGCTGATGGGCAGGAGACCTTACCCACGTCGGCAATATCAAGCCAGGCGCTCGTACCTGGACATGAGCGAGGCTGATTGTGTCAAAAGGCTGCGTTTCCGCCGAGAAGTTGTCGTTGAGATCTGTGATATGCTGAGAGCAGATTTGCAGCCCTGAAGCAGAACGCCAACTGCCTTGTCTGTTGAAGTGAAGGTAACAGCTGCACTTGCCTTCTATGCCTCGGGATCGTTTCAGGCTACAATTGGAGATATGTGTGCCATTTCTCAACATGAAATACATGCCTGTGTTTACCAGGTCACGGCTGCACTGTATGCGCGGAGGAATGACTTCATCAAGTTCCCAATGACCGCACAAGCGATCCATGAGAGGGCTGTGGGCTTCTTCAGGATTGCTGGCTTCCCAAAGGTACAGGGCTGCATTGATTGTACCCACATAGCCTTGCGAGCACCTGCGGAGGATTCCGAGCAGTACAGGAATAGAAAAGATTTCCACTCCATCAATGTGCAGCTCGTGTGTGATGACAAGCGGCGCATCATGTCAGTCGATGCGAGATACCCTGGCAGCACCCATGATGCATTCATCCTACGCCACAGCATTATATCTGACATGTTTGAACAGTAACCAGAAGGGCAGAGCTGGCTACTGGGAGAGAAAGGGTACGGCCTGGCCACCTGGCTCATGACGCCCCAACGCGTGACACGGACGGAAGCTGACCGTCAATATAACATGGCGCACGTTGCGATGCGCAGCATCACTGAGAGGACCATTGGCACATTGAAACAGCGATTCCGATGCCTGGACCATTCCGGAGGCCACTTGCAATACTCTCCCCAGATTGTCGGTCACTTCACTGTTGTGTGCTGCATGCTCCATAACTTAGCCATCATGAGGCAGCAGGAGCTGGTAGTGGAACCAGAAGACCCACATGAGGGGCCAGAGCCTGATGATAGTAATTTTGAAGAGCAAGATGAGGATGATGACGACGATCAGGAAAGCATGCAAGTGCCTGATGCCGGAGCACGAGGTCGGAGGAGGGCGGTCTATCGTGCTCCTTTAACGATTGCTCGAGCCCTGCGCCAGCAGCTCATCTGTGAACACTTCAATTACTGATGCCTGAGGGCTCTGCGACTACTGTTGTGCATGGACATGTTTATTCTTTGGAGTTGTTCCTACGTTGTGTTGTGTTAATGGAACATGATTCAGTTTTAATTAAAAAATATTTTATTGAAAAGTTAACGTCACTATAATAAAACTTTACTTTTTAATATGACTCTTGAAGATCACTTAAAAGCTTTAAGATCACTTATAAGTTGTAAACTTACAAAACAATTTCAATGTGAAAAATCTTACACTCAAGATCACTTAGACTTCAGGATCACTTTTTAGGTGCAAAATTAAATAAGATACAAAATGTGAGAGCATTTACATTATAAGATCACTTAAAAACCCTAAGATCACTTATAAGTTGTAAAGTTACAAAACTTTAAAAACAATTTCAATTTGAGAAACGCTACTACAGCTACATCAAGAACAAGAACAAAAGCAGCAAAGAAAGGCTGCAACCATGTCTCATCCACATCTCAGTGAATGTTCACTTCTTCATGGGGGTGTCATTTGATTGGCTGGGCTGTGTGCCCTTATTACAGCAGCTACCTCCATGCGGGCCTGTGCCGTCACTTGCACTCCCTCGGACATTCCCTCCCTAAGTTCCCGTGTCATTACTGCTATTTCTCCCGTCAGGACCGTCCCCTCTTCACCCACTGCACTGACGCTACCGATGAGTGATCGGGTAAGCTCATTGGTCTCTATACCCAATGCCACAACCTGAGCCGCATCTGTTGCACGCTGCGTCTCAGGAGAGCGTGTATCCAATCTCCTTCTCCTCTGTCTGGGTCTGCCTCGCGGCACCACTACACAGGGAGGCACGGGCTGGGACGGTGGGACGCTCGGTGTTCCAGACAGCAGCACTCGAGTGCGAGCCGTGGGCTGGGATGGTGGGTGAATGGGTGTAAACTGCTCCATGATATCACCAGCACCACTGAGACCCGCAACGTCGGAATCAAAACCATGGAAGGTGGAACCAGAACCTATGCAAGGGGTTGAAACTCTGATGTCCCTTAATGGGGGCTCATAAACATTAATTTGGAAGCTCTCCCCTGTAGACATTTCAGTCATCGCCGCCATCATCCAGTCTGGATCGTCCGCATCTGGTTGTACTGGTTCTTGTTCTGGATCTTCAGGATCCTCAGGGTTGGCATCATCATGTTCTGCAAAATATATTAGAATAATCAAATGTTTAACAGTAAGGGAGGGGGCAGGATGGGTGGCATGAGTACTCTCACATATAGCAGGCCAGGCAGCAGGTTGATTTGAAGGGCCACAATGCATTTTCAGGACTTACCCTCTTCCTCGCGTGCGGGCCCAGCTTGTGCTGTACTGATTGCTTTTCTCCAAGTACGACTCATCATGGCAGCTACCCTCTGTTCCAAGGGTGTCAGTGGATGCAGATTGGACGTGCCTCCTCCTATTCAAGTCGCTTCCCTTTTGTTGTGGCCCAATTTCTTCTGCAAAGAGTAAAATATAACTTTTTACAGAGTACGTCTTTCTGCAGGGTGGAACATACAGATAGTCACATTACAATTAAGATTATATTAAAAAATGAAAATATTACTTACACTAACTACTTGACCAAGGTCGTGCCATTTCTTTTTACACTGGCTTCCAGATCTCATGGTATGCACCACTGCGCTGTAATCTTCTGCAACTTGGTTCCAGCGTTTCTTCATTTCTTTAGGTGGCACTTTTATGCGACCTCTGTTGCTGGTATCTAGCTCCTGCCATCTCTGCTCAATGACATTTACTAATACCTCCACTTCCTCATGTAAGAAATTCTTTGTTCTTGGTAGACGTTGTTCCATTGCTGTATTGAATTGACACTCTAATTTTCTTAAAACATACAGTCTTTATTTTGCGTGCACCAATGCAGCACCTGTTCTGGAAGTTTAGCAGTGAAAAGCAGCACTCACTGATTTCAGCAGGTGATTTCTTCAACAGTGGTGCTAAAAACACTCCTTCAGACACCAAAAAATCGCTAAAATTCAATCCCAAATCTTTCCAGAGGTCCACGAGACAAATCAGCACTTTTCTTCAAGTTCCTTTAAAAATGACCGAGTGCCAATGTTTATGGGCTACTGCGTATGCGCGCGCGCTCCAACGCACACGCATAGGGCTGCCAGCACCACTTTCTCTCATTTGACTTAGCCCCGCCCCCCGCACTTGCAGAATCGACGAGACTTTGTGGCTCCGCCCCCCCCGCTGATGTCTGCGTGCCGCGCCGAGCTCCAAGGGCCCTTCAGGGAGCCCGAGAATTACAAGGTACATTTTTGTCGTGCTTTTAGGCGCGAAAAACGGGCGTCCATGTTGGAGCTGCGCCATTCTAGGCGCGGCCCGAAACTTGACCCCGTAGTCATAGTTGTAATATAGGAAATGCAGCAGCCTATTTTATACACAGCAAGATCCCACAAACAGCTACATGATAATGACCAGATAATCTGCTTTTTAGTGATGTCAGTTGAGAGATAAATATTGGTCAGGACACCAGAGATAACTCCCCTGCTTGAAAATAGTCGCCATGGGATCTTTTACATCCACCTAAGAGGGCAGATAGGACCTCGGTTTAACATCTCATCTGAAAGACGGCACCTCGGACAGTGCAGCACTCCCTCGGCACCTCGGATAATGCAGCACTCCCTCAGCACTGCACTAGGAATGTCGACCTATGCTCAAGTCTCTGGAGTGGGACTTGAACTCATGACCGTCTGACTCTGAGGCGAGAGCGCTACCCACTGACTCACGGCTGACAACAAGGATAAGATTTTTAAAATCGAGGTGTTGCAGGATTGGGAACCAATGTAGATCAGCGAGCACAAGTCCAACCCCTCTTGGTTGAGGTCTCTTGCATCGCCTCTCTCTCTGTGTACCTGGGCCTTGCCTGAGTGAAGAGGCCCAACCAAGTAGAGGACACCCAGAACACACTACTGCGGCTCTAGATTATAATTCCCAGACCAAGAATCATAGATTGGTTACAACCCAGAAGGAGGCCATTCGGCCTGTCGAGCCTGTGCCGGCTCTCTGCAAGAGCACTTCAGCGAGTCCCACTCCCCCTTTCCCCGTAGCCCTGTAAATTCTTCAGGTACTTATCCAATTCTCTTTTGAGAGCCACGATTGAGTCTGTCTCCACAACCCTTTCAGGCAATGCATTCCAGATCCTAACCACTCGCTGTGTAAAAAAAAAGTTTTCCCTCATGTCGCCTTTATCACCTTGCATCTGTGTCCTGTGGTTCTCGACCCTTCCGCCAATGGGAACAGTTTATCTCGATCTACTCTATCTAGACCCCTCATGATCTTGAATACATCTATCAAATCTCCTCTGAACCTTCTCTGCTCTAAAGAGAACAGCCCCAGCTTCTCCGGTCTATCCACGTAACTGAAGCCCCTCATCCCAGGAACCATTCTCATAAATCTTTTCTGCATCCTCTTTTAAGGCCTACACTACCTTCCTAAAGTGCGCTGCCCAGAATTGGACACAATACTCCAGTTGAGGCTGAACCAGTGTTTTATACAGGTTCATCATAACTTCCTTGCTTTTGCACCTATCCCTTTCTACAGGATCTGATGCAGTCATTGATGGAAAACTGGCCTTTATAAAACTGGAAGTCTGAATGTGCCATGTGAATCAGAAAAAAATATCTGATGTTTTGCAGACGCATGATGCAAGAGGTTCCTTTCTTTTCTCCAGTGAGGGACTGGTTTTTGAGATTGAAGTTCTTCCAGTTACTGTTTTCTGAGGGATATTCTTCAGCTACTGCTTTTACGAGGAGTGAATATTATTCTGATCTTGATTTCCTTTTTTTTAATTTCTAAGTTCTGCAAATTTGTCAGTGGATTTGTTAGTCAATTTGGCCATTAGTGTTATTAATTCTTACACAATCACACTCCATTTCTGTCTGGCCCACTCTAGTTCTTGGAGCTCTACAAGCCAAGATGAATGTGTTTTCTCATAATTTTATGGTCTGACCTGCCAGTATGAAATGAGTTGTAAACTTCAACATTCCTGACCCAGTTTTTCCACTTTTTTCCGTATTGAGAAAGATGTAACCCAGCTGTGCTTTCAAACCATTTGGGGAATTTATACATCCCAAGTCTGGCTCCATTTTTGCAAAAGTTAGTGGGCCAAAATCTGCGGCCCCGTTGACAGCGTACATTAGCCTTGTAAAAGGCCCGGCAAGTTCTGTGGTTCCGCGTGCGCTGTGCAAGTGTGAAAACCCGGAACTTGCGATCTGTCAGGTTTCGCCTAAAAATTCACTTTCGCTGGTGCACAGTTGGACTATTTGTCCAACTACTGCCCAGCAACTGCCCACAAAACTCAAGGCTGGTAAAAAACAGGTATAGGGCATGCTGTCACCAGCGAAAGGGTTAATATAAATCTTAAATAAAAAATAAAAAAATAAAAGATGATGCAGATTCGTTTATGCTAATATTGGCCCAGATAAAAATGTTTTGAAATTATTTTTCAAAAAATTTAATTTTTATTGTATTTGCTGTAATAAAGGGACTTTTAATTAAATTTGAACATTTATATTTATTAGAGTTGTCCAAATTGTTTTAATTATTTGGAGATTCCAGTAGGGTTTATGGGGATTTCGTTCGTGAATGGAATCCCCAAAAACATATGAGGAACCCACCTTTCCCAAGACCCTAACTCTCCATAGCTGGAGCCAGGAGGTAAGTTCATAGATCTTTTGCGGGTCGGAGGTGTACTCTGAAGGTATGCCCTGGACCACAGATTCTGGACCATTATCTGCGGGCCAGCAGTTTGAATTCCATGATGTAATCGTGAAATGCTTCTCCATTTCCGTTTTGTATTATGGTGAATTGCGTAGCAAACAACTTCTTTATTCAGCCGTGCATTCATATCATATCTCCCGATGAACAGGAAGTTACGGGATTCCTTTGTCCTGCATAATTCTTCATAAAATTTGAGTGTTTCTACATCTGCGCTCCAGTTGGATCAGCTTTGGCAGATTATTGTGGTGACCAGGGGCTGCCAGAGAATTCAACAGCCGCTATTCTACTGTTAATTACCTTTACAGATTTTGCGGCGGGTTGGAGAAGGAATTCTTCTGCTCCTGTCGGGGCCCCCACATTTTTTTGTGGCTGAAGCTGTAACTAAACTCCGTTCAGTATGAAGATCCCGCATTTGGGTGTTCTTGTGCAAGAAACGCAGAAAGCTAACATGAAATTACAACAAGTGATCAGGAAGTCAAATGGCATGTTGTCCTTTATTGCAAGGGGGTAGAGTATAAGAGTAAGGAAGTCTTGCTACAATTGTATAGGGCCTTGGTGGGACCACCTCTAGAGTACTGTGCACAGTTTTGGTCTCCTTATCTAAGGAAGGATAAACTTGCCTTGGAGGCGCTACAACAGAGGTTCACTAGATTGATTCCTGGGATGAGAGGGCTGTCTTATGACGGGAGATTGAGTAGAATGGACCTGTACTCTCTGGAGTTTAGAAGAACAAGAGATGATCTCATTGAAACATACAAGATTCTGAAGGGGGTTGACAAGGTGGATGCTGAGAGGTTGTTTCCCCTGGCTGGAGTGTCTAGAACTAAGGGGCACAGTCTCAGAATAAGGGGTAGGCCATTTAAAATAGAGATGAGGAGGAAATTCTTTACTCTGAGGGTTGTGAATCTTTGGAATTCTCTTCCCCAGAGGGCTGTGGATGCTGAGTCTCTGAATACATTCAAGGCTGAGATCTAGATTTATGGACTCTAGGGGAATAAAGGGACATGGAGATTGGGTGGGAAAGTGCAGTTGAGGTCGATGATCAGCCATGATCTTATTGAATGACGTAGTAGGCTCGAGGGGCTGCATGGCCTACTTCTGCTCTGATTTCTTATGTTCTTATTTTGCTCCTTCATTCTCACGATTGTGGCGAAGTTCCTGTCGGCCGATCACCTGAGACGTTAAACCGAGGCCCCGTCTGCTCCCTTGGGTGGATGTAAAGAGTCCCATGGCACTATTTCGCAGAAGAGCTGGGGAGTTCACCTGGTGCCCTGGTCAATATTCCTCAATCAGCAACAAAATTGGCTGCCGCATTATTTACATTACAGCTGTTATATATGTGGACTTGTATTTACTCTGTACAGCCACCAGAGGGCTCATCCCCTGGAGTCCCAAGGGATCCCATAATTCCTTGGGAGCACAGGTATTTAAGGAGGCTTCACAAGTTGGAGAGGCACTCTGGAGACCTGCAATAAAAGACTGAGGTCACACTTTACTTTGAGCTCACAGTGTTCAGTCTGATTCTTTCTCCATACACAACAACTGGTGACGCGATACACATAATTATCCCAAAGATGCAGAGAACAGTGGGCATCCTGGAGAAATTTTCGGAAGGAGATGTTTGGGAAACTTTTGTGGAGCGACTCGACCAATACTTTGTGGCCAATGAGCTAGATGGGGAAGAAAGCGCTGACAAATGAAGGGCGATCCTCCTCACTGTCTGTGGGGCACCAACGTATGGCCTCATGAAGAATCTGCTCACTCCAGCGAAACCCACGGAGAAATCGTACGACGATTTGTGTACACTGGTCCGAGAGCATTTGAACCCGAAGGAAAGTGTTCTGATGGCGAGGTATCTGTTCTACACCTACAAAAGATCTGAAGGCCAGGAAGTGGCGAGTTATGTCGCCGAGCTGAGATGCCTTGCAGGACATTGCGAATTTGAAGGACATTTGGAGCACGTGCTCAGAGACTTTTTCGTACTTAGCATTGGCCACGAAACCATACTTCGTAAACATTTGACTGTAGAGACCCCAACCTTGAGTAAGGCCATAGCGATAGCCCAGGCGTTCATTGCCACCAGTGAAAATACGAAGCAAATCTCTCAGCACACAAGTGCTGCTACAAGTACTGTGAACAAAATGATATTTTTTTCGAATCGTAATGTACAGGGCAGGTTACACATACCTGCAGCTGCATGTCCGCAGATGGCTCAGAATCCCCCATCAAGGGTGATGAATGCAAGGCCATTAACACCTTGTTGGCGCTGCGGTGGTGATCATCGTTTCCATTCATGCCGATTCAAAGACGACGTTTGCAAGGGCTATGGAACAATGGGACACCTCCAATGAGTGTCCAGGCGAGCTGCTAAGCCTGTTAAACCTGCAAACCATCATGTTGCCGAGGAGGACAGATCCATGGAGGATCACGACGAACCAGAGCCTCAGATAGAGGAGGCAGAGGTACATGGGGTGCACACATTCACCATGAATTGTCCCCCGATAATGCTGGATGTTGAACTAAATGGACTCCCGGTGTCAGTGGAGCTGGACACGGGCGCGAGCCAGTCCATCATGGGCAAAAAGACTTTTGAAAGGTTGTGGTGCAATAAGGCCTCAAGGCCAGTCTTAACTCCAGTTCGCATGAAACTAAGAACTTATATGAAAGATCTGATTCCTGTAATCGGCAGTACTACCATAAAGGTCTCCTTTGATGGAGTGGTGTACAAGCTACCACTCTGGGTGATACCGGGCGATGGTCCCACGTTGCTCGGCAGGAGCTGGCTGGGAAAGATACGCTGGAACTGGGACGACGTCCGAGAGCTATCGCCTGTTGACGACACTTTGTGTGCCCAGGTCTTAAACAAATTTCCTTCGCTGTTCGAACCAGGCATCGGGAAATTCCAAGGAGCAAAAGTGCAGATCCACCTAATTCCGGGGGCGCGATCCATCCATCACAAGGCGAGAGCAGTACCGTACATGATGAGAGAAAGGGTAGAGATCGAGCTAGACCGGCTGCAATGAGAGGGCGTCATTTCACCGATCGAGTTCAGCGAGTGGGCCAGTCCTATTGTCCCAGTCCTCAAGGGAGATGGCACCGTCAGAATCTGTGGCAATTACAAAGTAACTATCAATCGTTTCTCCCTGCAGGACCAATACCCACTACCAAAGGCCGACGAACTCTTTGCAACGCTGGTGGGAGGTAAGACGTTCACGAAGCTGGATCTGACTTCAGCCTACATGACGAATTATCAAAGGCCCTCACCTGCATCAACACACACAAGAGTCTTTTTGTTTATAACAGATGCACGTTTGGAATCCGATCGGCGGCGATATTCCAGAGAACCATGGAAAGTTTACTGAAGTCGGTCCCGCACATTGTGGTCTTCCAGGATGACATCTTGGTCACAGGTCGGAACACTGTCGAGCACCTGCAGAACCTGGAGGAGGTTCTTAGTCGACTCAACCGCATGAGGCTCAGGTTAAAAGGCTCGAAGTGCCTTTTCCTGGCACCTGAAGTGAAGTTCTTGGGAAGGAAGATTGCGGTGGACGGCATCAGGTCCACCAACGCGAAGATGGAGGCAATCGAGAACGCATCGAGGCCACAGAACGTGACGGAGCTGCGGTCGTTTCTGGGACTCTTGAACTACTTTGGTAACTTCTTACCGGGTCTCAGCACACTGCTAGAACCACTCCATGTCTTACTATGATAAGGGGGCAAATGGGTTTGGGGTAAAAGGCAAGAAAATGCCTTTGTAAAAGCGAGAAAATTGTTATGCTCAAACAAATTGCTTGTGTTGTATGATCTATGTAAGCATTTGGTACTAGCATGTGATGCGTCATCGGGTGTGTATTGCAACAAGCGAATGATTTCGGAAACTGCAAACGATTGCTTATGCATCCAGGATTCTGTCTAAGGCTGAGAGAGCCTACAGCATGATTGAGAAAGAAGCGTAGCGTGTGTCTATGGGGTAAAGAAAATGCATCAATACCTGTTTGGGCTAAAATTCGAATTGGAAACTGACCATAAGCCACTTATATCCCTGTTTTCCGAGAGTAAAAGGATAAATACCAATGCATCGGCCCGCATCCAGAGATGGGTGCTCACGTTGTCCACATACAACTACGCCATCCGCCACAGGCCAGGCACAGAAAACTGCGCCGATGCTCTCAGTAGGCTGCCATTGCCCACCACAGGAGTGGAAATGGCACAGCCCGCAGATCTAGCCATGGTTATGGAAGCATTTGAGAGTGAGCAATCACCCATCACTGCCCGGCAGATCAAAATCTGGACAAGCCAGGACCCTTTATTATCTCTAGTCAAAAGCTGTGTGCTTCACGGGAGCTGGTCCAGTGTCCCAGTGGAAATGCAGGAAGAGATAAAGCCGTTCCAACGGCACAAAGATGAAATGTCTACACAGGCAGACTGCCTTCTGTGGGGCAATCAAGTCGTGATTCCCAAGAAGGGCAGAGACACCTTCTTCAATGGCCTCCACAGTACCCACCCAGGCATCGTAATGATGAAAGCGATAGCCAGATCACACGTGTGGTGGCCCGGTATCAATGCGGAGTTCTGCGTTCACAGATGTAATACATGCTCGCAGTTAAGCAATGTACCCAGGGAGACGCCGCTAAGTTTATGGTCTTGGCCCTCCAAACCGTGGTCTAAGGTACACGTCGACTATGCAGGCCCATTTTTGGGTAAAATGTTCCTTGTGGTTGTAGACGCGTACTCCAAGTGGATTGAATGTGAGATAATGTCGGTTAGCACGTCCACTGCCATCACTGAAAGCCTGCGGGCCATGTTTGCTACACACGGCTTACCCGATGTCCTGGTGAGCGACAACGGGCCATGTTTTACCAGTGCTGAGTTCCAAGAATTCGTGACCCTTAACGGGATCAAACATGTCACATTCGCCCCATTTAAACCAGTGTCCAATGGTCAGGCAGAGAGAGTAGTGCAAACCATCAAGCAAGGCTTGAAGAGGGTAACTGAAGGCTCACTGCAGACTCGCCTATCCCGAGTCCTGCTTAACTACCGCACTGGGATCCCACCTGCTGAACTGTTCAAGAAAAGAGCACTTAAGACAAGGCTCTTGTTAGTTCACCCTAATCTACATGAACAGGTAGAAAGCAGGCGGCTTCAACAAAGTGCATACCATGATAGTGCAAATGTGTCATGCAAGATTGAAATCAATTTGTTTTAAATTATGGACAAGGTCCCAAGTGGCTTCCTGGCACTGTCGTGGCCAAAGAGAGAAGCAGGGTGTTTCGGGTCAAACTTTCAAATGGACTCATTCACCGGAAACAGTTGGACCAAATCAAACTCAGATTCACGGACTACCCTGAGCAACCCACCTTGGACCCGACCTTTTTTGATCCCCTAACATACACACCAGTTGCAACTGGCACCACAGTTGACCACGAAGCAGAACCCATCATCCACAGCAGCCCTGCAGGGCCCAACACACCAGGCAGCCCAGCAAGGCCAGCTGCACAGCAGCCCAGCAAGGGCCCAACAAATGATCCAACAATACCAGCTTTCACACCGAGATGATCAACCAGGGCAAGAAGGGCCCCAGATCGACTCGCATTGTAAATAGATACACTATTGACTTTGGGGTGAGAGTGTTATATATGTGGACTTGTATTTACTCTGTACAGCCACCAGAGGGCTCATCCGCTGGAGTCCCAAGGGATCCCATAATCCCTTGGGAGCACAGGTATTTAAGGAGGCTTCACAGGTTGGAGAGGCACTCTGGAGACCTGCAATAAAAGACTGAGATCACACTTTACCTTGAGCTCACAATGTTCAGTCTGACTCTTTCTCCATACACAACAACAGCAGTGATTACACTTCAAAAGTACTTAATTGACTGTATAGCGCTTTGGGACATCCTGAAGACATAAAGGCGCAATATAAATGCAAGTCTTTCTTTCTCCCTCCTTTCTATGTAATTTCTGTTAATTCCTCAGTACTGCACTGGGAGTGTCGGCCTCGATTTTTGTGCTCCAGTCTCTGGAGTGGGACTTTATCCCACGACTTTGTGACTGGGAGGCGAGAGTTTTTTTAATCTATTCATTCACGGGATGTGGGCATCGCTGGCAAGGCTGGCATTTATTGCCCATTCTTAATTGCCCTGGTAGTGCCTGGAAGCTGGTAGTGACAACTGAGTGGCTTTCTGGGCTATTTCAGAGGGCAGTTAAGAGTCAACCACATTTGCTGTGGGTCTGGAGTCACATATAGGCCAGATCGGGTAAGGATGGTAGATTTCCTTCACTGATCGATCTCATCCACTGACGAACCAGATGGATTGTTACAACAATCCGCTAGTTTCATGGCCACCATTACTGATACTAACTTTTTATTCCAGATTTATTTAATTAACTGAATTAAAATTCCTTAGCTGCCATGGTGGGATTGGAACCATTGGCCACATTTGGAGCAGGCAGAGGCTTCATGCCTAACTGGCCATATCCCTCCTAATCCTCCTCGTCCCCTCTACAGTCTTTGACACAGCCGACCACACCACCTTGCTCCTGTCCTCTCGCCCGTTGCCTGATTCAATGTGACTGCCCTCACTTTCACCTATCTGTTGCTAACCAGTGCATCTCCCACAATAGCTTCTCTTTAATCCACCCCCATCACCATTGGAGCCAAAATGTACCCTATAATTCTTGTGTCGGACTTTACAGCCCCTTTAACATGCCCATTCAAATATCCGCACATGCGTAGTTTTTTCAATCTAAACACTGCATCACTGGCTGTGGGGGACTCCTGGAGCACTGCGAGGCCACGCAGCTTGAAGGGAGCATTAACTGAACCTTGAGGGACTCCAATCATCTTCCCAATTTACATGCTGTCCCTTGCTAACGTCATCCTTTGACGCGAGGCTAAGTTCCACATGTCCACCACACCATCCAGTCCACCTCTCCTGGCCCCTGCACTGCCTGTGTTGCCAGACTGCTTACCTTCCATCCAGGATTGAATGAGTTGTAATTTCCTCCAGGCAAACATCGGCAAAATCTAAGTCATGCGAGTAATTTTGACTCTTGTGGGATAGTGTAAAATGGGCGATAGCGAATCAGCAACCTGTCTTACATCTCTCCCCAATTGTATTTCCACTGTCGCTTCTGATCACATATCAGCGCCATCACTAAGACCGCCTATTTCCACCTCCATAACAGCGCCCATCTCCATCCCTGCCTCAGCTCATCTGACTCTGAAACCGTCATCCATACCTTTGTTACCTCTAGACTTGACTTTTCCAACGCACTCCTGGCTGGCCTCCCACGTTCTACCCTACGTAAATTGAGGTTATCCAAAACTCGGCTGCCCATGTCCTAACTTACACCAAGTCCCGCTCACCCATCATCCCTGTACACGCTGACCTACATCGACTCCTGGTTAAGCGATGCCTTGGTTTCAAAATTCTCATCCTTGTTTTCAAATCCCTCCACAGCCTCACCCCTCCCTATCTCTAACCTCCTCCAACCCCACAACCGCCCGAGATCTTTGCACTCCTCTAATTTTGGCCTCTTGAGCATCCCCGATTTAAATCGCTCCACCATTGGCAGCCGTGCCTTCAGCTGCCTGGGTCCCAAGCTCTGGAATTCCCTCCCTAAACCTCTCCACCTCTCTACCTCTCTTTCTTCTTTTAACGTTCTTCAAAACCTACCTCTTTGACCAAACTTTTGGTTTTGGTAACCTGTCCTAATATCTCCTTATGTGGCTCGGTGTCAAATTTTTGTCTTCGAACACTCCTGTGAAGCGCCTTGGGAAGTTTTATTAAAGGTACTATATAAATGCAAGTTGTTGCTGATGCATGCTTTGCCCATTTTGCAAAAGGTTAACTCTGGGTTAATCAAGAGGGATACAAAGATTGAAATGCATCCAAAGTTTTGTATTTTAAAGTAGTAATTCCATTTAGTGCATTTTTTTATGATCTTAAAACACCTTAAAAGTATATCTTTTTATAAATGTGCGTACAACTGATACCTTATCCTGAGCAGTATACTGTGGATGCTGGATAGCCGATACTTGATCATCTCACGCACGGTGACAGCTAGCAACGTTCTTTGCTTTGGAATGCTCAATTATGGAACAAGGTTACCATAATTACCTTGTGTTATTTTGTTTTGCACCAGGAGGAGCTGTAAAATACATCTTTTGAAAGTTAAATCCCAGTTACTGGCATCCTTGAATAAACGAATAACGCACCACCTTCTGTCGGTATCCAGAGGGCTCAATTTTCCCCAGTGCTGTTTTGTGCCGTATTTTAAGAGTCACGTCCGTTTTTTTTTTGGCCCCAACTACTCCAAAAAAATAACTTGCAAGTTTCCCCGTTCTAATTTTTGAAATTGGCGCCACGCATCCTGTCCTTTAGCTTTGGGGGATGGAGCCTAATGTCTGCGCCCTCCCCTCTTCCCCCATTCCTGTCCCTTCTGCGCATGCGCGAAAAAAAATGAAGTTTTTTAAATGACTGCTATGGGCACGCATGCCCAGTACACATCCCAGTCTGCATTCGGCTATTGTTAAAGAGCCAGTTGTGTGTGAAAACTTTAAATCTCAGTGGAAAAATCAGAGCTGCAATATGCAATGCGGCTCAAGGACCAAGAATTTCTCCCGAGGAAGTGGAAGCACTAGTTACTGTAATTGAGGCCCGATGGCAGCAGAGGTCACAAACGTTTCACTAAAAGAAATGAAGAAACGCTGGAACCAACGCAGAAGATTACTGTGCAATGGTGACCACCCCGAGGTCTGGAGACCAGTGCAAAAATAAATGGCTGGACCTTGGTCAAATAGTTAGTGTAAGTAATATTTTCATTTATTCACTGGAATTACAATTATAAATGTGACCATCTGTATGTCCCAACCAGCAGAAAGACACCCTCTCGAAAAAGTTATATTTTCATCTTTGCAGAGGAAGGTGGCACATAACGAAAGAGAGAGAACTCAAACAGGAGGAGGCCCGGCAAATCTGCACCCACTGACACCCTTGGGAGACAGGGTCGCTGTTTTGATGGGTCCTGCCTGGAGAAAAGCGACCACCACTGCACAAGCTGGGCCCACACTCGAGGGAGAGGGTAAGTCCTGCAAATTCCACAGTCTGGCTTTGCTAAAAGTCAAGTACTGCGTGGGCTAGCCATGCTTCGGTTCATGAGGATGATGCAATGTGCTATCATTCATCTTGGTCCTTCAAATGAGCCTGATGGCTGTGCTGTGTGAGCCTCCTCGTGCCACCCTGCCCCCTCTGCTGCTAACCATTTGTCTGTTCTGTTATATTTTGCAGCACTTGAGGCCGACCCTGACGAGGCTAAAGCTGATGCAGATGAAGATTCAGATGCGGTCGAGCCTGAAGAGGAGAACATCTTCCAATCCCACCTTCCAGACCAAGAGCATGGGGGGGACGGGGAGGATGAAGCCCCCACTGTTGTACTCACTCTGCAGAGGATGCAGGTGCCGCCCATTGAGGTGCCAGCCCCTTTCCAGAGTGGTACGAGTGTTAGGAGATTCCATGGTTTCGCACAGTCCGAGACTGCGGGTCCCAGTGGGGCACAGCAAGGCACACCCAGGGCCCCACCGTCCGAGGCTGCGGGTCCCAGTGGGATTTATTGAGCCACACCCAGGGTAAGGAGGGGAAGGAGAGCTCGACAGCACTCTCCTGAGGTGCAGGATGTAGCCGATGTGGTTTAGATAATGGCAATGAGTGCAGAGAGCATTGACCTTACGCGATCACTCCTGGACACCATCAGTGGGGTGGGCGATGAGGTATCGGGACTGTCGGGAGAAGTAACAACACGCTCACGAGAAATAGGAACGCTGTCCAGGCACATGAGAGAGGGAATGTTGCAGGCAGCTGATGCACTGTCGGTGCACATAAGGGAGGGAATGTCACAGGTAGTTGAGACACTGTCGGTGCACATGAGGGAGAGAATGTTGGAATTAGCTGCTACAATAAGGAAACACGCCAAGACCTCGCAGCCATTGACGGAATCAACTGCCACTCCCACTCCAATCCCCAGACCAGCCTCTGAAGAGGCCCAAGCAGGGCCTTCCACATTACCACTTGTCCACACCCGCCATCAAGAATTACCCGAGATGCTCAAAAGGATAAGCTTGGTACCAACCCGAGAAATGCTGTGCCACCGCCTGCGGGCAGGGGTGAAGTCACCAAGACCAAGCGCAGCAGGCGGTCTTAGAATAAGGTGGAGGAGAGATGGGTGCAGCCCTCCTTTGCTGCTGTTGTTGCTGTTGTTGTTGTTATTATTGTTGCTGTTGTTATTATTGTTACTGTTGTCAAATTAAAAGCGATGTAAATTTGTAAGTGATGTAAATTTACAAGTTTAAAAGTTTGTAAGTGATCGTAACTGAAAACTTTAAAGTTTGATATAAGAATATTTTTATTAAAGTTAAGTTAAGTACAAACAAGTGTTAAACTTTTGAATAAAATATATTTTAAATTATAACTGAATAATTTCCATTATTTGTTCCATTAATACAACACAACATTACGGAACAGGTCCAAACAGTAAACGTGGTCTATTTGGAATAGTTGCCGCTGAGCCTTCAGGCAGCAAAGCGTTCACGGATAAGCTGCTGGCGCAAGGCTCTAGCAATCGTTAAAGGGGCACAGCGGCCTGCCCTCCTCCGCCGTCATGCTCCAGGTTCAGGTAGTTGCATGGCTTCCTCCTCCTCCTTGTCATCTGCATCTTCCTCCTCATCAGCCACTCTCCCCTCAGGTGGTCTTCTACTACCAGCTGCTGCTTCCTCATGATGGCTAAGTTATGCAGCATGCAGCACACAATAATGAACTGACTGACATCCTCGGGGGAGTATTATAAGTAGCCTCCGGAAAGGTCCAGGCATCGGAAACGCTGTTTCAAGATGCCAATGGTCGTCTCTATTATGCAACATTTTGTACTCCCGGTCAGCTTCCATCTGGGTTATGCTTAGGGGCATCATGAGCCAGGTGGCGAGGCCGTACCCTTTGTCTCCTAGCAGCCAGCTTTGCCCTGATGCTGCTGAAACATGGCAGATATAACGCTCTCAAGTAGGATGAACACATCATGGGTGCTCCCAGGGTATCTCGCATCGACTGACATGATGCGATGCATGTCGTCACACACGAACTGCACATTCACGGAGTGGAAGTCTTTTCTGTTCCTGTACTCTGAATACTCCAAAGGTGCTCGCAAGGCGATGTGGGTACAATCTATGCAGCCCTGTATCTTTGGGAAGCCAGCAATCCTGGAGAAGCCCACAGCCCTTTCATGCATTGCCTGGGCAGTCATGGGGAACTTTATGTAGTCATTCCTCTGGGTATACAGTGCAACAGTCACCTGCCGAATGCGAATATGTGTTGCATGTTGAGAAATGGTACACACATCCCCAGTTGTGGCCTGGAATGATCCAGATTCATAAAATGAAAGTGCAGCTGTAACCTTTACTTCAACTGACAAAACAGTCCTCCTGACGCTTCTAGGGTGCAGGTCTGCTTTTACTAACTCACAGATCTTGGTTACAACTTCTTTGCAGAAACACAGCAGCATTCTCATACAGTCTGCATCACTCAGGTACAGGTATGAACACCTGTCTCGATGTACCCGATGTGGCTAAGGCCTCCTGCCTGTCATCCTACGTCCTCTGAGATTCTTCATGTGATGATGTTTAATTAATCTTCTCCTCCGCAGCACCATCATGCAGAAGGCTTGCACGAGGTGTGGCCTTGTCAATATTGCCCCCATAATTAAATTGTAGCTTTGCAAGAAGCTCAAAACAGCAGAAGGAAAGAAAGCACTCAAACTTCTTTCCTCTCACTCCAAGGTCACCACCGTAGTATGGACTACACCCTGGTCTGCGCCTGAGCAATAGGCTTGCTTAAAACGGGAAGCTAGGCATTCAATGGAGACATTTGGGGCAACGAAGTCTAATGCAATTCTTTAATTTTAGATTTTTTTCAAAGTACCACCCCACCACTGACCGAACGTCTCCTCACCGGGCTCGAGGGTCGGCCGGCAGAATCGCTCCCTTGCCTGGACACAGGGGCTCTGCGTCCACTACTCCCCACTCGGGCTTCTTTTGAAGCTGCTGTATAGGCTAAGGTTTCTCATACCTTCAGTTCGACTTCCACCCTGCCAGCACCGCCTCCCCACCCCCCATCCCCCCACCACAAGGCATTGTCCCCCGGTCATCAAAATCCACAGCACGGCCTTGGACAACGTGGACCACTTTCCATACCTCTGGAGCCTACTATCAGCAAGGGCAGACATCGACAATGCGGTCCATCACCGCCTCCAGTGCGCCAGCGCAGCCTTTGGTCATCTGAGGAGAGTGTTCGAAGACCAGGACCTCAAATCTGGCACCAAGCTTATGGTCTGCAGGGCTGTAGTGATAGCCGCCCTCCTATATGGCTCGGCGACGTGGACCGTGTACAGTAGATACCTCAAATCGATGGAGGGATACCACCGGCATTGTCTCCGCAAGATCTGCAAATTCCCTGGGAGGACAGATGCACCAACGTTAGTGTCCTTGATCAGGCCAACATCCTCAGCATCGAAGCACTGACCACACTTGACCAGCTCCTTTGGGCGGGCCACATCGTCTGCATGCCCGACACAAGACTCCCAAACCAAGTGCTCTACACGGAACTCCTACAAGGCAAGTGATCCCCAGGTGGACAGAGGAAATGTTTCAAGGACACCCTCAAAACCTCTTTGATAAAGAGCAATATCCCCACTGACACCTGGGAGTCCCTGGCCAGAGACTGCCCTAAGTGGAGGAAGTGCATCCGGGAGGACGCTGAGCACCTCGAGTCTCGTCGCCGAGAGCATGCAGAAAACAAGCGCAGGCAGCGGAAGGTGCGTGCGGCAAACCAGACTCCCCACCCACCCACCCTTTCCTTCAGTGACTGTTTGTCTCACCTGTGACAGAGACTGTGTGGTGTATGTAGCACACAAATCATTGACTCCACACGGTCTGGTGTTAATCTAACTGCTGTGACCTTCGTCCTTTATTCAACAGCCTCAGAGTGCCTCTCAGGTGTGGTGGTCAGCCTTTTATATTGCCTCTTGCAGGTACTTTCAGGTTTCCCACCACAGCGCCCTCTGTGGTGTACCATTGTGCTTATATTACATTTAAGGTACCAGGACGATACACACATCAATACATAACAGACTGCAATTCCCGTATTGGAGTGTACAGTCACCTGAGAACTCATTTTTAGAGTGGAAGCAAGTCTTCCTCGATTTCGAGGGACTGCCTAAGATGATAGTCCAAGGGTTCTCATCCCTTCATTTCGGCTTCCACCCACCCGGGCTTCTTTTGAAGCCGAACCCCGAGCCCCTCTGTCCGGGCAAGGAAGCAATTCTGCCGGCCGATGCTCCGACCCTCGATCCCGGTGAGGAGACGTGGTACTTTGAAAAAAAATCAAAAATTAAAGAATTGCAATCGACTTCCATTTTCTTCCTTTTGACTTTGAAAAAATTAAGCTTCTTTGTCTTTGTCTTCTTGACTCCCTCCAAAACTTCACCTAAAACCAAAGCGTCTTTCTGCGCTGGTTTTTCTTAAATGCCCAGAAGGTTTTTTGGGAGTGGTCACATTCGTCGTCCTCGGAAAAATGTAAGTTGGCCAAACTTGCTTAAATGTGGAAAAACTGGTGCAGACATCAGGTTACGCCCCCATGACGCAAAAAAATACTAACCTAAAAAAGTCGTACTAATTGAGTTACGTTGGTGCAGAAACCTTGGGGAAACTTGGAGATTTTAATTTAGGCCAAAACAACGCACGCCAAAAAAAACAGCACAGATAACTGGGGAAAATTGAGCCCAGGTATTTTTAGATTTATGATAATACTTTCCTTTTTTTTGGTGGCGGATGAATGAAGAATTATTTTTTGTGCAAGTCCATCCTACCTGTGTTTCCCATTGTTGCGCATCGAGGCTGCTGTAGTCAGTGGGTTAATGACACCTGCTGCTCATCCCATGAGGATTCCTCTGTCAGACATCTGGCTGTGCACATCTGGTAGATCCAGTTTGCAAAGCAGGACCTCAGCTTCTGTAGCATTTTCACGTGTCAACGGCAGGTTTTATTATTCAAGTGCATTTCAGAAAGGTGTTTGCCATTCTCGTGAATGATCATTTTTTTTAAACGGGAAATAAGCTGACACTGAATGTTCACTGTGCCTTTGCAAAGGTAATTTAGAGAGAACTGTAAAACTATAACTTGCGCACAAGTGTCTTAGTTCAATAGAAGGGATAGTTCCTAAAATTGTTTTGCCAGAAGGTTTCCTTTTTCATTTACAATGATTTATTCTATTTCAAAGTTTTTAATTTGGCAGTCTCAAGGAAAACAAAAAGAACGATTCGACATGCATTAAAAAAACAATACGTTGACCTGTTTCTCAAGAACGATAACATCAAAGGTTAATAATATTAACAGAAGTTAATTCTATTTATTACTGATATTGTGACATGGGAATTCATATTGCCAGCAGTCCAGCTCCAGAAAGGGCAATAAACAGTCCACATCTGCAACGATTGATATAAGTATTATCTTACAGAATGTCCCTCTTCAGGACCTGCTTCTGGTAGCCAACCAAAATGATCAATAAAGGCTTGATATTCATCTCTGAGGAGCTGAAACTAGTTCGAGGAACTCTCTCTAAGTTGGCCACGCAATGGCTGGTGAAGAGAAGAGGGTGAACTTTGGCGCAAACGTAACTAAGATGGAAAATTGGGTGGGGTGTATAGCGGGAGTCCAATCCATTACGGTCCAGCCAAAATTGAATTTCACCCCCCCATCCCTCCTTCCCCAAGTATAAGATGCACTGCAGCAACTCACCACAACTTCTTCGGCAACACCTCCCAAAACCGCGACCTCTGCCACATAGAAGGACAAGGGGCAGCAGGTGCATGGTAGCACCATCATCTGCAAGTTCCCCTCCAAGTTACATCCATCCTGACTTGGAAATATATCGGCTGTTCCTTCATCGTCAAAATCCTGGAACTCCCTCCCTAACTCCCTCCCTTACTGCACTGTGGGAGTCCCTTCACCACAAGAACTGCAGCAGTTCAAGAAGGCGGCTCACCACCACCTTCTCAAGGACAATTAGGGATGGGCAATAAATGTAGGCCTGGCCAACGATGCCCACATCCCAGAAATAATTTTTTTAAAGTCTTTAACTTGCAGAAGTTGATCTCTCTCCAGTCTTGACTTATTTGCTAAATATAGGAGGGTGATTATCCACATATGGGTTGTGAGATGGACTGTCCTCTCCAGATATGGAAGTGATGAGTGGACAGTCCATGTGGTTTCTGATCTGTAATCCAGCAGAACATGCATATTTGAATAGTTACAGCACAGAAGGAGGCCATTCGGCTTGTGAGCCCGTGCTGGCTCACTGAAAGAGCACTTCAGCTGATTATCCAACTCCCTTTTGAAAGCCACAATTGAGTCTGCCTCCACCATCCTTTCAGTGCATTCCAGATCATAACCACTCACTGCGTAAAAATGTTTTTCCTCATGTCGCCTTTGGTTCTTCTGCCAACCACCTTAAATCTGTGTCCTCTGGTTCTCGACCCTTCTGCCAATTAGACCAGTATCTCTCTACCTACTGTGTCTACACCCCTCATGATTTTGAACAACTCTATCAAATCTCCTCTCAATCTTCCCTGCTCCAAGGAGAACAACCCCAGCTTCTCAAGTCTATCCACATAACTGAAGTCCCTGAAACCATTTTCGTAAATCTTTTCTGCACCCTCTCTAAGGCCTTCATCCCCTTCCTAAAGTGCGGTGCCCAGAATTGGGTACAGTACTACAGTTGAGGGCGAACTAGTGTTTTGTAAAGGTGCATAACGTCCTTATTATTATGGTAACCCTGCTCCTGTTCTGAATCCCACCACGGCAGCTGGGGCATTTATTGCCCCGGCATTTATTGCCCATCCCTAATTGCCCTTGAGGGCAGTTCTTGTAAATCGACAATTAAATAATTTTAAAGGAATGTGGATTTGCTTATGCAAACTGCAATCTACCCTGAAATGAACAACAATGAATCCTGAGAAGGTTCCAATCTATCAAAACGTCTAAATATTGAACAAGGAAGAGAACAAAAATCAAGATTAGGAACGAGGAAAGATTTTGAAAGGTTTGGGCATGAGCAAAACAACATTGTATGTCCGAGATGTGAGGTGTGATTATTTTTAATAACGTTGTACTTGTGTAGTCGGGTTGCATCAGATAATGTCAGCACTCGGAATCATAAGACTGAAATTAGTAAAGAATCCAGAGACAGTCTAGGCAAAGGTATCCGAAATGTTGAAGAGGAGACGGAGGGTGTAATTTTTTTTTAATTCATTCATGGTATGTGGGCGCTGCTGGAAAGGCCAGATGGAGCAGGATTAATGAATGGCCTACTCTTGCCCCTAATTCTTATTGCCCATCTCTAATTGCCCTCGAGAAGATGGTGAGCTGACTTCTTGAATCGCAGAGAGCAATTAAGAGTCAACCACTTTGCTGTGGGCCTGGAGTCACACGTAGGCCAGGTAAGGACGGCAGGTTTCCTTCCCTAAAGGACACTAGTGAACCAGATGGGTTTTTATCGACAATCTGGTAGTTTCATGGTCACCATTCCTGTTACTAGCTTTTTATTCCAGATTTATTTAATTAACTGAATTTAAATTCCCCAACTGCCATGGTGGGATTTGAACTCATGTGTCTCCGAATTATTGGTCCAAGCCTCTGGATTACTAGCCCAGTAACATAACCATTGTACTGTGTATTGCACAGAAATGAACATTAAGTCAGATATACTGCAGACATCCGTTATTTGTTTTATGCTGTCAGGGATCCATGAGTTTTTTAAGATTGTTGTACTGTTTTAATTACATTTTGTTTGACTGTAATATTAAAATGTATATAATGCAGTGCAATGTGTTAATATTAGACTTTTAACATCATAAATTTTCTATCCCAAAGGATTTCAACAACTAATGTCAGCTTTTCAAACAACAACTTGCACTAATATAGCGCCTTTAACATAGTGAAACGTCCCACGGCGCTTCACAGGAGCGTGAATCGGACAAACTTTTGACACCGAGCCACACAAGGAGATATTAGGATGGTTGACGGAGCGTCAAAAAGGAGGGGAGAGAGGTTTAGGGAGGGAATTCGAGAGTTTAGGGTCCAGCCAGCGAAGGCACGGCCGCCAATGATGGAGTGATGAAAATCGGGGATGCGCAAGAGGTCAGAATTATAGGAGCGCAGAGATCTCAGAAGGTTATAGGGCTAGAAGAGGTTACACAGATAGGGAGGGGTGTGACCATGGAGGGATTTTAAGCAGTATATTTTGATTGTATATGTAGAATCATCGAATGATACTGCACAGAAGGAAGCCATTCGGTCCATCGTGCCTCAGCCAGCTCTTTGAAAGAGCCATCCAATTACATAGGATTACATAGGTTATACGGAACAGAAACAGGCCATTCGGCCCAACCATTCCATGCTGGCGTTTATGTTCCACTTGAGCTTCCTCCCCTCTTTCCTCATCTAACTCAGCACAACCCTCTCTTCCTTTCTCCCTCATATGATTGCCTAGCCTCCCCTTAAATCTATCTATACTATTTGCTTCAACCACTCCCTGTGGTAGTGAGTTCCACATTCTCACCACTCTGAGTATGGTATATTCCTTATGACCTCACAACACACACAGCACTCCAAGATGACTCCATTCCTTTTATTTTCGTAAACACCAAAGGCTGCATTACCATAGTAGTTCACTAGGTGGAGCAGTACTCCACTAGGTGGTACCTATATGACACTTCTCCCTCCTTAATGCAGAAATAATTATAACAAGCAATCATCATACATAACTTGCATGGTTATACATAACAAAAGATATGGACTTATTTTGCCATATTTAGAATCAAACTTAACCACTTGTTTTCTGTTTTGAAAGGATACCTTCCCTCTCAAACAGAACTTTCCAAACATGGTGTTGAAAGACTCATTCTAGGCTGAACCTGAGGAAAGTTTTCCTCCAAGGGATACCCTTGATCTACATTTGAACTCTCTTCAACTTCAGACTTCTTGTCTGCCTGACTCGGACTCAGACTTAAATTCTGACTTTCTCTTGGACTTGTTTCTAGTACATTTGATGTAGGATATGCTACTGGTACTGTACTTGTAATAAAACTATCTGATGAGTCAGAAATAATAGAATCATTCCAACTTCCAGCTCCTTCCACATCTGTAGGTAAAATATGATCAATATGAACAAACCTAACCTGTCCATGATCAAACATCTTGACCAAATAAATGTGCGAGGAACACATATCTTCACCACTCTTCCTGGTAACTACTTTAACCAATTATGGTGATGGTTCTTCACTCTCACCTTCTGATTTAATTTCACACTTCTCTCTCTTACTCTACCTCGATCATGATTCTCTTTATGCTCACTGGCACTGAGAATGCATGAAGCAAAAGCAATTGGTCTCTCCTCCCCACCATGTAGTACATGAGAGATCACTGCCCCAACTCCATACAGAGAGGCGTCACATGCTAGCTTGATCTCCTTAGATATGTCACAGTGAACTAACATGGTGCTCACTACCAACTGGCTTTTACACTGCTTGAATGCTGTGTCACATTCCTCTGACCACTTCCAATGGACCTGTTTTTTCAACAGTTCATTCATTGTAGCCAAATTTGGTAGGAACTTCCCACAATAGCTCAAAAGACCCAAAAATAATCGAAGTTCAGTGACATTCTTGGGAGTGGGTGCATCTCTAATTGCATCCAGCTTTCCCTTGGTTGGATGTAAACCACATTTGTCTACTCTGTGTGTTAATAACTCCATTGAGTTTTGAAGTAACTCACACTTGTGAGCAGTCACTTGTGCTCTGTGCTTCTCTAGCCGTTTGAGCATTCAATATGTTATAGATTTGCCTGTTTGGTGCTGAAATGAGTATGTCATCTAAATAGCATACTACCCCTTCAATACCTTGCAAAATAGAAACATAGAAATTAGGTGCACGAGCAGGCCATTCGGCCCTTTGAGCCTGCACCGCCATTCAATAAGATCATGGCTGATTATTCACCTCAGTACCCCTTTCCTGCTTTCTCTCCATACCCCTTGATCCCTTTGGCCGCAAGGGCCATATCTAACTCCCTATTGAATATATCTAACAAACTGGCCTCAACAACTTTCTGTGGTAGAGAATTCCACAGGTTAACCATTCTCTGAGTGAAGAAGTTTCTCTTCATCTCGGTCCTAAATGACTTACCCCTTATTCTTAGACTTTGACCCCTGGTTCTGGAACTCTCCAGCAACGGGAACATTTCCTGCCTCTAACCTGTCCAATCCCGTCAGAATGTTATATGTTTCTATGAGATCCCCTCTCATTCTTCTAAACTCCAGTAGATACAAGCCCAGGTGATCCAGTCTCCCCTCATATGTCAGTCCTGCCATCCCGGGAATCAATCTGGTGAACCTTCGCTGTACTCCCTCAATAGCAAGAACATCCTTCCTCAGATTAGGAGACTAAAACTGAACACAATATTCCAGGTGTGGCCTCACCAATGCTTTGTACAACTGCAGTAAGACCTCCCTGCTCCTATACTCAAATCCTCTAGCTAGGAAGGCCAACATGCCATTTGCCTTCTTCACCGCCTGCTGTACCTGCATGCCAAATTTCAGTGACTGATGTACCATGACACCCAGGTCTCGTTGCACCTCCCCTTTTCCTAATCTGTCACCATTCAGATAATATTCTGTCGTCCTATTTTGCCACCAAAGTGGATAATCTCACATTTATCCACATTATACTGCATCTGCCATGCATTTGCCCACTCACCTAACCTGTCTAATTCACCCTGCAGCCTCTTAGCATCCTTCTCACAGCTCACACTGCCACCCAGCTTAGTGTCATCTGCAAACTTGGAGATATTACATTCAATTCCTTCATCTAAATCATTGATGTATATTGTGAATAGCTGGGGTCCCAGCACTGAACCCTGCGGCACCCCACTAGTCACTGCCTGCCATTCTGAAAAGAACCCGTTTATTTCAACTCTCTGCTTCTTGTCTGCCAACCAGTTCTCTATCCACGTCAGTACATTACTCCCAATACCATGTGCTTTAATTATGCACACTAATCTCTTGTGTGGGATCTTGTCAAAAGCCTTTTGAAAGTCCAAATACACCACATCCACTGGTTCTCCCTTGTCCATTCTACTAGTTACATCCTCAAAATATTCTAGGAGATTTGTCAAGCATGATTTTTCTTTCTTAAATCCATGCTGACTAGGACCGATCTTGTCACTGCCTTCCAAATGCGCTGCTATTTCATCTTTAATAATTGATTCCAACATTTTCCCCACCACTGATGTCAGGCTAACCGGTCTATAATTCCCTGTTTTCTCTCTCCCTCCTTTTTTAAAAAGTGGTGTTACATTAGCTACCCTCCAGTCCATAGGAACTGATCCAGAGTCAATAGAATGTTGGAAAATGATCACCAATGCATCCACTATCTTTAGGGCCACTTCCTTAAGACTATCAGGCCCTGGGGATTTATCGGCCTTGAATCCCATAAATTTCCCTAACACAATTTCCTGACTAATAAGGATTTCCTTCAGTTCCTCCTTTTCGCTAGACCCTCGAGCCACTAGTATTTCCAGAAGGTTATTTGTGTCTTCCTTAGTGACGACAGATCCAAAGTATTTGTTCAACTGGTCTGCCATTTCTTTGTTCTCTATTATAAATTCACCTGATTCTGACTGCAAAGGACCTACATTGGTATTCACTAATTTTTTTCTCTTCACATATCTATAGAAGCTTTTGAAGTCAGTTTTTATGTTCCCTACAAGCTTCCTCTCATACTCTATTTCCCCCCTTCTAATTAAACCCTTTGTCCTCCTCTGCCGAATTCTAAATTTCTCCCAGTCTTCAGGTTTGCTGCTTTTTCTGGCCAATTTATATACCTCTTCCTTGGATTTAATACTAATTTCCCTTATTAGCCACGGTTGAGCTACCTTCCCCATTTTATTTTTACTCCAGACAGGGATGTACAATTCTTGAAGTTCATCCATGTAATCTATAAATGTCTGCCATTGCCTATTCACTGTCAACCCTTTAAGTATCATTTCTCCAATGGGAAATCACGCAATTTGTTGTGATATAACGATTCCGGTACTATGCTCACAGATGCACCAGTGTCGATTTCCATGGGTATCTTGAATCCTGCAACATCTACTTGGATGATGATACTTTTTGAATCGCTGTTAGATACTCTTGTGCTCCTGATGACGTGTATCTCTTCATCCTGTTGCTTTTCTTCCATACTATTGTCGAGGAAATATTTCGCTTAAATTAACTCAGGCGGAGACTTTCAGAACTGCACTTCGAGAGAATTTATTTTAAAAAGCAAGATATATCTCGGAGAGCCTGCTTGGACCGTACCAAGGCAAAACTCTGTCGTACAAGCAAATTGCACTTATCTTGATACAGAAATTGAATACAGAAATAGAAAAGGAATCTTATTCATTAGTCCCGCGAGTACAAAGGTCGTCTCGGGAGGTGCACACTCTATCTGTCCTTGCATAGTTTTTCTCTGTTCACAGTCTAATAAGCAGAATCAAAGGAGACTCCCTTTTAATACCAGATAGTCATTTAATTGCATCTGTAAGTTTCAAGGCTAAAAAGCGTGGCTATTTTCTAGTCATATTATTTCTTTAAGCATAGCTAATAAAAATAATTTAACCCTTCCCTCTTTCATAAGCCATGGATTCATAGATTCTTTCTTCCACAATTCCCTCCTTGTTGATCTTTTTATTTTTTTAGATCAACACAATTTCCTATATTTTCTTCTTTAGCAAAAGGGGGTGTATACCCTTCAGGATAGGGTCGCATTTGGAGATAATCGTCTTCATCAACCTTTTCCTCTAAGCCACTTAACCTTCCTTTCATGCATACACCTTTTCTTTCTATTTCGGAGAGCAGGCCTATTACTTGACTAATTACGTTTTTTAATTTTATCCACATTCCGCAAAGGATTATTAATAATACAAGCATAACCACACCTACGATTACTATGGGGTGTATAGCGAGCTTCAGTACTGCTGTAGCTCTTGGGGACCATCCGGTAAACACATCCCACCAGTGGTGTATTGTCAAAGAGGTGACTTCATCTGCGATTCTCACTAGTCCCCTTCTTGTAACTCATTTCGACTCTAAATTGGTGGATGTCTCTGCCTTGCTTTGACAGAGCTTCCTCAATTTTCTTGTCATTCCGTATCAAATTGTGCAGTCTGGTCAGATTAATTACGGGGGGTAAGGGTTCAATCTTGTGCACAGACAGATAATTTTCTACATTTTTCCACTGCCCAAAGGTATAAGTTCTTTTTACTTCAGGATCATACAGGGTGTAGACTCTTCTCACGCATTTATTAATGGGGGGTTTATACAAAATTCCATCCAGATCGACAGGTTTATTTCCTGTCACACAGATCTCATTCTGTCCTATTTCCGTTATATCAGTGTCATTGGTTAGCTTTAATTCCCATTTACATACTCCAATGGAGTGCTGCAGTGAGCATGATTCGTGTATGGTGGTCTGATGGGGACATACCATTCCGAGTGGCCACCTAGCACATCCCCTCTGGTGATGTGTCATATTCTTCTCATCGACCCAATCTCCTTTAAATTCTGGGTACCAGAAGTTCTGTCCAAACAGCTGGGGCATTACTTGGAACTGACACCAAATTTCTTTTCGTGTCATACTTACTATCTCCATTGTAACGTTACATCCTTTTGAATTACAACTGGTATATCTTTTTTGAGGGTTAATGGTTAAATTAAGAAGCTTATCCCTTTTGTTAATTTCCAGCAGCCTTTCCCATGTGTTAGCATGGAAGGATAATATTTTCCTTTCTAACTCGGCTCTTAATAGCTGTCTGATCATTTCTTTAAACAGGCAATGGGTGTACTTGTTTACTCCCTGTTGTTCTTTCATTAGGTTCTCTATTTCCTTCTCTATCCCTTCATTCTGTTGCCAGGTCATTTCATTTAGGACGTAACCTGATATCTGTAATTCTTGCTCCCACTCCACCTAACACAGTCTCTAATACATCCCGTTTCTTTCTTTGGGGTCTTTCTTTTTCAAAAGATACCTTAACACTGGTTGTGTGGCAACCATCTTCTTTCTTTGGGGGATATTTAATTCGTATTGTTAGATTTAATACACCTGGGGATCTTACCACTGGGGTGCAAGTGGTCAGTATCCTTTTTAGATGTCCCGGGTCTCGGTCTTCTAGGTGGCCGGATTCTTTTACTGACCATTTTACCACAAATGGGTCTCCTCCATTCACTGGGGTGTTATTCATGCACAACATCTGCTGCCCATCTCCTATACCTGTAAATGAATAACGGAGGAAGTCTTTTCTCTCGTCCGGCCCTCCTATGTGCATCCATCTCTTGTTTTTCCCTGTGCTCCAGGTACACCTCATCCACACATCGGCCTGGAATTCTATTAACAACTGATACCCTTTCCCCAATATAAACTAGAACTCCCCTCTTTCTTCCTTCATTCCACATGCCTCACGTCGTACCGTAAAATTCCCTATTATACAACTTTGGCCTACTGGGCATATAAAATTGCCTTGCTGCCTTATACTATTACATCTTTCCCATACCATATTTCCCTTCCATACTCTTCCTTCTTTTAGGACTTCTTCCTCCTGCCGGGAGTTCCCTGTCGCTAAAATGATCAGTATACCTAACGTCCATTTATTTTTCCAAGAGTCCCTTCCCATCTTCCCTTTCTTGTTTGTTTCTATACCACTCTTGAATTAAGTTGTTACAATAACAACACGTCCACACGATAGTAACAGTGACCCAAATAACAAAGGCCCAAACTGGCACACAAATGAGCTCTGACATCCATCCGTGAATTTTGGGCAATAATTTAAAGTCCAAATATTTAATACAAGAGCAGGTGCAGTTCTTTCAGTGAGAAGATGGCTGTTTTCTTAGTCGGGCGACCGTAGTACGTCCTGGTTCAATGCCTTTTCCTTCGGCTGTAATTCGTCGGGGAAATAATGTTTACAGCGGGTTGCATGCACCCAGTTCGGGTGCTTTTCCAACTTCAAAGCGGTTTGTGTTGTGAGAATTATCTGATACGGTCCTTTCCACCTAGGAGAAAAGGATTCTTTATTTAATGTTTTTACTAACACTTGGTCTCCAGGTCTGAAAGGTGCATATTTCCTTCCGACGGGGGCACCTGTGTCTGCTTTATTTGTTCAAGCAGACTTCTGGCTATTTCACACATGGCCTGAGCATACTTTAGTGATTTTTCATCGTTCCAAATTAACGCTATTTTTTCATCTGCCAGTGGTGGTTTTACACCAGTAAGCATTGGTCTTCCCAATGAGGCTTCATGTGGTGTCAGACCAGTGTTTCGGTTTTTCTGGTTTCTCATTGTATACAATACCAATGGTAAGGCATCTGGCCACTTCAGTCCAGTCTCCTGACATACCTTGGTAAGGGTAGATTTTATTATCCCATTTACTCTTTCTACCATTCCCGAGGACTGTGGCTGATATGGTATATGTAACTTCCACTGGAACCCTAACGCTTCTACAAGGTTTTGCACTATTTTTCCGGTGAAGTGTGTTCCCCTGTCACTGTTGATTCCCATAGGTATCCCATATCTTGGTACTATTTCTTTAAATAGAATTTTTACTACTGTTCGGGCATCGTCTCTCCTAGTGGCGTACGCTTCTACCCACCTTGTGAACATATCTACTATGACTAATAGATACTTAAGACCTGATACTGGAGGCATGTGGACAAAGTCAATTTGCAAATTTTCAAAGGGCATACTTGGTTGGGGTAGATGATCATATCCAGCAGGTGTTTTACCTCTGTTATTTTGTTGACAAATTTGGCATGTTCTAGCAACTTTCTCAATTACTACTGTTATTCCTGGTGCATACCACTGTGCATTAATAGCATGTATCATCCCTCCTTTGCCCATGTGAGCCTGACCGTGTGCTAAGCGAGACAGGGGCAAAGATAGAGATCGAGGGCAGACAGTTCGCCCATCAGGGTGATACCAAATGTCGTTTTTTAGAAAACAACCCTGGTTTTCCCAAGTTCTTCCTTCCTGCATGGTAACTTGTTGTTGGGCTGTTTTAAGTAGTCGGATGTCAAGTACCTGTGGAGGGGAAACTGAGACTGCTTGAAGGCAGTCTGCCTGTGCCGAAGCGGCCTGTTTGGCTGCCTCGTCAGCCCTCCTATTTCCTACTGATACTTCATCCTCACCGGTTGTGTGAGCTGCACATTTGATAACGGCTACCTTACTTGGCAACTGAATGGCGTCTAATAGATTAAGCACCAGTTGAGAGTGCTTAATATGCTTTCCACCAGAGATGATAAAGCCTCTGTTTTTCCACAGTTGTCCAAAATCATGGACCACACCGAATGCATATCTAGAATCAGTATAGATATTAGCAGTATGATCTTTAGCTATTATACAAGCTCTAGTGAGGGCAAACAATTCAGCAGCCTGAGCTGAGGTTCCGGGAGGCAGGGCGAATGCTTCAACAGTTTCGTGAGGATTTACAATAGCATAGCCTGCCAAAAGCAAATCATCCAATGGCCTGTACGATGATCCATCCGTATAGAGAATAAGATCAGGATTGTCCATGGGCTCTGTGAGCAAATCTGGTCTTGGTAAGGTGGCTACTTCCACCGTTAACAGACAATCATGCTGGTCTGGATCCTCTACTTCTTTAGTAGGAAGAAAGGTGGCTGGGTTCACTACCGGTGCACGTCGAAAGGTATAGTTAGGGTGTGACAGCAGTAATACTTCATAACCTGTTCTTCGAGACGCTGTAAAGTGTTGTGTGGCAGCTGAATTCAAAAGTAATAACACAGCATGGGCTGTTATGACAGTACATGGATGATCCAAGACAATAGGTACCGACTTCTCCACCATGACCGCAGTAGCAGCTACAGCACGTAGACATGCTGGCATTCCCTTTACTACTGGAGGCACCAAAAACCGAATAATAAGCAACTGGTCTATTTCCCCCACCATGTTCTTGGGTTAGTACTGCTGTTGCAAATCCTTCTTTCTCATTCACATACAACTGAAAAGGTTTACCATAATTCGGAAGTCCCAACGCCGGAGCATGAGTAATGGCTTTCTTTAACTGTTTAAATGCCTCCTCTCTCTCTGGGGTCCACTCCACCTTGGGTGGGGCATCATTTAGGGCAGCTGATCTTAGGACCGCATCCCATTCTCGATAATTGTCTACAGTACCCAACCATCCCCAAAAATGACAAGATTTCCTTCTTTGTCTTTGGTATGGTGGCCCTTTGAATTGTCTGAATTCTTTCTGGTCCTAGCTGCCTCTGCCCTTTAGATATGTGAAAACCCAGGTACTGGACTTGAGTCTGACAAAATTGTAACTTTGGTAACGACACTCGGTGCCCTCTTTCACATAGGTGCTGTAACAGTTTCAGGGAATCTTGCATGCACCTGTATCCGTGGCTGGAAGCCACAAGCAAATCGTCCGCATACTGCAACAGCACAGACTGGTCTGATAATGAACAGTCTTCGAGGTCTCTTTTTACTGCTGCTGCATATACTGCGGGGCTTTCGGTGTATCCTTGGGGCAACCTGGTCCATGTGTACTGCTGCTTCTTGTGGGTGAAAGCAAACAGATACTGACTTTCTTGATTTAAAGGGATGGAGAAAAAAGCTGAACACAGATCTATTACAGTAAAGACAGTTGCTGTTGGTGGTATAGCAGATAGTATAATGTTGGTGTCCGGTACCACAGGGGTGATAGCGACTACTATCTTACTAATAGCTGTCAGATCTTGCACAAATCTCCATTCATTCGGCCTATTAACCTTTGGTATGGGCAGTATCGGAGTGTTACACGGGCTCTGTGTCTTTTCTAAAACTCCTTGTTCCAACAATGCAGAAATGACTGGCTCTATCCCATTTTCTGCCTCTGGAGGCAGTCTGTACTGCCTAATGCTTGGTAACATGGCGTTCTTTATCAATTGTACCCGATGGGGTACTGCAGAGTGTACTTGCCCAACATGATTCTTATGCTTTGCCCAAAGTTCAGAAGATACTTGATTCAATGCCATTGGCAGCTTAGGGCTTGGTTGTTCCGGGGGTTGCTGTTTTTCAAAAGTGGAGGCATGATTTTTACCTTTCCACTGGAGAATCCCCCTGTTGTGGGTGATAAAGTCTATCTGAACATTTTGCAATTTTATTACTACCCAAGGTTGATAGCCGTGTTGCTGTTTTTCTCTTTCTATTCCTACAATCATCGTACCCATATCTTTAGGTTTCGCTGGCGGTTTTACAGCCAAGGTCAGATGGGGTGTCGAGTTCGCTTCTCTAAACCGCTGTTGCTGTAAGGGTGTCAAATCGATGGCTACCCCCAATCCTTCTGGTCCAAAATAAATGCGGGGCGTAGCTTCTACTATTTCTTCTCTATTTAAAAAGGATTGTACCAGACACTGGTGAGTTTCAGCTTTTTGTCGAGTGTACCAGGCTGTACAGTGAAGCTGAACTGCCTCAAAGCTTGTCAAAATTATATACATCAATTCTTCAGTATTAGAGTCAAATTTAGCTTTTAAGTTTTGTATAACTTCATGTATCAAGGGGGAATAGAAGTTGCCAATCAATTGCCAACAATAGAGGGCAGCCTTTTCTTTGTTATCCTCCCTTTTCTCTTCTTTAATCCCATTAAAGAACTGATGAATATTATTTGGAGGGAGCTCCATGTACATTCCTTCCTTTGTGCAATAAATTGTGGCTCCTAGTTTGCACAAAGTCTGTCTTCCCAATAAAGGGAGCGGTGTTGTTTTAGAGACTATCAAAGTCTCATCATTAACTGATTGTCCTTCAATTATCAATTTGGTAGGTTCAGATAAAAATTATTTCATGGGGATACCGGCCACACCCATACTTAAGACGGTGGTGTTGCTTACAGGTAATCCCACAGAGGATGGTACAGAAGACATAGTAGCACCGGTATCCACCAGGAACTTCACATAAGTGTCTCCTACTTTTACTACTGCCAGAGGGTTTTCTTCTATGTCTGCCGATAAGCGGAGGGCTGCCGCCTGTACCACTAAGCCTCAGGGGCATCCCTATGCTGATTATTCTGTGCCTGTCCTCGTCCCTTTTGCTGATTTACTGACCTGCTGTTTTAGCCTTATTTTCCTCATAGGTAAATAGTCCCTCTCTATCCATGTTAGCCAGTACTGTAACTGTCTCTTTCCAACTTTTTCCTTGCCAGTCCAAAACCCTTATTTTGTATGTTCTTGCTTGTTGTGGCAACATACAATTTAACAAGGTTTGCACTGCCAAAGGTTCATTTTGATCCATTGGAATTCCTGCATGCTCGTCCCAACTATTTTTCCATCTGCCTGCAAAATCTATTCTTCTGCTTTCTGCAAGCAGCGGGTGACTTCCCCTATATCTCCATGCTTTTTAGCTCCCTTTAATAAATGGTACAGGTTTGCTCAAGCCAGTTGTGAAAGGCTACTGGCTTCTTAACAGGATTAGGGGCAGCTGATATCATATCCCGAGCTTCTCCCGGTGTCCAGGGCTTTAGGACAGCCGTTGTTCTGATCATTACACGGGGGCTTGTGTCGTGGGGATAGTGGAGGAATCGGCCTGTCTTATCCAGCTGAGCGGCCACTATTTCTATAATCTCCTGCTAATCATCCGGCTTGGTGGTTGGAAGACGGGAGTATAAGCCGACAGGGGAAGCGGTCAAAACCAGGGCACTCGGGGGGCTGTAAGAGGGAGGGGGCTTCTCCTTATCCTCCTCCTCTTTCTTTTGATTTTTAGGGGCTGGTACCTCTTTGCCACCTCTGTCCATTTTTTAAAACAATTCTCCATATAATCTTTATCCCAACTGGGGTCCCCTGTCCCATTTTTGGTGGTCTGTCTCCATTCCTCAATTAAGGACAATTTAAAACTTCCTCCATATGGCCAATCCCCATCAGACCAACCGTACAAATCGCTACTAAACGTTACCGCGTATCTGTCGTCTCCTGTTTCTTTAATTACAGTGTCCGCCGGCGAGCCGGGCGGCACAATAGGATCTCCTACCTTCTCTCGTTGCTTTGCTACCTTACGGATTCTTTTCTCAGTCTTAGGATGTACTTTCATTCTTTCAGTTGAGAGGTCGTCCTTCTTTCCTTTTCTAGGAGCTGGGCGCGAGCGCCCTGCTCGACTAGAGCCGTTTCCCATTCTTCCGGGTGCAACGTCTCGCGATCTTTTCTGAAATGAGAGTTAGGACAATCCTACAAAATATACAATAATTTACAAAGCGCTCACCGGTGTTCTCTCTTCCGCTCAGCTCGGGGTCTCCTTTTGCCTTCTTGTTATTTTAGCTTCTTAGCGGTAGCTACCTTATGCCTCACCCTCTCGGGGATCTCGGCGGCCCGTCCCCCTTTCAGCTAGGACGGCCTAGGCACCTTCCTCCTTTCAGCTAGGAAGGTCCTTAAAATTCCTCTTTTCTCTTTAAAAGTTAAATTTAGTTCTTTTGGATCTCGTTTTTAGAGATCCTGCCGGACTACGCCAGAATCTGTCGAGGAAATATTTAGCTTAAATTAACTCAGGCGGAGACTTTCAGAACTGCACTTCGAGAGAATTTATTTTAAAAAGCAAGATATATCTCGGAGAGCCTGCTTGGACCGTACCAAGGCAAAACTCTGTCGTACAAGCAAATTGCACTTATCTTGATACAGAAATTGAATACAGAAATAGAAAAGGAATCTTATTCATTAGTCCCGAGAGTACAAAGGTCGTCTCGGGAGGTGCACACTCTATCTGTCCTTGCATAGTTTTTCTCTGTTCACAGTCTAATAAGCAGAATCAAAGGAGACTCCCTTTTAATATCAGATAGTCATTTAATTGCATCTGTAAGTTTCAAGGCTAAAAAGCGTGGCTATTTTCTAGTCTTATTATTTCTTTAAGCATAGCTAATAAAAATAATTTAACCCTTCCCTCTTTCATCTATGTAGTCTCTGGAGATTTCTACTTATTGCCTTGAAAGTTGGTTTACTCTTCAGTTGGCATGCCTTCATAAGATGACCAGGTTTCCTGCAGAAGAAACACTCTGCCTTCATATATGGACATCTTTGAGCAATGTGTTGTCCCAAGCACCGATAGCACGACTTCAATGCTCTGTTACCATTGCCAGTTGCTGAGGCTTTGGGGTCCAACTTCCTTTTACTTTTAACCTGCAGGCGATTCACCTCGGTTGTCTGACGACTGGAAATGGCTCAAAATTCTCGGGAATATTGGTCAGCCATATCCATTGACATAGCTGTCTGACAAGCTAAATCAAAAGTCAAGTTAGAGGTTATCAACAACTTTCTTCTGATCGCTTCATTTTTCATCCCACAAACAAAGCGATCACACAGTGCTCGGTCCTGAAAGTTTCCAAAATGACAATGAGCTTCTTTAATGTTACAATATACTCACTGATACTCTCGTTCGGTAATTGATTTCGTATTCCGAAATGCTAACTTTCAGCAATTTCCAGGAGCTCAGGACTGTAGTGCTGACTCTGACTTAGTTAGAATTTCCGTAAGTGATGTATCCTTTGGCTTGATGGGAACAAGCAAATTTTTCAGGGTTTCATTTACCTCGGAGCTTGCTTCAGTCAAGAAAATAGCCCGTTTTCTTTCCTACACCACCCGGTTACGGTTTTCATCATCGGGAACTTCGATGATACTATTCACGGTGAAAAACATTTCTAGCCGCTCTACATACGCTCCGAAAGTCTCATGGTCGGATTGAAACTCCCCCAAGAGCCCTATTATTCCCATAGGCATGGCCATCTGGACTCTGGCAGTTCAGCCAAGTGTGCTTTAATTTACCTTGGATTTTTAGCTGTTCTGCAAACAAAGGACCTCTTTAGTCTCTCTGTTGTTTGGCAGGAATCATCCACCAACAAAAATTTCAGCTAGGGTATCCAGAAATCCTATCCTCATCGCCAATGTGATATATTCCTTATGACCTCACAACACACACAATACTCCAAAATGGCTCCATTCCTTTTATTCCTGTTGTAAAGAGCAAATGCTGCATTTCCATAGTAGTCCACTGGTGGAACCTATATTACACTGTGTAAAGAAGTTTCTTCTGAATTCCCTATTGGATTTTTTGGTGACTGATGGCCTCTAGTTATGCTGTTCCCCACAAGTGAAAACATTCTCTCTGTCTCTCTTCTGTTAGGCAGTCCCTCGCAGTCGAGGATGACTTGCCTCCACACTAAAGATGAGTCCTCAGGTGACTGAAGAGTCCAATGTAGGACTTACAGTCTCTGTCACAGGTGGGGCAGACGGTGGTTGGAGGAACGGGTGGGTGGGGTGCCCGGGTTGCCACGCGCTCCTTCCGCTGTCGACGCTTGGCTTCAGCTTGCTTGCGACGAAGAGACTCGAGGTGTTCAGGGCTTTCCCGGATGCTTTTCCTCCACATTGGTCAGTCTTGGGCCAGGGATTCCCAGGTGTCGATGGGGACGTTGCACTTTTTCAAGGAGGCTTTGAGGGTGTTCTTGAAGCGTTTCCTCTGTCCACCTGGGGCTCGCTTGCCATGTCGGAGTTCCAAGTAGAGCTCTTGTTTTGGGAGTCTTGTGTCAGGCATGTGGACAATGTGGCCCATCCAGCAGAGCTGATCGAATGTGGTCAGTGCTTTGATGCTGGGGATGTTGGCCTGAACGAGAACATTGACGTTGGTGCACCTATCCTGTCAATGGATTTGCAGGATCTTGCGGAGGCAGTGTTGGTGGTACATCTCCAGTGTTCTGAGGTGTCTGCTGTACATAGTCCATGTCTCTGAGCCATATAGGAGTGCGGGTATCACTACTGCTCTACAGACCATGAACTTGGTCGTAGGTTCGAAGCCCAGGAGCGGCGAAGTCGAGACTAAGGAGTGACCCAGGAAAGGAACAGCATGGGCCAACTGCGAGGTGCCGCAAGGACTACACTGTGAATCTCGGGGATTCTCTCTGTATCTACTCTATCAAAACCTTCCATAATTTTAAAGACCTCTATTAGGTCACCCCTCAGCCTTCTTTTTTCAAAAGAAAAGAGACCCAGCCTGTTCATCCTTTCCTGATATATGTACCCTTGCATTTCTGGTATCATGCTTGTAAATCTTCTAATATCCAAATTAGTCCCACTCCCCCCGCACTTTCCCCATAGCTCTTCAAAACATTTCTTTATCAGTATTTATCCAATTCCCTTTTGAGAGTTAAGATTGAATCTGCTTCCCCCGCCCTTTCAGGCAGCGCATCCCAACTCGCTGTGTAGAAAAATAAATTCCCCATCTCCCCCCTAGTTCTTGCTGGATTTGAAGAACAAATTATTTTTATATGACCAATGTTGTTTCATTCAATGTAAATCAGTATAGTCACGTAAGTTGTTACTTTATTCATGACTGTAGACCTGACTATACTGTGTTGGCTGTAAAAGAAATGTTGGAACTTATTTCCAAAATGTATTTTTGTAGCTTTGAAAGTCTTTAAACATATTGTTGGATGTCTTGTGTCTCTGCTCTCACCAGGCACCAGTATCTTCACGGTTTATGAAGCTGCCTCCCAGGAAGGCTGGGTGTTCTTCATGTACCGGGCGATCGACAGCTTTCCGCGATGGCGATCCTACTTCTATTTTATCACGTTGATCTTCTTCCTCGCCTGGCTTGTTAAGGTGCTTTCCATTCCGCTCCTTTCACACTTGTACAGAACACGAATCTTATACCATAAGAACATAAGAAATAGGAGCAGGAGGAGGCCATTTGGCCCCTCGATCCTGCTCCGCCATTCAATAAGATCATGGCTGATCTGATCTTGGCCTCAACTCCACTTTTCTGCCTGCTCCTCATATACCCTTGTCTCCCCGAAAGTTCAAGAATTTATCGATCTCCGCCTTGAATATATTCAATGACTCAGCTTCCACAGCTCTCTGAGGTAGAGAATTCTACAGATTCATGACCCTCTGAGAGAGGAACTTCCTTCTCTCCATCTTAAATGGGTGACCCCTTATTCTGAAACTATGCCCTCTAGTTCTAGATTCCCCCACGAGGGGAAACTTCCCCTCAGCATCTACCCTGTCAAGCCCCCTCAGAATCTTGTATGTTTCAATAAGATCACCTCTCATTCTTCTAAAGAGTACAATGAGTTCAAATGAGTACAGGCCCAACCTGCTCAATCTTTCTTCATAAGCCAACCCCTTCATCCCAGGAATCAACCAAGTGAAACTTCTCTGTTACCAGTTAGTGGACACCTGTTATTTTATTTAAAGTCAAGAGGAGGAGGAGGAAGAAGTATTATTTTCAATCCAAAGTATTTCCCTAAAAAGTATAGCAACTGCAAGAAACAAGGGCTGGGAGCGTCCATTGCTTGGCTAGGGGCAGGGGTGGGGAGCAGGGGGACTGCTAATATAGAAATTATCAGTCTCACGTAGAACTGCTTTGTTGAGTCTCTTAGTTAGAAAAGATCCTCAAACGTGACATATTCAATTCGGAGGTTATGCTCAGAATAAGGGGTCGGCCATTTAGGACTGAGATGAGGAGGAATTGCTTCACTCAGAGGGTGGTGAATTTTTGGAATTCTCTATCCCAGAGGGCTGTGGACGCTCAGTCTTTTGAGTATATTCAAGACCGAGGTCGCTAAATTTTTGAATATTACGGGAATCACGGGACATAGACAGTGCAGGAAAGTGGAGTCGAGGTAGAAGATCAGCCATGACCTTATTGAATGCTGGAACAGGCTCGAGTGGCCGAATGGCCTACTCCCACTCCTAATTCTCATGTTCTTGTTTTATGTTCTTATGCTGATAGGGTGAGATGAAGAGGGGTGGGAGGAGGCTCGTGTGGAGCATAAACACCGGCATGGACCAGCTGGGCTGAATAGTCTGTTTCTGTGCTGTACATTCTGTGTGACAGTGTTTGTTTTGTGGCCACGGAACTGTGATCATCAACATCCATCCCTGTCGGGGTCTTAAAAGGGAATCGAAGCTCATTCCAGCTCCAGTCAAGCATTCCACTCATCTGGGGGTGGGGAAGGGATGGGCTGGTGCTGGCGGTGCGGGAGGGGTGGAATGTGGGTGGGGGAGGGGTGGAATGTGGGTGGGGGAGGGGTTGAATGGTGCTGGGGGTGGGTATCCCCTATCGACCTCTTGGCTTTTCATTTCTGCACCTCGCACCTGCCCCTTTTTATGCCACATTTACACTTCCTCTAGACTCGTCTTTTTTTCTTTACTTGTCCAATTACCGTCCCTTTTTGTCTTGTGCCACCATTCCTTTTGTCATTTAATCTCTCCTGCCTTCCACCCTATCACAGACCTTCCCTTTTGTTCTGGATGTGTTAATTTGCAACATCTAAAGCTTTGATTGGCCCGCTTGGTTGATGAGTCCTGATTGCTGATTGGTCCCCTTCGAGGACAAGACACCCCCAGCAGTTTCTCTCGAATGCGTAATTAGAACCACCTTGTCTATGTAATCAGTGGCTTTGCAAAGTGTAATTTGAGCCTTTCTGACTACTGACTTTCCCCCTCTCTTGCCTCTATTTCTCTCTCCTTCTCTCCCTCTCTCTCTCTATCCCCCCTTCTATCCCCATCTCTCTTTCTCTGCCCTCTCTCTCCCCTTCCGATCTCCCCCTTTCTCTCTCTCACTACGATCCCTGCTCTCTCACTCCTTCCTCTCCATCTTCATCTTCACTTCACACTATATATACTCTCTCACCCTCTCTCTCTCCCCCTCCCCCCTCTCTCTCTCTCTCTCCCCTCTCTCTCTCTCCCCTCCCCCACCTCTCTCTCTGCCCCCTCACTCTCTCTCTCCCTCACCCCCCTCCCCCTCCCTCTTCCCCCCTCACCCCCTTCTCTCTCCCCTTCTCTCTCCCCCCCTCGCTCCCCCCTCTCGCCTCTCTCTCCCCCCATCCCCCTCTCTCCCCCCTCTCACCCCCCCTCTCTCTCCCCCCTCTCTCTACCCCCTCATCTCCGCCCCCTCTATCTCCCCCCCTCTCTCTCACACCCCTCTCTCTCTCCCCCGTCTCTCTCGCCCCCTCTCTCTCTCCCCACCCTCTCTCCTCCCCTTTTTCTCCCTCCTCTCTCTACCCCCCCTCTCTCTTCCCCACTCTCTCTCTCCCCCCTCCCCCCTCTCTCCCCCCTCTCTCTCCCCCCTCATCTCCGCCCCCTCTCTCTCCCCCCGTCTCTCTCGCCCCCTCTCTCTCTCCCCACCCTCTCTCTCCTCCCCTCTCTATCCCCCCTCTGTCTCTCCCCCCCTCTCTCTCTCCCCTCCCTCTCCCTCCCACCCTCTCTCTCCTCCCCTTTCTCTCCCTCCCCTTTCTCTCCCTCCTCTCTCTACCACCCTCTCTCTTCCCCACTCTCTCTCCCACCCCCTCTCTCTTCACCACTCTCTCTCTTCCCCCCCCTCTCTTCCCCCCCCTCTCTCCCCCCCTCTCTCCCACCTCTCTCCTCCCCCCTCCCCCCCCCCTCTCTCCCCCCTCTCTCCTCCCCCCTCCCCCCCCCCTCTCTCCCCCCTCTCTCCTCCCCCCTCTCTCCCCCCCCACTCTCCTCTCTCCCCCCCCACTCTCCTCTCTCTCCCTCTCTGCTCCCCTCTCTCTCTCTCTCTCTCGCTCCCCTCCCTCTCCTCTCTCTCTCTCTCCCTCTCTCTCTTTCTCTTCCCTGTCTCTCCCCATCTCTCTCTCTCCCCTTCTCTCTTCCCTTCTCTCTATCTCACTCTCCCTTTTTTTCTCTCAATCTCTCCCCCCCCACTCTCTCTCTCTATCTCTCCCCTATCAATCCTCTCTTCTCCTCCCGGCCAGCACAGATCCAGTGATGGGCTTTCTCCTACTGGGCTGAGCAAAGCATGGCCCATGTTGCACTGCGGCGCAACTGTGGGGTACAACACACACGGTCCCAGTGAGGGCGAACCTGGTCCCAGTGATGGCGAGCACGGTCCCAGTGATGGCGAGCACGGTCCCAGTGAGGGCGAGCACGGTCCCAGTGAGGGCGAGCACGGTCCCAGTGATGGAGAGCCCGGTCCCAGTGATGGCGAGCACGGTCCCAGTGATGGCGAGCACGGTCCCAGTGAGGGCGAGCACGGTCCCAGTGAGGGCGAGCACAGTCCCAGTGACGGCGAACCCGGTCCCAGTGAGGGCGAGCCCGGTCCCAGTGACGGCGAGCACGGTCCCAGTGACGGCGAGCACGGTCCCAGTGACGGCGAGCACGGTCCCAGTGACGGCGAACCCGGTCCCAGTGAGGGCGAGCACGGTCCCAGTAACGGCGAGCGCGGTCCCAGTGACGGCGAGCACGGTCCCAGTGACGGCGAGCCCGGTCCCAGTGACGGCGAGCACGGTCCCAGTGAGGGCGAGCACGGTCCCAGTGACGGCGAGCACGGTCCCAGTGACGGCGAGCACGGTCCCAGTGACGGCGAGCAGGGTCCCAGTGACGGCGAACCCGGTCCCAGTGACGGCGAGCACGGTCCCAGTGACGGCGAGCACGGTCCCAGTGAGGGCGAGCACGGTCCCAGTGACGGCGAGCACGGTCCCAGTGACGGCGAGCACGGTCCCAGTGACGGCGAGCAGGGTCCCAGTGACGGCGAACCCGGTCCCAGTGACGGCGAGCACGGTCCCAGTGACGGCGAGCACGGTCCCAGTGACGGCGAGCACGGTCCCAGTGACGGCGAACCCGGTCCCAGTGAGGGCGAACCCGGTCCCAGTGAGGGCGAGCACGGTTCCAGTGAGGGCGAGCACGGTCCCAGTGACGGCGAGCCCGGTCCCAGTGACGGCGAACCCGGTCCCAGTGAGGGCGAGCACGGTCCCAGTGACGGCGAGCACGGTCCCAGTGAGGGCGAGCACGGTCCCAGTGACGGCGAGCACGGTCCCAGTGACGGCGAGCACGGTCCCAGTGACGGCGAGCACGGTCCCAGTGACGGCGAGCACGGTCCCAATGACGGCGAGCACGGTCCCAGTGATGGCGAGCACGGTCCCAGTGAGGGCGAGCACGGTCCCAGTGACGGCGAGCACGGTCCCAGTGACGGCGAGCACGGTCCCAGTGAGGGCGAGCAAGGTCCCAGTGACGGCGAGCACGGTCCCAGTGACAGCGAGCACGGTCCCAGTGACGGCGAGCACGGTCCCAGTGACGGCGAGCACGGTCCCAGTGAGGGCGAGCAAGGTCCCAGTGAAGGCGAGCACGGTCCCAGTGACAGCGAGCCCGGTCCCAGTGACGGCGAGCACGGTCCCAGTGACGGCGAGCACGGTCCCAGTGACGGCGAGCACGGTCCCAGTGAGGGCGAGCACGGTCCCAGTGACGGCGAGCACGGTCCCAGTGACGGCGAGCACGGTCCCAGTGACGGCGAGCAGGGTCCCAGTGACGGCGAGCGCGGTCCCAGTGACGGCGAGCGCGGTCCCAGTGACGGCGAGCACGGTCCCAGTGAGGGCGAGCACGGTCCCAGTGACGCGAGCACGGTCCCAGTGACGGCGAGCACGGTCCCAGTGACGGCGAGCCCGGTCCCAGTGAGGGCGAGCACGGTCCCAGTGAGGGCGAGCACGGTCCCAGTGATGGAGAGCCCGGTCCCAGTGAGGGCGAGCACGGTCCCAGTGACGGCGAGCACGGTCCCAGTGAGGGCGAGCACGGTCCCAGTGACGGCGAGCCCGGTCCCAGTGACGGCGAGCACGGTCCCAGTGACGCGAGCACGGTCCCAGTGAGGGCGAGCACGGTCCCAGTGACGCGAGCACGGTCCCAGTGACGCGAGCACGGCCCCAGTGACGACGCACACGCGCGGCCAGACACCAAAATGGTTGTGCAGATAATTACTTTAATTTGTTCCTCCTTTCCCTGCCCTGACACTGGCTTAAAACCTGTTACATCTCCAACTTTTTCCAGTTCTGATGAAGGGTCATCAACCTGAAACATTAACTCTCGCTCCACAGGCTGCCTGACCTGTTGTGTTCCCAGTAATTGTCTGTCTTTATTATTGCATACAGGATCCTTGGCTTTAGAAATAGAGGGTTAGGGTACAAAATCAAGAAAGCTATGCCGATCCTTTATAAAACACTGGTTCGGCCTCACCTGGTGTATTGTGTCCAATTCTGGCAACCACATTTTAGAAAGATGTCAAGTCCATGAAGAGGGTGCAGAGGACATTTACTAGAATGGTACCAGGTTAAAAGACTTCAGTTATGTGGAGAGACTGGAGGAGCTGGGGTTGTTCTCCTTAAAGAGAAGAAGGTTAATAGAGGTGATTAAATAGAGGTGTTCAAAATTATGAAGGGTTTTGATGGAGTGAATGAGAGACTATTCCCACTGGCAGGAGGGTCAGTAACCAGAGGACACAGATTGAAGGTAATGGGCAAAAGAACCAGAGGGGAGATCAGGAGAATTTTTTAATGTTGTGATCTGGAACGCGCTGCCTGAAAGGGTGGTGGAAGCAGATCCACTGGTAACTTTCAGAAGAGTTGGATAAATACTTGAAGGGGAGAACATTGTAGGGCTATGGGGAAAGGGCAGGGGAGTGGGACTAATTGGATAGCTCATTCAGAGAGCCGGCATTGGCACGATGGCAAAAAGGCCTCCTTCTGCACTGTATCATTTTCTGATTCTTTGATTTTTTTTTCCCCCCACACCTCCCTGTTTTTACATGGAAAGTTTTTAGATTAAAATAAATGGGTAATTTTTCAAGTATCAAGCTAAAGATATTTTTTTTTCATTCCTGGGACGTCGCTGACAAGGCCAGTGTTTACTGCCCATCCCTAATTGTCATTGAGAAGGTGGTGGTGAGCTGCCTTCTTGAACCGCTGCAGTCCGTGTGGTGAAGGTACTCAGGTACTCCCACAATGCTGTTAGGGAGGGAGTTCCAGGATTTTGACCTAGCGACGATGAAGAAACGGCCGATATATTTCCCAGTCAGGATGGTGCGTGACTTGGAGGAGAACGTGGAGGGATGGTGTTCCCATGCATCTGCTGCCCTTGTCCTTCTAGGTGGTAGAGGTCTCAGATTTGGGAGGTGCTGCCGAAGAAGCCTTGGCAAGTTGCTGCAGTGCATCTTGTAGATGGTATATACTGCAGCTACAATGCGCCAGTGGTGGAGGGAGTGAATGTTTAAGGTGGTGGATGGGGTGCCAGTCAAGCGGGTTGCGTTGTCCTGGATGGTGTCGAGCTTCTTGAGTGTTGTTGGAGCTGCACTCATCCAGGCAAGTGGAGAGCATTCTATCACACTCCTGACTTGTGCCTTGTAGATGGCGAAGAGACTTTGGGGAGCCAGGAGGTGAGACAATCTCTGCAGAATACCCAGCTTGTTCTTGTAGCCACAGTATTTATGTGGCTGGTCCAGTTATGTTTCTCTAGTCAATGGTGAACCCCCAGGATGTTGATGGTGGTGATGCCATTGAATATCAAGGGTAGGTGGTTAGACTGGTGCTTGTGTGGCACAGATGTTACTTGCCACTTATTAGCCCAACCCTCACTGTCGTCCAGGTCTTTCTGCATGTGAGCATGGACTGCTTCATTCTCTGAGGAGTTGCAAATAGAACTGAACACTGTATAATCATCAGTGTACATCCCCACTTCTGACCTTATGATGGAGGGAAGGTCATTGATGAAGCAGCTGAAGATGGTTTGGCCTGAGGAACTCCTGCAGTGATATCCTGGGTGTGACATGATTGACCTCCAACAACCACAACCATCTTCCTTTGTGCTAGGTATGACTCCAGCCATTGGAGAGTATTTCCCCTGATTCCCATTGACTTAAATTTTACTAGGGCTCCTTGATGCTAGGACTCTGTTAAATGCTGCCTTGATATCAAGGGCAGCCACTCTCACCTCGCCTCTGGAATTCAGTTCTTTTGTCTATGTTTGGACCAAGGCTGTAATGAGGTCTGGATCCGAGTGATTCTGGCGGAACCCAAACTGAGCATCAGTGAGAAAGTTATTGGTGAGTAAGTACCACTTGATAGAACTGTTGATGACACCTTCCATCACTTTGCTGATGATTGAGAGTAGACTGATGGGGTGGTAATTGGCCGGATTGGATTTGTCCTGTTTTTTGTGGACAGGGCATATCTGGGCAGTTTTCCACATTGTCGGATAGATGCCAGTGTAGTAGCTCGACTGGAACAGCTTGACTAGAGGTGCAGCTGGTTCTGGAGCACAAGTCTTCAGCACAATAGCTGGGATGTTGCCAGGGCCCATAGCCTTTGCTGTATCCAGTGCGCTCAACCATGTCTTGATATCATATGGAATGAATTGAATTGGCTGAAGACTGGCTTCTGTAATCGTGGAGACCTCAGGAGGAGGCCAATATGAATCATCCACTTGGCACTTCTGGCTGTAGATGGTTGCAAACGCGTCAGCCTTGTCTTTTGCACTCGTGTGCTGGGCTCATTGAGGATGGGGATGTTCATGGAGCCTCCTCTTTCTGTCAGTTATTTAATGGTCCACCACCATTCATGACTGGATGTGGCAGGACTGCAGAGCTTTAATCTGATCTGTTGGTTGTGGGATCGCTTAGCCCTGTCTATGACATGCTGCATGTTGTCCTGTGTTGCAGTTTCCCCAGGTTGGCACCTCATTTTTAGGTACACCTAGTGCTGCTCCTGGCTTGCTCTTCTACACTCTTCATTGAACCAGGGTTGGTCTCCTGGCTTGATAGTAATGGTAGAGTGAAGGATATGCTGGGCCACAAGGTTACAGATTGTAGTGGAATACAATTCTGTCACTGGTGATGACCCACAGCGCCTCATGGATGCCCAGTTTTGAGCTGCTAGATCTGTTCTGAATCTATCCCATTTAGCACGGTGGTAGTGCCTCACAACACGATGGAGGCTGTCCTCAGCATGAAGACGGGATTTCGTCTGCACAAGGACTGTACGGTGGTCACTGCTACCAATGCTGTCATGGACAGATGCATCTGCGACAGGTAGATTGGTGAGGATGAGGTCAAGTAGGTTTTTCCCTTGTGCTGGTTCTCTCATCACGTGCCGCAGGCCCAGTCTGGCAGATATGTCATTCAGGACTCGGCCAGCTCGGTCAGTAGTGGTGCTACCCAGCCACACTTGGTGATGAACATTGAAGTCCCCCACCAGAGTACATTCTGTGCCCTTGCTACTCTCAGTGCTTCTTCCAAGTGGTGTTCAACATGGAGGAGTACTGATTCACCAGCTGAGGGAGGGCGGTAGGTGGTAATCAGCAGGAGGTTTCCTTGCCTGTTCTTGACCTGAAGCCACGATACTTCATGGAATCCAGAGTCAATGTTGAGGACTCCCAAGGCCACTCCTTCCCGACCTTTATACTACTGTGCCGCCACCTCTGGTGGGTCTATCCTGCCGATGGGACAGGACATACCCAGGGATGGTAATGGAGAAGTTTGGGACATTGGCTGAAAGGTATGATTCTGTGAGTGTGACTATGTCAGGCTGTTGCTTGTCTAGGCTGTGGGATAGCTCTCCCAGATGTTAGTGATGAGGACTTTTGCAGGGTCGCCTCGGCTGGGTGTGTCATTGTAGTGCCTAAGCCGGTGCCAGTGCCGAGGTCGGTACGGGTGGTCCGTCCGGTTTTATTCTTTTTATTAGTTTTCTGTAGCGGTTTGTTACAACTGTGTGACTTACTAGACCACTTCAGAGGGCAGTTAAGAGTCAACCACAATGCTATGGGTCTGGAGTCACATATAGGCCAGACCGGATGAGGACGGCAAATTTCTTTCCCTGAAGGAGTTCAGTGAACTAGATGGGTTTTTACGACAATCCAGTAGTTTCATGGTCACCGTTACTGATACTATACCAGCTTTTATTTATTCAACTGAATTTAAATTCCCAGCTGCCATGGAGGGATTTGAACTCATATCTCTGGATCATTAGTCCAGGCCTCTGGATTACTAGTCCAGTGACATGTACTGCACCCAGCAATACATATCAGGAATTTTAGGGCATGACCCTCACAATTTTCCATCCATTATTAAATTAAAAGAGCAAGTGTGACCTTAGCTCCTTTAATAAGACTCCAGAGTGCCGGGTACCTTGTGGGTGGCCTGCTTATATACTGTGCTCCCAAGGGATGCTGGGATCCCTTGGGACTCCAACAAGTGGGCCCTCTGGTGGTCAGGTGTCATGCGGGTTACAAAGGGTTAAATACATTACATCATTCCCCCGTGAAGTCAACAGTACACTTATTTGCAAGGTGAGACGATCTGGGGCTTTACGCTCCCTTGTCGATCATCTCGGTACAAATGCGGGGGTGAGTGGGTTGGTCAGTTCTTCACTGGGCTGTTGGGCAGCCGGCCTTGCCGGGCTGCTGGGGACGATGAGTTCGGCATTGTGGTTAACCATGATGTCAGTTGCCACTTCTGTGTGTGTTGGAGGGTCAAAGTTGGTGGTGTCCTCTTCAGGTTGTTCATAGCTGTTGAACCGCAATTTGATTTGGTCCAAATGTTTTCTGTGCGTTTGTCCATTGGCCAATTTGACCTGAAGCACCCTACTCCCCTCTTGGCTGTGACCATGCCAGCGAGCCATTTGGGACCATGTACATAATTGAGCACAAACACAGGATCATTGATCTCAATATCGCATGACAAATTTGCGCGGTCATGGTACACACTTTGTGGATGCCGCTTGCCCTCCACGTGATCATGGAGATCAGGGCGGACAAGAGAGAGCCTTGTTTTGAGCGCCCTTTTCATGAACAGCTCCGCTGGGAGAGCTCCGGTGAGTGAGTGGGGTCTGGTGCGGTAGCTGAGCAGCACTCAGGACAGCTGGGTCTGCAGGGAGCCTTCCGACACACGTTTCAAGCTTTGCTTGATGGTCTGAACTGCCCGTTCTGCCTGGCCGTTGGATGCGGGCTTGAACGGGGCAGATGTGGCATGTTTGATCCCGTTGCGGGTCATGAATTCCTTGAATTCAGCAATGGTGAAGCACGGCCCATTGTCGCTGACTAGAACATCAGGCAAGCCATGCGTGGTAAACATGGTTCGTAGGCATTCAATAGTGGCCGTGGATATGCTTACTGACATTATTGCACGTTCAATCCATTTTGAGTAAGCGTCCACGACAACCAAAAACATTTTGCCTAAAAATGGGCCCGCAGAGTCTACGTGGATCCTCGATCACGGTTTGGAGGGCCACAACTACAAAATTGGCACTGCCTCTCTGGGTGCGTTGCTCAGCTGAGAGCAAGTGTTGCACTGGCGCATGCATGACTCTAAATCTGAGTCAATGCCGGGCCACCACACGAGAGATCTGGCTATGACTTTCACCATTACAATGCCTGGATGGGTGCTGTGCAGTTCATAATTGAATGTATCTCTGCCTTTCTTGGGCAAGACCACGCGATTGTCCCACAATAGGCAGTCCGCCTGCAGGGACATTTCGTCTTTGCATCTGTGGAACCCCTCCTGAGTCTCCACTGGGACACCGGACCAGCTCCCATGGAGGACACAGTTTTTTTTACCAAAGACAACAATGGATCCTGGCTGGTCCAGGTCCTGATCTGGCGGGCCGTTCTCGAATGCCTTCATGACCATGAGCAAGTCCGCTGGCTGTGCCATTTCCACCCCAGTGGTGGGCAATGGCAGCCGACTGAGAGTATCTGCGCAGTTCTCTGTGCCCGGTCTGTGGCGGATTACATAGTTGTATACCGACAGCGTGAGCACCCATCTTTGGATGCGGGCAGAGGCATTGGTATTAATCCCTTTGCTCTCGGAGAACAGCGATATGAGTGGCTTGTGGTCAGTTTCAAGCTCAAACTTGAGGCCAAATAAGTACTGGTGCATTTTTTTCACTCCATTGATGCATGCCAGAACCTCTTTTTCAATCATGCTGTAGGCCCTTTCGGCCTTGGACAAACATCCTGGATGCATAAGCAACTGGTTGCAAAATCCCCGATTCATTAGCCTGTTGTAACACACACCCGATCCCGTATGACGACGCATCACAAGCTAGCACTAATCGTTTACAAGGGTTATTCAGGACAAGCAGTTTGTTTGAACACAACAGATTTCTGGCTTTCTTAAAGGCAGCCTCTTGTGAATTTCCCCATACCCAGTCGTCTCCCTTGCACAGTAGCACATGTAGGGGTTCAAGCAGGGTGCTGAACCTAGGTCGGAAATTACCAAAATAGTTCAGGAGTCCCAGGAACGACCGCAGCTCCGTCACGTTCTCTGGTCGTGGCATGTTCTTGATGGCCTCTGTCTTGGCGCGGTGGGTCTGATGCCGTCTGCTGCGATTCTTCTTCCCAACAACTCGACGTCCTGTGCCAGGAAAACACACTTCGAGCATTTCAACCTGAGTCTCACGTGATCCAACCCACTAAGAACCTCTTCCAGATTCTTCAAGTGCTCCATGGAGTCCCGACCTGTAACCAATATGTCGTCCTGGAAAACCACTGTGCAAGGAACCGACTTTAGCAGGCTCTCCATGTTCCGCAGGAAGATTGCTGTGGCCGACCGAATCCCGAATGGGCACTGGTTGTAGATAAACAGACCTTTGTGCGTGTTGATGCAGGTGAGGCCTTTCGAAGACTCCTCCGGCTCCTGCGTCATGTAGGCTGAGGTCAGGTCCAGCTTGGTGAACATCTTCCCTCCAGCCAGGGTCGCAAATAGGTCGTCTGCCTTGGATAGCGGGTACTGGTCCTGCAGCGAAAAATGGTTAATCGTTACTTTATAGTTCCCACAAATTCTAATCGTGCCGTCCTCCTTAAGTACCAGGACAATCAGACTGGCCCAGTCGTTGAATTCCATCGGCGCGATGATGCCTTCACATTGCAGCCTGTTCAGCTCAATTTCCACTTTTCCGCGCATCATGTACGGTACCGTCCGAGCCTTGTAGTGGATGGGTCGTGTACCAGGAACCAAATGGATCTGCACTTACGCCCCCTGGAAGCTTCCAATGCCTGGCTCGAACAACGATGGGAACTTGCTCAGAACCTGGGTACATGAGGCTTCGTCGACGGATGAAAGCACTTGGATGTCATCCCAGTTCCAGCGGATTTTTCCCAACCAGCTTCTGCCAAACAATGTGGGGCCATCTCCTGGCACAATCCACAGCGGGAGTTCGTATACTGCTCCGTCATAGGAGACTTTGACTTCAGCACCGCCAATTATAGGGATTAGTTCCTTGATGTGAAGTCCTTAGTTTGGTGTGAATAGAGCTGAGCTTGGGCCTGTGTGCCTTTTTGCCCCACAGCCTGTCGAAGGCCTTTTTACTCATTATGGACTGAATTGCCCCCATGTCCAGTTCCATAGATACTGGAATACCGTTCAGTTCAACTTTCAACATTATTGGTGGACACTTCGTAGTGAATGTGTGTACCCCGTACACTTCTGCCTCCTCCGTACGAGTCTCCAATTCAACCTGATCCACAGTGAATCGATCTTCCTCTGCAATGTGGTGGTTTGCAGGGTTTGCAGCTTGCCTTCACATTCGTTGGAGGTGTCCCATTGTTCTGCAACCATTGCACACATAGTTCTTAAAGCGGCATTGATGGGGCCGCTGATCACCTCCACAACGCCAACAAGGTGTTAACTGCCTCGCATTAACGATTGATGGCGGACTCTGGGTCAATTGAGATCGGGCCACAGCAGCCGGCATGTACGTTCTGCCATGTGCATTTCTGCTTGTGACCAACGTTACTTTATGCACAGTACTGACCGAATCATCTTTACTCTGCAAAATCTGTTTGGTGTTGTCGCTGGTGGACATAAATGCCTGGGCTATCGTTATGGCTTTACTTAGATTCGGAGTTTCTACAGTCAACAGTTTGTGAAGGATTGTCTCATGTGCAATTCAAAAAAGTCTCTGAGTATTTGTTCTAGGAATCCCTCAAACTCACAATGTCCTGCGAGGCACCTTAGTTCGGCGACATAGCTCGCCACTTCCTGGCCCTCCGATCGTTGACACGTGTAGGACTGATACCTCGCCATCAAAACGCTTTCCTTAGGATTTAGGTGCTCCAGACCAGCGTACACAATTCTTCGTCGGATTTCTCTGTCGGTTTTGCCGGGGCCAGGAGATTCTTCATGAGGCCATAGGTTGTTGCCCCACAGGCAGTTAGGAGGATCGCCCTTCGTTTGGTAGCGTTCTTGTCCCCTTTCAGCTCGTTGGCCACGAAGTATTGGTCGAGTCTCTCCACTGAGGCCTCCCAATCGTCCCCTTCTGAGAACTTCTCCAGGATACCGAATGTTCTTTGCATTTTTGCGCGGTTGATCGTTACCTCATCGCCAATTGGTACACTCATAATAAAGGATGAAACTGAGTATTGTGTACAATGAGCAAGTGTGACCTTCGCACCTTTAATAAGACTCCTGGGTGCAAGTACCTCGTGGGTGGCCCACTTATATACTGTGCTCCCAAGGGATGCTGTGATCCCTTGGGTTTCCAACAGGTGGGCCCTCTGATGGTCAGGTGTGATGCATTTCAATACATTTAAATACATTTCAAAACTCATGAGGATTGTGAGCCTAAATGCCTAATATCATAGAATGATACAGTGCAGAGGGAGGCCATTTGACCCATCGTGGCTGTGTAAGCTCCTTGAAAGAGCAATCCAATTAGTCCCACTCCCCTGTTCTTTCCCCATAACCCGGCAAATGTTTTCCTTTTGAAGTATTTATTTAATTCTCTTTTGAATTGAAACTTCTTACACCACCCTTGTAGGCAATGCAATACAAAGTTCTGTGTTGGGAGTGCAAATCTATAAAATTATCCCTTGTATGTCTCTTCCATCCCTGACTTGTTTGTCTTTTACAAGATGTCTTCATAAATAAGTAGGGAGGAGCATAGGAACAGGAGTGGGCCATTCAGCCCCTCGAGCCTGTTCCGCCATTCAGTTAGATCACAGCTAATCTGTAACTTAACTCCATCTGTCCGCCTTGGTTCCCTATCCTTTAATACCCTTACCCAACAAAAATCTATCAATTTCAGTTTTGAAATTTTCAATTAACCCCCAGCCTCGACAGTTTTTTTGGGGGAGAGAGTTCCAGATTTCCACTGCCCTTTGTGTGAAGAAGTGCTTCCTGACATCATCCCGAACGGCCTGGATCTAATTTTAAGGTTACGCCCCCTTGTTCTGGACCAGAGGAAATAGTTTCTACCTACCCTATCAATTCATTTTAATCATCTTAAACACCTCGATTAGATCACCCCTTAATCTTGTATGCGAGGGCATACAAGCCTAGTCTGTGCAACCTGTTCTCGTAATTTAACCCTTTTAGCCCCGGTATCATTCTGGTGAAAAAAGCTTTTTCTTAGAGTGAAGAACAGTAGGGGAGTCCTGTTTTTAGATTTGTCAACATGTAACGTGATGCAAGAACAGAAAAAGCTGGAAACACTCAGCAGGTCAGGCAGCATCTGTGGAGAGAGAAACAGAGTTAATGTTTCAGGTCAATGACCTTTCGTCAGGCCAGCAACATGACTTTGGACTTTGGAAGAATTTGTGTCATAGCATTGATTGATGCAGTTACCCAAACACTTTTTCACAAAGGAGTCCCATTAAAATTGTTACCTATTTCTTGTGATTAGAGAGCTCATGAATTTTCTTTCTTTGTTTTCAGAATGTATTCATTGCAGTTATCATAGAGACCTTTGCTGAAATAAGAGTTCAGTTTCAGCAGATGTGGGGGTCGAGAAGCAGCACGACCTCAACTGCCACAACACAGGTAATGTGTATACCGGGAGTTCATGCACGGAAATATCAAACAGCAGCAACGTGCATTTATATAGCGCCTTTAACGCAGTAAGACGTCCCAAGGCGCTTCATGGGAGTGATTATCAAACAAAATTTGACACTGAACCACATAAGGAGATGTTGAGACAGGTGACGAGGTAGGTTTTAAGGAGCATCTTAAAGGAAGAGAGGCAGCTGGAGAAGTTTAAGGAGGGAGTTCCAGAGCTTGGGTCTCCTTGGCAGCTGAAGGCAAAGCCACCAAAGGTTGAGTGATTAAAATCAGGGATGCTCAAGAGGCCAGAATTTGAAGAATCCTTACCCGGTCTGAGCCTATACTTGACTGCAATCCCATAGTGTCGAGTGCCTTAGAGGGAGTGCAGCGAAGGTTCACCAGACTTGTTCCTGGGTTGAGGGGATTGCAGTATGAGGAGAGATTGAGTAGACAAGGCCTATATTCCCTAGAGTTTAGAAGAATGAGAGGTGATCGATGATCTGATTGAAACATGTCAAATTCTTAAGGGGCTTGACAGGGTTAATGCTGAGAAAATGTTTCCCCTGGCTGGTGAATCTAGAACACGGGGTCACAGTCTCAGAGTAAGTGGTCGGCCATTCAGGACTGAGATGAGAAAACATTTCTTCACTCAGCGGATGATGAATCTTTGGAATTCTCTACCCCAGAGGGCTGTGGAGGCTGTCTTTGAGTATATTCAAGACCGAGATCGATAAATTTTGGGAAATTAAGGGATGTAGGGATAGTGCGGGAAGGTGGAGTTGAAGTCGATCAGCCATAATCTTATTGAATAGCGGAACAGGCTCGTAGGGTTAAATGACTGACTCTTGCTTCTATTTATGATGTTCTTATGTTCACATCAATGTGATTGATTCATAACTCCCTTCTGAAGTGGCCTCGCAAGCAATGTTCCCTGTAAATAAAAATTCTGGGTGCTCGGCCCTTCAGCCCATTCAGAATATCATGGGTGGTTTTTCCTATTTAAACGCCAGTGAACCGGCGGCTTGGGAGCTGCAGGGAGCGGCCATGCAGCTTTAAGGGAAGATTGCTAGTAAGCCTCACCATTGTAACAAACTCGGGGGCAACTCGGGACGTGCAGTAGATGCTGGCCTTGTCAGGGACGCCCACATCCTCACAATAAATATTTTTTTAAAGATCCAGTGTGGCAAATTTCCACTGCGTGTCCCGCTACTGCCCACCTGAATAGTCCCCCCGCCCCCCCCACCCCACCCCCAATACATACCTCCCAGAATTGGGCACTCACCACACAATCATAGCTCTGTTTCATGGATTTTTAATATGACAGCGAGATTACTTTTTCTGAACTCTGCCAGGATTTCACCACCTATATATTAAGCAGATCGATAGATTCTTGGGCACTAAGGGAATTAAGGGATGCGGGGATTGGGTGGGAAAGTGGATTGAGGTCAAACATCAGCCATGATCTTATTGAATGGTGGAGCAGACTCGAGGGGCCATATGGCCAACTCCTGCTCCTAATTCTTATGTTTTTATGTAAGCAGAAGCTGTCAACAGTGACAGTGAGTTGCATTCACATAACTAGCAATCGTAAATTATGGCTCTTCACACTCTAAGGAATATAACTGTGATTCCGTTTCACTGGTGATCTGTGCTGTCTTCATCTCAAGGCTTTGATGTATAATTTTATTGTCCAGAATTAGGATTGTTCATGCCACTGAAATCTTCAAAATAAAAAGCATACCTTGAATTGACTTAATGGTCCGCTTCACAACAATGAAATAGAACAGCGGGCGATGGGAGTGTTCGTTTAATTTTGAGAATAGTTGCCATAACTCACATACACGACTAGCGTCCATTTGTTCCCGGTCCTTCATACCTGATGCATTATGAAATGTTTTTTTTTCCCTTCAGTTAATCATAAAAATAGAAAATGCTGGAAACACTCAGCAGGTCAGGCAGTATCTGTGAAAATCTCTGATGATTGCACAGATGTTGCCTGACCTGCTGAGTGCTTTTCAGCATTTTCTCTTTCTCTTTCTGATTTCCAGCCGCCGCAGAATTTTGCTTTTGTGATATTGCAAAGACTATGTCCTGCCGCAGAAAACATAACTATTCACTGTGAAAGGAAAGTGTATGTGTTTATTGTTTAGTTTCCTGTATGTACAAGGGCCAGTCTTTCAAGTACACATGTCTGGCAGGCATGTCTGTCCACTAGCGTTTGGAAAACCAGCTCTATACTATCGACTGCGCAATTTCACTTTTATCGTGGCAACAGACTTTATGTGGGGGATTTATACACCCAACGACGAGTGGGTAGGTAAAAATATTAAAATTCTCAACCCCGACCCCTTCTGGTTTTAATGGAGGCGGGATGAGGGGCAGGTGACCAATCCGCTCTCGTGAGGCGAGACAAGTGGCGGGCGACCAATCCGCTCTCGGGAGGCGAGACAAGTGGCGGGTGACCAATTCACTCTCGGGAAGCGCGACAAGGGGTGGGCGACCAATCCACTCTCGGGAAGCGAGACAAGGGGCGGGCGACCAATCCGCTCGGGAGGTGGGACGAGGGGCGGGCGACCAATCTGCTCACGGGATGCAGGTCCCTCACTAAAATCTTTCAACGAGGCTGTGTGCCTCCATTTTAAACAGGGTTTGCATTTTCAGCGTGTGGAGGTCGGGATTCCGGGAAGTTGGTGGATCTGTGAGGGGAGCATGCTTCCAGCACTGCTTGCGGGCCAGACAGAGCAGGAGAGTTTCCTTCAGGCTCAACGAGCTTCCCGCTGCATAATCGGACTCCCGCAATCATCCGATTTACCCCCCGCACCCCGCCCCTCCCCCCCCCCCTCACCCCCATCTATCTGGCTGTCTGCCGGGAAATCTGCTGAAAAAAAATTGAGGAACCATCCTGCCGTTAAATTCAGCAGGACCTGCACAAAACCCTTACTTCTGGATCTCCCGTCTGAAAATCCCATCCCACTATGCCCCCGCACTTCCACCAATCTATTTCTGACTCTGAGTTAACCTTTGGGCACAATGTATCTGATGTATTGAGTTCACTGAGTGGCAGTGAGATGTACGCTGCATTAATGCTATGTCAAAATAGTGACTCAAACTACTTCACCTATTCCATGAATTAGCACAGAAGGAGACTATTCGGCCCATCATGCCTGTGCCAGCTCTTTGAAAGAGCGATCCAATTAGTCCCACTCCTCCTGCTCTTTCCCTATAGCCCTATAAATTTTTCCTTTTCGAATATATATCCAATTCCCTTTTAAAAGTTACTATTGAATCTGCTCCCATCGCCATTTCAGGCAGAATATTCCTGATCATAACAACTTAAATTCTCAATTCTTCTCTGGTTCTTTGCCACTTATCTTAAATTTGTGACCTCTGGTGCGGGTCGGCAACCAGTTTCTCCTTATTTACTCGATCAAAACCCTTCAATGATTTCGAACAGCTCTATTAAATCTCCGCTTAGCCATTGCTGCTCTGGAGAACAATCCCAACTTCACGCGTCTTCTTCGGCAGCACCTCCCAAACCCGTGTCCTTTACCACCTAGAAGGACAAGGGCAGCAGGTGCATGGGAACATCATCACCTCCAAGTTACACACACCATCCCGACTTGGAAATATATCACCGTTCCTTCATCATCGCTGGGTCAAAATCCTGAAAATCCCTCCCTAACAGCACTGTGGGAGTACCACATGGTTCAAGAAGGCAGCTCACCATCATTTCTCGAGGGCAATTAGGGATGGGCAATAAATGCTGGCCTTACCAGCGACACCCACATCCCAAGAACGACTTAAAAAAAAAATCTCTCCACAGACCTCTGTGTAGTAAAGATTATTGAACCTGTGTACTATTTTCTGGTTATTTAAAGCAGGTATGTGAGTGAGCAGAATTGTCTTTTCTCTGTAGATGTTCCATGAAGATGCAGCAGGTGGATGGCAGCTGGTGGCGGTGGACATGAACAAGCCTCAGGGCAGAGCCCCAGCATGCTTGCAGGTAGTACCGTGATTGCTGATTGATTAACATGTATGTATGTCTTCTCTTGGACTAGGATTTCTGTAATATTGCTAACAACAACTTGCATTTGTATAGCATCTTGAAGGAATGAAAGACTTGCATTTATATGGCGCCTTTCATGACCACCGGACGTCCCAAAGTGCTTTACAGCCAATGAAACACTTTTTGAAGTGTAGTCACTGTTATAATGTGGGAAACGCGGCAGCCAATTTACACACAGCATGCTCCCACAAACAGCAATGTGATAATTAGCCTGACATCTGTGGTTGGGAAAAAGTTGGAGTCCATTATTAAAGGAGCAGTAGCAGGACATTTGGAAAAGCAAAATTTGGTCAGGCAGAGTCAGCATGGATTTATGAAGGAGAAGTCATGTTTGACAAATTTGCTGGAATTATTTGAGGATGTAACAAACATGGTGGATAAAGGGGAACCAGTGGATGTGGTGTATTTGGACTTCCAGAAGGCATTTGACAAGGTGCCACATAAAAGGTTATTGCACAAGATAAAAGTTCACCGGGTTGGGGTTAATATATTAGCATGGATAGAGGATTGGCTAACTAACAGAAAACAGAGAGTCGGGATAAATGATTCATTCTCTGGTTGGCAACCAATAACCAGTGGGGTGCTGCAGGGATCAGTGCTGGGACCCCAACTATTTACAATCTATATTAACGACTTGGAAGAAGGGACTGAGTGTAACATAGCCAAGTTTGCTGACGATACAAAGATGGGAGGAAAAGCAATGTGTGATGAGGACACAAAAAATCTGCAAAAGGACATAGACAGGCTAACTGAGTTGGCAAAAATTTGGCAGATGGAGTGTAATGTTGGAAAGTGTGACGACATGCAATTTGGCAGAAAAAAAATCAAAGAGCAAGTTATTATTTAAATGGAGAAAGATTTTAAAGTGCTGCAGTACAGCGAGACCTGGGGGTACTTGTTCATGAAACACAAAAGGATAGTATGCAGGTACAGCAAGTGATCAGGAAGGCCAATGGAATCTTGGCCTTTATCGCAAAACTTCCCTGCTTTTATAAAAGCAGGGAAGTCTTGCTACAACTATACAGGGTATTGGTGAGGCCACACCTGGAATACTGCGTGCAGTTTTGGTTTCCATATTTACGAAAGGATATACTTGCTTTGGAGGCAGTTCAGAGAAGGTTCACAAGGTTGATTCCAGAGATGAGGGGGTTGACTTATGAGGAAAGGTTGAGTAGGTTGGGCCTCTGCCATTGGAATTCAGGTGATCTTATCGAAAGCTATAAGATTATGAGGGGGCTTGACAAGGTGGATGCAGAGAGGATGTTTCCACTGATGGGGGAAGAGTACAACTAGAGGGCATGATCTTAGAATAAGGAGAAATTTCTTCTCTCGGAGGGTTATAAATCTGTGGAATTCGCAGCCTCAGAGAGCTGTGGAAGCTGGGACATTGAATAAATTTAAGACAGAAATAGACAGTTTCTTAAATGATAAAGGGATAAAGGGTTATGGGGAGCGGGCAGGGAGGTGGAGCTGAGTCCATAATCAGATCAACCATGATCTTATTGAATGGCGGAGCAGGCTCGAGGGGTCGTATGGTCTACTCCTGTTCCTATTTCTTATGTTCTTAATGACCAGTTCATCTGCTTTAGTAATGTTGGTTGAATGATAGATATTGGCCAGGACACCAGGGATAACTCCCCTGCTCCTCTTCGAAATAATGCCATGGATTCCTTTACATCCACCTGAGAGAGCAGACGAGACCTTGGTTTATGTCCCATCCGAAAGATGGCACATCCGACAGTGCAGCATTCCTTCAGCACTGCACTGGGAGTGTCAGCCTAGATATTTTGTGCTCAAGTCCTGGAGATATTAGGACAGGTGACCAAAAGCTTGGCCAAAGAGACCAGTTTTCAGGAGACTCTTAAAGGAGGAGAGAGAGAGGAAGAGGTTTTGTGAAGAAATTCCAGCGCTTGGGGCCTACAGTCAGGGTAGCAAATATTATCTTTCACACTGTATCTGAGTAATAATCTAAAACCAACATAGTGAGAAGTGTATTGAAATGTAAGCAAATTGTTTAAATTGCTCCCAGGGATATGGGAGGAAGTTTTGTGCTGTGAATTTTTCCATGCTCGCTGTCAACATTCTCCAATCAGACAGCAGGAAGTGCAGTTCTTAAAGGTTAAGCCGAATTGTGTTAATTTTCCCTTAGAATCATAGGGCTCAATTTTCCACAAGTGTTTTTTGGCACAGTTGAAGAGGTACGTCGATTTTTTTAGTGGCCCAATTGCAGCAAACAAAATCCCAAGTTTCGGCGGAATTAACTTTGAATTTGGAGCAGCGCATATTGGCCTTAAGCTTTGTGGGTGGAGCTTAAGGCCTGTGTCAAAAACTGATGTTGCTAGGGTAACGAGGGACGCTCAGAAGAGCTGAGGTTGGAACTGAAAAAGGGCTGAGGCTGGGCTGGGCTGGAAACTGAAGCCGCTGCCATCCCAGGCGGAAAGAACCCCGCTCCGGCCCGCCCGACTTATTATGAGCAACCCACTGGATTTGTAACACATAAACTTATCTTTCTTTCCTCCCCGCCTCTCCTTATTTTCTCTCCTCCTCTTCTGGAGGCTCTGGCTCACTTAGTATGAATGCTCGGACACCATCCATTCTTCAGTGCCTTGACCAGGTGAGATAGTTAATCTCAGCCAAAGAGGTAATGTGAGCCAGTGCGGGGTCCTTTCGGCCCGGGAAGGCAGTGAGCCGGTGCGGGGTCCTTTCGGCCCGGGAAGGCAGTGAGCCGGTGCGGGGTCCTTTCGGCCCGGGATGGCAGTGAGCCGGTGCGTGGTCTTTTCGGCCTGGGATGGCAGTGAGCCGGTGCGTGGTCTTTTCGGCCTGGGATGGCAGTGAGCCGGTGCGTGGTCCTTTCGGCCCGGGATGGCAGCAGGCCGGCCCGCACCTATCCCGGGTCGAAATGACCCACCGACCTGCCCTGTCTTCAGCTCCGCTGAATAACGGCGTCTCCTCTCCGCCAATTTTCTCTTCTCTGCGCCGATTCCCTTAAGTGTAGGGAAAGTTTTTCACAAGGGTGCAGTGTGCCACTTTAGATAAAATCGTACTTGGTCAGACTCGGTTAAATGGCCAGAAGTGCCGCACACGACAGGTTCCGCCTCCAGTGACGTAAAAAAATTGGGAACTAAAAAAATCGGACGCACCTACTTTAGAACGGCGCAGAAACCTTGGCCAAAGTTGCAGATTATTGTCTGCTCCAAAAAATAAGCTGCATATGTCAAAAGAACAGCGCAGAATGGTGGCCAAAATTGAGCCCATATAATGGTTCAGCACAGAAGGAGGCCATTCAATCCATCGTGCCGATGCCGGCTCTTTGAAAGTGCTATCTGTTTAGTCCCACTTCCCCTGCTCTTTCCTCATAGCCCTGCAAATTTTTCATTTTCAAATATTTATCCAATTCCCTTTTGAAAGTTACTATTGAATCTCCTTACACCACCCTGTCAGGCAGTGTGTCCAGATCACAACAACTTGCTCCATTAAACATTTCTCCTTACCTCCCCTCTGGTTATTTTGCCAATTACCTTCAATCTGTATCCTCTGGTTACTGACCCTACTGCCAGTAGAAACAGTTTATCCCTATTTACTGTATCAAAACCCCTCAAGAACTGCTCTTGTTTTGAGATAGAAATCCTAATTTCAGTGTGTTTCATGAAGTGAAATATAAATCTTGTTAATTATTATGTGCGTATTGGTAAACTTTGAACTCCTCCAGATGTGAAATGACTATGCCGTGACTGCATTTATGTTTTCACCTTTTACACCCAGTCTCCACATCTGGGGGGTAATTTCTACATTGGCAAATATCGGATCAGCCGCCCGTTCCTTTGAGGTCAGTTCCACTGCAAAAGTTTAGTGGTCTCCCTCAGCATTTGACTCAGACATGCCTGTGGCCCTTTATACAATGTAATCTCATAAGAACATAAGAAATAGGAGCAGGAGTAGGCCATACGGCCGCTCGAGCCTGCTCCATCATTTAATATGATCATGGTTAATCCGATCATAGACTCAGCTCCACTTCCCTGCCCCGGTCCCCATAACCCCTTATTCCCTTATCGTTTAAGAAACTGTCTATTTCTGTCTTAAATTTATTCAATGTTCCAGCTTCCACAGCTCTCTGAGTCAGCGAATTCCACAGATCCACATCCCTCTGAGAGAAGAAATTTCTCCTCATCTCAGTTTTCAATGGGCGGCCCTTTATTCTAAGATTATGCCCTCTAGTTCTAGTCTCCCCCATCAGTGGAAACATCCTCTCTGCATCCACCTTGTCAAGCCTCCTCATAATCTTATACCTTTCGATAAGATCACCTCTCATTCTTCTGAATTCCAATGAGTAGAGGCACAACCTACTCAACCTTTCCTCATAAGTCCAGCCCCTCATCTCTGGAATCAACCTTGTGAACCTTCTCTGAACTGTCTCCAAAGCAAGTATATCCTTTCATAAATATGGAAACCAAAACTGCACGCAGTATTCCAGGTGTGGCCTCACCAATACCCTGTATAACTGTAGCAAGACTTCCCTGCTTTTATACTCCATCTCCTTTGCAATAAAGGTCAAGATTCCATTGGTCTTCCTGATCACTTGCTGTACCTGCATACTAACCTTTTGTGTTTCATGCACAAGTACCCCCAGATCCCGCTGCACTGCAGCACTTTGCAATCTTTCTCTATTTAAATAATAACATGCTCTTTGATTTTTTTTCTGCCAAATTGCATGACCTCACACTTTCCAACATTACACTCCATCTGCCAAATTTTTGCCCACTTACTTAGCCTGTCTGTGTCCTTTTGCAGATTTTTTGTGTTCTCCTCACACATTGCTTTTCCTCCCATCTTTGTATCGTCGGCAAACTTGGCTACATTACACTCGATCCCTTCCTCCAAGTCGTTAATATAGATTGTAAATAGTTGGGGTCCCGGCACTGATCCCTGCAGCACCCCACTGGTTACTGATTGCCAACCCGAGAATGAACCATTTATCCCGACTCTCTGTTTTCTGTTAGTTAGCCAATCCTCTATCCATGCTAATATATTACTCCCAACCCCATGAACTTTTATCTTGTGCAGTAACCTTTTATGTGGCACCTTGTCAAATGCCTTCTGGAAGTCCACACCACATCTACAGTAAAATACCGATCGTCCTAAACTTGGAGTGCCTAATATCTTCTTCTTTCGTATGGTAGTAGCAAAGCAAATCAAATGTCAATATCTAAGTTGGATACCCAGACCAAAGCTTCCAGTGTAACAGTGTGGATATCTTGTGGCTATGAATTTACTCTGAGATCAGTGCTCAATGATATGCTCCAGGATCTGATCAGGAACTTCACAATCACATGATGGGGATGCTTTAATATTCCATCTATGGAGAAGGTGGCAGCATCCACCATGACCAGTTCTGAGGTGGTTGATAGTTGTCCACTGTTTGCGAGGAAGGTTTGATCCTTTAGGTTGTACTGTGGGGTCTTCTATAAGGAATCCATTCCGTTTGTCACAGTTCTTCCAAGCATTTCGCCATCGGTCATCAAGGCTGTCGGGAGATCGCTGAAGGGCTGCGGCGATGGTCTAAATGGCCTTCTAGATTTGAAACGGGTTGGTGGTAGGTTGTTCAAGTTGGTCTGGATCGGCATGTCTTTGCTGGTGTAGCAGTTGTATTCTCTGGAGACTGTAAATTCGCGGCGTAGTTGTGGTGGTGTGATGTTCGCAAGCACGGACAGCCAAGGTATTGGTGCCAATAAAAGCATACTGGTGATAATTCTCAGGGTTGAATTCAGCTGGACATCAATGGATTTGACATGCAGACTCGATAGCCAAGCCGGAGAGCAGTACTCTGCTGTAGAGTACACAAGTGCCTGTTGTGTGCAGCCTGCTTCCATTGGCTCTACACACTGGACTGTCCAAGTTTAGAATGGCCATGGGATCAGTAGGTTAATGGAGATGAGAGGCAACATGCTTGAAAGAATAAGCCTTGCATCAGTAAGTAGATAGATTGGGGGTAATCTGCCAGTAGTAGATTGTTCACCTGCTCTATACCTAGCACGATTTTTTTTTTCCTTTCAATCGATTTCACTGGTTTATAACAGGCAGTCAGTCCACCATCATCAGTTAACCGATCTGCCAAAGGTGAACATCCATGCCATTGCTTTTGGATTAGCAACGCTGATATGTGGCCGAGTTTGTAGCATTACAAAAAACGTACAGCACAGAAACAGACCATTCGGCCCAGTGGGTCAGCCATTTAGGACTGAGATGAAGAGAAATTTCTTAATCAGAGGGTTGTGAATCTTTGGAAATTCTCTACTCCAGAGAGCTGTGGATGCTCAGTCATTGAGTATATTCAAGGCTGAGATTGATAGAATTTTGGGCTCTGTGGGAATCGGGTGGGAAGGTGGACTTGAGGTAGAAGATCAGCCATGATCTTGTTTCTCATGTTCATGCGTTCTTAACTGGTCCGTGCCGATGTTTATGCTCCACACGAGCATCCGCCCACTCCTCTTTATCTCACCCCATCAACATAGCCTTCTATTGCTTTCTCCCTCGTGCTTATTTAGTTCCCCCTTAAATGTATCTGTACTATTCACCTCAACCACTCCCTGTGGTAGCCAGTTCTACATTCCCACCACTCACTGGGTAAAGAAGTTTCTCATGAATTCCTTATTGGATTTATTAGTGACTACCTTATATTTATGGCCCCTAGTTCTAGTCTCTCCCAGAAGTGGGAACATCCTCTCTGCGTCTACTTGGTCGAACCCCTTCATGATCTCATATGTGCAACATTGAACGATTTGGGGTTTGAGTCGCTATCCCTCAATCAACACAACAAAAACATATTATCTGATCATTATCACATTTCTGTTTATGGGAGCTTGCTGTGCGTAAATTGGCTACCGCATTTCTTACATTTCTTACAGTACTTCAAAAAGTACTTCATTGGCTGCAAAACGCTTTGGGACGTCCGGTGGTCATGAATGACGCAGTAGAAATGTAAGTCTTTCTTTCCATCAAGTAGAATCTCTCCATTATCATTCATGGTTTAATGAAAGTGATGAGATATGACGGGCAAAGGATGGAGAGGCAGTATGAGCCTAACTATATCAGCAAGGGCAGAAATAGAATAAAAACCTAGGTCGATGTTATCTGAGAACTTATTATCTTGGGTGTCGGCATTATTCTATTCAATTGGATAACTTTGGATTTTGAAAAATAGCCTGCGGTTCCCTTTGTATGAAGCAGCATGAATTGCTCCGATTTATTCCTGTAAGGATGATCGTGCTGTACTGATTCTGCACTGTCAGTTGATGTTGATGTTTCTAAATTTAATCAGCTTAAAGAAGAATTTAAGTGGCCAAACGGGACGGTTAATTAGAATTATTTGGTCAATTACCGCCCCAATCGATGGGGAATCGAGGGAAATTGCCCTCTTTTTTTCTTCTGAAAAATCATTGGGGCGGTGTTTGGTGCGGCAGAGGGGCAGAAGCGAGTTGGGAGCGGGGTGGGAGGCGGGTGGTGACGTCAGCACAATGCTGATGACATCAGCACAACGCGGACGTGCTGCGTCACGCTGACGCTTAGCAACGTCTCTCCCCCTTCACTTAAAGGGGAGGGACGGTGCGAGGCCTACTTGGCGCCCACTGGGCCACCAGGGAGGGCTTCGCCCAGGCCAGCGGACTTTGAGGCGGTAACTACTCTTTTTTAAAAAAAAAGGGCAACTTCGGCCCCTAAAAATAGAGAAGAAGTGAATTGCTTTGATTTTGCTTCATTCAAAACATCTGTTCAACATCCTCTCCAATTTCCCCTCGAGGCAGTGCACTCGTCTTTTCTTTCATTAATCCGACCTCCTCCCCTCTCTCCATGCTGCCTGACCTGCTGAGTGTTTCCAGCTTTTTCTACTTTTCTCCCTGTTTGTGCCGCTCCCACAGTATTTTGATTTTTCTATGTTACGGAAGAATGGTCGTATATTTTCTCTAATTTGGTCTGTAGAATCAGAATCACACAAATATTATGACATCGAAGGAGGCCATTCGGCCCATCGTGTCGGTGCCAGTCGAAAAAGAGCTATCCAGTCGAATCCCACCTTTCAGTACTAGGTCCGTAACCCTGTAGGTTATGGCTCTTTAAGTGCACATCCAAGAACCTTTCAAATGTGATGAGGGTTTCTGCCTTACCACTCTTTCAGGCAGTGAGTTCGACTCCCACCACCCTCTGAGTGAAGAAATGTTTCCTCATCTCCCCTCTAATCCTTCCACCAACTACTTTAAATCTATGCCCCCAGGTTATTGGCCCCTCTGCTAAGGGAAATAGGTCCTTCCTATCCACTCTATCTCGGCCCCTCATAATTTTATACACCTCAATTAAATCTCCCCTCGGCCTCCTCTGTTCCAAGGAAAACAACCCCAGACTTTCCTCATAACTAAATTTTCCAGTCCTGGCAACATCCTTATATATTTCCTCTGCACCCTTCCTAGTGCAGTCACATCCTTCCTTTATTGTGGTGACCAGAACTGCACACAGTACTCAAGCTGTGCCTAACTACAGAATAACTTCCCTGCTCTTGTATTCTACACCTTGGCTAATAAATGAAAGCATTCTGTATGCCTTTTTAACAACCTTATTGGCCTATCCTGCTACCTGTAAGAATCCCTCTGTTCCTCCACACCTCTCAGTATCCTCCCATTTATTGTGTATTCCCTTGCCTCGTTGCCTGTCCCTAAATACATTACCTCACACTTTTCCAAATTGAATGCCATTTGCACTTTTCTGCCCAACTAATTGATATCTTCCTACAGTCTGAAGCTTTCCTCCTCACTGTCAACCACACGGCCAATTTATGTATCATCTGAAAATGTTTTTTATCATACCCCCTACATTTAAGTTTAAATCATTAATATATACGTCAAAAAGTAAGGGACCGAGTACTGAGCCATGTAGAACCCCGCTGGAAACAGCCTTCCAATCACAAAAACTCTCCTCAACCATTACCTTTTGCTTCCTGCCACTGAGCCAATTTTGGATCCAAGTTGCCACTCTCTCTTGGATCCCATGGACTTTTACTTTTTTGAATAGCCTGCCATGTGGTGCTTGATAAAAAGCCTTGCTAAAATCCATGTAGACTACATCAAACGCACTGCCCTCATCGACCGTCCTTGATACCTCCTCAAAGAACTCAATCAAGTTAGTCAGACACAACCTTCCCTTAACAAATCCATGTAGACTGTCCTTGATTAATATATGTCTCTCTAAATGAAGGTTTATACTGTCCCTCAGAATTGATTCCAGTAATTTGCCCAGTGCTGGTCCTCATGCCAGTGTTTATGCTCCACATGAGCCTCCTCGTGCCTACTTCATCTCACCTTATCAGCATAACCTTCTATTCCTTTCTCCATCATCTGTTTATCTAGCTTCCCTTAAATGCAACTATGCTATTCTCCTCAACCACTCCTTGTTCTATATTCTAACCACTCTCTAGGTGAAGAAATGTCTCCTGAATTCCTTATTGGACTTATTACTGATTGTTTTATATTTATGACCCCTAGTTTTGGTCTCCTCCACAAGTAGAAACATTTTCTCTATGTCTATGCTATCAAACCCTTTCATAATTTTAAAGGCCCCTATTAGGTCACCCCTCAGTCTTCTCTTTTCGAGAGAAAAGATCCCCAGCCTGTTCAGCCTTTCCTGAAGGCTATAACCTCTCAGTTCTGGTACCAACCCTGCAGATTAGAGCTTGGAATGAACCTAATTCTCAAAGTTGAACATTAACCTGCTTGTTATGCTTGGAGAGGGTGCAGAGGAGCTTTACAATCATGTGACCAGGGAGGAGAGACTGCAGAAGCTGGGATTGTTCGCCTTGGAGCAGGGAAGGTTAAGGGAAGATTTGATAGAGATGTTCGAAATTATGAAGGGTTTTGTTGACGTAAATAAGGAGGAACTGTTTCCAGAGGCAGGAGGGTCGGTAACCAGAGGACACAGATTTAAGGTAATTGACAAAAGAACCAGAGGGGAGATGAGAATATTTTTTGTGCAGCGAGTTGTTGTGATCTGGAATGCACTGCCTGAAAGTGGTGGAAGTGGATTCAATAGTAACTTTCAAAAGGATATATACTTGAAAAGGAAAAATTTGCAGGGTTATGGGGAAAGGGCAGGGGGAGTGGGACTAATTGGATAGCTCTTTCAAAGAACCGGCACGAGCACAATGGGCCGAATGGCCTCCCTCTGTGCTATATGATTCTAAAGAGAGGATAGATGATCTTTCATTCCAGCCTCTGGAATTCTGTATGATTGTCAGCAAATTTATACGCTCTGTACAAAAGAGGGAAGAAAAAGCAAATGGTGCATATGTGCCAAGAAACTGGTGTTCTGCGTTCCAGTCTATTGAAAGACGCCTAAAGCACGAGAACTAATCATTTTCAATTACACCATACGAGTACTTATGTATAACGTGACAAGATCTGAAAGCTGAACAGAAACAATTAAGCTTACAGTTGTAGCCAGAAGAGTAAGCTACAGTGCAAGGTTGTTGGTTGGTGGATAATAGTTCTGATGACTTGATGACTTCCCTTGTGAAAAAAAATAAAAGAAAGATTTGCATTTCTATAGTGCCTTTCACAACCTCAGGACGTCCCAAAGCGCTTTACAGCCAATGAAGTACTTTTTGAAGTGTAGTCACCGTTGTAATGTAGGAAACGTGGCAGCCAATTTGTGCACAGCAAGCTCCCACAAATAGCAATGTGATAATAACCAGATAATCTGTTTAATGATGTTGGTTGCACTTTGACGTGTAGGCACTGTTGTAGTGTAGGAAACGCGGCAGCCAAATTGCACACAGCTGTGTGATAATGACCAGATAATGTATTTTAGTGATGTTGGTTGAAACATAGAACCAGAGAAACATAGAAAATAGGTGCAGGAGTAGGCCATTGGCTGATCATTCACCTCAGTACCCCTTTCATGGTTTCTCTCCATACCCCTTCATCCCTTTAGCCATAAGGGCCATACCTAACCCCCTCTTGAATATATCTAACGAACTGGCATCAACAACTCTCTGCAGTAGAGAATTCCACAGGTTCACAACTCTTTGAGTGAAGAAATTTCTCCTCATCTCGGTCCTAAATGGCTTGCCCCTTATCCTTAGGCTGTGACCCCTGGTTTTGGACTTCACCAACATCGGGAACATTCTTCCTGCATCTAACCTGTCCAGTCCCGTCAGAATTTTATATGTTTCTATGAGATCCCCTCTCATTCTTCTAAACTCCAGTGAATACAGGCCCAGTCGATCCAGTCTCTCCTCATATGTCAGTCCTGCCATCCCGGGAATCAGTCTGGTGAACCTTCGCTGCACTCCCTCAATAGCAAGAACGCCCTTCCTCAGATTAGGAGACCAAAACTGAACACAATATTCCAGGTGAGGCCTCACCAAGGCCATGTACAACTGCAGTAAGACCTCCGTGCTCCTATATTCAAATCCCCTAGCTATGAAGGCCAACATGCCATTTGCCTTCTTCACCGCCTGCTGTACCTGCATGCCAACTTTCAATGACTGATGTACCATGACACCCAGGTCTCGTTGCACCTGCCCTTTTCCTAATCTGCCGCCATTCAGATAATATTCTGCCTTCAGATAATAATGCAATCAAGCAGACGCAACATGGATTCATGAAGGGGAAATCATGTGTAACTAATTTACTGGAATTCTTTGAGGATATAACGAGCATGGTGGATAGAGGTGTACCGATGGATGTGGTGTATTTAGATTTCCAAAAGGCATTCGATAAGGTGCCACACAAAAGGTTACTGCAGAAGATAGAGGTATGCGGAGTCAGAGGAAACGTATTAGCATGGATAGAGAATTGGCTGGCTAACAGAAAGCAGAGAGTCGGGATAAATGAGTCCTTTTCGGGTTGGAAATCGGTGGTTAGTGGTGTGCCACAGGGATCGGTGCTGGGACCACAACTGTTTACAACATACATAGATGACCTGGAAGAGGGGACAGAGTGTAGTGTAAGAAAGTTTGCAGATGACACAAAGATTAGTGGGAAAGCGGGTTGTCTAGAGGACACAGAGAAGCTGCAAAGAGATTTAGATAGGTTAAGCGAATGGGCTAAGGTTTGGCAGATGGAATACAATGTCGGAAAATGTGAGGTCATCCACCTTGGGAAAAAAAACAGTAAAAGGGAATATTATTTGAATGGGGAGAAATTACAACATACTGAGGTGCAGAGGGACCTGGGGGTCCTTGTGCATGAATCCCAAAAAGTTAGTTTGCAGTTGCAGCAGGTAATCAGGAAGGCGAATGGAATGTTGGCCTTCATTGCGAGAGGGATGGAGTACAAAAGCAGGGAGGTCCTGCTGCAACTGTACAGGGTATTGGTGAGGCCGCACCTGAAGTACTGCGTGCAGTTTTGGTCACCTTACTTAAGGAAGGATATACTAGCTTTGGAGGGGGTACAGAGACGATTTACTCGGCTGATTCTGGAGATGAGGGGGTTACCTTATGATGATAGATTGAGTAGTCTGGGTCTTTACTCGTTGGAGTTCAGAAGGATGAGGGATGATCTTATAGAAACATTTAAAATAATGAAAGGGATAGACAAGATAGAGGCAGAGAGGTTGTTTCCACTGGTCGGGGAGACTAGAACTAGGGGCACAGCCTCAAAATACGGGGGAGCCAATTTAAAACCAAGTTGAGAAGGAATTTCTTCTCCCAGAGGGTTGTGAATCTGTGGAATTCTCTGCCCAAGGAAGCAGTTGAGGCTAGCTCATTGAATGTATTCAAATCACAGATAGATAGATTTTTAACCAATAAGGGAATTAAGGGTTATGGGGAGCGGGCGGGTAAGTGGAGCTGAGTCCACGGCCAGATCAGCCATGATCATGTTGAATAGCGGAGCAGGCTCGAGGGGCTAGATGGCCTACTCCTGTTCCTAATTCTTATGTTCTTATGTTCAGGTTTTTACCACCAAAGTGGATGACCTCACATTTATCCACATTATACTGCATCTGCCATGCATTTTCCCACTCACCTAACCTGTCCAAGTCACCCTGCAGTCTCTTAGCGTCCTCCTCACAGCTCACAGCACCATCCAGTTTAGTGTCATCCGCAAACTTGGAGATATTACACTCAATTCCTTCAGCTAAATCGTTCATGTATATTGTAAATAGCTGGGGTCCCAGCACTGAGCCCTGCGGCACTCCACTAGTCACTGCCTGCCATTCTGAAAGGACCCATTTATCCCTACTTTCTGCTTCTTGTCTGCCAACCAGTTCTCTATCAACATCAGTACATTAGCCCCAATACCATGCGCTTTGATTTTGCACACCAATCTCTTGTGCGGAACCTTGTCAAAAGCCTTTTGAAAGTCCAAATACGCCACATCCACTGGTTCTCCCTTGTCCACTCTACGAGTTACATCCTTAAAAAATTCTAGAATATTTGTCAAGCATGATTTCCCTTTCATAAATCCATGCTGACTTGGACCGATCCTGTCACTGCTTTCCAAATGCGCTGCTATTTCATCTTTAATAATTGATTCCAACATTTTCCCCACTTCCGATGTCAGGCTAACTGGTCTATAGTTCCCCATTTTCTCTCTCCCTCCTTTTTTAAAAAGTGGTGTTACATTAGCTACCCTCCAGTCCATAGGAACTGATCCAGAGTCGATAGACTGTTGGAAAATTATCACCAATGCATCCACTATTTCTAGGGCCACTTCCTTAAGTACTCTGGGATGCAGACTATCAGGCCCTGGGGATTTATCGGCCTTCAATCCCATCAATTTCCCTAACACAATTTCCTGACTAATAAAGATTTCCTTCAGTTCTTCCTTCTCGCTAGATCCTCTGTCCCCTAGAATTTCCAGAAGGTTATTCGTGTCTTCCTTCGTGAAGACAGAACCAAAGTATTTGTTCAATTGGTCTGCCATTTCTCTGTTTCCCATTATAAATTCACCTGATTCTGACTGCAAGGGACCTACGTTTGTCTTCACTAATCTTTTTCTCTTCACATATCTATAGAAGCTTTTGCAGTCAGTTTTTATGTTCCCTGCAAGCTTCCTCTCATACTCTATTTTCCCCTTCCTAATTAAACCCTTTGTAGTCCTCTGCTGAATTCTAAATTTCTCCCAGTCCTCAGGTTTGCTGCTTTTTCTGGCCAACTTATATGCCTCTTCCTTCAATTGTTGAAGTTCATCGATGTGATCTTTAAATATCTGCCATTGCCTATCCACCGTCAACCCTTTAAGTGTCATTCGTCAGTCTATTCTCGCCAATTCACGCCTCATACCATTGAAGTTACCTTTCCTTAAGTTCAGGACCCTAGTCTCTGAATTAACTGTGTCACTCTCCATCTTAATAAAGAATTCTACCATATTATGGTCACTTTTCCCCAAGTGGCCTCGCACAACAAGATTGCTCATTAATCCTTTCTCATTACACATCACTCAGTCTAGGATGGCCAGCCCTCTAGTTGGTTCCTCAACATATTGGTCGAGAAAACCATCCCTAATACACTCCAGGAAATCATCCTCCACTGTATTGCTACCAGTTTGGTTAACTCAATCTATATGTAGATTAAAGTCACCCATGATAACTGCTGAACCTTTATTGCACACATCCCTAATTTCTTGTTTGATGCTGTCCCCAACCTCACTACTACTGTTTGGTGGTCTGTACACAACTCCCACTATCATTTTCTGCCCTTTGGTATTCCGCAGCTCTACCCATACAGATTCCACATCATCCAAGCTAATGTCCTTCCTTACTGTTGCATTAATTTCCTCTTTAACCAGCAGCGCTATCCCACCTCCTTTTCCTTTCTGTCTATCGTTCCTGAATGTTGAATACCCCTGGATGTTGAGTTCCCAGCTTTGGTCACCCTGGAGCCATGTCTCCGTAATCCCAATTATATCATATTCGTTAATAGCTGCCTGTGCAGTTAATTCGTCCACCTTATTACGAATACTCCCCGCATTGAGGCACAGAGCCTTCAGGCTTGCCTTTTTAACACACTTTGTCCCTTTAGCATTTTGCTGTAATGTGGCCCTTTTTGATTTTTGCCTTGGGTTTCTCTGCCCTCCACTTTTACTTTTCTTCTTTCTATCTTTTGCTTCTGCCCCCATTTTACATCCCTCTGTCTCCCTGCATAGGTTCCCATCCCCTGCCATATTAGTTTAACCCCTCCCCAATAGCACTAGCAAATACTCCCCCTAGGACATTGGTTCCGGTCCTGCCCAGGTGCAGGCCATCCGGTTTGTACTGGTCCCACCTCCCCTAGAACCGGTTCCAATGTCCCAGGAATTTAAATCCCTCACTCTTGCACCACTCCTCAAGCCACGCATTCATCTTAGCTAGCCTGCTATTTCTACTCTAACTAGCACGTGGCACTGGTAGCAATCCTGAGATTACTACCTTTGAGGTCCTGCTTTTTAATTTAGCTCCTAGCTCCCTAAATTCAGCTTGTAGGACCTCATCCCATTTTTTACCTATATCATTGGTACCTATATGCACCACAACAACTGGCTGTTCACTCTCCCCCTCCAAAATGCCCTGCAGCCGTTCCGAGACATCCTTGACCCTTGCACCAGGGAGGCAACATACCATCCTGGAGTCTCGGTTGCGACCGCAGAAACGCCTATCTATTCCCCTTACAATCGAATCCCCTATCACTATAGCTCTCCCACTCTTTTTCCTGCCCTCCTGTGCAGCAGAGCCATCCATGGTGCCATGAACTTGACTGCTGCTGCCCTCCCCTGATGAGTCACCCCCCCAACCGTATCCAAAGCAGTGTATCTGTTTTGCAGGGGGATGGTCACAGGGGAGCCCTGCACAACCTTCCTTCCACTGCTCTTCCTGCTGGTCACCCATTGTAACTCTGCCTTTGTAACCTTTGCCTGCAGTGGGGTACATATTGGCCCAGGACACCGGGGAGAACTCCCCTGTTCTTTTTCGAATAATACCGTGGGATCTTTTACCTTTTATCTTTTTGCTATTCCCGTCAACCACTCACTGTGGTAGCGAGTTCCACATTCTCACCATTCTCTTGTTAAAGAAGCTTCTCCTGAATTCCATATTGGATTTATTAGTGACTATCTTATATTTATGGCCTCTAGTTTTGGTGTCTTCCACAAGTGGAAACATTTTCTATGTCTACTCTATCCAACCCCTACATAATTGTACAGACCTCTATCAGGTCACCCCTCAGCCTTCTCCTTCCTGATGGGTATAACCTCTCAGTTCTGGTATCATCCTAGTAAATCTTCTTTGTACCTTCTCCACTGCCTAAATATCCCTTTTTATAATATGGAGACCAGAACTGTGCACTGTACTCCAAGTGTGGTCTAACCACAGTTCGTTACAAGTTTAATATAAACTCTCTGCTTTTAAATTCTATTCCTCCAGAAATGAACCCCACTCCAAGGGCTTGAGCACAAAAAACAAGACTAACACTCCAGTGCAATGCTGAGGGACTGAGGGAGTGCTGCACTGTCGGAGGTGCCGCCTTTCATAGAAACATAGAATCATAGAAAATAGGTGCAGGAGTAGGCCATTTGGTCCTTTGAGCCTGCACCACCATTCAATAAGATCATGGCTGATCATTCCCTCAGTATCCCTTTCCTGTTCTCTCCCTTGATCCCTTTAGCCGTAAGGGATAATTATTGGCTAATTCCCCTGCTCTTCTTCGAAATAGTGCCATGGGAGCAGAATATATCCAATGAACTGGCATCAACAACTCTCTGCGGTAGAGAATTCCACAGGTTAACAACTCTCTGAGTGAAGAAGTTTCTCCTCATCTCAGTCCTAAATGGCTTACCCCTTATCCTTAGACTGTGATCCGTGGTTTTGGACTTCCCCAACATCGGGAACATTCTTCCCGCATCTAACCTGTCCAGTCCCGTCAGAATTTGATATGTTTCTGTGAGGTCCCCTCTCATTCTTCTAAACTCCAGTGAATACAGGCCCAGTCGCTCCAGTCTCTCCCCATATATCAGTCCTGCCATCCCTGGAATTAGTCTGGTGAACCTTCGTTGCACTCCCTCAATAGCAGGAACTTCCTTCCTCAGATTAGGAGACCAAAACTCAACACAATATTCCAGGTGAGGCCTCAAGTGGTGTAAAAGTTCCCATGGCACTATTTCTAAGAAGAGCAGGGGAGTTAGCCAATAATTATCCCTCAATCCACATAACAAAAACAGATTATCTGGTCATTATCAAATTGCTGTTTGCGGGAGCTTGCTGTGTGCAAATTGGCTGCCGCATTTCCCACATTACGACAGTGACTACACGCCAAAAGTACTTCATTGGCTGTAAAGCACTTTGGGACGTCTGGTGGTGGTGAAAGGCACTATATAAATGTAAGTCTTTTCTTTTAGTTTACCGCTGCAATTCCACTGCTGTTGACTCTCTGGACCTGTAGTACAGTTTACATCCATATTTAGAGTTTTGAGCCTTGCATTAATTCATCTTTACTCATTAATAACATAAATGAAATATAATCAATGGGAAGTATTTATTTCCTTGTACCAAGACTTCAGATGCACTGAGGATTAATTCAGAAGAATTAAGCCTGTGTGTCAATGCTCTCCCATTTAAACAAGTCAATAATGTCCTACAGATGCATAAAACATGAGCATAAAATTCTAATGAAGTGGCATATTAGTGATGTGGGATATCTCAGCTAATGGATCAGTGAAATAGCTTGGCATCATTTTCATGTATTGTATTGGTTTATAAGATGAATTAATTTTTATTGTAAAATAATAAGTAGCCATTAGAGAAATAGAAACCTTTTGATGTTTGATTCCTGAAGGTTATCACTGTAAAAACCAGGAGTGATTCAATGATAGCCTGATTGTATGATTTCACTGAAGTCCTCAGTCAGTAGGTGCATATGCTATTCTATATGTAGAGTGAGAGCAATTGCCTTGTGTTGTGCTTGATTTGATGAGCAGAAAATATCAGCATTTTTTGAAGCTGCTCGTGCTGCTGTCTGGCTTGGAACATGAAAGAATAATAAAGACCTGCATTTATATCATGTCTTTCACAACCTCAGGATGTCCCAAAGCGCTTTACGACCAATTAAGTACTTTTTGAAATGTAGTCACTGTTGCAATATAGGGAAATGCGGCAGCCAATTTACGCACAGCTAGCTCCCACAACCAGAAATGAGATAAGAACTAGATAATCTGCTTTTTAGTGATGTTGGTTGAGGGATAAATATTGGCGAGAACTCCCCTGCTCTTCTTCGAAATAGTGCGTGGGTGACTCCACCTGAGAGGGCAGACCAGACTCTGTTTAACATTTGATCCGAAAGACGGCACCTCCGACAGTGCACTCTCGCCTCTGGGTCGGAAAGTTGTGGGTTCAAATCCAACTTAGAGACAGAAATCTAGGCAAACACTCCAGTGCAGTGCTGAGGGAATGCTACACTGTCGGAGGTGCTCTCCCTGGTGTCTTGGACAATATTTATCCCTCAATCAATATCACTAAAATAAATTATCTGCTCATTATCACATTGCTGTTTGTGCGAGCTTGTCGTGTGCAAATTGGCTGCCGTTGTTCCTATATTACAACAGTGACTACACTTCAGAAAGTATTTCATTGGTTGTAAAGCACTTTGGGACATCCTGAAAGGCACTGTAGAAATGTAAGTCTTTCTTTTGCAGCGCTCCCTCAGCAATGCACTGGGAGTGTCATCCTAGATTTTTGTGTTTGAGTCTCTGGAGTGGGACTTGAACCCACAACCTTCTGACTCAGAGGCAAGGATGCTAGCCACTAAGCCACAGCTGACTCAGATGAATGCCAACTCATTAGGAAAGCATCTCCAATATTTTCATTTAAACTAGCTTAGTCCAAAATAAAGCATTTATCCAACAGCAGTAATGGCTAAACATCTTTGAAACACTTGGGGCATGTGAATGATGATGGGAAGAAGACTAAGCTTGGCGGAAACATTCTTGCCATTTTGATGGTTTGATTTGAATCCTAGCAAACGAGGGACCCTCAGATTTTACAGATCAGCGTGATTGCTGCCAACGAACCGGAAGCTGTGCAGAAACCTTCTGCGCATAAATCTCAGGTCCCAAATATGAAAAAGTAACGTTCACCACAACAGACGGAGGAGCTGGTAGCGATAAGCACACTCAGCGAGAGTACAATAAAACTCTCACAAGCTGACAACATCCTAATATCACCTTCACGTCACATTTCCTCGTTAAATTGTACTGGAAGTTTTAGCAGTTCATTCTGATGAATTAATCACACTGCTGCCATTCTCTCTTCTCGCGGTCCTTCTTCACCCTCCCTCTCGTTTTCCTCCCCAGTCTCTGTGTTTAGCACTCACCCCTCCATCTCTCCACACTATCTCTACTCTCTTTCTCAATGATCTTTTTCCCAGACGCTTAAATCCTAACATCCTGCTCCTGCATTTTGTTCACCGGCCGTGTGTTCAAACCACGACAGACAGAGGGGCCTGATGGCGATGAACACACTCGGCAATCTGACAACATCTTATTATCAACTTCACATTACAGGCCTCACAATACCTGAAATTCCCACTCCTCGCCTTTCTCACTAATCGGCGAAAATAAACAAGAAAACCACTGGAATTGCACACGCGTAGCTACTTGGCAGCAGTCACGTCATTTATAGAATCTTGCAGCACAGAAGGAGGCCATTCGGCCCATCATGCCTGTGCCAGCTCTTTGAAAGAATTATCCAATTAGTCCCACTCCCCCTGCTCTTTCCACATAACCCTGCAAAAATGTTCTTTTTCAATGTAGAGATCTAATTCTCTTTTGAAATTCCACTGATTAAAGCCCTGGATTTTTCTCAAGATGGTGAGTTGGTGAAATCTGATTTCCTCCAGAGCTTGAGGGAAGTCCCTCCCCGCACCCCCCCCGCCCCCCCCATCTTGGAGTTTCTCATTGTTTTCTTATCAAAAATCGGGTCTGGAGCTGCACAACTAACAATATCTGTGGCATAGCTGTGCATGTTGCATACTATATCTGCTGTGTTTGACGTCACGGATCAAATGTGTGTGCATCATTGTCCACGAAAAAGAAACAAAGTCTGGATAATTTTTTTTTAAATAGACCTGTACCATCATTAGGTACAGGTATGAGAACTATTTACTTATTAAATATCTGTTGATGACAATCTACTCACCTGGGATGAAAATTGGGCTAGTTTTAAATCAGGCTGCTTGGCCACATTACCATCAGATGCGGTGAGGTGAAAATATGCCCACTGATTTTTTTTCAAATTGGTTGTAAAACTGACTTTAATGGTCCATAGCGCTGATGTCAATTAACAATGTGAAACTTGTACGTGCCTAATACCTCAGGGGTCTGTGTGGTAAACTTACTATAGTTCTGTTTGAGGTAGTAATTGAATTTGCATAATGGTCCCATCTTAACCATTAGGCAAATCAGCAAGGGGAGGGAAATCATTAATTAAAAATACATGGCCAAGTCTATACTCATCCTGACGAACATTGGAAATAAAATTCTGCATGCGACTAATCCACAATGCCGGTTTTATGCCAAGTGATGAGCTGAAAATCTACCCAGTGTATTTATATACCTTAATATATATCGGACCAGGGAAATTCTCCCCAGTGTCCTGGCCAATATTTGTCCCCCAACCAACATCACTTTAAAAAAAAACAGATTATCTGGTCATTATCACATTGCTATTTATGGGAGCTTGCTGTGTGCAAATTGGCTGCTGCGATTCTGATATTACAACAGTGACTACATTTCATTGGCTGTAAAGCACTTTGGGATGTCGTGAGGTAGTGAAAAGCATTTTGGAAGTGCAAATATAAGATAGTCACCAAGAAATCCAGTGGGGAATTCAGAGAACCTTCTTTATCCAGAGAATGGTGAGAATGTGGAACTCGACACTACAGGGAGTGGTTGAAGCGAATAGTATAGATGCATTTAAGGGGCGATTAGGTAAGTATATGAGTGAGAAGGGAATAGAGGGTTATGAGGATAGATTTAGATGAGGAAAGACGGGAGGAAGCTCAAGTGGAGCATAAATGGCAGCATGATCTGGTTGGGCCGAATGGCCTGTTTCTGTGCTGTATATTCTATGTAATCCTGTGTAATGTAAGTCGTTCGTTTTTTTTCTGGTGTGGCTCAGGATCCAAGTTTGTTTGATAAACACTCCTGTGTAGTGCCTTGGGAAGTTTTATTACGATATTATATTGCAAGTATAATTTTTAAACAGGTTTATGTTTTTTTTTAATGGAAGTTAAAGAGCACACTTGTGATAAAATTGAAAATGTTCAGTATTTTGTTAAGCGGGTTGGTAGTGCAGCTGACGGTTCTTTATACTGTAAACCTGCGATCATAAATTAATCTGATGCATCGAGATGTTTCAGTTTGTTGAACTATTCAAGTAAATGAGAAACCATAGTGGATAGACCAAGGTGAATGGGCCAGATCTTGCTGGAGTGGGGCATCTCGTGGCGTGCCCCGTTGGTTAGACTTTTTCCCTCACCCTTCAGCTCAATTTTTTTGCCCTGTAACTTGTTAGCAGTGCGAGCTGAATAACGGCACGGCAAGGGCGACGGGGCATCTGGGCCCTCAGTGACCGGACTGGACCCACAGTCTATCTCCTTAACCCGTGAGATTTAAGGATCGAGAAACAGAGAAACAGAGGAACGATGGTGAAAGAAATAGGGTGAATTAGAGTCAGATCAGGTACAGAAAGAGAAACAAAGAAAAAGAAAAATTCAAAGAGTGAGGGACAAAAACGAGAAAAGAAAAAATGTCTGAACAAAAAATAAAAAATGTAAAATTTGACATTTTTAAAATCTCCAACATCAATTTATTACCTGAAGGAATGAGACTCAACAGTTTACATTTTCACTTTCTGGGCCGGAGAGATTGATTGGCGTTCCATTAGCAATTATCATGTTGGTAAGGGAATCAAGGAATATGGGGATCGGGTGGGAAGGTGGAGTTGAGGTCGAAGATCAGCCATGATATTGAATGGTGGAGCAGGCTCGAGGGGCCATGTGGCCTGCTCCTGCTCCTAATTCTTATGTTCTTAATAACGGCATTCGTCGTTAACACACTATTACTGTTCCGGCCCACGGTGACTATTGTGAATATTGCTTTTGTATTGTCTTGTAGGATAATTAAACATTTGCCCAGCAATCCTGGCCTCCTGGATCCGTGCGGAATGTGTACGGACTAGGGAAGGCATTGCAAAAGCCGGTTTTCAGCGCACAATGCGCATGCGCTGAAAACCGGCTTTTCCGATCTGTGCGAGGACATTCACATGGGCAAGATTGCGGTATTTACCCATATCTTGCCCAGCGGATGTCTTGAAAACTCTTGCGCCTGATAAAAGCAGGCGCATAGCCTACTTTTACAGCCGTAAGAGTTTTAAAACACACAAAAACATATTAAAATAACATTTTAAAAATATATTTTATTGTTTAAAAACCCTGCCCACTACAATAAGTTTATTTTAAAACATAATTAAAAAACGTTTTTTAAAAATCGGAAAAAAACATTTTTTTCTAAGACTTTAATTTCAATTAATTTGAATTATGTAAGGTGTGTTTTTTATTTTTTATTATGGTGTTGAGTGTGTTTGTTTTTTCTCATTAATAGCAATGAGAACTCGTAGCTACGGAGTTCTCATTGCTATTAATCAGAATGTTGTGGAATACTATACCTGATTGGTTGAGCAGTCACACGTGACTGCACCTTCTGCGTGGGAACCTCGAGGACGGGAGCTCGCTTCGCATCGCAGGAAGAGAAGGCCTCCCCACTGGAATCCCAGGCGCCTCTGAGACCACCAGGTAAATTCGTAAAAATTCTCCGGCCGGAGGCGTTCGTCCGAAAGAATCTTCCGACTGGAATTTCAGGGCCAATATTGTAGTGTTTGCTTTTGAAAGAAAGAAAGACTTACATTTATATAGCGCTTTTCATGACCACCAGACATCTCAAAGCGCTTTACAGCCAATGAAGTACTTTTGGAGTGTAATCATTGTTGTAATGTGGGAAACACGGCAGCCAATTTGCGCACAGCAAGCTCCCACAAAGAGCGAGGTGATAATCTGATTTTATTTTGTTATGTTGATTGAGGGCTAAGTATTGGCCCACGACATCAGGGATAACTCCGCTGCTCTTCTTAGAAATAATGCCATGGGATCTTTTATGTCCACCTGAGAGGGCAGACGGGGCCTCGGTTTAATGTCTCATGCGAATGTCTCAGCATTCCCTCAACACTGCACTGGAGTGTCAGCCTAGAGTTATGTGCTTAAGTCCCTGGAGTGGGACTTGAACCAACAACCTTCTGACTTTGAGGCGCAAGTGCTACCCACTGAGCCACTGACTGACATTGAGATTATAGATGAAGGTAAATTGTCATATAAACCTAAAAATAGAGCCAAGGAATTATTGAATAGGCTTGATAATTGGACTGCACAGAGGAAAAATAGAATTAAACCGCAGTCTGACATTTTTAAAACAAGATTTAAAAAAAAGATTTATAATTAGTTTCCAAACTCTTCCAGACCACGAGAACAGGCACACTTATAGGGCCCAAGTTTCGGGCCGTGCCTAGAACAGCGCAGCCACGACCTGGACGCCCATTTTTCGCACCACGAAGTGCGCCTAAAAAATACTTACCTATTCTTGGGCTCCCTGCAGGTCCTCTGGAGCTGGAGCTGGGCGCGGCGCAGCACGAGCTGAAAACAGTGCCGGGACCTCTGCACATGCGCGCTACAGTGGGCGCGCATGTGCAGTAGCTCCAGGCGCCCAAAACTGTGTGGGAGGGGCCCGAAGCACGCAGCCCCTAGCCTAGCCGAATGGCCTCACTGGGGCTGCGTGGATAAGGCTGCACCTCCCACACCCAGCTCCTGCTTCCTCCCGACCCGATCCGACCCGACTCAACTCCCACTCCTCCCCCCCCCGCCCCCGGACCGGACCCGACACCCCCCGGCCCCCGGACCCGACCCGACCCCCACCCACCCCGTCCCGCCCCCGGACCCAACCCGATCCCCTCCCCCACCCCGGACCCGACCCGACCCGATCCGACCCCCCTGGACCGGACCCGACCCGACCCGACCACCCTGGACCGGACCTGACCCAACCCGCGCTCCCCCCTCCTCGGACCGGACCCGACCAACCCCCGCCCGGCCCCCGGACCGGACCCGGCCCCCGCCCACCCCGCCCGGCCCCCACACCGGACCTGACCCGACCCGACCCCCACCCCGAACCGGACCCGACCCGACCCTCCCCGGACCGGACCCGACCCCCCCCCCGGCCTCCGGACCGGACCCAATCCCTGCCCGCCCCGCCCCTGGACCCGACCCCCCCCCACCACAGCCGGACCCGACCCGACCCCCGCCCACCCCGCCCTGCCCCCGGACCGGACCCGACCCGACCCCCCCCACCCCGGACCGGACTCGACCCGACCCCCACCCCGGACCGGACCTGGTCCTCCCTCCCCCTCCCCGGACCGGACCCGACCCCCCTGGACTGGACCGGACCCGACCCCCACCCCTGGACCGGACCGGACGCCCCCCCACCGCACCCGGACCCGACCCGGCCCCTCCCCCCCCCCCCCACCACCACCCCGGACCCGACCCGACCACCGCCCCCCCCGGACCGGACCTGACCCTAGCCCCTCGAACCAGACCAGACCCGACTCCCCTGGACCAGACCCAACCCGACCCGCGCTCCCCTCCCCCGACCCGACCCGCGCTCCCGACCCTCCCCCCGGACCCCGGACCCGACACGACGCCACCTACCTGCAAATCGGGTGCTGGGGGCGGGCCTCGCCCAAAGTCTTGGGCCCGGCCGGGCCTGGCCCGTTCAGCCTCCCTCTCCTTTCTCCCCTCCCTCCCTTCTCCCCTCCCTTCCTCCCTTCCTCCCTCCCTCCCTTCTCTCCCTCGCTCCCCCGCTCCTCCCTTCTCCCTCCCTCCCTTCTCCTCCTCGCCCCACTCCCTCCCTTCTCCCCCCTCGCTCCCCCTCCCTCCTTCCCCCCTCCCTCCTTCCCTCCCTCCCTCCTTCCCTCCCTCCCTTCTCTCCCTCCTTCCCTCCCTCCCTTCTCTCCCTCCCTCGCTCCCTTCTCTCCTTTCCTCCCCTCCCCTCTCCACTTCCCTCCCCTCTCCCTCCCCCTCTCTCCCCCTATCTTCCCCTCGCCCCCCCTCACTTCTCCCTCCCCCCCCCCTCCCTCTGCCCCCCTCTCTCCCTCCACCCCCCCCCCCCCCTTCCCTCACTGTCAGAAACACAGACACTGACAGACAGGAAGTGAGAGAGACACACACACAGACAGACAGATAGAGACACTGACAGAGACCCATTGGAGGGGGCCGTCCCAGCACACTGTTGGAGGGCTCCCGGTGCTGCAGTCGGTAAGTAGAAAATGTTTTATTTATTGATTTTTCAATTTTTTTAATTTTTTAATTAATTTTTTTTGATTGATTTATTGGTTGATTTATTGCTGTATTTATCATTTATTATTGATGATGGCTCTTTATTTGTAAAACTGAAGTGTTTAATATTTGTAAACTTCCCTTTGAACCCCCCCCCCCCGCCCCCCCATTCCCTACGCCTGATTTGTAACCTAAGCCTGATTTTCTAAGTGTAGACAAGGTTTTTCTGAACGTACAAAAATCTACACTTACTCCATTCTAAGTTAGTTTGGAGTAAGTTTTCACTGCCTAAACTTTCAAAACGGGCGTAAGTGGCTGGACACGCCCCCTTTTGAAAAGAAAAATCTGTTCCAAACTGAAACTGTTCTAACTGACTAGAACTAAATGCCGAGAATTGCAATTTCCAAGATACTCCATTCTAAACCAGTTGCTCCAAAAAAATAGGAGCAACTCAGGCCGAAACTTGGCCCCAATGGGGAGGACCCAAGAAAAGCCAACATATTGCCTAGGACTGCACTATCCTAACTTCTGAGAGTGCTGTTTACTCAAGGATAACCCAGTGCTATCATTGCTAAACGTCCTTTTTTATTAGTATGTAGCAATAGAAATAATGGCCACAATATTTACCGCGGCGGAGTTTTGGGGCAGACGGAAGGAGCTGTGGACAGGCAAACACTGGCGTTTTAACTCCACAGCTTGTGTGGTTTCTTTTTAAACTGTTTCCCCGCACAGAGGCCAGCCTGGTTGACAGACTTATAGAATCATAGAATGGTTACAGCACGGAAGAAGGCTATTCTGCCCATCAAGCCCATGCCAACTCTCAACTAGTCCCGCTCCCCTGCCCTTTCCCCGTAGCCCTGCAAATTTGTTTCCATCAGATACTTATCCAACTCCCTTTTGAAAGATAAGATTGAGTCTGCCTCCACCACCCTTTCAGGCTGTGCATTCCAGATCCTAACCACTTGTTGCGTAAATACGTTTTTTCTTACACCGTGTTTGTTTCTTTTGTCAATCAACTTAAATCTGTGTCCTCTGGTTCTCAACCTTTCCACCAATGGGAGCAGTTTCTGTCTATCTACTCTGTCCAGACCCCTCATGATTTTGAACACCTCTATCAAATCTCCTCCCAACTTTCTCTGCTCCAAGGAGAACAACCCCAGCTTCTCCAGTCTATCAATGTAAAGTTCCTCATTCCTGGAATCATTCTTGTAAATCTTTTCTGCACCTTCTGTAAGGCCTTCAAAGGCTTGGCTGCCTGTTGGGCAGGGAAGTTCTCCAGAAAATGTCCCAACCCAGAATCAGGTAAGTTTTGTTAGGGGTCGGTGGGTAGAGACGGGTGGGTTCAGGGGGTGCGAGATTATGGACGTGGGGGGAAGATCGGGGAGATTGAGCTTGGGGGAGGGGAAACAGATGGGGGTGGGGGGAGAGTCGGTGATTGCGGGGGAACAGATGGGATCGGGGAGATTGGGGTGGGGGGGATCAGATGGGGGTCGCGAAGATTGGGGTGGGGGGAGAGTCGGTGGTCTCGGGGGAACAGATGGGGATCGGTGGACATTGGGGTGGGGGGAGTTGGTGATCATGGGGGATCAGATGGGGACCAGGGGAGATTGGGGTGGGGGGGATCAGATGGGGGTCGGGGCGATTGGGGCGGGGGGATCAGATGGGGTCAGGGGAGATTGAGGTGGGGGGAGAGTCGGTGATCGCAGGGGAACAGATGGGGATTGAGGGGACAGTTGAAGATGATGAGGAGTCGGGGGGCAAGATCATGGGCGCGAGTCTGAGATGGGGGAGAGTCAACGATCGTGGGTGGGAGTGGGGGAAGCTGGGGAGTGTTTACAGAGTAGCTTGTTGAGCCAGGGGGAACACACCTCCTCCTCCTGGACCATGAGCAGTGTTGTAAAGTCACTTACCTTGAGGATCTAGCCCTTCTCACCTCTTTATACCCACCAGGTTTCCTGATGCCTGGGAAACCCGGCCAACATGAGTTTAAAATAGAAACCATGTAAAAATGAACGCATAACAACAACAACTTATATTTATATAGCGCCTTTAACATAGTGAAATATCCCAAGGTGCTTCACAGGAGCATTATGAGATAAAAAATTTGACACCGAGCTGCATAAAGAGAAATTAGCGCAGGGGACCAAAAGCTTGGTCAAAGAGGCAGGGTTTAAGGAGCGTCTTGAAGGAAGAAAGAGAGTAGAGAGGTGGAGAGGTTTAGGCAAGGAGTTCCAGAGCTTAGGGCCTGGGCAACAGAAGGCACCAGTAGTTGAACGATTATAATCAGAGATGCTCAAAAGGGCAAAATTAAAATAGAAACCCTATAAAAATGGAGGCACACAGCTTCCCTTACAGAGTTTCAACAACCGACCCGCCTCCTGAGAGCGGATTACTCGCCCGCTCCTCATCCTGCCTCCGTTAAAAACGGGCGGGTTTGAGGCAGGTTGGGTCCTGGTTTCAGATTTTTAACGTTTTACCCTCCCACCCGACACATATACACATGTTTTTGGGGGTTAAAATGACCCCTAATGTCTTCATAAGTAAAAAGAAAACAAAATAAATTCGAAACAGAACAACACTTGGGGAAATTTAATGACCTTGGAAACCTCCTGGAATAATTGTGTCCCCAACAACAACTGCATTTCTATAGTGCGTTTAACATAGCAAAACGTCCCAAGGCACTTCACGGGAGAGATTATCAAACAAAATTTGACACCAAGCCACATAAGGAGATATTAGTACAAAAGCAAAATACTGCAGATGCAATAAATCTGAAATAAAAACAGAAAATGCTGGAACTACTCAGAAGGTCAGGCAGCATCTGTGGAGAGAGAAACAGAGTTAATGGGCCCAAGTTTCGGGCCGCGCCGAGAACGCGCAGCCCCGACCTGGACGCCCGTTTTTCGCGCCACAAAGTGCGCCTAAAAAAACTTCCAGATTCTCCGGCTCCCTGCTGGTCCTCTTGGGCCAGGCGCGGCGCAGCACGAGCTGTAGGGGGCGGAGCTAGGTCCCTGCGCTGAAAACAGTGCCGGGACCTCTGCACATGCGCTCTACAGTGGGCGCGCATGTGCAGTAGCTCCAGGCGCCCAAAACTGTGAGGAAGGGGCCCGAAGCACGCAGCCCCTAGCCCTGGCCGAATGGCCTCACTGGGGCTGCGTGCATAAGGCTGCTTCCCACGCCCGGCTCCTGCTTCCTCCCGACCCGACTCGACTCCCGCTTCCCCCCCCTCCCCCCCGCCCCCGGACCGGACCCGACCCCGACACCGACCCGACTCCCGCTCACGGACCGGACCGGATCCGACCCGCCGGACTGGTCCCGACCCGCGCTCCGCCACCCGAACCAACCCGACCTCCATCATCCCCCCCCCCCGACCCGACCCGTGCTCCCGACCACCGCCCCCCCCCCCGCCCCCCCCCCCCCCCCCCCCCGGACCCGACCCAACCCACGCCACCTACCTGTAAATCTGGTGCTGGGGACCGGGCCCTGCCCGAAGTCTTGGGCCCGGCCGGGCGGGCCCGGTCCGTTCAGCCTCCCCCCCCCCACTTCTCCTTCCCCCCCCCTTCTCCTTCCCCCCACCTTCTCCTTCCCCCCCTTCTCCTTCCCCCCACCTTCTCCTTTCCCCCCCTTTCCCTCTCCCCCCTTCCCCTTCTCCTCCCGCCCCTTCCCCTTCTCCTCCCCCCCTTCCCCTTCTCTTCCCCCCCTTCTCCTCCTCCTCCTCCCCCCTTCTCCTCCTCCTCCCCCCCTTCTCCTCCTCCTCCCCCCCTTCTTCTCCTCCTCCCCCCTTCTCTCGCCCTCCTCCCCATCCCTCCCCCTCTGCCTCCCTCCCTGCCCCCCCTCTCCCTCTACCCCCCTCCTCCCCCTCCCCTCGCTGTCAGAAACACAGACACTGACAGACAGAGAGTGAGAGACACACACAGACAGACAGATAGAGACACTGATAGAGACACACTGGGGGGAGGGGGCATCCCAGCACGCTGTTGGAGGGCTCCCGGTGCTGCAGTCGGTAAGTAGAAAATGTTTTATTTATTGATTTAAAAAAAAAATTATTTCTTATTAATTTTTTTTGATTGATTTATTGGTTGATTTATTGATGATTTTATCATTTATTATTGATGATGGCTCTTTATTTGTAAAACTGAAGTGTTTAATGTTTGTAAACTTCCCTTTAAACCCCCCCATTCCCTACGCCTGATTTGTAGCCTGATTTTCTAAAGTGTAGACAAGGTTTTTTCCAGCGCACAAAAATCTTCACTTACTCCATTCTAAGTTAGTTTGGAGTAAGTTTTCACTGCCGAAACTTTGAAAACAGGCGTAAGTGGCCGGACATGCCCCCTTTTGAAAAGAAATTCTGTTCCAAAGTGAAACTGTTCTAACTGACTAAAACTGGAGCAAACTAAATGCCAAGAATTTGAATTTCTAAGATACTCCGTTCTACACCAGTTGCTCCAAAAAATCAGGAGCAACTGAGGCCGAAACTTGGGCCAAATGTTTCAGGTCAATGACCCTTCGTCAGAACTGGAAACAGTTGGAGATGTAACAGGTTTTTAAGCAAGTGCAGGGGAAGGGAAAGGGGGAAGGGAGGAAAGAACAAAAGGGAAGGTCTGTGCTCGGGTGGAAGGCAGGAGTGATTAAGAGACAAAAGGGAGGATGTTGTGAGGCAAAAAATGGTAATGGGACAAGTAAAGAAACAAAAGATGAGTCTAGATAGGGTGTAAATGGAAAAATCATCAACATATTCTATAAGAAGATATTAGGACAGGAGCTTGGTCAAAGTGATAGATTTTAAGGAGCATCTTAAAGGAGGAGAGAGGCGGAGAGGTTTAGGGAGGGAATTCCAGAGCTTGGGACCTAGACAGCTGAAGGCACGGCCGCCAATGGTAGGATGATTAAAATTGGAGATACACAAGAGGCCAGATTGGAGGAGTGCAGACATCTCGGAGGGTTGTGGTTGTTTCAAACTAACTCACACCAAGTCCCGCTCACCCATCACCCCTTTGCTTGCTTGACCTACATTGGCTCCCGGTCCGGCAATGCCTTGATTTTAAAATCCTCATACTTGTTTTGGAATCCCTCCCTGGCTTCGCTCCCTCCCCATCTCTGTAACCTCCACTAGCCCTACAACCCTCCGAGATCTGTGCGCTCCCCTAATTCTGCCCTCTTGAGCATCCCCAATTTCCATCACTCCACCAATGGTGCCATGCCTACAGCTGCCTGCGCCTAAGCTCTGAAATTCCTTCCCTAAACCTCTCCACTATTCTACCTCTCCCTTTAAAACACTCCTTAAAATCTACCTCTGATGAAACTTTTGGGATCAAGAATTCTGTGCCATTATGTCTTCAAGTGGCTGGGGATAATGTTTCATCCGATAATATCATGGGATGTATTGAAGATTTATTTTTAGTCCCAAGTAACCTGAGCAATATTTTAATAATTCTGATGATGTTGGCATTTGTGGATTATGAGATGTTTCCTCTGGCTGGGGAGTCTAGAACCAGGGATCACAGTCTCAGGATAAGGGGTCGGCCATTTAGGACTGAGATGAGGAGAAATTTCTTCACTCAGAGGGTTGTGAATTTTTGGAATTCTCTACCCCAGAGGGCTGTGGATGCTGAGTCATTGAGTATATTCAAGGCTGCGGTCGATAGATTTTTGGCCTCATGGGGAATGGAGGGATATGGAGATGGGGCGGGAAAGTGGAGTTGAGGTCGAAGATCAGACTTGATCTTATTGAATGGCGGAGCGGGCTCGAGGGGCCGAATAGCCTACTCCTGCTCCTAATTCTTATGTTTTTACATAATAGATTCAACTTTACTGCTCTTGATTGTGTCCCATATTTACTTGATCTCTTTATCAAACTTGCCAAGCTCATGTCAGTTAATAGCACTGAGTTTTTATGTTGTTGATTCTTTTGAATCTTACAGCACAGAAAGAGGCTGTTTGGACCATCGTGCCTGTGCCGGCTCTTTGAAAGAGCTATCCAATTAGTCCCACTCCCCCTGCTCTTTCCCCATAGCCCTGCAAATGTTTTCTTTTTAAGTATTTATCCAATTCCCTTTTGAAAGTTACTATTGAATCTGCTTCCACCGCTCTTTCAGGCAGTGTGTTCCAGATCACAATAACCCACTGCATAAAAACAGTTCTCCTCATCTCCCCTCCGGTTCTTTTGCCAATTACCTGGTCCTCTGGTTACCAACCCTCCTGCCACTGGAAACAGTTTCTCTTTATTTAAGCTATCAAAACACTTCAGAATTTTGTACATCTCAATTAAATCTCCTCTCAACTTTCTCTGCTCTAAGGATAACAGTCCCAGCTTCAGTCCCTTCACAAAACTAAAGTTCCTCATCCCTGGTACCATTCTGGTAAATCTCCTCTGCAACCCTCCAAACCTTGACATTCTTCCTGAAGTGTGGAGCCCAGAATTGGACACAAGACTTGTTAGGCTGCAATTCATAAAGGTTTAGCAATAACTTCCTTGCTTTTGTACGCTCTGCCTCTATTTGCAAAGCCAAGAATCCTGTATGCTTTTTTAACAGATGCTTTTGAGTAGATTATAGCTCGTACCCTAGAAATGAAATCCTATTTATATTGTGAGCATGCTAAACATTTAACTTGATGAGTTGCCTATAATGTTAAAAAGCTAACCTTTACATTCTCTTTGTTTCAGAAAATGATGCAATCTTCCATTTTCCACATGTTTGTCTTGAGTATGGTAGCTGTAGATGTCACTGTGGCTGCCAGCAATTACTACAAGGGCGAGAACTCCAGGAGCCAGTATGATATGTTTTATCTGGCGGAGGTGGGTACGATAAATTACTCAGATATTTCCAGAGGGCAATGGGGAATCCACTCTAGTCCAAGAGTGTTGAATCAAATGCCCTTCGCTATTCCCTTAAGCATCCCGATAAATCTCTAACTGACTGGCTTCAACCGTCTGTGTCTGACGGAGTGTAGATGGCTGTCAGACTGCCACCCTGGACATGTTTTCTGATATGAAATGCCAAGAGGTAATGAGCAGGCAGCAGAGCAGAACGTTCAGAGGCTGGACATGGTTGTTAGTTCACTTATTCCCACCAGTTGAACAACAGGCAGCATTAGTTATATAACAGTTTCTCGAAGCAAACTTATTTTAGGTTAAAGTTTATATCGCATAGCATTTACAGCACAGAAATGGGCCATTCGACCACACTGGTCGATGCCACACAAGCCTCCTCCCACTACCCCTTCATCTCACCCTATCTATACTCGGAAACACTTCATCAAGCTGTGCTTTTTAAGCATGCTCAGCGGTCACTTCAGTACAGTTCCTGTTTTTGAATTGCCTTTTACATAAGAACATAAGAAATAGGAGCAGGAGTAGGCCATTTGGCCCCTCGAGCCTTCTCCGCCATTCAATAAGATCATGGTTGATTTGATCTTGGCCTCAACTTCATTTCCCTGCCTGTTCCCCATAACCCTTGACATTCTATAGTTCAAGAATATGTCTCCACCTTGAATATATTCAATGACCCAGCCTCCACAGCTTTCTGAGGTAGAGAATTCCAAAGATTCACGTCCCTCTGAAAGAAGAAATTCCTCCTCATCTCTGTTTTAAATGGGCGATCCCTAATTCTGAAATGATGCCCCCTAGTTCTAGATTCCCCCACGGAGGGGAGGGGGGAAAGAACCTTTCAGCATCTACCCTGTCAAGCCCCCTCAGAATCTTGTATGTTTCAATAGTCTATATACTGTTAGAAGTAGTAAGGAAATACAATCTCCCTCTTTTAGGTGAGAATGTCTGGTAGTACATAATAATCATCCTCATTTCGCATTTTCTTACTCTTCCCTTGGGGAACAACATGAAGCAGTGGAAGGTTTGGTGGCTAATTAACAGTCTGACAGGCCGTGACGTGAACACTTCTTCCATGGCTGTGACCATCTTTATACCAGCAATAGGGTGGATCAGTTCTGTACGGTGGGAGGGTCTTACGGGCTCCCACAACCATACAATGGGTGGGGGGAAACCCACACCCACACCCAGCTGACACAAGGATCCCGCTGGATGTCAACCAAGAATTCAGAGCTGGAGCTCCGGTCTCCATTCGCCGGGACTGTCTGGAGTGGGGGTTGGAACCCTGCCCCTTCTGACTCAGAGGCAGGATTGTTACACTTGAGCCAATGGGTCACTCCTTGTATAATAAGGTCAAGAGCTCTTTCTCCCATTCCTCCCAAACCAACAGGAACAACAACAACAACTTGTATTTATATAGCACCTTTACCATAGTAAAACGTCCCAAGGCGCTTCACTGGAGTATTATGACAAAATATTTGACACCGAGCCACATGAGGAGAAATTAAGGCAGATGACCAAAAGCTTGGTCAAAGAGGTAGGTTTTAAGGAGCCTCTTAGAGGAGGCTAGAGAGGCGGAGATGTTTAGGGAGGGAGTTCCAGAGTTTAGGGCCCAGGCAGCTGAAGGCACGGCCACCAATGGATAAGCAATTATAATCAGGGATGCTTAAGAGGGGGGGTTGATGTGGGACTGGAGGAGATTACAGAGATAAGGAGGGGCGAGGCCATGGAGGGATTTGAAAACAAGTATGAGAATTTTGAAATCGAGGCTTAACTGGGAACAAATGTAGCTCCCATCGGGAGCAAGGACAAGGGTGATGGGTGAGTGGGACTTGGTGCGAATTAGGACACGGGCAGCTGAGTTTTGGATGACCTCCAGTTTACGTAATGTAGAATGTGGGAGGCCAGCCAGAAGTGTGTTGGAATAGTCATGTCTAGAGATAACAAAGGCATGGATGAGGGTTTCAGCAGCAGCTAAGTTGAGACAGGGATGGAGTCGGGCGATGTTACGGAGGTGGTAATAGGCGGCCTTAGTTATGCCACAGATATGTGGTTGGAGTTCATTTCAGGGTCAAATATGACACCAAGTTTGCGAACAGTCTGGTTCAGTCTCACAGATGTTGGGGAGAGGGATAGAGTCAGTGGCCAGAGAACGGAGTTTGTGGCGGGGACCAAAAACAATGGCTTCGGTCTTCTCAATATTTAATTGGAGAAAATTTCTGATCATCCAAAACATTAAAATATACTCTCGCCGTTCTCCTGTGACATTCTACATGGGGCTGGATTTTAGCACCCAAACTCACGTGGGTTGGGGTCTGGTCAGAGTTTAAAATTTAAAAAAATCACAAACCCAATCCTGACCCCAACTTGCCTCCAACACCTCCCGGTTGAATGAAGGCAGGTTGGGGTCAGGATTGGGTTTGGAAGCCAACCTGTTCGCAGGAGGTGGGTTGGCAATTTAGATATTTTAATGAGGCTAGCAGCCTCCTATTTAACCTGCTTTGCAAGTTTTGCAGTGTCTCAAGCCTCGGGGGAAACCCGGCAGCTGAAGGGAGACGAGGGACAACTTTGGGGAGAAGGTAAGTGTCTTTACAGCACTACTTGTGGGCCAGGTGGAGCAGGAATGCTTCCCCCAGCACCCCACCCACCCCCCCACCCCCCACTTTACAAAGACTGCCTGCCCAACTGGAAGCCACGCTTGTCACTGAGGCCGATTTCCTGGTGGGGAACCTGTCGAGTTCAAAAGACACAGACTGTGGAGTCAAGACCAAGTACAGTATTCAAGTCAAGCAAGTTTGAAGGTGGGAGGATATCTAGACTCACATAAGGAATGGGTATCAAGGAACATAGGAACAGGAAGTGGCCGTTCAGCCCCTCGAGCCTGCTCCGCCATTCAATTAGATCACGGTTCATCTTCATCTTAACTCCATCTACCTGCCTTGGTTACCCTTATCAATCTCAGTTTTGACATTTTCAATTGACCTTCAGCTCCAACAGCTTTTTGGGAGAGGGAGTTCCCATTGTGTGAAGAAGTGCTTCCTGACATCACCCCCTGAACGGCCTGGCTCTAATTTTAAGGTTCCGCCCCCTTGTTTTGGACTCTCCCCGCCAGAGGAAATAGTTTCTCTCTATCTACCCGATCAACTCCTTTAATCATCTTAAACACCTCGATTTCCTGACAGTCGAGCATCAACTTGGATTTCAAAAGAGGTGCGAGTCTAGGTGGGGTAGAGGCACAAAGGGATCTCAAAGTACAAATACACAAATCACTAAAAGTTGCGACACAGGTTAGCAAAGCCATAAGCCAAAACCAAGCACTAGGGTTTATTTCTCGAGGTATAGAATTGAAAAGTAGGGAAGGTATGCTAAACCTGTATCAAATCTTGGTCAGATCACACATCAAGTACTGCGTACAGTTCTGGTTATCATATTATGAAAAGGATATAGAGGCACTGGAGAGGGTGCAGAAAAGATTTACAAGAATGACACCAGAAATGCGAGGGTATATATATCAGGAAAGGGTGAACAAGTTGGGTCTCTTTTCTCTTGAAAAAAGAAGGCTGAGGGGTGACCTGATAGAAGTCGTTAAAATTATGAAAGGTTTTGATTGAGTGGATACAGAGAGAATGTTTCCACTTGTGCAGAAGAGCATAACTAGAATCCATGAATATAACATAGTCACCAAAAAATTCAATAAGGAATTCAGAAGAAACCCTTTTGCACAGAGAGTGGTGAGAATGTGGAACTCGCATTTAAGGGGAGGCTAGACAAGCATATGAGGGAGAGGGGAATGGAGGGTTATGCTGATAGAGTTAGATGAGGAAAGACGGGAAGAGGCTCGAGCGGAGCATAAATGGCGACATGGACTGGTTGGGCCGAATGGCCTGTTTCTGTGCCGTATATCCGATGTAATCCTATGTAAAGCTTCACATGTAAAGGTTACTGCACAAGATAAAAGTTCACGGGGTTGGGGGTAATATATTAGCATGGATAGAGGATTGGCTAACAAACAGAAAACAAAGAGTCGGGATAAATGGTTCATTCTCTGGTTGGCAACCAGTAACTAGTGGTGTGCCGCAGGGATCAGTGCTGGGACCCCAACTATTTACAATCTATATTAACGACTTGGAAGAAGGGACTGAGTGTAACGTAGCCAAGTTTGCTGACGATACAAAGATAGGAGGAAAAGCAATGTGTGAGGAGGACACAAAAAATCTGCAAAAGGACAAAGACTGGCTAAGTGAGTGGGCAAAAATTTGGCAACTGGAGTATAATGTTGGAAAGTGTGAGGTGCACTTTGGCAGAAAAAATCAAAGAGCAGGTTATTATTTAAATGGAGAGAGATAGCAAAGTGCTGCAGTACAGTGGGATCTGGGGATACTTGTGCAAGAAACACAAAAGGTTAGTATGCAAATACAGCAAGTAATCAGCAAGGCCAATGGAATCTTGGCCTTTATTTCAAAGGGGATGGAGTATAAAAACAGGGAAGTCTTGCTACAGTTATACAGGGTATTGGTGAGGCCACACCTGGAATACTGCGTGCAGTTTTGGTTTCCATATTTATGAAAGGATATACTTGCTTTGGAGGCAGTTCACAAGGTTGATTCCGGAGATAAGGGGATTGACTTATGAGAAAAGGTTGAGTAGGTTGTGCCTCTACTCATTGAAATTCAGAAGAATGAGAGGTGACCTTATCGAAACGTATAAGAATATGAGGGGGCTTGACAAGGTGGATGCAGAGAGGATGTTTCCACTGATAGGGGAGATTAGAACTAAAGGGCAAAATCTTAGAATAAGGGGCCGCCCATTTAAAACTGAGATGAGGAGAAATTTCAGAGGGTTGTGGATCTGTGGAACTCACTGCCTCAGAGAGCTGTAGAAGCTGGGACATTGAATAAATTTAAGACAGAAATAGACAGTATCTTAAACGATAAGGGGATACAGGGTTATGGGGAGCAGGCAGGGAGGTGGAGCTGAGTCCATGATCAGATCAGCCATGATCGTATTGAATGGCGGAGCAGGCTCGAGCGACCGTATGGCCTACTCCTGCTCCTATTTCTTATGTTCTTATGTTCACGTTCTGCACCAGCAGAATCTAAATGATTAGTTTTGAATCTGGGTCAAGGTGCTCACCCATCCGTGTCAGGCGCAAGTTGAACCTCTCCCAAGTGCCTTTAGGACAAGAAGTTGAAAAACTGATGAAAGTGGTTTGAAAGACTTTGGAGGAGTTCTTTTTTTTTAAAAGACTGCTTTTACCTCGTTGCTGACTTTGGTTTGGCAAATAGTACAGTTTGAATTTTCTTAAATGTATACCATTGTTGGGGAAAGTGGATACTTTTTCCAAAAAGAGCACCATCTCTGTGACATGTATTCAAGACGGAGATAGACAGATTCTTGAACTATAGGGGAGTCAAGGGTTAAGGGAAGCGGGCAGGAAAGTGGAGTTGAGGCCAACATCAGATTAGCCATGGAGGAGCAGGCTCGAGGGGCTGAATGGCCTCCTCCTGCTCCTATTTCTTATGTTCTTGTGTGCAGAGACCAGTTGTCAAAATGTTCTCTTATCTCTCACTAAATCAAGTTTCCGAATTTCCCAGAGTTGTCTCAAATGACAAGAGAGATGCTATTTTATTCTCTCTCTTGGATGTCAAGCTGAGTTTATAGCAGAGTGACTTGGGAAATATGTCTTTCCTGTGCCGTTCACTTCAACAGTGCAGATATTTCCGTAACCACTTTCTGGCATCAGGCCACAGACTTGTTGTTTTGACAGGAAGACCTTGAATCGCAATGCCTGCTGACCATTAAAAAACAGGATTATACATTGGATGTTTCCTGATGAATATGCATTGTCTCTTGTGGTTATTTTAAATGTTGATGTGATGAAAGAAGATATAGATTCTCACAAAACAACTTTTATTTATTCATTTTTGTTATTTTTTTCATTTATTCATTCGTGAGATATGGTTGTTTCTGGCAAGGCCAGCATTTATTGTGACAGCCATGTTTCAGTGGGTAGCCCTCTTGCCTCAGAAGGTTGTGTTTCAAGTCTCACTTCAACGACTTGAGCACAAAATCTAAGTTGACACTCCAGTGCAATACTGAGGGAGTGCTGAACTGTCGGTGGTGCCGTCTTTCGGAAGAGACGTTAACCGACATCCCGTCTGCTCTCTCAGGTGGACATAAAAGATCCCACTATTTCGAAGAAGAGTTGGTGAGTTCTCCCCAGTGTCCTGGGCCAATATTTATCCCTCAATCAACATCACTAAAACAGATTATCTGGTCATTATCTCATTGTTGTTTGAGAGAGCTTGCTGTGTTCAAATTGACTGCCGTGTTTCCTACATTACAACAGTGACCGCACTTCAAAAAGTGCTTAATTGGCTGTAAAGTGCTTTGGGACATGCTGAGGTCATGAAAGGCACTATATAATTTTTTTTTTCATTGTCCATCCCTAATTGCCCTTGAGAAGGTGGTAGTGAGCCATCTTCTTGAACTACCGAAGTCCGTGTGGTGAAGATTCTCCAGCAGTGCTGTTAGAGAGGGAGTTTCAGGATTTTGACACAGCAACAATGAAGGAACGGTGATATATTTCCAAATTGGGATAGTGTGCGACTTGGAGGGGAACTTGTAGGTGATATTTATCCCATGCGCCCGCTACACTTGTCCTTCTAGGTAGTAAAGGTTGCGGGTGTGGGAGGTGCTAACGACGAAGCCGTGGCGAGTTGCTGCAGTGCATCCTGTAGATGGTACACACTGCACCGGTGTGCCAGTTGGAGGGAGTGAATGTTTAAAGTGGTGGACTGGGTGCCGATCAAACGGACTGCTTTGTCCTGGATGGTGTCGAGCTTTTTCAGTGTTGTTGGAGCTGCACTCATCCAAGCAGGTGACCCCAAGATGTTGATAGTGGGGGATTTGACGATGGTAATGCTGTTGAATGTCAAGGAGTGGTGGTTAGACTCCCAAATGATACTTGCCACTTCTCAGCCCAAGCCTGAATGTCATCCAGATCTTTCTGCATGCGGTCATTAACTGAGGAGTTGCAAATAGCACTGAACACTGTTCAGTCATCAGCGAACATCCCTACTTCTGACCTTATGATGGAGGGAAGGTCATTGAAGAAGCAGCTGAAGATGGTGGGCAATTTCATCAGCCTCCAGATGCACCTCCCAAACCCGCGACCTCTACCATCTAGAAGGACAAGGGCAGCAGGCATATGGGAACACTATCACCTAAAAGTTTCCCTCCAAGTCACACACCATCCTGACTTGAAACTATATCCTTGTTCCTTCATCGTCGCTGGGTCAAAATCCTGGAACTCCCTCCTTAACAGCACTGTGGGAGCACCTTCACCACACGGACTACAATGGTTCAAGAAGGCGCCTCACCACCACCTTCTCAAGGGCAACTAGAGATGGTCAATAAATGCTGGCCTTGCCAGCAACACCCACATCCCGTAAATGAATTTAAAAAAATGATTTAGTAAGTAAGTTGGACTCATGCAAAGACAAATAACGTTTTGCTGTTGAGTTTTGATGCAGGTCTTTAGGATCTGCTAGTCCTACAGGATTGGTTGAATATTGGAAGCTGGATGATTCGCTGTCCGATTCCTCAAGGGTGGATGTTATTGGTATGATTTAATCCTATTAGTGCGAGCCAGAAGAATTCTAAAGCAGTATAAAAGTGGAAAAATAATGTTGGATGGGAAAATAACATTTTTATATGATGCTTGTTTTAAATCCCAAGTGGAGCAGACCCATTCCAACACTTTGTTGCATGTAATTATTGGACAGAAACATTTTATTATAGTAATGTTGCTTATTCCAGGATTCTAGACTCAAACAGCTCGGGGCCGAAATTCATCACCTCACCGCTCGCTGCCGCCGACTGCTGCCGACATTGCTCTTCTTGATCCGCCCAGTGCCACTTTCGAGGTAGCCTGGAGCGACCGAGAACCACCCGCTCACGTCTGCGGACGACCGAGTGGCGCAACTGACCTCCCGCCTGCCGAGCTCCCAGATTCCTGCGGGCGGGAGTCGGCTGGACTCGGCGGCAGAACGGAGGTGGACCGCTGTATGAAGGCTGGTCCTGGTCTGTCCCCGACGGTGAGTCTGAAGTACGTGAAAAAAGGTAAGTGAACAATTAAAAAAAAAAATTTCCACAGCGACTTACCTGCATGGGGTTCCCTGGAGGTCTTCCAATAGTTTTTTAACTGCTGCATTTTCTTTTCAGGTCTTCGACTGCCCCCCGTGGGCCCGACTCCAGCCTCGGCAGCACTTGGGCGGCAAGTGCCTCTGCCGCCGAAAATTAGGCCTCCCACCCGCTGCCGCCCAAATTGGCGGCGTATGTCGTCCATTTGTCGCCCGCTGACCTTCGAGGGACCTCGGCGATGAATATGCCGCCCAAAGTACCGTCTGGTACCTCGGCAGCCATCGGCGGCACTTTGGGCGACACTTCTGCGGGCGGAGGCCTTGATGAAAGTCGGCCCCCTAGATTCTGTAATGGGATAACAGTTATTCTAAAAGAATGAAATCAAATGGGCTGTACAAGTTTATTCATTGAGCCTGCCTATGATTCTGTGATAAATTTATTGTGATTGTGACGTTTATGCATTTTTAGAATAGAATCATAGAATAGAATCTTGCAGCACAGAAGGAGCTGTGCCGACTCTTTTGAAAGAGCTATCCAATCGTCCCACTCCCCCTGTCTCTTTCTTCATAGCCCGTACTATTAGAGTCATGATAGAAAAGTATATGACCTTTCCAATGGATACCATTGTTTACAGACAAATGCTATAAATTGGGCATTGTTATGGGTTAATTATTAATTTATGTTAACACACTACTGCAAAATTAAGCAAACAATTTCATCTGAGATTTCTGAACTAGAAACACTTCCGAAAAGGCAAATAATACATTAACTTTAGAAAATCTATTAACTAGGATTAAAATGTAGAAACACATTTTTATGCCTATTTCTTAAAATTGTCTTTTAGGTTGCCTTCACCATCTTGTTTGACCTGGAAGCGCTCGTGAAAATCTGGTGTTTGGGATTCACTGGGTACATCAGCTCATCCCTTCACAAGTTTGAGCTGCTTCTGGTAGTGGGGACGACTCTGCACATTTATCCAGATCTCTATCATTCTCAGTTTACATATTTTCAGGTAACCTAGCAGATAATTGTGAACTTCAATTAAACGGATGTCTCAATGTAGTGCTACAGGCCTGCAAGCAGGAAAGTCCATGGAGTAAATATTTATCTGGTGCACTGCTTCTTCTTTCATGTGGTAGTAGCAAAACAAATCAAATGTCAAGTAAGTCAGATATCTAGGCCAAAGATTCCAGTGTAACAACGTGGATATTTTGTAGGCCGCCTGCATATTTCCTCTGAGGACAGTGCTCAATGATGTGCTCCAGGGTCTGATCAGGAGCTCCACAGTCGCATGATGGGGATAATTTAATCATCCATCTATGGAGAAGGTGACAGCATCTACCATGACCAGTTCTGAAGCGGTTGATGGTTGTCCACTGTTTGTGAGGAAGGTTTGACCCTTCAGGTTGTACTGTGGTGTCCTCTATAAGGAATCCATTCCGTATGTCACAGTTCTTCCAAGCATTTCACCATCGGTCATCAAGGCTGAGGGGAGATCGCTGAAGGGCTTCGGCAATGGTCCAAAATGCCCTTCTAGAGTTGAGACGGGTTGGTGGTAGGTTGTTCAAGGCAGTCGGGATCGACATGTCTTTGCTGGTGTTGTGGTTGTATTCTCTGGAGACTGTATATTCGCGGCGTAGGTGTGGTGGTGTGATGTTTGCAAGCATGGTTAGCCAAGGTGTTCGTGTTGATAAAAAGTACCAGTGATAATTCTCATAGTAGAATTCAGCTGGACATCAACAAATTTGACATGTGGACTTGATAGCCATGCTGGAGAGCAATACTCCGCTGTAGGGAACACCAGGGCAAGTGCTGCCGTATGGATGGCTGTAATCTCTTGTTGCATATGATCATTTTAAGCGGGGAGGATATTTTTGTGAGGCTGAAATTTCTGAGCAGATGGGAGCATGGACCTGAAGAGTCTCTCATGCCTCTGAAATTCAATGAGCTGGTGCAAGAATTGGGGCAGGAGACGAGATGATGCCGTACATTCGTGCAACCTCTGTCACCCAGAGAGCACATACGCAAGGATAGAAAATATTTAGAAACCTCGCAGCATGAAATAAGGCAAAAACGCCCACTGTACGGCTGTCAAGGCCTTGGAGAAGGTACAGAAGGAGATTTGCCAGATCGGTACCCGGGATTTACCAGAATGGTACCAGGGAAGAGGGATTCAGTTACGTGGATAGACTGGAGAATCTTGGATAGCTCTCCTTCGAGCACAGCAGGTTAGGGGAGATTTACTGGAATGGTACCAGGGATGAGAGCCTTCAGTTATGTGGAGAGACTGGAAAAGCTGGGATTGTTCTCCTTCGAGCAGAGAAGGTTAAGGGGAGATTTAATAGAGGCATTCAAATTCATGAAAGGTTTTGATAGAGCAGATAAGGAGAAACTGTTTCCACGGCAGGGAGGTCGGTAACCAAGGACACAGATTTAAGGTAGTTGGCAAAAGAACCAGAGGGGAAATGTGAATGTGTTTACGCAGCGAGTTGTTATGATCTGGAATGCGCTGTCTGAAAGGGCAATGGAAGCATCTTCAATAGTAACCTTCAAAGGTAATTGGAAAAAGTTGCAGGGCTATGGGGAGTGGGACTAATTGGATAGATCTTTCAAAGAGCCAGCACAGGCATGTTGGGCTGAATGGCCTCCTGTGCTGTCTGATTATATGAAATGTGGGCAGTTTAATAATGAGTTTTTCCTTTGGATGAATTTGAAATAGGAGTTTTGAACACATATTACTATTTTAATATATATTAGATAATTTATTGACAGTATTATAGATTATTGTGACCATATCAATAAATGTGCAACATATTGGCCCTGAAATTGTGGCCTCCTTGATGGAATATTCTCACCATTTGAAAGGTACCACAATGTCCGGATTTCCGTATGTGCAAAATCCAGAACATGCGATCTGTCAAAATACTCCATGACAAATTATCCGAACCGCGTGGAAAATGAATATTGCTGGTGCAGAGTGGGGCTATTTGCCCAACTACTGCCCAGCAATTGCCCATGTAACTCTTATGGTTAGTAAAAGCAGGCGTAGGGCCTGCTTGCTTTAGCGTAAGGGTATATATAAGGCTTAAATAAAATATTTATAAACCCAAAATTATGCACATACACTTCAAATAAGTTTGTGCAAATATTGGCCCAGATTAAGATGTTTTAAATTATTTATCAAAAAATGTAAATTTTTGTTGAGGTTGGTGCAATGAAGGGGCTTAGGAAGAAAATGTAATTCTATACATTGTGTAATTATTAAAAGTCTGTAAATTGCATAATTATTTGGGGATTCCATTGCATATCATTTGGGGATTGATATGGGGAAATGATTGCAATGGAATCCTCCTTTGTGATTGGCGGACAAGGCCCACGTGATCAAGGGATGCTTCCGAACCGCCTGGGCCATTCTGCTGCCATACACCTGGAGGCCCGAGACTGCAACTGTTCACACCCTGGATGCCAGGAGGTACTTTCGGATTTTTTTCATGGATCGGAGGCGTACTCCGGAGTTACGCCTCCGACCAGAATTTCGAGGCCATTGTCTATTTCTTGTGTAACAACTAACCTTGGTGTCAGCTGTGGCTCAGTGGGTCGCACACTCGCCTGAGTCAGAAGGTTGTGGATTCAAGTCCCACTCCAGGACTTAGGCTGACACTCCAGTGCAGTGCTGAGGTGCATTCTTGGAGGTTCCGTGTTTTGGATAAGATGTTAAACCGAGGCCCTGTCTGCTCTCTCAGGTGGGCGTAAAGTATCCCATGGCCATTATTTCGAAGAAGAGCAGGTGAGTTCTCCCCGGTGTCTTGGCCAATATTTATCCCTCAATCAACATAATAAAAAAACATTATTTGGTCATCATAACATTGCTGTTTGTGGGAACTTGCTGTGCGCAAAACTGGCTGTCACGTTTCACACATTATAACAGTGACTACATTTCAAAAGTACTTCACTGGCTGTAAAGTACCTTGAGACGTCCGGTGGTCATGAAAGGTGAATGATTGATTATTTTTTTAAACAATGGTATAACTTTCTCTGAGTTGAAACATAATTAATTGTTTCTGTTTCATTCTATCAGGTGCTAAGGGTTGTCCGGCTGATTAAAATCTCTCCAGCTTTAGAGGACTTTGTGTACAAAATATTCGGACCAGGGAAAAAACTGGGGAGCTTGGTGGTCTTCACAGCCAGTCTTTTGATTGTAATGTCTTCCATCAGCCTCCAGATGTTCTGCTTTGTGGAGGAGCTCGACAGATTTACAACATTTCCGAGGGTCAGTACCTGGGCACTGCACTTTAGGAAGGACTGAAGGCCTTCGAAAGGGTGCAGAAAAGATTTACGTGAATGGTTCCAGGGATGAGGGACTTCAGTTACATGGATAAACTGGAGAAGTTGGGGTTGTTGGCCTGAGAGCAGAGAAAATTGAGAGATTTGATAGAGGTGTTCAAAGTCATGAGGGGTCTGGATAGAGTAGATGGAGAGAAACTGTTCCCATTGGCAGAAGAATCGAGAATTAAGGTGATTGGCAGAAGAACCAAAGGTGAAATGAGGAGAAACATTTTTACGCAACGAGTGGTTAGGATCTGGAATGCACTGCCTGAAAAGGTGGTGGAGGCAGCTTCAATTGTGGCTTTCAAAAGTGAATTGGATAAGTACCTGAAGGAAAAACATTTGCAGGGCTACGGGGAAAGGGTGGGGAAGTGGGACTAGCTGAAGAGCACTTGCAGAGAGCCGGCACGGACTCGACGGGCCAAATGACTTCCTTCTGTGCTGGAACCATTCTCTGATTCTATACATAGTTTTCTCGCTTTTTTAATAACAGCAACTTGTGCTTATATAATGTTTTTAATGTAATAAAATGCCATTCACCCACCTTGGCCAAATATCCCTTAACACCCTTGGCTAGCAAAAATCTATTAATCTCAGATTTAAAATGATTAATTGAGCTAGCATCTACTGCTTTCTGTGGGAGAGAGTTCCATACTCCTACCACCCTTTGCGTGAAGAAGTGCTTCCCAACTTCTCTCCTGAATGGCCTGGCTCTGGTTTTTAGGTTATGTCCCAGACTCCTCTATCTAAATACAGGAATGCTGCACGCAAGCCTCCTGCCACCCTACTTCATCTCACCCTATCAGCGTAACAACAACAACTTGTATTTATATAGTGCCTTTAACATAGTGAAACATCCCAAGGAGCTTCACAGGAGTATTATTAGATAAAACAATTTGACACCGAGCCACATATATAGAAATTAGCACAGGTGACCAAACGCTTGGTCAAAGCGGTATGTTTTAAGGAGCGTCTTGAAGGAGGAAAGAGAGGTAGCGAGGCGGAGAAGTTTAGGCAGTGAGTTCCAGAGCTTGGGGTCTAGGCAACAGAAGGCACAGCCACCAATGGTTGAGCGTTGTAATAGAGGTAACAAAGGCATGGATAACGGCTTCAGCAATGGAGGAGCTGAAGCAAGGGTGGAGACAGACGATGTTACAGAAGTGGAAATAGGCGATCTTAGTTATGCTGCAGATATTTGTTCGAAAGCTCATTTCAGGGTCAAGTATGACGCCAAGGTTGTGAGCAGTCTAGTTCCGCCTTGGACAGAAGTTGGGGAGTAGGGTTGGAGTCAGTGGTTAGGGAACGGAGTTTGTGGGGAGGACCGAAAACAATGGCTTCATTCGTCCCAATATTCAATTGGAGAAAATTTCTGCTCATCCAGAACTGGATGTCAGACAAACAGTCTGACAATTTAGAGACCGTGGAGGTGTCGAGCTAAGTGGTATTGAGGTAGAGCTGGGTGTCATCAGCGTACATGTGGAAACTGACGCTGTGCTTTTGGATATTGTCGCCAAGGGGCAACATGTAGATGAGAAATAGGAGGGAATCAAGAATAGATCCTTGGGGGACACCAGGGGTAACGATGCGGGGGTGGGAAGTACAGCTGTTACAGGTGATTCTCTGGCTACGATTAGATAGATAAGAATGGAACCAGGCGAATGCAGTCCCACCTAGTTGGAAGATGGTGTAGATGCGTTGGAGAAGGATAGAATGGTCAACTGTGTCAAAGGTTGCAGACAAGTTAAGAAGGACGAGGAGGGATAGTTTGCCTTTGTCACAGTCACAAAGGATCTAATTTGTGACTACGATGAGAGCCGTTTCGGTACTGTGGCAGGTGCGGAAACCGGATTGGAGGGATTCAAACATGGAATTGTGGGGAAGATGGGAATGGATTTGGCAGGCGACAACACGTTCAAGGACCTTGGAGAGGAAAGGGTGGTTGGAGATTGGCCGGAGTTTGCAAGGACGGAGGGGTCGAGGGTTGGTTTATTGAGGAGAGGGGTGATTTGAAGGAGAGGGGGACAGTACCTGAGGAGACAGAACTGTTAACAATGTCAGCTAACATGGGAGCCAGAAAAGGAAATTGGGTGGTCAGCAGTTTGGTGGGAATGGGATCAAGTGAGAAGGAAGTGGGTTTCATGGACAGGATGAGCTCGGAAAGGTCATGAGGGAGATTGGAGAGAAACTGGAGAAAGATGTGAAGTCAGGATTAGGGCAGGGGGTTCCTTAGAGGAAGTTTGGCCCGGTGGGCTAGGGGGAATTAAGGGAAGAGGCAGAGGCAGCCGAACGGATGGTCTCAATCTTGGAGACAAAGAAGTCATGAGCTCCTCGCACTTATTGTCGGAGGTGAGGGTGGAGACTGGGGAGAGGGATTTAAAAAGACGGTTAGCAGTGGAGAATAGAAGCCGGGGTTTATCTTTAGATTCCAGATTGATTCTAGAATAGTGAGTAATTTTGGCAGACAAGAGCAGGACCCGATAATGCTTTATGTGGTCCAGGTGGAGAGATTAAGGGAGGATAGGAGGCTAGTGAACTCAGAGGAGAGAGAGAATGATGAATTGAGATGGAAGTTGAAATCACAGAGGATGAGAAGTGGTTTTGTGCAGAGACAGAGGGAGGAAAGTAGTGAATAAATATAGGTAACAGCATTTTTATGGTACTTGGGTGGGTGGTAGAGAACGAGAATTTTAAATGAGAGGTGAGAGGGGTGGAACAAGGGGTGATGCTCAAAGAAGGAGAAAGTGTGGGAGTAGGGGGGACAGACCAAGGTGTGATTTGGTGATGAGAGCCACACTGCCACCACGGCGGTCTGGGCAGGGCAAGTGGTGGAAGGTATAGCCAGATGGAGAGGCTTCATTGAAGGGTAAGGTATCATCGCCCCTCAACCAGGTTTCTGTCAGGGCCATGATGTTGATGCCATCATTCACGATAAGCTCGTGGATGGGGAGAGCCTTGTTCGCAAGAAAACGGTCGTTCTGGAGGGCGATGCAGAGAAGGTTGGTGATGGGTGCCCAACTGACTGCGTCCACAGGGTCAGTGTTGGTGGAGGTGAGTTGGACGGGGGGGAGATTGGCAAGATTAGCCCCCAGTGGGCGTGCTGGGCGGGAAGGTCGGCAAGAGAGTAGGATGGAACAGTTGGGGTTGCTGCTCTTAAGGAGGCAGTGACAAGTGCCTCGATGGGCCCTTCGGAGGATGCCAAGAGAGGCACAGACTGAAGCTGTAGGCTTATCTAAGAGGAGTCAAGCCTGGGACGGCGGCAGGAGATTAGGAAGGTCAAAGAGTAATGAAGGATTGGGGTAGAGATTTGGAAAGGCAGAGTATCTGAGAGAGGAGAGATGAAAGGAAGCATCATGACATGTCAGGAGGGATAAAGAATAAAGGAAAGAGGGGGAAAAGTGGAAAAGTACTGAATGGCTCGGGTCCAGAGCGGCAGCCAAAGTGCGCAGGCGAACGGACAGGGTTAAAGCTCGATCCCTTTCTCCCTCATGTATTTATCCAGTTTCCCCTTAAATGCATCTATGCTCTTCACCTCAACAAATTGAAAACCAATATTTTCCGACTCATCATCATAGGCAATCCCTCAAAATCAAGGAAGTGTTGCTTCCACTCTAAAAGTGAGTTCTCGGGTGACTGAACAGTCCAATACGGGAATTCCAGTCTCTGTCACAGGTGGGGCAGACAGTCGTTGAAGGAAAGGGTGGGTGGGGAGTCTGGTTTGCCGCGCGCTCCTTCCGCTGTCTACGCTTGATTTCTGCATGCTCTCGGTGACGAGACTCGAGGTGCTCAGCACCCTCCCAGATGCTTTTTCTCCACTTAGGGCGGTCTTGGGCCAGGTATTCTCAGGTGCCGGTGGGGATGTTGCACTTTATCAAGGAGGCTTTGAGGCTGTCCACCTGGAGCTCGCTTGCCGTGTAGGAGTTCCCTGTAGAGCGCTTGCTTTGGGAGTCTCGTGTCGGGCATGCGAACAATGTGGCCCGGCCAACGGAGCTGGCCAACTGTGATCAGTGCTTCGATGCTGGGGATGTTGAGCGAGAACACTGTTGTTGGTACATCTATCCTCCCAGTGGATTTGCAGGATCTTGCGAAGGCAGTGCTTGTGGTACTTCTCCAGCACTTCGAAGAGTCTACAGTATATGATCCACGTCTCTATTTTCAGACTAGAGGTTGTAAGATCAAAGATGAAAAAAATCTGAAAACTGAGATAGCAGAAGTGAGGTTATCATCATCAGGAAAGAGTGAACAGGTTGGGGCTCTTTTCTCTGGAAAAAGAGAAGGCTGAGGGATGACCTGATAGAGGTCTTCAAACTTATGAAGCGGTTTGACTTTTATGCATCTCTGCTATTTGCCTCAACCACTCCCTGTGGTAGTGAGTTCCACATTTTCACTTATGATTTTCTACCTGGTTTTTATGCTGGGAGCAATGAGGTGGCCGTCCAATCGATTTTCAGGACTTAGAAGATTTTTTAACGTTGGACTGGAAGTGGTCATAGTGGGGGTAGAAGTGCGGTGGTAAATCAGCCTGAGGGGCGGAACTTGGGACGGGATCGAGTCTCCGCTGCTGTCACTCAGCGGCGGAACGGTGGTGACATCACAGCGTGTGTGTGTCACCATGCTCTCTCCCCTCCGTTAAAGAGGAGATAATTGGGGATTTTTGAGCTTCGGCCACTGGGCCACCAGGGAGGGTTTCGGCCGGGCCAGTGGCCACGCACCCAAGAGGGGGTGCTAGGCTGCCAATGAATCCGTGGGCCTATCGGCCGGCAAAATTAAAAACATGGCGGCCATAGCAGTGCGCCCTCCCCTTGAAGGGCCGCCACTCTGCCGGGCCGCACACAGTCAGCAGAAGGTGCCCCGACAGAATAAGCGCGGCGGGGCAACAACTTTTTCACATGAATTTGCGTTGGAGTATTCTGGAGGTGCAGAAGAGTGGCGGTGCGCATTTTGATGACCGGCAGCAACAGGGCGGAAGTGGGGACAGTCCGAAAAATCCCCGACCTGAATTTGGGTTGGGGCAGCCAATGGACTGGAATGTGGTGGACACTCGATTCCACCGCATGGCCGCCGCAAAACAGCAGTAACGGGCCTTATAGGGACCCTGAATTTCGGCCCCATCTTCTCTATGTCTACCCTATCAAATCCCGTCATAATTATAAAGACCTCTATTAGATCACTCCTCAGCCTTCTCTTTTCTAGAGAAAAGAGCCCCAGCCTGTTCCATCTTCCCTGATACGTATAACCTCACAGTTCTGGTAGCATGCTAGTCAATCTGTTTTTTGCACCCTCTCCAGTGCCTCAACATCCATTTTCATATTATGAAGAGCAGGACTGTGCACAATTTATGTCTCACTGTAGAGATGGATTCAGTCACTTCCACGTCACTGAAAGAGGAAGCTTTGGGCTGATGGCTAAGAGGAGGTAGCATTTTAAGAGCGATTAAAATAAATTGCAGTGCTTTGCCGCAGCCTGCTGTGAAAAACGCCAAATTGCTCAAACATGTCTTCAAGTAAAATCTGCCAGAAGGTTACCAGGTGTTCTTGGTAATTACAGCAATTCTTTTCTACACAAGTCTATGTGGGGAAATTAGATAGATTGATGGATAAGGTTTTAGCATACTTCAATAATGTTCATCATTTTTTTGTTTTTTCCTTGTTTTTCTCCAGGCTTTTATGTCCATGTTCCAGATTATTACTCAGGAAGGATGGGTCGATGTGATGGATCAAACTTTGATCGCAGTGGGCCATGTGTGGGCACCAGTAGTTGCCATTTACTTCATCTTGTACCATCTGTTTGCTACTTTGGTAAGTTTTTTCCATGTTACAAATGTTATTTTTTTTGTGCATGACATTGAGCTTCATTTCTGCTCAAGAAAGACTTGCAAATCAATAGCGCCTTTCACGACCATAGGATGTCCCAATGCAATTTACAGCCAATGAAGTACTTTTGGAGTGTAGTCACTGTTGTAATGTGGGAAACACAGCAGCCAATTTGCACACAGCAAGTTCCCACTAACAGCAATGTGATAATGACCAGATAATCTGTTTTTGTTATGTTGGTTTGTTATGTTGAGTGATAAATATTGGCCAGGACACCAGGGAGAACCCCCCTGATCTTCTTTGAAATAGTGCCATGGGATCTTTTACGTCCACCTGAGAGAGCAGGCTAGGGCCTCAGTTTAACATCTCATCAGAAAGACGGCACCTGCGAGTGTGTAGCTTTCCCTCAGTACTGCACTGGAGTGTCAGCCTAGATTTTTGTGCCCTGTCTGCTCTCTTGGATGGACTTAAAAGATCTCATGGCACTATTTCGAAGAAAAGCAGGGGAATTTTCCCTGGTGTCCTGGGCCGGCTAATATCTATCACTCAATCACAATCACTAGAAAACAGATTATCTGGTCATTATCGCATTGATGTTTGTGAGAGCTTGTTGTATGCAAATTGGCTGCTGTGTTTCCTACATTACAACACTTCAGAAAAGTACTTCATTGGCCATAAAGCGTTTTGGAACATTCTGAGGTCGTAAAAGGCACCACATAAATGAACATAAGAACATAAGAATTAGGAACAGGAGTAGGCCATCTAGCCCCTCAAGCCTGCTCCGCCATTCAACAAGATCATGGCTGATCTGGCCGTGGACTCAGCTCTACTTACCCGCCCGCTCCCCGTAACCCTTAATTCCCTTATTGGTTAAAATGCAAGTCTTTCTTTTCAAAATGCTCACTGGTTTAATTTTAAATTGTACGAAGTGTTCCCTGTGAAGCTGTCATAATTTTCATCACTATTGATTACATGTAACAGAAGACTTTTAAAACCCACGTGATATTTCTGTAACAAGCCTTTGGTAATCACTTAAGTGTTGTCGGCTATAATGACAAGCAATATTTCAATGACCAGACTGTGTGCAGCAATTCCAATGCTGATGTGAATCCTAGGAACAGCAGCATTCAAGGTTTTGCAGCTTGAAAGGCACTTGAGCTGTTTATCATAAGTAGCACTTCACTAAATAACCGCTGTACATTTTCACGAGAGCACCCCGCCTTTGCTCAGGAAGAGATGCTGAATGCCTTCCAACTCTTAATTCTAGAAATTGCTCTTTTCCATTTTTTTGTCAACAATGGGTTATTCAAAGCCTTTCTCTGTTATGTCCTCCAGCCCCACAACCCTCCGAGATCTCTGTGCTCTAGCTCATTCTTGGTGGCCATGCCTTCAGCTCCCAGGACCCTAAGCTCTGGAATTCCCTCCCTAAACCTCTCCGCCTCTCGACCTCTCTTTCCTCCTTTAAGACGCTCCTTAAAACCTACCTCTGACCAAGTTTTTAGTCACCTGTCCTAATATCTCCTTATGTGGCTCGGTGTCACATTCTGTCTGATAATAGCTCCTGTGAAGCGCCTTGGGACATTTTACTACATTAAAGACATTATATAAATACAATTTCTGTTGCTGTTGTAGTTAAGAAAAAAAGGAAGACTGGCATTTCTATAGTGCCTTTCACAACCTCAGGGCATCTCAAAGTGCTTTACAGTCAATGAAGTACTTTTTTTGAAGTGTAGTCACTGTTGTAATATGGGAAACATGGCAGCCAATTTGCACACAGCAAACTCCCACTAACAGCAATGTGATAATGACCAGAAAATCTGTTTTTAAGTGATGTTGATTGAGGGATAAATATTGGCCAGGACACTGGGTATAATTCCCCTGCTCTTCTTCGAAACAGTGCCGTGGGATCTTTTATAATCACCTGAGAGTGCAGACGGGGCCTCGATTTAACGTCTCATCCAAAAGACAGTACCTCCAACAGTGCAGCACTCCCTCAATACAGCATTTGTGTGTCAATCTAGATTTCTGTGCTCGGAGTGGATCTTGAGCCCACAACCTTCTGACTCAGAGGCGAGTGTTGTTCAAGCAAAGCCAGATGTTTATTCCCAACAAAATTGATGTAGAATTGGGTAGCAAGACTAAGGAGAGCCAGTTTGACAGAACCGAAACTATGAACCGTACTTGAACCAGTCAAGGGAAGAAGACAGGCAATTTATTGGGCTGGTTTCGTTCTTTCCTTCCCTAGAATGCCTGGGTTACCAGCTGTTGGAGGAAAGCTGAATGCTTTTGATTGTGTAAGTGTTTGCATACAATAGGGACCGAGAGATCTGTAAGCTATTCAATGAAGGACTCCAGGACTTAGTTAGTTTGGCGTATTGGCAAGAGCTGTTGATTGCTGGTTTGATGTGACACTCCAAACGTTGTGCAATATAACTCGCACATTGAGTTTTTTTTCCTGTTGCTGTTTTTCTCCAACTCCGCACTTCACAGTAAAAGGTGCCTCACATGAGCAATTATCAAACAAAATTTGACATCGAGCCACAAAAGCGGATATTATGACAGGTGACCAAAAGCTTTATCAAGGAGGTTTTAAGGAGCGCATTAAAGGAGGATAGAGAGGTAGAGAGGCAGAGAGGTTTACATAAGAACATAGGAATTAAGAGCAGGAGGAAGCCATTCACCCCTCGAGCCTGCTCCACCATTCAATAAGATCATGGCTGATCTTCAACTTCAACTCCACTTTCCTGCACTATCCCCATATTCCTTGATTCCCTTAATATTCAACAATCTATTGATCTCTATCTTGAATATACTCAAAGACTGAGCCTCCATAGCCGTCTTGGGTAGAGAATTCCAAAGATTCACCACCCTCTGAATGAAGAAGTTTCTCCTCATCTCAGTCCTAAATGGCCGACCCTGCATTCTGAGACTGTGACCCCTGGTTCTAGACTCCCCAGCCAGGAGAAATATCCTCCTTGCATCTACCCTGTGAAGCCCTGTAAGAATGTTGTATGCTTCAATGAGATCACCTCTCATTCTTCTAAATGCTAGAGAATAAAGGCCTAATCTACTCAATCTCTCATCATAGGACAATCCCCCCCATCCCAGGAATCAGCCTGGCGAACCTTCATTTAGGGAGGGAATTCCAAAGCTTTAGGGCTTTGGCAGCTGAAGGCATGGATAGCAATGGTGGAGCGATGAAATCGGAGATGATCAAGAGACTAGAAGAGCTCAGGAGTTCACCATGGTGTTCTGGGGCCAATATTTATCCCTCAACCAACATCACTAAAACAGATTATCTGGTCATTTACACAACGCTGTTTGTGGGAGCTTGCTGTGCGCAAATTGGCTGTTGCATTTCCTACAATCAGTGAAGCGCTTTGGGACATCCTGAGGTCATGAAAGGCGCGATATAAATGCAAGCTCTCTCCCTTTCTTTTACTTTCTTTCTCTTTCTCTTCCTTTCTTTCTCACTCTTTTTTTTTCTCTCCTATTTCTTTACATCAAGAGATTGAACAAGAAGGCAGGCATCAACATGTATTGTCTACTGCAAGCCACTTCTCAATCGAGAAGTAGTTACAGCCCAACGCATTGAGTAATTAAAAATAGAATTCTGATTAAACTGGCTGATTTTTTCATTGCCCCAGCTTGGGTTTGTAATTATGGTCTCAGGTGCAGAGTTGTTCATATTGAAAATTAATTATGGAAAGCAAATTAATACCATGGGAGGAGCCAGAAAAAATCTAATGATCCATAAGTTTACATTTCCTCATCTTGAGAACTTGCTTTTGTTTTTTAATGTCTGTGTCAGCAACCTTGCGGCATAAGTGTGAATTTTTCTTGCTCCTTTTATATAATTATGAAATTATTGCTTGATTTCCTGGGGCAGTTTTCACAAACAAAAAAAAAGCCCCAAATTTCCTTGTTATTTTTACCAGAATCTGGGAATAATCGCAGTAGGGAATCTTTTCTGACAATTAATTTTGTGAATCACCAGAAGCATCTTTGAAGTTACAGAATTAGGTCAACAAAATATGTAAGTAAGCGGAATTTTGTCTCAACTCTAGTGTCAGCCATGACTCAATGGATAGCATCCGGTCAGAAAGTTGTGGGTTCAGGTCCCACTCCAGAGACTGACACGCGCAGTACTGAGCTGCACTGTTAGAGGGGCAGTACTGAGGGAGCGCCACACTGCTGGAGGGGCAGTACCGAGGGAGCGCTGCACTGTCGGAGGGGCAGTACTGAGGTAGCGCTGCTTTGTCAGAGGAGCAGTACTGAAGGAGCACTGCTGTCGGAGGGGCAGTACTGAGGAAGCGCTGCTTTGTCAGAGGGGCAGTACTGACAGAGCGCCACACTGCTAGAGGGGCAGTACTGAGGGAGCGCTGCAGCCGGAGGGGCAGTACTGAGGGAGCGCTGCACTGTCAGAGGAGCAGTGCTGAGGGAGCGCTGCTTTTGTCGGAGGGGCAGTGCTGAGGGAGAGGAGCCGTCTTTCAGATGAGACATTAAACCAAAGCCCTGTCTGCCCTCTCAGGTGGATGTAAACGTTCCCATGGCACTATTTCGAAAAAGAGCAGTGGGGTTCTCCCCGGTGTCCTGGCCAATATTTATCCATGTGGTATTTTGAATGGCTCACGCAGCACCTTAAAGGACCACACAGGACCAAACAAAATTAGATGGAACATTGATTATGACCCAGGCCCAGAGGAAATTCAGGGCCAATGGGGCCGATGGCCGCCAAGATACGTGACAGTACTTTAAGCAGGAGTTTTGGCAAAAAGGTCCTTGAAAGAGCGCCCGGCAGCAAAAAAGGGACGTACGCCGTCAATCTGGGCAGCAGCGGGCGGGAGCTCCCAATCTCGGCGGCAAAGGCGCTTGTCGCCAATGACGGATTCGGGCCCACAGAGGGTCGAAGAGCTGAAAAGAAAAATCAATGCAAAAAAAGACAGAACACCTTCAGGGGACCCCATGCAGGTAAGTTGCTGTAAAGAAAATTTCTTAAAAATGTTCACTAACCTTTTTTTGCAGGTCTTCATACCTACCGTCAGGGATTGTCCGGCCTCCACACAGTGGTCCTTCCCCATTCTGGCGCCGACTCCCGCCCTCACCAATCTGGCATCTCAGCGGGCAGGAAGTCACTTGCGCCACTTGGTCATTCGCTGACGTCAGCGTGCGGTTCGCGGCAGTTATCCCTTCCCACCCGCTCCAGCCCAAGTGCAAACTGGCACAGGACGGAACCCGAAGAGGAATGTTGGCGGATCTCGGCGGCAGTCGGCGGTAAGGCCATCAATTTCGGCCCCAATGTGTTTACAGAAACACAGAAATTTACAGCACAGAGGGAGGCCATTTCGGCCCACTGTGTCTGCGCCGGCCGACAAAGAGCCACACGGCCCTTCATCAGCAGCCCTAAAGGTTTCATACAAACCCATGAACAATGACGGAAAGGCAAAGAGCACCCAGCCCAACCAGTCCGCCCCACACCACTGCAACACTCCTTATACTAAAAACATCTGCACTCCACCCCAACCGGAGCCATGTGATGAAAAACCAGATAAAAACCCAGGCCAATTAAGGGAGAAAAAATCTGGGAAAATTCCTCTCCTACCCATCCAGGCGATCGAAACTAGTCCAGGAGATCACCCTGGCTATATTCTATTCCCTGCAGTACTTACCATTATATTTGCACCAACCAACAAAAGGTCATCCAGTCTCATCCCAATTACTAGGTCCATAACCCTGCAGGTTACGGCACTTTAAGTGCCCATCCAACCATCTCTTAAAAGTGGTGAGGGTTTCTGCATCCACCACTCTTCCAGGCAGCGAGTTCCAGATCCCCACAACCCTCTGTGTAAAGAAGCCCCCCCTCAAATCCACTCTAAACCTTCCACCAACCACCTTAAAACTATGACCCCTCATAATAGCCCCCTCCACCAATGGAAATAGACCCTTACTATCCACTATGTCCAGGCCCCTCAATATTTTGTACACCTCGATGAGGTCTCCTCTCAACCCCCTCTGTTCCAATGAGAACAAATCCAGCCTATCTAATCTATCCTCATAACTAAGATTCTCCATTCCAGGCAGCATCCTAGTAAACCTTCTCTGCACCCTCTCTAGTACAATCACGTCCTTCCTATAATACAGCGACCTGAACTGCACGCAGTACTCCAGCTGTGGCCTAACCAAAGTATTATACAATTTAAGCATAACCTCTCTGCTCTTATATTCTATGCCTTGGCCAATAAAGGCAAGCATTCCGTATGCCTTCTTTACTACCTTATCCACCTGGCCTGCTACTTTCAGGGATCTGTGGACAAGCACTCCAAGGTCCCTTTGTTCATCTACACTATTAAGTGGCCTACCGCTTAATGTGTATACCCTTTCCTTATTAGCCCTCCCAAAGTGCATCACCTTACACTTCTCTGAATTAAATTCCATTTGCCACTGCTCTGTCCACCTGACCAGTAGATTGATATCCTCCTGCAGCCCATGACTTTCCTCTTCATTATCAACCACACAGCCAATTTTAGTGTCGTCTGCAAACTTCTTAATCATACTCCCTATATTCAAATCTAAATCTTTGATATATACCACAAAAAGCAAGGGACACAGTACTGAGCCCTGCGGAACCCCACTGGAAACATTATTCCAGTCACAAAAACATCCATCAATCATTACCCTTTGCTTCCTACCTCCAAGCCAATTTTGGATCCAACTTGCAACTTTGCTCTGGATCCCATGGGCTTTAACCTTCATGACCAGTCTACCATGTGGGACCTTATCAGAACCCTTGCTAAAGTCCATATATACTACATCGTATGCACTACCCTCATTGACCCTCTTGGATACCTCCTCAAAAAATTTAATCAGATTAGTCAAACACGATTTTCCCTTAACAAATCTTTGCTGACTGTTCCTAATTAATCCTTGCCTATCCAAATGCAGATTTATCCTGTCTTTCAGGATTTTCCCAATAATTTTCCCACCACTGAGGTTAGGCTGACAGGCCTGTAATTATCCCTTTTTCACTTCTTAAACAAGGGTACTACATTAGCAGTTCTCCAATCCTCTGGCACCATGCCCATATCCAAAGAGGACTGTAAAATGATGGTCAAGGCCTCTGCTATTTCCTCTTTTACTTCGCTGAACAACCTGGGATGCATTTCATCCAGGCCTGGGGACTTATCTACTTTCAAAGCTGCTAAACCCCTTAATACATGCTCTGTCACTATATTTATTTCATCCAGAATATCACACTCCTTCTCTATAGCAGTATCTGCATTACCTCTTTCCTTTGTGAAAACAGATGCAAAGTATTCGTTAAAAACCCTACCAACATCTTCCGCCTCCTCACAAAGATTACCCTCATGGTCTTTAATAGGCCCTACCCTTTCCTTAGTTACCCTCTTCCTCTTAATATATTTATAGAACATCTTGGGGTTTTCCTTAATTTTACTGGCCAAGAATTTCTCGTGCTCCCTCTTAGCATTCCTAATATCCTTTTTAATTTTACCTCTTATCTTTCTATATTCCTCGAAAGATTCTAAAGTATTGAGCCATTGGTATATGACATAAGCGTCGCTTTTTTTCTTAATCCTCCCCTGTAAGTCCCTAGACATCCAGGGTGCGCTAGAATTATTTTTCCCAGTTTTTTTCTTTAAGGGCACATGTTTGGCCTGAACCTTTTGGATCTCCTCCTTGAATGCCTCCCACTGTTCCGACACCAATTTACCCACAAGTAGCTGTTTCCAGTCCACCGTGGCCAAATCACTCCTTAACTTAACAAAATTAGCTTTTCCCCAATTCAGAACCTACCAAAATTAGCTTTTCCCCAATTCGGAACAGGCCTATTCTTGTCCTTATCCATAACCAACTTGAATCTGACTGAAGTATGGTCACTGACACCCAAATGCACCCTCACTAACACCCCTTCAACCTGCCCAGCTTCATTCCCCAAAACTAAATCCAAGACCGCCTCCTCTCGTGTTAAGAGCACGGTGGAAATGCAGCATATTATTGTGGGAGAATAGAGGTAGCATATTTCGACAGTTGACTGTGTTACACCCCGTCTTGAAGTCGGTTGCGGATACAAAAATTGGAAAATTCTGCCGTCCACAGCGCGAACATTCCTCACTTAACCATTATTGATTAATAAACTGAGCTGGTAAATATCAATTACATAGAATTTTACAGCACAGAAACAGGCCATTCGGCCCAACAGGTCCCTGCCGCTGTTTATGCACCACACGAGCCTCCTCCCATCTCTTCATCTCACCCCATCAGCATAACCTTCTATTGCTTTCTCCTTTGTGTTTATCCAGCCTCCCCTCAAATGCCTCTATGCTAGTCGCCCCAACCACTTCCTGTGGTAGCGAGTTCCACATTCTCACCACTCTCTGGGTAAAGAAGTTTCTCTTGAAATTAATGTTGAATATTGTTCCTCACTTAATGAGTATTACATAATTGCACTGATAATGTAATCTTTCATTTTCCATAGTTCATATCAGAAATCATTTATTTGATAGTAAGTTTGCCTCTTATGAAGAATCGAGGGTCAATTTTAGTCTTCAACGGGATCACATTTTGGGAATTTCGGCTGCCAGCCCTTGTGATTTCCTGTCCACGTTTACTCGGTAGAAAATTATGTGGGCAACATGCACCCAAATTCCCAATATCTGATCCCGGTATTTGTGAAACACTGTGCTGGAAATGCTGAAGAGGAAAATTTTCCCCGTAATGTCTTCCTGTTCCTTTGTTAAATTCTCTAATCACATACGCCTAGCCAGAAGCAACAACAACTTGCATTTATATAGCGCGTTTAACATAGTAAAACATCCCCAGTTGCTTCACAGGAGTGTTATCAGACAAGCTTTGACACCGAGCCACATAAGGAGCCATATATTAGGACAGGCAACCAAAATCTTGGTCAAAGAAATACATTTTCAAGCAGAGAGGTTTAGGAGGGAATTCCAGAGCTTTGGGCCTTGGCAGCTGAAGGCACAGTCGCCAATGGTGGAGCGATGGGCATCGGGGATGAGCAAGAGGCCACACTTGGAGGAGTGCAGAGATCTCAGAAGGTTGTGGTGCTGGAGGAGGTTACAGAGATGGGGATTGGGGCGGGGGGGAGGGGGGGGCTGGTGGGTAGTGGTGCGAGGCAGTGGAGGGATTTGAAGACCAGAATGAGAATTTTTATAAATCAAGGCTTTGCTGAACCGGGAGCCAATGTAAGTCAGTGAGCACAGGAGTGATGGCTGAACAAGGCTGGGTGTGAGTTTGGACACGGGCAACAGCGTTTTCGATGGGCTGATGTTTCCGGGTGAAAGGTAGGTGGCCGGCCAGGGGAGCGTTGGAATAGTCAAGTCTAGCATGGTAGAGGGGTTGAGCAATAGATGAGCTGAAGCAGGGGCAGAGACAGGCGATGTTACAGAGGTGACACAGCGCTCACAGGGAGTGTGGTCAGGAGACCAGTGTGGCCCAGCACTTCTCAACCAGCAGCCCCTGTGAGCAGGAGTACGGGGAGCACCTTGCCAGGGAATCAATCCATTCATTTTTAAGGGTAAAACAATTTGTGAGACTTTAATCAAATCACTTAATTTCTCCATTTTTCCCATTCACTTCCATGCTAAATAGACATAATTCCTGTATTTAAATTCAGCTGTTTTCTTGAGTCGGTTTGCATTGATTTAAGCTCTTAAAAGACACTGATAGTTGAGATTAAAATACTGTGGTTGGATTGAGCGCTGGAAAGGATAGTTTGGGATCTAAATTGGACAAACGTCTTCTCTCGACATCCTATGTGAAGTGAGTTTGATGCAGTCTCTTATCCAACTGGTGAGCCCAATCCAACAGCAGTAGATTGGAAATTACACTCCGACACACTACAAGAAGATGATAGAAGAAATGGAAATACCACTTCCAGATTCAACGGTTTCAACGCTCCCCCACCAGCCTCCCATCCGCCACCCTCTGTATACCTCAGCTCATCCAAAGCCCTGCTTCCCGTATCCTGTCCCGCATCAGTGCTAACGTACGTTGGATCCCTGGCGTATGTTTCTCCAACATCTCCAACTCAAAGTTCTCATCCCTTTAAATTCCTTCAAGACCTCACTTAGAACATAAGAACATAAGAAATAGGAGATGGCATCGGCCATTTGGCCCTTCGAGCCTGCTCTGCCATTCAATAAGATCGTGGCTGATCATCGACCTCAACTCCACCTTCCCGCCCTCACCCCATATCCCTTAATTCCCTTTGTTCCCGAAAATTTATCGACCTCTGTCTTGAATATACTCATTAACTGAGCTTCCACAGCTTTCTGGGGTAGAGAATTCCAAAGATTCACCACCCTTTGAGTGAAGAAATTTCTCCTCATCTTAGTCCTAAATAGCCGACCTTTTATTCTATGACTGTGACCTCGTGTTCTAGATATCCCAACCAGGGGAAACATTTTCTCAGCGTTAATCCTGTCAAGCCCCTTAAGAATTTTATATGTTTCAATTTATGTAACCTCACTCTATGTAACTACCTCCAGCCCTGCAATTCCCCCCCACCCCCCACTCCCACACCCGACAACAGTTTATTGCTCTGACTCTAGATTCTTGTGCATCTCCATCGCCCATCGCCCCACCATAACTTCAGCCACGATGCACTTTGAGTGAACTCCCAGCTGAAACCCCTCCATCTCTCCTTCCTTCCTCTCCTTCTTTAAGAACATCCTTAAAGCTCACCTCTTTGACAAACCTCTCCCAAAAATCCCTTGCTTTGGCTCAGTATCCATTTATTTTACCCCTTGTGCCTCTACAAAGCCCCTTGGGGCAGTTTTCTACGTTAGAGCCACTATATGTCTTTGTGTCTTAATGCAAGGAGTATCCGCAATAAGGTGGATGAATTAACTGTGCAAATAGATGTTAACAAATATGATGTGATTGGGATTACGGAGACGTGGCTCCAGGATGATCAGGGCTGGGAACTCAACATCCAGGGGTATTCAACATTCAGGAAGGATAGAATAAAAGGAAAAGGAGGTGGGGTAGCATTGCTGGTTAAAGAGGAGATTAATGCAATAGTTAGGAAAGACATTAGCTTGGATGATGTGGAATCTATATGGGTAGAGCTGCAGAACACTAAAGGGCAAAAATCGTTAGTGGGAGTTGTGTACAGACCTCCAAACAGTAGTAGTGATGTTGGGGAGGGCATCAAACAGGAAATTAGGAGTGCATGCAATAAAGGTGCAGCAGTTATAATGGGTGACTTTAATATGCACATAGATTGGGCTAGCCAAACTGGAAGCAATACGGTGGAGGAGGATATCCTGGAATGCATAAGGGATGGTTTTCTAGACCAATATGTCGAGGAACCAACTAGGGGGGAGGCTATCTTAGACTGGGTGTTGTGTAATGAGAGAGGATTAATTAGCAATCTCATTGTGCGAGGCCCCTTGGGGAAGAGTGACCATAATATGGTGGAATTCTGCATTAGGATGGAGAATGAAACAGTTAATTCAGAGACCATGGTCCAGAACTTAAAGAAGGGTAACTTTGAAGGTATGAGGCATGAATTGGCTAAGATAGATTGGCTTATGATACTTAAGGGGTTGACTGTGGATGGGCAATGGCAGACATTTAGAGACCGCATGGATGAATTACAACAATTGTACATTCCTGTCTGGTGTAAAAATAAAAAAGGGAAGGTGGCTCAACCGTGGCTATCTAGGGAAATCAGGGATAGTATTAAAGCCAAGGAAATGGCATACAAATTGGCCAGAAATAGCAGCGAACCTGGGGACTGGGAGAAATTTAGAACTCAGCAGAGGAGGACAAAGGGTTTGATTAGGGCAGGGAAAATGGAGTACGAGAAGAAGCTTGCAGGGAACATTAAGGCGGATTGCAAAAGTTTCTATAGGTATGTAAAGAGAAAAAGGTTAGTAAAGACAAACGTAGGTCCCCTGCAGTCAGAATCAGGGGAAGTCATAACGGGGAACAAAGAAATGGCAGACCAATTGAACAAGTACTTTGGTTCGGTATTCACTAAGGAGGACACAAACAACCTTCCGGATATAAAAGGGGTCAGAGGGTCTATTAAGGAGGAGGAACTGAGGGAAATCTTTATTAGCCGGGAAATTGTGTTGGGGAAATTGATGGGATTGAAGGCCGATAAATCCCCAGGGCCTGATGGACTGCATCCCAGAGTACTTAAGGAGGTGGCCTTGGAAATAGCGGATGCATTGACAGTCATTTTCCAACATTCCATTGACTCTGGATCAGTTCCTATCGAGTGGAGGGTAGCCAATGTAACCCCACTTTTTAAAAAAGGAGGGAGAGAGAAAGCAGGGAATTATAGACCGGTCAGCCTGACCTCAGTAGTGGGTAAAATGATGGAATCAATTATTAAGGATGTCATAGCAGCGCATTTGGAAAATGGTGACATGATAGGTCCAAGTCAGCATGGATTTGTGAAAGGGAGATCATGCTTGACAAATCTTCTGGAATTTTTTGAGGATGTTTCCAATAAAGTGGACAAAGGAGTACCAGTTGATGTGGTATATTTGGACTTTCAGAAGGCTTTCGACAAGGTCCCACACAGGAGATTAATGTGCAAAGTTAAAGCACATGGGATTGGGGGTAGTGTGCTGACGTGGATTGAGAACTGGTTGTCAGACAGGAAGCAAAGAGTAGGAGTAAATGGGTACTTTTCGGAATGGCAGGCAGTGACTAGTGGGGTACCGCAGGGTTCTGTGCTGGGGCCCCAGCTGTTTACATTGTACATTAATGATTTAGACGAGGGGATTAAATGTAGTATCTCCAAATTTGCGGATGACACTAAGTTGGGTGGCAGTGTGAGCTGCGAGGAGGATGCTATGAGGCTACAGAGTGACTTGGATAGATTAGGTGAGTGGGCAAATGCGTGGCAGATGAAGTATAATGTGGATAAATGTGAGGTTATCCACTTTGGTGGTAAAAACAGAGAGACAGACTATTATCTGAATGGTGACAGATTAGGAAAAGGGAAGGTGCAACGAGACCTGGGTGTCATGGTACATCAGTCATTGAAGGTTGGCATGCAGGTACAGCAGGCGGTTAAGAAAGCAAATGGCATGTTGGCCTTCATAGCGAGGGGATTTGAGTACAGGGGCAGGGAGGTGTTGCTACAGTTGTACAGGGCCTTGGTGAGGCCACACCTGGAGTATTGTGTACAGTTTTGGTCTCCTAACTTGAGGAAGGACATACTTGCTATTGAGGAAGTGCAGCGAAGATTCACCAGACTGATTCCCGGGATGGTGGGACTGACCTATCAAGAAAGACTGGATCAACTGGGCTTGTATTCACTGGAGTTCAGAAGAGTGAGAGGGGACCTCATAGAAACGTTTAAAATTCTGACAGGTTTGGACAGGTTGGATGCAGGAAGAATGTTCCCAATGTTGGGGAAGTCCAGAACCAGGGGTCACAGTCTAAGGATAAGGGGTAAGCCATTTAGGACTGAGATAAGGAGAAACTTCTTCACCCAGAGAGTGGTGAACCTGTGGAATTCTCTACCACAGGAAGTAGTTGAGGCCAATTCACTAAATATATTCAAAAGGGAGTTAGATGAAGTCCTTACTACTCGGGGGATCAAGGGGTATGGCGTGAAAGCAGGAAGTGGGTACTGAAGTTTCATGTTCAGCCATGAACTCATTGAATGGCGGTGCAGGCTAGAAGGGCTGAATGGCCTGCTCCTGCACCTATTTTCTATGTTTCTATATAAATGCAAGTTGTTGGTGCTGTAAAAATTTTAAACCGAGGCAATGCCGGGCCGGGAGCCAATTTAGGTCAGTGAGTACAGGGAGGTGTGGGTTGAGTCTTCGTAAAATTAAGTTACATTTATGGTGAATGTTATGAATACCTAGTAGAACAGGAACATCACTTCACATTCGATAATATTAGATAGAAAGAAAGAAATCAAAGAAAGACTTGCATTTATATAGCGCCTTTCACATCACAAAGCGTCAGGACATAAAGTGCTGTACAGCCAATAAAGTATTTTGAAGTGTAGTCACTGTTGCAGGAAATGCACAGGACGCTGTGCTGAGATTAGAGCAAATACACTTTTTATTTATTCATTCCAGGACGTGGATGTCGCTGGCAAGGCCGGCATTTATTGCCCATCCCTAATTGCCTTTAATAAGGTGGTGGTGAGCCACCTTCTTGAACCGCGGCAGTCCATGTGGTGAAAGTACTCCCACAGTGCTGTTAGGGAGGGAGTTCCAGGATTTTGACCCAGCAACAATAAAGAAACAGCAATATATTTCTAAGTCAGGTTGGTGTGTGACTTGGAGGGAAACTTGCAGATGATGGTGCTCCCATGAGCCTGCTGCCCTTGTCCTGGTAGAGGGCGCGGGTTTGGGAGGTGCTGCCGAAGAAGCATTGGTGAGTTGCTGCAGTGCATGGTGCATACTTCAGCCATGGTGCACAGGTGGTGGAGGGAGTGGATGTTTAAGGTGGTGCATGGGGTACCAATCAAGCCGGCTGCTTTATCCTTGATGGTGTCAAGCTTCTTGAGTGTTGTTGGAACTGCACTCATCCAGGGAAGTGGAAAGCATTCTATGCACTCCTGACTAATGCCTTGTTGATGGTGGAAAGGCTTTGGGGAGTCAGGAGATGAGACACTTGCCACAGAATACCCAGCCTCTAACCTGCTCATGTTGCCACAGTATTTATGTGGCTGGTCCAGTTGAGCTTCTGGTCAATGGTGACCTCCAGGATGTTACTAGTGGGTGATTTGATAATGGTAATGCCGTTGAATGTCAAAGGGAAGTGGTTAGTCTCTCTTGTTGGAGATGGTCATTACCTGGCACTTATGTGTTGCGAATGTTACTTGCCACTTATCAGCCCAAGCCTCCTTATTGTCCAGGTCTTGTTGCATGCGGGTATGGAATGCTTCATTATCCGAGGAGTTGTGAATGCAACTGAACATTGTGCAATCATCAGCGAACATCTGACCTTATGATGTGGGAAGGTCATTGATGAAGCAGCTAAAGATGGTTGAGCCTAGGACACTGCCCTGAGAAACTCCTGCAGTGATGTTCTGGGACAGAGATGTTTGACCTCCACCAACCACAACCATCTTCCTTTGGGCTAGGTATGACACCAGCCAGTCGGAGAGTTTTTGCCCTGATTCCCATTGATTTCAATTTTACTGGGGCTCCTTGATGCCACACTTGGTCAAATGCTGCCTTGATGTCAACGGCAGTCACTCTCACCTCACCTGGAATTAAGCTCTTTTGTCCATGTTTGAAGCAAGGCTGTAATGAGGGCTGGAGCTGAGTAGTCCTGGCGGAACCCAAACTGGGCATCGGTGAGCAGGTTATTGGTGAGTAAGTGCCACTTGATAGCACTGTCAACGACACCTTCCATCACTTTGCTGATGATTGAGAGTAGACTGATGGGGCGGTAATTGGCCAGGTTGGATTTGTCTGGATTGACATTGTGCAGCTCAGGAAGGAGAGTTACACTTGAAAGCCAGCTGTGCTGTACCTGACTTTGAGTTCTCAATGCAGACGGTAGATGTCTGAAAAGGGAAGAAACATTAACATCACTTGCTATGCTGAGCACAAACATTCACAAAGGGAGAAAATACTGATCTGACCTTGTTGACTGTTCTCAAAATATGGTTCTTGCAATCTGTATGAATGCAAAAGATTCATGTTTCTCGAGTACAATTAATTTGCTTGTTGCAAATGTTCTCCTGCTTTAAATAGAATAAAAGTTTAACTGTAGTAAGAAAACATTATTCCTCAGACATAAACTGAATTATTATTTTTTTTCTTTATCTGATAGTAAGCACACAACAACTTGCATTTATATAGTGCCTTTAATGTAGTAAAACGTTCCAAGGCGCTTCACAGGAGCGTTATTGAACAAAATTAGACACCAAGTCCCATAACGAGATATTGGACAGGTGAGAGGTAGGGTTTAAGGAGTGTCTTAAAGTCACAGAGAGAGGCGGAGAGTTTAGGGAGGGAATTCAACATCAGCCAAAAGATGTTTCCACTTGTGGGGGAGTCCAAAACTGGGGGACATAAATATCAGATAGACACTAATAAATCCAATAGGGAATTCAGGAGAAACTTCTTTACCCAGAGAGTGGTGAGAATGTGGCACTCACTACCACAGGGAGTGGTTGAGGCGAATATCATAGATGCATTTAAAGGAAAGCTAGATAAGTGCACGAGAGAGAAAGGACTCGAAGGAGAGGCTGATGGGTGATATGAAAAGTGGGAGGAGGCTGGTGTGGAGCATAAACATCGGCATAGACCCGTTGGGCTGAATGGCCTGTTTCTGTGCTGTAGACTCGATGTAATTCTATTTTCATATAGCATGATCAATTGGATGCTCATGTTAGTATTTTTTCTGCCAGTTGACACATTCTGCCTGTGTTTCTACTGTCTGTCACAAGAAGTGTGTGCTTGGATGTGTTCGAATTCAGATTTGGTTTTTGGCATGTATTTATATGTGCTTTCGTACTGAGCTACCGAACAATGACTTTGTTTTAACATTGTGAAACTGCTGTCTGAAGAGATTTTCTAATCACTGTAGATTCTGCTGAGCCTGTTTGTTGCTGTCATTCTGGACAACCTGGAGCTGGATGAAGATCTAAAGAAACTAAAACAGGTAAGGCAGTTTACACATTGACCTGTCTTCCTTGCCTGAACATGTCTCATCTTGTATGTGTGTGTATGTGAATGCACATCATGACCAGAACTATTTTAAGCATTGTTTCAGTTGTACATTTATGTAAAGTTTATGAAGTTTCTAACAGACTCGAAGAACTTCAAAGAAAACAATTTCTAGAGACTTGCAAGGGTTGAGGAGGGTGGTGACTGATCTGGACGGACCCACCCTGCCCTTGCAACATGATCAGCTTCTCCTCCTTTCCAATCCTGCGTTCCCAGATAGAGTGAATGAACCATTGAGCGAAAACGGCGATCGTTGTAAAGCTCATAGGATTGATTGTTTATTAATAAGTGATTGTCAAAGGCCTTGAAATTATATTGTTGCATGGGGTAAAAATTTTGCGTCAGCAAATATCAGGCACAGATATGATGGGCCGGATGGTCTCATTCTGTGGCTTTATGGAACGTTGACCGTAAGAAATAGGAGCAGGAGTCGTCCATTCGGCCTATAGAGCCTCCTCCGCCATTCAATAAGATCATGGCTGATCTTCGACCTCAACTCCACTTTTCCCACCGCTTTCCATATCCCTTGAGTCCATTAGTATCCAAAAATCTAGTGACCTCTGTCTTGAATATACTCAACGACTCAGCACCCACAGCCGTCTGGGGTAGAGAGTTCCAAAGATTCCTTTGATTCCAAAGATTCACCCTTTGAGTGAAGAAATTTCTCCTCATCTCAGTTCAAAATGGCCGACTCCTTATCCTGACAGTGTGATCCCTGGTTCTAGACTCTCCAGCCATGGGAAACACTCTCACTGCATGGTGGAGAGGGACGGTTGGCGCTAATACATGACCTCATCTCTCTCATCTGGAGGGAGGAGAGCATGCCGGGAGATCTCAGATGCAATGATTGTGACCATCTTTAAAAAAGGGGACAAGTCCGACTGCGGCAACTACAGAAGAATCTCCCTGCTATCAGCCACTGGGAAAGTCGTCACTAGAGTCCTCCTCAATCATCTTCTCCCTGTGGCTGAGGAGCTCCTCCCGGAGTCACAGTGTGGATTTCTTCGGCTAAGGGGCACAATGGACATGATTTTTACAGCACGACACCAGCCCTTATACATGGCCTTCTTCGACCTTACAAAGGCCTCTGACACTGTCAACCGCGAGGGTCAATGGAGCATCCTCCTCTGTTTCGGATGCCCCCAAATTTGTCACCATCCTGCGCCTGCTCCATGGCGACATGCAGGCCATGATCCTTATCAACAGATCCATTACAGACCCAATCAACGTCCGGACTGGGGTCAAACAGGGCTGCGTCATCGCCCCAACCCTCTTCTCAATCTTCCTCGCAGCCATGCTCCACCTCACAGTCAACAAGCTCCCCACTGGAGTGGAACTAAACTACAGAACCAGTGGGAACCTGGTCAACCTTCGTCGTCTCCAGGCCAGGCCCAAGACCACCCCAACCTCTGTCGTCGAGCTACAGTATGCAGACGACGCCTGCATCTGCGAACATCCAGAGGCTGAACTCCAAGTCATTGTCAATGTATTTACTGAGGCGTACGAAAGCATGGGCCTTATGCGAAACATCCGTAAGACAAAGGTCCTCCACCAGCCTGTCCTTGCCACACAGCACTGCCCCCCAGTCATCAAGATGCACGGCATAGCCCTCGACAACGTGGACCATTTCCCATACCTCAGGAGCCTCTTATCAACAAGAGCAGACATTGACGATGAGATTCAACACCGCCTCCAATGCGCCAGTGCAGCCTTTGGTCACCAGAAGAAAAGAGTGTTTGAAGACCAGGCCCTCAAATCTGCCACCAGGCTCATGGTCTACAGAGCTGTAGTAATACCCGCCCTCCTGTATGGCTCAGAGACATGGACCATGTAGAGTAGACACCTCAAGTCGCTGGAGAAATACCACCAATGATGTCTCCGCAAGATCCTACAAATCCCCTGGGAGGACAGACACACCAAAGTTAGCGTCCTCGACCAGGCCAACATCCCCAGCATTGAAGCACTGACCACAGTTGATCAGCTCCGCTGGGCAGGCCACATTGTACTCATGGCAGACACGAGACTCCCAAAGCAAGCACTCTACTCAGAACTCCTTCATGGCAAACGAGCCAAAGTTGGGCAGAGGAAATGTTTCAAGGACACCCTCAAAGCCTCCCTGATAAAGTGCAACATTCCCACTGACACCTGGGAGTCTCTGGCCAAAGACCTCCCTAAGTGGAGGAAGTGCATCTGGGAGGGCGCTGAGCACCTCGAGTCTCATCGCCGAGAGCATGCAGAAACCAAGCGCAGGCAGCGGAAAGAGCATGCAGCAAACCAATCCCACCCACCCCGTCCCTCAACGACTATCTGTCCCACCTGTGACAGGGACTGTGATTCTCGTATTGGACTGTTCAGCCACCTAAGGACTCATTTTTATAGTGGAAGCAAGTCTTCCTCGATTCCGAGGGACTGCCTATGATGATGATGATGATGTACAATGTCAAGTCCTTTAAGAATTTTGTATGTTTCAATGCGATCACCTCTCAGTCTTCTAAACTCTAGGGAATAAAGGCCTATTCTCCTCAATCTCTCCTCATCGGACAATACCCCCATCCCAGGAATCAGTCTAGTGAATCTTCATCATCAAGACATGGAAGAACACCCTGCTTTTCTTCAAATAGTGCCATGAAAATTCTAATGCCTGTTTGTAGAGGTGAACAGTTTAATCTAAGAAATTACTTGCATTTATTTAGCATCTTTCACAACCTCTAGATGCCCCAAAGCGCTTCCCAGCCAACGTATCGGCCTAGAGAGACTTCTGACTCAGTCACTGGGAGCTGCCAGTTGAGCTAAGCTGACCTTAAATTAAGAATATCTTATCTCCGGACCTACAGATATCCATTAGTAAAGCTATCATTCCACATTACTGCCTGAAGCACTGCCAGAGCCAGTGACATGATGGAAGCGTTTCTAAAAGATTTTGAATTTGGTATAAAATATTAAATAGATAAAAGGGAGAAAGTATAATTGAATAGCAATAATGTATGTGTGCAAGTGCATTAGGTTGTAATTGAGGACTGGCAGTTGTAGACCTGTCCTTCACTCAAGCTGTGTATCATCAATTCTAACCTACTGAGCACCCACACATCCATTATTATCTAGCTTGATCTAAAATTGACTGATAAATGTATACTTTTCACTGTCAGCCGTGGCTCAGTGGGTAGCACACTCGCCTCTGAGTGAGAAGGTTGTGGGTTCAAGTCCCACTCCAGGGATTGAGCACACAAATCTAGGCTGACACTCCCAGTGCAGTGCTGAGGGAGCACTGCATTGTCGGAGGGGCAGTGCTGAGGGAGCGCTGCACTGTCGGAGGGGCAGTGCTGAAGGAGCGCTGCACTGTCAGAGGGGCAGTGCTGAGGGAGCGCTGCACTGTCGGAGGGGCAGTACTGAAGGAGCGCTGCACTGTCGGAGGGGCAGTGCTGAGGGAGCGCTGCACTGTCGGAGGGGCAGTACTGAAGGAGTGCTGCACTGTCGGAGGGGCAGTACTGAGGGAGTGCTGCACTGTTGGAGGTGCCGTCTTTCAGATATGACCTTAAACTGAGGCCCCATCTGCCCTCTCAGGTTGATGTAAAAGATCTCATGGCACTATTTCGAAATAGAGCAGGAGAGTTCTCCCTGGTGCCCTGGCCAATATTTATCCCTCAATCTACATAACAAAAACAGATTATCTGGTCATTATCATATTGCTGTTTGTGCAAGCTTGCTGTGCACAAATTGGCTGCCACATTTCCCACATTACAACAGTGACTGCATTCCAAAAGAAACAGTACTTCATTGACTGTAAAACTCTTTGAGATGTCTGGTGGTCGTGAAAAGCATTATATAAATGTAAGTCTTTTTCTTTCTTTGTTTGTAGGTGATCATATTTTTATTCATAGAATCACTATCGTACAGCACAGAAGGAGGCCATTCAGCCCGTCGTGCCTGTGCCGGATCTTTTTTTTTACTTCATTCTTGGGATGTGGGTGTCGCTGGCAAGACCGGCCTTTATTGCCCATCCCTCATTGCCCTCGAAGGTGGTGGTGAGCCGCCTTCTTAGGCCTTAACGGGAGGGGCACAACAGGGGAAATTACGACCCCTAAGTGCCAATGCATAGTTTCACATCCAAGTCCAATCCCTGCGTGAAAACATCCCCAGCGACCAAAAGATCAGCAATCACATATTACATAAATATACAGCATAGAATCAGACCATTCGGCCAGTGTTCATGCTCCACACCATCCTCCTCCCACCCTACTTCATCACACTCTATCAGCACACCCTTCTATTCCTTTCTCTCTCATGTGCTCATCTAGCTTCCCCTTGCATGCACATTCTATATAAATTGGAGCGGAATTCCTATAGAGAACAATTATCCCATCTCGACTGCAATGTGTTGCAGTACATTACTCCAGCACTACAAAATAAGTTGTAAAAGTAATTAATTATCATGCCTCACTGGAAAAAAAAACTAAAGGTGGACAAGTTCCCTGGACTTGATGGACTGCATCCTAGGGTCTTAAAAGAACTGGCTGCAGAGATAGTGGATGCATTGGTTGTAATCTGTCAAAATTCCCTGGATTCTGGAGAGGTCTCAGCGGATTGGAAAACTGCAAATGTAACGCCCCTATTCAGGAAAGGAGGGAGACAGAAAGCAGGAAACTATAGACCAGTTAGCCTAACATCGGTCATTGGGAAAATGCTGGAGTCGATTATTAAGAAAGTAGTAGCAGGACATTGAGAAAATCATAATACAATCAAGCAGAGTCAGCATGGTTTTATGAAAGGGAAATCATGTTTAACAAATTTGCTGGAGTTCTTTGAGGATCTAACGAGCAGGGTGGATAAAGGAGAACCAGTGGATGTGGTGTATTTGGATTTCCAGAAGGCATTCGATAAGGTGCCACATAAAAGGTTACTGTGCAAGATAAGAGCTCACGGGGTTGGGGGTAATATATTAGTATGGATAGAGGATTGGCTAACTAATAGAAAACAGAAAGTTTGGATAAATGGGTCATTTTCAGGTTGGCAAACTGTAACTAGTTGGGTGCCACAGGGTTCAGTGCTGGGCCCTCAACTATTTACAATCTATATTAATAACTTGGATGAAGGAACCAAGTGTAGCCAAATTTGGTGATGATACAAAGATGGTTGGGAAAGCAAGTTGTGAAGAGGATACAAAGAATCTGCAAGGTCATATAGATAGGTTAAGTTCGTGGGTAAAATTTGGCAGATGGAGTATAGTGTGGGAAAATTATTATTTAAATGGAGAGACATTATAAAATGTGCGGTACAGAGAGATCTGGAACATGAAACACAAAAAGTAAACATTCAGGTACAGCAAGTAATTCGGAAAGCAAATAGAATGTTGGCCTTTATTGCAAGGGAGATAGAGTATAAAAGTAGGGAAGTCCTGCAACAACTGTACAGAGCATTAGTGAGACCACATCTGGAGTACTGCGTATAGTTTTGGTCTCCTTATTTAAGGAGGGATATACTTGCATTGGAGGCAGTTCAGATAGGTTCAGAAATTGATTCCTGAGATGAAGGGGTTGTCTTGTGAAGAAAGGTTGAGCAGATTGGGCCTATACTCATTGGAGTTTAGAAGAATGAGAAGTGATCTTATTGAAATGTATAAGATACTGAGGGTACGTGACAGGGTAGATGCGGATAGAATGGTTCCCCTTGTGGGGAATCTAGAACTAGGGTCCGTAGGGCTCAATTTTCTCCAGTTATCTGCACCGTTTTTTTGGCGTGCGCCGCTTTTTTGGGCCGAAATTAAAACATCCAAGTTTCCCCAAAGATTGTGCACCAGTGTAATTTAGTTAGTTAGGATTGTTTTAGGTTTGGTTTTATTGCGTCATTGGGAGCGTAACCTGCCACCTACTCTAACAAGTTTGGCCAGCTCCAATTTACTCCAATTTTTCTTAGGACACCTTATGTGACCGCTGTGGAAAAACCTTCTGGGCAGTTAACCAAATCGGCACAGATAAGAAAATCAGAGCAGCAGATGCAGTTCCACAGCCCGGACAACAGCAGCGGAGAGGAGGAGCGAGGAATGATGGGGGACGGCCTTTCGGCCAGGGTTAGGAGCGGCAATTGGCACTGGTAGGGGAAGGAAGCCTTTCGGCCAGAGTTAGGAGTAGTAACCGGCATCGGGAGGAGGAGGCCCTTCGGCCAGGGCTAGCAGCGGTAACTGGCATCGGGAGGAGGAGGCCCTTCTCCTATTTAAGGTGGAGGTAGGCATATTTTTGAACGATAGGGGAGTCAAGGATTATGGGACTCAGGCAGGAGTGTGGAGTTGAGGCCAAGATCAGATCAGCCATGATCTTACTGAATGGCAGAGCAGGCTCGAGTGGCCAAATGACCTACTCCTACTCCTATTGGCCCTTAGGGTCATTTGGCCCCTCGAGCCTGTTCTGCCGTTCAATAAGATCATGGCTGATCTGGTCTTACTGCAGGTAAAGAGTAGACAGCCAGATAGGGGATGGGTGACCAACAGGAAGTGCAGTGGAAGGAAGGAGTCCCCTGCGGTCATCCCCCTACAAAGCAGATACACCGCTTTGGGTATTGTTGAGGGGGTTGACTCATCAGGGAAGAGCAGCAGCAGTCAAGTTCATGGCACCGTGGGTGACCCTGCTGCACAGGCGGGCAGAAAAAAGAGTGGGAGAGCTATAGTGATAGGGGATTCTATTGTAAGGGGAATAGATAGATGTTTCTGCGGCCGCAACCGAGACTCCAGGATGGTATGTTGCCTCCCTGGTGCAAGGGTCAAAATGTCTCGGAGCGGGTGCAGGTCATTTTGAAGGGGAAGGGTAAACAGCCAGTTGTCATGATGCATATACGTACCAACGATATAGGTAAAAAACGGGATGAAGTCCTACAAGTCGAATTTAGGGAGCTAGGAGCTAAATTAAAAAGTATGACCTCAAAAGTAGTAATCTCAGAATTACTACCAGTGCCACATGCTAGTCAGAGTAGGAATCGCAGGATAGCTCAGATGAATACGTGGCTTAAGGAGTGGTGCAGAAGGGAGGGATTCAAATTCCTGGGACATTGAAACTGGTTCTGGGGGAGGTGGGACCAGTACAAACCGGATGGTCTGCATCTGGACAGGACCGGAACCAATGTCCTAGGGGGAGTGTTTGCTAGTGCTGTTGGGGAGGGGTTAAACTAATATGGCAGGGAAATGGGAACCTATGCAGGGAGGCAGAGGAAAGTAGAATGGGGGCAGAAGCAAAAGATAGAAAGAAGAAAAGTAAAAGTGGAGGGCAGAGAAACCCAAGGCAAAAAGCAAAAAGGGCCACATTACAGCAAAATTCTAAAGGGGCAAAGGGTGTTAAAAAGACAAGCCTGAAGGCTCTGTGCCTCAATGCGAGGAGTATTCGCAATAAGGTGGACAAATTAACTGCGCAGATAGCAGTTAATGGATATGATGTAATTGGCATCACGGAGACATGGCTGCAGCGTGTCCAAGGCTGGGAACTCAACATCCAGGGGTATTCAACATTTAGAAAGGGTAGACGAAAGGAAAAGGAGGTGGGGTGGTGTTGCTGTTAAAAAGGAAATGAATGCAATAGTAAGGAAGAACATTAGCTTGAATGATGTGGAATCGGTATGGTTGGAGCTACGGAATACCAAAGGGCAGAAAACGCTAATGGGAGTTGTGTACAGACCACCAAACAGTAGTAGTGAGGTTGGAGACAGCATCAAACAAGAAATTAGGGATGCGTGCAATAAAGGTACAGCAGTTATCATAGGCGACTTTAATCTACATATTGATTGGGCTAACCAATCTGGTAGCAATGCGGTGGAGGAGGATTTCCTGGAATGTATTAGGGATGGTTTTCGAGACCAATATGTCGAGGAGCCAGCTAGAGGGCTGGCCATCCTAGACTGGGTGATGTGTAATGAGAAAGGACTAATTAGCAACTTGTTGTGCGAGGCCCCTTGGGGAAGAGTGACCATAATATGGTAGAATTCTTTATTAAGATGGAGAGTGACACAGTTAATTCAGAGATTAGGGTCCTGAACTTAAGGAAAGGTAACTTCGATGGTAAGAGACGTGAATTGGCTAGAATAGGCTGGCGAGTGATTCTTAAGGGTTGACGGTGGATAGGCAATGGCAAACATTTAAAGATCACATGGATGAACTTCAACAATTGTACATCCCTGTCTGGAGTAAAAATAAAACGGGGAAGGTGGTTCAACCGTGCCTAACAAGGGAAATTAAGGATAGTGTTAAATCGATTTATCAATTGACCAGAAAAAGCAGCAAACCTGAGGACTGGGAGAATTTTGTAACACAGCAGAGGAGGACAAAGGGTTTAATTAGGAGGGGGAAAATAGAGTATGAGAGGAAGCTTGCCGGGAACATAAAAACTGACTGCAAAAGCTTCTATAGATATGTGAAGAGAAAAAGATTAGTGAAGACCCTTGCAGTCAGATTCAGGTGAATTTATAATGGGGAACAAAGAAATGGCGGACCAGTTAAACAAATACTTTGGTTCTGTCTTCACAAAGGAAGACACAAATAATCTTCCGGAAATACTAAGGGACCGAGGGTCAAGTGAGAAGGAGGAACTGAAGGCAATCCTTATTAGGCGGGAAATTGTGTTCGGGAAATTGATGGGATTGAAAGCCGATAAATCTCCGTGGCCTGATAGTCTGCATCCCAGAGTACTTAAGGAAGTGGCCCTAGAAATAGTGGATGCATTGGTGATCATTTTCCAACAATCTATCGACTCTGGATCAGTTCCTATGGACTGGAGGGTAGCTAATGTAACACCACTTTTTAAAAAAGGAGGGAGAGAGAAAACGGGTAATTATAGATCGGATAGTCTGACGTCAATCGTGGGGAAAATGTTGGAATCAATCATTAAGGATGAAATAGCAGCACATTTGGAAAGCAGTGACGGGATCGGTCCAAGTCAGCATGGATTTATGAAAAGGAAATCCTAGTTGACAAATCTTCTAGAATTTTTTGAGAATGTAACTGGTAGAGTAGACAAGGGAGAACCAGTGGATGTGGTGTATTTGGACTTTCAAAAGGCTTTTGACAAGGTCCCACACAAGAGATTGGTGTGCAAAATTAAAGCACATGGTATTGGGGGTAATGTACTGACGTGGATAGAGAACTCGTTGGCAGACAGGAAGCAAAGAGTCGGGATAGACGGGTCCTTTTCAGAATGGCAGACAGTGACTAGTTGGGTGCCCAGGGCTCAGTACTGGGACCGCAGCTATTTACAATATACATTAATGATTTGGATGAGGGAATTGAGTGTAATATTTCCAAGTTTGCAGATGACACTAAGCTGGGTGGCAGTGTGAGCTGTGAGGAGGATGCTAAAAGGCTGCAGGGTGACTTGGACAGGTTAGGTGAATGGGCAAACGAGCGGCAGATGCAGTATAATGTGGATAAATGTGAGGTTATCCACTTTGGGGGCAAAAACACGAAGGCAGAATATTATCTGAATGGCGGCAGATTAGGAAAAGGAGAGGTGCAACAAGACCTGGGTGTCATGGTACATTAGTCATTGAAAGTTGGCACAGCAGGCGGTGAATAAGGCAAGTGGTATGTTGGCCTGCATAGCTAGGGGATTTGAGTATAGGAGCAGGGAGGTCTTACTGCAGTTGTACAGGGCCTTAGTGAGGCCTCATCTGGAATATTGTGTGCAGTTTTGGTCTCCTGAGGAAGGATGTTCTTGCTATTGAGGGAGTGCAGCGAAGGTTCACCAGACTGATTCCCGGGATGGCAGGACTGACATATGAGGAGAGACTGGATCGACTGGGCCTGTATTCACTGGAGTTTAGAAGGATGAGAGGGGATCACATAGAAACATTTAAATTCTGATGGGACTGGACAGGTTAGATGCAGGAAGAATGTTCCCGATGTTGGGGAAGTTCAGAACCAGGGGACACAGCCTAAGGATAAGGGATAAGCCATTTAGGACTGAGATGAGGAGAAACTTCTTCACTCAGATAGTTGTTAACCTGTGGAATTCCCTACCGCAGAGAGTTGTTGATGCCAGTTCATTGGATAGATTCAAGAGGGAGTTAGAAATGGCCCTTACAGCTAAAGGGATCAAGGGGTATGGAGAGAAAACAGGAAAGGGGTACTGAGGTGAATGATCAGCCATGATCTTATTGAATGGTGGTGCAGGCTCGAAGGGCCGAATGGCCTACTCCTGCACCTATTTTCTATATTTCTATTTCTTATGTTCTTAGGTATAACCTCTCAATTCTGGTATCTCAGTTTCTTCACTTTTGCTGTTACAACCTCTAGTCTGAAAATATTGTTTTTCAATTTTTTTTGGCAGTAACTGTAATTTTGCTCGTTATATATACTTGAAAATAATCCAGTGTCATGTTTTTTTTTAATTTGTTCTGGGATGGCCAGCAAGGCCAGCATTTATTGCCCATCCCTAATTGCCCTTGAGAAGGTGGTAGTGAGCCTTTTTCTTCTACCACTGCAGTCCGTGTGGTGAAGGTTCTCCCACCATGCTATTAGGGAGGGAGTTCCAGGACTTTGACCCAGCGATGATGAAGGAACGGTGATATATTTCCACGTCAGGATGGCGTGTAACTTGGAGATGATAGTATTCCCATGCGCCTAGTGTCCTTCTAAGTGGTAGAGGTCGGGAATTTGGAAAGTGCTGTCAAAGAAGCCTTGGCGAGTTGCTGCACTGCATCTTATAGACAGTACACACTGCAGCCATGGTGCACTGGTGGTGGAGGGAGTGAATGTTGAAGGTGGTGGATGGTGGGGGCCGAACTTGGTGGACTTAACGCCCGCTGCCGCCGCGTTTTCTGGGTAGTCTCCATTTCGAGCGAGTTTGGTGGAGGCCTCCCGCTGGGCAGGGAGGAAAACCCGCTGGGGACTGTCGCTGGCATCCACTGGCACACAACGCGCGCGTAAGTGTCCCCCTGCTCGCCGAGCTGCCAGTTTGGTCCAGGCGGGAGTCTGCTGCAGCAGGGGAAAGGATCGCCGCGCGGAGGCAGGTCTAACCTCAACGGTAAGTAGGAAGACCTGCAAATAAAGGTTAGTAAACTTTTCTTTCTTTTTTTCCAGCGATTCAGGTGGATGGGGTCCCCTGAAGGTTTCCCAGTGTTTTTTTTTTATTTTTTGGAAATTTTTAATTTTATCTCTTCCCGCCCCCCCCCCCCCCCCCCTCTCCCTGGGCCCGACTCAACCCTCGGTGGTACTTTGCTGAGGAATGCATTTGCAGCCGAGATTGGGAGCTCCTGCCGCTGCCGCCCAGATTCAGGGAGTAAGTCCCTTTTTTCCCATCGGGCAGGCTTTCCAGGACTTTTTCAAGAAACTTCCGCCCAAAGTACCGTCAGGATCTTCGCAGTCCTTTGGGCAGCACTTGGGCAGAACTTAGCTTCCACCAAGTTCGGGGCCATGGGTTGATCTTAATTGACTTTGTTGTTTAGCTCTGAATCTAAAAAGAATACGCTCGGCAACAGGAAACCTAGATATATTATTTGCTCCCACAGAGCAATAACCACCTACATTTAAGAAAGAATTGCATTTATATAGCGCCTTTCACGACCACCGGACATCTCAAAGCGCTTTACAGCCAATGAAGTACATTTTGAAGTGTAATCACTGTTGTAATGTGGGAAATGTGGCAGCCAAATTGCACATGGCAAGCTCCCACAAATAGCAATGTGATAATGACCAAATAATCTGTTTAGTGATGTTGATTGAAGGATAAATATTGGCCAGGACACCGGGGAGAACTTCCTTGCTCTTTGTCGAAATAGTGCCGTGGGATCTTTTACGTCCACTTGAGAGAGCAGATGGGACCTCGGTTTAATGTCTCATCTGAAAGACGGCACCTCCGCCAGTGCAGCATTCCCTCAGCATTGCACTGGAGTAAAAGCCTTGATTTTGTGCTCAAGTTCCTGGAGTGGGATTTGAACCCACAATCTTCTGACTCAGAGGTGAGAGTGCTACTCAATGAGCCACAGCTGACATTAAATTTATTAGATAAGATTTGCCAATAGATAAACATGCATGTAAACTGACAGTTGATGCCAGATTTAATTGCCATTAATGTGCTTGATTCTTATTTTTATCAATAGTTTATACAAACATTTATCAACTAAGGATAGTTGCATGTTATTTGAAGTAGAAAAGCTATTGAAATATGCATCTGTTACCAGTGTAATGTCACCAGTGTAATGTAGTTAAGGGATAGATTTTTGCTTAACAGTAAAATATATTTTCTTGAATTGTGAATGTTACAGAGACACATGCACACTTATCCGTGGCACTCAGTCATCCTATGTTTGATAATCTTTAAAACTGCAACTCGCATTTATACAGCGCCTTTAATGTAATAAAACATCCCAAGGCGCTTTACTGGGGCAATTTATCAAACAGAATTTGACACCGAGCCACATAAGGGGATATTAGGACAGGTGACCAAAAGCTTGGTCAAAAAGGTGGGTTTTAAGGAGCATCTTAAAGAAGGAGAGAGAGGCAGAGAGGTTTAGGGAGGGAATTCCAGAGCTTCGGGCCTCGGCAGCTGAAGGCTCGGCCGCCAATGATGGAGCGATGAAAATCAGGGATGCGCAAGAGGCCAGAATTGGAGGAGCGCAGAGATCTTGGAGGGTTGTGGGGCTGGAGGAGTTTCCAGAGATGGTGAGGGGCAAGGCCATGCAGGGATTTAAAAACCAGTATGAGAATTGCTTAACCGGGAGCCAATGTAGGTCAGCGAGCACAGGGCAGATGGGTGAATGGGACTTGGTAGTTCATCGGTCAGAAAAGAGTAAGTTTGCTTTCATTTAGGATGCTGTTGGAGCTGATCATTTGGCAGAAGAAGAAAGTGATATGGTTTCCACCTTTCAGTAGGCTGACCTTGCCTGTGACAGGCGAAAAGGTAACTTTAACCACGTGATGGTGACTGCCACACATAAAAGTGAACAACTCATCTGTTCAACAAGTATTGTGATTCATATTTTCAGGCCAAATTTTAACATAATGGGTGGCTTGCTATTTTAATAAAGTAGTGTCTAAATAGTCACATCATTTACCGATCAGGACACATTTATTTGATCGATAAAGTGCACTGGTGACAGATGAGTGGGGTTAATGCACACTCCAGGAGTGTGAAGGCACATGGGGCTAAATATTCGTTATAGCCTGGTTTGCGGCGGTGACACCGCCTGGTTGCTACTTTAGCACCGGGCGATGTTTAACGCCTCCAACTGGGATATTGGCTTTTAGCGCCCCAAGAGGGGAGTGGAGCACTAAAGGAAGCATTTCACACTCCTTTTAGTGTGTTAACCCTGATTCCTGGGGCGCTATCGCAGAAGCACTGCTGAAGGTTTGGTGCTCGGAATCCAGCATCCTAGGGCCTAAAGGGGAGGTCAGCTGGACCACCCGAAAACTGAGATTAGCAACAGTGTTAAACTCCGAAGAGAGATACATTAGTACAAATAAATTCCATTGTAACCACTCGCCCGCGGAAATATCACCCCAGCTTCTTCGGGACGCCTGCTTTCCCTGTCAGGATTAGCGGCTGGCAAAAGCATTCAATTTCACGACAACGGCGCTACGGGGACATAGCACACTCATTGACGTCACCAAGTGGGTGGCGTCAGAGTGCACAGCGCTAACTCTTAGCGTCGCCGGGAAACCTCCACTGAGGGTTGCGGGAAGCGCTCGGGCGGTAAGAGCTCAGCGGTCGGTTAGTGCCCCTCTTGGGCGCTAACAGGAGGTGCTCGGTCGGCAAGATCTCAGCGGCCGATTAGTGCCCCTCTCAGGCGCTAACGGGAGGCGCTAAGCAAACTGATTTTGAGCCCATGGAGTCCAGCTGGTGCCAAATTAATTCAAACCTAACTGCATTGTTCTTCCAGAAAAAACAATTTTTGTAACAGTTAATGCCTAAAGTTCAGCATCTGCAAATCCGAATCACGTAGCAACGTGTGATTAACAATCGATTCCAACTATTGGGTTCTTTTTGCAACCCAGTTGCATTGAAGCGCCTGTGGGTTTTAACTGCTGCATTCTGGAATGTTAATGTTCATAGATAAAATGATGAATAAAATTTACAGATTTAAGGGTTTTGCTACCCATTCTTTCAAAGCCCATTTTTTTTTTAAAGTGTTATTGTGGAATGTCTCCAAATAGTTCACAACTTTGAAAACTCGAATAATGCAATTGCCTTCAATTAATATTTCTGTTCAAACAGTTTAAAAAAGAATCCTGAGACTTATATTTCTGTAGTTTGAAGAATTATATATAATGTGCTGATTTTTTCCTTTTTGGAAGAAGGGGAAATTCTGTTTTAGAATCACAGCACAGAAGGAGGCCATTCGGCCCATCGTGCCTGTGCCGGCTCTGTGAAAGAGCTATCCAATTAGCCTCACTCCCCCTGCCCTTTCCCGATTGCCCTGCAAATTTCTCTATTTCAAGTATTTATCCAATTCCCTTTTGAAAGTTGTTATTGAATCTGCTTCCAACACCCTTTCAGGCAGCACATTCCTGATCACAACTCACTGCATAAAAATTTCACCTCATCTCCCCCTCTGGTTCTTTTGCCAATTATCTTAACTCTGTGTCCTCTAGTTACTGATCTTCCTGCCAGTGGAAACAGTTTTTTATTTATGCTATTAAAACCCTATCAAATCTTCCTTACCCTTCTCTGCTCTAAGGAGAATGAACCCCAGCTTCTCCAGTCTCTCCACGTAACTGAAGTCCCTCATCCCTGGTACCATCCCAGTAAATCTCCCCTGCACCCTCTCCAAGGAAGGTTAGAAAGAGGATTATTTGTAATGTATGTACGAGTTTGATGTTCAGCATATCGCTGTCTGTGATAACATGGACATATCTATGAATTGCACACATGAAATGTTAAGTTGAGGAATGCAAACCTTTCACATTTCAGTTCACAAATAATCTGTTCGACTGCAAAACTCCACAGGAATGCTTTGAAATGCTTCTAATCAATATGTGTGCTTTGATTTGCCTCCAGGCTTATTTCAAGATACATATTTAAGAAGTATTTGACCTAGCAGTAACAAAACATATCTGTTTTTAACACCAAAAATATGTGACAGATTTCTCTCTGCATTCCAATACAAAGTGCAGAGTTGTCATTGCATTTTATGTATAAAGTGTATCTGTATCACTTCTTGTTTTGTTCTCATTTTCTCTCCTACTCCTTTACAGATTAGGTGGTGTCAGCACTCTGGGCCTTGGCCCTTCACCTAAGTTTTTCAATTAAAAAAAATAAAGTTGCCTTTAGTTTTTATCTGTGCTTTTTGTCACAAAGACTTCTTTACCCAGGGAGTGGTGAGAATGTGGAACTCACTGCCACATGGAGTGTTTGAGGCGAATAGCATTGATGGGTTTAAGGGGAGGCTGGATAAATACATGAGGGAGAAAGGAAAGAAAGATAGAAAGACGTGCATTTATGTAGTACCTTCACGACCATCAACGTCTCAAAGCACTTTACAGTCAATGAAGTACTTTTTGGAGTATAGTCACTGTTGTAATGTGGCAACTCATCAGCCAATTTGCGCTCAGTAAACTCCCACAAACAGCAATGTGATAATGACCAGATAAACTGTTTTTGTTATGTTGATTGAGGGATAAATATTGGCCAGGACACCGGGGATAACTCCTGCTCTTCTTCGAATTAGTGTCATGGGATCTTTTATGTCCACCTGAGAGGGCAGACACGGTCTCGGTTTAATGTCTCATCTGAAAGATGGCACCTCCAACAGTGCAGCACTCCTTCAGCACTGCACTGTCAGCCTGGATTTATGGGCTCAAGTCCCTGGAGTGGTATTTGAACCCACAACCTTCTGACTCATTGGCAAGTGTGCTACCCACTGAACCACAGCTGACACTGTGGAATAAAAGGAATGCTGATAGGGTGAGATGAAGAGGGGTGGGAGGAGGCTCATGTGGAGCATAAACACCAGCACGGAGCAGTTGGGCCGAATGGCCTGTCTTAGGTACAGCAAGCAATTAGGAAAGCAAAGTCATACGTTAGCCTTTATTACAAAAGGGTTGGAGTACAAGCGTAAAGAAGTCTTACTACAATTATATAGGACCTTGGTGAGGCCACACTTGGAGTACTGTGTACAGTTTACTTGCCTTGGAGGGAGTGCAACATAGTTTACTAAACTGATTCCTGGGATGATGTAATTGTCCTATGAGGAGAGATTGAGCAGACTAGGCCTATATAGAGTTTAGAAGAATGAGATGTGATCTCTTTGAAACATATAAAATTCTTAGAGGGCTTGATGAGGCCGATGCTGGGAGGATGTTTCCCCTGCCTGGGGAGTTTAGAACTGAGGATCACAGTCTCAGACTAAGGGGTCAGCCATTTAGGACTGAGATAAGAAGAAATTTCTTCACTCAGAGGGTTGCGAATCTTTGGAATTCTCTACACCAGAGGGCTGTAAAGACTCAGTCATTGAGTATATTCAAGACAAAGATCGATAGATTTTTTTGATATTAAGGGAACCAAGTGATATGGGGATAGGGCGGGAAGGTGGAGTTGAGGTCGAAGATCAGCCATGATCTTATTGAATGTGTATATGGATTTTAACAAAGCTTTTGATAAGGTCCCACATGGCAGACTGGTCACAAAAGTAAAAGCGCATGGGACTCAGGGCAAAATGGCAAGTTGGATCCAAAATTGGCTCAGATGCAAGAAGCAGAGGGTAATGGTTGATGGGTGTTTTTGTTTCTGGAAGGCTGTATCCAGTGGGGTTCCGCAGGGCTCAGTGCTGGATCCCTTGCTTTTTGTGGTATATATCAATGACTAGGATGTGAATATTGGGGGTATGATTAAGAAGTTTGCAGATGACACTAAAATAGGCTGTGTGGTTGATAATAAAGAAGAAAGCTGCAGACTGCAGGAGGATATCAATGTACTGGTTAGGTGGGCAGAACAGTGGCAAATGGAATTCAATCGGATAAGTGTGAGGCAATGCATTTGGGGAGGTCTAACAAGGCAAGGGAATACGCATTAAATGGTACGACACTGAAAAGTGTAGAGGAACAAAGGGACCTTGGAGTGCAGGTCCACAGATCCCTGAAGGTAGCAGGCCAGGTAGATAAAGTAGTTAAGAAGGCATATGGAATACTTGCCTCTATTAATCGAGGCATGGAGTACAAGAGCAAGGACGTTATGCTTGAACTGTATAAAACACTGGTTTGGCCACAGCTAGAGTACTGTGTGCAGTTCTGGTCATCACATTACAGGAAAATTGTGATTGCACTGGTAAGGGTGCAGAGGAGATTTACAAGAATGTTGCCTGGACTGGAGAATTTTGGCTATGAGGAAAGATTGGAGATGCTGGGTCTGTTTTCTTTGGAACAAAGGAGGCTGAGGGGAGACCTTATTGAGGTGTATAAAGTTATGAGGGGCCTGGAAAGAGTGGATAGGAAGGACCTGTTTCCCTTGGCAGAGGGGCCCACAACTATAGGGCATAGATTTAAAGTAATTGGGAGGAGGTTTAGAGGAGATATGAGGTGAAATTTCTTCACCCAGTGGGTGGTGGGGGTCTGGAACTCACTAACTGAAAGGGTGGTAATGGCAGAAATCCTCACCACATTTAAAAAATACTTAAAGTGCCGTAACCTACAGGGCTACGGACCAAGAGCTGGAAAATGGGATTAGGCTGGATAGCTCTTTGTCGGCTGGCGCGGACATGATGGGCCGAAATGCCTCCTTCCGAGCTGTAAATTTCTATGATTCTATGAATGGCAGAGCAGGCTCGAGAGACCAAATGACTGACTTCTGCTCCTATTTCTTGTGTTCTTGTGTTCCGTGCTGTAAGTTCGATGTAAGATTTCCTACTGTGCCTGTCGAGCTCCTGTTGCACGCATGAAGTCCTGATCAAGTGTGGTCTTCAGGTGAAGCTGGGTTAGAGAGCAAGAGATAATAGCGCAAGGAGCACAGATGTAATTCAGTTGCTTTTTTAAAGTCATATATTCTATCTGTTTTTTTGTATAATACTTTGAATGTTATTTATTTTTTAATAGCAAAACCCTAGGGCAGGGCCTCAAAATTTAGGCTTAATTGTGAACTTCAATATGCTCTCCACGGCATCTCATGATCAGAGACTTTTGTGTATGAGTTTTTGCTGTGTTACAAAGTTGGGAGCTTTCTCAAAAACTGGATATTCCAATTCATTTTGCAGGCACAATTTCCTGTTTTTAGCTCATTTGTATTAAAATCCCAAATGTGGTTTTTTTTCTCCCATGCATGCATATATGATCTCAAAAAAGGGACACTGAGGAAATCTGCCCCTTTGTTTCCAGCAGATGTCACCCAGGAATTGCCCGTATTTGCAGATTTTGTTTTTCTAAATCTGTTGTGGGAATTCAAAAGTTAAATGCAAAGGCAGAATTAATTCATTGTCATTGAAATTGTGTCCATTCGCTGATCAAACAAAACGAAACGGGTTTGTTTGCTTGCTTTTTATTACCATAGTAAACAAACCTTTGTAGTCCTGCTTCAGTAATCGTGGAGGCTGACATGGATAAGTGGATCTGTCAGTTAGGATATACAAGGTCCAACCTGAATCTAATTTCCTATAGGCCAAAGCTTATATGAAGTTATACAGGTGATTAAAAATAACGTGTTTACTGAATCTTGTATACAATTGTATTGCGGTATATTAAAAGTTTATATAGTAAAAACTATTAAGGCGTTTAACTGCCTTAACTATAAGAGTAATTTAATAAAAGTAGAAATTACTGGAAACACTTAGTCGGTCTGGCAGCATCTGTGGAGAGAGAAACAGAGTTAACGTTTAGGGTTACCTGCCCTTTTACCTCCTCCCTTCCCATTATCCAGGGCCCCAAACACTTCTTCCAGGTGAAACAGCGATTTACTTGTACTTCTTTCAAGTTAGTATACTGTATTCGCTGCTCACGATGTGGTCTCCTCTATATTGGGGAGACCAAGCGCAGATTGGGTGCCCACATTGCAGAACACCTCCGTTCAGTCCGCAAGTGACCCTGTGCTTCCGGTCGCCTGTCACTTTAATTCTCCACTCCACTCCCACTCTGACCTCTCCGTCCTCGGCTTCTTGCACTGTTCCAATGAAGCTCAACATAAGCTCAAGTAACAGCACCTCATCTTTCATTTAGGCACTTTACAGCCTTCTGTACTTAACATCGAGTTCAATAATTTCAGACCATAACCCTATTTTTTTTGCTTTTTAATGTTTTTTTCTCTCTTTTCCATAGCAGCTGTTGATGATTCTGCCATTTCCATTTACACCCTATCTAGATTCATCTTTTCTTTCTTAACTTGACCATTACCATCTCCTTTTCCCTCACACCATCATCTCTTTTGTTATTTAATCTCTCCTGCCTTCCACCCTATCACAGACCTTCCCTTTTGTTCTTTCCTCCCCTCCCCCCTTTCCCTCCCTTGCTTAAAAACCTGTTACATCTCTAACTTCTTCCAGGTCTGATGAAGGGTCATTGACCTGAAACGTTTACTGTTTCTCTCTCCACGGATGCTGCCTGACTTGCTGAGTGTTTGCAGCATTTCCTGGTGTTTTTATTTTAGATTTCCAGCATCTGCAGTATTTTGCTCTTGTATTAATGTTTCAGGGCGATGATCTTTCATCAAAACTGGAAGATGTTAAGAGGTTTAACAGCTTTTTTAAATCAAGTACAGAGCCGCCGGAAGGAAGATCAAAAAGGGGAAGGTCTGTGATAGGGTGAAAGGCAGGGGTGATGAAATGATAAAAGGGATGATGATGCGAGGCAAAATGGGGTGGGACAAGAATTATTTAATGTTCAACCCTTCCTGAGAATGCTCCTCAAATTTGCTGGGATTCTGTGTTGAAATACTGAAAGGGTTAAACGTTTGTGGCCCGCACAGATTTAAGTTTCTGGCTGCTGAAAATAACAATGCTTACATTTTCTGGCTACTCAACCCATCATTAACCATTGCGTAAGCTGTTACCATAGCAATGGCATCTGTGTTGCATTTAAGTATAGGTCTTGGCAATCCTTGCAAACTGAAATCTCTTACTTTTTTTCGGATAAAATCTATTTGGCTGTTTTCAACTACAACAACAACTTGCATTTATACAGCACATTTAATGTAGTAACATGTCCCAAGGTGCTTTACAGGAGCAATTATCAAACAAAATTTGACACTGAGCCACATGAGATATTAGGACAGGTGAGGGGTAGGTTTTAAGGATGGTCTCAAAGGAGGAGAGAGAGGTAGAGAGGCGGAGAGGTTTGAGGGGTAATTCCAGAGCTTAGGGCCCAGGCAGCTGAAGGCTCGGCCACCAATGGTGGAGCAGTTAAAATCGGGGATGCGCAAGAGGCCAGAATTGGAGGAGCGCAGAAATCTCGGTGGGTTGTAGGTTTGGAGGTGGTACAGAGATAGGGATGGGTGAGGCCATAGAGGGGTTTGAAAACAAGGATCAGAATTTTTAAATCGATGCGTTGCTGTGGGACAGCGATCACAGGGGAGTTTTTTCCCCACAAATTAGCAGGTAGCTTCTACAGCTATATTAAAAGGAAGAGAGTAGTTAAAGTAAACGTTGATCCCTTAGAGGATGAGACTGGGGAATTAATAATGGGAAACTGGGAAATGGCAGAGACTTTGAACAAATATTTTGTATTGGTCTTCACGGAAGTGTCCCAATAATAATTGGGCTATAGGGAGGGAGGAAATTAAAACAATCACTATCACTAGAGAAAAAATACTAGGCAAACTAATGGAACAAGTCCGCTGGACCTGATGGCTTGTATCCTAGAGTCTTAAAAGAAGTGGCTGCATAGATATTGGATGCATTGGTTGTAATCTGCCAAAATTTCCTGGAGTCTGGAGAGGTGTCAGCGGATTGGAAAACAGCAAATGTAACACCCCTATTCTAGAAGGGAGGGAGACAGAAAGCAGGAAACTATAGACCAGTTAGCCCAACATCAGTCATTGGAAAAATGCTGGACTCGATTTTTAAGGAAGCAGTAGCAGGACATTTAGAAAATCATAATACAATCAAACATAGTCAGTGTGGTTTTATGAAAGGGAAATCATGTTTGACAAATTTCGTAGAGATCATTGATGATGTAACGAGCAAAGTGGATAAAGGGGAACCAGTAGATGTCGTGTATTTGGATTTCCAGAAGGTATTCGATAAGGCGCCACATAAAAGGTTACTGCACAAGATAAAAGTTCATGGGATTGGGGGTAATATATTAGCATGGATAGAGGATTGGCTAACTAACAGAAAACAGACAGTGGGGATAAATGAGTCATTTTCAAGTTGGCAAACTGTAACTAGTGGGGTGTCACAGGGCTCAGTGCTGGGGCCTCAACTATTTACAATCTATATTAATGACTTGGATGAAGGGACCGAGTGTAATGTAGCCACATTTGCTGATAATATAAAGATAGGTGGGAAAGCAAATTGTGAGGAGGACACACAGAATCTGCAAAGGGATATAGACATGTGAGTGGGCAAAAATTTGGCAGATGGAGTATAATATAGGAAAATGTGAGGTTATCCAGTTTGGAAGGAAAAATAAAAACAAAAACACAAATTATTATTTAAATGGAGAGAGACTACAAAATGCTGCAGTACAGAAGGATCTGGGTGTCCTCATACATGAAACACAAAATGTTGGCATTCAGGTACAGCAAGTAATCTGAAGGCAAATGGAATGTTGGCCTTTATTGCAAGGGGGATAGAGTATAAATGTAGGGATGTCTTGCTACAACTATACAGGGCGTTTGTGAGACCACATCTGGAGTACTGCATAGAGCTTTGGTCTCCTTATTTAAGGAGGGAATATACTTGCATTGGAGGCAGTTCAGAGAAGGTTCATGAGGTTGATTCCTGAGATGATGGCATTGTCATATGAAGAAAGGTTGAGCAGGTTGGACTATACTCATTGGAGTTTAGTGGAATGAGAGATGATCTTATTGAGACATGTAAGATTCTGCAGGGGCTTGACAGGGTGGAAGCAGAGAGGATGTTTCCCCTCATTGGGGAATTTAGAACTGGGGGCATAGTTCAGAATAAGGGTCGTGAATCTGTGGAATTCTCTACCCCAGAGAGCTGTGGAGGCTGGATCAATGAATATGTTTAAGGCGGAGATAGACAGATTTTTGAACTATAGGGGAGTCAAGGGTTATGAGGAACAGCAAGGGATGGATTAAGGGGGGGCGGGGAGATGGGGCAATCGCCCGGGGCCCAAGCCTAGAGTGGGGCCCATACAGGGTCGGATTAAGGGTAAGGGTAAACAGTATTGACATAAGTGATGTAGCAAGAGCAGAGAAAAATCGCGAGGGCTCAGGCACTTGTTATTCCTGACTTGATGTCAACAGACTCTAGATGCCCTTTTTCAAGAGATGCATTCTACACACAAATCGGGGGCGAAAAAAAGGAAAGAGCGCCAGTTACATGAAGAGCAAAAGAGACGAGAAGTAGCTAAACTGCTTAAACTAGATAATTTTTTCCAACGAAAAACTCAAGATCATGAAGATGAAGGCCAAAACGACGCTGTGCAGTCAACTTCAACAACGAAACCACAAGTGGCACCGGACCCAGAGCTGGCCAAGTTGGAGCTGTGGGGAAACAATATCTCCGAAGACATGCAAAGCCATAGGATTGCAAAAGATAGTGAGGACTGCCAAAACTGTGATAAATACTTCCAAAACTCTGGCGTGATTCATGCCAAGGAAGGATGTTTCCGATATTGCTTGAAATCCTTCTTCACAAGTGTGTACCCGCTGATGGGGGAACATAGAAACATAGAAAATAGGTGCAGGAGTAGGCCATTCGGCCCTTCGAGCCTGCACCGCCATTCAATAAGATCATGGATGATCATTCCCTCAGTACCCCTTTCCTGCTTTCTCTCCATACCCCTTGACTCCCTTAGCCATAAGAGCCATATCTAACTCCCTCTTGAATATATTCAATGAACTGGCATCAACAACTCTCTGCGGCAGGGAATTCCACAGGTTAACAACTCTCTGAGTGAAGAAGTTTCTCCTCATCTCAGTCCTAAATGGCCTACCCCTTATCCTAAGACTATGTCCCCTGGTTCTGGACTTCCCCAACATCGGGAACATTCTTCCCGCCACGTATCAGATTAATCAGTTCTTCACAAGTGGTGGAAGACAAGTATGAAGTATGCCCCTTGCCTTTGTTGGCGAACCGTTTGATGTGTTCAGCAAGAAATGCATCGTAGTTTGCGAGAACTTCTAACACACCCAGATAATTACCTTTACTTGAAGACCCAACGATTTTGTCTCTGCTTCGCAATGAAAGACCTCGTTCAGAGAAACATTATCACACAGGCAGCCCGCTCTAGTATCTTGCGCCAGTGCTGCCATTCATTTTCAAACTGGAAGACAATATGACCATCCACACAATCAGTGCCTGCTTGTCTGGTGCACATTACTACCATATCCTCTCTATGCTGCTGGCTGTGAGATGAAATCCTCTCATCTCCATGCTTCCAGTCATTAAACTCATGAGTAAAGTGGCTACTTGTTCGTGCTGTGACATTGCAAGCAAAGCAGTATTCTCTTCCGTTTGACAGAGGCACGTTCGCTCCACATGGAATCAATCATTAAGGATGAAATAGCAGCACATTTGGAAAGCAGTGACAGGATTGGACCAAGTCAGCATGGATTTATGAAAGGGAAATAATGCTTGACGAATATTCTGGAATTTTTTGAGGATGTAACTAGCAGAGTGGACAAGGGAGAACCAGTGGATGTGGTGCATTTGGACTTTCAAAAGGCTTTTGACAAGGTCCCGCACAAGAGATTGGTGTGCAAAATCAAAACGCATGGTATTGGGGGTAATGTACTGACGTGGATAGAGAACTGGTTGGCAGACAGGAAGCAGAGAGTCGGGATAAGCGAGTCCTTTTCAGAATGGCAGGCAGTGACTAGTCGAGTGCCGCAGGGCTCAGTGCTGGGACCTCAGCTCTTTACAATATACATTAACGATTTCGATGAAGGAATTGAGTGAAATATCTCCAAGTTTGCAGATGACACTAAACTAGGTGGCGGTGTGAGCTGTGAGGAGGACACTCAGAGGCTGCAGGGTGATTTGGACAGGTTTGGTGAGTGAGCAAATGCATGGCAGCTGCAGTATAATGTGGATAAATGTGAGGTTATCCATTTTGGGGGCAAAAACACGAAGGCAGAATATTATCTGGATGGCGGCAGATTAGGAAAAGGGGAGGCGCAACAAGACCTGGGTGTCATGGTTCATCTGTCACTGAAAGTGGGCCTGCAGGTACAGCAGGCGGTGAAGAAGGCAAATGGTATGTTGGCCATCATAGCTAGGGGATTTGAATATAGGAGCAGGGAGGTCTTACTGCAGTTGTACAGGGCCTTAGTGAGGCCTCACCTGAAATATTGTGTTCAGTTTTGGTCTCCTAATCTGAGGAAGGACGTTCTTGCTATTGAAGGAGTGCGGTGAAGGTTCACCAGACTGATTCCAGGGATGGCTGGGCTGTCATATGAGGAGAGACTGGATCAACTGAGACTAATTGAAGTGCTCTTGCAGAGAGCCAGCACGGGTTCAACGGGCCGAATGGCCTCCTTCTGTGCTGTAACCATTTTATGAAATAGAATTAAAATTAAAAAAAAATTAAAAATCAATATTAAAAAGAATAGTTCTTAAAGCTAAAACACTTTAAAAAAAAATTGGGAACAGTGCTTCAACATGGTTACAAATGGCTAAGCAAGCCAGGGAAGGGGCACCCAGGGTCTCACATGCAGCACTCCAGCTTTGTGCAGAGGGGTCAACACTGCAAGAGAGGTCCTCTACCCGCAGGGGCCAGGAGGTCTTCTGGAAAGAACAATGTGGGACCACATCACCAAGGCTCTCTCTCCCTAATGACCTGGCTGCAGTGCCCAAAGATGTTTCATGACCTCAGACCAGTGGTCAAGATCAGTGAATGCATTTTCAAAAGCCGTATCCTACCAACTGCACTACCAGCCTCATACACTTTCCCACCCCTCCCCCCCGCCCCTCCCCACCATCATCATCATCATCATCATCATAGCCAGTTCCTCGAAATCGAGGAAGATTTGCTTCCATTCTAAAAATGAGTCCTTAGGTAGCTGAACAGTCCAATATGAGAACCACAGTCCCAGGTTGGATAGAGAGTCATTAAGGGGAAAGGGTGGGTGGGACTGGTTTGCCGCACGCTCTTTCCGCTGCCTGCACTTGATTTCTGCATGTTCTCGGCGATGAGACTCGCCCTTCCGGATGCACTTCCTCCACTTAGGACGGTCTTTGGCCAGGGACTCCCAAGTGTCAGTGAGGATGTTGCACTTTATCATTTCTCCAGCGATTTGAGGTGTCTATTGTACATGGTCCATGTCTCTGAGTCATACAGGAGGGTGGGTATTACTACAGCCCTGTAGACCATGAGCTTGGTGGCAGATTTGAGGGCCTGGTCTTCGAATACTCTTTTCCTCAGGCGGCCGAAGGCTGCACTGATGCACTGGAGGCAGTGTTGAATCTCGTCGTCAATGTCTGCTCTTGTTGATAAGAGGCTCCCGAGGTATGGGAAATGGTCCACGTTGTCCAGGGCCGCGCCGTGGATCTTGATGACTGGGGAACAGTGCTGTGCAGCGGGAACAGGTTGGTGGAGGACCTTTGTCTTACGGATGTTTAGCTTAAGGTCCATGCTTTCTTACGCCTCAGTGAATACGTTGAATATGACTTGGAGTTCAGCCTCTGTATGTTCGCAGACGCAGGCGTCGTCTGGGTACTGTAGCTTGACGACAGAGGTTGGGGTGATCTTGGACCTGGCCTGGAGACGACAAAGGTTGAACAGGTTCCCACTGGTTCTGTAGTTTAGTTCCACTCCAATGGGGAGCTTGTTGACTGTGAGGTGGAGCATGGCAGCGCGAAAGATTGAGAAGAGGGTTGGGGCGATGACGCAGCCCTGCTTGACCCCGGTCCGGACGTGGATTGGGTCTGTAATGGATCCATTGGTAAGGATCACGGCCTGTATATCGTCATGGAGCAGGCGCAGGATGGTGACGAACGTTTGGGGGCATCCGAAACGGAGGTGAACGCTCCATAGACCCTCGTGGTTGTCAAAGGCCTTTGTAAGGTTGAATAAGGCCATGTATAAGGGCTGGTGCTGCTCCCTGCATTTTTACTGCAGCTGTCGAGCTGCAAAAATCATGTCCGTTGTGCCCCGTAGGGGACAAAATCCGCACTGTGACTCCGGGAGGAGCTCCTCAGCCACAGGAAGAAGACGATTGAGGGGGACTCTCGCAACACCTTTCCCAGTGGCTGATAACAGGAAGATTCCTCTGTAGTTGCCACAGTTGGACTTGTCCTCATTTTTAAAGATGGTCATGATCACTGCATCTCTGAGATCTCCCGGCATGCTCTCCTCCCTCCAGATGAGAGAGATGAGGTCATACATTCGCCTCAACAGTGCCTCTCTGCCATATTTCATTGCCTCAGCGGGGATTCCATCCGCTCCCGCAGCCTTGTTGTTCTTAAGCTGTCTAATGACTTTTTCTACCTCATTCAGTGCTGGGGTTTTACTGAGGTGGTGGCGGGTAGCATGCTGCGGGATGGAGTTGAGGACACTTGAGTCAAAGGCAGAGTCTCGATTGAGGAGATCTTCGAAGTGCTCCTTCCAGTGGGCCCTGACTGCCTCGGTGTCCTTGATGAGTGTTTCCCCATTCTTGGCCAGCAGTGGGGTGGGGCCTTGGGTGTTTGGGCCGTAAGTGGCCTTGATTGTGGTGAAGAATCCTCGTACATCATGGCTGTCGGCCAGCTGCTGTTTTTCCTGTGCTTTCTTCATCCACCATCTGTTCTTTAGGTCCCGAGTTTTTTTGTTGGACCTCAGCCTTAAGCCGTCTGTAATGCTGCCTTGCTGCTCCCGAGTTGGGTTGTTGTTTAAGGCTCAGAAATGCCCTGCACTTGCGATAAATTAGCTCTTGAATCTCCTGGTTATTCTCATCAGTCCTGGTGTTTCCTGGTTGAGTGACCGAGCGTCTCTTCGCAGGCACTGGTTATGGAGGCCTGGTGGGCAGGCCAAGCGCTGTGGGCATTCTGCGTCTTGGGGTCATCAAGGGTCGTTAGGTTAGCTGTGAGGCGCTGACTGTATAGGGCTCTCTCATCTGGGTCTTTGAGTGCCCTGGCATTGACTTTCTTGCGGCACTGCTTCTGCTGCCCTCACCACTTTGCGGTTATGTTGATGTCACTGATGGATTGGATCAGGCGGTGGTCCGTCCAGCAGTCATCAGCTCCTATCATGGCGCAGGTGATGCGCACATCCTTGCGATCCCTGGCTCGGACGATGACATAGTCGAGCTGGTGCCAGTATTTGGAGCGAGGGTGTTGCCACGATGCCTTGTACTTGTCCCTCTGGCGGAACAAGGTGTTGGTGATGACAAGGTCATGTTCTAGACATTTTGTCGGGAGCAGGGTACTGCTGGAGTTGGTTTTCCCCACCCCCTCTCTGCCGATCATGCCTCCCCAGAGGGCTGTGTCCTTGCCGACCCTGGCGTTAAAGTCACTGAGGAGGATCAGTTTGTCGCCCGCAGGGACACGGGACAGGGATTTTTCAAGGTTGGTATAAAAACCCTCTTTGATCTCATCTGTCGCATCGAGTGTTGGGGCGTACGCACTGATGACTGTGGCGCATTGATTCTGGGATAGGGTGAGTCGGAGAATCATGAGGTGTTCGTTAACCCTGCAGGGGGAGTCTTTGAGACGGTTGACCAGCTCGTTCTTGATGGCAAAACCGACTCCGTGGACGTGGCGTTCTTCCTCTGGTTTCCATTTCCAGAAGAAGGTGTGACCTCCACCTTGTTCCTTGAGCTGGCCTTTCCCTGCCTGCCGGGTCTCGCTTAGGGCGGCGATGTCGATATCAAAGCGTCTAAGTTCCCAGGCAACTATGGTGGTGCGGCATTCTGGCCTGTCGCTGTTGGAGTTGTCCATGAGGCTTGGTTGAAGGCAGACATTGGGAGGGTCAGTGATCCACTGGAGTTCAGAGTGGAAGCTCAGGGTGGTCACAGTCATGGCGCTCACCATGTGCTGGAGGAGAAGAGGCCAGGTCACCAGTGGGGAAGGAGAGGAGGCCCGATCATCGTTGAGGTGAGGCCCAGCCGCTGTTGAAGGAGGAGAGGCCAACCGCCATCACTCATCTACCAACAAACTACCAAACATGAGGCACACTTCCCATTCCTTGCTTCACCTCACCTCTTTGGAGGAGATGGTGCTGGCCATTCTTGGCAGAGGCATGGATGAGTCATTGGCCAGCGGCAGGGCTTTAAGGATACAAGGTGCTGATATCATCATACGTTATCCTCCTTCTCACAAGCACCTCTTATTTTCCTGCCCTCCTCTCACCACAACTCTAAACTTGTGCTTTCCTCTTTCACACACCCAAGAAATGCAGCCTGCCCAGCCAGTGGTTGACCAAGAAGAGGGAGAGGAGAATGAAGAAGAAGAAGAAACACCATCACTCGATTTCACATTCCCAGCCACCAGCTCCTGAGGGCATCCTGCAAGGCCATCAGCAGTGCTCCCACTGAAAGTGAGCAGCCTTCCACCAGCCATGCTGCAGCCACTGGGGGGTAGCACTGCGTGACATCAGTAATAGCCAAAGGCACACACAAGACACTCACTGAGGGAATGCATAAGGATGATGAGTTGATTTATTGATATCAGATTGGATGGATAGATGTTTAAAGTTAGATTAAAAACTTTGCTTTGTGGAGGCTTTTATTTCAGCATTGTGGCCAAGAGGACGCTGTGATGGTCAGTCACAGAGGGAAGGTAAGGTGTGGGACAAATGTTGAAACGGGAATTGGGGTTGTGGTCACTGGTACTGCAGGCAGATGATTCCATCTCAGATATCCCAACAAGAAAGGAGCTGTCTGGTTTCCATCAATCATTCTGCTTCTTCCTTTTCCGCATCTTCCTCTTCTGCGTCTTCATCTTCTATGTCTTCCTCTTCTGTGTCTTCCTCTTCCCTTAAGAGCAGATGCTGGAAGTCTGAAATGAAAGCATAAAATGCTGGAAATACACAGCAGGTCAGGTAGTATCTCGCCCTGAGACGTGAACTCTATTTTTCTCTCCACGAATGCTGAGTATTTCCAGCATTTTCTGTCTTCTCAGAGGACTTTCTTCACCATCCAAGGCCTTGCAAGTATTCAGCAGCATTTCCTGCACTAGCCAGTACTTCAATAAAATATAAAAAATCAAGTCCAAAAGCTTAAATGCAAACTTACCTGAAAGATGTGTGTGTCTCTTTAAGAAGTGCTGACAGCGTCTCTGTCAGTCTGCTGCACGTTTTTCAGAGTGAGCTTAGGACCCAGAGCTGAACTCGACGCTAAGGTCCAAGTTCACAGAACATGACGTGAAGTTGGCATTGCACAATCTCGATCTTTGCATCTCCAGTGGCAGCGCTGCTCTCAGCAGCGCTAAGGCCCTCACCAGAATGGCGGCCACCGAGTTCCGTGCCTGAGGAAGGTGTTAGAGCAGTCACTGCAATTTTTTCCAGGATTGCAGAGCAAACGGGTGTCAGCAAGAAGCCCAATTTCTGGGCCTATGGTTCGCTGATACAGCCGCAGCTGTATTGGTGCAGGGACAAAGCGAAGCACAGCTCCCTTCGGGCTTATCATTGCTTGGAAGGAAAGGAGTCCTGTTGGAAGATTTGTTGGTGAATCAGAGAATGGTTACAGAGCAGAAGGAGACCATTCAACCCGTCGAGTCCATGCCGGCTCTCTGCAAGAGCACTTCCCCACCCTTTCCCCGTAGCCTTGAATTGTTTTTCCTTCAGCTACTTATCCAATTCCCTTTTGAAAGCCACGATTGAGTCTGCCTCCAGCACCCTATCAGGCAGTGCATTCCAGATCCTAACCATGCGCTGTGTAAAAAAGTTTTCCTCATGTCACCTTTGGTTCTTTTGCCAATTACCTTAAATCTGTGTCCTCTGGTTCTCGACTCATCCATCAATGGGAACAGTTTCTCTCTATCTACTCTGTCCAGACCCTTCATGATTTTGAACACCTCTTTCAAATCTCCTCTCAACCTTCTTTGCTCCAAGGAGAACAACCCCAGCTTCTCCAGACTATCCACGTAACTGAAGGCCCTCATCCCTGGAACCATTTTGTAAATCTTTACTGCACTCTCTCTAAGGCCTTCACATCCTTCCTATAGTGCTGGGCCTACAATTAGTCACAATACTCCAGTTGCGGCTGAGTGTTTTATACAGGTTCATCATAACTTCCTTGCTTTTGTGCTCTATGCCTCTATTAGAGAATCCCAGGATCCCATATGCTTTTTTAACCGCTTTCTCAACTTGCCCTGCCACCTTCAACAATTTGTGCACATTCCCCTCAGATCTCCCTGTTCGTACAATCTCTTTAGGATTGTACCCTTTAGTTTATATGTCCTCTCCTCGTTCTTTCTTCCAAAATGTATCACTTCGCACTTTTCTGTGTTAAATTTCATCTGCCACGTCTCCGCCCATTCCACCGGCCTGTCTATGCAAACTTAACTGAAAGATGCGTGTGTCCCTTTAAGTAGCACTGACAGCATCTCTTGTCAGTCTGCTGCACGCTCGCTTTTTAGAGCGCGCTTCGGACCCAGCGCTAAGGTCGAAGTTTGCAGAGCATGGCATTAAGTCAGCTGGGGGATTTCTTAATGTATGTGCTAGGTGAGTTATTTGCTGTTTGCCATTGCAGCTATCGGCTAAACCATATTGTGCCAGCAAGTTTTCCACCAATTTATTTCATGTACTGGGGCCAGGATCCTGAATGTTCCTTCGATCTTTCAGTGGAGAACCCAGCTTCCAATATCATCGCACCGGAAGGATGGTATCAAGGGATGCAACATAATTGTAAACATCTGATTAGTAAGACAAAAATCTCTCGGTTCTTTTATAGAAATATTTTCAGCATTTGATATGAAAGTAAGATTTTTACAAACTATAATCATTTTTAAAATCAAGCAAGCAAGGCTAGACCAGATCTAATCTCAATGCTAAATCTTCAAGGGTTAAGTTCCGTGAAAAGATTACACAAACTAGGGTTGTAATTTCTGGAATTTAGAAGGTTAAGGGGTGATCTGATCGGAGTTTTCAAGATATTAAATGGAACTGATAGGGTAAATAGAGAGAGAAACTATTTCCGCTGGTTGGGGAGTCTAGGACTAGGGGGCATAGTCTAAAAATTAGAGCCAGGCCTTTCAGGAGTGAAATGAGGAAACACTTCTACACACAAAGGGCCCAGATTTCCCCATGAGTTGCAACGTTTTTTTTGGTGTAACTTGATTTTTCTGGTGTATCATTTTAGTTGCAAATATGACCATTTAATTTGTGCCAGTGTAAGTGAGTTAGTTAGGTTTTTTTTTAGGTCAGGTTTTTTTTCCCCGCTACTTACACCATTTAAGCCAATTTGACCAGAAAAAAGTTGTACTAAACTAACTTAGGGCAGCGTATGTGTCCACTTTTGTCCGCACAGAAAGACTTTACTTACAGTTAGGGAATCGGCGCAAGTAACTACATTTAAAGCACCACCAAGCACCAAACAAAGCACAAAAAGTAATAAGCAATTAATTCACAAATAAAATAGAAGGAACCCTGCACCTAAAGCACTAAGACCAAAGTAATAAGCAATCAATAAATAACAAATAAAAAAATAGAAATAACCCTGCACCAAAATTAATCAGTAAATAACAAATAAAAAATGGAACTCCTACCTTATGGAACACAGTGGGCCGCCGATGAGGGAGGGAGAGGAAAGGCTGGTCTCAGCGACATCGGGAGGGGGGGAGGGAGAGGAAAGACTGGGCTCGGCAACATCTTTATAAAGTAGAACTCAAACTGGTTTGTTGTTTGCCCCTCAGTTGGCCTCCATAAAATGGGACTGCACATGGTCTTCATAGGCAGCTTGTCTGTTCTCTGGAAAGGTCCTTTGGCACACTGGACACTCGTAAACAAAGTGCTTCACAATGTGCTGCTCGAAATCAAAGTCCTCCAGGTTGAGCTGGAAGACGACCTCACACACTGGGCACTTTTGGCTGTCAGTGCTCTCCTCTTCGGTGTCCTGTGAATTCTCTGTACCAAGTCAATGCTCGCACCGGTCAACAATCCTTCGATATCAGAGTGTGCAGCAGGCCACTTGGCCCGGGATAGGGACGGCGTGCTTTGGCCCCTCCCACACAGCCTGCAGCGCGCGTTTGCCGAAACGGCCTGCCAGGAGCGACTGCACATGCGCGCAGACTCTAGCGCACATGTGCAGAGGTCCCGGCACTGTTTTCAGCGCCGGGACCTAGCTCCGCCCCCCCTAACGTTCTTCTGCGCCACGCCAGCTCCACAGATGACCCGAGAATCAGCCATGATCGGAAGAATTTTTTTTGCCGCTACTTCTGAGGTAAACTGTCGGCGGGGGGCTTGGAGGTGCGCTGAAAAAACCGGAGGGCCAAATTTGGGCCCAAAGGGTGGTGGAAGTTTGCAACTCTCTTCCGCAAATGGCAATTGATGCTAGATCAATTGTTAATTTTAAATCGGAGATTGGTAGATTTTTGTTAACCAAAAGGTTTTAAGGGATATGGGGCAAAGGCGGGTATGTCGAATTAGGTCGCAGATCAGCCATGATCTCATTGAATGGCAGAACAAGCTCGAGGGGCTCAATGGCCTCCTCCTGTTCCTATGTTCCTATCTAGTCTCAGGCTAACCATCTTTTTAATTGCTCTGCAGTTAAAATATTTCTATCAGGAATCACTTGCAAGTATTCGAATGCAGTTTTTCCTGCTCCTCAATTCTAAATGAAATAAGCTATGCATCAATCTCCTTCTGATGGATTTCTAAATTGCAAGTCATTCTCGCGCAGTTTGATTTAAGTCAAAGAATGTTCGTACTTTGCTTGATTGCAGTGCTGCCTTGACCAGAAACCCAGTTTGGCTCTCTCCCAAAAATTGTTTTATAACGAAGATTTAGTGTATTAACAATCCCAGGCATTATGGATATGACAAAGGATGACATCACCGTCATTTTAAAATCAAATCATAGAGCCAGAAATAACTAAAATGTATTATAACATATTTCACGCTGTGTAATTTCCCTTTAACTTTTACTCTTGCGTATCCTGATGTCATCTTTTATTTCCACTTTATGAAAGTGCTTCCCATGCTGTTTACATTTAGCATTTATCCCTTTCTTCTCTGATTGTTCATTTAATTGGCCTAAAATGGGACACTTCCTGCAGAACTTGAAGCAATAGAATGACCTTCCTCCATCACTGTGTGTTATTGTTCACTCTCACAGCCATAAAGGCAGACCTGCTTTGCTTCCAGTCAGGCTAGTCAACCATTAACCTGGTGACTCATGTATACCAGCGCTCGTCACACGACCAGATATTTCAATGGTTTGAAGCAAACTCTCTCTTCCCTCAAAAACGCTGTTGAAGCTGGCGGGGAGGCCGGGTGGGGGGGAGGTCAATTGAAAATGTCAAAACTGAGATCAATAGATTCAATTCGATCATGGCTGATCTGTATCATAACTCCATCTAACCGCCTTGGTTCCGTAACCCTGAATACCCTTACCGAACAAAAATCTACTAATCTTAGTTTTGAACTTTTCAATTGACCTTCAGCATCAACAGTTTTTGGGGGGGGAGAGTTCCAGATTTCCACTACCCTTTGTGTGAAGAAGTGCTTCCTGACATCACCCCTGATGGCCTGGCTCTAATTTTAAGGTGATGCCCTCTTGTTCTGGACTCCACCCACCAGAGAAAATAGTTTCTCTCTATCTACCCTATCAACTCCTTTAATCGTCTTAAACATCTCAATTAGATCACCCCTTAATCTTCTATACTCAAGAATATGTAAGCCCAGTTTGTGCAACCTGTCCTCATAATTTAACCCTTTCAGCCCCGGTATCGATCTGGTGAATCCAAGGCCAATATATCCTGCCTGAGGTGCGGGGCCCAGAACTGAACACAGTTACTCCAGATGGGGTCTGACCAGAGCTTTATATAACTGTAGCATAACATCCACCCCTTTGTATTCCAGCCCCTTTGAGATAAAAGCCAACATTCCATTCGCCTTTCAGATGATTATTTTTTACCTGTCTGCTAGCTGTGATTTTTGTATTTGGACCTCTAAATCTCTCTGCTCCTCCACTGTTCCTCTCTCGATTGGAATGAATATTTGATGATCTTGATGGTTCAGTTTCAATCCTTTAAGTTCACAGCCAACACACCCCTGCGAGTTGGGCGGGACAAGGGGCACTTGGACAAGAATCCACAAAGCATTATAGGCAGTGGGTAAACAGCAAAATCTGGCAAGTGGGGAATCATAAATAAACAAAATAAGATGGGTGTCCTGCTACTTGCAAAACAGCTCAGGTACTTTGATTGTCAACTTAATAAACCTAGAAAGAAACTTAACCTCTGGGAAACTGGAAAATAAAATTTCCTAGTGTGTCCAAGTACTATTGTCTAATCCATGAAATGAAGAAAGAAAGACTTGCATTTATATAGCGCCTTTCTCGACCACCAGACGTCTCAAAGCGCTATTGTGATTCTTTTAGCAACCACCTTTCATCAATTCAAAAAGTTTTGCATTAAAAATTACATAGAATTCACAGCACAGAATCAGCCACTCGGCCCAACAGGTCCCTGCCGGTGTTTATGCTCCATACAAGCCTCCTCCCACCCCTCTTCATCTCACCCTATCAGTATATCCTTCTATTCCTTTCTCCCCTATGAGCATAGATGTAGAGAAGATGTTTCCACTTGTGGGGGAGAACAAAACTATGTGGCCTTAACTATAAGGTAGTCACGAATAAATCCAATAGTGAATTCTGGAGAAACTTGTGTGGCCAAAGAGTGGTGAGAATGTACAACTCGCACAAAGTGGTTGAGGCGAAAAGCATTTAAATCAACCCTTTCATAATTTTAAAGACCTCTATCAGGTCACACCTCAGTCTTTTACTTCATCTCACCCCATCAACATCACCTTCTATTACTTTCACCCTCGTGCACTTATTTAGCTTCTCCAAAATGCATCTCTGCCATCAACTACACCTTGTGATAGCTTTGTTTTTGATTCAGTTGAATCAGTGGTTGTTACTTGAGAACACTTTTTTTTTAAAGAAAAAGAAACTTGTAGAGATCCTTAACAATGGCAAGCCAATGGGCTTAAGTAAAAAAGATTTAAAAATACTAATTAATTGCAATATTCGTGTGATTGGGAATCCAAAGAAGTTTGCTATGTGTGGGTGTGCTGTGAAAACCACTGATATGGGAATGAAGGCTTTGGTTTAACCTACATTATCTGCATCGAGAAAGTGACAATCATGCTTAGGTACCTGTGCATTACAGAAAATGCTTCACCATTCGATGTCTGCCACAATTACCTTGCGTAGATAAGCCAGGCATTTATAACATCAGTTGTGCCATTCTGGATTAAGTGCAGCGAATTGTATAGGACCAAGAAACATCATTGCAATCCATCCAAACAACCATTCCACAAAGGTTTCATTTAATTTATTGTAGAATAATACAGCACAGAAGGAGGCCATTCAGCCCATCTTTGCCTGCTCTTTGAAAGAGCAATCCAGGTTAATCCCATCCACCACCACGCCCATACCTCCCGCCTTTTCCCACATCCAGCAAACTTTTTTCCTTTCAAGTAATTATGCAAATCCCTTCTTGAAAATTATTACTGAATGTGCTTCCACCACCCTTTCAGGAAAATTACTTTATGATTTCACATAGGCTCCTTCTTAATCTCTGGAGAAAAAAGGTTATGATTGCCAAAAAAGTGTTTTTAATTGTGATGTTTAACAGCGAGGGTGGTTCAGAGGGATTTGAGTGTCCCTGTACACGATCATAGAAAGTTAACATGCAGATACAGGTACAGCGTCGGGAATCCGGTGTTCTGGAATCTGGACTCCGGACCAATCGGTGGCAGGGTTATCCGGAACCCGTAAAATGTTCCGGAATTCTGACCCTACGACTCTGCCGAGCTCGGGGGTCTCCTCGCCGGCCCACCCGAAGACTTCCTTGGCGGGGCCCGCCTGAACACCTCCTCGACGGTACCCCGCCCGAGGACGATATCCTCGGCGGGGGCCAGCCTGCCCAACAACAACCTCAGGGGGGGCCCGCCCGCTGACAACCTCCTCGGCGGGGCTCGCCCGACGCCATCCTCCTCGACAGGGCCGGACGGCTCAAACAGCTCTTCAGCGGGAATTCCCCCCACCCTTTCTGATGTTCCGAAATCTGGAAATACCCAAACCTGGGCTCGGGTGTTTCCAGATTCGTGACGTCAGAAAACAAATTGAAAAGCCCGAATCCGGAATGGCCTCGGTCCCGAGGGTTCCGGATTTCAGGCACTGCACCTGTATAGCAAGCAATTAGGAAGCCAAATGGTATGTTGTCACTGCAAAGGGGTTGGAGTACAAGAGTAAGGAAGTCTTGCTACAATTGTAAAGAGCGATGGTGAGACCACACCTGGAGTACTGTGCACAGTTTCCACACCGAAGGAATGACATACGTGCCTTAGAGGGAGTGCAACAAAGGTTCACTAGACTGATTCCTGGGATGGAGGGATTGTCCTATGAGGAGAGTTTAGAAGAATGAGAGGTGATATCATCTATTTCCGCTGATTGGGGATTCTAGAACTAAGGGGCATAGTCTAAAAAAATAGAACGTGACCTTTCAGGAATGAAATTAGGAAACACTTCTATACACAAAGGATAGTGGAAGTTTGGAACTTTCTTCAGCAAACGGCAATTTTAAATTTGAGATTGATAGCTTTCCGTTAACCAAAGGTATTAAGGGATATGGGGCAAAGGTGGGTATATGGAGTTAGGTCATAGATCAACCATGATCTTATTGAATGGTGGAAGAGGCTCGAGGGGCTGAATGGCCTCCTCCTGTTCCTATGAAACATCTAAGGTTCTGGACCGGCTTGACAGGATTGATGCTGAGAGGCTGTTCCCCCTGAGTGGAATGTCTAGATCCGATCGGCCATTTTGGACTGAGATGAAGAGAAATCTCTTCACTCAGAGGGTTGTGAATCTTTAGAATGCTCAGTAGTTGAGTATATTCAAGACTGAGATCGATAGATTTTTGGATTCTAAGGGAATCAAAGGATGTGGGGATACGGTGGGAAAGTGGAGTTGAGGTTGAAGAATGGCCTACTCCTTTTCCTATTTCTTATGTTCTTATGTATTCTGAGATCATAGAATCACACAGCACAGAAGGAGGCCAATCAGCCCATCATGCATGTGCCGGCTCTTTGAAAGAGCTGTCCAATTAGTCTCCTAATTTTCCTAAAGCTTATGTTCTTACAAATTCCCGGCTTGAAAGCCAAATGCAAATATCATAAGCTTGAAAAGCAAGGTACACCTCCCATTATTGACAAATTCTAATCTCTTCTAAGTTGCTGCGCTAACCACTAAACTCTCTCCCTTCTGGAACTCTCGCATGTCATCATTATCATAGGCAGTCCCTCAGAGTTGAGGATGACTTGCTTCCACACTAGAAATAAGTCCTCAGGTGACTGAAGAGTCCAATGTGGGACCTACAGTCTCTGTCACAGGTGGGGCAGATGGTGGTTGAAGGAACAGGTGGGTGGAGTGCCTGGGTTGACTCACGCTCCTTCCACTCTCGGCGCTTGGCTTCAGCTTGCTCTCGGCGAAGAGTCGAAGTGTTCAGTGCCTTCCCGGATGCTTTTCCTCTACTGTGAGTGGTCTTGGGCCAGGGATTCCCAGGTGTCGGTGGGGATGTTACATTTTTTTCAAAGAGGCTTTGAGGGTGTCCTTGAAGCATTTCCTCTGCCCACCTGGGGCTCGCTTGCCGTGTTGGAGCTCCGAGTAGAGCGCTTGTTTTTGGAGTCTCATGTCAGGCATATTGACGATGTGGCCCGTCCAGCGGAGCTGATCGAGCATGGTCACTGCTTCGATGCTGGGGATGTTGGCCTGAGCGAGAACACTGACGTTGGTGTGTCTATCCTGCCAATGGATTTGCAGGATCTTGCGGAGGCAGCATTGGTGATACTTCTCCAGTGTTCTGAGGTGCCTGCTGTACTTGGTCCATGTTTCTAAGCCACATAGGAGGGCGGGTATCACCACTGCTTTGTAGACCATGAGCTTGGTGCAGGGTTTGAGGTCCTGATCTTCAAACACTCTCTTCCTCAGGCAACCGAAGGCTGCACTGGCACACTGAAGGCAGTGTTGGACCTCGTCGCCGATGTCTATCCTTGTTGACAGAGAGAGGGTAGGGTAAGCCAACTCCAATGGCACTCTCCTCCTGATGAAATGCTTAGAACACGGCTTCATCATAACTAATAACCTGTTCCGTCAGAAGGACAAACATAACGCTCCATGGCAACATCCCCGCTCCAAGCACTGGCATCTGCTAGACATCTCACATGTAAAACTCTTTTAAACTTGTGTTTATTTATTACAGTTGTGGAGTATCCCCCAGCTATGTATGATTCCTAAGCCCTGATAGGTGACCTACTCCCAAGTGTCTATACCCCGGCACTAAGCAAACACGACTTCAGTGATTAGTCCCTCCATCTGTTTGCCCTCTAACTACGTTAGAAGATGCTCAGCTGCTGCTATATGCTTTCCCCATGATGTGCCAGGTTGGCAACACTCCACACCAGCATATATCGTGTGGGAAATACTATATTTCTCCTTCCTAATATACTTGGACATAGAGAAGATGCCGAAGTTCTGTCGGCGCTCAGAGGACGGGATCAGTGGCAGATCAGCTGTTAAATTTGCCAGGTTATTTCCCAAATCGGGTCACTGAACAGACCCCCAGCGGCGGGGGAGACAATTTAGGTCATTATGACCTTGTTCAGAGCCTATTAAAAAGAATTTTGAGCTGAACTTACCATTTTATCAGGTTTTCCATAGGGTTTATGCTGCTCGGGGATCATGCCAGGTAAGGATGTCGGGAGTTGTATGACCATGAATTCATTTCTTCACCTGACAGCTGCAAATGTGCAATAAAAGCTCCCACCTCTCAGCTGTTCACGTTCCAAGATCAAAATCTGTTGCTTGCTACATTTGGAAGACAGATTGAGCTTTATGCAGGTTGCAAGTCTTTGGAGCAATCTCTCTATCGAGTGTCACCTCATTGACAGACTGCTTCCGTCATCTCCGGTTCACCTGCCATCTATTGCACTAGCATTTGAAACGATCTCACCTTGGTCCTCAGAATCCCACCACAATAAACCCCAATACCAGCAGCACAGGGCACACCAGCAGCATCAACAACAACACCAACCTTCTCCGCAGTTAACTGATGCTACACAAGACATCTGCACCCGACCACATTGCTGCCCAGGACACCAGGGATGACCTCACCATGTCTAGATTTACTTCACTTGACGATGTACACCCTGGCTGTCACATGATGTGCCAGGTTGGCAACACTCCACACCAGCACCATAAAGTATCCGTGCAATGCCCAAGCCATTCCTTTCACACTCATCACCATTGCGGGGGGTCACCATTCACTGCAACTCACTGCCACTTCCAAAGGTGCACACACATCTATCCAAGAACAGCGTGTTGAAAATAAAGGTTTCAATGTTTGACAGCACATTAACAGAAACTTTACCTGAACATTGGATAAAACACCCAAGTGCCTACCCTTGTGTGTTGTTAGTAGGATGAGGGTGAGTTTGAGAGGTGGCTAGTGAGACGGAGAAGTGATAATGTAGATAGAGAGGAATGAGTGGAGGTGCAAGGTAAGTTGGTGTGAGTAAGGATGTGTAGGAGTAGGGTAGGGAAGGCAGAGAGATGGGGATGTGAGGAGTGGCACAGCAGAATGAGGTTGAGTGTGGCCATGCAGTAACGTTTTGTGATCTACTGAGATCATTGAAAGGTTTGCGCCACTATAGCCTGGTCCTCCTGACCACATTCCTGCTTGTGTCCTCCTGTGCAATGTGCAACCGGGCTGCGGTGGTGTCCTGGGGAGGTCTCTTCCACCAATGGGAAGCGAAGAGAACCACGCTGCATTCTGTGACTCCCTCCATAAGCATCTGGAGAGAGTGATGGGAGAGCCTGGGTGCAGCCGTGCACCTTTGTGCAGTGCTTGTCAGTGTTTGCAGCACCTTAATACTGCAGAACACTGACAGCACAACTGTCAAAATCAATGTGGGCATGATCCCTTTAAGGAAACCGGCTGATGACACGTCATGAATTGACTTCACCAGACCCACTTCCTTCAATTCGCCTGGGAAATGCGCTGGACGGGCTTAACAAACCCAATCAATGGAAAATCATTTCTACACAGCGGGCTGGAGCCAGCAGCGAGGTCGGGACCCGCCACTGACCCAGACCACACCGGACCTGCTGTGGTAAGTGTAATCGCGGCCGTGTTTCCACTCGTGGTGAAATCCAAAACTAGAGGCCATAAATGTAAGATAGTCACCAATAAATCCAATAGAGAACTCAGAAGAAACCTCTTTACCCAGAGCATGGTGAGAACATGAAACTCGCTACCACAGGGAGTGGTTGACGTGAATAGTATAGATTTAAGGGGAAGCTGGATAAACACATGAGGGAGAAAGGAATAGAAGGATAAGCCGTTGGGTGAAATGAAGAGGGATGGGAGGAGGCTCATGGGGAGCATAAACACCGGCACGGACCTGTTGGGCCGAATGGCCTGTTTCTATGCTGTAAATTCTGTGTAATATCTATAATAATATACCATCGGATTGCTTTTCGAAAAAGCTTGTATTGTATATTAATGTGATACCAAGGGTGCTTGAAAAATGTTTTAAATTGGCTTTTAGCTCTCGAAACATGAAGTGGGGAGGTGTATGTCAATCACAAAGGTACTTGATGTCAAATGCAGTACAGATTCTCTGAACATTTTAATGAGTTTTATTCTGGTATTTGATTTTTTTTTAAAGCATGGCGGCATCTGTGAGTGCAGAATTATGCAAATCTTTGTCAATTTTGTGAAGAGGGTTTGTGCGTTACTTGTATTTAAAGGGATACCTCATGAGAAATATCACCACTGACGTTGTCTACCATATTCTAACTCTTTGTTTATGCAAACCTGGCTGATCAATTGGCAAATCGGTGGTGGAGGAGTCCTCATGACCAACCAGATAGAAAGCCAAATTCTGGGCTGCATTAGCAGCAATCCCCTTCCACCCCCCCCCCCCCCCCGACCTCCGATCCATACAAGGCTGCTCTAGTACATGACCCTGAGGCCCTTTCTGGGATGAAGAGATTGGGCAGTGGTTTTGCAATCTTCACCTCTTAACGTACCTCTGAAGCTCTTTCCTCTAGAAAAGAGAAAGCGGAGGGGTGACCTGATAGAGGTCTTTAAGATTATGAAAGGGTTTGATAGGGTAGATGTAGAGAAAATCTTTCCACTTGTGGAGAGACCAAAATTAGGGACCATAAATATGATAGTCACTAATAAATCCGGTAGGGAATTCAGGAGAAAAGTCTTTACCCAGAGAGTGGGGAGAATGTGGAACTCGCTACCACAGGGAGTGTTTGAGGCAAATTGCATAGATGCATTTAAGGGGAGGCTAGATAAACACATGAGGGAGAAAGGAATAGACGGATTTGCTGATAGGGTGAGATGAAGAGGAGTGGGAGGAGGTGGAGCATAAACACCAGCATGGACCTGTTGTGCTGAATGGCCTGTTTCTGTTCTGTACATTCGATGAATATGTCTCAGGCTGAAGCGTGAAATGAGTGATCCATGGAAGTTCAGGAGTCCACTGCCACAGGCAGTGGAACCAGTTGTGGCCGTGGACTCCAGCTCTCGCTTCTGGTAAGAAGCACTGAGGTTCAGTTAGTGCCCTGGACCTGAAAACCCTATGTGCACTGGACTCTTTACAAGGTCACGTGCTTTCCTCTGAAGCTCCCCCCACCTGCTCCTGTCCCCCCTCCTCCTGCTGCAAGTATTGGGTGCCCAATATCACTCCATCCTTCAGTAAAGCAAGCGCCTCTCTGTGCTAACAGAATAGTTAAAATGTACCATTCTTTCTTGGGAATGTGCGCAAATCATTGTAAACTGCGTAAAAGCCTGTTTCTCCATCGGGGCATCCTTCGCACATCTCTTGGACATTAATATCAGCGAGTGGATCGCAACATTGATGCATATTGCTCCCCTCATCTTGCAGGAGCATTCCTGCCCCCACACCCCCCCCTCCACACAAACATCCCCATCCTACAGCATTTCATCACCCCGCCCCCGCCCCCGCTCCCCATCCACTGATCACACCTCAAACAACATATCTTCCCCCCCCAACTGGGAAACATGTCCTATCCTCCTCCCCACTCTCCTTTGCCCTACCCTTATCTGCGCCATTTATTCACCTCCCTTTAATTTTGCTTGACCTGAATACTGCACTGGGTCTTGATCCTCCATGTGGAACAGCACGGGAGATCAACTAGTAAGTAAGTAAGTAATTATACATAATCAGAGGGTGGGCACTGTACAGGTGCCGTGAGTCATTAATCACATCTTTTAGCCTATAATCCTCAGTAGCAAATTAATCTCAAGGCAATCATTATGCTACTTGCATAGGAATTGCACTGCGATTTTAAAAAAAACAAGATCCACCTAGGTCACCTTCTACCTTCCTGGTACTTGACACAATGATAATGGAGATGTTGACCAATCACAGCGATCGATCTCTACAACCGACCCAGACACGAGGCGAGGAAACCCCCAGTGGTGGAGAGCTTTGGGAACCAGAGGTCCAAAGTCCCCTGTTCCTCTCGAGCACGCTACACTCACCACACCTCACATCTCAAATTACTCAGACACTGGAGCACCAAATGTTATTTTCTGTCAGAAATCTATCCAGTTTGCATTTGAATGAGTGACCCTCTTCTGCATGTCGAAGCAAGTTTGTGTCCTGAAAATGTTTGCCTTCCAATGCTAAATGGGGTGTGGATGGCAAGACTGGCACAAAAGTACTGCCGAGGCAGGTAAGAAGAATAAACAAACCTCCATGAACAATTCAGTACCTGCTGGAGTGAGACTTGCTGATCCCGTTCTGAGCCTCCAAGTTTGAGCGTCATGTCCGGACCGTAAATCATGTCCTCTACGGCATAATTACCAGCCCTAAAAGGTCGCGGCAGGAATCATTCTTCACAACGTCCTAAATCCAGCAATTTCAGGATGGCCATTAGGTTCAGAGGGGAGCCTCACAGGGAGATGGTAATTTATTTGGATCTGGTGAAGCTTATGGCAGAGCACAATAACGTCCAGCAATGGGGGGAGAATCAGAACTCGTGGTGTATCCCTGAACATAGGAACAGGAGGAGGCCACTCAGCCCCTCGAACCTGTACTGCCATTCAGTTAGATCATGGCTGATCTGTATCTTAACTCCATCCACCCACTTTGTTTCCATAACCTTTAACACCCTTACCTAATAAAAATCGATCAATCTCAGCTTTGAAATTTTCACTTGACCCCCAGCCTCAACAGCTTTTTGTGGGAGAGAGTTCCAGATTTCCACTACCCTTTGTGTGACAAAGTGCTTCCTGATATCACCCTTGAACGGCCTAGCTCTAATTTTAAGGTGACACCCCCTTGTTTTTTTGTATTTATTCATTGATGGGATGTGGGCACCACTGGCAAGGCCAGCATTTATTGCCCATCCCTAATTGCCCTTGAGAAGATGGTGGTGAGCCGCCACCTTGAACCGCTGCAGTCCGTGTAGTGAAAGTACTCCCACAGTGCTGTTAGAGAGGAGTTCCAGGATTTTGTCCCAGCGACGATGAAGGAACAGCGATATATTTCCATGTCAGGATGATGTGTGACTTGGAGGGAAATTTGGACTCTCCCACCAGAGGAAATAGTTTCTATCAACCCTATTAACTGTTTTAATCATCTTAAACACCTCAATTAGATCAGTTCTTAATCTTCTGTACACAAGGGAATACAAGCCAATGAAATCTGTCCTCGTAATATAACCCTTTTAGCCTCGGTGTATCATCTGCTGAATCTACGTTGCACCCCCTCCTAGGCCAATATATTTTACTCTGCAAATTCCTGGATATTTTTTAATAAATTGATAATAACGAGTACTATTAACGCGTTATTCTAATGACTTAACTTCCTAGCTGTTTCTGGCCCAATATCTATGTATGCAGAGTGTTGCCTCTTCTGGAGAATTAGAGAGCTTAGCGTCTAGGCAGCCGAAGAGACGGTCCCCAACCTCATTGATTGACTACCTGTAGTGCCCTTTGGTGTAGTTTTGGAGGTTTGCAGTTTGCTAATTACTGTTGCATGTATATTTGTTTTCACCTTTAGTATTCATTTCTTTCTCCTAATGCATCAACCCTACCTCTCAATCTGATGTGTTGGAGAATAGCCAGAAATCTTCACTGATCACAACATTGTGCTTACTCTTTTGGTCTCGCCTGCTATGGTGCACAGTTCTCTACTGCCATCTTCTGAGAGCTTCGCAATTTGCAATCTTGCTCTTCACTAATTTTCAACCGATGTTACTCATATACAGTACTAGTCGATAGCCTATGGCATTGCTCCAGGTACATCAGAAGTGCAAAGTCTCACGCACGTAACCTATGGTTGCCAACTCTGGTTGGAGGTATTCCTGGAGCTTTCATCCCATGACGTTCCTCCTCTGAGACGTTGAACTGAGACCCCGTCTGCTCTCTCAGTGGACGTAAAAGATCCCATGGCACTATTTCTAAGAAGAGCTGGAGAGTTATCCCGGGTGTCCTGGGGCCAATATTTATCCATCAGCCAACATAACAAAAACAGATTATCTGGTCATTATCACATTGCTGTTTGTGCGAGCTTGCTGTGCGCGAATTGGCTGCCACTTTACAACAGTGACTATATTCCAAAAGTACTTAATTGGCTGTAAAGTGCTTTGGGACGTCCGTTGGTCGTGAAAGACACTATATAAATCGAAGTCTTCTTGCTCCAAATCCCACTCCTCCACGCTCCCGCCTTAGTCACCCGACACAGTCACCCGACACGTCCATCCTCGCAACGCACCGCCTTCCCCATGGCCAGTTGGAAAGCTAAAAGATTCTTTGTTACCCAATTGGATAACAGTCACACATCCTCATCTCCAATATCTCTGCAACTAACAAATGAAAATGTAATGCAACACTGTTATTTTGACCCTGTGATTTTTCTCCCAGGTTGCTCCCAGCAGTGTCCTGGGAACACCAGGGCAACCCTGGTGGGTTAGGAACCTTATCTTAATCACCCAATATTGTTCATTTGCTACTGCATCATTTACAGACAACATTTGGCACTGCACTGGAGTGTCACTCTCAATTTTTGTGCTCAAGTCTCTGGAGTGGGACTTGAACACACAACCTTCTGATTTGGAGGTGAGAGTGCTACCCACTGAGCCATGAATGACACACAGCTGTTGAACAGTGTTTAGATAGTTAAGGATGGAATTGAAAGACACCATTCAAGAGCACCGATCAACAGAATGTTGAACATTAAGGCTGCATAGAGTGACCCCACTATTCCGGGCCAGAATGGAGATGACTGGGTAACTTCCCTGTCAATCACGCTGTCAGTGACTGGGATTGATGTTATGCATATCATTTGTATAATGTAACTATCCTCCACTCACTGCATTTTGCTGGAGAAATCACCCTGCTTTTATCAGAAGACTTTGCTGCAGTTTTGTTCAGAAGTTCAGTTTCCTCTAGTTCGAAGAGACTCTTTTTAACTAGACTTTGTACACTGTTTGCTGTGGTGCGCTGTTTAAATAGACTCTGTGTGCTGAGTAAATAGACTATTTGCCGTGAGTCCAGCCGCAAGTTTTTTTTTAATTTGTTAATCGGATGTGGACGTCGCTGGCATGGCCGGCATTTATTGCCCATCACTAGTTGCCCTTGAGAAGGTGATGGTGAGCCGCCGCCTTGAACTGCTGCAGTCCGTGTGGTGAAGGTTCTCCCACAGTGCTGTTGGAGAGGGAGTTCCAGGATTTTGACCCAGCAACGATGAAGGAAGGGCAATATATTTCCACGTCAGGATAGTGTGTGACTTGGAGGGGAATTGCAGGTGTTCCCATGCATCTGCTGCACTTGTTCTTCTGGGTGGTAGAGGGCACAGGTTTGGGAGGTGCTCTCGAAAAAATTTTGGCGAGTTGCTGCAGTGCATTTTGTAGATGAAACTGCAGCCACGGTACACCGGTGGTGGAAGGAATAGAAACATAGAAATTAGATGCAGGAGTCGGCCATTTGGCCCTTCGAGCCTGCACCACCATTCAATATGACCATGGCTGATTATGCAACTTCATTATCCCATTCCTGCTTTCCTTTAGCCATAAGGGCCACATGTAACTCCCTTTTGAATATATCTAATGAACTGGCCTCAACAACTTTCTGTGGTAGAGAATTCCACAGGTTCACAATTCTCTGAGTGAAGAAGTTTCTCCTCATCATGGTCCTAAATGGCTTACCCCTTATCCTTGGACTGTGACCCCTGGTTCTGGACTTCCCCAACATCGGAAACATTCTTCCTGCATCTAACCTGTCCAATCCCGTCAGAATTTTATATGTTTCTATGAGATCCCCTCTCATTCTTCTAAATTCCAGTGACTATAAGCCTAGTCGATCCAGTCTGTCTTCATATGTCAGTCCTGCCATCCCGAGAATCAGCCTGGTGAACCTTCGCTGCACTCCCTCAATAGCAAGAATGTCCTTCCTCAGATTAAGAGACCAAAACTGCACACGATACTCAAGGTGTGGTCTCACCAAGGCCCTTTACAACTGAAGTAAGTCCCCCCTGCTCCTATACTCAAATCCTCTTGCTATGAAGGCCAACATGCCATTTGCTTTCTTTACTGCCTGCTGTACGTGCATGCCTACCTTCAATGACTGTTGTACCATGACACCAAGGTCTAGTTGCACCTCCCCTTTTACTAATCTGTCATCATTCAGATAATAATCTGCCTTCCTGTTTTTGCAACCCAAGTGGATAACCTCACACTTATCCACATTATACTGCATCTGCCATGCATTTTCCCATTCACCTAACCTGTCCAAGTCCCCCTGCAGCCACCTAGTATCCTCCTCACAGCTCGCACTGCCACCCAGCTTAGTGTCATCTGCAAACTTGGAGATATTACATTCAATTCCTTCATCAAATCATTTTTTCTTCTTTTTATTTCCTTATCAGTAGGTAACCTTTGACATTGTTGCCAAATTAAGTTAATCTAAGGGTTAAGTCATGGTAGGAGAGCCCAGACCCATGTCATGCTCCTCCTGTGCTATGTGGGAGGTCAGCGATGCTCCCAGTGTCCCTGACTGCTATGTGTGCAGGAAGCGCATCCAGCTGCAGCACCTGACAGACCGCATTGCGGCACTGGAGCTGCGCATGGATTCACTATGGAGCATCCACAATGCTGAGGCTGTCGTGAATAGCACGTTTAGTAAGTTAGTCACACCGCAGGTAAAGATTATTTGGCAGAAAGAGAATGGGTGACCATCAGGCAGAGCAGCAGAAGGAAGGTAGTGCAGGGGTCCCCTGCAGTCATCCCCCTCCAAAACAGATACACCACCTTGGGTGCTGTTGAGGGGGATGACTCATCAGGGGAAGGCAGCAACAGCCAAGTTCATGGCACCTTGGGTGGCTCTGCTGCACAGGAGGGCAGGAAAAAGAGTGGGAGAGCTATAGTGGTAGGGGATTCTATTGTAAGGGGAATAGATAGGCATTTCTGCGGCCACAATCGAGACTCCAGGATGATATGTTGCCTCCCTGGTGCAAGGGTCAAGGATGTCTCGGAGCGGCTGGAGGACATTTTGGAGGGGGAGGGTGAACAGCTGCATTTTGGTATCAACGATATAGGTAAAAAATGGGATGAGGTCCTACAAGCTGAATTTAGGGAGCTCGGAGTTATATTAAAAAACAGGACCTCAAAGGTAGTAATCTCAGAATTTCTACCAGTGCCACGTGTTAGTCAGAGTAGAAATAGCAGGGTAGCTAAGATGAATGCGTGGCTTGAGGAGTGGTGCAGGAGGGAGGGATTCAAATTCCTGGGTCATTGGAACCAGTTCTGCAGGAGGTGGGACCAGTACAAACCGGACGGTCTGCACCCGGGCAGGACTGGAACCAATGCCCTAGGGGGTGTGTTTGCTAGTGCTGTTGAGGAGGGGTTAAACTAATAAGGCAGGGGGGTTGTAACCTGTGCAGGGAGACAGAAGGAAGTAAAATGGGAGCAGAAGCAAAAGTCAGAAAGAGGAAAGTAAAAGTGGAGGGCAGAGAAACCCAAGGCAAAAATCAAAAAGGGCCACATTACAGCAAAATTCTAAAGAGACAAGGTGTGTTAAAAAGACAAGCCTGAAGGCTCTGTGCCTCAATGCGAGGAGTATTTGTAATAAGGTGGATGACTTAACTGCGCAGGCAGCTATTAACGAATATGATATAATTGAGATTACGGAGACATGGCTCCAGGGTGACCAAGGCTGGGAACTCAACATCCGGGGTATCCAACATTCAGGAAGGATAGACAGAAAGGAAAAGAAGGTGGGGTCGCGTTGCTGGTTAAAGAGGAAATTAATGCAATAGTAAGGAAGGACATTAGCTTGTATGATGTGGAATCTGTATGGGTAGAGCTGCAGAAAACCAAAGGGCAGAAAACGCTAGTGGGAGTTTTGTACAGACCACCAAACAGTAGTAGTGAGGTTGGGGACAGCATCAAACAAGAAATTAGGGATGCGTGCAATAAAGGTACAGCAGTTATCATGGGCGACTTTAATCCACATCTAGATTGGGCTAACCAAACTGGTAGCAATACGGTGGAGGAGGATTTCCTGGAGTGTATTAGGGATGGTTTTCTAGACCAATATGTCGAGGAACCAACTTGAGGGCTGGCCATCCTCGACTGGGTTATGTGTAATTAGCAATCTTGTTGTGCGAGGCCCCTTGAGGAAGAGTGACCATAATATGGTAGAATTCTTTATTAAGATTGAGAGTCTCTCAGTTAATTCAGAGACTAGGGTCCTGAACTTAAGGAAAGATAACTTCGATGGTATGAGACAGCTAGAATAGACTGTCGAATGATACTGAAAGGGTTGACGGTGGATAGGTAATGGCAGACATTTAAAGATCACCTGGATGAACTTCAACAATTGTACATCCCTGTCTGGAGTAAAAATAAAACAGGGAAGGTGGCTCAACTGTGGCTAACAAAGGAAATTAGGGATAGTGTTAAATCCAAGGAAGAGGCATATAAGTTGGCCAGAAAAAGCAGCAAACCTGAGGACTGGGAGAAATTTAGAATTCAGCAGAGGAGTACAAAGGATTTAATTAGGAGGGGGAAAATAGAGAATGAGAGGAAGCTTTCTTGGAACATAAAAACTGACTACAAAAGCTTCTATAGATATGTGAAGAGAAAAAGATGAGTCAAGACAAATGTAGGTCCCTTGCAGTCATAATCAGGTGAATTTAAAGAAACATAGAAAATAGGTGCAGGAGTAGGCCATTCAGCCCTTCGAGCCTGCACCACCATTCAATAAGATCATGGCTGATCATTCACATCAGTACCCCTTTCCTGCTTTGTCTTGGGGAACAAAGAAATGGCAGACCAATTGAACAAATACTTTGGTTCAGTCTTCACATGGAAGACACAAATAACCTTCCAGAAATACAATGGGGACCAAGGGTCTAGTGAGAAGGAGGAACTGAAGGAAATCCTTATTAGTCAGGAAATTGTGTTAGGGAAATTGATAGGATTGAAGACCGATAAATCCCCAGGGTCTGATAGTCTGCATCCCAGAGTACTTAAGGAAGTGGTCCGAGAAATAGTGAATGCATTGGTGATCATTTTCCAACAGTCTTATCGACTCTGGATCAGTTCCTATGGACTGCAGGGTAGCTAATGTAACACCATTTTTTAAAAAAGGAGGGAGAGAGAAAATGGGGAATTATAGACCGGTTAGCCTGCCATCGGTAGTGGGTAAAATGTTGGAATCAATTATTAAAGATGAAATAGCAGTGCATTTGGAAAGCAGTGACAGGATCGGTCCAAGTCAGCATGGATTTATGAAAGGGAAATCATGCTTGACATATCTTCAAGAATTGTTTGAGGCAGGACCTTCTTGCTATTGAGGGAGTGCAGCGAAGGTTCACCAGACTGATTCCCGGATGGCAGGACTGACATATGAGGAGAGACTGAACCAACTGGGCTTGCATTCACTGGAGTTTAGAAGAATGAGAGGGGATCTCATAGTAACGTATAAAATTCTGAGGGACTGGACAGGTTAGATGCAGGAAGAATGTTCCCGATGTTGGGGAAGTCCAGAACCAGGGATCACAGTCTAAGGATAAGGGGTAAGCCATTTAGGACCGAGATGAGGAGAAACTTCTTCACTCAGAGAGTTGTTAACCTGTGGAATTCTCTACCGCAGAGAGTTGTTGATGCCAGTTTGTTAGATATATTCAAGAGGGATTTAGATATGGCCCTTATGGCTAAAGGAATCAAGGGGTATGGAGAGAAAACAGGAAAGGGGTATTGAGGTGAATGATCAGCCATGATCTAATTGAATGGTGATGCAGTCTCGAAGGGCCGAATGGCCTACTCCATCTATTTTCTATGTTTCTATGTTTCTATTAATATATATTGTAAATAGCTGGGGTCCCAGCACTGAACCCTGCGGCACCCCACTCGCCACTGCATGCCATTCTGAAAAGGACCCGTTTATTCCCACTCTTTGCTTCCTGTCTGCCAACCAGTTCTCTATCCATGTCAATATATTACCACCAATACCATGTGCCTTCATTTTGCACACTAATCTCTTGTGTGGGACCTTGTTGAAGGTGGTGGGTGAGGTGCCAATCAAGCGGGCTGCTTTGTCCTGGATGATGTTGAGCTCGTTATCCCACCCCTTCTCCAACTCATTAGCTGACACGGTGGTGTCAATAGACAATCTGGAACTTTACAGAGACAACTGTAAAATACGAGTCAGTGGAAGCCGTGATGAATTTACACGGTGCTCTGGTCAGACACCACCCTGAGTACTGCACCATTTCTGCTCACAAGTGTACAAGGGAGATATTCAAATCTGGAGCTGGTGCTAACAATTGCCAGCAGGCCGATCCAAACCGGCTCAGACTAACTTCAAGGGCAGAATCTTATAAATGTTGACCTACAAACTGTTTCTCAAAAATTGTGATGCGGGAAGTAACGGTAATGTGCAGGCACTATGCAGAGAGGAAAACTACTGACATTTCTGAAATTAATTGCCGAAATTCCCATGGTAAAATAGGTAGGGCTAAAGCTAGGTTTAGTGGTTTTTGAGAACTGTGTATTTTTCATGTGTTTATTAAGCTATAAATGGAATCTTTCGCTTTAGAAACATAGAAACATAGAAATTTACAGCGCAGAAGGTGGCCATTCCGGCCTATCATGTCCTCGCCGGCCGACAAAGAGCTGCACGGCCCTTGGTCAGCAGCCCTAAAGGTTACATATAAACCTGTGAACAATTACGAAAGGCAAAGAGCACCCAGCCCAACCAGTCCGCCTCACACAACTGCGACACCCCTTATACTGAAACATTCTACACTCCACCCCAACCGGAGCCATGTGATCTCCTGGGAGAGGCCAGGCCAATTTAGGGAGAAAAAATCTGGGAAAATTTCTCTCCGACCCATCCAGGCGATCAAAACTAGTCCAAGAGATCACCCTGGCCATATTCTATTCCCTGCAGTATTTACCATTATATCTGCTCCGTCCAACAAAAGGTCATCCAGTCTAATCCCAATTACCAGCTCTAGGTCTGTAACCCTGCAGGTTACTGCACTTTAAGTGCCCATCCAACCATCTCTGAAAAATGGTGAGGGTTTCTGCATCCACCACTCTTCCATGCAGCGAATTCCAGATCCCCACAACCCTCTGCGAAAAGAAGCCCTCCCTCAAATCCCCTCTAAACCTTCCACCAACCACCTTAAAACTATGCCCCTTCATAATAGACCCCTCCACCAATGGAAATAGACCCTTAGTATCCACTATGTCCAGGCCTCTCAATATTTTCGACACCTCGATGAGGTCTCCTTTCAACCTCTGTTCCAATGAGAACAAACCTAGTCTATCCAATCTGTCCTCATAACTAAGATTCTCCATTCCAGGCAGCATCCTGGTAAATTTCCTCTGCAGCCTCTCTAGTGTCGTCATGTCCTTCCTATAATACAGCGACTAGAACTGCATGCAGCACGCCAGCTATGGCCTTACCAAAGTATTATACAATTTAAGCATAACCTCCCTGCTCTTATATTCTATGCCTCGGCCAGTAAAGGCAAGCATTCCGTATGCCTTCTTAACCACCTTATCCACCTGGTCTGCTACTTTCAGGGATCTGTGGACAAGCACGCCAAGGTCCCTTTGTTCATAGAAACATAGAAACATAGAAAATAGGTGCAGGAGTAGGCCATTCGGCCCTTCTAGCCTGCACCGCCATTCAATGAGTTCATCGACACTATTAAATGGCCTACTGCTTAATGTGTATACCCTTTCCTTATTAGCCCTCCCAAAGTGCATCACCTCACACTTCTCTGAATTAAATTCCATTTGCCACTGCTCTGCCCACCTGACCAGTAGATTGATATCCTCCTGCAGCCCATGACTTTCCTTTTCATTATCAACCACGCAGCCAATTTTAGTGTCGTCTGCAAACTTCTTAATCATACCCCCAATATTCAAATCTAAATCATTGATATATACCACAAAAAGCAAGGGACCCAGTACTGAGCCCTGCGGAACCCACTGGAAACATCCTTCCAGTCACAAAAACATCCATAAATCATTACCCTTTGCTTACTACCTCCAAGTCAATTTTGGATCCAACTTGCCACTTTGCCCTGTATCCCATGGGCTTTAACCTTCATGACCAGTCTACCATGTGGGACCTTATCAAAAGCCTTGCTAAAGTCTATATATACTATATCGTACGCACTACCCTCATCGATCTTCTTGGTTACCTCCTCAAACATTTCAATCAGGTTAGTCAAACACGATCTTCCCTTAACAAATCCGTGCTGACTGTCCCTAATTAATCTTTGCCTTTCCAAATGCAGATTTAACCTGTCTTTCAGGATTTTTTCGAATAATTTTCCCACCACTGAGGTTAGGCTGACAGGCCTGCAATTACTCGGCCTATCCCTTTCTCCCTTCTTAAACAAGGATACTACATTAGCAGTCCTCCAATCCTCCGGCACCATGCCCAGATCCAAAGAGGACTGTCAAGGCCTCTGCTATTTCCTCTTTTACTTCGCTCAACAGCCTGGGATGCATTTCATCCGGGCCTGGGGACTTATCTATTTTCAAAGCTGCTAAACCCCTTAATACTTCCTCTCTCACTATATTTATTTCATCCAGAATATCACACTCTTCCTTGATAGCAGTATCTGAATAACCCCTTTACTTTGTGAAAACAGATGCAAAAGTATTCGTTAAGAACCCTCCCAACATCTTCTGCCTCCACACAAAGATTACCCTCATGGTCTCTAATAGGCCCTACCCTTTCTTTAGTTACCCTCTTACTCTTAATATATTTATAGAACATCTTAGGGTTTTCCTTAATTTTACTGGCCGAGACTTTCTCGTGCTCTTTCTTAGCATTCCTAATATCCTTTTTAATTTTGCCTCTTAACTTTCTATATTCCTCTAAAGATTCTGAAGTATTTAGCTGTTGGTATATGACATAAGCGTCCCTTTTTTGGTCAAAAAGCAACAAAAGCTACCAAAGCAAAGGAGCAAAATTTGGTGGGTGGGTTTAGTGGTGATTGCTGGTTCATGAAGAGAAGTTTGAAGAAATTCTCCTGTTTGACGGATCAGTTTTGTACTATTGCTAACTGCCTAGTGGATGAAACTGGTTATAGAATTGATTTGCGTTTAGTTCGTTATAATTGGAGCCCTGTCAGCCAGGTTATCTTGACAGATAAGCGGTTATTTGAGCCAATCGCAATCGACCCCTTCTATATTCGAGATGTGTAATGCTGTGGGCATGCCCGAGACTTGAGGTCTGGATTTTCGTGTGGATTGCGCCTCTGTTAGCGCCCGGGAGTGCCGTGCCGGTATGCAATGCCCCTGGTTTTGACAGCGATGCGATATTTGCTTGGAGTGGCAGCCGTAACACCCCATGGTGAGACCGGCAGCGAAAGCTGGTGGTCAGAGCTGCCGTGGGGCGCTAAGGGAAGGAATGATTGAAAAAGGCAAGTGAAATTGATATTTCCTTGGGTTTTATTTGCAATTCACCTTTATTTGGGGGGGAGTACTTTATCGGGAATGTTTTTTGTGTGTTTTGTGGCGATTTATTTTTGCAGCGTGGCCTCTCGAAGGGCGCTTCGAAGCCGGCTCTTTAGCAATGGATTTTCAGTTGCTCACCTGGCCTAGTGCCCTACGAAAGGTGTGGAACTCCTCCACTCCACTCTCAGAGCGCAGCAACCGAATTTGTTGGCTGCCGCCGCAAACCATTTTCTGGCACAAAATTTACCTTCCTGCCGCCATTTGCACCCTAAGTAGCCTCCAACCAAAAATCCAGCCCCAAGACTTTTAATCAGACAGACTAAAAACGAGCTGTAAAAATATTTGGGGTTAAATTCAGAAGTGCCTATTTTTGGCTATGAGGCCAAGTTTAAGCTCCCCGAAATTCTTTATTTGGAAACTTAAGATTTGAAAACAAGATATCATTGATTATAATGCAATATATTATTTTAATTTAAGCTTAAACAAAGTGAAGCGAATGCAGATACCAAAGAGAAACTTCCACTCCGTTTACGAATCTTCGAAAAGTTCCCAAACAGACCGCAGATGGTGAAAATTTCCAAGTTGCCATCAGACTTTTCAGTGCCCAGAATCAGGTAGGTGGCGACAATAGTATTGGAAATGACTCTTCTGAAAGCAGGGTGGGGATAGATTATAACCTTTCAACTCCGGGCGATAAACTTGACGTCGTAGAACCGCCATCCATTATAAAGCCAGCTCGATTCTGGGCCCCACACTTTAGGATGGATGTCAAGGCCTTGGAGATGGTGCAGAAGAGATTTACTGGAGTGGTACCAGGGATGAGGGACTTCAGTTATGTGGCGAAGCTGGGCTTGTGCACCTTAGTGCAGAGAAGGTTAGCGAGAAATTTACTGGAGGTATTTAACATCCTGAAGGGTTATGATAGAGTAAATAAGGAGAAACTGTTTCCACTGACATGAGGCTTGAAAAACAGAGGAAGCAGATTTGACGTAATTGGCAAAGAACCAGAGGGGAGATGAGATTTTCTTCAAGCAGCGAGTTATTGTGATCTGGAATGCGCTGCCTGAAAGGGCGATGGAAGCAGATTCAATATTCCTAACAAAAATCGATCAATCTCAGTTTTGAACTTTTCAATTGATCCCCCAGCCATAGCAGCTTTTTGGGGAGAGAGTCCCAGATTTCCCACTATCCATTATGTGAAGAAGTGCTTCCTGACCTCACCCCTGAACGATCCAGCTCGAATGTTAAGGTTATTCCCCCTGGTTCTGGACCCCCCACCCCCACCAGGAGGAAACTGGTTCTCTCCACCTACCCGAGCATCTCCTTTAACACCTCAACTGGATCACCCCTTAATATTCTATATTCGAGGGAATATGCAGCCTGTCCTCATAATTTAACCCTTTCAGCCCTGGTATCATTCTGGTGAATCTGCGCTGCACCCCCAATAAATGTATATATTCAGTAACCTGTTTAATTTATCATGAGCCATTTTGTATTCAACTGAAATTTCCATATCTTTCTTAGAATGTGCATCTCAGAAACAGACCATTTGGCCCAACTGGTCCGTGCCGGTGTTTATGCTCCACACGCGCCTCCTCCCATCCCTCTTCATCTCACCCTATCAACATATCCTTCTATTCCTTTCTCCCTCATGTACTTGTCTAACTTCCCCTTAATGCATCTGTACTATTCGCCTCAACCGCTCCCTTAGTGAGTTCCACATTCTCACCACTCTCTGGGTAAAGAAACATAGAGACACAGAAAATAGAAGCAGGAGTAGGCCATTCGGCCCTTCAAGCCTGCACCGCCATTCAATAAGATTATGGCTAATCATTCCCTCAGTACCCCTTTCCTGCTTTCTCTCCATACCCCTTGATCTCTTTAGCCGTCAGGGCCATATCTAACTCCCTCTTCAATATATCCAATGAACTGGCATCAACAACTCTCTGCGGCAGGGAATTCCACAGGTTAACAACTCTCTGAGTGAAGAAGTTTCTCCTCATCTCAGTCCTAAAAGGCCTACCTCTTATCCTGAGACTATGGCCCCAAGTTTCCACATGATTTGCTCCTGATTTTTAGGAGCAACTGGTGTAGAATGGAGTATCTTAGAAATCGGAATTCTCGTCATTTAGTTTGCTCCAGTTCTAGTCAGTTAGAACAGTTTCACTTTGGAACAGAATTTTTTTTTCAAAAAGGGGCGTGTCCGGCCACTTACGCCTGTTTTCAAAGTTTCGTCAGTGAAAACTTACTCCAAACTAACTTAGAATGGAGTAAGTGAAGATTTTTGTACGCTCGAAAAAACCTTGTCTACACTTTAGAAAATCAGGCGTAGGTTACAAATCAGGCGTAGGGAATGGTGGGGGGGGGGGCGGGGGGTTTAAAGGGAAGTTTACAAACATTAAACACTTCAGTTTTACAAATAAAGAGCCATCATCAATAATAAATGATAAATACATCAATAAATCAACCAATAAATCAATCAAAAAAAATTAATAAGAAATAATTTTTTTTTTTAAATCAATAAATAAAACATTTTCTACTTACCGACTGCAGCACCGGGAGCCCTCCAACAGCGTGCTGGGATGCCCCCCTCAGTGTGTCTCTGTCAGTGTCTCTATCTCTCTGTCTGTCTGTGTGTCTCTCATTCTCTGTCTGTCAGTGTCTGTGTTTCTGACAGCGAGGGGAGGGGGAGGAGGGGGTAGAGGGAGAGAGGGGGGGAGCAGAGGGAGGGAAGGGGGAGAAGGGGGAGGGATGGGGGAGAAGGGGGGAGGGATGGGGGAGAGGGGGGGAGAAGAGGGGAGGGGGAAAGGAGATGGGGGGGAGAAGGAGATGGGGGGGAAGGAGATTGGGGGGGAGGAGATTGGCGGGGGGGAAGGAGATTGGGGGGAAGGAGATTGGGGGGGAAGGAGATTGGGGGAGGGAGGGAAGGAGATTGGGGTGGGGGGAAGGAGATTGGGGGGAAGGAGGAGATGGGGGGGAGAGGGGGGTGGGGGGGGAAGGAGATTGGGGGTGTGGGGGAAGGAGATTGGGGGGGAAGGAGGGGAGAAGGAGATTGGGGGAAAGGAGATTGGGGGGGGTGGGGGAAGGAGATTGGGGGGGAAGGAGGGGAGAAGGAGATTGGGGGAAAGGAGATTGGGGGGGGTGGGGGGAAAGGAGATTGGGGGGGGGGGGAAAAGGAGAAGGGGGAGGGAGGCTAAACGGGCCGGGCCCGAGACTTCGGGCAGGGCCTGTCCCCAGCACCAGATTTACAGGTAGGTGGCGTTGGGTCAGGTCGGTTCGGTTCGGGTCAGGGGGTGGGAGGGAGGTCAGGTCGGGGGGAGGGAGGTCAGGTCGGGGGGAGGGAGGGAGGTCAGGTCAGAGGGAAGGAGGGAGGTCAGGTCTGGGGGAGGGAGGTCAGGTCGGATCCAGTCCGGGGGGGGGTGGGGGGGCAGCGGGTGTCGGGTCCGGTCCGGGGGCGGGGGGGTGGGAGCGGGTGTCAGGTCCGGGCGGGGGAGCGGGTGTCGGGTCGGGTCCAGTCCGGGGGCGGCGGGGGGGAGGGAGCGGGTGTCGGGTCCGGTCCGGGGGTGGGGTAGCAGGTGTCGGGTCCGGTCCGGGGGGGAGGATGTCGGGTCCGATCCGGGGGCGGGGGTGGGGGGGGGGTAGCAGGTGTCGGGTCCGGTCCGGGGGGGAGGATGTCGGGTCCGGTCCGGGGGCGGTGGTGGGGGGGGGGTAGCAGGTGTCGGGTCCCGTCCGGGGGTGGGGGGGGCGGGTGTTGGGTCCGGTCCGGGGTGGGGGGTGTCGGGTCCGGTCCGGGGGCGGGGGTAGCGGGTGTCGGGTCCGGTCCGGGGGTGGGGAGGGTAGCGGGTGTCGGGTCCGGTCCGGGGGCGGGGGTGGGGGGGGGTAGCGGGTGTCGGGTCCGGTCCGGGGGGGAGGACCGTGTGTCGGGTCCGGTCCGGGGGCGGGGGGTGTCTGGTCCGGTCCGGGGTGGGGGGGTGTCGGGTCCGGGGGTGGGGGGAGCGGGTGTCGGGTGCGGTCCGGGGGTGGGGTGGGGAAGCGGGAATCGGGTCGGGAGGAAGCAGGAGCTGGCCGTGGGAGGAGCTTTATTCACGCTGCCCCAGTGAGGCCATTTGGCCAGGGCTAGGGGCTGCGTGCTTCGGGCCCCTCCCACACAGTTTTGGGCGCCTGGAGCTACTGCACTTGCGTGCCCACTGTAGCGTGCATGTGCAGAGGTCCCGGCACTGTTTTCAGCGCAGGGACCTGGCTCCGCCCCCTACAGCTCCTGCTGTGCTGCGCCGAGGGCCAGAGGACCTGCAGGGAGGTGGAGAATCTGGAGGTTTTTTTTAGGCGCACTTTGTGGCGCGAAAAACAGGCGTCCAGGTCGGGACTGCGCCGTTCTGGCGCGGCTCGAAACTTGGGCCCTATGTCCCCGGTTCTGGACTTCCCTAACATCGAGAACATTCTTCCCGCATCTAACCTGTCCAGTCCCGTCAGAATCTTATACGTTTCTATGAGATCCCCTCTCATTCTTCTGAACTCCAGTGAATAAAGGCCCAGTTGATTCAGTCTCTCCTCATATACCATCCCTGGAATCAGACTGGTGAACCTTCGCTGCAGTCCCTTAATAGCAAGAACGTGCTTCCTCAGATTAGGAGACCAAAACTGAACACAATATTCCAGGTGAGGCCTCACCAAGGCCCGGTACAACTGCAGTAAGACATCCCTGTTCCTATACTCAAATCCCCTAGCTATGAAGACCAACATACCATTTGCCTTCTTCACCGCCTGCTGTACCTGCATGCCAACTTTCAATGACTGATGAACCATGACACCTAGGTCTCGTTGCACCTCCCCTTTTCCTAATCTGCCGCCATTCAGATAATATTCTGCCTTCGTGTTTTTGCCCCCAAAATGGATAACCTCACATTTATCCACATTATACTGCATCTGCCATGCATTTGCCCACTCCTCTAACCTGTCCAAGTCACCCTGCAGCCTCTTAGCGTCCTCCTCACAGCTCACACCGCCACCCAGCTTAGTGTCACATGCAAACTTGGAGATATTACACTCAATTCCTTCATCTAAATCGTTAATGTATATTGTAAAGAGATGGGGTACCAGCACTGAGCCCTGCGGCACTCCACTAGTCACGACTGCCATTCTGAAAAGGACCCGTTTATGCCGACTCTCTGCTTCCTGTCTGCCAACAAGTTCTCTATCCACATCAGTACATTACCCCCAATACCATGTGCTTTGATTTTGCACACCAATCTCTTGTGCGGGACCTTGTCAAAAGCCTTTTGAAAGTCCAAATACACCACATCCATTGGTTCTCCCTTGTCCACTCTGCTAGTTACATCCTCAAAAAATTCCAGAAGATTCGTCAAGCATGATTTCCCTTTCATAAATCCATGCTGACTTGGACTGATCCTGTCACTGCTTTCCAAATGCGCTGCTATTTCATCCTTAATGATTGATTCCAACATTTTCCCCACTACAGATGTCAGACTAACCGGTCTATAATTACCCGCTTTCTCTCTCCTTCCTTTTTTAAAAAGTGGTGTTACATTAGTTACCCTCCAGTCCTTAGGAACTGATCCAGAGTCGATAGACTGTTGGAAAATGATCACCAATGCATCCACTATTTCTCGGTCCCCTTCCTTAAGTACTCTGGGATGCAGACTATCAGGCCCCTTGGATTCATCGGCCTTCAATCCCATCAATTTCCCGAACACAATTTCCCGCTTTATAAGGATATCCTTCAGTTCCTCCTTCTCACTAGACCCACTGTCCCCTAGTACATTCGGAAGGTTATTTGTGTCTTCCTTCTTGAAGGCAGAACCGAAGTATTTGTACAATTGGTCTGCCACTTCTTTGTTCCCCATTATAAATTCACCTGAATCCAACTGCAAGGGACCTACGTTTGTCTTCACTAATCTTTTTCTCTTCACATATTTATAGAAGCTTTTGCAGTCAGTTTTTATGTTCCCTGCAAGCTTCCTCTCGTACTATATTTTCCCCCTCTTAATTAAAACCTTAGTCCTCCTTTGTTGAATTCTAAATTTCTCCCAGTCCTCAGGTTTGTTGCTTTTTCTAGCCAATTTATATGCCCCTTCCTTGGTTTTAACACTATCCTTAATTTCCCTTGTTAGCCACGGTTGAGCCACCTTTCCCGTTTTATTTTTACTCCAGACAGGGATGTACAATTGCTGAAGTTCATCCATGTGATCTTTAAATGTTTGCCATTGCCTAAGTTTCTCCTGAATTCCCCATTGAGTTTATTAGTGACTATCTTATATTGATGGGCCATAGTTCTGGTCTCCCCCACAACTGGAAACATCAGGCTCAATTTTCCCCAGTGATTTGTGCCATTTTTTTTGGAGTAGGCTGTTTTTTCTGGCCTAACTTAAAAATCCCCAGTTTCCCCAATCAATTTGCACCAGTGTAACTCATTTCGTTATGTTTTTTTAGGTGAGATTTTTTTTCCTCAATTGGGGGCGTAACCAGCCACCTACGCCAATTCTGGCCATTTAGGGAACTTTGGCCAGCTGATAGTTACTCCATTTCTGCTTAGGCCAGCTTATGTGGCCTCTCGAGAAAACCCTTGTGGAGAGTTAAAGAAATCGGCGCAGGTAAGTAAATCGGAGGCCATTCGGCCTGGGCTAGGGGCAGGAAACGGAGCGGACCTGGACCGGCACTCACTCGGAACCGGAGATGCTCGGCGGGGGAGGTAGCTAACTGACCAGCACTCACTCGGGGGCCACAGTGGAGTGGACCGGGAAGGCACACACTCGAGACCGGAGAGGCTCGGCAAGGGAGGGAGCAAACTGACCAGCACTCATTCGGGGGCCACAGCAGACCAGGAAGGCACGGACTCGAGGGCCACAGAGGACCTTGCTCTTTAAAAATGGCCGATTGCCAACTCAGAGCTCTACTGTGCATGCGCGGCCATTTCAGCAACGTCAAGAACGTCAGTTTATTTCCCCGCGCATGTGCAGAAGGCCCGGGCTGCTTTTTCTGGCGCAGACCGCAGGTTCCACCCCCCCAAGGCAACTGGCCACGCTGCGTGGCTTCAGATTGCAGTATAAACATTGGGGAAACATCAGACAAGTTTTTCTGGTGCATTTCTGGACCTAAATAAGCGCCGCAACTCTGGCAATATGCCAGAAAACGGGCTTGGGGAAAATTGAGCCCAGCTTCTCTATGCTTACTCTGTCAAACCCCTTCATAATTTTAAAGATCTCTATCAGGTCACCTCTCAATTTTATATTTTCGAGAGAAAAAAGCCCCAGCCTGTTCAATCTTTCGACATATTTCTAATACTGTTGAACACATGTTTGCATATTAGTTTAATGTTTGTAAATAGCACTTAAAATACAGTCCTATTTCTGATTCTGCAACATGTTCATTTATAAGCAGCCTTGGACACCATAACAAATTGTTTTAATAAATATAATTCCCGATCATAAATCACTTGTAGTCACTACACATGAATGGGATTTTATTTGTCTGCCCAATGTTGTTCTATTTAGGGAAAGTTTTATGAAGCAGTTTATTGATCGCCAGCAGCAAGACACCAGTTGTTTGCTCCGCAGATTACCATCAGCCTCCTCATCATGTGACCATTCCAAGCGATCCTGTATTGAGGATAATAAGTATATCGATCAAAAGGTAAAACTTGTAGCAATTATTAATGGCGCTCTAACAAAAAAAAAGGTTGATTTCTGTAAAGAAAATGGTGAGTGTGCAGAGACTGTTATTATAAGCTGTTTGACCTTTCCTTCCGAACAATATGGCAGCAATTGCTTTTCAGAACATTGCCTGGTGCCTTTGGAAATGTCATAAATTTGAAGGAATTTTCACACCCTCAGGATGTCCCAAAGTGCTTTACAGCTGATGAAGTACATTTTTGAAGTGTAGTCACTGTTGTAATGTAGAAAACGCTGTAGCAAAGTTGCACACAGCAAGCTGCCGCAAACAGCAATGTGGTAATGACCTGTACATTTTGTTTGTAGTGATTTCGGTTGCAGGATAAATATTGGATCTGAAATGGCGGTTCGGAGGCCCCCCGCATGCGACTGCCTCCGATTCGCTAGAAAAGTACGCATCTACTTGGTGCCTCCGTATCTTGGGACTCTTGCAGTTCTGGGCCTGCAGGCCTATTCCAGGGGTGCAGGCAGTTTGCAAGCTTCCCGGGAGCATGTGGGCCGGCCCAACCAATCACAAAGGGCGATTCCTATTATGCTTATTCCTATTCTGAATAGGAATGACAAAAAAAAACACTTCCACACAACCTAAATAAAAATAAATCATCACATGTTTAAAATTAATTAAAATACACTTTAATTAAACATTTAAAGCAAAAGTTTAATTCTTTGAAAAATATATTTAATATTTTTAAAGAAAGAAAAAAGGGGCCAAATATAGCCTAAATGTATTTTAACAGTTTTTGAATGATTTTTTAAATGTTATTTTAATATTTATTTAAATCCTTACGCTGATAAAAGAAGGCCCAATGCCTGCTTTTACCAGGCGTAAGAGTTTCGTGGGCATTCGCTGGGCAGTAGTTGGGCAAATAGCTCAACTCTCCGTCAGCAAATGTCCATTTCCTGCGCATGCAGTCAAGCTGTCAAGCTGAAACTTGACAAATTGCAAGTTCCGTGTTTTCACACATACACATCGCACGCAGAAACCTGGAACTTGCAGGGCACTTACAACCGTGTACTCGGTCATAGGCCCTGTAAAATCTGGACCATTAACCCAGGACACCGGGGGGATCTCCCCTGCTCTTCTTTAAAATAGTGCCATAGGATCTTTTACGTTCACCTGAGAAGACAGATGAGGTCTCAGTTTAATGTCTCATCTGAAATATGACATCTCCGACAGTGTAGCACTCCCTCAATACGGCACTTCATCAGTACTACCCCTCCGACAGTACAGGACTCCCTCAGTCCTGCCCCTCCAACAGTGTGGCGTTCCCTCATTACTACTAATCTTGGTCTCCTAATCTGAGGAAGGACGTTCTTGCTATTGAGGGAGTGCAGCGAAGGTTCACCAGACTGATTCCCGGGATGTCAGGACTGACATATGAGGAGAGACTAGATCGACTGGGCCTGTATTCACTGGAGTTTAGAAGGATGGGAGGGGATCTCGTAGAAACATATAAAATTCTGACGGGACTGGACAGGTTAGATGCAGGAAGAATGTTCCCGATGCTGGGGAAGTCCAGAACCAGAGAACATAGTCTAAGGTTAAGGGTTAAGCCATTTAGGACTGAGATGTGGAGAAATTTCTTCACTCAGAGAGTTGTTAACCTGTGGAATTCCCTACTGCAGAGAGTTGTTGATGCCAGTTCATTGGATATATTCAAGAGGAAGTTAGATATGGCCTTTACTGCTAAAGGGATCAAGGGGTATGGAGAGAAAGCAGGAAAGGAGTACTGAGGTGAATGATCAGCCATGATGTTATTGAATGGCGGTGCAGGCTCGAAGGACCGAATGGCCTACTCCTGCACCTATTTTCTATGTTTCTATGTTACCCCTCCGACAGTGCAGGACTCCCTCAGTCCTGCCCCTCCGACAGTGCGGCGCTCCCTCAGTGCTGCCCCTCTAACAGTGCAGCACTCCCTCAATACTGCCCCTTTTACAGTGCAGCGCTCCCTCAGTCCTGCCCCTTCGACAGTCCAGCGCTCCCTCAGTACTGCACTGGGAGTGTCAGCCTGGATTTTGGGCTCAAGTCTCTGGAGTGGGGCTTTCAAAAAGCTGCCATGGTTATTGATCATATGGTACGTGACCCTTTCTGCAGATACACCGTCAAGCTATAATGTGGTAATGTGGAGGAAAATCTAGCCCAGTGTCACTGTCAATATTGACAAGCAGCAATGGAAGTGGACCTACAATTTAGCTGTGCTTCCACTAACAGCAGACAAGATAGAACCAGATTAATTGCCTGTTCTAGATTTCCAGGAAGTACCTAGTTTAACCTCACTCTCATAATTGTGTTATTTTCAGCTGCGAAGGTCAGTTTCCAGCATCCGTGCCAGAAACCTTCTTGAAAAAGAAAATGCAATAAATAAAATCCTCAGGTAAGATTTTCCGAGCAAAGAGATAATTTAATTTAACTGTGTTTTGTGTTATCTGGATTTGCATTATTAAAAATTTTGCATATAAGATACACACTTCCTGACCATATTATTGAGTTGTGCTTTTTACGGGACCATTTAACATTGGAATTTAAATATCTATACTGGAGAAACACCATGGGATCATATTAACATTTCACCATCACGGCTTCTTGAATCTTAAATCACGAAAAGTGCTTTTTGAAATCGTTTAATAATTGCTATTTTTTTCTAAGCACCAATTTTCCTCCACCACTCCCTGATGGCCAATAGACAGGTACTAAGGCAACATCTACAACAACTTACATTTATATTCAAAAAAACTTGCATTTTTATCGCGCCTTTCACGACCACCAGATGTCCCAAAGCGCTTTGAAGAACTTTTGAAGTGTAATAACTGTTGTAATGTGAGAAACGCAGCAGCCAATTTGCACACAGCAAGCTCCCACATACAGCAATGTGATAATGACCAGATCATCTGTTTTTTTAGTGATGCTGAATGAGGAATAAATATTGGCCAGGACACCGTGGAAAACTCCCCTGCTCTTCTTCGAAATAGTGTCCATGGGATCTTTTATGTCCACCTGAGAGAGCAGACGGGGGCCTCGGTTCAACGTCTCATCCGAAAGACGGCACCTCCGACTGTGCAGCACTCCCTCAGCACTGCACTGGAGTGTCAGCCTAGATTTTTGTGCTGAAGTCTCTGGAGTGGGACTTGAACCCACAACCTTCTGACTCAGATGCAAGAGGGCTTCACACTAAGCCGCGGCTGACATACCGCCTTTTTAATTTATGAAACGTCCCACCGTAATTCCCCTTCAGTTGTTCCCATCCCTTTAAATCGAACTTGCATGCAATGTTCCTCTCTCAGTGCTTCTGAAACCTGGATCGGTCAACGATTCTGTAAATGAGCTAACGTCAGAAAAATGAGTGGCCTTAGTGCGTGAACCTACAGGCAGGATTTGCACCAGTTCTTAACAGCCTGTGGTCAAAAGTCAGCCCACCGTTTGACACGCAGAGAGAACTGGAACCTTTCTGAAAGAACAGATTCCTGACTGTGGAGAGCCACATCAACACACATTCATTCTAAGCTCCTTTCTTCATTGGAAAGACTCAGCAGGTCAGACAACATATGTGGGGAGAGAAAAAGTGTTAACGATTCAGGTCGATAAACTTCAGTCAGAACTGGAAAATAGTTTTGTGCATTTTTTAAGTTATTTTCAGTCATTTAAAATCGGGTTCCTCACAGGTGGTGGATTGATACTCTGATTAAAAGTAGTGTTTATTTTTTGTGATAAACCCATTTTCAGCTGTATTTCTCAAACTGCGCCAAGTTACCATTCTTAAATATATCAAGAAATATCTTTAAAGCAAAGTGTTTTTTACAGTTACATTTTAAGACACTGCCCGATTGCACTGGTCATGGCAGATTTTGCGTTTGGCGATATGCAAGTGAGTTTGAGCAGAAACGCGGGATTGGCGGAGGGGAAACAATTTTCAAAACATGTACAATTCTGGGTACAGAATCTTCAAATGTGCCCAAAGCGGAAACTCTACCCTTTGCATATTTAAAAAAATCAGTGCGTTTGAGTGTCACGAAAGAAAAATTTTTGACGCTCAATTGAAAATAAAAATGTATTTGCGTCAAATTTGCTTTGGTTTCTGCAGGGCCTGCACGCGTCAGCGAATGTTGAGTGGATCTTTCGAGGGGCAGCCTGCAAAAGAACGCTCTATTTTAAGTGTACAGCACCACATCCGTCAGGAACGCAGGTAACAGTGCAGACGTTTAAAGGCTGCAGCTAAAATACGTGAGAAAGAAGTTCATTTAAACTTCAGGTGGCTTTTGAGTCAACATTTAGTTGTATGGATGTCAGAGATTGCTGATCCAAAATATTTGTCGTGTTTCTTAATGAAAATCGTTAAAGCCACTTTAGTTACTGGTGAGCATGGTGGGTTAGCTTGTATGGCTTGAATCACTAATAAATCCAATCGGGAATTCAGGAGAAACTTCTTTACCCAGAGAGTGGTGAGAATGTGGAACTCGCTACCACAGGGAGTGGTTGAGGCGAATAGCATAGCTGCATCTAAGAGGAAGCTAGATAAACACGAGAAAGGAAGGAGAAAGGAATCGATGGATTTGCTGATTGAGTGAGATTGAGAGGGTGGGAGGAGTCTCCTGTGGAGCATAAACACCAGCATGGACCAGTTGGGCCGAATGGTCTGTTTCTGTGCCGTACATTCGATGTAAATTCTATGTAAGCTGCATGCAAAATGTAATTGAGGAGATTTGGGACCAAAATCTCCAGTCCACTATCTGGGCAAAGGGTGTTGTAAATTTGGGACTGTGAAGGAAAGGTCAGCAACAGACAGCGGGGCTGAAATTCAGGGTCCCTATAAGGCCGGTTTCCGCCATTTTGCGGCGGCCATGCGCCGGAATCGAGTGGCCACCACATTGCAGTCCATTGGCCGCCTGGACCCAAGTTCAGATCGGGGATTTTTTGGCCTGTCCCCACTTCCATCCCGCTGCTGCCAACCACCCCAAGCGCGTCATGAAAGCGCGCACCGCATCTACATAATAATCTGCCCCAACTTTAGGTAAAAAAAATCCTCGAGCCGCTGGATGGTGCCTCCGACAGCTTTTTCTGTCGGGGCACCTTCTCCTGCCTGTGTGCGACCCGGGAGTGTCACGACCCATCAACGGGAGGACTCACTGCCGCAACCGCCATGTTGTTATTTTTGCCGGCTGACTTTCCGATCGGCTGGCCAATTATTGCCCCCGGGTTTGGCCAGGCCGCCAACAGGCAGCCTGGCACCCCTTCTTGGCCTGGCCGAAACCCTCCCTGGTGGCCCAGTGGCCCAGTGGCCGAAGCTGAAAAATGCCCGATTCTCACCCCTTTAATGGAGGGGAGAGACATGGTGGCACACTCACGCAGTGACGTCACTGAGATGCCTTCTGTACATCGTCCATGCCTCAGATCCATACAGCTCTTCGAGTCTCAACGCAAAGAGCGTGAAGAGGTCAAGCGCAGGCAGCGGAAGGAACGCGCAGCAAACCAGTCCTACCGACCCCTTCCCTCGACGAATGTCTGTCCCACCTGTAACAGGGTCTATGACTCTCGTTTTGGACTGTTCAGCCATCAGAGAACTCACTTTAGGAGTGGAAGCAAGTCTTCCACTATGATGATGATGATGATGATAATGTCACCACCGCTCCTCCGCTGAGTGACAGCAGCAGAGACTTGATCCCGTCCCAACTTCCGCCCCTCAGTATGACTTACCGCTGCACTTCCGCCCCCACTATGACCGACTTCCGGTCCGACGTCCAAAAGAGTACAAAGTCCAAAAGTACAAAATCGATCCAAAGGCCGCCTCACTGCTCCGAGCAGAAAAAACAGGTAGGAAATCGTTAGTGCGCCAGCGTTCTGGCGTGACTGAATTTCGGCCCCAACCACTTTATAAAAAGTAATGGGTTCGGATGGCAACTCAGACACTTTAAGATCAGTTTCCCAATGCAATATTTCAAGTATATCAATTGTTAGTGAGACTGGTGTTTATGTTAGAATTGCCTTATTTTTAAATGGTGTTTTAAAAATACTCCCACTTTATAATGTGCTACTGCTCCCTGCATAAGATATTATAATATCAGGAACCTGTAATTATTACGTAGGATTACATAGGATATACGGCACAGAAACAGGCCATTGGGCCCAACCAGTCCATGCCAGTATTTATGTTCCACTCCAGCCTCCTCCCGTCTTTCCTCATCTAAATCAATCCGCATAACCCTCTATTCCCTTCTCCCTCATATGCTTGTCTAGCCTCCCTTTAAATGCATCTATACTATTCGCTTCAATCACTCCCTGTGGTAGCGAGTTCCACACTCTCACCACACTCTGGGTAAAGAATTTTCTTCTGAATTCCCTATTGTATTTCTTGGTGACTATCTTATTTTGATGGCCTCTAGTTATGCTCATCCCCACAAGTGGAAACACTCTCTCTGTATCCACTCTATCAAAACTTTCATAATTTTAATTACCTCTATTAGGTCACCCCTCGGCCTTTTTTCAAGAGAAAGGAGAGCCAGCCTGTTCACCCTTTCCTGATATGTATACCCTTGCATTTCTGGTATCATCCTTGTAAATCTTCTCTGCACCCACTTCAGTGCTTCTATATCCTTTTTATAATATGGCGACCAAAACTGACCATGGTTCGATACAGGTTTAGCATAGCTTCCCTCCTTTTCAATTCTATCCCTCTAGAAATAAACCATAGTGCTTGGTTTGCTCTTTTTATGGCCTTGCTAACCTTAGTGATTTGTGTATTTGTATTTTAATTATATTTTTAAGAATTAAAATGTGATTTATTTTATTTCCATGCTTTTAATCACTCGGTTTATATCTATAATGTGACAGTGTTCATTTGAATCCAGTACTTTGGATACTGTTGCTGTCATTCCAGGTCCCTCCGACACGGTTCAAGTAGTCAGAGAATCAGCAGAGGGAAATCACTGGAGACGCTGACACAAGATGTAAGTGGAAAACTAATCCTGGAGATAGAAAGTGCTTGACCTCCACTGTTGCTTGCACGTTGCCATGACTACCAAAGAGATGACTTAAACTTAAGACCAATAACTAAATCTGAAGAGTATCAATAACAATAAGATAATGGGATAGATTTTCAGTCAAAATAGCGGTGAGACTCACGGCGCTCTCCGGTATTTATGTGCAAATGGTACGGCAACATCAGGTGCGCGGTTAAACGCGAAAATCCAAAAGTTGTGTCCGAGTTGCACCACTCCGCCGTAAGGTTCACGAAATCGGCATCTCATTACCTGGCTCGCCGTTGACATGTATTAAATGGCGTGAAGTTCCTGTACGTGCACTGTAAATAGGGACTAACCGCACCACATTTAATAGAGCCAGCCGTAGCTCAGTGGGTAGCACAGTCGCCTCTGAGTCTGAAGGTTGTGGGTTCAAATCCTATTCCAAGGAATTGAGCACATAAATCTAGGCTGACACTCCAGTGCAGTGCTGAGGGAGCTGCATTTCCTACATGACAACAGTGACTACACTCCAAAAGTACTTCATTGGCTGTAAAGCGCTTTGAAATGACCAGTGGTTATGAAAGGCACTATATAAATACAAGTCTTTTTTTCGCAGAAAGTAAAGGCTTATCCATGACAGTCTAAGTAGCCTTTTAAACAGTACGATAAGTCTTAGGACTCAATTTTCCCCAGTGTTTTGTGCCGTTTTTTTGGCGCACGACGCTTTTTTGGGCCTAAGTTTAAAAAATACGTTTCCCCAATGACTGCACGCCAGCGTGACTCAGTTAGTTATGATTTTTTTTAGGTTCTTTTTTTTTGCGTCATAGTGGACATAACCTGATGTCCGCGTCAGTTTCTCTCAGTTAAGTTAGTTTTGTCGGCGTATGTGACCACTCCCGAAAAATCTTCTGGTGAGTTAAGAAAAACCAGTGCACATTGAAAAGTCGGCGCAGATAGACGCCATTGTTTTCATGCAAAGTTTTGGAGGGAGTGAAGAACACTTAAAGATGCATAATAAAGCTTACATTTTTTTTAGCTTAAAAATCAGTAAATGGAAGTTTGATGGAATTCTGTAAGTTTTAACTTTTTTTAAACTGACACGCCAGCACAGAATGTCTGCAAATAGGGCTCGAGGGTCGGAGCGTCGGCCGGCAGAATCTGATACTCGCCCGGACACGGGCTCGGGGCTCGGCTTCAAAAGAAGCCCAAAGGGGTGTGGGAGTCTGTGGAAGACATATGGAAGGTATCAGAAGCCCGGGGGTGTGGGGGGTTCCTGATCACTGCGCCTGCTCAGACCTGGGTGTGGTCCATACAGACCTTGTGGGGAGAGAGCACAAAGAACCTTGTCCTGCCTGCCTGCCGTTTTGAGCTTCTTGCAAAGATAAAATGTAATCATGCGGGCAATACTGATAATGCCATACCTTGTGCAAGCCTTCAGCATGATGGTGCTGCAGAGGAGACAATTGGTTCGACATCATTGCATGAGGAACCTCAGAGCACATAGGGTGATGGGCAAGAGGCCTTATTCACATCAGGTATATCATGATAGGCGTTCGTACCTGCACCTGAGTGATGCAGACTGTGTCAGAAGGCTGCGTTTCCGCAAAGAAGTTGTAACTGAGATCTGTGAGTTAATAAAAGCAGAACTGCAACCTGTACAAAAGCGACGGTCTGCACTTGGGCAGGACTGGAACTGATGTCCTAGGGGTAACATTTGCTAATGCAGTTCGGGAGTGTTTAAACTAATATGGCAGGGGGATGGGAACCTATGAAGCGAGACAGGGCGCAGTAATATGGAATCAGAAACAGATGGTAGAAAGGTAAAAAGCAATAGTGGAAGGCCGAGTAAACAAAGGCAAGAAACAAAAAGGGCCACACTACATCATACATCTAAAAGGACAAAGGATGTTAAAGAAACAAGCCTGAAGGCTTTGTGTCTTACTGCAAGGAGTATCCATAATAAGGTGGATGAATTAACTGTGCAAATAGATGTTAACAGACATGATGTGATTGGGATTACAGAGACGTGGCTCCAGGATGATCAGGGCTGGGAACTCAACATCCAAGGGTATTCAACATTCAGGAAGGATAGAATAAAAGGAAAAGGAGGTGGGGTAGCATTGCTGGTTAAAGAGGAGATTAATGCAATAGTTAGGAAGGACATTAGCTTGGATGATGTGGAATCTATATGGGTAGAGCTGCAGAACACCAAAGGGCAAAAAACGTTAGTGGGAGTTGTGTACAGACCTCCAAACAGTAGTAGTGATGTTGGGGAGGGCATCAAACAGGAAATTAGGGGTGCATGCAATAAAGGTGCAGCAGTTATCATGGGTGACTTTAATATGCATATAGATTGGGCTAACCAAACTGGAAGCAATACGGTGGAGGAGGATTTCCTGGAGTGCATAAGGGATGGTTTTCTAGACCAATATGTCGAGGAACCAACTAGGGGGGAGGCCATCTTAGACTGGGTGTTGTGTAATGAGAGAGGATTAATTAGCAATCTCGTTGTGCAAGGCCCCTTGGGGAAGAGTGACCATAATATGGTGGAATTCTACATTAGGATGGAGAATGAAACAGTTAATTCAGAGACCATGGTCCAGAACTTAAAGAAGGGTAACTTTGAAGGTATGAGGCGTAAATTGGCTCGGATAGATTGGCGAATGATACTTAAGGGGTTGACAGTGGATGGGCAATGGCAGACATTTAGAGACCGCATGGATGAACTACAACAATTGTACAGCCCTGTCTGGCGTAAAAATAAAAAAGGGAAGGTGGCTCAACTGTGGTTATCAAGAGAAATCAGGGATAGTATTAAAGCCAAGGAAGTGGCATACAAATTGGCCAGAAATACCAGGGGACTGGGAGAAATTTAGAACTCAGCAGAGGAGGACAAAGGGTTTAAGAATATAAGAACATAAGAATTAGGAACATGAGTAGGCCATCCAGCCCCTCGAGTCTGCTCCGCCATTCAACAAGATCATGGCTGGTCTGGCCGTGGACTCAACTCCACTTACCCGCCCGCTCCCCATAACCCTTAATTCCCTTATTAGTTAAAAATCTATCTGTCTGTGACTTGAATACATTCAATGAGCTAGCCTCAACTGCTTCCTTGGGCAGAGAATTCCACAGATTCACAACCCTCTCGGAGAAGAAATTCCTTCTCAACTCGGTTTTAAATTGGCTCCCCCGTATTTTGAGGCTGTGCCCCCTAGTTCTAGTCTGCCCGACCAGTGGAAACAACCTCTCTGCCTCGATCTTGTCTATCCCTTTCATTATTTTAAATGTTTCTATAAGATCACCCCTCATCCTTCTGAACTCCAACGAGTAAAGACCCAGTCTACTCAATCTATCATCATAAGGTAACCCCCTCATCTCCGGAATCAACCTAGTGAATCGTCTCTGTACCCCCTCCAAAGCCAGTATATCCTTCCTTAAGTAAGGCGACCAAAACTGCATGCAGTACTCCAGGTGCGGCCTCACCAATACCCTATACAGTTGCAGGACCTCCCTGCTTTTGTACTCCATCCCTCTCGCAATGAAGGCCAACATTCCATTCGCCTTCCTGATTACCTGCTGCACCTGCAAACTAACTTTTTGGGATTCATGTACAAGGACCCCCAGGTCCCTCTGCACCGCAGCATGTTGTAATTTCTCCCCATTCAAATAGTATTCCCTTTTTTTGTTTATTTTCCCAAGTTGGATGACCTCACACTTTCCGACATTGTATTCCATCTGCCAAACCTTAGCCCATTCGCTTAACCTATCTAAATCTCTTTGCAGCCTCTCTGTGTCCTCTACACAACCCGCTTTCCCACTATTCTTTGTGTCATCTGCAAATTTTGTTACACTACACTCTGTCCCCTTTTCCAGGTCATCTATGTATATTGTAAACAGTTGTGGTCCCAGTACCGATTCCTGTGGCACACCACTAACCACCAATTTCCAACCCAAAAAGGACCCATTTATCCTGACTCTCTGCTTTCTGTTAGCCAGCCCAGTTCTCTATCCATGCTAATACATTTCCACTGACCCCGCGTACCTTTATCTTCTGCAGTAACCTTTTGTGTGGCACCTTATCGAATGCCTTTTGAAAATCTAAATACACCACATCCATCGGTACACCTCTATCCACCATGCTCGTTATATCCTCAAAGAATTCCAGTAAATTAGTTAAACATGATTTCCCCTTCATGAATCCATGCTGCGTCTGCTTGATTGCACTATTCCTATCTAGATGTCCCGCTATTTCTTCCTTAATGATAGTTTCAAGCATTTTCCCCACTACAGATGTTAAACTAACCGGCCTATAGTTACCTGCCTTTTGTCTGCCCCCTTTTTTAAACAGAGGCGTTACATTAGCTGCTTTCCAATCCGCTGGTACCTCCCCAGAGTCCAGAGAATTTTGGTAGATTATAACGAATGCATCTGCTATAACTTCCGCCATCTCTTTTAATACCCTGGGATGCATTCCATCAGGACCAGGGGACTTGTCTACCTTGAGTCCCATTAGCCTGTCCAGCACTACTCCCCCTAGTGATAGTGATTGTCTCAATGTCCTCTCTTCCCACATTCCTGTGACCAGCAATTTCTGGCATGGTTTCTGTGTCTTCCACTGTGAAGACCGAAGCAAAATAATTGTTTACGGTCTCAGCCATTTCCACATTTCCCATTATTAAATCCCCCTTCTCATCTTCTAAGGGACCAACATTTACTTTAGTCTCTCTTTTCTGTTTTATATATCGGTAATAGCTTTTACTATCCGTTTTTATGTTTTGCGCAAGTTTACTTTCGTAATCTATCTTTCCTTTCTTTATTGCTTTCTTTGTCATTCTTTGCTGTCGTTTAAAATTTTCCCAATCTTCTATTTTCCCACTAACCTTGGCCACCTTATACGCATTGGTTTTTAATTTGATACTCTCCTTAATTTCCTGGTTATCCACGGCTGGTTATCCCTTCTCTTACTGCCCTTCTTTTTCATTGGAATATATTTTTGTTGAGCACAATGAAAGAGCTCCTTAAAAGTCCTCCACTGTTCCTCAATTGTGCCACCGTTTAGTCTGTGTTTCCAGTCTACTTTAGCCAACTCTGCCCTCATCCCACTGTAGTCCCCTTTGTTTAAGCATAGTACGCTCGTTTGAGACACTACTTCCTCACCCTCAAATCTGTATTACAAATTCAACCATACTGTGATCACTCATTCCGAGAGGATTTTTTACTAGGAGATCGTTTATTATTCCTGTCTCATTACAGAGGACCAGATCTAAGATAGCTTGCTCCCTTGTAGGTTCTGTAACATACTGTTCTAAGAAACAATCCCGTATGCATTCTATGAATTCCTCCTCCAGGCTACCCCGTGCGATTTGATTTGACCAATCGATATGTAGGTTAAAATCCCCCATGATTACTGCCATTCCTTTTTCACATGCCCCCAATATTTCCTTGATTATTGCCCGCCCCACCGTGAAGTTATTATTTGGGTGCCTATAAACTACGTCCACCAGTGACTTTTTCCCCTTACTATCTCTAATCTCCACCCACAATGATTCAACATTTTGTTCATTAGAGCCAATATCGTCTCTCACAACTGCCCTGATATCATCTTTTATTAACAGAGCTACCCCACCTCCTTTCCCTTGTCTATCTTTCCGAAACGTCAGATACCCCGTATGTTTAATTCCCAGTCTTGGCCACCCGGCAACCACGTTTCTGTAATGGCCACCAAATCATACCCATTTGTAATGATTTGTGCCGTCAACTCATTTATTTTATTTCGAATGCTGCGTGCGTTTCGGTAGAGTGTTTTAATCCTAGTTTTTAATCCATGATTTTTAGATTTGACCCCTTCTGCAGCCCCTTTACATTCAGTGGCCCTTTTTGTTTTTTGCCTTGGGTTTCTCTGCCCTCCACTTTTACTCATCTCCTTTCTGTCTTTTGCTTTTGTCTCCTTTTTGTTTCCCTCTGTCTCCCTGCATTGGTTCCCATCCCCCTGCCATATTAGTTTAACTCCTCCCCAACAGCACTAGCAAACACTCCCCCTAGGACATTGGTTCCGGTCCTGCCCAGGTGCAGACCATCCGGTTTGTACTGGTCCTACCTCCCCCAGAACCGGTTCCAATGCCCCAGGAATTTGAATCCCTCCCTTCTGCACCACTCCTCAAGCCACGTATTCATCTGAGCTATCCTGCGATTCCTACTCTGACTAGCATGTGGCACTGGTAGCAATCCTGAGATTACTACTTTTGAAGTCCTACGTTTTAATTTAGCTCCGAGCTCCTTAAATTCGTTTCATAGGACCTCATCCCTTTTTTTTACCTATATCGTTGGTACCAATGTGCACCACGACAACTGGCTGTTCACCCTCCCTTTTCAGAATGTCCTGCACCCGCACTGAGACATCCTTGACCCTTGCACCAGGGAGGCAACATACCATCCTGGTGTCTTGATTGCGGCCGCAGAAACGCCTATATATTCCCCTTACAATCGAATTTCCTATCACTATCGCTCTCCCACTCTTTTTCCTGCACTCCTGTGCAGCAGAGCTAGCCATGAACTTGGCTGCTGCTGCCCTCCCCTGATGAGTCATCCCCCTCAACAGTACTCAAAGCGGTGTATCTGTTTTGCAGGGGGATGACCGCAGGGGACCCCTGCACTACCTTCCTTGCACTGCTCTTCCTGCTGGTCTTCCATTCCCTAGCTGGCTGCGGACCCTTCACCTGCGGTATGACCAACTCATTAAACGTGCTATTCACGTCATTCTCAGCATCGTGGATGCTCCAGAGTGAATCCACCCTCAGCTCCAACTCCGCAACGGGGTCTGTCAGGAGCTGGAGGCGGATGCACTTCCCGCACATGTAGTGGTCAGGGACACTGGAGGCATCCCTGAGTACCCACATGGTACAGGAGGAGCATAACACGTGACCGAGCTCTCCTGCCATGACTTAACCGTTAGATAGGCAACAGCAATGCTAAAGTTTACTCACTGTTATAGAAGAGAAAAAAGAAAAACTACTCACCAATCACCAGCCAATCACTTACTCCCTTGGCTGTGACGTCACCTTTCTGTTTCTTTCTACTTCTTTTTTGCCTTCTCCCTGTAGCTGCACCGGCTCGCCTCTCGCCGACCCCAGAACTCCATGCACCTCCTCGACGCTGCTCCCGACTCAGCGACGCACCTCCACACGCTGTTTGATTAGAGCAGGGAAAATAGAGTACGAGAGGAAGCTTGCAGGGAACATTAAGACGGACTGCAAAAGCTTCTATAGATATGTAAAGAGAAAAAGGTTAGTAAAGACAAACGTAGGTCCCCTGCAGTCAGAATCAGAGGAAGTCATAACGGAGAACAAAGAAATGGCAGACCAATTGAACAAGTACTTTGGTTCGGCATTCACTAAGGAGGACACAAACAACCTTCCAGATATAAAAGGGGTCAGAGGGTCTAGTAAGAAGGAGGAACTGAGGGGAATCCTTATTAGTCGGGAAATTGTGTTGGGGAAATTGATGGGATTGAAGGCCGATAAATCCCCAGGGCCTGATGGACTGCATCCCAGAGTACTTAAGGAGGTGGCCTTGGAAATAGCGGATGCATTGACAGTCATTTCCAACATTCCATAGATTCTGGATCAGTTCCTATGGAGTGGAGGGTAGCCAATGTAACCCCACTTTTTAAAAAAGGAAGGAGAGAGAAAACAGGGAATTATCGACCGGTCAGCCTGACCTCAGTAGTGGGTAAAATGATGGAATCAATTATTAAGGATGTCATAGCAGTGCATTTGGAAAGAGGTGACATGATAGGTCCAAGTCAGCATGGATTTGTGAAAGGGAAATCATGCTTGACAAATCTTCTGGAATTTTTTGAGGCTGTTTCCAGTAAAGTGGACAAGGGAGAACCAGTTGATGTGGTGTATTTGGACTTTCAGAAGGCTTTCGACAAGGTCCCACACAAGAGATTAATGTGCAAAGTTAAAGCACATGGGATTGGGGGTAGTGTGCTGACGTGGATTGAGAACTGGTTGGCAGACAGGAAGCAAAGAGTAGGAGTAAATGGGTACTTTTCAGAATGGCAGGCGGTGATTAGTGGGGTACCGCAAGGTTCTGTGCTGGGGCCCCAGCTGTTTACATTGTACATTAATGATTTAGACAAGGGAATTAAATGTAATATCTCCAAATTTGCAGATGACACTAAGTTGGGTGGCAGTGTGAGCTGCGAGGAGGATGCTATGAGGCTGCAGAGCGACTTGAATAGGTTAGGTGAGTGGGCAAATGCATGGCAGATGAAGTATAATGTGGATAAATGTGAGGTTATCCACTTTGGTGGTAAAAACAGAGAGACAGACTATTATCTGAATGGTGACAGAATAGGAAAAGGAGAGGTGCAACGAGACCTGGGTGTCATGGTACATCAGTCATTGAAGGTTGGCAAGCAGGTGCAGCAGGCGGCTAAGAAAGCAAATAGCATGTTGGCCTTCATAGCGAGGGGATTTGAGTACAGGGGCAGGGATGTGTTACTACAGTTGTACAGGGTCTTGGTGAGGCCACACCTGGAGTATTGTGTACAGTTTTGATCTCCTAACTTGAGGAAGGACATTCTTGCTATTGAGGGAGTGCAGCGAAGGTTCACCAGATTGATTCCCGGGATGGCGGGACTGACATCTCAAGAAAGACTGTGTAAGGGGTTCTCAGGGAGTGTTGTTGTGCCTTGGGTGTCTCTCTCTGGGCTTCTGCCCTCACAGCTTGTGCCTGGCCTATGAGGTACCCTGAGTGTTGCAAGAGCACCCCTGGAGAGACTGTGTCCACAGCTTATGAAAGGGGTTTTGAGACTCGTGCGTCCCCACAGCTTTTGCCTAGCCTGTGAGGCACCTGTGAGTGTCAAACACTCCTAACCCCTTCTTCCCTAGCCTGTGACACACAGTTGAGCGTTTTCGAGGCGCTCCTAGCTTCCCTTACACTGTTCTGACATAAGACTCACGATCAGGAGATGTAATACAATAGAACTGAGACAAGGTGATTCCAAGAGGAACAAGGTGTATCTCAACAAACAGCAATACACCAACAAAACAATCCCCCTAAATCCCACTAAACAGACACAACGAAAATCTTTACACAAGTTTAGCAGTACAATGCCCAACCTCCCACCTTTCCTGGCCGAACTGAGTTGGGAGTTCCAGGGACCAGAGGTTATACTCACTATTGTGCCTTCTGCAGTCTGGTGGTTTATTTCTTCTATCTTCGGTGTCTTCGGACACTGGTTTTCCTTCAGTGTCAAGAGGCTTGCTGGTTGTTGGATCATGAGGGCAGGGAACCACCCACACTACGTCGGAAACCCCTTTTTATAGCCAGATTATCCAGTCCGCCTCTCCTGCTGAAATCGATTCTTCCCATTGGTGGACTTTGTGATTTTGAAAAATGCAGCAGTTTTAGATTATTGCGGGTTTTTTCCATTGATGTTAACCTACTCAAGGTTTGAGTGGGTGTTGATTGCGTTGGCCTTCTGTAGCCATTGTGTAGGCCCTTGGGTTGTTTTGGGTTCCCTGGTTTCTGAAGGTCTGCATAATTTTCCTCCAATTCAGTTTTTCTAACCTACTCAAGGTTTGAGTAGGTGTTAATTGGGTTGGCCTCCTGTAGCCATTGTGTAGGCCCTTGGTTTGTTTTGGGTTCCCTAGTTTTCTGAAGGTCTGCATAATTTCCTTCCATCGTGTAAACATGGGGAAGACAATAGCCCGATAATGGCTATGAGTCAGTCCCACAGTTTTCGAGCAAGTGCTCTCCCATTGGCTTGAAAGCCCCATGCTTGGGGCTGGCTCTGTCCCACCATTGGCCCTCCGGTGTCCTCCCCCGTCCAATCACTGCTCTGCCAAGGTCAAAACGTCTCAGTTTCAATTCACAGCACAGACCGATCCCACAACCCTTTTCCTTCTGGGTAAAATGAGGGGGTTTTCGTCCTCCCCTACAACTGGATCAACTGGGCTTGTATTCACTGGAGTTCAGAAGAATGAGAGGGGATCTCATAGAAACGTTTAAAATTCTGACGGGTTTAGACAGGTTAGATGCAGGAAGAATGTTCCCAATGTTGGGGAAGTCCAGAACCAGGGATCACAGTCTAAGGATAAGGCGTAAGCCATTTAGGACCGAGATGAGGAGAAACTTCTTCACCCAGAGAGTGGTGAAGCTGTGGAATTCTCTACCACAGGAAGTTGTTGAGGCCAATTCACTAAATATATTCAAAAAGGAGTTAGATGTAGTCCTTACTACTAGGGGGATCAAGGGGTATGGCGAGAAAACAGGAATGGGGTACTGAAGTTGTATATTCAGCCATGAACTCATTGAATGGCGGTGCAGGCTCGAAGGGCCGAATGGCCTACTCCTGCACCTATTTTCTATGTTTCTATGTTTCTAGAAGCGTCAAGAGGACCGCTTTATCAGTTGAAGTGAAGGTTACACCTGCACTTTTATTCTATGCATCTGGATCGTTCCAAGCTACAACTTGGGATGTGTGCAATATTTCTCAACATGCAACATATGTCTGGATTCGGCAAGTGACTGCTGCATTATATGCCCAGAGGAATGACTACATAAAGTTCCCCATGACCGCCCAGGCAATGCGTGACAGGGCTGGCTTCCCAAAAGTACAGGGCTGCATTGATTGTACCCACGTCACCTTGTGAACACCTTTGGAGGATTCTGAGATGTACAGGAACAGAAAAGGCTTTCACTCCATTAATGTTTAGCTCATGTGTGACGACATGCATCGCATCATGTCAGTTGATGCAAGATACCCTGGGAGGATCCATGATGCTTTCATCTTACGCGAGAGCACTTTATCTGCCATGTTTCAACAGCAGCCAGAAGGGCACAGCTACCTACTGGGAGACAAAGGGTATGGCCTCGCCACCTGACTCATGATGCCCCTACGCGTAACCTGGATGGACCGTCAATACATGTCGCACATTGCGATGCGCAGCATAATTGAGAGGACCATTGACATCTTGAAACAGTGTTCCCGATGCCTGGACTATTCTGGTGACTACTTGCAATACACCCCTGAGATTGTCGGTTAGTTCACTGTTGTGTGCTGCATGCTGCATAACTTAGTCATCATGAGGCAGCAGTAGCTGGTAGTAGAAGACCTGAGGTGAGAGTGGCTGATAATGAGGAGGAAGATGCAGATAATGAGGAGGAAGATGCAGATGACGAGGAGGAGTAGGACGAGGAAGCCATGCAACTACCTGAACCCGGAGCACGATGGCGGAGATGGGCAGGCCGTCATGCCCCTTTAACGATTGCTCGAGCCTTGCGCCAGCAGCTCATCCGTGAACACTTTGCTGCCTGAAGGCTCAGCGCAATTATTCCACATAGACCATGTTTACTGTTTGGACCTGTTCCGTAATGTTGTGTTGTGTTAATGGAACAAATGATGGAAATGATTCTTGTTTACTTCAAAAAGTTGTGTAAAAAATAGAACAAATAATGGAAATGATTCTTCTTGAGTTCCAAAAGTTGTGTTAATAATGGAACAAATAATGTAAATGATTCAATTATAATTCAAAATATTTTTTATTCAAAAGTTTAACAAACATTTGTTTGTACTTAACTTTAATAAAAATATTCTTGAATCAAACTTTAACGTTTTCACTTAAGATTACTTACAAACTTTAAGATCACTTACAAACTCTAAGATTACTTAAAAATTTAAGATCACTCACTAACTTTGAAACTTGTAAATTTACATAACTTACAAAAAACTTTTCATTTGAGAACAATTACAACAGTAACAACAGCAGCAAAGAAAGGCTGCACCCATCTCTCCTCCACCTTATTCTAAGACCGCCTGTTATGCTTGGTCTTGGTGACTCCACCCGCTGGTGGTGGTGCAGTGTTTCTCGAGTTGGTATCAAGCTTATTCTTTCGAACATCTTGGGTAATGCGCACTTCTTGATGGGGACGGGGGGGGCAGGGCAGCCGGCAATGTGGAAGGCCCGGCTTGGGCCTCTTCAGAGTTGGAGTGGGAGTTGATTCTGTCAATGGGCGCGGGGTCTGGGCGTGTTCCCTTATTGCAGCAGCTAACTCCAACATTCCCTCCCTCATGTGCCCTGACAGTGTCTTAACTACCTCCAACATTCCCTCCCCCATGTTCACTGACAGTGTCTCACCTACATGTAACATGCCCTCCCTCATGTTGAGCAAAAAGTGTGTCAACTACCTACAACATTCCTTCCCTCATGTGCACTGACATTGTATCAGTTATCTGCGACATTCCCTCCCTCATGTTCCCTGATAGTGTTCCCATTTCTCATGTGAATGTTGTTACTTCTCCCGCCAGTCCCGATACCTCATTACCCACCCCACTGATGGTGTCCAGGAGTGATCGAGTAAGGTCAATGCTCTCCGCACTCATTGCCATCATGTGAACAACATCTGTTAGATCCTGCACCACAGGAGAGCGCGGTCGAGTTCTCCTTCCCCTCCTCACCCTGGATGTGGCTCGCTGCATCCCACTGGGACCCGCAGCCTCAGATGATGGGGCCCTGGGTTTACCTTTCTGCATCCAACTGGGACCCGCAGCTTGAGATGATGGGGCCCTGGGTGTGTCTCGCTGCACCTCACTGGAATCCCCAGCCTCGGACAGTGGGAAACCATGGAATGTCCCACCAACACTCAAACCACTACTCAGGGAAGGGACTGGCACCTCAATGGGCGGCACCTGCACCTCCTCCAAAGTGAGTACAACAGTGGGGGTTTCATCCATCCCCTCCCCCTCCCCCTCACCCTCATGCTCTTGGTCTGGAAGGTGGGATTGGAAGATGTTCTCCTCTTCAGGCTCATCCGCGTCAGAATCTTCTTCTGCATCGTCAGGGTTGGCCTCAAATTCTGCAAAAATATAACAGAACAGACAAATGGTTAGCAGCAGAGGATGGGGCAGGATGGGTAGCATGAGTAGGCTCACGCCGCGCAGGCAGCAGGCTGATTTGAAGGACCATGATGAATGACAGCACATTGCACCAACCGAAGTATAGCTGACGGAGACATCCCCATGAACCGATGCATGGCTAGCCTGTGCCGTACTTAACATTTAGCAAAGCCAGACTGTGGAATTTGAAGGACTTACCCTCCCCCTCGAGTGTGGGCCCAGCTTGTGCAGTGGTGATTGCTTTTCTCCAGGCAGGACGCATCAAAGCAGTGCCCCCTCTCTTCCAAGTGTGTCAGTGGCTGCAGATTTGCCGGGCCTCCTCCTGTTCGAGTTCTTTCTTGTTTGTTGTATGCCACTTTCCTCTGCAAAGATGAAAATATAACTTTTTAGAGAGGGTGTCTTTCTGCTGGGTGGGACATATATAGCTGGTCACATTTACAATTGCAATTCCAGTGAATAAATGAAAATATTACTTACACTAACTAAATGACCAAGGTTCTGTCATTTTTTGCACTGGGCTCCAGATCTCGTGGTGATCACCATTGCATAGAAATCTTCTGCAAGTTGGTTCCAGCGTTTCTTCATTTCTTTTGGTGAAACTTTTATGTGACCTCTGCTGGTGTCCAGCTCCTGCCATCTGGCCTCAATCACAGTAACTAGTGCCTCCACTTCATCCTGTAAGAAATTCTTGGTCCTGGCACCGCGTTGCATATTGATTTTTCCAATGAGAATTAAAGTTCTCACACACAACTGGCTCTTTAAGAATTGACGATTGCAGACCAGGAGCTGTACTGCGCATACGCGCCCATAGTAATCATGTCAAAAACTTCTTTTTTTTCAGGCATGCTCAGAAGGAGCAGCATCATTTTTCGGCACCACCCCCCGATGCTGCAGGACAGGCTGCGCGGCGCCAATTTCAAAAAATAGAACGGGCAAACTTGCCACATTTATTTTTGGAGCAGTTGTGGCCTAGAAAAACGGGCATAACTCTGCCAATGTACCAAAAAACGGCTTTGGGGAAAATTGAGCCTTTAACTATTGCCAAACAATCTCTCGGCCACTGAAAATGAATTTTTACAAGTGTGGAGTCTCATTCCTTCAGTCTTTTATTGCTGGTGACTTTAAAATTGTAAAATTTTAAATTAATCTTTTTTTTTACTTTTCCTTTCTGCCTGTTTTTCTCTCTCTCTCCTAATCCAATCTTTCTTTCCCTCTCTTTATTTCTCTTTCTGTACCTGATTTGACATTGAATTCACCCCTCTAATTCACATTTCCTTCGCAAGTTCTTAATTGCATTGTTAATTGCGTTGTTAATTTCACAATCCTTTGGGCTGATTGGTTACGGAGATACCCTGTTGCTTTCCCTGTTCACTCAGGTCCCAGGTGCCCTGTTACCCTTCGCTGTGATGTTATCAGCTTGCAGTTTCAGCCAATTGCCACGCAAAAAATGGAAAAACCTAAATGTGGAAGGGCAAATCTAACTAACGGCAGACCCTGTTAGTTGCCCTGACAAATCTGGCTCACTATTAGCATCAGTGCTAGTAATCCAGAGGCCTAGACTAATAATCCAGAAACACAAGTTCAAATCCCATCACAGCAGCTGGGGAATTTAAATTCCATGAATTAAAATAAATCTGGAATAAAAAGCTAGTATCAATAATGGTGACATGAAACTACCAGATTGTCAGAAAAACCCAGCTGGTTCATTAATGTCCTTTAGGGAAGGAAATCTGCCATACTTATCCAGTCTGGCCTACATATGACTCCAGACCCACAGTCAATGTGGTTGACTCTTAGCTGCCCTCCGAAATGGCCCAGCAAGCCACTCAGTTGTATAAGGCAGTTCAGCACCACCTTCTCGAGGGCAATTAGGGATGGGCAATAAATGCTGGCCTTGCTGGTGGCGCCCACATTCCATGAATGAATTTAAAAACAATTAGAACCATAAACTTCGATCTTGTTCTCAGTTACTGCCGTAACACTGGCTCCTTGTTTGTTAGGCTTTTTGGTAGCATAGATTCTCAATCCATGGAACAAATATCTATCTTCTCTCATCTAGCACTCCAACACAGTCCGATACCGAAATGCTCAGAGGGAAGACAGTGAAATAAAGATGATCCAGGAAAAGAAGGAACAAGCTGAAATGAAACGGTAACTTTTCTGCTCTCTGCAAAACGTTTTCAACTCATGTTTTGGTTTCGCCTTCTGAGAAACATTTCTGAACAAGGTCTTGATCAAAATTTTCCATCTTGCGTTTCACTTCAGCAAGGTTCAAGAAGAAGAGCTACGTGAAAATCATCCTTATTTTGACAAACCTCTCTTTATAGTTGGTCGCGAGCACAGATTTAGAACATTCTGCCGTGTGGTGGTGAGGGCCCGATTTAATGCGTAAGTCTCTTTCTCTCTCGCTCTTTGCAACAAACAAAAATGTTTTCTTATGTGCTTAGGTTTTTATTGACCCATAACCTGCTTCCAAGGTAACGGTGGGTTTAACGGCGCTCGCCCTTATTAATGTGTGAATCGTCCGGCGACTTGTAGCGAGGAAGAGATTGCCTGTGAGTTGCGAATCGCTACAAGTCAGCAGACGATTTGCGCCGCTCCGTCCGTTAGCCTCGCGGGAAGGGCATCTCGTCTGCAACCTCCCTGCGAGTTTCAGAAAATGGCTGCATTTGCACCACAAGTACGCTGGATCTCACCGCAGAGACATAGGGCAGGTATTTCATGTCGTAATGACCCTGTTACTGACGTGATTAATGGTCCTGACGTTAAACTCAACCTTGGAGACTCTGAAAGGGAACAATTGAAACTGTGCTGTCTCACTCCCGCAGGTAGTAAATTGTTCCTAGAGGTTTTTTAAATGTTAATTTTTTTTTAATGCTTACTAATCTTTTCTGTCCCTTTTTTCTCTCTCTCTCTTAATCCAATCTTTATTTCCCTCCCTTTCTTTCTCTTTCTGTATCTGATGTGACTCTAATTTACCCAATTTCCTTCTCCATCGTTTCTCTGTTTTTTTCTCAATCCTTAAATCTCACTGATCCCGTCGTTCACTGAGATCCCAGATGTCCCGTTGCCCTCACCGCGCATTTCGAGTGAGTTACAGGGCAAAAAAGAATACGATCTATCGGGTGAGGGAATAACTCCAATTCACGGCGCTCGCTGCAAGATGCCTCACTCCAGCAAAATCTGGACCTACGCGGTTATTTATCCAGCCTTGATCTTTTCCATAATTTCATTGTTATTACACGGTCACATTTGGGGGAAAGTTTGATGAGATAAATTCAAGCCGTAAACTAAAGACCTTGTGCAGCAGCAGGTCAAACAACTTAGGCTTAAATTATGAGGGCAGAAATTGTTGGCTTCTGCTACTGCCATGGAGCCTTGCAGTTTCCTCCCTATACTACAACAACAATTTATATAGCGCTTTTAACATAGTAAAACGTCCCAAGGCACTTCACAGGAGCATTATCGGACAAAATATGACACCGAACCACATGGGGAGATATTGTTTTCACGTATCACAACCAGTCTCTTATTTTACAGATTAAAGACTGATCCAATTACAGGAGCAGTTAAGAATACCAAATACCATCAACTGTAGTAAGTTCTATCTCATCTTGTTAATGAATGTGAGCAGTGTTGTATGTTAATTATGTCAAAAATAAAGTGTGACTGTTTGCATCTTATGAACCTATCACATGCAGTAATAGTTTGGAACTCTGCCCTGGAGCAACATCTATAAAGGTGACTTGGAAATTCCCAGCCCCCCGGCCCCTCGCCCCCCCCCCCCCCCAGCCCCCCGACTCCATTGGTTTAAGTGCAGTGTGAAACTTGCACCAGTTCTCCTCCGAGGCCATGTTCTCGGGAACGGGATTATCTCCACAGCCTGAGCAGGCTGCCAGCTCCTGGCAAGGTGCATCACCGGTTCTCCCATTGACTCCATCTGATCCCCTCCCCTCGTGAGGTGGAGTGGGATCCCCCAGAGCCAAGTGTGCCAAAGGGAGTGGGGGGGGGGAAATCACAATGATACAGCACAGAATGAGGCCATTCAGCCCATGGTACCTGTGCCAGCTCCTTGAAAGAGCGATCCAAATAGTTCCATTTCCCTGCTCTTTCCCCAGAGCCCTGCAATTTGGCTTCCTTTCCAAGTAATTATCCAATTTTCTTTTGAGAGTTACTATTGAATCTGCTTCCATCGTAGCACATTCCAGATCACAACAACTCGCTGCGTAAAAAATGTTTTTCCTCATCTTCCTCTCTGCTTCTGCCAATTACCACCAATCTGGTTATGGATATGATACGTTTTTTGTGATCTTCACTGTATAACTGTTTTATTGTACTATCTGCTAGTGATTTGCTTGGATTGGTCACCTATCTGGACTGGGTGATGATTGCCGTCACAATCTGCTCGTGTATATCCATGATGTTTGAAACACCTTTTACCACGGTTATGCACACTCCTACGCTACAGGTAAAGCCATGTCAGTAATGCGCCTGCACTTAAATTATTAAATATGCTACTTCCATCATATCATATACGTTAAAATATGGCATGTGTAATAAAAGCCTCTTATGTTTTCCTGTTAGCTCCCCAGTGATCCATTTCCACTCAGGTATTTTTCAATTTCATATAATTTTTAAATGAATTGATCACTGTGTCAGCCGTGGCTCAGTGGGTAGCACTCTCGCCTCTGAGTCAGAAGGTTATGGCTTTAAGACCCACTCCAGAGACTTGAGCACAAAATCCAGGCTGATACTCCCAGTGCAGTACTAAGGGAATGCTGCACTCTCGGAGGGAGTGCTACACTGTCAGAGAGCCTGTGCTGAGGGAGTGCTGCATTGCCGGAGGAGCAGTACTGAGCTGCACTGTCGGAGGGGCAGTACTGAGCTGCATTGTTGGAGGGACAGTGCTGATGGATCACCACACTGTCAGAGGGGCAGCACTGAGAGAGTGCTGCACTGTCAGAACGTCAGTACTAAGGGAATGCTGCACTGTCAGAGGGGCAGTACTGAGGGAGCGCTGCACTGTCGGAGGGGCAGTACTGAGGAAATGCTGCACTGTCAGAACGTCAGTACTAAGGGAATGCTGCACTGTCAGAGGGGCAGTACTGAGGGAGCGCTGCACTGTCGGAGGGGCAGTACTGAGGGAACGCTGCACTGTCGGAGGGGCAGTACTGAGGGAACGCTGCACTGTCGGAGGGGCAGTACTGAGGGAATGCTGCACTGTTGGAGGGGCAGTGCTGAGGGAGCGCTGCACTGTCGGAGGGGCAGTACTGAGGGAATGCTGCACTGTTGGAGGGGCAGTGCTGAGGGAGCGCTGCACTGTCGAAGGGGCAGTACTGAGTGAGTGCTGCACTGTTGGAGACGTTGTCTTTTGGATGAGATTTTAAACCTTCTGCTCTCTCAGGTGGATGTAAAAGATCCCACGGCCACTATTTCAAAGAAGAGCTGGAGATGTCTCCCTAGTATCCTGGTTAATATTTATTCCTGTACCCAAAATCTAAAGACAGATTGTCTGGTCATTATCACATTACTGTTTGTGAGAGCTTTCTGTGTGCCGTGTTTCCTATATTACGACAGTGACTACACTTCAAAAGTACTTCATTAGCTGTAAAGCTCTTTGGGACATCCAGTGATCGTGAAGGGCGCTAATGCAAGATTTTCTTTTTTTCAGCAGCAACAGACTTTGGACTCTTTCTCTTGTGATATGAATTTATCCACAGGCAGAATAATGCCAATGAGTAAACGTGCATAAAACCATTTGCACAACCTGTCCTCCTCCAGCCCCACAACCCTCCGAGATCTCTGCGCCCCCCCTCCAATTCTTGCCTCGTGCAATTACTCCACCATTGGTGGCCTTGCCTTCAGCTCTGGAATTTGCTCCCTAAACCTCTCCCTCCTCCAAGACATTCCTTAAAACCTACCTCTTTGCTCAACTGCCCTAATATCTCCTCATATGGCTTGGTGTCTAATTTTTATTGATAGCGCTCCTGTGAAGCGTTTTACTGTGTTAAAGGTGCTATATAAATGCAAGTTGCTGCTATGACATGGGCACACTCTTTGTTCATAGAATGGTTGCAGCACAGAAGGAGGCCATTCGGTCCATTGAGCCTGTGCTGTGCTCTTTTCATTCATTGGATGTGGCCGTTGCTGGCTGCCCTTTGAGAAGCTGGTGGTGAGCCGCCTTCTTGAACTGCTGTTCGTTGTAGCAGTTTGGTACAACTAAGGGGCTTGCTCAGCCAATTCAGAGTCAACCACATTGCTGTGGGTCTGGAGTCACATATAAACCAGACTGGGTAAGGATAGCAGATTTCTTTCCCTAAGGTACATTAGTGAGCCACAATCTGGTAGTTTCATGGTCAGTAATATGAGCTGTTTGTTCCAGATTTATTTAATTAATTAATTTTAAATTCCCAGTTGCCATGGTGGGATTTGAACTCATGTCTCTGGATTACTAGTCCAATAACATAACCACTATGCTACCGCTGTTTATAATTAGTAGGTTAGTCTGGGTTTAAAAATACCTAAGAAAATATGAATTAGGAACAGGAGTAGGCTATGCGGCACCTCGAGCCTGCTCCATCATTCAATAAGATCATTGCTGACCTTCGACCTCAACTCCCCTTTCCCGCTCGATCCCCAAATCCCTTGATTCCCCCAGAGTCCAAAAATCTTATCGATCTCAGCCTTGAATATAATCAATGACTTAGCATCCACAGTCCTTTGGGGTAGAGAATTCCAAAGATTCACAACCCTCTGTGTGAAAAAATTCCTCCTCATCTCAGTCTTAAGTGGCCAACCCCTTATCCTAGTTCTAGACTCTCCAGCCAGAGGAATCAATCTATCCTGTCAATCCCCCTCTGAAAATGCTTCAAATTTGTACGATTGATTTTGTACCTGGCCTGGAGCATCTGCAAATCACAAAACAACTGAATTCCACAATCTTAACGACACAAAAAGGGTTAAGGCACCAATCAGCCTTCCAACACTTTCATAAGAATATAAGAAATAGGAGCAGGAGTATGCCACAGCTCCTCGAGATCATTCAATAAGATCTGACTGATCTTCGACCTTAACTCCACCTTCCTGCACTATCCCCATAATCTACTTAATATCCAAAAATCTATCGATCTATTTTAAATATACTCAACCACTGAACCTCCACAGCCATCTGGGATAGAGAATTCCAAAGATTCACCATCCTCTGAGTGAACAAATTACTCTTCATCTCAGTCTTAAATGTCTGACCCCTTATGCCCCATAGTTCTGGACTCTTCAGCCAGGGGTAAACAACCTTTCAGAATCTACCCTGTCAATCCCCCTCAGAATCTTATATGTTTCAATGAGATCACCTCGCATTCTTCAAAACTTCAGAGAGTACAGGCCCAATCTACTCAATCTCCCATTATATATCATAGAATCATACAGCAGAGAAGGAGGCCTTTTGGCCCACCGTGCCTGTGCCAGCTTCTTGAAAGAGCTATCCAATTAGTCCCACTCCCCCTGCTCTTTCCCCATAACCCTGCAAATTTTTCCTTTTTCAAATATTACTTAAAGTGAAATTAATTAATCTCCTTGAGACTTTCTTTTATAATTCAGAATAAATGGGAGTTGACGACGATTAAGGCAAGTTCGAGATTATTCCCAGAATGATGTCTTTTGTGTTGCAATTCCAAATACGGAGTCCATGAATCACAGTGATGTTACTGAGCCTTGACAGTTACTATTGGATCTGCTTCCACCGCCCTTTCAGACAGCGCATTCCAGATCACAACAACTCGCTGCGTCATTTTTTTCCCCCTCATCTCCCCCACCCCCCACCCATCCCCCTCCCCAGTTTCTTTACCAATTATCTTACATCTGTGTCCTCCTAGTTACTGACCAGAGTTATTTGATGAGATATGATTTGTGAATCCATTTTGTGGACGTTTACATTTATTGCTGTTTTGTGTTGCAGATTGCAGAGTACGTGTTTGTAATATTCATGAGCATTGAGCTCAACCTAAAAATTTTGGCAGACGGGCTTTTCTTCACGCCTACAGCTGTCATCAGGGACTTCGGAGGAGTGATGGACATCTTTATTTATCTTGTAAGCCTTTCAGTTTATGCATCGTACCTTAAAACTAAGTTCCCAAGGCCAGCTATTGAGATCTCTAAACAACAAGACTACACAGTGATAAATATCAGCTCTGATAAAAAGTGAGCTGAATGGAAATAAAGGACAAATCTAGGATATGTGCACAGTTCTGGTCTCCAAATTAAAAAGGATGTCGAGGCATTGACGGAGATGCAAGAAATATTTACCAGAACTGAGAGGTTATAACTATCAGGAAAGACTGAACAGGCTGGGGGCCTGAAATTCAGGATCCTGATAAGGCTCGTTATCGCCATTTTGCGGTGGCCATGCGGCGGAATCGAGTGGCCGTCGCATTGCAGTCGATTGGCCGCCACGAGCCAAATTCACCTCAGGGATTTTTCGGCCTGTATCCAATTCCGCCCCGCTGCTGCCGACCGCCCCAAGCGCATCATCACCGCCGCTCTCCCGCATCTCCATCCCACTCCGCGCAAAATTTACCTCAAAAAATCTTTGCTCCGCCGCGCGGTGCCCCCGATAGCTTTTTCTGTCAGTGCGCCTTGTTTTGTGTGTGTGAACCACGGCAACATGGCGGCCCTTCAAGGGGCGGGCACATTGCCATGCCCGCCATGTTTTTTTTTTGCTGGCTGACTTCCCGATCGACCCGACAATTATGGCCCCAGGTTCGGCCGGGCCACCAACAGGCAGCCTGGCACCCCCTCTTCAGTGCCAGGCCGCTGGTCTGGCCGAAACCCTCCCTGGTGGCCCAGTGGCCAAACCTAAAAAATCGCTGCGTCTCGCCCCTTTAAATGAGGGGAGAGACATGGTGACGCACACGCGCACTGATGTCACCACCTGACTGACAGTGGCGGAGACTCGGTCCCTCCCCAAATTCCGCTCCCCACAAGCACTTACCGCCGTACTTCCGCCCCGATTATGACCGACTTCCAGCCTGCTCGAAGAAAAGATTAGCCTGAATATCGATCAAGAGTCGACCTCTTCCGAGACGGCGCTAAAAACACTTAAAAAATTGTAAGTGCGCCAGCTTTCTGGCGGGCCTGAATTTCGGCTTTATTCTCTAGCAAAGAGAAGATGGACAGGGTGACCTAATACAGATCTTTAGATTATGAAGGGGTTCAATAGGGTAGATGTAGAGAAGATGTTTCCACTTGTGGGAGAATCTAAAACTAGGAGCCATAAATATAAGACAGTCACTAATAAATCCAATAGGGGATTCAGAAGAAACTTCTTCATCCAGAGAATGGTGAGAATGGGAACTCGCTACCAACGTTCCCTCGAAGCTGCGTGGCCATGCAGCTCTCTGCCAGTGCTGCCCAGCCTGGGACCAGCTTTTCCAATTTTACAGTTTGTGCATGTGCAAAACAGTGAATGGGCCGTGCACCCAACAAAACATTGCTCGCTACCACATGGAGTGGCCGAGGCCAATAGAATAGATGCATCTAAGGGGAAGCTAGAGAAGTACGTGAGGGAGAAAGGGAATAGAAGGTTATGCTGATAAGGTGAGATGAAGAGGGGTGGGAGGAGCGTTGTGTGGAGCATGAACACCAGCATGGGCTAGATGGGTCGAATGGCCTATTTCCGTGCTGTATATTCTATTTCGATGTGCGTATAAGGAGTAATGTTTGTGGTTCCAGTGTGGAACCTCACTTCTGGGAGTTGATATTGAGAATTTGAGCATGCTTTCTGTCTCCTCATAATTGCACCTGGAGTGAGTTTAGCATTCATACCCACAGCTATTAGACTTGTGTTTTTTATGTTTTTTGTGTTGTTGTGCCTGGGAAGGATATTTTCTGGCTTTAATGCTGCTTATCCTTTCTGTTGTGCAGCAAAGTTTGATCTTTCTGTGCTGGATGCCACATAACGTTCCAGCCAAGTCTGGGGCACAGCTTCTGATGATGCTTCGGTGTCTAAGACCACTCCGCATATTCAAGTTGGTTCCTCAGATGAGAAAAGTTTTACGGGAATTATTTAGTGGTTTCAAAGAGATACTTCTAGTAAGTAGCCATCTATGTAAAACCTTTCTGTATCTTCTAATGTAACATACAACATCCATTGTAAACCTGTTCCACCATTCAGTGAGATCATGGCTGATCTGTAGTTTAACTCCACCGACCTGCCTTGGTTCTGTAACCCTTAATACCCTCAACCTAACGAAAATCTATCGATCACTAGCTTGAAATTTTCAGTTGACCCCCAGCCTCAACAGCTTTTTGTGGGAGGGAGTTTCAGATTTCCACTATCCTCCTTTGTATGAAAAAAGTGCCCCTGAACGTCCTGGCTCTAATTTTAAGGTGATGCTCCCTTGTTCTGGACTCCCCCTCCAGAGGAAATAGTTTCTCTGTATCTACCCTATCAACTCCATTAATCATCTTCGATACCTCAATTATATCATCCCTTAATCTTCTGTATTGCGAATAACCGGAGTGATAATGCACTGTTCGAAGCCTATTGTGTTGTAACACATCTGGTGACATGAGTTCAAATCCCATAACGGCAGTTGGGACATTTAAATTCAATTAAATAAATAAATCTGGAATAAAAAGCTAGTATCAGGAATGGTGACCATGAAACTACAGGGATTGTCGTAAAAACCCATCTGGTTCACTAATGCCCATTAGGGAAGGAAATCTGCCATCCTTACCCGGTCTGGCCTATATGTGACTCCGGAACCACAGCAAATGTGATTGACTCTTAACCTAACTCTGAGATGGCCCAGCGAGACACTCAGTTATATCAAAAACCACAACGAAAAACTATAATCCATACGGACTGCAGCGGTTCAAGGCGGCTCGCCACCACCATCTCAAGGCAATTAGGGATGGGCAATAAATGCCGGCCTTACCAATGACCTTCACATCCCGTGAATGAATGTTAAAAAACACTTGCATCTGATATATGGCCATTGTGAGAAGTGTGTATGGTGCTCAGGAGCCTGCTGTTAAGGGCACTAAAATTATTAATGGGTTCATAAGGCCATAATGCATTCTCAGCACCTAACAAACACTGCAGTCACTCTTAGTAAGCTCCTTCAGCCATGTTGTGCCCTTTTACCCAAAAGCGATTGAGCCCAGTAGTTGTGGAAGGAGCAGGGGTTTGGCTAAATTATTTCAGTGCTTGGTAATTGTTTTTCTTTCTTTTAATGTGATGCGCAAACATCTAGCTTTCTAAACTTGGATCCAGTTTCCCATTTCCAAGTGTTAGGGAGTGCTGCAGTACTGTCACACTGCTAAATCTCTGTAACCTCCTCCAGCCCCACAACCATCCGAAATATTTGCGCTCCTCCAATTCTGGCCTCGCGCATCCCCGATTTTAACCGTTCCACCATTGGCGACTGAGACTTCAGCTGCCTGGGCCCTAAGCTCTGGAATTCCCTCCCTAAATCTCTCCACCTCTCTCCTCTTTTAAGTCGCTCCTTAAAACCTACCTCTTTGACAAAGCTTTTGGTCCTAATATCTCTTCATGTGGCTTGTTGTCAAATTTTGTCTGATAGCGCTCCTGTGAATCACCTTGGGACGTTTTATTACATTAAAGGTGCTGTATAAATACGAGTTGTTGTTTAAATAGTAAGTAGTTGCCTTGGTGGGCTCCCCCTCTGTACTTACTGACTTTAGAGGAGGAAAAGGAGCATCAGATGAGACACAAAAGGGAGGTTTACTCATTCCCTAAGAAATCAAAAAAAGACCCGCCCTTTTAGCACCTTTCATGACCTCAGGATGTCCGAAAGCGCTTTGCAGCCAATTAAGTACTTTTGAAGTGTAGTCCCTGTTGTAATGTTGTAATTTACACTGGCCAGGGCAGAGTTACGGATATGTTTCTGAGAAGATGTGCTTTAGGAGACTACGGTTCCCAAGAAAGGTCATGACAGACAATCCAGGACAAGGAATGTCAAGGTGGCAGCAGCCTTCATTTTTTTTTTGTTACCATCATGTCTTTCCAAACAACAATAAGAGCTATGTATCGAATCTCCCAACTCATAGAATCATGGAATGGTTACAGCACAGAAGGAGGCCATTTGGTCCGTCGAGCCCATGCTGACTCTCAACTAGTCCCACTCCCTGCCCTTTCCCCATAGTCCTGCAATTCTTTTTCCTTCAGATTCTCAGCCAAATCCTTTTTGAAAGCCATGATTGAGTCTGCCTCCACCACCCTTTCAGGCAGTGCATTCCAGATCCTAACCATTCGCTACGTTTAAAAAAAAATTATATCATCGCCTTTGGTTCTTTTGCCAATCACCTTAAATCTGTGTCCTCTGGTTCTTGACCCTTCCACCAATGGACACTGTTTCTCTCTCTCGACTGCCCAGCCCCCTCATAGAATGATACGTGGCTCTTTGAAAGAGCTATCCAATTAATCCCACTATCCTCTGCTCTTGCCCCATAACCCTGCAAATGTTTATTTTTCAAGTATTTTGCAATTCCCCTTTTGAAAGCTGCTGTTGAATCTGAATTGACTATTGACTTTGAGCATGCATTATTCATTCTCAAGATAACCTTCTCTTCCTTCAGGTTTCAATCCTTTTGCTGACACTTATGCTCGTTTTTGCAAGCTTTGGTGTTCAGCTTTTTGCTGGGAAACTTGCAAAGTGCAACGACCCACACATCACGAGACCGGTAAGACATCGATCATCATTAAGCTGATAATGAAACTCCATCTTTCTCAGTCATCTTTAAATTTGTTTGAGCTCATTTGAGTTTGTTTCCCCGAGAGCAGGGGCTTGCAAAACAGCAGGGCCTGAACTTGGTGGCCTTACCGCCTACTGCCACCGGGTTTTTTGGCCGGTCTCCCTTCGGTGACAGTTTCTACTAGGCCTCCCGCCGGCGGGAGGGGAGGACCACTGGGAACTGCCCACTGACAGCCACTAGCGCGCAAGGCGCGTAAGTGTCCTCCCGCCCACCGGGCTGGCAGATTCCTCCGGGCGGGAGTCTGGCGGCAGCAGGGGGATGGACCGCTGCGTGAAGGCAGGTCTAACCCCAACGGTAAGTAAGAAGATCTGCAAAAAAAGGTTAGTGAACTTCTTTTATTTATTTTTTGTTCAGTGATTTAGGTGCATGAAGGGTTTCCAGTGTTTTTTTATTAATTTTATGTACATTTTTATTTTTATGTGTGGTTTCCCCCCCGCCCCCCCCCTTGCTGGGCCCGACTTAATCCTCGGCGACACTTTGGCGAGGAATGCATTTGCCGCCGAGATTGGGAGCTCCCGCCCGCTGCCGCCCAAATTCAGGGCGTAAATCGTTTTTTTTGCTGCCGGACGGTACTGTCGGATCTTTTAGAGGAATCTTGCTGGCAAAGTACCACCAGGTCTCTCCGCGTGCCTTTGGGTGGCACTTGGGCGGGCCTTAGCTTTCACCAAGTTCAGGCCCAAAATCTTTGAAGCTGCGGTGATTTTTTTTCAGTTGAGAGCTTTGTGAAATATCACGGTCAAGCGTAAACTTGTTCAAGCTAATTTCTTATCAAGATTGTCACTGTTCAGAAATGTTTAATATTTAGCTCTGAATCTATTTTGCTCTTGATGCTTCAATGATCTAATTGCCTTTAGTCCTGTTTAAACTTGTTAAAATGTGCAAGTTTCTCAAGTCAGTCAATTGCAACTTCCAGAGACTGGCCAATTTGCATTGAGCCCCCATTGTGAATCTTTGGTGCTGTGCGCCATGTCGCCCACGTTAATTACCATCTTTATTTCTTGAGCATTTGATATTTGATGTGGAGTCCAAAAAAGGCATCACTTTTAACTAACGGAGAACGGGGGGAGAAATGCCGCGCTAGCGTTGGCAAAGAGGTACCCCACCGAGCCCATCTGCTGCTTGGAGTCGAAGTGAGTGTAATTGCCCTGTAAGATGGGCCCGGCTAGAGCCGTCTGAACTCAGTGCCTGCCAGATATTCTCATCTTTGTGGTCTGCTCACACTGTGACTTCCTTCTTTTGGATAATTTCCACAACCTCCTCCAGTGACGCCTTTCACAGACGAACAGTTGGCCAATGCTGATTTGTAAAAATAATCATCCAAATCCAACTCCACTGTTTTGAATCTTCCTATTTATTGTGCAATGGTGGTTATATGACCTAATATGTTTTTTAAACTAATTTTTAACAATACAATTAATAGATACGTTTTTTTTTAAATGACCAAACTTTGATATTGTTGACTGATTTTATATGAGGGTTATTCACTCTGTCATTCTGTTGCAGTGGGTACCTGGCTTATATGTTTCTATACAGTCCCCACCACTTAAAACACCCACCTTTAAAACAGGCAGTTGCTCACGGAATGATACAGCATAGATGGAGGCCATTCAGCCCATCATGCCTGTGCTGGATAATTTCAGCCAAAACGTGATGACCAGTAACGTGCACGAACGTCAATTTCAAATTTGCCGTTTAGAGCGCCATAAGTGCTCCATTTATTTCAGGCAGAAACAGCTGTGTTTACAGTACCAGTTCGCACCTCATTAAGGTGGACTGAATGCAAGAACAGACAGAAGTAAATAGCACCTCATTAAGGTCAAATTACCCCTTTGTGTACTTAAGCTCTTCTTAATAACTGGTAAGGGATTACAGTTTGTAACAGGCACGGCCTGCAGGAGCAAACATGACTTCCAGGAACATAGGAACAGGAGGAGGCCTGACAGCCCTTCGAACCTGTTCCACCATTCAATGAGATCATGGCTGGTCTGCGACCTAACTACATATGCCCGCCTTTAGCCTAGATCCCTTAACATCTTTGGTTAACAAAAATCTTATCAACCTCAGATTTAAAATTAATAATTGATCGAACATCAATTGCCATTTGCGGAAGCAAGTTCCAAACTTCTATCAACCTTTATACTGCCCATCGCGTATCGCGGGCAAATCGCGATCACATTATAACCCCACTATAAATGTTGTTATCTTTTAAGCTTTTAGGAGAAGGGATACTTCGGTAACAAATAATACACTGGGACAACGTTCCCTGAAATTAAGTTTGGCGCCTCACAGCCCCTTTAAGTGGCTGCGTGGACCATTCAAAATACCATGCATGCGTGGTTGTTGCATTGAAACATAGAACATAGAAATTAGGTGTAGGAGTAGGCCATTCGGCCCTTCGAGCCTGCACCACCATTCAATAAGATCATGGCTGCTCATTCAACCTCAGTACCCCTTTCCTGCTGAACGGGATCCCTGGAGTGCAGCTTAGAGGGAACATTGTGCTGTGGCTTCTTCAGTAAAGTTATTTTACATCTCACAGCTTTTAAAAAAATCTGTTTTTAACTTATCTCAATGATAAAGTAAATGCTGGAATATTTTGCAGATGGTTAGTGTGCCATGTTCTGTGTTTTAGGAGCTTTGTCACGGGATGTTCAGGATCAATGTCAGTGTCTCAAAGAATCTCAACCTGAAGTTAAAAGCGGACGAGAAAAAGCCAGGATTTTGGGTTCCTCGAGTTTGGTAAGTCCAAAGAAAAAGAACAAAATAAAGCAAGACATTGCATCAGGAAACGGCAACGATGCAGAGTTGCTGAGGAGAATCTGTCCAAAATAAATGTTATACAGGTTGTACCTTCCTTATCCGGGACTCCCATATCTGGCCCCACCCCTCGTCTGGCATCATTCCTGGCGGGGCGGGGGGGGCGCATGCGCAGATAAATTTCTTCGTACTCACCAATATTCTCTGCTGTCCTGAAGACTCCTTCCTCTGGTCTGATTCTGAAGGCACTGGTTGCCTAAGTGGCCTTGAGGGTGTGTATTCAAGTCGGCGGGGAGAGAGAGGTTCAACCTGTACTACTAATAATTATATTTTGAATGAAATTATAAATAAAAGCTTGATAAAAGTTTTTTTTTAAAGAAATATATTTAAACCCCCCCCCGCAGCTGAGCTTGACCATTATCTTTCTCCTCGATGCCGGGGTTAACAGCTGCCTCCTTCTCGTCGCCCTGCTGGAATTCCTGCAGCCACAGTCCTGGGGCCGGCCGATCCTCTGCTCAGCACTCCCTCCGGGAGATCGGGCCAGTGGGCCACGTCCTTGGCCCGGCTGCTCCTTCCCACAGTGCTCCCTCCAGTGGCGGGGTGGTGGGGGGGGGGGCAGGGGGGGGGGCGATGCCCTCAGGCCGCACCGACTCTTTGTGCCCGCTTGGGCCACGCCGCCTCCCGCTGGTGCTGCCGACACTTCGGGAAGGATAAAGGAAAAAAGGGAAGCTTATGTCATATACCGACGGCTAACTACTGTCGAATTTCTAGAGGAATATAAGAAGTTCAGAGGTGAAATTAAAAAGGATATTAGGAATGCTAAGAGAGAGCATGAAAAATTCTTGGCATGTAAAACCAAGGAAAACCCAAAGATGTTCTATGACTATATTAAGAGCAAGAGGATAACTATAGAAAGGGCAGGGCCTATTAGAGACCATGAGGGTAATCTGTGTGGAGGTTTCTTAATGAATACGTAGCATCTGTTTTTACAAAGGAAAGGAGCAATGTAGATACTGCTAGCGAGGAGGAGTGTGAAATAGACATAGGGAGAAAGGAGTTATTGGGCATTTGGCAGTTTTGAAAGTGGAAAAGTCCCTAGGCCTGGATGAAATGCATCCCAGGCTGTTGAGCGAAGCAAGAGAGGAAATAGCAGAGACTTTGACCATCATTTTCCAGTCCTCTTTGGATTCAGGCATGGTGGTACCCTTGTTTAAGAAGTGAGAAAGGGATAGGTCGAGTAAGTATTGGAAAAAATCCTGAAGAACAGGATAAATCTACAATTAGAAAGGCAAAGATTAATCAGGGACAGTCAGCGCGAATTTGTTAAGGGAAGATCGTGTTTGACTAACCTGATTGAATTTTTCGAGGAGGTAACCAGGAAGGTCGATGAGGGTAGTGAGTATGATGTAGTGTATATGGACTTTAGCAAAGCTTTTGATAAGATCCCACATGGCAGACTGGTCATAAAGGTAAAAGCCCATGAGATCCAGGGCAAATTGGCAAGTTGCATCCAAAATTGGCTTAGAGGTAGGAAGCAAAGGGTAATGATTGATGGATGTTTTTGTGACTGGAAGGATGTTTCCAGTGGGTTTCCGCAGGGCTCAGTACTGGGTCCCTTGCTTTTTGTGGTGTACATCAATGATCTATATTTGAATATAGAGGGTATGATTAAAAAGTTTGCAGATGACACTAAAATTGGCTATGTGGTTAATAATGAAGAGGAAAGTCGTGGACTGCAGGAGGATATCAATCTACTGGTCAGGTGGAGGAAAGGGTGGGTGAGGAGTTTGGTTTGCCACACACTCCTTCCGCTGCCTGTGCTTGTTTTCTGCATGCTCTCGGCGACAAGACCCGAGGTGCTCAGCGCCCTCCTGGATCCACTTCGGGCGGTCTTTGGCACAGCACAGAAGGAGGCCCATCATGCCTGTGCCGGCTCTCTGAAAGAGCTATCCAATTAGTCCCATCACCCCCTGCTCTTTCCCCACAGCTCTGCACATTTTCCCCCTTCAAGTATTTATCCAATTGCCCTTTTGAAAGTTACTGTTGAATCTGCTTCCACTGCCCTTTCAGGCAGTGCTTTCCAGATCATAACAACTCGCTGCATTAAAAACATTCTCCATCTCCCTTCTGGTTCTTTTGCCAATTTCCTTAAATCTCTGACATCTAGTTACCAACCCTCCTGCCACTGTAAATAGTTTATCTTTATTTCTCTGCAAAAACCCTTCATGATTTTGAACACCTCTACTAAATCTCCCCTTGACCTTCTCTGCTCTAAGGAGAATAACCCCAGCTTCTCCAGGCATTTTAATAAGATAGTTTTTAAAAAAATGTCTCATTTATTTTCCTCCTTTCCCATATTTGGCTTCCATATGGAGCTGTGTCCCTGGATGGAAGGATAAGCATATATTCCACTCCCAGGAGCTGGAAATTCTCATCTTGACCTGACCTGGAGATATGTCTCTTCTACCTTTGTTTCTCACCTTGTGAAATAGTGCTGGCTCTTGTTCAGTTCCTCTCCATGCAGCACTGCCATGATCAACAACAACAAATTGTATTTATATAACACCTTTAACATAGTAAAACATCCCGAGGCACTTCACAGGAGCGATTATCAAACAAAATTTGGCACCGGGCCACATAAGGAGATATTAGGACAGGTGACCAAAAGCTTGGTCAAAGAGGTAGGCTTTAAGGAGCGTCATAAAGGAGAAGAGAGAGAATGAGAGGTTTAGGGAGTGAGTTTCAAAGTTTAGTGCCCATGCAGCTGAAGGCACGGCCACCAATGGTGGAGCGATGAAAAGTGGGGATGGGCAAGAGGGAAGAATTGGAGGAGCGCAGAGATCTCGCAGGCTTGTATGCCCAGTAGTGGCAGGTTGCAGTTTATAATTCCACTACTAATTCAAGGATTGATATCACCACACTGTGAGGCACGAAACAGTAAAATGTTACACACCTGAAATAAACTCAGCGGATTAAGTCTTTTATAGAAGTACTCCACTGATACATAGTTACATAGAATATATAGCAGAAACTGGCCATTCAGCCCAACTAGTCTATGCCGATGTTTATGCGCCACACGAGCCCCCTCCCACCCCTCTTCATCTCACCCTATCAGCATATCCTTCTATTCTTTTCTTCCTTTTGTGTTTATCTAGATTCCCCTTAAATGCACTATACTATTCTCCTATATGCAGAAAATGATTCCAAAATATTATCCGTCTTATGAAAGTGAGTACCTCTTCCACCAACTGCTGACCTTGCATCTGCGAGCCTCTCCTTCAACATTCTCTTATTTCCCATCCGCACTGTTTTGTCACTGAAGCAGCATTTCCATGTGGTAGCAAGTTCTACATTCTCACCACTCTATGAGTAAAGAAGTTTCTCCTGAATTTCCTACCGGATTTATTAGTGACTATCTTATATTTATGGCCCCTAGTTCTGGTCTCCCCACAAGTGAAAATATCGGGGCAGAAATTCAGGTCCGTAAAAAAGCTGGCGAACCTCCCGACGTTTTGGAGCCACCACCGCTGAAATTTTGCGGGCGGCCCCCGATCCAAATTCAGCCCCAAAAAACCGCCGTCCTGCGCTAAAGAGCGGCTGCAGTGGTGTGGTTGTCTAGATTGAAGCGGGATCACCATGGAGAAGTTCAGCATTTTGCTAATGTGGAGATAACGAGCCAGCTGTTCCCTGGCTTCTTAAAGGTCAGGGTTTGAAGCTAGGCCCTGAGGAGGGAAGGAGTTTACTTTCAGGATGGCTGGTGCTAGAGGAGCAAGGAGGGCAAGCCACTTTACCGCTGCCGAGCTGGAGACCCTCATGCAGGGTGTCAAGGGCAGGACAAGACTGCTATATCCCGACGTGGTGAGTCCAACTCGTGAGGTGTTAAGCAATGCATGGAGGGAGATTGCAGGGGAGGTTTCAGGCGCCTCCATTCATAACAGGACTCCCACGCAGTGCAGAAAACGATTCCAAAATATCATCCGTCTTATGAAAGTGAGTACCTCTTCCACCAACTGCTGACCTTGCATCTGCGAGCCTCTCCTTCAACATTCGCTTGTTTCCCATCCTCACTGTTTTGTCACTGAAGCAGCATTTCATTGTTGACAACGATCTGGAGTTGTCATATATGTGTGTGTGTGTGTGTTCTCGCAATGGAAGCTCCCTTTTATCTCACACTTACAGCTGCATGTCAGGGACAAACACTTGTGCATTCATTTCTGATGCGTCATCACAGTGGTACTCACCAACCATTCTTTGTTTTGTAGACTAAACTGACTCACAGTGAAATAGAGCAAAGGAGGTGGTGGCGAGGCAGACATCCAGGTCCTCACACCTTTGGAGGAGAGGGTTGAGGCCCTTGTGGGTGGACATGGTGCCTTCCCTGTGGGCCAGGGTACTGCTGACACCGATGTGGGTAAGTGAAGGCCCTCCTTTAATGCGCACTCTCCTTGAATGTGCCAGCGCCTATTGTTCCTTTCCTTCTGGAAGTCTGCTATTTGCAGCCTCCATGCGTCAATCCCCCACCTCCCCCTCACAGCAGTCCTTCTCCCATTTATACTTGCAGAAGACAGACCGAGTGCGAACACACCCAGCACAGTGGGGAGTGAGGAGAAACCTCGCAGACCAGCTGGAGGCCTGCATGAGACCCTTCTCCACATAAGCGCAGACATCTCAAGTCGCAGCAGCGAGGACATTGAGGGGGTCAAAACCTGGTGACAATGTCGAGAGCACTCCATCGTTTGGGGATACGACTGATGAGGAAGAGGAGGACACCGATGGTACCAATGCGTCACTGCTTCCACCCACACGCGCCAGCTCAGATACTGGGAGTGCACGGTCTGACATAGTTGACATAGTACAGGGTGTTGCACCAGGGACTAGCTGGCTGTAGCATGGTGACAGGGCTAGGCAATCTCGGGTGCCATCTCTCCGGGGGGGGCAAGTCCTCACCGGAGTTCTGCCGAGGAGGACTCAGATGATGCCAGTGATGTTGCGGCTTACAAAAGAAGGGTGAAGGCCAATCATTCACAGATGTTAGGAGCACTGACAAGGGTGCGAGAGAGGCTGTCGGAAATGGTCAGGATTGTGGAGGAGTCTGCCTCCCGCATAGTCGACAGCTCTGCGCACACCATGGAGCCCATCATTGCCAGTGTGCAAGCGATAGTGAACTCCCAGAGTGTCCGTGCAGATCCAGCTGTGATGCCACAACCTGCAGGTGATGTGGCAGTTGCCATTTCAGCACAGATGCAAGGGAACAAGCCCTGGAAGCTAAGAATGCTCTTATGCACTCTGGGCAACAGGCCACGGAGCGTCTTACTGCTGCCATGGAGCGTTAAACTGCTGCCATATCTTCTGGCTGCTCTCATGCAGTCTCAGCTCGTGCCACCCGACACCTCAGTGTTGGGTTTGTGGCTGGGTTCACCACGGGCCACGGGGGACCTTCCTGTGTCGCGCCACAGCACTGACCTGACCTTCCTCAGCTTAGTGGTGATGGTAATGTGCCGTCCCCGATGAGTGACTCAGGCTCCTTGGACCAGGATCCTGATGATGATGTGCTCCCTCAGGATCACAACATTCCTGGCCCCAGACCTGGCACTCTGCCAGTAACTCTACGCATGGCCTCGCCTGAGCCAAGCCAGACTGAACCCTCCCAGAAGTGTGCTGACCAGTCTGCACCCGGCCCTTCCAGGCCCAAGATGATCGAGGGAGTCCGACAAGGACATCTGTATCTCCGACACAACAACCACTGCAGCCTTTCCAGACCCATGATGCAGCCACACGGGAGACACTTAGTGGTAGGATAGGCACACGTAAGAGGTGTTATAAGAAGATGCACAAGGGTAAAAAATGATGTTGTGTTAGTTTCTGGTACTTTTTGTTCTGTTTTTGCATTGATGTCATAAATTTTTATTTTTTGCACATATATCTGGGCAGATGTTGCAATTCTGTGTGAAGGCACTCATTGGGATGGCCATGGAAAATAGGATCTGAAGGGTCTTGTGTGGATGAGATTGTGTGAATCGAGCAGCAATCAGACGTATCTGCACCTGCCTTGCAGGGTTATAATGGCGACGACACCTCCTGGCTGGGTGGTCACGTGATCCTCCTCCTCCTGCACCTCCTCCTCCTTCTCCTCCTCCTGCGCCTCCTCTTCATCAGGTGATACTGCTGGCTCGACCTCCAGTGGTTGGCCCCTCATGAGGGCCAGGTTGTGCAGCATGCAGCAGACTACCACGAATATGGAGACCTGTTCAGGACAGTACTGCAAGGCACCACCAGAGCGGTCCAGGCAACGGAACCTCTGTTTGAGGATCCCGTTGCAGTGCTCGATGATGCACCTGGTGCCAGAATGAGCGTCATTGTAGGCATCCTGGGGGTTCCAAACTGGAGTCACAGCCAAGTGGACAGGGGATATCCCTTGTCGCCAAGCAGCCATCCACAATCTTGATTTGGCCCGGTGAAGAGGGCGGGCACACTGGTCTGGCACAGGATGAAGGAATCATGGCTGCTGCCTGGATACCTGGCATCAACTTCCAGGATCCTTTCCTGATGGTCACACACCAGCTGCACATTCAGGGAGTGGAATCCCTTCCTATTGAAGAGTTTGGGATGGTGTTGTGGTGCCCTCAGGCCAACATGTGTGCAGTCAATGGCCCCCTGCACCCTGGGGAACCCTGCAATCCGGGAAAATCCGGCCTACCGCTCCACCTGCTTCTCCCTGGTCATCGGGAAGAAAATATAGTCCACTTTTCTCCTATACCGTGCATCGGTGACCTGCCGGATGGAGCGATGGGCAGAGAACTGTGAGATGTTGCCGATGTTTGCAGTCACAGACTGGAAAGACCCTGTAGCATAAAAGTTCAGAGCTATGGTGACCTTGGTCTCAATGGTCAGTGCGGTCCTGGGCCTTGTGTGAGGCTCTAGATCTTGGCGCAGGACATTGCAGAGCTCCCTCAGTATGTCCTTTCTAAATCTGAGCCTTCGCAAGCATTGCTCATCACTGAGCTCCAGGAAGGAGAATTGACGTCTGTAGCCCCATTTGACGATAGGGCCTCCTTCCCCCAGGTCTGTGCTGGCCACCTCCCATGGCAGCTGGATGATCGCCTTCTCCCTGTTCCTCCTGATGTTCGGGAGCCTTTGCAGGCTGTTTTTGGCAAGGCTCCTGGCCCAGTATGTGTTGCGGGGGTCAACGTACCTGACCCTCCTCCTGACGTCATCTCCCTCTTGGCCACCCTCTCTAAGTGGAGGTCTGCAACCATCGGCAGGCCCTTCTGGATGTTGGGCAGCCATGGCTGCCGCCTCCCTTGCCCGCTGTCTCGCTACACGTTGCTGATGGTGCCGCCTTCTCCTGCGTGCCGCCCTGCATCTGACAAGGTGTACAAGGCGTTCCCTGCCAACACTGATCCCATTCTGTGTGCAGGCCTCTGTGGAGCACAGATGAGGCCTACAGGCCTCCACGAATCAGTCAGAGCTATAAGTCCTGAAAACTCTCCCAAAAGTGATAAACACGACTCGTCAGGTTAACCAAATGCACAAAAGCACCAGCAAAAGTTTGCACCAAAAATACCCCCGATCGCGGAAATACTCTGTTCTCCTCCTCCAGCGGTGTTGAGTAGCACGGCAAAGTGTACCGGCCCAAAAAGCTGGCAGGGACACTTTCCAAAAAAAAGCTCACTTTTTAATGCTAAATATGGGTGGTGTGGCCGAGTAGCAGTGGTGCGCATCCTGATGACGTCACCACAGCCGCAAGCCCCTTACCGCAGCAGAAATCGCCAGCTTGCAGCAGAAATCCACACCACCGAAAAAACTCCCGCGCTGAAAATGCGTCACGGGGGCCAATCGACTGGAATGTGGTGGCCAATCGATTTTGCCGAAAGGCCGCTGAAAACCCGCAGTAACGGTTCTTCTCAGGACCCTGAATTTCGGCCCCATCTTCTCTACATCTACCCTATCATACCCCTTCGGAATTTTAAAGACCTCTACCAGGTCACCATCCAGCCATCCCTTTGAATTAGAAAAGAAGAGACCCAGTCTGTTCAGTCTATCTGATAGTATAACCTCTCAATTTTGGTATCATCCTTGTGAATCTTCTTTGCACCTTCTCCAGAGCTCCTATAATAGTTCAGCAAGTTTATTGAACAAGATGACAAAGCATGCAGATGTTTGATCTCAGCTTTCTGTTGAGTTAACTGGTCTCAGTGCGGGCGGTGGGGGGAGCAGGGGGGAGCAATAGGGGAAATCGGCCAAATTTCCCAATGTTAATCACTCTCTGGTAAGCCCTGCTGGAAGTGTCCTTGTCTGAATGCTGAGGTGAGGACAGGATCTGGCATGGATGTGCTGTCCCTGTGGTTGAATATCCTGCCAGCACTCACTGAGCTAGGCTACGGGCAACAGAGTTTTGGCTGTGCTGAGGGAGACTGGCCAGGAGACAGCATTGGAACTGTCGACTCTGGAGGTAGCAAAGGCATGGATGGGCATTTCAGAAGATGAGCTGAGGCGAGGCCAAAGTCGGGCGATGTTACGGAGATGATATCAACAGCGCCATGAGAGCAAATTGGTGAAAGAAAAATAGTCTTGGAATAAAGCCCATCAACCTCAGCGCGCCTAGAATCGAACCTGAGTCATGCAGACAAAATGATCTTACTTTAAAGGTTTTCTGGTCTAAGGTGTGGGAAAAGGAAACATTGGAGTCATAATGATAAGGCTCACTGTGAACTGGCACGAGCTTAATTTCCATTTTTCGATGTATCTAAAATAAAACAATAATGAACTTAGAATGATCATTCACATCAGAACTAAATTATGATTGTTTATCTGTTCAACTGATTGAACTAATAAATGATAACTAAGCATGCCCTGGATTATTAATTCAAGACAATTACTTGTGGGTTATAATTATGTCTCATCTTTAGTCAGAAAGCTGATTTTGCATTACATAGAATGTACAGCACAGAAACAGGCATTCGGCCCAACCAGTCCGTGCTGGTGTTTATGCTCCACACGAGCCTCCTCCCATCCCTCCATCTCACCTATCAGCTACCACAGGGAGTGGTTGAGGCAAATAGTATAGATTAATTTAAGGAGAAACTGGATAAACACATGAGGGAGAAAAGAATATAAAGATATGCTGATAGGTTGAGATGATGGGAGGAGGTTCTTGTGAAGCATAAACACCGGCATGGAGCAATTGGGCCGAATGGCCTGTTTTTGTGTTGTACATTCTATGTCATTACTGTAGCTTATTCTCCCCTCTGGCCCTTTGGCTAATCACCTTAAATCTGTGTCCTCTGGTGACCGACCATCCTGCCCTTATTTACTCTATCAAAGCCTATCATCATTTTGAACACCTCTATTAAATCTTCGCCTTCACCTTCTCTGCTCTAAGGAGAACAACCCCAGCTTCTCCAGTCATATTATGATGTGCAAGGCACCTGGCCAAGGCCAGTCATTCCATGACGAGGAAAGGTTTGCAGAATGTGAGGAAATACGAGGATTAGGTTGTGATCAGTGGAATCTCCTGAGAAATGCACTAAGGAAAGAGACTCTGGTCTGTTAGCAACACAGCTGACAGCGGGTAGTTATTAAAACTTGACCTGAAAGGTACAGCTTAAAATACCTTGTAGAAACTGCAGGGATTAGAGTGGAAGCATTTAGTTTCCTCTAGGCACATTTGACTGCTGACTCTGAACTAAGAGAAGCTTATTGCCTGCCAAGGGAGAAATACTGCATGTTATTGTGCGTGTCTGAAAAAAGAACAGGTTTTCATTTCCACCTTGGTCTAGACTGTGGACCGCCCTTTCCTTCACCTCCTCTCAGATTAAGTAAACATTACAGTACATCGCTCCAATTCTGGTAACGTCTTGTGATGGTTAGACAATGTTGTTTTTTTGTGCTGACTAGCTTCGGTTTCTGATTATATACAATGGTCAGTGCCAGGTTTGGTCATGTAGTAACCGTGCACTCTCACCTCTGAGTCAGAAGGTTGTGGGTTCAAGTCCCACTCCAGGAACTTGAGCACAAAAAAACTAGGCTGACACTCCAGTGCAGTGCTGAGGGAGTGCTGCACTGTCGGAGGTGTCGTCTTTATGATGTGATGTTAAACCAACGCCCCGTCTGCTCTCTCAGGTGGATGTAAAAGATCCCACGGCACTATTTTGAAGAAGAGCAGGGGCATTCTCACCGGTGTCCTGGCCAATATTTATCCCGCAACCAACATCACTAAAAAACAGATGATCTGGCCATTAGCACATTGCTGCTTGTGGGAGCTTGCTGTGAACAAATTGGCTGTCACGTTTCCTACATTACAACAGTGGCTACACTTCAAAATACTTCATTGGGCGTAAAGCACTTTGGAAAGTCCTGAGGTCATGAAAGGAGCTATATAAATGCAAGTCTTTCTTCTATCAATCACATGTTACCTATCTTGGGAAGAACTGCTCCTATTCCACTAAGTATTCATCGGATTTATAATAAATATAATTTAATTTTTTTACAAAGTATTTACAGCACAGAAACAGACCATTCGGCCCAACCAGTCCGTGCCGGTGTTTATGCTCCACACGAGCCTCCTCCCACCCTTCTTCATCTCACCCTATCAGCATAACCTTCTATTCCTTTCTCCCTCATGTGTTTATCCAGCTTCCCCTTAAATGCATCTCTACTATTCAGCTCAACCCCTCTGTCGTAGCGAGTTCCACATTCTCACTTCTCACTGGGTAAAGAAATTCTGAATTCCCTATTGGATTTATTAGTGACTATCTTATATTTATGGTCTGGTTTTGCTCTTCCCCACAAGTGGGAACACACTGGCTGGAATTTTGTGGAGGGAGTCGGATTGGTTGCGGGGAGACTTGGAGGTGCGCGGCAAACCCGGGAGGCCGACTTTAACGGCAGGACCTGAGTTGCATGCAAGGCCTCGGTTTCCTGTCCGCAGCCAGACAGATTTAGAGGCTGGCTGGCTGCAGGCGGGCAGGATTTCGGCTGAGCAGAGGAGGGCGGGAGGGTTGGTTCACGTGAGGGCTGGGAGGGTAAATGAATCGGGGAGGGGTGGGAGGGAGGATTGGGGGTCGGGCAGACAATTGGAGTGATGAGGAAAGGATCAGGGGGTCGGACAGACAATCTGCGGGGGATGGGTGAAGGATGGGAGTGGGGGCGAGAGAGGATCGGGGGTCGGGTGGATGATTGGGGTCAAGCAGACGATCGGCGGGGGGCGGGATGGGGGGGGGGCGGAATGATCGGGAAGTGGCGAAGGGATGATCGGGTCCAACCACCCAAAGACCGTGCTTGGTCTGAGCATCATCGGTGTGGGTGGGGGTCTGAGGCGGGGGGTGTTGATCGGAGGCCTGGTGAGGGGGTCTCATATCATGGGGTGGTGGGTTAGGTAGGGACCCTGGATGCAGGAGGTGGGTATAAAGCCACTTACCTCCTGGATCCAACCGTTCCTGCCCTCGCTTTAACTGCCGGGTTTCATGAATTGTGTGAAACACGACCACTTGCAGTTAAACACAAAATGGAGGTTAAAAAAGAATCTTCCAGCCTCAGTACAATATTCAAATTGATGCTCCGTCCTCTGGGAACAGGTTGGTCGCCCGCCCCTCCATCCTCCCTCTGTTATAATTAGAAGTGAACAATTTTGAACAATTTAACTATCCCATGCTCCAAACCCACCTGCTTTTAAAGTTTAAAATTTCTCCCACACACAGGCAACAATCTTACCAGCCCTGTGAGTGCAGGTTTGGAGACTGGCCCGCTGTCAAACTGGTCGTGATTGACAGAGGGGCGGGACCCCGCTCTGAACCCGCCTCCTTGTTAGTTTCCCAAGTGCCGGGTCAGGCTGTGGTTCACAAACCCAGCACCAAGCCAATTACCATCATTAGGAGGTACTTTAATGGTATTTAAAATTAATTTTACCAGGTACTTGCCATCTTTCCAAGTTTTTTGGCAGCCTCCCGTTGTTCAGGCATCACGTCAGGTAAGTGTGTTGGGTTCTCAATGACTCTCCTTTGCTTTGGCTAGTCGACAGCTGCAGAAGTGGTACAAAAGCTACTATTTCACAGCTCTTCACTTTCCAATCTCAGAAGCTTGTGCCTTCAGCATTTGAGCTGTATGCAGTTTGGAAGTATTTGCAGTGAACTCTCTATCCACTGTCACCTCTTTGGAGCAACCTCTCTCACCAGTGACAGATCGCTTCTGTCATCTCAACTTCAGCTGTTATCTATTCCAGCAGCATCGGTGCCCTTGAGAAAGTCTCACCTTGGTCCTCAGAATCCCAACACGATCAACCCCAACACCAACTTCATTAAACACACCAGCATCACCAACAACAACACCAACCTCCTCCGCAATCACCTGATGCTACACAGGGCATCAGCACCCATCCACAGTGCTGCCTGAGAGGCCAGGGATGGCCTCACAATGCCCATTTACTTCACTGGACGCTGTACACCTTGGCTGCCACATGATGCACCAGGTTGGCACTGCACCACACCAGCTTCATAAAGCATCCCCACAATGCCCAAGCCATTCCTTTCACACTCATCACCATTGTGGGAGGTACCCTTATGTCTCACCATTGACTACAACTCACTAAGCTACTTCCAAAGGTTCACACAAATCTGTCCAAGAACGCAAAGAGTTCAAAATAAAGATTTCAATGTTTGACAACACATTAGCACAACTCTACATGAACATTGGCTAAAAGACCCAAGTGCTTATCCTTGTGTGTTGTTAGTTGGTATGATTGGACTAGGATGAGGGTGTGTGTGAGATGGGAATTTAATAATGTAGATCGAGAGGGGATGGGTGGAGATGCAAGGTAAGTTGATGTGAGTAAGGATGTGCAGGAGTAGGGTATGGAAAAGTGATGGGGATGTGATGAATGGCACAGCAGGATGAGGTTGAGTGTGACTTTGCAGTAACGTTTCGCAATCTATCGAGATCATTGAAAGGTTTGCGCCATTGCAGCCTGGTCCTCCTGACCACATCCCTGCTTGTGCCCTCGAGTAATGTGCAACCAGACTGCGTTAGTGTCCTAGGGAGGTCTCTTCCACCCATGGGAAGGGAAGAGAACTTCCATGCATGCTGTGACTCCCTCCATAAGCATCTGGAGGGAGTGATGGGAGAGCCTGGGTGTAGCCGTGCACCTTTGTGTGGTGCTTGTCAGTGTTTGCAACACCTCAATGCTGTAGAACACTGACAGCACAACTGTCAAAATCAATGTGGCCATGGGCCCTTTAAGGAAACTGGCCGATGACGCATCATCAAACAACAGCATCAGACCTGCTTCCTTCAATTGGCCAGGAACCTCGCAGGTCGGGCTTAACAAGCCACATCATGGGAAGATTCTTCACATATTACAGGCTGGAGCCAGAAGCGGCTTCACCACCTGCCACCGACACAGTTGGCAAGATCGCGGCTTCTATGTCTATCCTAACAAACCCCTTCATAATTTTAAAGACCTATCAGGTCACCACTAAACCTTCCCTTTTCAAGAGAAACGGGACTCAGTCTATTCATCCTTTTCTGATACCCTTGTATTTCTGGTATCATCCTTGTAAATTTTCTCTGCACCCTCTCCAGTGCAGCTATAGCCTTTTTATAAAATAGTGACCCAAACTGTACGCAGTACTCTAAGTGAGGTCTAACCAAGGTTCGATGCAGGTTTAGCATAACATCACTCCTTTTCAGTTCTGTCGATCTAGAAATAAACCCTAATGCTTGGTTTGCTTTTTTATGGCCATATTGACCTGCGTCGTTACTTTTATTAATTTGTGTATTTGTACTCCCAGATCCCTTTGCTTCTCTACTCCCATTTAGATTCTTATTTTCAAAGTAATGTGTGACCTACTTATTTTTCTTACTCACACTTATCTATAAATGAATAATAACAAACGTAACAAAAGTTCATCACCCTCTGCTCGCTGACCAATTGGCTCAATTTTAAAATTCCATGTTTACAAATCCCTCCATAGCCATGCCCCTCCCTATCTCTGTAACCTCCTCCAGCCCCACAACATCCCTCCTGAGATGTTTGCACTCTTCTAATTCTGCCCTCTTGAGCATCCCTGATTATAATCGCTCAACCATTGGTGGCCTTGCCTTCAGCTGGGCCCCAAGCTCTGGAATTTCCTCCCTAAACCTCTCCGTCTCTCTCTCCTCCTTTAAGTCAATCCTAAAATCTAGTTTTTTGACTAAGCTTTTGGTTAATTGTGCTAATATCTCCTTCTGTGGCTCGGTGTCAAATTTTGTTAATCGTTCCTGTGAAGCGCCTTGGGATGTCTTACTACATTAACAGCGCTGTATAAATGCAAGCTGTTGTTGTAATCTGATAAATTAAAAGTCATAGTATGGATTAAAATATCCTTTTGGTACAGTAATGGTACACCGCAACAGTTGTTAGCCATTGTCTTTAGCTTCCGCCACAAACTCTGTTCCCTTCCGACCAACTCCTTGGCCATTGTCTGAGGCTGAACCAGACTGTTCGCAACTTTGGCCTCCCATTTGATCCGGAGCTGAGTTTCCGACCCCATATCCGCTCCATCACCCAGACCGCCTACTTCCACCTCCCTAACATCGCCCGTCTCCGCCCACGCTTAGAATCATAGAATGATTATAGCACAGAAGGAGACCATTCGGTCCGTCGAACCTGTGCTGGCTCTCTGCAAGAGCATCACAGCTAATCCCACTCCCCACCCTTTCCCCGTAACCCTTCAATTTTATTCTCTTTCAGATACTTAACCAACTCACTTTCGAAATCCATGATTGAGTCTGCCTCCACCACCCTTTCAAACAGTGCATTCCAGATCCTAACCACTCGCTGCGTAAAAACTTTTTACTTACATCGCCTTTGGTTCTTTTGCCAATCACCTTAAATCTGTATCCTCTGGTTCTTGACCCCTCTGCTGCTGACACCCTCATCCATGCTTTTGTTACTTCCCAACTCGACTACTGCAATGCTATCATGGCCGGCCTCCCATTTTCCACCCTCCATAAACTTGAGGTAATTGAAAAACTTCTGCCTGTGTCCAAACTTGTACCAAGTCCCGTTCACTAATCAATCTCCTGTGAAGCGCCTTGGGACGTTAAAGGCGCTGTATGAATGCATGTTGTTGTTGTTACTGTTATCTGAAGAATTTATTTGTAACTTTGAGTGCCGAATTTTAAAAAAAGATGGTTTTCTGTTTTCCAGGGCCAATCCTCGAAATTTCAATTTTGACAATGTTGGAAGTGCGTTGCTGGCATTGTTTGAAGTCCTGTCATTGAAAGGCTGGGTGGAGGTCAGAGACGTAATCATTCATCGAGTTGGCCCAGTAAGATCATTCTGCATCCTATATTTGTAACTTGGAGTAATTGTGTTAAAGTTGCAGTTATTGCGGTTCGCGGCGAAAGGACAGTTTCCCTGGGCATCTGAGCAACCATTTACGATATTTAGACATTCTTTTCATCACGGCGCCCTGTACAGGGGATCTGTATCGTGCATGAGCAGCAGGCTGTATTTTATAGTCTCTTGAACACTTTTAGTTCAAATTAACTCTATTTAGGAGATCTTAGACAGCCATGTGGAGCTTAAGATGGTGTTTATTCACAGACCCTCTCTCAATACAGCTCCCTCTACCTCCTAGCTAGAGGGCGCTATACATTATATCGATCCCTCCTAGCTAGAGGGCGCTATACATTATATCGATCCCTCCTAGCTAGAGGGCGCTATACATTGGGGCTGAAATTGCGGTCGGAGGCTTCCTGCGGGCAATTTCCTCCGACCTGAAACATTTCTACGAAATTACGTGGTGGTCCGTGAGGAGCGTGAGATTCCAGTGGGGAGGCCTTCTCTTCCCGCACTGCGAAGCGCACTCCCGTCCTCCAGGTTCCCACGCAGAAGGTGCAGTGACATGTATTCCACAGCTTTCTCATTAATAGCAATGAGAACTCTGTATCTACATGTTCTCATTGCTAATAATGAGAAAAAAAAAACAAACACACTAAACACATATAATAAAAAATAAAACACACCTCATTTAATTAAAATTAATTGAAATTAAAGTTAATAAATATCTTAGAGAAATGTTTTTTTCCAAATTTTTAAAAAGTTTTTTTAATTATAGTTAAAAATAAATGGCAGGGTTTTAAAAAATGTGTTTTTTTAATTTAATTTAATTATATTTTTGTATGTTTTTAAACTCTTACGCCTGTAAACGTAGGCTATACGCCTGCTTTTATCAGGCGCAAGAATTTTGAGGACATTTGCTGGGTAAGATTTGGGTAAATACCACAATCTTGTCCTTGCAAATGTCCTCGCTTCCGATACATGGCTTGACAGTTCGGAAAAGACGGTTTTCAGCGCAAGCGCATTGTGCGCTGAAAACCAGCTTTTGCAGTGCCTTCCCGGATCCGTACACATTCCGTACAGACCCGGGGAGGCCGGGATTTCAGCGGCAATATCTTGTTATACAGGTCACCCAATCAAATTGAAGAATCCTCACCAAGACATGCAGTGGGGTAATTTTAATCCCAAAAAACGGGTGGGTTGGTGTCGGGTGGGAGGTTAAAGTGTTCAAATTCAGACTGCCGACCCCAACCCACTCACTTCCAGTTTTAACAGAGGCGGGACCCAGGGGGGAGGGGTCAAGCAGCCAAACTGCTCCCAGGAAGCGGGTCGTCCATTTAAATATTATAATAAGCCTAGCGTGCCTCAGATTTAACCAGCATTTCACATTCAAGTCTGGCTGGTTGGGTTTCTCAGGGCTCGGTGAACCCACCAGCTAAAGTAAGGTGAGGCCAGTTAGATCGAGGAGGTAAGTATCTTTGATCAGGCCTCTAATCGCTCCTTCCCGCAACCAGGCCTCCTATTCCCTGCCGAGGCCTTTGATTCCTCCCCCCCCACTCTCATAAAGCCTCACGCCTCCCCGAGGCCTTTGATCTCTTCTTCCCCCACCCCCCCCCCCCGCCAAAGCCCTCCAATCACCTTCGCAGACTCCCCACTACAACCCCAATCCTTCCTCTCCCCCTGCCCCCCGACTCCAGACTCCAGCTGGCTGGCTGCAAGTGGGAAACAGAGGTTTGAAATGTAAATCAGGCCCTGCCGTTAAATTCGACAGGGCCTGTGACCGACCGCTTCCTACCCCTCCGCCAACACCCAACCCGCCTCCTGAATAAAATTCCAGCCCAGAATCTAAACTAGGAAGTATAAATTAGAATTTTTAATTCAATATAAAATCATGTACTGAAAGTGAAATAGAGAGAGAAAGAAAGATGGGATTAAGAGAGAAAAAAAGACAAAAAGAAAAAGTAAAAAAAAATTACTTTAATTTTTAATTTTTTTTTTTAAATCTCCAACAATAATGAAATTCTGAAGGAATGAGACTCCACACTTGTAAAAGTAATTTTTCAGTTCCAGAGAGGTTTTTTGTCAGTAATTAAGACTTATCACCAATGTTCCCTGTAAACTGCATGGTCGCTCGACACTCCAAGAGTCCCATGCAGCTGACTTGACGGCTTTTCAACAGAAAGACTGCACACAGGCACGGCATTTGGCATGCATGCGTGGCCCCAAAAAAAAGGGAACATAGCTTATCGTGCCATTAAAAATTCGCTTACACCTGAATGCACCAGCCTTAACTTTTTCTGCCGCGTTTAGTGGGTAAGTACAGCAACTTCACACCTTGACATTGACTGCCGAGTCTATCGGCGAGGTACTGGTGTAGCGAAGTTTGTGGAGGAGCAGAGTAGCTCTGATTACAATTTTTGGATTTATGCATTTAACTCCGCCTGTGCTGACGCCGGAAGTTGCTGTCCGGTTAACTCAGTGCTCATGGTGCGCGCTGATAGCCTCACCGATACTCTTAACACAAAATCCGGGTCACTGTATCTAACTGTGTCTAACTATGACTCTCTTCCCACAGATTCACGGCATCTATATCCATGTCTTTGTGTTCCTGGGTTGCATGATCGGACTGACTCTCTTTGTTGGAGTCGTCATCGCTAATTTCAATGAAAATAAGGTATGGTTAGTTGGAGCTATTAAGGAAACCCCTTGCTGTGCCCATCCTTTTAAGCTTGAACTGAATGCAAGGAAAATAACTAATTCTATTCAGTCTTGTCAACCCTGTGGCACAATTTGATCTCTCAGCTCCCTGTGTTTTGCATAACTCAATGTCAAAGTTATTGCTGCCATTCTGACAATTTATGTAATTTAATTTTTTTAATGTATAGCTTTCACAGAATCTTTATCGTTATTTTACACTAAACATTCTACCCTGCGTAAACTTGTGGTCATCCATAACTTTGTGTCCTAACTTGCACCAAGTCCCGTTCGCCCATCACCCCTGTGTTCGCTGACCTACATTGGCTCCCGGTTAAGCAACGCCTCGATTTCAAAATTCTCATCCTTATTTTCAAATCTCTCCGTAACCTCGCCCCTCCCTACCTCTGTAACCTCCTCCAGCCCCACAATCCCCCGGGATATCTGCACTCCTCCAATTCTGGCCTCTTGATCATCTCTGATTTTAATTGCTCCACCATTGGTGGCCGTGCCTTCAGCTGCCTGGCCCTAAGCTCTGGAACTCCCTCATTAAACCTATCCGCCTCTCTACCTCGCTCTCCTCCTTTAAGACGCTCCTTAAAACCTACCTCTTTGACCAAGCTTTTGGTCGCCTGCCCTAAATTCTCCTTATGTTGCTCGGTGTCAAATTTTGTCTTATAATGTTCCTGTGAAGCGCCTTGTGATGTTTTACACATTAAACACACTGTATTAAGGCAAGTAGTTGTTATAGTAAACATCACATTTGAGAGGATTTGATTGTTGTATTATAATCAAAAGTTATTGTATTGATTGATTTGGCAAAAAGATTTTAAGCGAAGCAATCCAATTAATCTTCTTAATCAGGATGGAAATGTATTTGAAAGTGATGCGAAGTTAACAGTGAATTAACTTTCTTATCCTGATTATTTAGGGCACTGCTTTGCTGACTGTAGACCAGAGGAGATGGGAGGATCTGAAAAGCCGATTAAAGATTGCCCAACCTCTCCACCTGGCAGCTCGACCCGGTACGCATCCTTCGGGCTTAATGAGCAACATTCTCCATCGCAGCATCCTCACGCGAGGCTGCTCATTTTTTTTTCAAGTTTACGCGGGAGAACTTTTAACATCCTATGACAAATGAGTCAAAAAGTAGTCCCTTAGTTTCAACCCAGCTTTCAGTCATGCCACGTCACGCCACGTTCACAAGTGGCTAGGTAAAGAATAAGCTACCCCTCTTTCTTGCTGACATTTTTTTTCTTCCTCCTCTGTGACATACCTTGGGATGCTTTTGACTTTCAAGGTGTTGTACAAATGCAAGGGAACGGTAGCATGGTGGTAACGTTACTGGACAAGTAATTCAGAGGCCTGAACAATATGAGCCAGAGGCAAGAGTTCAAATCCCAACACAGCAGTTAGGGAATTTAAATTCAGTTAATCTGGAATAAAAAGCTAGTATCAGTAATGGTGCCCATGAAACTACCGGCTTGTTGTAAAAACCCATCTGGTTCCCTAATGTCCTTTAGGGAAGAAAATCTGCCATCCTTACCCTGTCTGGCCTACATGTGACTCCAAACCCACAACAATGTGGTTGACCTTTAAATATTCAAGAAGGTGGCTCACCACCACCTTCTCAAGGGCAATTAGGGATGGGCAATAAATGCTGGCATTGCCAGCAATGCCCACATCCCATGAACAAATAAAAAAAATAGTTTTATTTATCCATGGCATTGCATTATTAAAGCACTTCAAGCCTCTGGCAAAATGCTCGGAATCTAAGAGTGCACAAGACCACTAAAGGAAATAACTACAACAATTTGCATTTATATGGCGCTTCACAGGAGCGTAGTAAAACATTCCAAGGCGCTTCACAGGAGCGTTATCAAACAAGCATTATTAAAAAAGGAGGCAAGACAAAAAGCAGGAAATTTTGACCAGTTAGCCTAACAACTGTCGTTGGGAAAATGCTGGAGTCCATTATTAAGGTAGCAGTAATGGGACATTTGAAAAAGCATAATTCAATCAAGCAGAGTCAGCATGGTTTTATGAAAGGGAAATCATGTTTGACAAATTTACTGGAGTTCTTTGAGGATGCAATGAACAGGATGGATAAGGGGAAACCAGTGGATGTGGTGTATTTGGATTTCTAGAAGGCATTCGATAAGGTGCCACATAAAAGGTTACTGCACAAGATAAAAGTTCACGGATTTGGGGATAATATATTAACATGGATAGAGGATTGGCTAACTAAAACCGAGAGTCGGGATAAATGGGTCATTTTCAGGTTGGCAAACGGTAACTAGTGGGGTGCAGCAGGGATCATTGCTGGGGCCTCAACTATTTACAATCTATATTAATGACTTGGATGAAGGGACCAAGTCTAATGTAGCCAATTTTGCTGATGATACAAAGATGGATGGGAAAGCAAATTGTGAGGAGGACACAAATAATCTGCAAAGGGATAGAGACAGGCTAAGTGAGTGGGCAAAAATTTGGCCGACGGAGTATAATGTGGGAAAATGTGAGGTTATCCACTTTGGCAGAAAAAATAGAAAAGCAAATTAGAATTTAAATAGAGAAAAATTGCAACGTGCTGCAGTACAGAGGGATCTGGGGGTCCTTGTGCATGAAACACAAAAAGTTAGTATGCAGGTACAGCAAGTAATTAGGAAGGCAAATAGAATGTTGGTCTTTATTGCAAGGGGGATAGAGTATAAAAGCAGAGAAGTCCTCCTACAACTATACAGGGTATTGGTGAGGCCACACATAGAGTACAGTGTACAGTTTTGGTCTCCGTATTTAAGGAAGGAGGCTTGGAGGCTGTTCAGAGAAGGTTCACTAGGTTGATTCTAGAGATGAGGGAGTTAACTTATGAAGATAGGTTGAGTAGGTTGAGCCTATACTCATTAGAGTTCAGAAGAATGAGAGGTGAACTTATCGAGATATATATGATAATGAGGGGGCTCGACAAGGTGGATGCAAGAGGATATTTCCATTCATAGGGGAAAGTAAAACTAGGGGACATAGTCTCAGAATAAGGGGCCGCCCATTTAAAACTGAGATGAAGAGGAATTTCTTCTTTGAGTGTTGTAAATCTATGGAATTCTCTGCCCTAGAGAGTTGTGGTGGCTGGGTCATTGAACATATTTAAGGCGGAGATTTTTGAGCGATAAGGGAATAAAGGGTTATTGGGAGCAGGCAGGGAAGTGGAGCTGAGTCTATGATCAGATCAGCTATCATCATCATCATAGGCAGTCCCTCGGAATCGAGGATGATCAGATCAGCCATGATCTTATTGAATGGCAGAGCAGGCTCGAGGGGCCAGGTGGTGTACTCCTGCTCCGATTTCTTATGTTCTTATGTTCTTAAAATTTGACAACGAGCCACATAAGGAGATAATAGGATAGGTGACCAAATGCTTGGTCAAAGAGGTAGGTTTTAAGGAGCATCTTAAAGGAAGAGAGAGAGGTAGAGAGGCAAAGAGGTTTAGGGGTGGAATTCCAGAGCATAGGGCCCAGGCAGCTGAAGGCACAGCCGCCAATGGTGGAACGATTAAAATCAGGGACGCACAAGAGGCTAGAACTATAAACCTCTTAGCTAGTTTAGTGTTTCTAAAGCCAACCATACTACTTGTTAGCAGATATTTGTTTACTCAGGCCATGTTGTATGTTTGATGTCATTTTGTGAAACTAATTTTGCATCAAAACATTTTCCTTTTTCGGATTGTTCTTGCTGGTTCTGGCAATATTTCCATCTAGATCTCTTAAACAGGGACCGTTTTAAAGGCACATTTTTAAACTCTCACACATTTCCTCCATCCCACTGTTGCTGAATTGTATACTGATAAGGTGAGATGAAGTAGGGGGAGGAGGCTCGTGTGGAGCATAAACACCAGCACGGACCAGTTGGGCCGAATGGCCTGTTTCGGCGTGATTAATTTGATATAAAAAATAAAGGAACACAGATACCTCGGCGGGAGGGGGGGGGGGGGGGCGGGGGGTTGGGGAACGTTGTGGAGATGAAGGAGATTACAGAGATAGGGAGGGGCGAGGCCGTGGAGGGATTTGAAAACAAGGATGAGAATTTTGAAATCAAGGCGTTGCTTAACCGGGAGCCAATGTAGGTCAGCTTGCACAGGGGTGATGGGTGAGCAGGATGGAACGAGCGTTAGAGAGAGGCGGAGATGTTTAGAGAGGGAATTCCAGAGCTTTGGGCCCAGGCAGCTGAAGGCACGGCCGCCAATGGTGGGACGATGAAAATTGAGGATGAGCAGGAGGCCAGAATTGGAGGAGCGCAGAAATCTTGGGGGGTTGTGGGGTTGGCGGAGATTACAGAGATAGGGAGGAGCAAGACCATGAAGGGGTTTGAACATAAGGATGAGAATTAATTAACCTTGAAATAATGAGAACAACACAATCTCTAACTCAACTATTAAATTTGTTTTTAATATCGTTGTTAACAATCAAGTTGTCGGGACCATTAATAAATGTAGCAAACGTCAGTGAGATGCCTCAGACATGGTGAGCCGTGGAGCATGGGAGGCAAAGAGTTAACTTTCAACAAGAGCCACACATCGAAAACTCCCATTTAATCTGAAGTTGAGGAAAGTAAAATTCCACTTGAACTCCTTTTCCTTTCTCATATTTTCTTATCATTTTATGTAGCGTGTCTTTGCATCAGTCCACGAAAAAGGATTATGCTTAAAAGGACTCGCTGCCCCGGCAGATTAACAGGGTGATAATTTCACCAGGTTTGTAAATTGGTTAAGGTGCCTTTACAACAGCACAAAAAACTATATTTTTTACAAGACTCCCTGTGAAAATATTATGCTGCCTAACTTTTCAAGTGGCCATTGCAAATGCTAACGCCACCAAAGGTAAGTTCTGGCCTTAATTAGTTAAGGACACGTTGCTGCAATTGGACTTCTAATAGTTGCAGGGTGAAATCCATTACGCTGCCCCTTGAATTACAGAATGGAAATTAGGTGGTAATTAAATATATGAAACTGTTGAAATATGGTAATATTTAAAGATTGTGGTGATTTGAATACAAGATGATCAACACTTTGCAGGTTAAATTCTTATCTTTCATTGTAAAAACCAGAGGAATCTGTGCAAATTTAGCTTCTTTCCGTCTGTAGTGGAAATGGAACTGAGACTTATCGGCCAATTCAACCATTTTGGAGCTCAAGATCATGTCCTGTATACAGATTAAATCATTCAATCTAGACTCTTGTGATTTTATTTTCTAACCGTTAACTCTTCCATTCTTCAGAATCTGGATTACCTTTAGGAACATCAGAAATAGGAGCAGCAGCAGGCCATTTAGCCCCTCGAGCCTGCTCTGCCATTCAGTAAGATCATGGCTCATCTTTCAACTCAACACCACCTCCCTGCCCTACCCCCATATCCCTTGAGGCCCAGGTGAATCTTTTTCAATAAATACACTTGCATATAAAATTCAGAAGATGTAAAATTGAAAAGTTCCACTCCAGTTTGCCATGAGGGTCTTGGACTCATTTCTTAAATGCCGCATTTGTGTTTGATAACTTTAGTCGCCATATTCTATAAAAAGGATATCAAGGCACTGGAGATGGTGTAAAAAAGATTCACAGGGATGAGGTCTTTAAAACAATGAAAGGCTTTGATAGAGTAAATACAGAAAGAGTGTTTCCATTTGTGGGGAAGAGCAAATCTAAAGGCCATCAATATAAGATAGTCATTAAGAAATCAAATAGGAAATTCAGGAGAAACTTCTTTACCCAAAGAGTGATAAGAATGTGGAACTCGCTACCACAGGGTTGAGGCGAATAGTATAGATGCACTTAAGGGGCGGTTAGATAAGCGTATGAGGGAGAAGGGAATAGAGGGTTATGCTGATAGAGGTAGATGAGGAAGGACACGAGGAGGCTTGAGTAGAGCATAAACACCAGCATGGACTGGTTGGGCCGAATGGCCTGTTTCTGTGCCATATATCCAATGTAACATTTTTTGTATTGTGTTGGTGTTTTCCAGATAATGGTGGCTTCCGAGCTAAAATGTACGATATAACCCAACACCCGTTCTTCAAGAGAAGCATTGCAGTGCTGGTCCTTGCCCAGTCGGTGCTGCTTTCAGTGAAGGTACTGTACATTATGGGCAGGAATTGGTGTTTTTGGGTGAATGTCGTGTCACTACTCTCTTTGCAAAATGACCTGGATTGTCTACACGCGTTTGAGCTGCTAGAGTATGCTGTGCGAACTCATAAAACTTCGGCTGCTTAGCACTGCCTGGGGGCACTAACGGGATGCTAAGGGGTTAGCGACCGGGCACAGCGGATTCAGCGACGCCACGATCTTCAGAGCCAGTTTAGCGCCAGCGCTAACACTTGCTGCCTGGGTCTCTCGTCCCTCACAGATCGTGACGTCATCAAGAGCACAGCACCCTGGATGCGAAATTGCCTCCCGCCCCCCCCCCCCCCCCCTGCTGTATCGCTGGCCGTTAACAACGGCAGGAAGAGGAGGCGTTGTCACCTCGGGAGCATAATTAAAGGGAATGGTTTTAAGTTAGGCCAAACTTTATTATTTGCACCAGTCTGGTGCCTGCTGAAATTGTTCAATATTTCATTGCTGCAAGATGTCCAAGCCCTCCACTTTGCGAGAGTGTTTGGGGCTGTAATGGCAGTCACACAGGTCGCCTTGCAATGCAGAATTGCCGACAAGTAGGTTGTGCGGCATCATTGGCTCTTCCCTTTAAGTGAGGAAGCAGCCTCTGATGCCGTTAGCAATGCGCTCCACATTGTTCAGGGCTCTGCCGCTACTGCCCCGCTCTCAGACTTTAGCTCCCCAAGAGATGTGGTTAGCACTTGATTTAGCTTTCCTCTTCCCTCTTGGAGCTCTAAAGCTGAATTTCCCAGCAGGAGAGAATCATTAGCTCCTGGTGCTACTTTTTCTACTTTTCAAAAGTTAACGCAGCTGCATATACATATTCAAATAGTTTCCCTTCACTCACTAATTATCTTACTTGGAAATAAAGTGTTGGCCTCACACAATACCTGTAATTAAATGCATTACTAAGATGTAGTTTCTCTTTGTCTTACAGTGGGATGTTGACGATCCAGTTACAGTTCCTCTGGCAACAATGTCTGTCATTTTCACCTTTATTTTTGTCCTTGAGGTAACATTATTTTTAGTATGTTTTTCTATTCTGCTAAATGTTTGGCTCGGGTAATACCAATTTTCATTATTATGTATCCAGTGTTATCAACCACGGTTACAGTTCTTTAAACTGACAAGCAAGGTCATTCTTACTGACGAGACTGGTGCGTTACCTACAGTAAACGAACAATAAAAATACATTTATTTTCGGTGAAAAACTCACATGTGCAGATGGAATTTATTAACTTATTTGTAAATGGATAGAACTTATTACCTGTGCTGATGGTTTTCAATGCTGCACAAAGCTGCGTGTACTGGGAATAACTCAATGTCATGATGAGGACAGCCAGCGAGTGCAATATCAAATTACTTTATTTTTATGAAGTAGTGGCATCGAGGAGTAAACACAACTTTCCTCTCGATGTGACTCCCAAGTTGTGCTTTCTTTTAAATTACATTTTTTCTAAAATTCTCTCCCTATATTCAGTTGTGCTGGAGGATGTACCCTGGAATGATGCAGGGATGGAATTGACGGGCGAGAAATTCGTCTCGGGTGATGGCGGGAAACGGGCGGAATCGGAACGCCACGCCCCGTTCCCCCCCCCTGCATCCTGCATCCTGCATCCCGTTATACGCAGCATCCAATATGTAGTTGAGCAGTTTGGGCCTATACTCTCTTGAGTTTAGAAGAATGAGAGGTGATCTCATTGAAACATAAAAGATTCTGAGGGGGATTGACAGGGTAAATGTTGAGAGGCTGTTTCCCCTGGCTAGATAGTCTAAAACTAGGGGACATAATCTCAGGATAAGGGGTTGGCCATTTAGGACTGAGATGAGGAGACATTTCTTCACTCAGAGGGTGGTGAATCTTTCAGAATTCTTTACCCTAGAGGGCTGTGGATGTTGAGTCATTGAGTATATTCAAAACAGAGGTCGATAGATTTTTGGACTCCAGGGGAATCATGGGATATGGGGATCAGGTAGGAAAGTGGAGTTGAGGTCGAAGATCAGCCATGATCTTATTGAATGGCAGAGCAGGCTCGAGGGGCCATATGGCCGATTCTTGCTCCTATTTCTTATGTTCTTATGTTGCACTGACTGCAATGGAACTGAGTATCAGGCGCTGCATATAACAGGTGGTCAATCCAATGCCACTCTATTTTGCAGCACCGCTCAAGATAACTTTCTACCCCAACATCTTTTTCTAATTTTCCTCCTGTTGTCCTTCCCGAAAAGAGAGAATCATATGGCAGGGGGGCCGGGGGGGTTGTCACTTCCACAGGCACCAACCCCCTCCATTTGCACGTAGTTCCATTCCTTCACGTGCATGTATAGGTGCCGACGTAGAGGATGCGTTATACTGCTCTCCTTCACTGTTAATGCAGCGTACCACCAGTCTTAAGAGCACTGCCTTTGCCTCACGTGACGTGGGCTCAATCAACTCGGTACTGGGAGTAGAATCCATTTAACTACAAAATCTGACATCAAACTCCAGCAACAATATTGCAGTTACAGTAAACAAAATGAGAATATAGAATTTGATGAATATGGCAAAGGTGTATATCTGGCACAGTGCTTTAGTAAATATTGACAATTACTTCTGTGCAGTCATGTGAAAGAGTAATTTGTAACACTGTGTCATCTTTGCATCACATTAAAAATGCCATCCATCTTTCGGATGAGATGTTAAACCAAGGCCCCGTCTGCTCTCTCAGGTGGGTGTAAAAGATCCCATAGCACTATTTCAAAGAAGAGCAGGGAAGTTCTCCCCAGTGTTCTGGCCAATATTTATCCCTCAACCAACATCACTAAAAACAGATTATCAGATCAATTATTTCATTAAAACAAACCAAAATACTGTGGATGCTTGAAATCCGAAATAACAAAGGAACAAGCTGGAAACGCTCAGCAGGTCAGGCAGCATCTGTGGGGAGAGAAACAGACTTAACATTTCAGGTAGATGACTTTTCGTCAGAGCTGTTTTTATTTAATCTACTTCAGTGCTGTTTGTGAGAGCTTGTTGTGCGCAAATCGGCTGCCCCATTTCCTACATTACAACAATGACTGCACTTCAAAAAGTACTTTATTGGCTGTAGTTGGGGAGTCTTGAGGTCATGAAAGATGCTATATAAATTTAAAAAAGGAAAGACGTGCATTTATAGAACACCTTTCACAACTTCAAGACTTCCCAAAGCACGTTACAGTCAATGAAGTACTCTATTGGCAAGCCCTCTCAGAATCTTTTATGTTTCAATGAGATCACCTCTCATTCTTCTAAACTGCAGAGAGTATAGGCCTAGTCTACTCAATCTCTCCTCATAGGACAACCTTCTCATCCCAGAAATCAGTCTGGTGGACCTTCGTTGCACCCTCTATAGGTAACTATATCCTTCCTTAGGTAAGGAGACCAAAACTGTACACAATACTCCAGATGTGGTCTCACCAAAGCCCTGTACAATTGCAGCAAGACTTCCTTACTCTTGTACTCCAATCCCCATTACAATAAAGGATAACATACCATCAGATTGTAGAATTTAAATGATTTTCTTTTTGTATGCATTTTCTGTTAAGTCAGATTTGTGTGCTGCTTGGCATTGAAGCATATTTAAACCAGGCATCATTTTTGAGTAAATATTGAATGTAATTCAGTTCAGTAGTACATAGGAACAGAAGGACGGCATTCAGCCCCTCAAGCCTGTTCCACCATTCAATTTGAACATGGCTGATCTGTATCTCAACTCCATCTACCCGCCTTGGTTCCATAACCCTTAATACCCTTGCCTAACAAAAATCTATCAATCTCAGTTCTAAAATGTTCAATTAACCCCCAGCCTGAACAGCTTTATGGAAAGAGTTCCAGATTTCCCACTACCCTTTGATCACAATTTCAAGACTTCCCAAAGCACTTTACAGTCAATGAAGTACTCTAGTGGCAAGCCCTCTCAGAATCGTTTATGTTTCAATGAGATCACCTCTCATTCTTCTAAACTGCAGAGAGTATAGGCCTAGTCTACTCAGTCTCTCCTCTTGGACAACCTTCTCATTTGATATCACCCCTGAACGTCCTGGCTCTAATTTTAAGGTTTTGCCCCCTTATTCTGGATTCACCCCACCAGAGGAAATAGTTTCTCTCTATGTACCCTATCAACTCCTTCAATCGTCTTAAACACCTCAATTAAATCACCCCTCAATCTTCTATACTCGAGTGAATACAAGCCCAGTCTATGCAACCTGTCCTCGTAAATTAACCCTTTTAGCCCCAGGTATCGTTCTATGAAATTGGATGTTGAGTTGTTTGAAAGCTAAGAATGTGGTATCTTTTACCAGCCCTATGACAATCGAAGTGGCTGACTGTTTATTATTAGATTGTATGTGACTTGTCATTTAGCATAAGAAAGGTTAATAACTCATTTCCATAGCATTACCTACCCTTGACCAGCTTTGATTATCTATTAGCTGTGTTTCTAGCTTTGGGAAGGACAGGCTTCATCTGCTATTTCATAATGAACACCAGAGAATTAAAGGTCAGGTTGTTAATGGAGCTCTGTATTTCATAATTACCTAGCATTTTTTACTGGATTTAAAAGGAAATGTTGGTAAATGTCACTTTGTTAATTATATTTAATATAATTTCTTAATTAGTTCAGATTTGGGTACACTTTCGCTGATGTTTGCCCTCAAATAATTGTTGGGTTCAGAATGTTATTCTATTCTCTGCTCCTGCCCTCCGATTTGCACTCTGCCTGTCCTGAAGGTACTGACTCTAGGAATAGGAGGGTGGACTCACCAATGTTGCACTCCCAAAGCGTTCAAACTTGACGGGAGTGAAGGTCGGAGATAGGCTAGAATACTGTGCAGCCAAAATTTCAACCCATCCTCTCCAAGTGCAGTTCCCCACTGAGACTGTGGGAGTTGTGTCAGCCTGCCTCTGAGTCAGAAGGTTGTGAGTTCAAGTCCCATTCCAGAGACTGGAATGAGACAAAAATCTAGGCTGTAAGTGCTGCACTGTCAAAAGTGCTGTCCTTTGGATGAAAAGTTAAACTGAGGCCCCGTCTGCCCTCTTGGGTAAAAGATTCCATGGCAATATTTTGAAAAAGAGCAGGGGAGTTATTCCCGGAGTCCTGGCCAATATTTATCCCTTAAACAACAGCACTAAAGCAGATTATCTAGTCATTATCTCATTGCTGTAGTGGGAGTTTGCTGCCACAAATTGGTTGCTGCCTTTCCTACATTACCAATGTGTCTGCACTTCAAAAGTAATTAATTGGCTGTAAAGTGCTTTGGGGTGTCTGGCGGTCATGAAAGGTGCTATATAAAAAGTTCAGCAAAAAAGAAACAAGAATGGAATAATGATGAGTAATCACTTTTCACTGCAAACTACAGGACATGCACTCTGAAGCGTAGCAAGATAACAATCCTCTAAAAGAGCTGGGATTATGTCATAAACTGAGAGATAAAATCGACACCTTATCACAACCACAAGAGACAGAAATTTTGCAAATCTTTCCATTACAATTTTTTTGAAGGCAGGCAGACAATGACATATGACAGACCTACATCACACAATTTGACAAGACTGGCTATTGGAGATTTATTGCACTGACTGATGTAAAGGAGTAACATAATACAGCTTCTGATTGCCATCTAATGGATAAGCACTTGTAAATAGTTTTAGTATTCAAGACCAGTGCTTCAATATTGATTGATCCTAATTAAAGTCAGTAAAGATTTTTTATTAAACCCATTTAATTTAGTTTCTCATCCTCTGCATAACTTGTATGCCAGCAGAGATCGATTCAAATAGCCCATGCATGAGCAGAACTCTCACTAAAGTATGATTCAGATATGCCTTGCAATAATCAAGCAGAGCAAATACGCCATTCAAATGCACTTTGTGACTTCACATACTTGTCAAGTGGGAGATTCCAATGAGATGTTTTGTATATGGAGTAACTGTTGCCAACAACTGGAAGCTGCGCATTAATCTGGAAAGTGATATCGATGATGATTTTATTTTCACAGAGCCCATGAGTCGCAAAGTGAATGACCAAAGAAGATACTTAGGGCTGGATTTTTGGCTGATTTGCAGCCCATTTAGCGCCTTGTGATGCAAAAATGATTTTTTTTGAGGGTTGTAAAATGAGGCATGCAAGATTTTGCACCCGGGCGGAACTTTCACCAATGGTTTTGCGGCGTCGCTAAAATTTACTGCCCCACCGCTGTTTTGACCGTTGGAATGACGTAAATCGTCATGCATCACTGCGCAAGCACTCCGGGCAGAACTTTGGAGCATTTCGCCCGATTTAGCGTCCGCCCGAGAACCCATCCAGAAAAAACAGACGGACCCAGGGTGCGCCAAGCATTAATGGTGCCATGCTGAAAGCGAAGGAGAAAGTCGCAGCTTGAGTGATTAGGAGGATTGGAAGAAGAATGCTGCATTACTGCATGCTTTTGATTGTGAAGTTTATGTGAGTTTCTAGTTTGTTGTATAAAGGATATTTAAGGACATTTTAAAAGATGGGGACCATGCTAGGTTGGGAGCCGTTCATCCTGGCTGCTATATTCATATGGCTTCAAGCTGGAAGAAGGCTTATTGTTGATCATTTGCAACGTAATCTAAGAGGTCGCAGACGTATAGAGAGGAGGCCTTACCCCCCCCCCCCACAAGTTTACAGGGAACATCGCTCATACCTGCAGCTCTCTGCGGCACAGTGTGTTAGAAGGCTGTGCTTCCTAAAAGAAGTGCTGACAGAGATATGCCAGCTCCTGTAGGTAGACCTACAGCCTACCAGCGGCAACAGAACTTCACTGCCCGTCGAAGTGAAGGTGACTGTGGCACTTGCCTTCTATGCCTCCGGCTCCTTTTCAGGCATCAGCAGGAGACATATGCTCCATCTCTCAGCACGCTACACATTGCTGCATTCGCCAGGTGACTAATACACTGTACGCATGCAGAATGGACTTTATAAACTTCCCAATGACCAGGGTGACCCAAAATGTGAGGGCTATAGGTTTTAGACGATTTGCTGGCTTCCCCAAGGTTCAGGGTGCCCTTGACTATACACACATCGCCAAAATTCTCCAAAACTGAAAGTGATTCCATTCCATGAACATACAGATCATCTGCGACCATACTCAGCGCATCATGGCAGTCAATGCCCAATTTCCAGGGAGCATCCATGATGCTTTCATCTTGCGTGAGAGCAGTGTCTCATGCATGTTCCAGCTTCAACCACAAGACCAGAGCTGGATGCTCGGGGACAAAAGTTACGGCCTCGCAACATGGCTCATGACTTCCCTCCGGAAACCTCAGAGAGAAGCCGAGCATCGCTATAATGAGAGCTATGCAGCCTCACACAACATCGTCGAACAGAGCAGCACTTCCGATGCTTGGACCACTCTGGAGGCTGCCTACAATACGCCCCTCAGCAGGTCTCTGAATTCATTGTGGTGTGCTGCATGCTACACAACTTAGCCATCATGAGAGGACAGAATTTGCCAATGGGGATTGCAGAACCACCTCAGGAGAGAGGGGAGGAGGAGAAGGAAGATGATGAAGAGGAACCTGGCGAGGAACCCATGCCACCAGCATCATAGTCAGTCCCTCAAAATCGAGGAAGACTTTCTGCTACTCTAAAAGTGAGTTCTTAGGTGACTGAATAGTCCAATACAGGAATTACAGTCTCTGCCACAGGTGGGACAGACAGTCGTTGAAGGAAAGGGTGGGTGGGACTGGTTTGCCGCACGTTCCTTCCGCTGCCTGCGCTTGTTTTCTGCATGCTTCCAGCGACGAGACTCAAGGTGCTCAGCGCCCTCCCGGATGCATTTCCTCCACTTAGGGCGTCACTGAGGTGTACGAAAGCTTGCCGTGTAGGAGTTTAGAGTAGAGCGCTTGCTTTGGGAGTCTTGCGTCAGGCATGCGAACAATGTGGCCCACCCAATGGAGCTAGTCGAGTGTGGTCAGTACTTCGATGTTGGGGACATTGGCCTGATCGAAAACATTGACATTGGCGCATCTATCCTCCCAGGGGATTTGCAGGATCTGGTGGTATTTCTCCAGCAATTTGAGGTGTCTACTGTATATGGTCCATGTCTCTGAGCCATACAGGAGGGCGAGTATCACTACAGTCCTGTAGACCATAAGCTTGGTGCCAGATTAGAGGGCCTGATCTTCGAACACTCTCTTCCTCAGGCGACCGAAGACTGCGCGAGCGCACTGAGGCAGTGTTGAACCTTGTCGTCGATGTCTGCCCTTGCTGATAGTAGGCTCCCGAGATATGGAAAGTGATCCACGTTGTCCAAGGCCGCGCCGTGGATCTTGATGACTTGGGGGGGGGGGGTCAGGTTGGTGGAGGACCTTTGTCTTATGGGTGTTTAGTGTAAAGCCCATGCTTTCGTATGCATCGGTGAAGATATTGATGATGGCTTGGAGTTCAGCCTCTGAATGTGCGCAGACGCAAGCGTCATCCATGTACTGTAGTTCAACGACAGAGGATGGGACAGTCTTGGATCTGGCCTGGAGGCGACGAAGGTTGAACAGGTTCCCACTGGTTCGATAGTTTAGTTCCACTCCAGCAGGGAGCTTGTTGAGCGTGAGGTGGAGCATAATCGCGCCATAAAGATCATGTCCATTGTGTCCCGTAGTGAACGAAATCCGCACTGTGACTCCGGGAGGAGCTCCTCAGCCACGGGGAGAAGACGGTTGAGGAGGATTCTAGCGATGACTTTCCCAGTGGCCGACAACAGGGAGATTCCTCTGTAATTGCCGCAATCGGATTTGCCCCCTTTTTTAAAGATGGTCACGATTACTGCATCTCTGAGATCTCCCGGCATGCTCTCCTCCTTTCAGATGAGAGAGATGAGGTCATGAATTTGTGCCAATAGTGTCTCTCCACCATACTTTAGTGCCTTAGCGGGGATTCCACCCGCTCCCATTACCTTATTGTTCTTGAGCTGACGGGTGGCCTTTTCTACCTCGTGCAGGGCTGGGGTTTTGCTGAGATGGTGGCGGGTAGCATGCTGCGGGATAGAGTCGAGGACACTCATGTCAAAGGCACAGTCTCGATTAAGGAGATCTTTGAAGTGCTCCTTCCAGCGGGCCCTGACTGCCTCGGTGTCCTTGATGAGTGTTTCCCCGTTCTTGGCCAGCAGTGGGGTGGGGCCTTGGGTGCTTGGGCCATAGGTGGACTTGACTGCGGTGAAGAATCCTCACACATCATGGCTGTCGGCCAGCTGCTGCATCTCCTGTGCTTTCTCCACCCACCATCTATTCTTTAGGACGCGGGTTTTTTGTTGGACTTCGGCCTTAACCGTCTGTAAAGCTGCTTTGCTGCTCCCGAGTTGGGTTGTTGTTTTAGGTTCAGAAACGCCCTGCGCTTGTGATTAATTAGTTCTTGGATCTCCTGGTCATTCTCATCAAACCAGTCCTGGTATTTCCTGGTTGAGTGACCGAGCGTATCTTTGCAGGCACTGGTTATGAGGCCTGGAGGGCAGACCAAGCGCTGTGGGTATTCTGCTTCTCGGGGGGCATCAAGGGTCACCAGGTTAGCAGTGAGGCGCTGGCTGTATAGGGCTCTCTTACCTGGGTCTTTTGAGTGCCCCGGCGTTGATTTTCTTGCGGCACAGCTTCTGCTGCCATCGCTGCTTTGGGGCCATGTTGATGTTTGTGATGGGACGGATTAGGCGGTGGTCCATCCAGTCGTCGTCGGCTCATGTCATGACGCGGGTGATGCGCACATCTTTGCGATCCCTTGCTCAAACGATGACATAGTCAAGCAGGTGCCAATGCTTGGAGCGAGGGTGATGACAATGTCGTGTTCTAGGCATTTTGTCAGGAGCAGGATACCATTGGAGTTGGTTTTCCCTACCCACTCTCTGCCAATCACGCCTCCCCAGAGGGCTGTGTCCCTGAAATCGCCAAGGAGGATCAGTTTGTCATCAGTAGGGACGTGGGACAGAGATTGTTCGAGGCTGGAGTAAAATCCCTCTTTGACCTCATCTGTTGAGTTAAGTGTTGGGGCGTACGCACTGCTTAACTATGGCGCACTGGTTCTGGGATAAGATGAGCCGGAGAGTTATGAGACGTTTGCTAATCCCGCAGGGGGAGTCTCTGAGGCTGTTGACCAGTTCATTCTTGATGGCGAAACCGGCTCCTTGGAGGCGGCGTTCTTCCTCTGGTTTGCCTTTCCAGAAGAAGGTGTAACCTTCACCTTGTTCTTTGAGCTGGCCTTCCCCTGCCCGCCGGGGCTGGCTTAGGGTGGCGATGTCGACATCGAAGCGTCTTAAGTTCCCGGGCAACGATGGCGGTGTGGCGTTCCAGTCTGTCACTGTTGGAGTTGCCCATGCCACCACCACAACCACAGAGGAGGCATCGTGGAGATTTCGCCACTGCAAAAGCCTTAAGTCAGCAGCTCATAATTGAAGGCTTTGCTTGAAGAGTGAATGGCACGTTTGACCTTTGCCTGGCCACTCTGTCCCACCATGTTGACTATTCCCCCTCTTATTCTGCAAATGGGACACTACACAGAAATGGTTACTGTAAAGAAAATACGTATTGAACATTGTAACATTGTAAACTTTGTAACCTTCATTGTGAGACTTAAATAAAATGAGCTGCATCCAGCAGTGTGATAATTCAACAATATTATCGGAACATAATGCGGCATCAAGCATCAACAACGTAATCCAGTGTGATACTGTAACATAATGATACTGTAACATAAAACATACGATGCATCCAGCATCAACAAAATAATCCAGCAACATCAATTCCTGCCCCATTATTTTTTTCCACCGTCTTTTGCCCCCCTTCCCTTCACCACCCATCCTTGCCTGCTGCTCTTAATCAAAAGTGGTACCAAGATGGCGTGCAGTCACGCTGCCAGAGCATTGCTGTGTTAGGGGGAGAGGCGGCTTCTGGGGACGCACTGGATCAGCCCGTGCGTGGAAGGCCCAGCTTCTGACTGGCTAGCCTCTTTATCGACATCGCCAGTCACAGGTGGTTTGGGTGACAACTTGGTTGGTTGGCGACTGAGTGGGGGAAGATGGAATGCTGTCATCTGGAGGAATGACACCACCTCCCATATCCCTGGAGCCACTCTGTCACCGACGGGGCTGGTCCCTAGCAACCAGAGAAGCTTGCTGGCCTGCTTCAGAACCATCACTTCCCCGTGTGACAGTGGGGAACACAGAGTATGGAGGCAGGCATGGACTGCAGAACCTGCCCAAGCTGAAGCAGAGCTTGTGCCTGAGGTGCGCCAAATTCTGCTAGGGCTCGCACCACACTCTCCGTGACTCCAGTGTCAATAAGATCATGGATGATCTTTGACCTCAACTCCACTTTCCTGTACTATTCCCAAATCTTGATTCTCTTAATATCCAAAAATCTATCGATTTCTGTCTTGAATATACTCAAAGACTGAGGGTCCACAGCCCTCTCACCACCCTCTGAGTAAAGAAGTTTCTCCTCATCTCAGTCCTAAATGGCTGACCACTTATTCTGAGACTCTGAACCCTGGTTCTTTACTCCCAAGCCAGAGGAAACATAAGAACATAAGAAATAGGAGCAGGAGTAGGCCATTTGGCCCCTCAAACCTGCTCCGCCATTCAATAAGATCATGGCTGATCTGATCATGGACACAGCTCTGCTTCCCCGCCCGCTCCCCATAACCCCTTATCCCCTTATCATTTAAGAAACTATCTAATTCTGTCTTAAATTTATTCAATGTCCCAGCTTCCACAGCTCTCTGAGGCAGCAAATTCCACAGATTTATAACCCTCAGAGAAGAAATTTCTCCTCATCTCTGTTTTAAATGGGCGACCCCTTATTCTAAGATCATGCCCTCTAGTTCTAGTTTCCCCCATCAGTGGAAACATCCTCTCTGCATCCACCTTGTCAAGCCCCCTCATAATCTTATACATTTCGATAAGATCACCTCTCATTCTTCTGAACTCCAGTGAGTAGAGACCCAACCTACTCAACCTTTCCTCATAAGTCAACCCCCTCATCCCCGGAATCAACCTAGTGAACCTTCTCTGAACTGCCTCCAAAGCAAGTATATCCTTTCGTAACTATGGAAACCAAAACTGCACGCAGTATTCCAGGTGTGGCCTCACCAATACCTTGTATAGCTGTAGCAAGACTTCCCTGCTTTTAAACTCCATCCCCTTTGCAATAAAGGCCAAGATACCATTGGCCTTCCTGATCACTTGCTGTACCTGCATACTATCCTTTTGTGTTTCATGCACAAGTACCTCCAGGTCCGCTGTACTGTGTCACTTTGCAATCTTTCTCCATTTAAATAATAACTTGCTCTTTGATTTTTTCTGCCAAATTGCATGACCTCACACTTTCCAACATTATACTCCATCTGCCAGATTTTTGCCCACTCACTTAGCCTGTCTATGTCCTTTTGCAGATTTCTTTGTGTCTCCTCACACATTGCTTTTCCTCCCTTCTTTGTATCATCAGCAAACTTGGCTACATTACACTCAGTCCCTTCTTCCAAGTCGTTAATATAGATTGTAAATAGTTGGGGTCCCAGCACTGATCCCTGCGGCACCCCACTAGTTACTGGTTGCCAACCAGAGAATGAACCATTTATCCCGACTCTCTGTTCTCTGTTAGTTAGCCAATCCTCTACCCATGCTAATATATTACCCCCAACCCCGTGAACTTTTATCTTGTGCAGTATTCTCTTTTGTGGCACCTTGTCAAATACCTTCTGGAAATCCAAATATACCACATCCACTGGTTCCCCTTTATCCACCCTGTTCATTACATCCTCAAAGAACTCCAGCAAATTGTCAAAAATGACTTCCCCTTCATAAATCCATGCTGACTCTACCTGACCGAATTTTGCTTTTCCAAATGTCCTGCTACTGCTTCTTTAATAATGGACTCCAACATTTTCCCACCACAGATGTTAGGCTAACTGGTCTACAGTTTCCTGCTTTTTGTCTGCCTCCTTTTTTAAATAGGGGCGTTACATTTGCAGTTTTCCAATCTGCTGGGACCTCCCCAGAATCCATGGAATTTTGGTAAATTAGAACCAATGCAGCCACAATCCCTGCCACTACTTTTCTTATGCTATATTCTCACCTAGCTTTGTATCATCAGCAAACTTGAATATATTACATTTGGTCCCCTCATCCAAATTATTGATATAGATTGTGAATAGCTGAGGCCCAAGCACAGATCCTTGCGGCCCTCCACTTTTGGCTCGTTTGGAGCATAAACACCGGCAGAGACCAGTTGGGCCGGATGATCTGTTTCTGTGCTGTACATTCTGTGTAAGCTTTGTCAATCGGCTTCTGACCTTAATGTATACCTGTGCTTAAAGAGGACGATGTTTTTGCTTGTTTCAGGTAACTATGAAGATCACTGCAATGTCACCGTCTGGATTCTGGCAAAGTAGGCGGAATCGTTATGACCTGTTAGTGACTTCACTTGGTGTAATATGGGTGGTATTGCACTTTGCTTTGCTTGTAAGTAATCTAGCACTTCACTGATGCCCATTTTATGCTGTAAATTAAAAGGAGCGGTATCACTAATGGGCGGAGATTAATTAGGGTCGGTTCAGTTCTTGAAATAGCTGATTTTGATCTTTCCCATTTCTACTACTGTCTCGTTGGCTGCTGGGAAACTGCAGGCAATGCAATTTTCTTGCGAATGTGACAAGTCTGGCAATAGAGCCCCGAGGCCTGTGGCTTTCCCCTCTCTAGACCTAGCCACACATTTGGGGAACACATCGTGCATGGGGAATGTAGGGTATACGAGAGAAATGAGCATAGTCTAGTGTTTCTAATTGAATTCTGGGCTCCTGCCCTGCCTCTAGAGCCTGTTTACCTATTCTGTGTATAGTTTGGTCTGCTCCATTTAGAGGATGCACAGAAAGGCAAGGCATCATCTCACAGTCTGTTTCAAGTGACAAATAACTGCATTCTTCTGAAATTTCTAATGGGGGCACATGCGTGGATGAGCAATTCTCTTTTAGCTAAGACACAAACAGGGTACACCTGCTGTTATATCTCATTTCAGAAGGGGATTTCACAACAGATATAATGAATATGGTTACACCCGGGGTTCCACAAACTGGAACAAAGAGTTGTGCAGCGTCAGACAAGGAGAGGATATAGGCGGGTGCTTAAGAACATAAGAAATAGGAGCTGAATGAGGCCATTTCGCCCTTCGAGCCTGCTCCGTCATTCAACAAGATCTGGCTAAATAGGTTTGTGCAAATAATTGCAGGTTGACAAGACCATAGACAAAGTAAGCAGAGCACTGGGATTCATTTCCAGAGGATAGAATTGAAAAGCAGAGCGGTTATGTTAAACGTGTATAAAACCTTGGTTGGACCACACTGGAACTACTGTGCACAGTTCTGGTCTCCATATTATAAAAAGGATATCGAGTCACCGGGGTAAGTGCAACAAAGATTCACAAGGATGATACTAGGAGTTCTGCTGAAAGGTCATTGACCTGAAACATTAACTCTGTTTCTCTCCTCACAGATGCTGCCTGACTTGCTGAATATTTCCAGCATTTTCTGTTTTTATTTCATATTTACAGCATCTGCAGTATTTTGCTTTTGTAATAAATTTAAAGTAATTGGTAGAAGGATTAGAGGTGAGTTGAGGAGAAATGTTTTCACCCAGTGTGAGATGGGGTCTGGAACTCGCTGCCTTAAAGGGTGGTAGAGGCAGAAACCCTCATCACAGTTAAGAAGTACTTGTCTATGCACTTGAAGTGCCATAACCCACAGGGCTACGGACCAAGAGCTGGAAAGTGGGATTAGGCTGGATAGCTCTTTTTCGGCCGGCACAGACACTATGCGCAGAATAGCCTTCTATACCGTAAATTTCTGAATCTCTGATACCTGAACTGAAAGGTTATACCTATCAAAAAAGATTGAATAGGCTGGGGTTCTTTTCTCTAGAAAAGCAAAGGCTGAGGGATGACCTGATAGACATTTTTTAAATTATGAAGGGGTTAGATAGGGTAGATGCACCACAGGGAGTAGTTGAGATGCATAACATAGATACATTTAAGGGGAAGCTAGATAAACACATAATGGAGAAAGGAATGAAAGGATATGCTGATAGGGTGAGATGAAGTAGGATGGGAAGAGGCTCTGGTGAAGCATAAACACCGGCACGGACCAGTTGGGCCGAATGGCCTGTTTCTGTGCTGTAAACTCACTAAGTTTCCACAAGCTATTCAATGTATTTATTATTAATTTACAGAATGAATACACGTATATGATGGGTGCCTGTGTAATTGTGTTCAGGTTCTTTTCCATTTGTGGAAAGCACGTGAGTACGCACGCAACCTAAATTAGCAGCAACGCAATTGATCGGAGGAAGTGCTGCATTTGGTGATTGCGATGAAGTTGATGTACAGCTGCATGTCTTCATGTTACCTGTGCTGTAACACATGCTGTGTCTCGTGCTCTTTGTTAATGACATCCTGTGTGAAGTGAATAATGGTGTAACACGCTTTATGTCCATTCATTACATTCATTTGTGTTTTTTTGTTTGCTTTGATGTGTTCTCGATTCCCCGAGTGCCCACAGCAAGATGTCACGGCGCGGGTTTGATCTGTTCCATCGTTACCGGTGACCAGGCTGGGCAGGGATTTGATCTCTTCAAGGAGTTGAGCCATTCCCATATCAGGTCCATTTCTTAGACAAGTTTAGGTCATCGCACAGCAAAAACAAATGTTTAAAAATAAAACCTTTCCTTCCTATTACACAGAAATGTATCGTAAGAGTCGAATTTACCTATAAAGTAATATCTTTCGCTCGGAAGTTTTTCTGCATTTAATCCATTAGGTAACAAAGCGTTTACATTGCAAGGACTATTACTCGTAGAATGACTTGCAGAAAGTGTAGAGATTGAAGTTTGGAGCTTTTATTTTGTAAACAAGTAGAGACTTTCACAAAAGGATGTTTACAATATTATGAACCAGTAGTTTGGATTGCTTTGGTGCAGTCAAGTGAAGTGCAAATGCTTTGCTTTCTGGTTGCAGGTGACACTGAAGATGTTGCTGCTAACAGTGGTTGTCAGCATGTACAAGAGTTTTTTCATTATTGTGGGGATGTTCCTGCTGCTTATCTGTTACGCTTTTGCTGGAGTTGTTCTGTTTGGAACTGTCAAATACGGAGAAAACATCAACAGGTTTGTCATTTTGTAAAATTCATTCACGGGATGTAAGCGTCATTGGCAAGACCGGCATTTATTGCCCATCCCTCGTTAAAAGAAAAAAGAAAGATTTGCATTTATCTAGCACCTTTCACGACCACCGGACATCCCAAAGCGCTTTACAGATAATTAACTATTTTTGAAGTGTAGTCACTGTTGTAATGTGGGAAACGCGGCAGCCAAATCACGCACAGCAAGCTCCCACAAACAGCAATGTGATAATGACCAGATCATCTGTTTTTAGTGATGTTGATTGAGGGATAAATATTGGCCCAGGATACCTGCTCTTCCTCAAAATAGTGCTATGGGATGTTTTACGTCCACCTGGGAGAGCAGATGGGGCCTCAGTTTAATGTCTCCTCCGAAAGTTGGCACATCCGACAGTGCAGCACTCTCTCAGCACGGCACTGGAATGTCAGTCTAGATTTATGTGCTCAAGTACCTAGAGTGGGACTTGAACCCACAACCTTCTGAGTCAGAAGCGAGTGTGCTACCCACTAAGCCACAGCTGCCTCCCAAGAGAAGGTGGTAATAAGCTGTCTTCTTGACAACTGAGTGGCTTGCTAGGCCATTTCAGAGGGCAATTAAGAGTCAACCACATTGCTGTGAGTCTGGAGTCACCCAGACCGGGTAAGGATGGCAGATATCCAGGTTTTATACAACAATCCAGTAGTTTCATGGGCACCTTTACTGATACTTTTATTCCAGATTTATTTCATTAACTGAATTTAAATTCCCCAGCTGCGTGGTGGGATTTGAACTCGCATCGCTGGATTATTAGTCCAGGCCTCTGGATTCCTGTCCAGTAACATTACCACCATGCTACCATTCCTGTAAACGGTGCCCTGAAACTTTCTGGTAAATGTCACTTCAGTCCATAGCAGTGAGAATTATTTGAGTGTGTCGTGCGCTTCGTGTGGAGATCGCCGTAGAAGTGTCCTGTGAGAACTCACAAAGCAGCACGGGGGTCATCGATGGTACCCTGGACCTTGGGGACAGACTGCAGCCCCGTAAAACTGGGTGACACCTTGCACTATATGCAAACTTCAGCTCATCCAAAACTCTGCTGCCCCGTATCCTAATTTGCTCCAAGTCCTGTTCACCCATCACCCCTGTGCTCGCTGACCTACATTGGCTCCGGTCCGCAACACTTCAATTTTAAAATTCTCATCCTTGTGTTCAAATCCCTCCATGGCCTCGCCCCTCTCTCTATCTCTGTAACCTCTTCCAGCCCCACAATCCCCGGCGATATCTGCGCTCCACCAATTTGGCCTTTTGAACATCCCCGATTTTCATCGCTTCAGCATTGGTGGCCGTGCCTTCAGTTGCCTGGGCCCCAAGCTCTGGAATTCCCTCCCTAAACATGTCCGCCTCTCTTCCTCTCTTATCTCCTTTAAGATGCTCCTTAAAACCTACCTCTTTGATCAAGCTTTTGGTCATCTGCCCTAATGTTTTCTTATGTGGCTCGGTGACAGACTGTGTCTGATAATCGCTCCTGTGAAGTGCCTTGGGATACTTTACCACATTGAAGGCACGATATAAATACAAGGTATTGTTGACTGTGTCTCACTGCTGCCTCACCATGTAGCCGAATTTGATGAATTCCCCCAGCTCTCCCGCGAAGGGTGTCAATCACCTGTCGAATGCTTGCCCCTATTGAAACCTGACTGGTATCAGAGAGACCGCCCATGGTTGCCTGAGATAAGTGTTTATTGCGACGATCACCTTCAGAGCCGCAGAGTGGGCACAGATGACCAAGACTACAGGCCCTAATGCAGCAGAAAGAATAAAGTCTCGATTTATATAGCACCTTGCACAACGTCCCTAAAGTACTTTACAGCCAATGAAGTATTTTTGAAGAAAAAACAGCAAATGCTGGAAACACTCAGCAGGTCAGGCAGCATCTATGGAGAGAGAAACAGAGTTAACGTTTCAGGTCGGTGACCTTTCGTCAGAACTGGAAGAAGTTAGAGATGTCACAGGCTTTAAGCAAGTGCAGGGACTGGAAAAGGGGGAGGGAATGCATGAATAAAAGGGTAGGTCTGTGATAGGGTGGAGGGCAGGAGGGATTAAATGACAAAAGGGAGGATGGTACAAGGCAAATGGCAGTAGTAATGGGACAAGTAAAGAAACAAAAGATGAGTCTTGAAGAGGTGTAAATGGGAATGACCGAATCATCAACAGCTGACGTCTGGAAAAAATATGAGCAGCAGTCACAATCTGAAATTGTTGAACTCAATGTTGAGTCCGGAAGGCTGTAAAGTGCCTAATCGAAAGATGAGGTGCTGTTCCTCGAGCATACATTGAGCTTTGTTGGAACAGTGTAGGAGACCAAGGACAGAGATATCAGAGTGGGAGTGGAGTGGAGAATTATAGTGACAGGCTACCGGAAGCTCAGGGTCACGCTTGTGGACTGAACGGAGGTGTTCTGCAAAGTGGTCACTCAATCTATGCTTGGTCTCCCCAATGTAGAGAAGACCACATCATGAGCAGCGAATACAGTATACTAAATTAAAAGAAGTACAAGTAAATCGCTGTTTCACCTGGAAGGAGTATTTGGGGCCCTGGACAGTGGGAAGGGAGGAGGTAAAAGGACAGGTATTGCCTCTCCTACGTTTGCATGGGAAGATGCCGTGGGAAGGAAAGGGACTGTTGGGGGTGATTGAGGAACGGACCAGGGTGTCACAGAGAGAGCGGTCCCTTCGGAATGCTGAGAGGAGGGGAGGGGAGGGGAAGGGAAGATGTGATTGGTGGGTTCACGCTGGAAGTGGCGGGAATGGCGGAGGATGATCTGTTGAACGTGGAGGCTGATGGGGTGAAAGGGGAACCCTGTCATGATTTGGGGAGGGAAAGGGATACTTTTGAAATATGGTCACTGTTGTAATGTAGGAAACATGGCAGCTTATTTACGCACATCAAGCTCCCACAAACAGCAATGAGATAAATGATCAGATAATCTGTTTTTAGTGATGTTGATTGAGGGTTAACTATTGGCCAGAACACCAGGTTAGAACTCCTTTGCTCTTCTTCGAAATAGTGCCATGGGATCTTTTATGTTCACCTGAGAGAGCAGACGGGGCCTCAGTTTAATGTCCACTACAAGATGGCACCTCCGACAGTGCAGCACTCCTTCAGTACTGTACTGGGAGCATCATCCTAGATTTATGTGCTCAAGTCTCTGGAGTGGAACTTGAACCCACGGCCTACTGACTCAGAGGCGAGAAATTGACAGGTTTAAATCAGCCACCCATTTTAAACCCTGTCCACTTTACTTTCCATTGAAGTCACAGTAATTTATTTCAATACTGTTTTGATGTTTGCAGTAAAAAGACAGTTTATAGATATATACATTTATTTCATTAGTATATTTATAGTTTATACTAGACAGTGAACGATGCATATACTGACTAGTGGATAACTAAATATTAGGAAAGTATTTACAGTAGTGATGCTGGTGATGTGATCTGCAAGACTGCATTTCGCAGAAAAATAAAATAATTATTATACATAACCAGGGGTGACAGTCTCAGGAGAAGTCTCAGTTTAAGACTGACATGAGGAGAAATGTCTTCGCTCGGAGTGTTGTGAATCTTTGGAATTCTCTACCCCAGAGGACTGTGGATGCTGACTCATTGAGTATATTCAAGACAGAGGTTGATAGATTTTTGGACTTCAGGGGAATCAAGAGATATGGGGATCGGGCGGGAAAGTGGAGTTGGGGTGGAAGATCAGCCATGATCTCATTGAATGGCGGAGCAGGCTCGAGGGGCTGAATAGCCTACTCCTGCTCCTCATCCTTATGTTCATATTTTAGACCGAGAAATTACCCTTAAGATCTAACTGCTTAAATTGGCTAGGTGGTGCTGACTGCTTTCAGGGTTTGATTGCGAGAGGTGATCGATTTCTTAGTTCATCAGTTTAATTGCTCTCTTGATGACTATAAAGATTGGTCCTCTTGTTTCCCTTGCAGACATGCAAATTTCTCCTCTGCTGGTAAAGCCATCACGGTCCTATTCCGCATTGTTACAGGGGAAGACTGGAATAAGATTATGCATGACTGCATGGTGAGTACAGTACCCGCACCTGGCATCGACCCCCACAGCCTCACCATTGCCCACAGCCAAGGCAGAGGGCCTTCCCGGGAGCACCATTACCTCGGGGGTTGCACAGGACAGATTCACCAGAATGAAACCTCGGGCAAAAAAAGTTAAATCATAAGGGCAAGTTGCACAGACTAGGCTTGTATTCCCGCAAATACAGAAGATTAACAGGTGATCTAATTGAGATGTTTAAGATGGTTACAGGATTCTATAGGGTAGATAGAGAGAAGCTATTTCCTCCGATGGGAGAGTCCAGAACAAAATGGCATAACCTTAAAATTAGAGCTAGGCCGTTCAGGATGTCAGGAAGTACTTCACACAAAGGGTCATGAAAATCTGGAACTGTCTTCCCCAAAAAGTTGTTGAGGCTGGGGGTCAATTGAAAATGTCAAAACTGAGATTAATGGACTTTTGTTGTGTAAGGGTATACAAGGATACGGAACCAAGGTGGGGAGTTGAGATATTGACCAGCCATGATCTACTAGAATGGTGGAACAGGGTCGAGGGGCTGAATGGCCTCCTCCTATTCCTATGTTTTCTCATATGGTGAACTGCCTTCTTTGTTGGATCCCACCACCCCTAGTTTCATCACATGATCTCCTGCCTCCAATGATTTTTATAACTAATAAACAAAAGTATTGAAAGAAAATGGGAGAAAGGCACAATTATTATTTAATGCCCACAGTGATCTTTCTCTCTGGGATTTGCTCGTAGCAGTGTATGTGAGATTAACCTTTAATTCCTGGAGATTCCGCCCCATCTGGGCTATTAATTTTTTTAATTAATCCGTGGGATGTGGGTGTCACTGGCAATTGCCAGCATTTATTGCCCAACCTTAATTGTCCCTTGAGAAGGTGATGGTGAGCCGCCACCTTGAACCGCTGCAGTCCGTGTGGTGAAGGTTCTCCCACAGTGCTGTTAGTGAGAGAATTCCAGGATTTTGACCCAGCGACGATATATTTCCAAGTCAGGATGGTGTGTAACTTAGAGGGGAACTTCGAGGTGGTAGTGTTCCCATGCACCTGCTGCCCTTGTCCTTCTAGGTCGTGGGTTTGGGAGGCGCTGCCGAAGAAGCCGGTGCATTCTTACAGTTTTTCTGATATCTCTTGTGCAGGTTCAACCACCTTCCTGTACTCCTGACGATGAGAATTACTGGGAGACAGACTGCGGGAACTATGCAGGAGCACTGATGTATTTCTGTTCATTTTATGTCATCATTGCGTATATAATGTTAAATCTACTTGTTGGTAAGTAAGCCTGATTTTATCTTTGAAACCCGGAGAAAATAGTTTAATGAACAATAATGGCCCAGAATTTTGCTGGAGCAGGGCATCTCATGATGTGCGCCATTAGTTAGACTTTTCCCACACCCTTCAGCTCAAACCTTTTTTGCGCTATAACTTACTGGAAGTTTGAGCTGATAACGGCGCGATGAGGGTAATGGGGCATCTGGGACCTCAGTGAGCGACAGGACCAACAGTCTATAGTGCGTTGGTGAGCAACGATATTGGCTCAGAGGATCAGGATGTTTAATCAGTTTGGGTGGAGATAAGGAATAATAAAGGAAAAAAGTCACTGGTGGACATACTCTATAGGCCCCCTAACAGTTGCAACATTTTTGGACTGAGTATAAATCAAGAAATAATGGAGGCTTGTAATAAAGGAACGGCAATAATCATGGGCGATTTTAACCTTCATATTGATAGGACAAAGCAAATTGGCCAGGGTAGCCTTGAGGAAGAGTTCATAGAGTGTATCCGGGATAGTTTCCTTGAACAGTATGTTGCGGAACCAACTAGGGAGCAGGCTATCTTAGATCTGGTACTGTGTAATGAGGCTGGATTAATAAATGATCTCGTAGTAAAGAATCCTCAAGGAATGAGTGACCATTATTTCAAATTCAGTTGGAGGAGAGACAATTGATTCTCAAACCAGGGTCCTATGCTTAAATAAAGATATGAGGGCAGAGCTGGTTAAAGTGGACTGGGAAAATAGACTAAAGTATGGGATGGTTGATGAGCAGTGGCAGACATTTAAGGAGATATTTCATAACTCGTAACAAAAATATATCCCAATGAGAAGGAAAGACTGTAAGAGAAGGGATAACCATCCGTGGCTAACTAAGGAAATAAGGGAGGATATCAAATTGAAGACAAGGGCATACAATGTAGCCAAGACTAGTAGGAGGCCAGAGGATTGGGAAATTTTTAAAAGCCAGCAAAGACCGACTAAAAAAATGATAGCGAGGGAAGATAGATTATGAAAGTAAACTAGCACGAAATATAAAAACAGATAGTAAGATTTCTACAGGTACCTAAAAAGGAAAAGAGTGGCTAAAGTAAATGTTGGTCCCCTAGAGAATGAGACTGGGGAATTAATAATGGCGAACAGGGAAATGGCAGAGACGTGAACAAATATTTTGTATCGATTTTCATGGTAGAAGATACTAAAAACATCCCAATAGTGGACAATGAAGGGGCTATAGGGAGGGAGGAACTTAATACAATCACTATCACTAATGAAGTAGTACTTGGTAAAATAATGGGACTAAAGGTGGTCAAGTCCCCTGGACATGATGGCTTGCATCCTAGGGTCTTAAAAGAAGTAGCTGCAGAGATAGTGGGTGCATTGGTTATAATCTACCAAAATTCCCTGGATTCTGGGGCAGTCCCAGTGGATTGGAAAACTGCAAATGTAACGCCCCTATTTAAAAAAGGAGGCATACAAAAAGCAGGAAACTATAGACCTCTTAGCCTAACATCTGTTGTTGGGAAAATGCTGGAGTCCATTATTAAAGAAGCAGTAGTGGGACATTTGGAAAAACATGATTCAATTAAGCAGAGTCAGCATGGTTTTATAAAAGAGAAATCATGTTTGACAAATTTGCTGGAGTTCTTTGACGATGTAACGAGCAGGGTGGATAAGGGGGAACCATTGGATGTAGTGTATTTGGATTTCCAGAAGGCATCGATAAGGTGCCACATAAGAGGAAACTGCACAAGGTTAAAGCTCATGGGATTGGGGGTAATATATTAGCATGGATAGAGAATTAGCTAACGAATAGAAAACAGAGAGAGAGTCAGGATAAATGGGTCATTTTCCGGTTGGCAAACAGTGATTAGTGGGGTGCCGCAGGGATTGGTGCTGGGTCCTCAACTATTTACAATCTATATTAATGAATTGGATGAAGGGACCAAGTATAATGTAGCCAAGTTTGCTGATGATACAAAGCTGGGTGGGAAAGCAAATTGTGAGAAGGACACAAATAATCTGCAATGGTAAGGCCACACTTGAAATACTGCATACAGTTTTGGTCTCCGTATTTAAGGAAGGATATACTTGCAGTGGAGGTTTTTCAGAGAAGGTTCACTAGGTTGATTCCGGAGATTAGGGGGTTGACTTATGAAGGTAGGTTGAGTAGGTTGGGCCTATACACATTGGAGTTCAAAATAATGAGAGGTGATCTTGTTAAAACATATAAGATGATGAGGGGGCTCGACAAGGTGGATGCAGAGAGGATATTTCCACTCATGGGGAAACTAAAACTAGTCTCAGAATGAGGGGCCGCCCATTTAAAACTGAGATGAGGAGGAATTTCTTCTCTCAGAGTGTTGTAAATCTGTGGAATTCGCTGCCCCAGAGAGCTGTGGGGGCTGGGTCATTGAATATATTTAAGGCGGAGATAGATAGATTTTTGAGCGATAAGGGAGTAAAGGGTTATGGGGAGCGGGCAGGGAAGTGGAGCTGAGTCCATGATCAGATCAGCCATGATTTTATTAAATGGCAGAGCAGGCTCGAAGGGTCAGGTGGCCTATTCCTGTTCCTATTTTTTATGTTCTTATGTTCTATCTCTTTAAACCGTGAGATTTAAGGATTGAGAAAGAAACAGAGGAATGACGGAGAAGGAAATAGGGTGAATTAGTCACATCAGGTACGGAAAGGAAAATAAAGGGAGGGAAAGAAAGATTGATTGAAGAATGAGAGAGAAAAAAGAGACAGAAAGGAAAAGTATGAAAAGAATTTTAAAATGTTAAATGTAAAAAATCTCTAAACAATTTACTATCTGTTGGAATGAGACTCCTCAGTTTAAATTATTTCCTTTCTGGGCCGGAGTGATTGCGTGGCATTTGAGGAACATGATACTGGCCCGTCCCCAGATTGAATTAATCACCGCAGTGAGTTTCCGCCAATTGCGCCCATTTGTGGGCCTTCGAGGAGGCTCTTAAAATTAAGCTTCATTTTTAGGCGCAAGGGCACTAATAGGCACCTTTTAAAAGCTTTTAAATATTAAAAAATATTTAATTTACTCAGAAACTGACTGGTGTACACCAATGAAATGTTTCATTGTAGGTTTTTGAAGTCATTTTCAATTGTTTTATGTCAGGTTACCAACAGGTGGTGGAGTGACACTGTGATTAAAAATGCTTATTTTTTGTGATAAACCTATTGTCAGCTGCATTAATCGGACTGCACCAGGTTAGCGCTCTTAAATATATCAAGGAATACTATTTATTGCAAAATAACCGATCACGTTCTAAAACGCTGCCCGCTTGCACTGATTCATGGATGATCTTGCGTTTCTGATTAAGCACCATGGGGCTAGATTTTCCATTATTTTTGCATGCATAACACCCACTTGACATCCATTTTAACGCTGAAATGAGGTGTAACGCCCAGATATCGCCCATTTAGCCACAAAATGGAAACTGACGCCCATTTTTCAGACACTTATCGCCGAGCGTTACATTCGGCAAGTACGTATTGCTGGGAAAAAATAATACCACCAGCCCACTTTTTTGGGGCGGAATCATCAGAATAGATGAAACCAAGGCCCATAATATCGGCCAGTGTTACTTTCCGCACGTAATTAACGCCGAGATTCAATAATACCGACCGCCCACTTTTTTTTGTCGTAAAGATCAAATTTGCCGAAACTAGCGCCCAATATATTGCCGAGCGTCACTTTCAGCACCTCGCACACATCTCGTCCACAATATCGCTCGCCCAAAACACTGCTCTGAAAAAGTGGAACTGTTCTGAACTAATCACAGCGGTGTGGACGCCATTTTGCAAATTGCAGGTTGCTTCATTGAAAAGGCTGCTTCAACTTCGGCGGAGTTTGGATTGACTCTGGAGTTCTTCTCAGGTGAAGTGACAATCTGAACAGACACCTTTTCAAACTGTGGACGATTGGGTTTTATTGTAGGTTCTTTTAGTGTGGAAATTTATTGCTTGTGAACAATCGGCATTATACTTTTATTAGAGTGGGGCCAGCCATTTCTCGATTACTACGCAGATGCTGCAGATTGCAAATGGCACAACATCTAATGCACAGTGTTATGTGCCCAATCTAAGACGTGCCAGACTGAGGAGGAGGTCCAGACCATACACACCCCGCAATTATAGGGAGAAGCGGTTTTACCTCGACTTATCCGAGAACCCCTGCCTTCAGAGACTGCGCTTCCACAAAGTGGTTATCAGTGAGATATGCCAGCTCATCAGGGCAGATCTGCAGCCTCCCAGCACCTTCAGGACATCACTGTCCGTCGAGGTCAAGGTCACCGCGGCACTGTTGTTCTACACGTCTGGTTCCTTTCAGGCCTCCGCGGTCGACATTTCCCCTCTGTCTCATCATGCCATACATCGCTGCATTTGACAGGTCACAGAGGCCCTGTATGCATGTAAAATGGACTTTATCAGCTTCCCTATGACCACAGAGGCTCAGACTGATAGGGCTGGAGCATTCTACCGCATTGCTAAGTTCCCCAAGGTGCAGGGAGCAATATAGTTCACTCACATCGCCATGCGGGCACCTTCTCAGGATCCAGAGGCTTTTCGTAACAGAAAAGGATTTCACTCCCTGAAGGTCCAATTAGTTGACGACCACAACCAGATAATTATGGCAGTGAATGCCAAATGTCCGGGCAGCTTCAATAAGGCTCACATCCTGCGTGAGAGCGCTGTGTCTGACATGTTTACCAGTCAGCCACAAGGACAATGCTGGATGCTTGGTGACAAACGATATGGCCTAGCCACCTGGCTGATGACCCCCCTGCGTGACATCCACACCGAGGCCAAGAAGTGATACAACGAGAACCACAGAGCCACAAGCAATGTGGTCCAGAAAACAATTAGTGTGTTTAAGCAGCGCTTTAGATGCCTGGAGCACTCAAGAGGGGAGCTACAATACAACCCTGATCAGATAACTCAATTCGTGGTGGTGTGCTCCATGCTGCACAACCTGGCTATCAGGAGGGGAGAAGAATTGCCAGAAGGGACTGATGGTTCACCTGAGGAGAGAGAGGAAGAGGAGGACGAGGGACTGGACGCTGATCTCGGGCCAGACAATCAGGCTGACGATGCAACCATGCCCATGCCCCCCTCCAGTCCGCAGGAAAGGGCCCGTGGTGGCTACATAGCTGCAAGACTCTTACGTCAGCAGCTCATAAATAAGCTATTTGCCTGAAAGAACGTTGCTGTTATTGACAAAGCTGACACACTGCTGTGTGTGTGCAGCTCACACATCAATGGTGGGCATCACCTTGGTGCCAGTTAAAGTTTGTTGATTCAAATTAAGTGTAATTACATCCTTTCATGTTAAGGAATCAGCAGTGTGTAACGGTCCAGCTATCTTAGGCAATACGCAACAGGTTATGTTGAATAAAAAACATTTAATACGACCATTGGTCTGAAATTATAAGTATCACGGGCAAAAACACCCTATCCCCACCCCACTTTTTTGAACATTGACATCAATCAAATGGTCAACATGTCCAGCAACACAGAACACAAATGCAAACCAACAGAGTGCCCCCCTCCCCCCATACATTACAACAAATTGCATACATCGAGATGGAGATATAACAAAACCATCACCTACGGACATGCACCTCACTTTCCTTCACCCCTCCCCTTCTTCTCCCCATCTCTACCCCTTTCCCTCCTTGCTCCACGCCGCCTGGCCAAGGAGCTCATTAGGCGATGCCTCATTGGGGGATACGAAGGCAGAGCCGGTGGTTGCACGGATATGGGAGCAGGGGATACCGAGGTGGGAACATTCTCAGATCCAGAAGTAGGATCTTGCTCCTGCCTCTCATGTGTCGTTGGCAGTGGGGGTGCGGAACCTAGGGGTGGAGTGCTGCGCTCAGGGACCACTGGGAGGCCTGTGCCATGAGTGTTCCTGGCTTTCGCCTCCAGGGCCTTCGCCATCCACGGAACATACTCGGTCATGGTGCTGGAGATGCTGGCCAGCTGTCGGGATATGCCCCCCAATGCATTTAGGATATGGTCACCTATGTCTACAATCCTCCTGGACAACGGTACCATCTCTCCGCTCTCAAATCGCACTTGTGGAACAGACCTGCCGCATGCACGAAACCTTCGCGGGGTCGGCGCCGTCCTGGGGACAACTGGGGTGCCCTGTGGTGAGGTGCTTGGGCCTGGTGGAAGTGGGAATGGCCGGAGGAGCACTAGATGGCCTTGGGGTGGAATGCCTTCTGGAGCCTGGCGATGCAAACTCCTCAAAGTCGGCGCTCTCATCCGTGGAGAACAGACCCAGCTGGCTGTTGGGTGAGAATCACAGCTCCTCAGCACTAGATGTAGGATCGTCCGCCGACTCCTGCCCCGGGCCCCCACCTGCTGACCTGTGTGGTCTTGCCTTGGGACACGCTGCAGACTGAGCTGCAAAACACAAATGAGGTTATTACAGGAGAAGGGGGTGCTAGGTTGACAAGGTGAGTCCAGTGCTACACACAGCATATGCACGACAAAAGCACCACCGCTATCAAAATCATCGCAGACATCACATTTCATGACCATCAACACATTCTGCATTGCAATGCTTCTCATGAGGCCAGCATTATTTATAGGACACTTTTGGAAATCATCTATCATATATTATTGTTCGGTTATGAGTGGGTGTGGCATCTATTGACTTTACATCACGCAATGGTGTATACTTTACTCACGTGGCAACACTTCAGGGTCTGCAGCTACCTGCGTGGCCGTCCGTATGTGCCTCCTCATGAGTGCGAGCACCCACTACTCAATGTCAGTAAGGTCGCTGGTGACTGGTGGCCCCCCACCCAGTCGCCTCTGCTCGGATCTATTCGTCGAGAGCTTCTTCTGTAAAAGGTAACAGGACGACATGGCATGAGATCATTGCATGATATCATTGCTAGGTACTGTCACAGAGACTGATATAATACATAACCGACAGATGTAATCATGATTATTATGAGAATTATCATTCTTTACCTAAAGACGTGCACCATGACTGCAGGCTTTGAGTACAACATTCCTGGTAAAAGTGAAAGACCTAATATCTGATGATAGTCACTCATGACTCTTACAAATCAAATTATATAAATACATAAATAAATGTAATACTTATTCTTGCAGATCTGACAAGGTCGTTCCATTGGTTGTTGCCGATGAGACCACCTCTGCTATCTCGGCTCATATCTTCTGATGGGCCTTTGTGGTGGACTTCCCACGCCCTCCCTGTGTCAAATCACCTCCTGCATGAGGGAGGCATTACCCTTGTTCGAGAACCTCCTCGCTTTTTTGCGTCCTCCAGTGTGCTCCTCTCCCAGCATCAGTCTCCACACCATGCTGTGTCGCCTCCTCCTCTCCCTCCATTATAGGCACCAAATTCGGGAAAATATCTGGCTGGTAACAGCTAAGTTTTTTTGCATAATTTGCTATAAAGCTCGAAACTCTCCCACCTTCCTCCCAAAGCAGCCACACCACACCCACACATGCCTTCACTCCCTCTGAGTTCCCTCTCTCTCTGTCTCCTCTTATGCGCATGTAATGATGACCCTTGACCTCCTGAATTGCGGGAATTGAGCGTTGCCATGCCATTGCTAAGGATGGCAACACTTTACGGCAGAAGGTCAGAGAGATTTAATGCTAACGCCCATTTCTGATTGCTCGCGGTAACACCCAATTTTAAAAATGGAGACTAGGGGCTTTGAAAATCCATTTTTACCACCCACGACGGAAATAACGCCCATTTTTGGGTGATCTGCACAAAAGCGTAAAATCTAGCCCCATGACTTTACGTGGAAACTTGAACTATAACTTCACTCCAGGAAAACTCGTGCAATCAGCCTGAATTTCTGATTGCAGAAATTCGCCCCACTGTTATTCTTGTTTACCCTCTTTCTACCGAAAGCTGGTTACAATAAAAACAAAGGGGGAGAAATTCACTCACCCCATTTGGGGCACGAATTATTAAAAGTTTGAAAAGTTAGCGCCAGGTGCTAACGATTTCAAACTTTTAAAAAATTTGCCGTTTGCACTCCAAGAAGGAAGTGAAGTGCTAAAATAAGCGTGGAGCGCTAAATCAAGCACTCCACTTCCTTCTTGGAGTGCCATCGGCAGCAAGCGGTGTGGTGACTTCAGCAGCACAGCACACTGGGCCATGCAGCGCTGCCGCGATGAGAGGCCCCTTCCCTCACCTAAAGAGAAGGGCCATTGCTGCAGGCTCTGCAATATAAAAGGTACCTATCTGGACCATCAAGGCTGCCTGGCACTCAAGGGCTGATGGATCGTGGGCAGGAATCCACCAAAAAAACTGAAGCAAGAAAGGTACGTTTTTTTTACTTTCCTCGGCCAGCCTACTTTTAATCATCGCCCTGAAGTGCCCCCCAGGGTCACAAAAGCACCCAATTTCGCTCCTAAAATTTCAGTGTTTTTTTGGAGCACAGATTGATCACACTGACATTTGCATTTAATGCAAATGATCTTTGCTCACTAACGATGATCAACATTTACCACTGCAGGGTATGGCAGAGGAGTCAAGTAAAAGAATATGTAGGCAAGTACTTACCATTCCTGATACTTCTTACATCTGGAGTTTTCTTCACAGAAACAGTGGTTTACAATTTTGTTAGAAATATTCACCAAAGGAGATCTTCACTCATTTGTTTGTGAGATCATTACTCATAGTGACCACTGGATGCAAGTTGCTATTGTTGCTTGTTAATTATTCACATGACTTAATTTCAATCAAAACTATCGAACTACATATGCAATTCATTTGCGTGACGAGACTAGAGAAGTTGGAGTTGTTCTCCTTAGAGCAGAGAAGGTTAAGAGGAGATTAATAGAGGTGTTCAAAATCATGAAGGGGTTTGATAAATAAGGACAAACTGTTTCCATTGGCAGGAGGGTCGGTAATCAGAGGACACACATTGAAGCTAATTGGCAAAAAGCCCAGAGGGGAGAATGAGCTACAATGGTGACATAGAATGTACAGCGCAGAAACCAGAGGGGAGATGAGGAGGAATGTTTTTACGGAGCGAGTTGTTGTGATCTGGAATGCGCTGCCAGAAAGAGCGGTGGAAGCAGATTCAATAATAACTTTCAAAAGGCAATTGGATAAATAGTTGAAGGGGAAAATTTGCAGGGTTATGGGGAAAGAGCCGGGGAGTAGCACGATGGGCTGAATGGCCTCCTTCTGTGCTGTGTCATTTCATGATTCTGTGAATGATTTTTGACCCCAGATAACAGAAAATTCTGGAAATACAGAGCAGGTACATCAGTACCTGTAAATGGAAAAGACAGGTTAATGTTTCTGGTGTAGCACCTTCATCACAACTGGAAACTGGGAGTTAAGCACATGTCTTTATCATAGAATAGTTACAGTACAGAAGGAGCGATTCGGCCCGTCAAGTCCAGGCCGGCTCTCTGCAAGAGCACTTCAGCTAGTTTTACTGCCCCGCCCTTTCCCCGATTGCCCTGCAAATCTTTTTCCCTCAGGTACTTATCCAATTCCCTTTTGAAAGCCATTTTGACCATAAGCCCTTCCTACTTTTTTTTAAAATTCATGTGTTTTGGGCGTTGCTGGCAAGACCAGCATTTATTGCCCATCTCTAACTGCCCTCAAGAAGATGGTGGTGAGCTGCCTTCTTGAACTGCTGCAGTCTGCGATGAAGGTGCTCCAACAGTGCTGTTACGGATGGAGTTCCAGGATTTTGACCCAGCGACGATGAAGGAATGCGATATATTGCTGAGTCAGGATGGTGTGTGGCTTGGAGGGGAAATTTTAGGTGATGGTGCTCCCATGGACCTGCTGCCCTTGTCCTTCTAGGTGGTAGAGGTCGCGGGTTTGGGAGGTACAGTCGAAGAAGCCATGGCGAGTTGCTGCAGTGCGTCTTGTAGATGGTACACACAAGGACCATATGCCATAAAGGAGAATGCTTATCTTCCTGGTTTAGTTCTGACCAAGATGCTTTTTTTGAAGGACATTGAATAATGAATCTTTTTTCACTTCTTTCCACCAGCTATCATTGTAGAAAATTTCTCATTGTTTTATTCCACTGAAGAGGACCAGCTCCTGAGCTACAATGATCTTCGCCATTTTCAAATCATTTGGAACATGGTTGATGACAAAAGGGAGGTGGGTGGCTTGCAAGTTCAATTATTTGCAACATCTGAAATATTTCTGGGCTTATCATGCATTTTTTAATTTTGAGTGTTAATGTTATTTTATTTTCTCCTCTCCCTCCTTAAATACTTAAAGAGAAAGTATCTGATTCACAGCGGGGTACAGTAGTACAGTGGTTTTAGAAACATAGAAACATAGAAAATAGGTACAGGAGTAGGCCATTCGGCCCTTCGAGCCTGCATCACCATTCAATATGATCATGGCTGATCACTCACCTCAGTACCCCTTTCCTGCTTTCTCTCCATACCCCTTGATCCCTTTAGCCGTAAGGGCTACATCTAACTCCCTTTTGAATATATCTAATGAACTGGCCTCAACAACGTTCTGTGGTAGAGAATTCCACAGGTTCACAACTTTCTGAGTGAAGAAGTTTCTTTTCATCTCGGTCCTAAATGGTTTACCCCTTATCCTTAGACTGTGATCCCTGCTTCTGGACTTCCCCAACATTGGGAACATTCTTCCTGCATCTAACCTGTCCAGTCCCATCAGAATTTTATATATTTCTATGAGATCCCTTCTCATTCTTCTAAATTCCAGTGAATATAAGCCTAGTCGATCCAGTCTTTCTTCATATTTCAGTCCTTTCATCCCGGGAATCAGTCTGATGAATCTTCGCTGCACTCCCTCAATAGCAAGTATGTCCTTCCTCAGATTAGGAGACCAAAATTGTACACAATATTCAAGGTGTGGCCTCACCAAGGCTCTGTACAACTACAGCAAGACCTCCCTGCTCCTATACGCAAATCCTCTCGCTATGAAGGCCAACATGCCATTTGCCGCCTTCACCGCATGCTGTACCTGCATGCCAACTTTCAATGACTGATGTACCATGACACCCAGGTCTCGTTGCACCTCCCCTTTTCCTAATCTGTCACATAATATTCTGCCTCCCTGTTTTTGCCACCAAAGTGGATAACCTCACATTTAGCCACATTATACTGCATTTGCCATGAATTTGCCCACACACGTAACCTGTCCAAGTCATCCTGCAGCCTCTTAGCATCCTCCTCACAGCTCACACTGCCACGCAGCTTATTGTCATCTGCAAACTTGGAGATATTACATTCAATTCTGCAAACTTGGAGATATTACATTCAAAACGGGAAAGGTGGCTCAACCGTGGCAACAAGGGAAATTAGGTAAAGTGTTAAATCCAAGGAAGAGGCATATAAATTGGCCAGAAAAAGCAGCAAACCTGAGGACTGGGAGAAATTTAGAATTCAGCAGAGGAGGACAAAGGATTTAATTAGGTGGTGGAAAATTGCAGGGACCATAAAAACTGACTGCAAAAGCTTCTATAGATAGAAGAGAAAACGATTAGTGAAGACAAATGTAGGTCCCTTGCAATCAGAATCGGGTGAATTTATAATGAGGAACAAGGGACCCAAGTTTCCACACGATAAAAAACGGGCGCCCCTCCGAGCTGGGCGCCCGTTTTTCGCGCCTAAAACGACGCCGGAAAAAAAAACGCGCGATTCTGGAGCGCCCTGCAGCTCCTTGTCTGTTTGGCGCGGCGCCCAGGGGGGCGGAGCCTACACTCGCGCCGATTTTGTAAGTGGGAGGGGGCGGGTACTATTTAAATTAGTTTTTTTCCTGCCGGCAACGCTGCGCGTTGCAGCGTTCGCACACGCGCAGTGTGAAGGAAACATTGGCACTCGGCCATTTTTGTAGTTCTTTGCAGCTGTTTAATTTTTGAACATTTTTTAATAAAAGCACATTGCCATCAGCACATCAGCACTGAGGCTTCTTGCAGCAGTGAGAAGGCTGCAGGAAGCCTCAGAAAATTGAGGCAGCCGTTTCCCTCCCCCTCCCGCCGTCGGGAAACGGCTGCCTCCTCCCCCCCCCCGGGAACGAACGGCTTTCTCCTACCCCCCCCCCGGGAACGAACGGCTGCAGAATTCTCCCTGGCTGAAGCACTTTCACACAGGTAGGAAGATGGTTTATTTAATCTTTTCTTTGCTTATAAATGTTTATTCAGGTTGGATTTATTTGTATAATATTTGTAGAAGTATAAATAAGGATTTATTATAGAATTTAATGAATTCCCTTCCCCCCCCCCCCCACCTCGTTCTGGACGCCTAATTTGTAACCTGCGCCTGATTTTTTAATGTGTAGAACAGGTTTTCAGTTCCACAAAAATCTTCACTTGCTCCATTCTAAGTTAGTTTGGAGTACGTTTTCACTGTGGAAACTTTGAAATCAGGCGTCAGTGGCCGGACACGTCCCCTTTTGAAGAAAAAATTCTGTTTCAAAGTGGAACTGTTCTAACTGACTAGAACTGCAGAAAAAAAAAATGTGGAGAATTGCGATTTCTCAGATAGTCCGTTCTCCACCAGTTGCTCCTAAAAATCAGGCGCAAATCATGTGGAAACTTGGGCCCAAAGAAATGGCAGACCTATTGAACAAATACTTTGGTTCTGTCTTCACTAAGGAAGACACAAATAACATTCCGGAAATACTCGGGGTCCGAAGGACTAGCGAGAAGGAGGAACTGAAGGGAATCTTTATTAGGCAGGAAATTGTGTTTGGGAAATTGATGGGATTGAAGGCCGATAAATCCCCAGGGCCTGATAGGCTGCATCCCAGAGTACTAAAGGAAGTGGCCCTAGAAATATTGGATGCATTGGTGTTCATTTTCCAACATTCTATAGACTCTGGATCAGTTCCTTTGGATTGGAGGATAGCTAATGTAACCCCATTTTTAAAAAAAGGAGAGAGAGAGAAAATAGGGAATTATAGACCGGTTAGCCTGACATCGATAGAGAGGAAAATGTTGGAATCAATTATTAAAGGTGTAATAGCCGCACATTTGGAAGTCAGCATGGATTTATGAAAGGGAATTCATTATTGACAAATCTTCTAGAATCTTTTGAGGATGTAACTAGTAGAGTGGACAAGGGAGAACCAATGGATTTGGTGTATTTGGACTTTCTAAAGGCTTTTCACAAGGCCCCACACAAGAGATTGGTATGCAAAATTAAAGCACATGGTATTGGGGGTAATGTATTGATGTGGAAAGAGAACTGGTTGCCAGACAGGAAGCAAAGAGCAGGAATAAATGGGTCCTTTTCAGAATGGCAGGCAGTGACTAGTGGGGTACCTCAAGGTTCAGTGCTGGGACCCCTGGTATTTACAATATACATTAATGATTTAGATGAAGAAATTGAATGTAATATCTCCAAGTTTGCAGATGACACTAAACTCAGTGGCAGTGTGAGCTGTGAGGAGGATGCTAAGAGGCTGCAGGGTGACTTGGACAGGTTAGGTGAGTGGGCAAATGCATGGCAGATGCAGTATAATGTAGATAAATGTGAGGTTATCTACTTTGGTGGCAAAAACAGGAAGGCAGAATATTATCTGAATGGTGACAGAATAGGAAAAGGGGAGGTGCTACGAGATCTGGGTGTCATGGTACATCAGTCATTGAAAGTTGGCGTGCAGGTACGGCAGGCAGTGAAGAAGGCAAATAGAAACATAGAAAACATTGAAAATAGGTGCAGGAGTAGGCCATTTGGCCCTTCGAGTCTGCACCACCATTCAATAAGATCATGGCTGATCATTCCTTCAGTACCCCTTTCCTGCTTTCTCTCCACACCCCTTGATCCGTTTAGCTGTAAAGGCCATATCGAACTCCCTCTTGAATATATCCAATGAACTGGCACCAACAACTCTCTGCGGCAGGAAATTTCACAGGTTAACAACTCTCTGAGTGTAAAAGTTTCTCCTCATCTTAGTCCTAAATGGCCTGCCCCTTATCCTAAGACTGTGTCCACTGGTACTGGACTTCCCCAACATCGGGAACATTCTTCCCACATCTAACCTGCCCAGTCCCGTCAGAATCTTATATGGTTCTATGAGAACCCCTCTCATCCTTTTAAACTCCAGTGTATAAAGGCCAAATTGATCCAGTCTCTCCTCATATGTCAGTCTAGCCATCCCTGGAATCAGTCTGGTGAACCTTCACTGCACTCCCTCGATAGCAAGAACATCCTTCCTCACATTAGGAGACCAAAACTGATCACAACATTCCAGGTGGGGCCTCACCAAGGCCCTGTACAACTGTAGTAAGACTTCCCTGCTCCTATACTCAAATCCCCTTTCTATGAAGGCCAACATACCATTTGCCTTCTTCACCACCTGCTGTACCTGTATGCCAACTTTCAATGACTGATGAACCATGACACCTAGGTCTTGCTGCACCTCCCCTTTTCCTAATCTTCCGCCATTCATATAATATTCTGCCTTTGTGTTTTTCCCCCCAAAGTGGATAACCTCACATTTATCCACATTATATTGCATCTGCCATGAATTTCCCCACTCGCCCAACCTGTCCAAGTCACCCGACAGTCTCTTAGCGTCCTCCTCACAGCTCACACCGCCACACAGTTTAGTGTCATCTGCAAACTTGGAGATATTACACTCAATTCCATCATCTAAATCATTAATATATATTGTAAAGAGCTGGGTCCCAGCACTGAGCCCTGCGGCACTCCACTAGTCCCTGCCTGGCATTCTGAAAAGGACCCATTTAGCCCACCTCTCTGCTTCCTGTCTGCCAACCAGTTCTCTATCCACGTCAGTACATTACCCCCAATACCATGTGCTTTGATTTTGTACACCAATCTCTTGTGTGGGACCTTGTGAAAAGCCTTTAGAAAGCACATCTACTAGTTCTCCCTTGTCCACTCTACTAGTTACATCGTCAAAAAATTCCAGAAGATTTGTCAAGCATGATTTCCCTTTCATAAATCCATGCTGACTTGGAACAATCCTATCACTGCTTTCCAAATGCGCTGCTATTTCATCCTTAATGATTGATTCCAACATTTTCCCACTACTGATATCAGGCTAACTGGTCTATAATTACCCGTTTTCTCTCTCCCTCCTTTTTTAAAAAGTGGTGTTACATTAGCCATCCTCCTGTCCATAGGAACTGATCCAGAGTCGATAGACTGTTGGAAAATGATCACCAATGCATCTACTATTTCTAGGGCCACTTCCTTAAGTACTCTGGGATGTAGACTATCAGTCCCTGGGGATTTATCGGCCTTGAGCAGTGGTGCAGCAGGGAGGGATTCAAATTCCTGGGGCATTGGGACCGGTTCTGGGGGAGGTGGGACCAGTACAAACCGGACGGTCTGCACCTGGGCAGGACCGGAACCAATGTCCTAGGGGGAGTGTTTGCTAGTGCTGTTGGGGAGGATTTAAACTAATATGGCAGGGGGATGGGAACCAATGCAGGGACAGAGGGAAACAAAAAGGAGGCAAAAGCAAAAGACAGAAAGGAGATGAGGAAAAGTGGAGGGCGGAGAAACCAAAGGCAAAGAACAAAAAGGGCAATTGTACAGCAAAATTCTAAAAGGACAAAGGGTGTTAAAAAAACAAGCCTGAAGCCTTTGTGTCTTAATGCAAGGAGTATCCGCAATAAGGTGGATGAATTAATTGTGCAAATAGATGTTAATAAATATGATGTGATTGGGATTACGGAGACGTGGCTCCAGGATGATCAGGGCTGGGAACTCAACATTCAGGGGTATTCAACATTCAGGAAGGATAGAATAAAAGGAAAAGGAGGTGGGGTAGCATTGTTGGTTAAAGAGGAGATTAATGCAATAGTTAGGAAAGACATTAGCTTGGATGATGTGGAATCTATATGGGTAGAGCTGCAGAACACCAAAGGGCAAAAAACGTTAGTAGGAGTTGTGTACAGACCTCCAAACAGTAATAGGGATGTTGGGGAGGGCATCAAACAGGAAATTAGGGGTGCATGCAATAAAGGTGTAGCAGTTATAATGGGTGACTTTAATATGCACATAGATTGGGCTAGCCAAACTGGAAGCAATACGGTGGAGGAGGATTTCCTGGAGTGCATAAGGGATGGTTTTCTAGACCAATATGTTGAGGAACCAACTAGGGGGGAGGCCATCTTAGACTGGGTGTTGTGTAATGAGAGAGGATTAATTAGCAATCTCATTGTGCGAGGCCCCTTGGGGAAGAGTGACCATAATATGGTGGAATTCTGCATTAGGATGGAGAATGAAACAGTAAATTCAGAGACCATGGTCCAGAACTTAAAGAAGGGTAACTTTGAAGGTATGAGGCGTGAATTGGCTAGGATAGATTGGCGAATGATACTTAGGGGGTTGACTGTGGATGGGCAATGGCAGACATTTAGAGACCGCATGGATGAATTACAACAATTGTACATTCCTGTCTGGCGTAAAAATAAAAAAGGGAAGGTGGCTCAACCGTGGCTATCTAGGGAAATCAGGGATAGTATTAAAGCCAAGGAAGTGGCATACAAATTGGCCAGAAATAGCAGCGAACCTGGGGACTGGGAGAAATTTAGAACTCAGCAGAGGAGGACAAAGGGTTTGATTAGGGCAGGGAAAATGGAGTACGAGAAGAAGCTTGCAGGGAACATTAAGGTGGATTGCAAAAGTTTCTATAGGTATGTAAAGAGAAAAAGGTTAGTAAAGACAAACGTAGGTCCCCTGCAGTCAGAATCAGGGGAAGTCATAACGGGGAACAAAGAAATGGCAGACCAATTGAACAAGTACTTTGGTTCGGTATTCACTAAGGAGGATACAAACAACCTTCCGGATATAAAAGGGGTCAGAGGGTCTAGTAAGGAGGGGGAACTGAGGGAAATCCTTATTAGTCGGGAAATTGTGTTGGGGAAATTGATGGGATTGAAGGCCGATAAATCCCCAGGGCCTGATGGACTGCATCCCAGAGTACTTAAGGAGGTGGCCTTGGAAATAGCGGATGCATTGACAGTCATTTTCCAACATTCCATTGACTCTGGATCAGTTCCTATGGAGTGGAGGGTAGCCAATGTAACCCCACTTTTTAAAAAAGGAGGGAGAGAGAAAACAGGGAATTATAGACCGGTCAGCCTGACCTCAGTAGTGGGTAAAATGATGGAATCAATTATTAAGGATGTCATAGCAGTGCATCTGGAAAATGGTGACATGATAGGTCCAAGTCAGCATGGATTTGTGAAAGGGAAATCATGCTTGACAAATCTTCTGGAATTTTTTGAGGATGTTTCCAGTAAAGTGGACAAAGGAGAACCAGTTGATGTGGTATATTTGGACTTTCAGAAGGCTTTCAACAAGGTCCCACACAAGAGATTAATGTGCAAAGTTAAAGCACATGGGATTGGGGGTAGTGTGCTGACGTGGATTGAGAACTGGTTGTCAGACAGGAAGCAAAGAGTAGGAGTAAACGGGTACTTTTCAGAATGGCAGGCAGTGACTAGTGGGGTGCCGCAAGGTTCTGTGCTGGGGCCCCAGCTGTTTACATTGTACATTAATGATTTAGACAAGGGGATTAAATGCAGTATCTCCAAATTTGCGGATGACACTAAGTTGGGTGGCAGTGTGAGCTGCGAGGAGGATGCTATTAGGCTGCAGAGTGACTTGGATAGGTTAGGTGAGTGGGCAAATGCATGGCAGATGAAGTATAATGTGGATAAATGTGAGGTTATCCACTTTGGTGGTAAAAACAGAGAGACAGACTATTATCTGAATGGTGACAGATTAGGAAAAGGGAAGGTGCAACGAGACCTGGGTGTCATGGTACATCAGTCATTGAAGGTTAGCATGCAGGTACAGCAGGCGGTTAAGAAAGCACATGGCATGTTGGCCTTCATAGCGAGGGGATTTGAATACAGGGGCAGGGAGGTGTTGCTACAGTTGTACAGGGCCTTGGTGAGGCCACACCTGGAGTATTGTGTACAGTTTTGGTCTCCTAACTTGAGGAAGGACATTCTTGCTATTGAGGGAGTGCAGCGAAGATTCACCAGACTGATTCCCGGGATGACGGGACTGACCTATCAAGAAAGACTGGATCAACTGGGCTTGTATTCACTGGAGTTCAGAAGAATGAGAGGGGACCTCATAGAAACGTTTAAAATTCTGACGGGTTTAGACAGGTTAGATGCAGGAAGAATGTTCCCAATGTTGGGGAAGTCCAGAACCAGGGGTCACAGTCTAAGGATAAGGGGTAAGCCATTTAGGACCGAGATGAGGAGAAACTTCTTCACCCAGAGAGTGGTGAACCTGTGGAATTCTCTACCACAGAAAGTAGTTGAGGCCAATTCACTAAATATATTCAAAAGGGAGTTAGATGAAGTCCTTACTACTCAGGGGATCAAGGGTTATGGCGAGAAAGCAGGAATGGGGTACTGAAGTTTTATGTTCAGCCATGAACTCATTGAATGGCGGTGCAAGCTAGAAGGGCTGAGTGGCCTGCTCCTGCACCTATTTTCTATGTTTCTATGTTTCAATCCCGTCAATTACCCTCACACAATTTCCCACCTAATAAGGATATCCTTCAGTTCCTCCTTCTCACTTGACCCTCGGTCCCCTAGTACATCCGGAAGGTTATTTGTGTCTTTTTTTGTGAAGACAGAACTGAAGTAATTGTTCATTTGGGCTGCCATTTCTTTGTTCCCCATTATAAATTCACCCAAATCCGACTGCAAGGGACCCACGTTTGTCTTCACTAATCATTTTCTCTTCACATATTTATAGAAGCTTTTATGTTTCCCGCAAGCTTCCTCTCGTACTCTATTTTCCCCCTCCTAATTAAACCCTTAGTCCTCCTCTGCCGAATTCTAAATTTCTCCCAGTCCTCTGGTTTGCTGCTTTTTCTGGCTAATTTGTATGCCTCTTCCTTGGATTTAACACTATCCTTTATTTCCCTTGTTAGCCACCGTTGAACCGCCTTCTCCGTTTTATTTTTACTCCAGGCAGGGACGTACAATTGTTGAAGTTCATCCATATAATCTTTAAAGGTTTGCCATTGCCTATCCACCGTCAACCCTTTAAGTATCATTTGCCAGTCTAATCTAGCCAATTCATGCCTCATACCGTCAAAGTTACCTTTCCTTAAGTTCAGGACCCTAGTTTCTGAATTAACTTTGTCACTCTCCATCTTAATAAAGACTTCTACTATATTATGGTCACTCTTCCCCAAGGGGCCTTGTACAACAAGATTGCTAATTAGTCCCTTCTCATTACACATCACCCAGTCTAGGATGGCCAGCTCTTTGGTTGGTTCCTCGACATATTGGTCTAGAAAACCATCCCTAATACACTCCAGGAAATCATACTCCACCGCATTGCTACCAGTTAGGTTAGCCCAATCAATATGTAGATTAAAGTCACCCATGATAACTGCTGTACCTTTATTGCACACATCCTTTATTTCTTGTTTGATGCTGTCCCCAACCTCACTACTACTATTTGGTGGCCTGTACACAACTCCCACTAACGTTTTCTGCCCTTTGGTATTCCGTAGCTCCACCCGTACCGATTCCACATCATCCAGGCTAATGTCCTTCCTTACAATTGCATTCATTTCCTCTTTAACCAGCAACGCCACCCTGCCTCCTTTTCCTTTATGTCTATCCTTCCTAAATGCTGAATACCCCTGGATGTTGAGTTCCCAGCCTTAGTCACCCTGGAGCCATGTCTCCGTGATGCCAATCACATCGTATCCGTTAACTGCTATCTGCGCAGTTAAGTCGGCCACCTTATTCCGAATACTCCTCGCATTGAGGCACAGAGCCTTCAGGCTTGTATTTTTAACACATTTGACCCTTTAGAATTTTGCTGTAAAGTGGCCCTTTTTGTTTTTTGCCTTTGGTTTCTCTGCCCTTCTCTTTTAAATAAGTTAGTGAACTTCTTTCAATAATTTTTTTTCAGCCATTTATGTGGATGGGATCCCCTGATGGTGTTCCAGTGGGGTTTTTTTTGTGTGTAAATTTTTATTTTTAGCTGTTCACCCCCCCTCCCTGGGCCTGACTTAATCCTCAGCAGCACTTTGGCGAGGATCGCGTTTGCCGCCAAGATTGGGAGCTCCCGCCCGCAGCCACCCAGATTCATGGCGTAAGTTGTTTTTTTGCCGCCGGGCGGTACTGGCAGATCTTTTGGAGGAATCTCCCTAGCAAAGTACTGCCAGGTCTCTCGTCGGTCCTTTGTGTGGCACTTGGACGGGCCTTAGCATTGACCAAGTTCGGGTCCTATGATTCTATAACGATCCTGTGAAGGACCTTGGGACGTCTTTAATACGTTAAAGGCGCTATATAAATGCAACTTGTTGTTGTTTTATGAACAGACTGAGGGTTCTTTTTATTCCATTGGACACGTTCAAAATGGCCAAGCTAATTGTTATCAAAAATTCTGTACCTTACACCAGGGAGCTATCCCGACCACTCATGTGAAGTTCTTGCTGCGCCTGCTACGCGGGAGGCTGGAAGTTGACTTGGAGAAGGACAAACTGCTTTTCAAGCACATGTGCTACGAGATGGAGAGGCTGCACAATGGTGGAGATGTCACATTCCACGATGTACTGAGGTGTGAGAATAGTTCTGCTTTCTTCCTAAGTCACCGTTGTAATGTCTGTAACCATTTCAATCACTTCAACTCGAGAGATTGAACAGGCCCTTGAAAAGTGAAGGCCAAGGGGTGACCTGAGGGTTCTTTGTATTCCATTGGACACGTCCAATCTTTAAGATTGTAAAGAGGTTAGATACAGTCGACGTAGAGAAGATGTTTTCACTTGTGAGGAAGTCCAAAACTAGGATTCTTTCTTTCCCTTTCCCTTCCTCTCCAGTTTTTTTAACCAATTTTTGTTAAACTTGCATATTGAATAGGGATTTGATGAGAAACTTTTTTACCCAGAAAGTGGTGAGAATGTGGAACTCGCTACCACAGGGAGTGGCTGAGGCAAATACCATAGTAACATCATTTATATTATTTAATAATTTTCCAGTAATCATATTCTCATGGTGCTAATTTTACATCTGGGGTAAAAAGCAGCGTACAACAATGTACTTTGCATTTCTCTTGCTGCAACAATCCAACTTTCCTGATGAGTACAGGAACCAGTAGAGCGACTGGAGAAGCTGGGGTTGTTCTCCTTCGAGCAGAGAAGGTTAAGGGGAGATTTAATAGAGGTTTTTTTAAATTTTGAAGGATTTTGATAGAGTAAATAAGGAGAACTGCTTCCAGTGGCAGGATGGTCGGTAACCAGAGGACACAGATTTAAGGTAATTGGCAAAAGAACCAGAGGGGAGATGAGAAGTTTTTTATGCAGCGAGTTGTTGTGATCTGGAATGCGCTGCCTGAAAGCGCGATGGAAGCAGATTCAATCGTAACTTTCAAAAGAGGAATTGGATAACTACTCTAAAAGTAACAATGTGCAGGGCTATGGGGAAAAGCAGAGGGAGTGGGACTAATTGGATAGCTCTGGGCCAAATGGCCTCCTTTGCGCTGTATGATTCTTTAAACTGCCGTGAATCTGAGAGCATGAGGATACTGAAGTTCATTTTGTGAATGCGTCATTAAATTCCAATGCTCCAAAACAGGAGACCCTAAATTTTAAAATATATTTTTAACATGATCCAAGAGCAGGAGGAGACCATTTAGCCCCTCAAGCCTGTTCCGCCATTCAGTTAAATCATGGCGTATCTGCATCTTAACTCCTTGGCTCCGCAACCCTTAATACCTTTACCCAACAAAAATCAATCAGTTTTGAAATTTTCAATTGACCCCCAGCCTCAACAACTGTTTTTGGGGGAGAGAGTTCCAGATTTCCACTACCCCTTGTGTGAAGAAGTGGTTCCTGACATCACCCCTAAACAGCCTGGCTCTAATTTTAAGGTTATGCCCCTTAGATCATCCTTAATCTTCTATACGCCAGAGAATACAAGCCTAGTCGGTGCACTGTCCTCCATAATTTAACCCTTTGTTCTGCTCCATATAAAACTTGATTTGAGACAAATAAAGTAGTTTTCTAGCATGTTTGCTGGTATTTAATTGAGTCGTTTATGTATATAATAAACCAAGATTCTTTACCCCTTTGTCAGCATGCTTTCATACAGATCAGTGGATATTAGAAAAAGCCTTCAGCTCGAAGAACTGCTAGCAAGAGAACAGCTTGAGTACACGATAGAAGAAGAGGTGGCTAAACAGACAATACGAATGTGGCTGAAAAAATGTTTGAAACGCATTAGAGCAGTAAGTATCTTCCAAAAAAACATTGCCAGCAGAAGAAAATCGATGTACAAAAACCAACGCTGTTTTACATAGAACCTTGATCAGACCACATTTGGAGTACTGTGCATAGTTCTGGTCTCCGTATACCTTAGATAGACCACACTTGGAGCACTGTACACAGTTCTGGTCTCCATATACCTTGGTTAGCCTGCACTTGAAGCACGGTGCACAGGTCTGGTCTCCATATACCTTGGTTAGACTGCACTTGGAGCACTGTGCACAGTTCTGGTCTCCATATACTCTGGTTAGATCACACTTGGAGCACTGTGCACAGTTCTGGTCTCCATATACCTTGGTTAGACGGCACTTGGAGCACTGTGCACAGTTCTGGTCTCCATATACCTTGGTTAGACTGCATTTGAAGCATGGTGCACAGTTCTGGTCTCCAAAATCCCCTAGTTAGACCACACTTGAAGCACTGTGCACAGTTCTGGTCTTGATATATCTTGGTTAGACCACACTTCGAGTACTGTGCACAGTTCTGGTCTTCGTATTGCAATAAGGATGTAGGGGCACTGGAGGGGTGCAAAAAAGATTGACAAGGATGATACCAGAACTGAGAAACTGAGAAACCCAATAGGGAATTCTGAAGAAACTTCTTTACCCAGAGAGTGGTGAGAATGTAGTGGTTGAGGCGAATAGCATAGATGCATTTAAGGGAAAGCTAGATAAACACATGATGAAGAAGGGAAGAGAAGATTGATAGGGTGAGATGAAGAAGGGTGGAAGGAGGCTCATGTGAAACATGAACACCGACACAGACCTGTTGGGTCAAATGGCCTGTTTCTGTGCTGTTGTCTCGATGTGATTCATGAATATAGTTTGGTAAAGCAATAGCTTTCTTTAAATAAAGGGCGGGAGGAGAGCGGGACTAATTGGACAGTTCTTTCAAAGATAAGGCACAGGCACAATGGGCTGAATGGCCTCCTATTACATAGAATATACAGCACAGAAACAGACCCAACTAGTCTGTGCTGGTCTTTATAGTCCACACAAGTCTCCTCCCATTCCATCTGCCTCATCTCAGCCTTTAGCATAGCTTTCTATTCCCTTTTCTCTCGTGTATTCATCTAGTTTCCTTTCGAATGCATCTACGCTATTTGCTTCAACCACTTCCTTTGGTAGCGAGCTCCACATTCCCACCACTCTCTGAATAAAGAACTTTCTCTTTATTTCCCTATTGGATTTATTAGTGCCTATCTTGTATTTCTAACAACAACAATGATAACTTGCATTTATATCGCATCTTTAATGTAGTACAACGTTCCAAGATGCTTCACAGGAGTATTATAAGACAAGAATTTGACACCGAGCTGCATAAGGAGAAATTAGGGCAGATGACCAAAAGCTTGGTCAAAGAGGTAGGTTTTAAAGAGCATCTTAAAGGAGAAGAGAGGTAGAGAGGCGACGAGGTTTCAGGAGGGAGTTCCAGAGCTTGGGGCCTAGGCAGCTGAAGACACGGCCACCAGAGGTTGAGTGATTATAATCAGGGATTCTTAAGAGAAGTGCAGATATTTGAGGGTTGTGAGGCTGCGGGAGATTACAGAGATAGGAGGGGCAAGTCTATGGGAGGATTTGAAAACAAGGATGAGAATTTTGAAATTGAGGCGTTGCTTAACCAGGAGCCAATGTAGCTCAGCGAGCATAAGGGGTGATGGGTGAGCGGGACTTGGTGCGAGTTAGAACACAGGTTGCTGAGTTTTGGATCACCTCTAGTTTACAGAGGGTAGAATGTGGGAGGCCAGCCAGGAGTGCATTGGAAGAGTCAAATCTAGAGGTAACAAAGGCATGAATGAGGGCTTCAACAGCGGATGAGCCCTTAGTTTTGGATCTCTCATAAGTACATGCTGTATCATTCTATGACTCTCTGATGAAAAAGCAAGACACCTAGGCTGAGAATCAATGTTCAAGGTGCCAGTGAAAGGAGTAAGAACCATGGATGAGCTGCAGGAACTACCATAATTCTGTGGGACAATCTTGCAAAATTCACTAAAATATGAATGTAATATGTGAAGGAGCAGAGGAGTAGGAATGTATTTTACAGCAAGAGCTACTTCATTAATAGCTTTGTGCGGTGACACTGCCATCACAATTGGACTGTAAATTTTAACGCAGTGATAGAATAAAATTAGAGTGAAGTTCAGTGGAAAGGCAGTAATGGAGTAACGGAGCTGAGCAATCAGCAAAAAGTGCTTTAGATGAGTGTTCCAGATTATTTTCTGAACCCATTTAATATGCTCACCAAGGCTTCTTCGACAGCACCTCCGAAACCCACAGCCTCTAGCACTTAGAAGGACAAGGGCAGTAGGCGCATGGGAGCACCATCACCTGCAAGTTCCCCTCCAAGTCACGCACCCTCATTTGGAAACATATCGCCCGTTCCTTCATCTTCGCTGGGTCAAAATCCTGGAACTCCTTCCCTAACAGCACACGGACTGCAGCGGTTCATGAAGGTGGCTCTTCATCACCTTCTCAAGGGCAATTAGGGATGGGCAATAAATGCTGGCCTTGCCAGTGACACCCAAATACCAGGAACGAATTTTTAAAAAATTATATCTGAAATCCAGACAACAAATTGGACAAAACAATGGTTTCAGCGATGTGTTTCAGGGAGTTGGAGTAGAATGGGTAATTTAAGGACAGTTATAACCAACAAAAAATATTTTAAAAACCAACTGTAATTTCAAATGCTTGCTAAATATAACATCCTTTTACCTTTGCTCATAAACCACTTAAATAAAAAATAAAGGTACTTTTGCCTATCTAAATAACATCAATTATAAAATAGAAAAGCTGTTGATAATGCAGACTACACTATGAATATAAAGTATGTCACTAGACATTGAAATTCCAGTATATGTTGCAGCCTCTTCAGTATCGTGATTTTATAGCAGAAGACAATTGGGCCAAAAATTGCTGCCTCACCAGGTCCATACAAAGAATCTACAAAGGGATATAGACAGGCTAAGTGAGTGGACAAACATTTGGCAGATGGAGTATGATGTGGGAAAGTGTGAGGTTATCCACTTTGGCAGGAAAAATAAAAAAGCAAATGGAGAAAAATTACAAAGTGTTGCAGTACAGAGAAACCTGGGGGTCCTTGTGCATGAAACACTAACATTAGTACGCAGGTACAGCAAATAATCAGGAAGGTAAATGGAATGTTGGCCTTTATTGCAAAGGGGATGGAGTACAAAAACAGAGAAGTCTGCTACAACTGTACAGGGTATTGGTGAGGCCACACCTAGAGTACTGAGTACAGTTTTGTTCTCCGTATTTAAGGAAGGATATACTTGCAATGGAGGCTGTTCAGAGAAGGCTCAACAAGTTGATTCCTGAGGTGAAGGGGTTGACTTATGAAGAAAAGTTGAACAGGTTGGGCCTATACTCCTTGGAGTTTAGAAGAATGAGAGGTGATCTTATTGAAACATATAAGACAGTGAGGGGGCTCGACAAGGTAGATTCATAGAGGATGTTTCCACTCGTGGGGGAATCTAGAACTGGGGGCATAGTTTAAAAATAAGGGGTCACCCATTTAGAACTGACCTGAGGAGGAATTTCTTCTCTCAGAGGTTTGTAAATCTGTGGAATTCTCTGCCCCAGAAAGCTGTGGAGACTGGGTCATTGAATATATTTAAGGTGGAGATAGACAGATTTTTGAGCGATAAGGGAATAAAGGGTTATGGGGAGCGGGCAGGGAAGTGGAGCTGAGTCCATGATCAGATCAGCCATGATCTTATTGAATGGTGGAGCAGGCTCATGGGGCTCCTATTTCTTATGTTCTTGTGGTCACCCGGCGAGGCCTCGCAAAAGCCGGTTCTCAGGGCACGATGCACATGCGCCGAGAACCGGCTTTTCTGATCTGTCAAAATTTATTTCGAGAGATTCTACGTATCCCCGGGAGAAGGACATCCGCGCGGCAGAGTTTGGACTATTCACCCAGCTCATGCCCAGCAAATGTCCTTCAAACATTTACGCCTGGTAAAAGCAGGCGTATAGCTTACTTTTATCAGCGTAACACATTTAAAACATAGAAAAATTTAATTTAATCATTCATTTTTAAATTAAAAACCTAGTCCATTAAGGTAAGTTTATTTTTAACCCTATTTAAAAGAATTTCCAAAAGATACATTTGTTTTGAAAACATTTAATTATATTTAATTTCAATTAATTTTAAATATGTGAGGTGTTTTTTTTTAATTCTTGTGCTGTGTTTGTGTTTTAGGGAGTTTTCTCATTGATTGTAATGGAAGCCCATACAAACAGAGCTGCCATTTTTATCAATGACAATACTAGACAGTGATTGATGGTCCAGGCCCACGTGCGTTCGTACGTGTAAGACAGGCCCCCTTACACTGCGCACGCGAATGAAGGCCTCAGACTAGAATCCTACGTTCCTCCGTGACCAACAGGTAGTTTCATAGGGCTCAAAATTGGCCAGGAGTTGCTCTATTTTTTTTGGAGCAACTTGATTTTTCTGGACTATCTTAAAAATCCCCATTTTGCATATTCAATTTGCGCCAGTATAAGTGAGTTAGTTAGGATTTTTTTAGTTTCGTTTTTTTTTCAAAAAGGTGGTGTTACCAGGCCACCTGCACCCATTTTGGCCAGTTAATAGTTACTCCAAACTAACTTAGGCCAGCGTATGTAGCCACACAGAAAACCCTTGCGGAGAGTTAAGAAATCAGCGCAGGTAGGTACATCGGAGCCAGAGATAGGGGCGGGAAGGAAAGCGGAGAGGACCTTGCAAAGCACTAAACAAAGCACAACAAGTAGTAGGCATTCAAGAAGACATAAAAACATTCAAGAAGAAATAAAAAATAAAACTAAGTCTTACCTTCGTATCAAAACTCGGCCCGCGAAGTCAGCAACAGAAGCAAGTAAGTCCTACACTACCTTCATCTTCAGTCCGGGAACAGTGACGCAGCAAGTCCAGATTCCAGTCCCAGGGTGTCCTATCTCAGCCCCAGCTCCAATCTCTTCCCAAAGAATCCTCTCTGTTTGACCCCACTCCTGTTCCTACTCAGCTTATCTAAAGCTAGCTTTAGGATGTCTTGCCTGGCACTTTTTGTTTAAAGAAGTGAAGAATGTTGACGAAGTCTTCATTTGAAACACTTTTGTGGTACTGTTTTTCATATCTGACTCGACCTTCTGTTATGAAGAAAGCACCCGGCTTCACAACCCTCACATTTGTAAACATCGGGATCAGCCTCCGTTCCACAGCGGGCCCGGCCGGTGCGTGAGACCACTCGGCCAGGGATAGGGGCGGCGAGCATCGGGTCCCTCCCACACAAACTTCAGGGCGCCTGTGGAGAGCTGTCAGCACTGTTTCTCGCGCAGGTCCCTAGCTCCGCCCACCCAATCGACTGGCCACGCCGGCCAAGCCCCGGGAGAGGCAACACAGCGACCAGAATCGGACATTTTTTTGGTGCCGTTTTCAGCCCACAAAGCCGCCGCATTTCTGGCGAATGCGCCAAAAAAAGGGGTGGGCCAATTTTAAGCCCATAGGCCCTGAACTTGGTGAAAGCTAAGTTCGGCCCAAGTGCCACCCAAAGGACCACTGAGATCCTGACGGTACTTTGGGCGGAAATTTCGTGGAAAAGTCCTGGAAAGCCCGCCCAGTGGCAAAAAAATGACTTATGCCCTGAATCTGGGCAGCAGCGGGCGAGAGCTCCCAATCTCGGCGGCAAATGAAATCCTTGGCAAAGTACCCGCCAAGGATTGATTCGGGCCCAGAGAGGGGGGAACAGATAAAAATTTACATTTTCAAGAAATTTTTAAAAAACACTGGGAAACCTTCAGGGGACCCCATCCACCTGGATCGCTGGAAAAAAATAAAGAAAAGTTTGCTAATCGTTTTTTGCAGGTCTTCCCACTTACCGTTGAGGTTAGACTTGGCTCCAAGCGGTGCTCCTTTCCCCTGCTGCAGCGGACTCCCGCCCGGACCAAACTGGCAGCTCCACGGGTGGGAGGACACTTATGTGAGTTGCGCGCCAGCAGATGTCAGCGGGCGGTCCCCAGCGGTCTTCCCTCCCCCCGGAGGGAGGCCTCCACCAAACTCGTTCGGAGGGAAGACCGCCCAGAAAACTCGGTGGCAGCGGGTGGTGAGTCCACCAGGTTCGGCCCCATCGATTTTTTCAGGTCAGAGGCGTTCATGCAAAGGAAGCCTCCAACTGCAATTTTCGGCTCACAGTTTTACAGGCTACAGGTATTACTAGCTCCTGCATTTATAAAAAGGAAGACAGAGTTGCATTTCTATAGCACCTTTCATGACCACTGGACGTTCCAAAGCACTTTACTGCCAATGAAGTACATTTTTGAAGTGTGGTCACTATTGTAATGTAGGAATCGCGGCGGACAATTTGCGCACAGCAAGCTCCCGCAAACAGCAATGACCCGATAATAGGAACATAAGAAATAGGAGCAGGAGTTGGCCATTCAGCCCCTCTAGTCTGCTCCGCCATTCAATGAGATCATAGCTGATCTTTTACCTCAACACTTTCCTGCACTGTCCCCATATCCCTTGATTCCCTTAATATCTAAAAAAAAATCTATCAATCTCTGTCTTGAGTATACTCATCGACTGAGCCTCCACAGCCCTCTGGGGTAGAGAATTCCAAAGAGTCACCACCCTCTGAGTGAATAAATGCCTCCTCATCTCAGTCCTAAATGGCTGAGTCCTTATCCTGAGACGCTGACTCCTAGTTCTTGACTTTTTTTGTTTAGTGATGTTGATTGAGGGATAACTATTGACCCCAGGACACCAGGGATAACTGCCCTGCTCGTCTTCGAAATAGTGCCTTGGGATGTTTTACGTTCACCTGAGAGGGCAGCCAGAGCCTCAGTTTAATTTCCTCAGTGGAAAGACGGCACCTCCAACAGTGCAGCACTCCCTCCATTCTGCACTGGAGCGTCAGCCTAGATTTATATGCTCAAGTCCCTGGAGTGGGAATTAAACCCACAACCTTCTGCCCCAAAGGCGAGAGTGCTACCCACTGAGCCACAGCCGGCACCTTGTTCTGTACACTAAATAACAAATTCACTAAAGGGGCACCGTCTGCATGGAACAGAATTTGGTAAACTATTGAGTTTGGAGAGAGAAAAGAGAGTTACTATGCTTTTGTCAATATACCATCACATGAAAATGGTGCAATGGTGCATTTTGATATAATTTACAAAATCATTTGCCAAGTGATTTCTTGTGAAAGTGATGCTCTCCAAAGTTACTACCAACTATCATTCTTGACACCCCTCTGTCTGTCTGCCAGGACACCATCCTAATTGTAGACACCCTCTGCTGCCTGGGTATAATGTTTTTATTGCTGGAGAATTTCTCGTCCAATGTTGGAAACTTTGGTGCGATACAGCGATGGGAGGCCCTTGCCCTGTTGAGCAACGATAAGAACGTAAGACAGAAAGAAAGACTTGGATTTCTATAGCGCCTTTCATAACCACCGGACGTCTCAAAGCACTTTACAGCCAATGAAGTACTTTTTGGAGTGCAGTCACTGTTGTAACGAGGGAAATGCGGCAGCCAATTTGCGCACAGCAAGCTCCCACAAACAGCAATGTGATAATGACCAGATAATCTGTTTTAGTGATGTTGATTGAGTGAAAAATATTGGCCGGGGCATTGGGGATAACTCCCCTGCTCTTCTTCAAAATAGTGCCATGGGATATTTTACGTCCACCTGAGAGGGAAGACGGGACCTCTGTTTATCGTCTCATCCGAACGACAGCAGCTTCAACAGTGCAGCACTCCATCAGCTCTGCACTGGAGTCTCAGTCTAGATTTCCGTGTTCAAATCTCTGGAGTGGGACTTGTACCCACAACCTTCTGACTCAGAGGCAAGAGTGCTACCCACAGAGCCACAGCTGACAAATAGGAGCAGGAGTAGGCCATTCGGCTCCTCGAGCCTGCTCTGCCATTCAATGAGATCATATCTGATCTTCTACCGCAACTCCACTTTTCTGCACTACCCCATATCCCTTGATTCCCTTAATATCCAAAAATCTATCGATCTCAGTTCTTGAATGCACTCAACGACTGAGCCTCCACAGCCCTCTGTTTATATTACATAGCTACAAAGATCAACTAAATGTTGTCTTTTTTTTTAAAAGACTGCAGGGAATAAAATCAGTAATGCTTGTCTTTGCTTGTAATGTATTCGGTGGCTTTGAAAGAGTAACAGTTCTCTCCTGGTGCCTAGAAAAATAATTGGAATAATTAGTTATATGTTCAGGCCATTTTAATAGTATTGGGTGACTTCATGGCTCTGAGCTGCTGTGACTTTAACGCTGTGATTCATGCACAGCAATTTAAGATGTGAAAATAAGACATAAAGTGTCACAAAAAGATTGGGCTGTTCTGAATGAAACAGTTATTCCTTTCTTCAGAATTGTGTGCTTTTTGGTAGAAGCTAAATACAACAGGAATATAATTACAGAGAATGTACAGCATAGAAACAAGCCATTCGGCTCAACCAGTCCATGCCGGTGTTTATGTTCCACTCGAGCCTCCTCCCATCTTTTCTTATCTAACTCTATTAGCATAATCCTCTATTCCCTTCTCCCTCATATGCTTGTCTAGCCTCCCCTTGAATGCATCTGTGCTATTCGCTTCAACTACTCCCTGTGGCAGCGCGTTCCACATTCTCACCACTCTCTGGGTAAAGCGTTTCTCCTGAATTCCCTATTGGATTTCTTGGTAACTATCTTGTATTGATGGGTCTTGCTTTTCCCACAAGTGGAAACAGTGACTCTGGGTCCAAAATTGCGTAACCTTGGCGAGGCTGGACTTCCTGTGCCCAGCGCAGAAGTCCCATCCTGCGACCAAAATCCAGGTTAGCACCCCCGAGAGGAAGTGGAGCGCAATGTCAGGTGCTCCACCTTCTCTCGGGGGCGGGTCTGGGGCACTAAGGGCGCAAAAGTCGGAGCACTACACAGCCTCTCTGCTTAGCGCTGACGCGATCACAGGGCCCTCCCCTTCCGTTACACAGGAGGGCACGCTGCGAGCTCCCAATAGGCCACTGGGGATGCAGGGTGCCGGGCTGCACCATTGCGGCATGGACCCGCAGGTAAACTCACAGAGGCCGGGCCGATAAGTCGGAGGACAAAATGAAATGGCGGCGTGCACCTCCCCTTTCACTTTCACCCCGCGAGCGACCCGTGAGGCTGGTGCTGACAACGCCCATGTGAATTTCTCCTCTCTGTATCTACTCTCTCAAAACCTGTCATCATTTTAAAGACTTCAATCAGTTCACCCCTCAGTCTTCTCTTTTCTAGAGGAATGATCCTCAACCTGTTCATGATAGGTATAACCTCGCAGTTCTGCTATCATAAATTTCTTTGCACCCTCTCCAGTGCTTCTATATCCTTTTTTATAATATGGCGACCAGAACTGCTCATAGTACTCCAACTGTGATCTAACCAAGGTTCCAATTAAGGTGAATTTCCCTTTTCACATCGTAGCCTGGAATTTCCACATGCCTCCCAGCCAGATAACAACTTGATCTGGGCAGAATCAAATCGGATAGCGCAAAAGAAGCAGAATTTTAAGGGTAAGTGAGTTTCACCCATAACTGCATTACGCCTAAGTATCCGCGCGATCATTTATGTCCGTTCAACAGACCATTCGTCCAAACCTATTTCCCACCCAAAACTCAGCATAGCCCCCGGGTCGCAAAGACGACTTTCCACCTATTGCGCTCGTTCAGTGAATTGTGGCCGGACTCTCAGGCACACAGGCTCCCCATGGTCACATGACTCTAGCGTTAATCACCCAGCCGTGAGTGACCGGCAGTCGGTTCATGCCACAAGTCCTGCCCTGCTGCCGCAGAAATCAATCGATTGGTTTCACAGGTTGAAGAATGGCTCATGTCCTGGGCCATCCCATTCCTCCCTGACGCCCCATTGACCCTGTTCCAGTCACAAATCAGTTACGCTGCTTGATTGTGCTGAATCACAGGAGATTTTACCTTCGGGCTTCTGCTAACGGGATTGCATGGAAATTTGGCCAAACGGGCAGATTCTGGGCGCAATTTACCGATTAGCGGAGACTCCGGGCTGCCTCTTTTGCTCTTCCAGAGGCTGTAAAAATCAAATCTCATGACCAGTTTCAATGGATTCACCTTCCATCTCGAATGTAAATATTTCCAGACCTGAAATAAATCATAGAATGGTTACACTACAAAAGGAGACCATTGGGCCCGTTGAGCCCGTGCCGGCCATCTGCAAGAACACTTCAGCTAGTCCCACTCACAAGAATACAAGAAATAGGAGCAGGAGTAGGCCATTTGACCCCTCGAGCTGATCTGATCATGGACTCAATTCCACTTCCCTGCCTGCTCCCCATAACCCCTTATTCCCTTATCGCTCAAAAATCTGTTATGGGGCAGAGAATTCCACAGATTTACTTCTTAGGTGGTCCTTCGAAACGAGGATGACTTGCTTCCACACCAAAAAGGGATGAGTTCACAGGTGTTTCAATGAAGGACCTAATATTCCAGATCCCGAACTACATCTTGAAGGGTGGAAGATGCCTGTGCGTGGATTTTTTTAACGTGTGGTGACCGTTGCGTACCAGCCACCACACAGCCTTGACAGAGCTAGGTCTTGGTCCAGTGGCAAGGATTAACCAAGACGACTGGAGACCAGCTCTGCTGCATGGAACTAGTGTGCACACATATCACAGTGTGGGCTGGCCCGTGCTGCCCATGGACCCCTGGCCCCGAACTTACGCTTCCCCTGGGCCCCGATCACATCGCTCTGCAATCTCTCACCACTCCTTCACCCCAACCTCGCCGCTCCTGCTGTACCTGCCCACGCTCCAATCACTGACCTGGGTTATGCTGACGTCCAATCCAGTCGCCCTCCTCCAAGACGTCGCTCTCCTACACCAGCTCTGAGGTACTACGTCACCACGCTGGTTCCAGGGCACGCAGCTCCGCTCAGAGAGAAGAAAATCTTCCTCATCTCAATTTTAAATGGGCGGCCCCTTATTCTGAGACAATGGGCCTAATTTTGGCCAAGACTTGTGTCATGTATTCAACTATCATTTTAACCCATGTATAAGCTGACCTAAGTTGTACACCTTGAGAACATTGACCACAAGGGGGTGAACTTGTGGGAGACACTCCTAAACTGGACCTTCAGGTATAAAAGGGGAAGCTCCATCCACCTTCATCACTTGAGGTCTTGGTAATAAAGGTAACTGGTCACAGAGTAACCTTTTCTCAAGTATGGGCCTCGTGTGCATTTATACTGTATACTAAGGACATATCATTGGCGACGTGAAACTGGGATTTAAACCACGCGAGCATGGCCACTAGCAGCACAGAAGAGAGGTACTGTGTTGATGATGATTGGGACGACTTTATTGAGAGACGACAGCAAAGTTTTGTCATTAAGGAATGGTTGGAACAGGATTCGGCCGACAAATGCAGGGCTCATCTCCTGACAGTTTGTGGATCCACAACGTACTCCCTGATGAAGGACCTTCTACTCCAGAGAAGCCGGCGGACAAGATGTTCGAAGAACTCAGTAAGTTGATCAGGGAACACTTTAAACCGGTGAGCACCATGCACATGGCGAGACACCGGTTTAACATGCACCGGCGGCGAGAAGGGCCAAGCGTTCCAGACTTCGTGGCAGATCTCCGGCGACTGGCGAGCCTATGTAAGTTCACAGATGCATGCAGAGCGGAGATGCTGCGAGACTTTTTTATTGAGGGCATCGGGCACGCTGGGGTTTTCAGGAAACTTGACCTTGGAAACTGCGGCTCTGATAGCCCAGACATTTATCTCAGGGGAGGAAGAGACCAGAATGATGTATGACAAAAATCTTGGCTCAAATGCGGCAAACGACCAGGGAGTCAACATTGTTAACACGGCACAGAGTTCTCTATGCAGACAAGGGCAATCGGACTTGCCCCAGCATGTAGTCGAACCCAAAGGGGGAATTCAACAGAGACAATGGCTAGCTGAATGGTGATTCATGCCATCGCAACGGACAATGCGGCCAGTAATGGGGCCATCAACTCCTCTCAATGGTGCGCTTAAGGACAGTTACAGAGACAGTCAGAGACGATCGACTAGTAATGGACCTTTTGTTTCCAACAACGGGGCCTCCAGCTCATGCTGGAGGTGTGGAGGCAAACACCCAGCCAGAGCTTGCAGGTATCAGCAATATACCTGCAGAAACTGCAATGTCAGCAATCACTTGGCACGTAAGTGCAGGAAGCCTGCAGCCAGGTTGATGTATGAGGAGGACGGGCCCGATGTAAGCCCTACAAGGCCAAATGAATACTGGGGGAAATCGCTGGAAGCTGAAGTTTAGCGAGTTCATGTGGGGCATATATACAGTTCATATACGAGGACGCCACCGATAATGATGAAAGTGCTCCTCAATGGCATCCCAGTATTAATGGAGCTAGGCACGGGGGCCAGCCAGTCCCTGATGAGTATCAAACAGTTCGAAAGGTTATGGGTGTCCAAGACCAGGAGGCTAAAATTATTGCCGATTGATGCACAGCTACGGACATATACAAAGGAGATCATTCCGGTGCTAGGCAGCGCCACGGTAGTCGTGACCCACAAAGATTCGGAGAATAGGTTGCCACTCTGGATTGTCCCGGGGGATGGTCCCGCACTACTGAGGAGGAGTTGGCTTGCTGTCATGAACTGGAAATGGGGCGATGTCAATGCAATTTCGACTGTGGAGCGAGTATCATGCTCACAGGTGCTGGACAAATTTGACTCATTATTTCAACCCGACATCAGCACTTTCATGGGGGCCAAGGTAGTGATTCACATAAACCCAGACGCCAGGCCAGTACACCACAAGGCCAAAACGGTGCTGTATGTGATGCGGTAAAAGATAGCATGCGAATTGGACCGCCTGCTGTGGGAAGGCATCATCTCGCCAGTCGAATTGAGTGACTGGGTGAGCCCGATCATGCTGGTGCTCAAGGCAGATGGGTCGGTCAGGATATGTGGCGATTACAAGGCCACCATCAATCGGGTGTCACTCCAAGACCAGTACCTGCTACAGAGAGCGGAGGACCTCTTTGCGACGCTATCCGGTGGCAAACTTTTTTCAAAATTGGACCTGACCTCAGCTTACATGACCCAGGAGCTAGCTGGCAAGTGAGTCGAAGGAGCTGACCACCATCACGACATACAAGGGGTTGTTTGAGTATAACAGATATCCGGTCGGGATTCGTTCGGCCGCCGCAATCTTTCAGCGAAATATGGAAAGCCTCCTCAAGTCAATTCCAAGGATGGTGGTTTTTCAAGACGACATCCTCATCACGGATCGCGATACTGAAGAACACCTCCACAATTTGGAGGAGGTGCTACACAGACTGGACCAGGTAGGGCTGCAACTGAAAAAGGCGAAGTGCATCTTCTTAGCTCCATAGGTAGAATTCCTGGGGAGGAGGGTAGCAGCAGACAGGATCAAATCCACTGCGTCCAAAACGGAAGCGATCCAGAGAGCACCCAGACCTCGTAACACGATGGAGCTGCGTTCGTTCCTGGGGCTCCTGAACTATTTTGGTAACTTTCTTCCCAAATTGAGCACGCTGTTAGAGCTGCTACACGTGCTCCTACGCAAAGGTCGCGATTGGGTCTGGGGGGACAGCCGGGAAAAGGCTTTTTATAGAGTACGCAACTTGTTATGCTCCAACAAACTATTAACGTTATATGACCCATGTAAGAAACTTGTTCTAACGTGCGATGCGTTGTCCTATGGGGTCGGGTGTGTGTTGCAGCATGTGAATGCCAATGGTCAGTTACAGCCAGTAGCTTATTCCTCCAGAAGTCTATCCCAGGCAGAAAGGAGCTACTGGATGGTAGAAAACGAAGCGCTAGCAGGTGTATATGCAGTAACAAAAATGCACCAGTACCTGTTTGGCAGGAAATTTGAGCTGGAGACAGATCACAATTCCTAACGTCCCTTTTGGCCGACAAAAAGGCCATAAATGCGAATGCATCGGCCCGCATACAGAGATGGGCACTTAGATTAGCCGCCTATGACTACACAATTCGGCACAGATCGGGCACTGAAAACTGCGCTGATGCACTCAGTAGGCACCCACTAGCCACCACTGAGGGGGCAACTGAGCATGATGCTGAGATGGTCATGGCTGTTGAAGCTTTCGAAAGCGAAGGCTCACCTGTGACAGCCCGTCAGATTAAAGTCTGGACAAATAAAGACCCGCTATTGTCTTCAGTTAAGAAATGTGTGCTGAATGGAGACTGGGCAGCCACAAACAACAGACACTCAGGCCAGCGCCCAACAACCAGAGCCCCAACTCTGGCGCTCTACAAGGGAGCGTAAACCACCAGAGAGACTTAACTTGTGATCCCAATAAGACTTTGGGGGGGAGGTGATGTCATGTATTCAACTGTCATTGTAACCCATGTATAAGCTGACCTAAGTTGTACACCTTGAGAACATTGACCACAAGGGGGTGAACTTGTGGGAGACACTCTTAACTTGGACTTTCAGGTATAACAGGGGAAGCTCCATCCACCTTCATCACTTGAGGTCTTGGTAATAAAGGTAACTGGTCACAGAGTGAACTTCTCTCAAGTATGGGTCTCGTGTGCATTTATACTGTATAGTAAGGACATATCAACTTGCATCAATTTTTTTGGAGTAAATTGTTTTTTCCGGCATAAGTTTAAAAAATGCCATTTTCCCCAAAAAATTTGCTCCAAAGTAAGTCAGTTAGGTACTATTTTTTTTTTAGTTCAGTTTTATTTTCAAAAGGGTGTGTTCCCAAACACGCCAGTTTTGGCCATTTATGCCATTTTGGCCAGTTAAAACTTATTCAAAATCGACTTAGGTCAGTGTTTGTGGCCAGCTCTGAAAAACATAGCGGCCAGTTATGAATTCGGCACAGGTTGGTACATTTAAAGCACCAAGACTTACAAAGTACTAAACAAAGCACAAAAATAAACATTCAATAACAAATAAAAAATACAAGGAAGCTGAGAGGACCTGCAGCAAGACTTACAAAGCACTAAACAAAGGCCAAAAAGTAATAAGCAATCAATCAATAACAAATAAAAAATAGAAGTCCTACCTTTATGCCAGAATCAAGTTTTTTTTTTAAAGTCGACCCCCTCCCCCCCGCCAATCAAAACTCTCCTCACTAAACAAAGCATAACCATAAATAAATAAGAAATAAAACTGAAGTCCTACCTCGGCACGGGAACTCAGCGGGCCGGCCGGTGCAGGAGGCCACTCGGCCGGGGATAAGGGCTGTGAGCATCGGGTCCTGCTCAGAGCCCGCAGGACACGCTGGGAGGGCGAGGTGCATGCGCGCAGACTTCACTGCGCATGCTCATCGCAGGATGGGGCCACTTTTTTTCACCGCCGTTTCCAGCACGCAAAGTCGGCGCATTTAAGGTAAGTGCGCCGAAAAAAGGATTGGGGAAAATTGGGCCCGATGTCCCCTCATTTTAATTTTCCCTATGAGTGGAAATATACTCTCCATCTAACTTGTCGAGCCCTCTCATTATCTTATATGTTTCGATAAGATCATCTCTCATTCTTTTGAACTCCAATGAGTCTAGACCCAACCTACTCAACCTATCTTCATAAGTCAACCCCCTCATCTCCAGAATCAACCCAGTGAGCCTTCTCTGAACAGCCTCCAATGTAAGTATATCCTTCCTTAAATACGGAGACCAAAACTGTACGCAGTACTCCAGGTGTGGCCTCACCAATACCCTGTACAGTTGTAGCAGGACTTATCTGCTTTTATAATGTATCCCCCTTGCAATAAAGGCCAACATTCCATTTGCCTTCCTGATTATTTGCTGTACCTGCACACTAACTTTTTGTGTTTCATGCACAAGGACCCCCAGGTCCCTCTGTACTGCAACACTTTGCAATTTTTCTCCATATAAATTATAATTTGCTTTTCTATTTTTTCTGCCAAAGTGGATAACCTCACATTTTCCTACATTATACTCCATCTGCCAAATTTTTGCCCACTCACCTGCCCCTTCCACGTAACCCTGTAAAAAATTTTTCCTGCAGTTACTTATCCAACTCCTTTTTAAAAGCCACGATTGAGCCTGCCTCCAGCATCCTTTCAGGCAGTGTGTTCCAGATCTAACCACTCGCTGCGTAAAACTGTTTTTCCTCATGTCGCCTTACCTTCCTGAGCAAATGTTGTCCTGTGTCTTTAGAAACAGCAACAGTCATGCAGCATCATCCACAGCCTGCGAGAGAGTCAGCAGCAGGAGCGAAGCAGGTTCCTGATCCCTCCCAGCATCGAAACCACCGAGGCTAGTGAAGAGATGCTCGCCAGTAATCAAGATAATGAAGCTCAGCCTGAGGTGGGTAATTCCCTTCCTCCTTTGGCATTCACAGTGCCCATTATATGTTTCTTAAACCTCTAGCCTTTAAAAGTGCATTACAATGGCAACAACTTGCATTTATAGACCGCCTTTAACAAAGTAAAACTTCCCAAGGTGCTTCACAAGATCATTATCAAACAAAATTGACACCAAGGCACGTAAGGAGATATTAGAAAAGCGAAATACTGCGGATCCTGGATTCTGAAATAAAAACAGAAAATGCTGGCAATCTCAGCAGGTCAGGCAGCATCTGTGGAGAGCAATAGAGCTAACGTTTCAGGTCTGTGACCCTTCATCAGAACTGGAAAAGTTCGAGATGCAACGGATTCTTCAGGAAGTGCAGGGGCAGTGAAAGGGGGAGAGAAGGAAAGAACAAAAGGGAAAGCCTGTGATAGGATGGAAGGCAGAAGAGATTGAGAGACAAGAGGGATGATGAGCAAAAACGAACAATTTAAGAAACAAAAGATGAGTCTAAATTGGGTGTGAATGACAGCATCATCACCAGCTGCCATGGGACAGAGAAAAAAAAGTGGGGTTTGTAAAAAAAGAAAGGGACAAAAATGAGGTAGAGATTATGGTCTGAAATTGTTGAACTCGATGTTGAAGTCAGAAGGTTGTAAAGTGCCTAAACGAAAGATGAATTGCTGTTCCTCGAGCTTGCGTTGAGCTTCATTGGAACAGTGTAGGAGGCCAAGGACGGAGAGGTCAGAGTGGGAGTGGAACGGAGAATTAAAGTGACAAGCGACCGGAAGCTTGGGGTCACCCTTACAAACTAGGTGGAGGTCTATATTACACTTCCCGCACCTTAATGAAAAAGTAATCAAAACAAAATAATCTTGATACATAACTTGCATGGTTATGCACAACAAAAGATAAGGACTTATTTTATCATATTTACAAATAAAACTTAACCACTTGTTTTCTGTTTTGAAGATACCTTCGCTCTCGAACAGAATTTTCCAAACTTGTTGTTGAACTTAGACTCATTCTAGGCTGAGCCTGAGGAGAGTTTTTCTCCAAGGGCAACCCTTGATCTACATTTGAATTCTCTACAACTTCAGACAGTTTGTCTGCCTGACTCGGATTCAGACTTAAATTCTGACTTTTTCTTGGATTTGTTTCTAGTACATAGAAACATAGAAACATAGAAAATAGGTGCAGGAGTAGGCCATTCGGCCCTTCTAGCCTGCACCGCCATTCAATGAGTTCATGGCTGAACATGCAACTTCAGTACCCCATTCCTGCTTTCTTGCCATACCCCTTGATCCCCCTAGTAGTAAGGACTTCATCTAACTCCTTTTTGAATATATTTAGTGAATTGGCCTCAACAACTTTCTGTGGTAGAGAATTCCACAGGTTCACCACTCTCTGGGTGAAGAAGTTTCTCCTCATCTCGGTCCTAAATGGCTTACCCCTTATCCTTAGACTGTGACCCCTGGTTCTGGACTTCCCCAACATTGTGAACATTCTTCCTGCATCTAACCTGTCTAAACCCATCAGATATTTAAACGTTTCTATGAGGTCCCCTCTCATTCTTCTGAACTCCAGTGAATACAAGCCCAGTTGATTTAGTCTTTCTTGATAGGTCAGTCCCGCCATCCCGGGAATCAGTCTGGTGAACCTTCGCTGCACTCCCTCAATAGCAAGAATGTCCTTCCTCAGGTTAGGAGACCAAAACTGTACACAATACTCCAGGTGTGGCCTCACCAAGGCCCTGTACAACTGTAGCAACACCTCCCTGCCCCTGTACTCAAATCCCCTCGCTATGAAGGCCAACATGCCATTTGCTTTCTTAACCGCCTGCTGTACCTGCATGCCAACCTTCAATGACTGATGTACCATGACACCCAGGTCTCTTTGCATCTCCCCTTTTCCTAACCTGTCACCTTTCAGATAATAGTCTGTCTCTCTGTTTTTACCACCAAAGTGGATAACCTCACATTTATCCACATTATACTTCATCTGCCATGCATTTGCCCACTCACCTAACCTATCCAAGTCGCTCTGCAGCCTCATAGCATCCTCCTCGCAGCTCACACCTAACTTAGTGTCATCCGCAAATTTGGAGATACTACATTTAATCCCCTCGTCTAAATCATTAATATACAGTGTAAACAGCTGGGGCCCCAGCACAGAACCTTACGGTACCCCACTACTCACCGCCTGCCATTCTGAAAAGTACCCATTTACTCCTACTCTTTGCATCCTGTCTGACAACCAGTTCTCAATCCATGTCAGCACACTACCCCCAATCCCATGTGCTTTAACTTTGCACATTAATCTCTTGTGTGGAACCTTGTCGAAAGCCTTCTGAAAGTCCAAATATACCACATTAAATGGTTCTCCCTTGTCCACTCTACTGGAAACATCCTCAAAAAATTGCAGAGGATTTGTCAAGCATGATTTCCCTTTCACAAATCCATGCTGACTTGGACCTATCATGTCACCATTTTCCAAATGCGCTGCTATGACATCCTTAATAATTGATTCCATCATCTTACCCACTACTGATGTCAGGCTGACCGGTCTATAATTCCCTGTTTTCTCTCTCCCTCCTTTTTTAAAAAGTGGGGTTACATTGGCTACCCTCCACTCGATAGTAACTGATCCAGAGTCAGTGGAATGTTGGAAAATGACTGTCAATGCATCCGCTATTTCCAAGGCCACCTCCTTAAGTACTCTGGGATGCAGTCCATCAGGCCCTGGAGATTTATCGGCCTTCAATCCCATCAATTTCCCCAACACAATGTCCCGGACTAAAAAGGATTTCCCTCAGTTCCTCCTCCTTACTAGACCCTCTGACCCTTCTTATATCCGGAATGTTGTTAGTGTCCTCCTTAGTGAATACCGAACCAAAGTACTTGTTCAATTGGTCCGCCATTTCTTTGTTCCCCGTTATGACTTCCCCTGATTCTGACTGCAGGGGACCTACATTTGTCTTTACTAACCTTTACTAACATCAGATGTAGGTTTTGCTACTGGTACTCTATTTGTAACAAAACTATCTGACTCATCAGAAATAATCGAATCATTCCAACTTCCAACTCTTTTTCACATCTGTAGGTAAAATATGACCAATGTGAACTGTAATGACTCAAGAGTCTGGTTACTGTAAACTCACTCAGCTACAACCTGATCCATCTTTATTCCAGCCCAAGAGTACCAGCTTGACAAAGACACACAGCTTTTCTACAGGTGTCCAAGCACACATGCCACATGTGTACAGCCTGATGACCTCTGAATGTGGTGCCCTCTGGTGTCTGGTGACCTCCAAGCATTAATACATAACATGAACAAACCTAACCGTTCCATGATCAAACATCTTGACCAAATATGTGCGAGGACCACATATCTTCACTACTCAGCCTGATGACCTCTGACCACGGCGCCCTCTGGTGTCTGGTGACCCCCAAACATTAATACATAACAACATCCCCCTTTTAAAATCTTAACAACAGTCTTTTTACAAATTAAGGCGGTCTGGGCCTTTCCTCTCATGAGTTGATCGTCTCAGTTCAACTTTGGCTCTGAGCGAGCGTTCTGAGTCCGTTGAGACTGACGGCTGAGTAGCCGATCTGATGGGAGTGGTCATGACCACATCAGAGACTGAAGGTTCAGAGTCAGTAATGTCAGCAGAGTCCTCTGATGAGTGAACAGTGGTTGGTTGGTTACTGACTGCATCTTCCTCACTCGGTTCCAGTTCATCTGTGTGCCACAGTTTAACCTGGTCAAGGTGTTTCCTGCATGTTTTCCCATTCTTGAGCACGACAATAAACACTCTGTTACCCTCCTTGGCTGTAACAGTGCCGGCGATCCATTTTGGATCTTGACCATAGTTCAGTACATAAAACGGATCGTTGACCGAGATGTCATGTGACATGGCAACACGATCATGACACCATTGCAGTCTTTGACGTCTGTTTTCAACATGATCATTCAAATCAGGGTGAACAAGAGAAAGCCTGGTCTTGAGATTTCTCTTCATCAGTAGTTCAGCAGGAGGAACCCCAGTAAGCTTATGAGGTCTTGACCTGTAACTGAGCAATATACATAAGAACATAAGAATTATGAACAGGAGTAGGCCATCCAGCCCCTCGAGCCTGCTCCGCCATTCAAAAAGATCATGGCTGATCTGGCCGTGGACTCAGCTCCACTTACCCGTCCGCTCCCCATAACCCTTAATTCCCTTATTGGTTAAAAATCTATCTATCTGTGATTTGAATACATTCAATGAGCTAGCCTCAACTGCTTCCTTGGGCAGAGAATTCCACAGATTCACAACTCTCTGGGAGAAGAAATTCCTTCTCAACTCGGTTTTAAATTGGCTCCCCCGTATTTTGAGGCTGTGCTCCCAAGTTCTAGTCTCCCCAACCAGTGGAAACAACCTCTCTGCCTCGATCTTGTCTATCCCTTTCATTATTTTAAATGTTTCTATAAGATCACCCCTCATCCTTCTGAACTCCAACGAGTAACGACCCAGTCTAGTCAATCTATCATCATAAGGTAACCACCTCATCTCCGGAATCAGCCTAGTGAATCGTCTCTGTACCCCCTCCAAAGCTAGTATATCCTTCCTTAAGTAAGGTGACCAAAACTGCACGCAGTACTCCAGGTGCAGCCTCACCAATACCCTGTATAGTTGCAGCAGGACCTCCCTGCTTTTGTACTCCATCCCTCTCGCAATGAAGGCCAACATTCCATTCGCCTTCCTGATTACCTGCTGCACCTGCAAACTAACTTTTTGGGATTCATGCACAAGGACCCCCAGGTCCCTCTGCACTGCAGCATGTTGTAATTTCTCCCCATTCAAATAATATTCCCTTTTACTGTTTTTTTTTTTCCAAGGTGGATGACCTCACATTTTCCGACATTGTATTCCATCTGCCAAACCTTAGCCCATTCGCTTAGCCTATCTAAATCTCTTTGCAGCCTCTCTGTGTCCTCTACACAACCCGCTTTCCCACTAATCTTTGTGTCATCTGCAAATTTTGTTACACTACCCTCTGTCCCCTCTTCCAGGTCATCTGTGTATATTGTAAACAGTTGTGGTTCCAGCACCGATCCCTGTGGCACACCACTAACCACCGATTTCCAACCCGAAAAGGACCCATTTATCCCGACTCTCTGCTTTCGGTTAGCCAGCCAATTCTCTATCCATGCTAATACATTTCCTCTGACTCCGCATATCTTTATCTTCTGCAGTAACCTTTTGTGTGGCACCTTATCGAATGCCTTTTGGAAATCTAAATACACCACATCCATCGGTATACCTCTATCCACCATGCTCGTTATATTCTCAAAGAATTCCAGTAAATTAGTTAAACATGATTTCCCCTTCATGAATCCATGTTGCGTCTGCTTGATTGCACTATTCCTATCTAGATGTCCCGCTATTTCTTCCTTAATGATAGCTGCAAGCATTTTCCCCACTACAGATGTTAAACTAACCGGCCTATAGTTACTTGCCTTTTGTCTGCCCCCTTTTTTAAACAGAGGCGTTACATTAGCTGCTTTCCAATCCACTGGTACCTCCCCAGAGTTCAGAGAATTTTGGTAGATTATAATGAATGCATCTGCTATAACTTCCACCATCTCTTTTAATACCCTGGGATGCATTTCATCAGGACCAGGGGACTTGTCTACCTTGAATCCCATTAGCCTGTCCAGCACTACCCCCCCAGTGATAGTGATTGTCTCAAGGTCCTCCCTTCCCACATTCCCGTGACCAGCAATTTTTGTCATGGTTTTTGTGTCTTCCACTGTGAAAACCGAAGCAAAATAATTGTTTAAGGTCTCAGCCATTTCCACATTTCCCATTATTAAATCCCCCTTCTCATCTTCTAAGGGACCAACATTTACTTTAGTCACTCTTTTCCGTTTTATATATCGGTAAAAGCTTTTACTATCTGTTTTTATGTTTTGCGCAAGTTTACTTTCATAATCTATCTTTCCTTTCTTTATTGCTTTCTTAGTCATTCTTTGCTGTTGTTTAAAATGTTCCCAATATTCTAGTTTCCCACTAACCTTGACCACCTTATACGCATTGGTTTTTAATTTGATACTCTCCTTTATTTCCTTGGTTATCCACGGCTGGCCATCCCTTCTCTTACCGCCCTTCTTTTTCACTGGAATATATTTTTGTTGAGCACTATGAAAGAGCTCCTTAAAAGTCCTCCACTGTTCCTCAATTGTGCCACCATTTAGTCTGCGTTCCCAGTCTATTTTAGCCAACTCTGCCCTCATCCCACTCTAGTCCCCTTTGTTTAAGCATAGTACGCTCGTTTGAGACACTACTTCCTCACCCTCAATCTGTATTACAAATTCAACCATACTGTGATCACTCATTCCGAGAGGATCTTTTACCAGGAGATCGTTTATTATTCCTGACTCATTACACAGGACCAGATCGAAGATAGCTTGCTCCCTTGTAGGTTCTGTAACATACTGTTCTAAGAACCAATTCCGTATGCATTCTATGAATTCTTCCTCCAGGCTACCCCGTGCGATTTGATTTGACCAATCGATATGTAGGTTAAAATCCCCCATGATTACTGCCATTCCTTTTTCACATGACAACCGTCTCTGCAGTGAACCCTGGGTTACACGTTTCATACTTTGCTTGATTGTTTGAATGGCACACTCTGCTTGACCATTAGAAGCTGGCTTGAATGGAGCTGATCTCACATGTCTGATGCCATTGAGTTTCATGAACTCCTGAAACTCAAGATTTGTGAAGCAAGATCCGTTGTCGCTCACAACAATGTCAGGCAAACCATGAGTAGCAAACATGGTACAAAGGCTCTCAGTGGTAGCTGTAGACATGCTGGATGACATAATAACACACTCTATCCACTACGACATAAAAACATCTTTCCTAGGAGCGGGCCTGAAAAATCAATGTGGATCCTCGACCATGGTTTAATGGCCACGACCAAAGACTCAGCGGAGATTCCGCTGGTACTTTACTTAGCTGCATGCAAGAATTGCACTGAGACACGCATGATTCCAGAGCAGAGTCAATTCCAGGCCACCATACATGAGACCTAGCAATGGACTTCATTATGGCAATACCAGGATGAGTGCTATGAAGTTCACGCACAAATATTTCTCTACCTTTCTTTGGCATGATTACACGATTATCCCACAGTAAACAGTCTGACTGAATGGACAGTTCATCCTTGCAACGGTTGTAAGGTTTGGTTTCCTCACGCATCTCCATAGGTATGGCAAACCAATCACCACCGTTTCACAACCGATAAAATAAGGTCATGGCTGGTCCAGATCCTAACTTGTTGAGCAGTGACAGGGTTTCCTTCACGCTCAAAAGCATGCATTACTAACAGTAGATCTGCAGGTTGAGGCATCTCCATCTCAGTTGTGGGTAAGGACAGACGACTCAGTGCATCGGCACAATTCTCAGTACCAGGTCTATGATGGATGAAGTAATCATAGGCAGACAATGTCAGCACCCACCTTTGAATACGGGACGATGCATTGGTATTAATACCTTTGTTGTCTGCAAACAATGAAATGAGTGGCTTGTGATCCGTTTCTAGTTCAAAATGAAGACCAAACAGGTATTGGTGTATTTTTTTTTTTTTACCCCATACACACAGGCCAAGGCTTCTTTCTCTACCATACTGTAAGCTCTTTCCATTTTAGACAGACTTCTCGAAGCATACGCAACAGGTTGTAGCTTGCCCAATTCATTTGCTTGTTGGAGTACACAGCCAACCCCATATGATGAAGCATCACAGGCCAATACAAGACACTTACATGGATCATAATGAACAAGCAACTTGTTTGAACATAGCAGATTCTTGGCTTTCTCAAAGGCTCTATCTTGATGCACACCCCAGATCCAGTTGTCACCTTTTCTTAGTAACACATGCAGTGGCGCTAGTAAAGTGCTCAATCTGGGTAAGAAATTACCAAAGTAGTTGAGTAACCCAAGGAACGAATGCAGCTCCATCACATTCTGAGGCCTGGGTGCATTTTTGATGGCCTCAGTTTTCGAATCAGTGGGCCTGTTGCCATCAGCAGCAATCCTCCTCCCGAGAAATTCGACTTCAGGTGCCATGAATACACACTTCGAGCATTTCAGCCTGAGTCCCACTTTGTCCAGATGCTATAGCACTTCTTCAAGATTGTTCAGATGTTCAGCCGTGTCGCGACCTGTGACCAGAATGTCATCTTGAAGCATGACAGTTCTAGGAACGGACTTCAGTAAACTCTCCATATTCCTCTGAAATATGGCTGCAGCCGAACGAATCCCAAAAGGACACCTGTTGAAGATGAACAATCCTTTATGGGTGTTGATGCAGTTGAGTTTCTTCGAAGTGTCGACAAGCTCCTGTGTTATATAGGCCGACATCATATCCAGTTTCGCAGCTAGTATGGCGAACAGGTCATCAGCCCTCGGTAACGGATACTGATCCTGTTTCGAAAATCGGTTAATCGTAACCTTGTAGTCTCCACAAATCCTGACAGTGCCATCACTCTTCAACACAGGAACAATGGGACTAGCCCACTTGTTAAACTCGACCGGTGATATGATCCCTTCACGCTGGAGTCTGTCAAGCTCAATTTCAACCTTAATTTCAACCTTCTCCCTCATCATGTACGGAGCAAACTGAGCTTTGTGATAGACAGGCCTTGCATTGGCGTCCAGGTGAATCTGCATCTTGGCTCCCGTAAAATTACCAATGCCCGGTTCAAACAAAGAAGGAAACTTTTTCAATACTTGAGCACACGAAGTATCATCCACCGAGGACAACATCTTGACATAATTCCAGTTCAGCTTGATTTGCTCGAGCCAATTCCGGCCGAACAGCATTGGACCATTACCTGGGACGATCCATAATGGTAGCTCATGAACCACACCGTCATAAGACACCTCGATTGCTGCACTGCCGAGCACCGGTATGAGTTCCTTAGTGTAAGTACACAACCTGGCATTGACTGTACTCAGCTTCGGTTTCGCAGCCTTAGTGTCCCACAGCTTGTCAAATATCCTTTGGCTCATTATCGACTGGCTCGCACCCGTGTCCAGCTCCATTGATACAGGCACACCATTCAGCTTCTCATTAACGACTATCGGCTGGCTCTTGCTCAGGAACGAATACAGTCCATTCACTTCCTCCTCGGGTTGCGTATCCGGGCCATCACTGAACTGGTCTTCATCAACCACGTGGTGAGCCGTACCACGCTTGCTCCGTTGTGGACACATCCTGTGAAGATGCCCCATTTTCGAACATCCATTGCATCCATTGGATCCACTGATGAAGCCGATGATTGCCCCCACAATGCCAACACGGTGAAATCTGGTTCGAACCAGTTGGGGGGCTTTGAGCAGCGGCAGGTTTCGTGTAAGCAGCTCTGCCCAAAGACGACGCCATCTTGTTTACAGTACTTGCCATGGAACTCCAACTCGTCGATGATATCTGCCTCAAATTATCATCCATCATCATGCATGCCTGGGCAATCGCGATGGCCTTTTTCAAATCCAGAGTCTCTGCTGCCAACAGCTTCCTGGGGATTGCATCATGGTTGATGCCTATCACGAAGACACCACACAGCATGTCTTCCAGCATGTCCCCGAACTTACACAGCTCAACAAGACTTCACGGGTCGGCGACAAATTCCGACATATCCTGGCCCTCAGCACGAACATGCGTGTAGAAACGGTAGCGTGATATGATGATCCCCTCTTTTGGCTTCAGATGGTTACCCACCAATGTACACAATTCCTCGTACCCTTTTTCCACCGGATGTACAGGCGAGAGAAGATTCTTCATGAGGCCGTATATTTTCGGACCACAAATGGTGAGGAGAACTGCCCTGCCCTGCGTAGGCCTCTGCCTCCATGCCGTTGGCCACAAAATACTGATCCAGGCAGTCGACAAAATCCACCCTTACCCTCCACGAATCTCTCCAGGATTCCAACAGTGCCCATTGTGCATGCGAAGTTTCTTAAATTACCTTGTCGCCAATTGTAATGACTCGAGTCTGGTTACTGTAAACTCACTCAGGTGCAACTTGATCCATCTTTATTCCAACCCAAGAGTGCCAGCTTACAAAGACACACAGCTTATATACAGGTGACCAAGCACACATGCCACATGCTTACAGCCCGATGACCTCCGACCGCGGCGCTGTCTGGTGATCCCCAAGCATTAATACATAACATAAACAAACATCTTGACCAAATATGTGCGTGGACCATATATCTTCACTACTTTTCCTGCTAACCACTTTAACCATTTATGGTGATGGTTCTTTATTCTAACCTTCTGATTCAATTTCACACTTCTCTCTCTTACTCTACCTCTATCATGATTCTCTTTCTGTCTTGATTGTTTCTCTTCTACTGACTGTGCCAGGTTTGGCTTTAACAACATGGACCTGGTTCATGGTTGTCGTTTGAGAAACAATTCTGCTGGTGTTCTATCAGTAGTTGTATGAGGAGCATTACGATAAGTAATCAGAAATTTTGCTAGTTTGTGATCCAATGACAACTGCCGTTTCCTTGGATTTGGATCCAACATTTGCTTGATGAGGGCACGTTTTACAATTTGCACTGTGCACTCTGCTACACCATTTGAAGCAGGGTGGTATGGTGGAACCTTGGTATGTTTCACACCATTTCTGCTCATGATCTGTGCAAATTCTTCTGAACAAAATTGTGGCCCATTATCAGACACAATCTCTTCTGGGAGGCCATATGAAGAAAACAATCTTCACAAATTGTCTAGTGCTTTACTTGTTGTTTTCCGCATTGGAAACATCTCTACCCATTTTGAATCAAAATGAACAATTGATGTCCTTCTAGCTCAGCAAAATCTACATATAATCTTTGCCACCCTGGGAGGCCATTTCCATTGCTGTAATGGTGGTTTCTTGCTTACCAATTGACATGCTGTATACTGACTAATGATGTACTCTATATCTTTATCTAAACCTGGCCACCATAAATAACTGTGTGCAAAACTCTTGGTCAAACACATTCCCAGGTTCTGATCATGAAGATCTCCTAACAACTTGGATCTAAACTTATTTGGAATAACTACTCTTGCACCTCACATGATACAATTTTTATCCACTGATAATTCATTCCTACAAATGAAGTATGGATGAATATCTTTCTCTGATAACAGGTTTGGCCAGCCCTTTTCTATGTAATCATGTTTGGTTGTTCTACCAATTTCTTCAGCTGGGACTGGCAGTTCATCAATGTATGAAAAACAGAACACTTCTTCCCTATTGGGTGTAACTTGTGAAGGGGATGGAAACCTAGACATAGCATCAGTATTACCATCTGACTTAGGTACAACACAATGGATGTAGCCCAATTAATTAGATCTACCTTAGAGATAATGTTCTCAGTTTCTAGTCTTTTGAGTTCTTGTTCAACTTTCTCCTTGAGTGCGTATGGTATGGGATATGGCTTGCAGTAAACTGGTCTAGCCTCCTGCATGCTGACACTCGCCTTGAGACCTTGCATCGGAATGCCTGTTTCATGGAACACCTTTGGATACTGTTTGATGACATCATCCTTCAATGCAAATCTCGTTTCAACACGAAAAATCTCATTCCAATCCAGCTTCAGTGATCCCAACCAATTTCTACCTATTAAGGCAGGCTTGACTCCTGCCACTACTAAGAAAGGCAAGCTCTGAAACTGATCCTTGTATTTCACCAGTACGGTGATGCATCCTACCACAGGTATTTGCTCTCCTGAGTAGCCTCGCAGCTCTACCATCAACCTTTCTAGTGGAAAATCATTCAACTTGTCGAGATATAATGATTCTGGTACTCTGGAACTATGCTCACGGCTGCATCAGTGTCGATTTGCAAGGGTATCCTGGTTCTTGCAACGTCAACGATGATCCGCGAATCACTGTTAGATATCCTCATGCTCCTGATGACATGTATCTCCAGAACCTCCTTATCCTGTTGCTTCTCTTCAGTGCTATGTAGTCTCTGGTGATTGCTACTTCTAGCATTGCACATCGTTTACTCTTCAGTTGACGTGCCTTTGCAAGATACCCTGTTTTCTTCCAAAGAAACACTCTGTTCAATGCTGTCCATATGTGAAGACAATGTGTTGTCCCAGGCACCGACAGCATGACTTCAATGCACTGTTATCTTGGCCAGTCGCTGAGACCTTGGGGCCCAACTGCCTTTGACTTTTAACCTGCAGTCGATTCACCTCGGTTGTCTGACGACTGGAAATGGCACGTAAAACTCTGGAATATTGGTCGGCCATATCCATCGACATAGCTGTCTGACAAGCGAAACCAAAAGTCAAGTTAGGGGTTGTCAACAACTTTCTTCTGATTGCTTCATTTGTCATCCCACAAATAAAGCGGTCACGCAATGCTCGGTCCTGAAAGTTTCCGAAATGAGAGTGAATGGATAGCTTTTTTAATGCTACAATGTACTCACTGATATTCTCATCAGTTAATTGATTCTGCATTCCAAAACAATAACTTTCAGCAATTTCCAGTGGCTCAAGACTGTAGTGTTGTTCTAACTTGGTTAGAATCTCCGTCAGTGGCGTGTCCCTTGGCTTGACGGGAACAAGCAAATTTTTCAGGGTTTCATACACCTCGGGACCTGCTTCAGTCAAGAAAATAGCCCATATTCTTTCTAAAACCAACCGGTTATGGTTTTCATCATCATGGACTTCGATGATACTATTTGCGGTGAAAAACATTTCTAGCCGCTCCACATATGTTTTATATTCGCAAAAGTATTACTTAACTTTTTTGGAAGTATTTAGTGAAATAGTGGAAGTAAATTATTTAAGTCTCTCAGTCAGGATGGAACTCACCCAAGCACCCTATTATTCCCATAGGTGTGACCATCTGGACTCTGGCAATGTCAATAGTATGCTTGAAATGTACCTTTGATTTTTAGCTGTGCTGCAAAACAAAGAAGCTCTCAAAGTCTCTCTGTTGTTTGATTGGATGATCCACCAACAAAAATTTCAGCTAGGGAATCCGATTATCTTATCTTCATCGCCAATGTGATCTATTCTTTACGACATCACAAACACATGCATACACAAGATGCTCTATAGGGACTTGTCATGTGACCATGTCACATGATCTTTTTATTATATACATCAATAGTTGCATTACTGCAGTAGTCCATTAGGGGGAGCTCTATATTACACAGAGGGGATAGTGACATCATGGCAGGGGATGAGATTGGAAGAAGGGGTAGGATCAGAGGGAAGGGATAGGATCAGAGGGAAGTGAAGGGGATCAACGTTCCAGAGGGGCATTGTGATCAAGAGTTGTTGAAGCTTACGATCCTTTGACACCTGAAAGGAAGGAAAAAAATTTTTTGTTCGAGCGCCGGTTGTGGCGAAGGATGAATTGGAACTGCAGACCAGGACAGCTTAAAGATAGTGAGTCAATGCTGCTGAAGTGAGAGGTCGAGAGTGTGCATATAGTGGCACATAGCGTTGAGTGTGGATCTCAGGATGCGAAGGTATTAGGACTGGTGTCAGATAGGTTTTAAGGAGTGTCTTAAAGGAGGATAGAGAGGTGAAGAGGTTTAGGGAGGGAATTCCAGAGCTTAGGGTCCCGGCAGCTAAAGGCACGGCCACCAATGGTGGTGCGATTAAAATCGGGGATGCTCAAGAGGCCAGAATTAGAGGAGCACATATATCTCAGAGGGATGTAAGGTTGGAGGAGGTTACAGAGATAGGGAGGGGCGAGGCCATGGAGGGATTTGAAAAGGAGGACCACTGTACTTATTGGTCTGTGGTCTGCAGGAGTGTAAAAACTTCAGAACATGGATTGCTACATGAGCTGGGTTGCCCAGTCTTGATAAACACACCAACTCATCATTACCACACGGCCTTAAAAACAGACAGACGCATTCGAATTAAGGAGAATCTGTAAATCCAGTCAGTCACCCTCCCCAGACCTGAAACCAACACAGCTAAAGGAACCCTGTTATCAACTGAATAAAATGGAGGTCCCAACACCTTACTGCCCATCTAAGCCACCCCTCAGAAACTTTGCCCACACCTATCCATTGGGGTGGATTTTTGACTTTGATGTTTTTGGGGCGATAATGGCAGTGGGACAGTAAAGTTTATCGACTCTAGACCCCTCTATTAAATCTCCTCTCAACCATCTCTGCTCTAAGGAGAACAACCCCAGCTTCTCCAGTCTCTCCACATAACTGAAGTCCCTCATCCCTGGAACCATTCTGGTAAATCCTTTCTGTACCTACTCTAAGGCCTTCATTTCCTATCTAAGGAAATGTGAATGATCCTCAGTGCATGCATCTGCAAGAACCATTCCATTGGTTATGCATCACGAGCAATGCCATTTAAAAAAAAATTGCTCCTGGATTTTGGGTGACCCTGGCAAGCTAATATTTATTGCCCATCCCTAGTTACCCTGAGGGCATTAAGAATCACCGTGTTAGTTTCCACAATCGTGAAATTGCGCCCAAAATGCCCTTGAAATTGTGTTGGTTAGGTAAGGCTTCAGGTTTCCGCTAAAATTAATTTGCATAATCATAAACGTGCAAAAAACCCATCATAGAATCATGGAATCATAGAAATTTACAGCACGGAAGGAGGACATTTCGGCCCATCCTGTCCACACCTGCGCCTGCCAACCAAGAGCTATCCAGCCTAAACTCACTTTCCAGCTCTTGGTCTGTAGGTTGCGGCACTTCAAATGCACAACCAAGTACCCTTTAACTGTGGTGAGGGTTTCTGCCTCTACCACCCTTCCAGGCAGTAAGTTCCAGACCCCTACCACCCTCTGGGTGAAGAAATTGCCCCTCAACTCCCCACAGACCTTCTACCAATTACTTTAAATCTATGCTCCCTGGTTAATGACTCCTCAGCTAAGGAAACTAGATCCGTCCTATCCACCCTATCCAGGCCCCTCATAATTTTATACACCTCAATAAGATTTCCCCTCAGCGTCCGCTGTTCCAAAGAAAACAAACCCAGCCTATCCAATCTTTCCTCCTAGTTAAAATTCTCCAGTTCAGGCAACATTCTTGTAAATCTCCTGTGTAATCACATCTTTCCTGTAATGTGGTGACCAGAACTGCACGCAGTACTCTAGCCTAACTCGTGTTTTATACAGTTCAAGCATGACCTCCCAGCTCTTGTATGTTATGCCTCGGCTAATAAAGGCAAATATTCCGTATGCCTCCTTAACCATGTTTTCTACCTGGCCTGCTACCACCAGGGATCTGTGGACCTGCACTCCAAGGTCCCTTTGTTCCTCTACACTTTTCAGTATCCTACCATTTAATGTGCATGAACCAGCACTGGAACTCACTGCCTGAAAAGGTGGTAATCAGGCAGCGACACAGAATGTAATAATTTCCTTTTTCTTTCCATTAAAAAGTATTTCTTGATGTATTTAAGAGCGGTAACCTGGAGCAGATTTATTAACACATAAGCAAAACACTGTGGATGCTGGAAATATGAAACATAAACAGAAAATGCTGGAGGCACTAAGCAGATCAGGCAGCATCTGTGGTGAGAGAAACAGAAGTAATGTTTCAGTTCGATGACCTTTCGTTAGAACTGGAAAAGATTTAACAGTTATAAGCAAGTACAGAGGCAAGGAAAGTGGGGGCAGGAAAGAAAGAAAGACTTGCATTTATATTTCGCCTTTCACAATCACCGGACATCCCAAAGTGCTTTGCAGCCAATTAAATATTTTAGGAGTGTAGTCACTCCTATGTTGGAATGTGGGAAACGAGGCAGCCAATTTGTGCACAGCAAGCTCCCACAAACAGCAATGTGATAATGACCAGACAATCTGTTTTTGTTATGTTGATTGAGTTCTCCCCAGGACACCGGGGAGAACTACACTGCTCTTCTTTGAAATAGTGGCCATGGGATCTTTTAGGCCCACGTGAGAGAACAGACGGAGGCCTCGGTTTAACATCTCATCCGAAAGAACAAAGGTCTGTGATCGGGTGGAAGGCAGGCGTGATTAAATGACAAAAGGGATGATGGTGCAAGGGGAAAGGAGATGATAATGGGACAAGTAAAGAAATAAAAGATGGATCTGGAGGATGTGTAAATGACAACAGCAGAATTATTAACAGCAATACTATGATTCTGCTTTTAATAATTAATAGCTGTTAATAGTTCAGTATCATAACCACTGAGTCAGCATAATTAAATATCAAGTTTGATTTATGGCGGCACCTGCAGTCATTATCAGAGAGAGAGCGTCTGCCTGCTGATTATTCTTGCTGTTGATTATGATGTAGTGATTGCTAGCTCAGCTATAATGAGACCGTCAACAGTCATCGCTCTTGTCTCCTGCACAGACAAGCAGTCAACAGCAGCTGCTCAGCCCAACGCACTCGGACCGAGGTGGCTATCGAACAGACTCCACGGATATTGGAAAGCCTCAAAGAAAATTTGGTCAGTGGCGCCTCCCATCAGGTACTTTGGGAATTCTTTCCTTGTCCGTTGTCATAGCTACAGCTCTGAAAGAAATTGCAAAAAAAAACAAAAAGATAATTTCACCAGGAAAAAGGCTAAGCCACTTACAATGCAACAGCTCTATAAACCTATGAGCATACTCACAGAGGCAGCTGACTCTAGAGTTAGTATTTCACGACACGTTGTTGCAGCAACGGTGGTAGGATACGACACTCTAGTCATTACTTCCTTGGTTAATGGGGAATCCGAGTGGTTCCATTAAGTGAAAGAATACAGTTAGAAACTGTAATGTATTTGTTTCATGGGTTCTTTACTTAAGAATTCATCGCAACACATTGCTAGTAAGAACTAGTTGGTTTATTAACAAAGGTTTAACAATCACAATACATATTACCAGTTCATCCACTAGGCTCACAACTGCATACCTCATCATGGATGACTTGGTGTTTTATTGAGTCTTGTGAACATCAGATGACTGGCTATGCAACAGCTCCACAACTATTTTGTAGAAACAAATAATCACACCCCAAAAACTTTTCAAGTGCCCCCTTTTTTTTGTTTTTTTCTTTTTTTTTTGAGGGCACTAAAATACACATTATACAAGTGCCCCCTGGCTAAAAAGGGTGGGGGTGGCGGGAGGGTCACTAAAACTGACAAAAAATGATTTCCCTGACCGGGAATCGAACACGGGCCGTGGTAGTGAGAGCACCAAATCCTAACCACTAGACTACCAAACATTACAGAAATGAAGAATTGTTCTTCGAACACACGATGTTATGGGGCAGAAAAAGACCAGCGGGTCCATCAAGCCTGACCCACACCTCACGATGGCTGGTGCACCGTGAATGGACACTTCCATGCCGTCCCACCCCATCCCCACTCCCCCCGCAGCCATGAGATCTCCTGCGAGAGGCGGAAAATCCAGGGCCAGTGAGGGAACAGATACCCTGGAAAATTCCTCTCCGCTCCCCCCTCAGGTGATTGAAACCAGTCCAGGGGATCTCACAGATCAAGTGTTATCTATAAAGATAATGACCTTCTAAACGATGCGATCTCTACCCCAGTCAGGAACTGCTCCAGCTCCAGAGGCGCACTACTCCCTGGGAAATGAAGAACCGTCCAATAAAGAATCACCCAACATCCAGTCTCTTCCTACTCTCACATAGTTTAAATTATCTCATAGGAAAGCAGAGAGGGAGGGATATTCGGTTTCCCGCACAGAAGCTACTTTGACACAGGTCTGCAAACTGGTTACCCGACAGCCTTCTCGACTGAATAATGGTGTTATGGTGTGGGCAGAGACAAAAAAAAAAATCTAAAACATGTGCTCTGGATGTTCCCCATCTCCACTCCACCTGGGCACAGGTCAGGCAGAGTCAGTTCAAAGTGCATTCTGCCCAGCGACCTGAATGCGCCTGGATTCGGGTCGCAAACCTTGGCCCCAACACGCCCCCTAATTGAGGGGGTAGAAAGCAGGGACTGCTGCAATGCTGAGGGTTTGATGGCCACTTGCTTCAGGGCTTCCAGCTGCTCTGTAATAACAGTGGTCCCTAATCATAGACTCCTACAGCGCAGAAGGAGGCCATTCGGTTTCATCGTGCCTGTGCTGGCTCTTTGAAAGAGCGACCCAATTAGTCCCACTCACCCCTGCTCTTTCCCCATAGCCCTGCGCATTTTCCCTTTTCCAAGTATTTATCCAATTCCCTTTTGAAAGCTACTATTGAATTTGCTTCCACCGCCCTTTCAGGCAGCGCATTCCAGATCACAACAACTCGCGGTGTAAAAAATGTTCTCCTCGTCTCCCCTCTGGTTCTTTTGCCAATTACCTTAAATCTGTGTCCTCTGGTTACCGACCCTCTGCCACTGGAAACAGTTTCTCCTTATTTACTCCATCAAAATCCCTCATAATTTTGAACCTCTATCAAATATCCCCATAACCTTCTCTGCTCTAAGGAGAATAATCCCAGCTCTTCCACGTAATTCAGGTCCCTCATCCCTGGTACCATTCTAGTAGATCTCCTCGACACCCACTCCAACCATAGAATCATAGAAACAGCACAGAAGGAGGTCATTTAGCCCGTCCTATCGACAACAAAGAGCTATCCAGCCTAATACCACTTTCATAGAAACATAGAAACATAGAAAATAGGTGCAGGAGTAGGCCATTCGGCCCTTCGAGCCTGCCTCACCATTCAATAAGATCATGGCTGATCATTCAACCTCAGTACCCCTTTCCTGCTTTCTCTCCATACCCCTTGATCCCTTTAGCCATAAGGGCCATATCTAACTCCCTTTTGAATATATCTAACGAACTGGCCTCAACAACTTTCTGCTGTAGAGAATTCCACAGGTTAACAACTCTCTGAGTGAAGAAGTTTCTCCTCATCTCAGTCCTAAATGGTTTACCCCTTATTCTTAGACTGTGTCCCCTGGTTCTGGACTTCCCCAGCATCGGGAACATTCTTCCTGCCTCCAACCTGTCCAATCCCGTCAGAATTTTGTATGTTTCTATGAGATCCCCTTTCATTCTTCTAAACTCCAGTGAGTACAAGCCCAGTCGATCCAGTCTCTCCTCATATATCAGTCCTGCCATCCTGGGAATCAATCTGGTGAATCTTCGCTGCACTCCCTCAATAGCAAGAAGGTCCTTCCTCAGATTAGGAGACCAAAACTGAACACAAAATTCCAGGTGTGACCCCATCAAGGCCCTGTACAACTGCAGTAAGACCTCCCTGCTCCTATACTCAAATCCTCTAGCTATGAAGGCCAACATGCCATTTGCCTTCTTCACCGCCTGCTGTATCTGCTTGCCAACTTTCAATAACTGATGTACCATGACACCCAGGCCTCGTTGCACATCCCCTAATTTTCCTAATCTGTCACCATTCAGATAATGTTCTGCCTTCCTGTTTACCACCAAAGTGGATAATCTCACATTTATCCACATTATACTGTATCTGCCATGCATTTGCCCACTCACCTAACCTGTCCAAGTCACCCTGAAGCCTCTTAGCTTCCTCCTCACAGCTCACACCGCCACCCAGCTTAGTGTCATCTGCAAATTTGGAGATATTACATTCAATTCCTTCATCTAAATCATTAATGTAGATTCTAAATAGCTGGGGTCCCAGCACTGAACCCTGCAGTACCCCACTAGTCACTGCCTGCCATTCTGAAAAGGACCCATTTATTCCGACTCTCTGTTTCCTGTCTGCCAACCAGTTCTCTATCCATGTCAATACATTACCTCCAATACCATGTGCTTTAATTTTGCACACTAATCATGTTGTGTGGGACCTTGTCAAAGGCCTTTTGAAAGTCCAAATACACCACATCCACTGGTTCTCTCTTGTCCACTCTACTAGTTACATCCTCAAAAAATTCGAGAAGATTTGTCAAGCATAATTTCCCTTTCATAAATCTATGCTGACTTGGACTGATCCTGTCACTGCTTTCTAAATGTCCTGCTATTTCATCTTTAATAATTGATTCCAACATTTTCCCCACCACCGATGTCAGGCTAACCGGTCTATAATTTCCTGTTTTCTCTCCCCCTCCTTTTTTTAAAAGTGGTGTTACATTAGCTACACTGCAGTCCATAGGAACTGATCCAGACTCAATAGAATGTTGGTAAATGACCACCAATGCATCCACTATTTCTAGGGCCACTTCCTTAAGTACTCTGGGATGCAGCCTATCAGGCCCTGGGGATTTATCGACCTTCAATCCCATCAATTTCCCTAACAAAATTTCCTGACTAATAAAGATTCCCTTCAGTTCCTCCTTCTCGCTAGTCCTTCGGACCCCTAGTATTTCCGGAATGTTATTTGTGTCTTCCTTAGTGAAGACAGAACCAAAGTATTTGTTCAATTGGTCTGCCATTTCTTTGTTCCCCATTATAAATTCACCTGATTCTGACTGCAAGGGACCTACGTTTGTCTTCACTAACCTTTTTCTCTTCACATAACTATAGAAGCTTTTGCAGTCAGTTTTGATGTTCCCTGCAAGCTTCCTCTCATACTCTATTTTCCCCCTCCTAATTAAACCCTTTGTCCTCCTCTGCTGAATTTTAAGTTTCTCCCAGCTAAATTTCGAGCTCTTTTTCTGTAGCCTTGTAGGTTACGGCACTTCAAGTGCACATCCAAGTACTTTTTAAATGTGGTGAGCGTTTCTGCCTCTACCACCATTTCTGGCAGTGAGTTCCAGACCCCAACCACCCTCAGGGTAAAAGAAATTCTCCTCCAATTCCCTCTAAACCTCCTACCAATTACTTTAAATCTACGCCCCCTGGTTGTTGAACCCTCTGCTAAGGGAAATAGATCCTTTCTATCCACTTTATCTAGGCCCCTCATAATTTTATACACCTCAATATGGTCTCCCCTCGGCCTCCTTTGTTCCAAAGAAAATAACCCCAGCCTATCCTATCTTTCCTCAGAGCTAAAATTCTCTAGACCAGGCAACATCCTCGTAAATCTGCTCTGAACCCTCTCTAGTGCAATCACATCTTTCCTGTAATGTGGTGACCAGAACTGCACGCAGTACTCTAGCTGTGGCCTAACTAGTGTTTTATACAGTTCAAGCAGAACCTCCCTGCTCACGTATTCTATGCGTCAGCTAATAAAAGGCAGTATGCCTCTTAACCACCTTATCTGCCTGGTCCAAGGTCCTTTTGTTCCTCCACACTTCTCACTGTCCTACCATTTAATGTGTATTGCCTTGCGTTGTTAGCCGTCCTCAAATGCATTACCTCACACTTCTCCGATTGAATTCCATTTGCCAAGGCCTTGACATCCTTCCTTAAAGAAGGATATGCTGATAGGGTGAGATGAAGTAGGGTGGGAGGAGGCTCGTGTGGAGCACAAACTCTGGCATGGACCAGTTGGGCCAAATGGCCTGTTTGTGAGCTGTAAAATTCGAGGTCAACCTGTGTTTATTAGGAGCTACTTGCATTACATTTGCAATTATTCTGTAAAGTTCGCTGCACTGGTCTTAATTGAAGATAAAATTGCTTACGGGCTTTTTCCATTCACCCTTCCAGCTCCTAAGCCTATCAGCCACTCTGTCTCGACAGTCAATCTGCGGTTTGGAGGTCGTACGGCCATTAGGTCCGTCATGTGCAAGATGAACCCGATGTCCGATGGTGCCACTTCGGGATCGGATGTGAAGAAATGGTGGACTCGGCAACTAACTGTGGAGAGTGATGAGAGCGCCGACGACCTCTTGGATATTTAAAAGGTAGAAAGGTGGAGGACACTCAGAAGGTGGTAGATGATGGTGTGACTGCTTTCCTAGTTAATAATACTATTACGTTTCTGTCATTTAATCTACAAAGGCTGTCCAACGTAACCAGTGGGTGATTAGAGCATTGTTAAGTGACACACAATCGAAAGCTTTCAGATTTCTTCTAGAAAAGCAAAGGCTGAGGGGTGGCCTAATGGAGGTCTTTAAAATGGTGAAGGGGTTCGCTAGGGTAGACGTAGACAAGGGTCCGATCTTGCAGTCAGTGGCAAAGGAATGGCGCTCACTGTTCTTTGCACTTACATATGCCTGCAGACATTCCGTGGGCTTTTACACTGGGGTGTGCGATAATTAGAGATCCATTTCAGCCTCGACAGGGGATCTGTGAACTGCATGCTCTGGGTAAGAGTGGCACGCATTTACCGCACCAGTGCACTCCAGCTGAGTTATGCCCATTTCAGTGAAGCCCGACAACTGTCGGGACAACAACTTACATTTGTATAACGCCTTTAATGTCGTAAAACGTCCCAAGGCACTTCACAGGAGCATTATCAAACAAAATTTGACACCGAGCCACAGAAGGAGATATTAGGACAGGTGACCAAAATCTAGGTCAAAAAGGTAGGTTTTAAGGAGCATCTTAAAGGAGGAGAGCGAGCGGAATGGTTTAGGAAGGGAATTCCAGAGCTTAGTGCCCAGGCAGCTGAAGGCACGGCTGCCAATGGTGGAGAGATGGAAATCGGAGATGGCCAGAATTGGAAGAGCGCCGATACCTCGGAGGGTGGAGGACTGGAGGAGATTACAGACATAGAGAGGGGTGAGGCCATGGAGGGATTTGAAAACAAGGATGAGAATTTTAATATTGAGACGTTGCTAGACTGGGAGCCAATGTAGGTCAGCGAGCACAGGGCGTGATGGGCGAACAAGACTTGGTGCGAGTTAGGATATGGGGCAGCAAAGATTTGAATGAGCTGAAGTTTATGTTATTAAAGGTGGAAATTAGGAGATTTTTGGATACTAAGGGAATCAAGGGATATGGGGTTCGGGCAGGAAAGTGGAGTTGAGGTAGAAGATCAGCCATGATCTTATTGCATGGCGAAGCAGGCTCGAGGGGCCGAATGGCCTACTCCTGCTCCTAATTCTTATGCTCTTATGTTCTTATGTGTTCCTGAACTAGAAGAGGACAGAAGACTTTATGGAAGATTTCCGAAGGTAGGACATCTGCAGTGCTTCTCAGGTGTTGGTGCCCAAGATGGATGAGGACATGCCTGCCCTGCTGATAATGTGGAGCTTCATTCGTCACTTGTCTATAGCCCATGGGTGAGGGAGTTGGAAGTCAGGGTTAGTGCCATCTCCCTCCAGTTGGCATGAGCGATAATCTCCAAAAAGATTTAGGGGTTCATGAAGCCACATCACTAAAATGTAGTGGTCAGGTATAAAAAAAATCAAAAAGACTAATGGAATGTTAGCTTTTATAACTAGAGAGCTAGAATATAAATAGAAGTTTTGCTACAGCTACACAAAGCCCTGGTTAGACCACACCTGGAGCACTGTGAGCAGTTCTGGGCACCACACCTTATGAAGGATATATTGGTTTTGGAGGGAGTGCTTCGTAGGTTTACCAGAATGGTACCTGGACTTCAAAGGTTACATTACGAGGAAAGACTACACAAATTAGGGTTACATTCCTTGGAATTTAGAAGGTTAAGGGGTGATTTGATTGAAATTTTCAAGATACTAAGGGGAACTGATAGAGAGAGAAACTATTTCCGCTGGTTGGGGAGTCTAGGACTAGGGGGAAAAGCCTGAAAGTTAGAGCTCGACCTTTCAGGAGTGAAATTAGGAAACACTTCTACACACAAAGTTTGGAACTCACTTCCGCAAACAGCAATTGATGCTAGGTCAACTGAATCCGGCATGGACTGCTTGGGTCGAATGGCCTGTTTCTGTGCTGTATATCCTCTGTAATTATTCATTTTAAAGGTGAGATTGGTAGATCTTTGTTAACCAAAGGTATATGGAGTTAAGTCACAGATCAGCCATGATCTCATTGAATGACAGAACAGGTTCGAGGGGCTGAATGGCTTACTCCTGTTCTAATGTTCTTGTGTCTGTAGCCCTGGGAGTGAAGGAGTTGGCAGTCAGTGCGCGTGCCACCTCCCTCTGGTTTCCATGAGCGATAATCTCCAAAGAGATTTGGGGGTCCATGTACCCAAACCCTCAAGACTTCCCTTTGACCCTTCACAAAACTGAATGATCCACTTGTTCTGAAAATAAACATGTGTGTGTATTTGTGCTTCTCAAGGTGAGGAACCAAAATATCGGAGCGAGACAAAGATTTTCAATGTTGCACCAGGATACGGCATCAAACACCCTTCAGGCTCAAAACTGCCCTTTCATTGCCCAAATGCTGCACTTGCACCAGCCTCCGAAGAGCACTGCCTACTGCACCAGCAGAACCTCCTCAATCGTTTTGTACTATTTGTCCTTCTTGATCTTGCCAAATGATTGGAGTTAGGGATGGGGGAGGTGGGGCAGGTGTTGAGTTATCGGTTCATCTCTACTGGGGCCTGGATTGAGACTGTCCAAATGGGGGAGGGGAAAAGAGTGGGACTATTTGGATAGCTCTTTCAAAGAGCCAGCACAGGCATTATGGGCTGCATGGCCTTCTTCTGTGCTGTATGATTCTCTGATGTTTTTTTCACCTGGATCATTTATTAGCTGTCGGAGCGAGATACACGTCTGCTTAGTTTTAAAGATCGGGATTGAGTTACATCACCACAAATTGTACCTGGACAACAGGGGTTGCCAACTCTGGTTGGGTGAATTCCTGGAGGTTTCATAAGAACATAAGAAATAGGAACAGGAGTAGGCCATACTGTCCCTCGAGCCTGCTCCGCCATTCAATAAGATCATGGCTGATCTGATCATGGACTCAGCTCCAACTTCCCCGCCCGCTCCCCATAACCCCCTATCTCCTTATCGCTCACAAAACTGTCTATTTCTGTCTGAAATTTATTCAATGTCCCAGCTTCCACAGCTCTCTGAGGCAGCAAATTCCACAGATTTACAATCCTCTGAGAGAAGAAATTCCTCCTCATCTCTGTTTTAAATGGGCAGCCCCTTATTCTAAGATCATGCCCTCTAGTTCCAGTCTCCCCCATCAGTGGAAACATCCACTCTGCATCCACCTTGTCAAGCCCCCTCATAATCTTATACGTTTCGATAAGATCACCTCTCATTCTTCTGAACTCCAATGAGTAGAGGCCCAACATACTCAACCGTTCCTCATAAGTCAACCCCCTCATCTCCGGAATCAACCTAGTGAACCTTCTCTGAACTGCCTCCAAAGCAAGTATATCCTTTCGTAAATATGGAAACCAAAACTGCACACAGGTGTGGCCTTGCCAATACCTTGTATAGCTGCAGCAAGACTTCCCTGCTTTTGTACTCCATCCCCTTTGCAATAAAGGCCAAGATACCATTGGCCTTCCTGATCATTTGCTGTATCTGCACACTATCCTTTTATGTTTCATGCACAAGTACCCCCAGGTCCTGCTGTACTGCGGCACTTTGCAATTTTTCTCCATTTAAATAATAACTTGCTGTTTGATTTTTTTCTGCCAAAGTGCATGACCTCACACTTTCCGACATTATACTCCATCTGCCAATTTTTTTCTCACTCACTTAGCCTATCTATGTCCTTTTGCAGATTTTTTGTGTCCTCCTCACAGATTGCTTTTCCTCCCATCTTTGTATCATCAGCATACATGGTTACGTTACACTCAGTCCCTTCTTCCAAGTCGTTAATATAGATTGTAAATAGTTGGGATCCCAGCACTGATCCTTGTGGCACCACACTAGTTATTGGTTGCCAACCAGAGAATGAACCATTTATCCCGATTCTGTTTTCTGTTAGTTAGCCAATCCTCTATCCATGCAATCACATGACCACCTGCCTCCAACCGCCCCGCCCCCACACTCCCACCATTGGTCGTTCAACACATCCATCCTCGTGGCACCCCGCCTTCCCACGGCCAATCGGAAAGCAAACATGTTGTTACCCGATTGGATGGATCTTAGCTGTCCATCAAACAGTAATTTTATCCAATATTTTTTGCGACTCATAAACGAAGGTGTTAATAGTAAATGAAAGAAACATGTTTTTCTTAATGTCCCTATGCTTTTTCTCCCTGGATTTTTGCTGGCTGCAGTGTCCTGGGAGATTATTCTTCAATTCCTGGAGGCTCCAGGGCAATCCTGGAGGGTGGGCGACCCTTAAGTTGGATACTGCCCGCCTAGGTAGATTGACATCAAATCACTGGCATTCAGATAGGATGCAGGGAGCTTCGCCACGAGTTTTATGTGCTTTGCTGCCCTCTGTTGTGGGATTCTGTGAAATGCAATATCTTGAGAAATCACAACCAAAAGAGATGTCTGCAACGTATATAATGCAGCCTATGGTGAATAAGCCATATTCGGTGAGGCTCAGCCCTTACTTAGCAACTTGTGGTATTTGCATTTTCATTCTCGTAACCATATTGGATGTAAAAACTATCTGTAGAAATATCAGTGGCTGGTACAAAGATATATGTGTCTGTGTTTGTGTGTGTATGAGAGGTAGTTATAACCTCTCTTGAATTCTAGTACATCAGCATGAGTACGCTGAAATTGCAATATGCTGTGCCTTTACTCAATCCTCACGTCCAATCTAAAACATTTTCTGATTTGCGGAAGAATATGCCAAGTGAATATTTCCAATCGTTCTCATTGTATTGTACTTACTCATACTTGTCTACTGTCGGTTCCTCTGTTTACTGTGTGTTGCCTACCTTATTGCCAATGCGAATCAGGACATTTTGTGAGGGTACCGTACTGGTTTATTTTAAGTTTAAATGGAAACCATCAATAAAGATTATAAATGCTCTTTATTAAATTGTGCAGCTGTGGATTAATTTTAGTACCAATGTCAAGTTGGTGCTCAAGTGGACCTTTAAAATAATTCATTAAGGAGATTAGACGCAAGACTATTAAACGGATAACTACATTCACAACCAGCTTAACACTGCGTGAATTATTAATCAACAGACTTTGTGAGTTTCTAACTGGAATATATTCATGAAGTTGGTTAGTTTCTCATCAGTTTATGAGCAACAACAGAGAAACAACAAGTTGTTGTTACAAGGTGATGGAGGAACTTGCATTTTTAATGTGCCGTTTCACACCCTTGGGCCGAGACTGTTCGCAGCCAGTGAGTTGCTGTCGAAGTGCGTTCGCTATTTTGTATGCAAGTCGAAGCTCATTTTCATAGATGAACGGCTGGTTAATTTGATTTTTCGAGATGTGGAATGATTATAAACGATAGCCAGGACACCTCTACTCTTTTTCGTTTTTCGCTTAAGTGCTGCGGGATTTCTTTTAAAATCCATCTAAACGGATGGAGCCTCAATTTAACATCATCCCAAAAACCACACCACCCAACAAGGCACTGAGTTGTTGGATGAGATTACATAACTCGTCAGTTTCGAAAGACTAAGGGGTGATCTAATTCAGGTGTTACGATGATTTAAGGGGCCTTCCCGGTAGCACAGTTTCCTCGGGAGTTTCACAGGACAGATTCACCAGAATGAAACCTGCAGCAAAAAAGGTTAAATCATAAAGGCAGGTTGCATAGACTAGGCTTGTATTGCCTTGAATACAGACGAGTAAGGGGTGATCTAATTTTGATGTGTAAGATGATTACAGAATTCGATAGGGTAGATAGAGAGAAACTATTTCCTCCGATGGGGGAGTCCAGGACAAAGGGTCATAACCTTAAAATTAGAGCTAGGCCGTTCAAGGGTGATGGCAGGAAGCACTTCTTCACACAAAGGGTAGTGGAAATCTGGAATTCTTTCCCCCAAAAAGGCTGTTGAGGCTGGAGGTCAATTGGAAATTTCAAAACTGACATTGATAGATTTTTGTTAGGCAAGTGTATTAAGGGATATGGAACCAAGGCGGGTAGATGGAGTTAAGATACAAATCAGCCACGATCTCATCGAGTGGGAGAACAGGCTCGAGGGGCTGAATGACCTCCTCCTGTTCCCTATAAGGCCCACGTAACATCCAAATCTATTGCAGGTTCCAAAATTGAAAAGTTTGCAATTCAGAGACATCGATGGGGAGGGGGTGGGGCGGGGGGATTTTCACCTTCACCACTCCGTCAATTGGCAAAGGTGAATATTTCCCTCATGGAACCAGGTTTACAGCACAGAAGCATGTCCTTTGATCCACCATGTCAGACCCGAATTTAAACTGTAATGTTCTCTCCCCGTAGCCCTCTGTAATATTCAAAGAAATAAATTTATATAACGACTTTCTCGGCTACCAGAAGTCCCAAAGCTCTTTACATTTTGAAGTGTGTTCACTGTTGTAATGTGGGAAACTCAGCAGCCAATTTGCGAACAGCAAGTTCCCACAAACAGCAACATGATAATGACCAGATAATTTGTTTTAGTGATGTTAGTTGAGGGAAAAATATTGGCCAGAACGCCGGGGAGAACGCCCCTGCTCTTCTTCGAATTAGTGCCATGGGATTTTTTTGACCACCTGAAAGGGTAGACGGGTCCTTCATTTAACGTCTCATCTGAAAAAAAGGCACCTCCGACATTGCAGTGCTCCCACAGTACTGCCCCTCCGACAGTGCAGCTCTACCTCAGCACGGCCCTTCCGACAGTGCGGCACTCCCTTACTATTGCTCTTCCGACAGTGCGGCGCTCCCTCAGTACTGCCCCTGCAACCGTGCAGCGCTCCCTCAGTACTGCCCTCTGACAGTGCAGCGCTCCCTCAGTACTGCCACTTCGACAGTGTAACATTATCTCAGTACTGCCCCTCCAACAGTGCAGCATTCCCTCAGTACTGCCCCAACGACAGTGCAGCGCTCCCTCAGTACTGCCCCTCTGACAGTGCTATGCTCCCTGAGTACTGCCTCTCCAACAGTGCAGCGCTCCTTCAGTACTGCCCCACCGATTTTGCAGCGCTCCCTCAGTATTGCCCCTTCGACAGTGCAGCACTCCCTCAGCACTGCCCGTTCGACAGTGCGGCGTTCACTCAGAACTGCCCCTCCCACAGTGCAGCTCAGTACTGACCCGCCCACAGTGCAGCGCTCCCTCAGTACTGACCCTCCGCCAGTGCAGCGCTCACTCAGTACTGCCTCTCCGACAATACAGTGCTCCCTCAGTACTGCCCCTCCGACAGTGCAGTGTTCCCTCAGTACTGCCCCTCCGACAGTGCAGTGCTCCCTCAGTACTGCCCCTCCGACAGTGCAGTGCTCCCTCAGTACTGACCCTCTGACAGTGCAGTGCTCCTTCAGTATTGCACTGAAGTGTCAGCCTGGATTTTTGTGCTCAAGTTCTCTGGAGTGGGACTTGAACCCACAAGCTTGTGACTCAGGAGAAAGTGCTGCCCAGTGAGCCTTGGCTGTCAGACCTCAGTCCATACATATCAAATGTATTTCCTGTGCCCTATCTTCCATCATCTTTTAAATTTAATTTGGAAACTCATTGTGATTGAAGAGCTTTGTGGCAGCTTGTGATTTAGGAGTCTCAGCTTAAGAATACTGTACAATCTGCTATGGGCTGGTGTGAACTGCTGTTAATGCTACAAAATGCCTCCAGGCAAAATAAGCCGTTTTAAATCAGATAACATTTGGATTCAGAGCCAAGTAAACTGTAAATCTTATATCATTTTAAGGAGATGCTGTTTCATCAGAGCACTGAGGCAGTAATCCACAGCAATGGCATTATGTCCTGCATACTCATTCTATATGAAATAGGATGATGGTGAATACAGGCTTGATTTCCCTTCAGCAGTACTGAATACTCTGATTGAAATGCTGACCGAAAATTACATAGAATTATGTAGAATGTGCAACACAGAAACAGGCCATTTGGTCCAACTGATCTATGCCGGTGTTTATGCTCCACTTGAGTCTCCTCACACCCTACTTCATCTCACCCTATCGGCATATCCTTCTATTCCTTTCTCCCTCATGTGTTTATCTAACTTCCCTTTAAATGCATCTACATTATTCGCCTTAACCACTCCCTGCGGTAGCGATTTCCACATTCTCACCACTCTCTGGGTAAAGATGTTTCTCCTGAATTCCTTATCGGATTTGTTAGTGATTATCTTATATTTATGGCCCCTAGTTTTGGTCTCCCTCAAAAGTGCAAACATCTTCTCTACGTCTACCTATCAAACCCTTTCATAATTTTAAAGGCCTCTATCAGGTCACCTCTCAGCCTTCTCTTTTCCAGATTAAAGAGGCCCCAGCCCGTTCAACCTTTCCTGATAGTTATAACCTCTCAGTTCTGGTACGATCCTTGTAAATATTTGTTGCACCCACACCAGTGTCTCTATATCCTTGTATTAGTATTGCAGAACAGAACTGGGCACAGATGTACTGCAGCTTTCTCTAATAACATGATGATTATTTTTTTAACCATTCTTTTACGTTACTAGGCAATGTCTGAGCATTGGTGGTAATTTTGAATCCTGCTGGGTCAGTCCATTTTTAATACTCTGACTTGAATTAAAGTAAACGTCTGGCTGTTGAATTTAATAGAATAGAGGCTAACGGCACAGTGAATTAATTGTCATCCTATGTGAACATGCATTTGTACTAGATACCTAGAAAGACACTGTAGGCTTCAAGAAATACAAAAAATCTGGCTGCACATGTCTGATTATGTGACTGTTTCCATTGCGGCACATTTCAGATCACAAGAAATAAATTCTTAAAAGCAGAAAGGATTATATGGGTCACTGAAGCACGGTGATCTCCAACATGAATGCTGTTTCACAGATTTGGCAATAGCAGACATGCTGACAAAAGTGGAGAGATTGGAGAAGCTGGGATTGTTTTTCTTTATAGCGGAGAGGGTTAAGAGGAGATTTAATAGAAGCTATCAAATTTAGAAGGGGTTTTGAAAGAGTGGATAGGGAAAAACTGTTTCCGCTGGCAGGTGGGTCAATAACCAGAGGGCACAGATTTAAGGTTATTGGCAAAAATGCCAATGCGGAGATGGAGAATTTTATTTACGCAGTGAGTTATTGTAATTTGGAATGCACTGCCTGAAAATAGATTCAATATTAGCTTTCAAAAGGGAATTGGATATGTACCAGAAAAAAAAATTGCAGGGCTGTGGGGAAAGGGCAGGGGGGAATGGGACTAATTGGATAACACTTTCAAAGAGCCAACACAGGCACGAATGGGCGCATGGCCTCCTTCTGTGCTATATGATTCTATGAAAGTAAGATAGGATATCATTTTTAGTACTAAAGGTGGGTATGCTACCCAAAGCTGTTAACGCTTCCCGAGTCATCTTATAATCATACAATCACAGAATCATAGAATGGTTCCGGCACAGAAGGAGACCATTTAGCCCGTCGAGCTCGTGCCGGCTCTCTGCAAGAGCACTTCAGCTAGTCCCACTTCCCCACCCTTTCCCCATAACCCTGCAAAATGTTTTCCTTCAGGTACTTATCCAATTCCCTTTTGAAATCCACGTTTGAGGCTGCCTCCACCACCCTCTCAGGCAGTGCATTCCACTCGCTCTGTAAAAATGTTTTCCCTCATGCCCCTTTGGTTCTTCTGCCAATCACCTTAAATCTGTGGCCTCTGGTTCTCGACCCTTCCGCCAATGGGAACAGTTTCTCTCTGTCTACTCTGCCTAGACCCCTCATGATTTTGAACACCTCTATCAAATTTCCTCTCCACCTTCTCTGCTCTAAGGAGAACAACCTCAGCCTCTCTAGTCTATCCACATAACTGAAGTCCCTTATCACTGGAACCATTCTTGTAAATCTTTTCTGCATTCTCTCTAAGGCCTTCATATTGTGATAGATTTACAGAGCACAGCACAAATAACTTTATATAATGGCAGACAGCATCCAGAAGTTCCTTCTAAAACTGCATCCATCTTAGAAAGACCTGTGTGTGCTGTGCTCTGTAAATCTATCACATTTAGTGATGAGAATGGGATTTTTTTGATGATTTAAAGCTGAAATTTTGTTGGTCAAGGATTCAGCCAGCCGACAGAGAGATGTTGGAAGCTTCTCTGTCTTTGGAAACAGCTACAAAATCCAAGGTAAAAAACGAGCACACTAGTTCAAACTGCAAAGTCAAAATGGCTGCCCCCATAGCAGTAATGGGTCATTTAGGTGAATATAAACACGACTAGGAAAGGTTTAAGGTGTATGTGGACCGGCTAGAAATGTATTTCACTGCAAATAATATAATCGAAGTTCCAGAGAATGCAGATCAGAACCGGGCTGTGTTGGAACGGAAGAGATCTATTTTCTTATCAGAAGTGGGTCCTGAGTTGTATGAAACCCTGATAAATTTGCTTGTGCCTGATGAGTCAAAGGACACAACGCTTAAAGAGATTTTAATGAAGCTGGAGCAGCACTACAACCTGGTACCATTAGAAGTTGTTGAAAGCTATCATTTCGGGAAACAAAATCAAAAGACTGAAAAAATTATCAGTGAGTACATTGTAGCATTAAAAAAGCTATCTATTCACTGTAATTTCAGAACTTTTCAAAACCGAGCATTGAGGGACCGTTTTGTTTGTGGGATGAAAAATGATGCGATCAGAAGAAAGTTATTGACAATGGATGACTTAACTTTTGAGATTGCTTGTCAGACAGCAAAGTCGATGGGCATGGTCGATGAATATTCCCGAGAATTTCACAATAATTACGGTCATCAGTCATCCGAGGTGAATCGCCTGCAGATTCAAAGTAAAAGGCGGAGGGGGCCGAAAGTCTCAGAAACTGGAAATTCTAACAGAGCATCGAAGTCGTGCTATTGGTGCCTGTGACAACATATTGCTCAAAGTTGTTCATATGTGAAGATATTTGGTCAAGTTGTTTGATAATGGACAGGTTTGTTCACATTGATCATATTTTACCTACAGACATGGAAGGAGTTGAAGGAGGAAATGATTCAATTATTTCTGACTCATCAGATAGTTTTGATACACAAGTAGTATATCCTACATCTAGTGTACTGGAAACAAATCCAAGAGAAAATCAGAATGTAGATCTGAGTCCGAGTCAGGAAAACAAAGAGTCTGAAGTTAGAGAGAGTTCAAATGAAAATCAAGGGCAACCATTGGAGGAAAACTTCCCTCAGAATCAGCCGTGATTGAGTTTAAATTCGACACCATGTTTGGAAGGTTCTGTTCGAGAGCAAAGGTATCCTCTTCGAAAAAGAAAACAAGTGGTTACGTTAAATTTGTAAATGTGGCAAAATAAGTCCATATCCTTTGTTATATATAGACATGCAAGTTATGTATGATGATTGTTGTTATAATAACTTCTTCATTAAGGAGTGAGACATATAATGTCTGTAGCTCCACACGGGACATGTGGACATATTGTGTTACTGCAACTAAAGAGAATAAACAGTCAGCTTACAAGAACCAGGAAGTTCCGGAGACTTCTGAAGATGCATCCATCTTAGAAAGACCTGTGTGTGCTGTGCTCTGTAAATCTATCACACTTATATCTTTCCTAAAATGCGATGCCCTTTGAAAATTATGTGACGTGCTATCATGCTGTCAGCCGTGGTACTCTTGCCTCTGAGTCAGTAGGTTGTGGGATTCAATTCCCACTCCAGACACTTGAGCACAAAATCAAGGCTGACACTCCCAGTGCAGTGCTGAGGGAGTGCTGCACTGTCGGAGTCTTTTGGATGAGACATTAAACCAAGGACCCGTCTACCCTCTCGGGTGCATGCAAAAGATTCTAGGCCACTATTTCAAAGAAGAGCGGGAGATTTATCCCCGATGACCTTGCTATTTATCCTTCAATTAACACCACTAAAACTGATTAACTGGTCATTATCACATTGCTGTTTGCGGGACCTTAAAGTGCGCAATTTGTCTGACGCATTTCCTGAGGTTGTCAAAGGCGCTAAATACTTTATTTTTCTCTTTTATTGAGTAATTGAAACTAATAGACTGGACAAGAGAGAACCAGTGGATGTGGTGTATTTGGACTTTCAAAAGGCTTTTGACAAGGTCCCACACAAGAGATTGGTGTGCAAAATTAAAGCACATGGTCTTGGGGGTAATGTACTGACATGGATAGAGAACTGGTTGGCAGACAGGAAGCAGAGATTCGGGATAAACGGGTCCTTTTCAGAATGGCAGGCAGTGACTAGTGGAGTGCCGCAGGGCTCAGTGCTGGGACCCCAGCTATTTACAATATACATCAATGATTTAGATGAAGGAATTGAGTGTAATATCTCCAAGTTTGCAGATGACATTAAGCTGGGTGCGGTGTGAGCTGTGAGGAGGATGCTAAGAGGCTGCAGGGTGACTTGGACAGGTTAGGTGAGTGGGCAAATGCATGGCAGATGCAATATAATGTGGATAAATGTGAGGTTATCTACTTTTGTGGCAAAAACACGAAGGCAGAATATTATCTGAATGGCGACATATTAGGAAAAGGGGAGGTGCAACGAGACCTGGGTGTCATGGTACATCAGTCATTGGAAGTTGGCATGCAGGTACAGCAGGCGGTGAAGAAGGCAAATGTCATGTTGGCCTTCATAGCTAGGGGATTTGAGTAAAAGAGCAGGGAGGTCTTACTGCAGTTGTACCGGGCCTTGGTGAGGCCTCACCTGGAATATTGCGTTCAGTTTTGGTCTCCTAATCTAAGGAAGGACGTTCTTGCTATTGAGGGAGTGCAGCGAAGGTCCACCAGACTGATTCCCGGGATGGCAGGACTGACATGAGGAGAGACTGGATCAACTGGGCCTGTATTCACTGGAGTTTAGAAGGATGAGAGGGGATCTCATAGAAACATATAAAATTCTGACAGGACTGGACAGGTTAGATGCAGGAAGAGTGTTCCTGATGTTGGAGAAGTCCAGAACCAGGGGACACAGTCCAAGTATAAGGGGTAAGCCATTTAGGACTGAAATGAGGAGAAACTTCTTCACTCAGAGTTGTTAACCTGTGGAATTCCCTACCGCAGAGAGTTGTTGAAGCCAATTCATTGGATATATTCAAGAGGGAGTTAGATATGGCCCTTACTGCTAAAGGGATCAAGGGATATGGAGAGAAAGCAGGAAAGGGGTACTGAGGGAGTGATCAGCCATGATCTTATTGAATGGTGGTGCAGGCTCGAAGGGCTGAATGGCCTACTCCTGCACCTATTTTCTATGTTTCTATGTTTCTATGTAAAATAAATTGTAGTTAAAATGAATGTAATTTCTTGAAGGAACCTCATTTCGCAACCCATTGTTGATGGTTCTTGCTCCTGCCTTGTGATTCAAATGAGACAGGCAAATCTCATCACCCAGGTTATTTGTGCCTTGAATAAAGAACTGATCTAATTCTCGAATCTTCTTGTAACTGGCCTGCCACCTTACTAACTTCTGAATAAATCGGTAAAACATGTCCAAAAACTGACGGCTGATTTTTCGAATCAGCGTTTTCTTTTCAATATTGAAACACTTTCCCTGCTGCGATGATGCCACTGCTCTTATTAAACTCTTTTCTCTGGGTAGTGTGGGGGAGGATGAGATCAGCGTGTTCTGCACACCGTGAGCCTGATGAATGTTGCATCAGCTGTTGGCAATTATTGGATTTGTAGTTTAAGAACAGAAATGTTCCTGTAATATTGTTTCTATGCCAGTAAATGTCACTGTTACCCTTTACAAATCCCATTATGGCCGTTTCAATCTAAGTGTTTGGACAATATTGGACGAATGTTTTTAATTCCCAGTTTGATGCTCAACTGATGCCGCCAACAGTCTGTAGAATTATAGGAGCCAAGTTTCCATCGACCCTTAGAACGGCGGACCTCCGTGAGGTCCGCCGACTTTCTGGAACAAAAAGTGCGCCGAATCCTTACCGTGGTATTCTCCACGCTCATCCGGCCTCCTTCGTACTCGGCAGAGCGCAGCAGAACCAGCGGGGGGCGGAGCAGTGCCGGGACCTCTGCACATGCGCGCTAGAGTGTGCGCACATGTGCAGTAGCTCCTCGCCCCCAGATTCTGTGTACGTGTGCTGCAGACCGTGTGGGAGGGGCCCGAAGCACACCACCCCTAGCCCGGGCCAAATGGGCTCCCCGCTGCAACCTGCGAGGGAACTTGGCCCCTCTGTGTTGTGTTTATTACCGTTTTCAATTAATCTAGCGCTATCAGTCATCAAACAGGAAAGATGGGTAAAGACTTGGATATTCTTGCAGTTCATGTCTTAATAGTGTTGGGGAAAGTAGCCTTTTCAATAAGGGAGTGATGGCTAGCATATATCCTTCTGATTTTCTCCTCTTGCTACTCTTCTGAAAGCAGTGAGTTATAATGGATACTGTTCCACAGTGCCAGGCACCTTCCACTAACTTGCCAAAGGTCAAGACATGAGTAGGATGGGACCTCGGCAGGCTCGTCTGTTTAACGTTGCCCCACCCCCCACTCCTCTCCCCCCTCCTCTCTCCCTCCTCCTCTCTCCCCTCCTCCCTTCTCCTTCAACGGCGGCCTGCTGTCTCCCTTCACATAAAGGTAGGACTTATATTTTTTATTTGTTATTGATTGATTGATTGCTTATTACTTTGGTCTTGGTGCTTTAGGTGCAGGGGTCCTTCTATTTTTTATTTGTTAATTAATTGCTTATTACTTTTTGTGCTTTGTTTAATGCGTTGTAAGTCTTGGTGCTTTAAATGTATTCCTTTGTTTAGTGCTTAATGTTTTAAATGTACTTATGCTTCTTTAATGTTGTTGTGAAAGTGTTTAGTGCTTTGGAAAATCCTCTAACTTCCCTTCCATCACCCCCCCCCCCCCCCCACCCGCCCCATCTCTGGCTACCTGCGTTCATTTCTTAAGTCTCCGCAAGGTTTTTCTGAGCGTACAAAAGTGGATACATACGCTGGCCTAAGTTAGTTTGGAGTAACTTTTCGCTGTCTAAACTTGCTTAAATGGCCAAAACAGGCATAAGTGGTTGGTATCGCCCCCTTTTGAAAAAAAAATTGAACTAACAAGAAACTGAGCTAACTCACTGAAACTGGAGCAAACGAAATGTGGAGAATTGGTATTTTTAAGATACTCTTAAAAAAAACTAGTTGCTCCAAAAAAATAGGAACAACTCCTGTGGAAATTTGACCCCATTGAATCTTACAGCACGGAAAGGGGCCAATCGACCCATTGTGCCTGTGCCGGCTCTTTGAAAGAGCTTTCCAATTAGTCCCACTGCTCCATCCTTTCCCCGTAGCCTTGCAAATTTGTTTTCTTCAGCTACTTATCCAGTCCCCTTTTGAAAGCCACGATTGAGTTTGCAGCCACCAGACAATGCATTTCAGTTCCTAACCACTCGCTGGGTAAAAAGGTTTTTCCTCATGTCGCCTTTGGTTCTTCTGGCAATCACCTTGAATCTGTGTCTTCTGGTTCTCGACACTTCCATCAATGGGAACAGTTTGTATCTACTCTGTCCAGACCCCTCAGGATTTTGAACACCTCTATCCAATCCCTTTTCAATCTTTTCTGCTCTCAAGGAGAACAACCCCAGCTTCTCTAGTCCATCCACATAACTGAAGTCCCTCATCCCTGGAACCATTCTCGTCAATCTTTTCTGCACTCTCTCTAAGGCCTTGACATCCTTATAATATATTTTCAAGCAGAAATCCTCAATTTAATTGGTATTAAGAGTGGCATGTCGCCTGGGAAGTGCAAATGCGATTGCAAAAAGAGATTTCGGATCTATGATGTTATTAGACTATAGTCAACGTGTTTATATGAATTTTGTCTTGCTATGTTATTTTAACAAAGACTATTGACACATTTAAAATGAATTGCACAGCACAAAGTCATCCCAGTTATATCAAACGGTCGTTGCTTTATCTCCACAAATGGAAATCAACTCCATGACTCACCAATTCTGACAGTACCATCATCCACTAGCTGCGGACAGCAATACAATCTGATAAGCAGTATGCCATTGCAGGTCTGAATGGTGTACCACAGGAGGGAGGTAGGGTTTTTCCCATTCACAGGATGTGGGCGTCACTGGCAAGGCCGGCATTTATTGCCCTTCCCTAATTGCCCTTGAGCAGATGGTGGTGAGCCGCCTTCTTGAACCCATGCAGTCCGTGTGGTGAAGGTCTTTTTTCACAGCAGTTTTGTACAATAGAGTGGCTCGCTTAGCTAGTTCTGAGGGTAACTAAGAGTCAACCACATTGCTGTGGGTCTGGATGTAGACATGAGTAAGGACGGCAGATTTCCTTCCCTAAAGGACATTAGTGAGCCAGTTGGGTTTTTACAACAGTCCGCTAGTTTTATGGTCACCATTACTGATACTAGCTTTTTATTCCAGATTTATTTAATTAAGATTAATCCCGTAGAGGGATCTGTACTCGTGTCTCCAGTTCATTAGTCCAGGAACGGTAGCATAGTGGTTATGTTACTGAACTTATAATCCAAAGGCCTGGACTAATAATCTGGGGGATGTGAGATCAAATCCCACCACAGCAGTTGGGGAATTTAAATTCAGTTAATTAAATAAATCTGAAATAAAAAGGTAGTATAAGCTGAAGCTACTGGATTGTTGTAAAAACCTATCTGATTCACAAATGTCCTTTTGGGAATGAAATCTGCTGTCCTTACCTGGTTTGGCCTATATGTGACTCCAGACCCACAGTCAATGTGGTTGACTCTGAATTGGTGCTCACCACCATCTTCTCAAGGGCACTTAGGGATGGGAAATGCCATGCCAGTGACGCCCACATCCTGTGAATGAATTTTTAAAAATTCATACGTCTGGATCACTAATCCAGTAACATAACCACCATGCTGCCTTTCCCTGTAGTTAATCCTGGAGTCACGGAATTGAGGAATGGGACGTAGCAATTTGTAGGACCAGATATATATAAGAGTGGAGCTTGCCTCTAAGTCTTGTGTTACATTGACACCTGGCATGGGTCTGGGTGGGGTGCGGTTACTAACCTCAACAAGCTCAGCTGTTGAAGAAGGAATCCTTTGCTGCTTCAGTTAAGCGTACCTACTGAAGATTGATCAAGAGTGATATCGACAGCATCCATGGAAATATCTGGTTCACCCCTACCGTCCTAATTGAGGAGGATAAAAAGAAAGACTTGTATTTCTATAGCATCTTTTGTGACCTCAGGACATCCCAAAACGCTTAAGTACTTTAGCCAATTAAGTACTTTTTGAAGCGTAGGCACTGTTGTAATGTAGAATATAGGGGGCGAAATTTGGTTGATACCGCCTGAGTAAGGTGGCAACGGGGCATGAACGGCTGGGTGACGGCGTTAGGCAGGGGTGCCACCTGATGGAAAATTCAGTTGTCCTTTCTCAAGGGTGTAACGATTTGCCGCCCCACCGACTACCGCCATGGAAATCCTGACCTCAGTATGCGTGCAACGCCTCCTTGGCGCCGGGGTCTCCCAAATTCACTTTTGCCCTCTCAGTTACCGGCTGGTGGGGAACACGCCACAAAAAGTTGCCGTTCACAATTCATAGTAACGATTCTGGGGCAGTATTTAAAGGGAGTTGTAGCTGGGCCACAGAGGTCGCGGTCAGTGCTGCGTTCTCTCCTCGCAGAGTGTGGAGGTGCTGGCGTGCTGCGACTACTCAGCTTCACAACATCATTTCACAAACATTGGTGGGTTTCAGGTCACATCCATTGGCGACTAGCACATCTGCAACTTAATGGGGGTAGTGATGGCGCATTACGTCATCCTGCAACGACTACAGAGACGGCTTCAGGCAATGTGGGTCCCCACGCCAGAGGAGAGGCCCTAGACCTCGGGGCAGAAGGCCGTACAAATGCAGGGTTTACCGTGTACATTATTCTTACCTTGATTTGTCCGAGGAGCAGTGCATAAGAAGGCTGTGGTTCCGCAAAGTGTTGGTCACCGAGCTCTGCCACCTCTTGCAAACAGACCTTGCACCTGACAACGGCACCAGGACCTCGCTGTTGGTGGCAGTGAACGGGACAGTTGCCCTCAACTTCTATGCTACCGGATACTTCCAGTCTCCTGTCGGCGATATCTGCACCATCTCGCAGTTTGCAGTACATTGCTGCATTCGCCAGGCGATCGACGCTCTCCGGAGCCAAAGCATGTCCAGGGAGAGCCAGGATGAGTGCTTCCGTTGCTTTGCCAGGATAGTGAGCTTCCCCATGGTTCAGGGGCCATTCATCGCACGCATATGGCATTGTGGGCCCCGCCCCACAATGCAGAGGTGTTTTGCAATCGAAAGTGGTACCACCCGCAATCACAGGCAGATGATCGTCTCTGTCAATGCACAATATTCTGGCAGCTGCCACGATGCCTTCATCCTGTGGGAGAGCAGTGTGCCACGATTGTTCCAGTCACTGCATAAAGGGCCTGGCTGGCTCATCGGTGACAAAGGATATAGTCTCGCCACCTGGCTGATGACAGTCCTCCACAATCCCACCACCCCTGCCGAACAGAGAAACATAGAAACATAGAAAATAGCAGTAGTAAGCCATTCCATCCTTCGAGTCTGCATGCCGTTCAACATGATCATGGCTGATCCTCTACCTCAACACCATATTCCCGCTTTTTCCCCATAGCCCTTGATGCCTTTTGTTTCTAGAAATCTATCGATATCCCTCTTAAATATATTCAGTGACTTGGCCTCCACAGCCTTCTGTGGTAGAGAATTCCACAGGTTCACCACCCTCTGAAAAAATTTCTCCTCATCTCAGTCTTAAATTTCCTACACCGTATCCTGAGACTGTGATCCCTTGTTCTAGACTTCCCAGCCTGGGGAATCATCTTCCCCGCATCCAGTCTGTCCAACCCAGTCAGAATTTTATACGAGAACTTTTATGTCTGTAATGTACCTATGAATGACTCCACGAGGCAATGCGTTGTACTCAAACTGTAGTGACCTTGGTCCTTTACTCGTAACTCCAGAGTGAGGCAGCCGCATGGTGGCTTCCCTTTTATACAACCCCTGCCACCAGGGCAGGAAACCCTGGTCTCCACCAGTTGCACCCTCTAGTGGTGCCAGCATTGTATATACACAGTGTAAACCTTATTGTTAGTACATCAGGTAAACAAGTCTCCATCTTATGCAACAATACAGTGACTACACAGAGAGTATAGCTATAGTCTACATATATAACATCACTCTTCCCCAAGTCCTTTGTGCCAATTACCTTTGCACTATGCGCTCTGGCTTAGCTCTCCCCAGACTTAAGTGCCAATACCCTTGCACCTTGGCTGTGCTTTGGCTTGGCTCTCTCCCTGTTAACCCCCAAGTCCTTTTGCCACAACGTTGGGTAGTGATTACCAGTTTGGATGGTTCGATGATGCAGTGGAGGTTCCAGTGGGTTCTGGGTCCATGTGTGTGTCCATGGCTACATACATCCATTCCACCCCCCTCCCCCTGCCCAACAGTGAGATCATGCAGCTGGCCCGTTGCACTGTGTCTGATCCTGTATGTTAATGTAAGTACAAAGAAAGGAAGAAAAAAAAAATTGTATCGTGACACCTTGGTTCAGTGACTTACATTCATTATGTTTTATGGGCGTGTGCTAGGATTGGGTAGATTGCATTCATGATTCAGTCATGGTCAGTACTGAGGTAGCAGTACAAGTATGCGAGAACACTGGTTCCAGAGCAACCGGACGGGGTCCTAGTCGTCTGATAGCAACGCTGTGCCCCCTGCTAGCGGGGTGGTTCATTCATTTGGTGCACTCACCTTATCAGGACTCAGGGCCTTTGCCTTTGCCTAGTAGTGGGCAGAGCCACAGATATGTGCGGCCTCCCTGTCCTCCTTTGAGGGCTGCAGAATCTTCTGCCTGCTCTCTAACGGTGTTGGGAACCTGGCTGTTCCAGGTCCCGTTTGGGGAACTCGTTGGTTCTGACCTTTCGCTCCTGGACATGGCCGAGGTAGTGACTGGGTCTGGGGGCTGCACCGTCTCCACCCAGATGGTGGGCAACGGCGGTCGACTGTATTTATTGGCGCCGTTTTCGGTTCCAGGTCCCTGGCGAATAGTGCCATCGGGTGCCGGCAGCGTGGGATAGACGTGGGCAGGGTATCAGGATCAGTGCCTTCACCCTCCTGAGGTCGCTGGCTTATAACTTGTGGGGACACCTGGGGCAGGGCATCAGGATCAGCGCCTTTACCCTCCCGAATTCGCTCACTTGCTACTTTTGGGGACACTCTATTCCCGACATCTCGCAACAACATTTTGTTCTTTACATTAGGAATAGTACCGACATCTCGCAATAACATTATGTTCACAATCTTAATCGGTTCGTTACATTGATTGCCATGCCTACAATGTCTCTTTAAGTTCAGTTGGTTGTAGGTCTCCTTTAAGAGAACCCTGCTGTCTTTACCCCAATCAAATCCTTTGTTAGACGCCACGTGTTGGTCCCTCAGCGTTACACTTCGTGATATGACCATACTGCACCTCGCCGCAGCAAGGACGCCAACTTGCCTCTGTCCTCGAGGTCGACTGCCTTGATCCTTCTCTCCCGCGATTCTGCCACAAAAGCTGGAAGAGTGCCTGTGAATTCGATCTTCCTCCCCAAGAGTCCTACCACTGGAGCCGGGAAGGTACTTTTAGGTCGTTCCGGTCGGATCATTGCCACGCAGTAACATAGAAACATAGAAAATAAGTACAGGAGTAGGCCATTCGGCCCTTCGAGCCTGCACCACCATTCAATAAGATCACGGCTGATCATTCACCTCAGTATCCCTTTCCTGCTTTCTCTCCATACCCCTTGATCCTCTGAGCCGTAAGGGCCATATCTAACTCCCTCTTGAATATATCCAATGAACTGGCATCAACAACACTCTGCAGCAGGGAATTCCACAGATTAACAACTCTCTGAGTGAAGAAGTTTCTCCTCATCTCAGTTCTAAACGGCCTGCCCCTTATCCTAAGACTGTGTCCCCTGGTTCTGGACTTCCTCAACATCGGGAACAATCTAACCTGTCCCGTCCCGTCAGAATCTTGTATGTTTCTATGAGATCCCCTCTCATTCTTCTAAACTCCAATGTATAAAGGCCCAGTTGATCCAGCCCCTCCTCATATGTCAGTCCAGCCATCCCGGGAATCAGTCTGGTGAACCTTCGCTGCACTCCCTCAATAGCAAGAATGTCTTTCCTCAGATTAGGAGACCAAAACTGAGCACAATATTCCAGGTGAGGCCTCACCAAGGCCCTGTACAACTGCAGTAAGACTTCCCTGCTCCTATACTCAAGTCCCCAAGCTATGAAGGCCAACATACCATTTGCCTTCTTTACTACCTGCTGTACCTATATGCCAACTTTCAATGACTGATGAACCATGACACCCAGGTCTCGTTGCACCTCCCCTTTTCCTAATCTGCCACCATTCAGATAATACTCTGTCTTCGCGTTTTTTCCCCCAAAGTGGATGGACGGTCATGATGGACGGTCTGTGCCTCAGGTTATGCGCTGGTCTATTCTCTGGTGCCTGGCCCAAGCGAAGGTGAGATTTTGCTCTGCCTCTGAGCACAGGGGACATCGATTGCTGGAGTGAAGAGGTCTTCCCATTTCCACTGGATCTGCCCCATCCACCTTTTTCCAAGTAGCGTTGGACCATCACCTGCAACAATCCACAGAGGTAACTTGTGCACCACGCCATTATGGATTACACTTACATCTGCACTACCAAGGACTGGGATCTGCTCCTTGGTGTAGGTGCGCAACTTTTCCTGCACTGGAACCAGCTAGGGTCGTTTTTCGTTCCATAGCGTCTCAAAAGCATCCCGGCTAATCACTGACTGGCTCACTCCCGTGTCCATTTCCATGAAGACTGGAACATCGTTTATCTCGACTTCCATCTTCACTGGAGGACAATTGGTGGTGCAGGTCCATACACTTCTTCTTGGGGCTGAGCTGCCTCTCTGGACAAATCATCATACTCCCCGCTGGATTCAAAGTCATCTACCGACTCCTCTGCTAGACGGTGAGTCGTATTTCTTTTACACATACGCTGGGGGTGGCCCTTCGTGTTACAGGCTTTGCATACGTACTCAGCAAACCGACATTGGTGACCCCTATGGTTTCCTCCGCAATGCTAGTAGGTGCTATTCAATTAGCACCCCTCGGCAGACTCTGAGTTCTGGAACCCTGAGGTCTGTGCTCTCTGCTCTGAGCAGAGCCACGTTCTACAGTCTTGCCTGTGAAAGGCACCATTCTGTGTACAGTACTTGCCGGGTTTGAGTCCACAGGATGACTAATTTGCTTGGTGCTGCAGGTCGAGGTCATGAACGCCTGACTGATGCTGATGGCCTTCTGCAGGTTGACTGTGGTGTCGGCAAATAATAACTTGTGAAGAAGGCCCTCGTGGCCAATTCCTTTCACTAAGATGTTTTGCAATGCTTCATTGAGGTGCGTGCCAAAATCACATGGTGTCGCAAGTCTCCTGAGGTCGGCAGCATATTTTGCAATCTCCTGGCCCTCAGGTCTGTGGTGAATGTAGAATCTGTGCCTGTCCGTGAGGATGCTCTCTTTTGGTTTTAGTTGGTCGCGAATTAGTTCAGTCAGTTCATCGTATGTCTTATCCTTGGCCTTTGTGGGTGCCAGCAAGTCCCTGACGAGGTGGTAGACCTCGGGCCCACAACTGGGCAGCAGTATAGCCTTGCGCTTCTCCGCCGAGCATCCATCTCCCCTGCCAGGTCGTTTGCCATGAAATATAGCTTGAGCCTTTCTGTGAAGGCATCCCAATCATCACCCTCTGTGAAGTCTTTTAGTGTGACAAAGGTAGCCATAATCGCGTGAAAGTCCATATTATTGTCGGCAGTTGTTATGTCTTAAATGTACCTATGAATGACTCCACGAAGCAATGTGTTGTACTCAAACTGTAATGACCTTGGTCCTTAATTCGTTACTCTCGAGTGAGGCAGCCGCATGGTGGCTTCCCATTTATACAGCCCCTGCCACCAGGGCAGGAAACCCCGGTCTCCACCAGTTGTACCCCCTAGTGGTGCTGGCATAGTATATACATAACCTTATTGATAGTACATCAGGTAAACAAGTCTCCATCTTATGCAACTATACAGTGACTACACAGAAAGTATAGCTATAGTCTGCATATATAACATGAACAGTGCTACAACAGCAGCCATATCACAACAAGAACCATTATAGAGCAAACTATCGGGGTTCTGAAGCAGCGTTTCCGCTGCCATGAACACTCTGGAGGGGCATTCCAGTACTCACCTGATAGAGTCTCCATGTTCACTGTTGTGTGCTGCATGCTGCAGAACCCGGCCACCAAGAGGGACCAGCCATTACCAGCAGGGATGGCAGTTCCACCTCAGGAGGACGATGACGATGAGGAGGAAGACGAGGAGCTTCAGCCAAGGAGGAGGCAGCCTGACACGGTTGTGGCTGCAAGGGCTGCTTGTCAGAGGCTCATCGCGCATCGATTCCGGTGTGCAACTATTCACGTAAGTTCATAATCGAACATGGTCACCATCTGTGGGCACTATCACACAATTCTGTAATGGCAAGTGTAACCATTTACATGAGTTCATTTTTGAGCAAGGTCTCCATCTCTGGCCACTATCAGACAATTCTTTATCGGCTCATCCAAGTGTAACTATTTACATGAGTTCATATTCTGGCCACCAGCACACATGTATTTAGCAGGACTTTCTCAGTGCTTTCCCACCCCTTCCTTTCTCCTCACTATCATGCCTACTGCTCCTCCTCAATGGGGTCTCAGTGCCTGCAGCAAGTCTGGTAGAAGGTAGATGAGTTGGTGCAGCTGCCACAGCTGATGGCCTAGCAGAACATTCCCCAGCAGCTCGGGCTCTGGAAGGCCCAGCTGCAGACTGCATCACCTCAGCATGGGCAGCAGCACTCTGTGGTGGTTGGGTTGCAGAGAGCGGCAGGGGCAAGTGTGAAGTGATGTCGTTCTGAGAGAGGACATCACGTTCCAACAGGCCCGACATGGTGCTACGCCTTCGGGGCAGAGCCTCAGCATCTGGAGCTATCTGGCTGAGCACAGATTGCTGCCCTGCTTCGGCAACGTTAGGTCCCCATTGAACTGATGGGGCCCCAGACACGGTGGCAGCAGTCAGTGCGTGCGTGGCATCAAGTTGGCTCTGCATGAGCACAGACTGTGGCTGCAGCACACTGCAGAGCTGATTGATGCCACCATGCACTGACCACATGACAGTCTGTAGGCCATAGCCTGTGCCACCATATCTGGGACCCCATTTTCACTTGAAGCATCTAACATCCATTGGTAGCTACCAAGTATGGGCTCAACAGGCTGCTGAGAGGCTTGTGCAACAGTTGAGGCAGACTCCTCCATCCTCACAGCTAGTGCATCGACACTCTCTGGTATCCTGGACAATGAAGGAGTAGCGCCGTGTGCATCCGCAATGACTGCCTTGCGACATCCTCTAATTCGGGCTAATCATCAGTGTGCTGCTGAGCATCACTCAGGTGCGCACTCACCCTCCGGGGAGTTGGCCCCCTGCTTTCCCTTCCCCCATGGCATTGCTGCAGGCCACTGGGTCCCAGAGCATCACCCACCTCCGTCTCCCCGACCAGGACCAGGACTGGCATTCGGAAATGCCAGTCTCATGGAAAGTGGTGAAGGATTGTGGTGTCAGGGCTGAGTGGCCTGCTAGAGGCTGCAAAGGAGCTCAGCATACCGTCGTTGTCCTGAGGGGCGCGGCCTGACCCAGCACACCCACTTGTGCGCCCATCAGGGCCAATATGCATTCTTCAACAGGAGTTAGAGGTTGCAATTCAGAGTCCCCCTCCTCTGGTCTGCATCTAGTTTCATCTCATCTGTGCAAGCTTGGCCTGTAAGATTAAAGAGAATGGCATTGTTAGTGGCCTTCTATCCATCTGTCTGAGCTGCCTTACATAGTTCAGAACATGTTAGTGTATGAGAGTCATTAAAGATCGATGTAAATTTCATTAGCTGCAAGTACTTGGTGTGGCAATGCTTGAATGAGGCAGCGAGGACCTAAGAGTTACTCTGAGGATAGCGTCTTCTAGATGCATATGAAGACTGAGGATGTAACAAGATGAGGAGTGGGTCTCCACAATGGAGTAGGAAGGTTAATAGCACATGCAGGCCCTTGGAGTGGGGGAGGTTACAAATGCGAACCTTGCATCTGGCCTCACCCATGTAGAGCATGGGATCAGACACATTCACATTGAGGAGAGACTGCACATTGAGCTCAGAGCATGGCATGCTCAGGTTAAAGTAAAATATACTCGCCCTCAGCAACCGAGTCCCGTCATTCCACTTCTTCCAACATTGGATCGAAGTCCTGGGCACAGTGTCACTCGCTGACACAATCTCAGCAACTTCCCGCTAGAGCCTGCAAAATTTTTGGTGCTGTAGCCTCCTTCCAGCCTCCGTCCTGAGTAGTTCCCGACGCCTCTCTCGGGCATCAAGCAATGCATCGAGAGTAGCGTTGGAGAAGCAGGGAGCGCGCTGGCGAGCTGCTGCTGCATTTGCCATCATGACCCTGTGAGTGAGTGCGTAGGAAGGGAAGATATGCACGAGGCAATGCCGCGCCCAATCACCACCTCAAGTGAATGCAGGTGGCGGCAGTATATCTGTGGCGCAGTTACAAATGGTGATTACCGGCTGGATCTTGCCGCCTCACTTGCTGCCCCACTTACTGCTTCCAGAGTAGCCGATTTAACGCTGTCATCCGCTTTTCAGGCGGCAAAACTGAATTTCGCGGTTGGAGGCGACAATTGCCGCCTGCCGTTAAAATCTCCATTCAGACGGTGACATCACCTCAAAAACAGCAGGTCGAATTTCGACGCCAGAGTCTCTAACTGACATGGAAATTAATATTTTTATTTATCATTATAAGTGTCTCTTAGATTGCTTCGAGTGGAGCTCACAGTTAGATTTTCTACGGAATAGAAATCCAGGCTGAAATCCACTGCAGTGCTGAGGGAGCGCTGTACAGCCAGAGGTGCCATCTTTCGGATGAAATGTTAAACCGAGGCCCCGCCTGCCCCTCACCTGGATGTAAAAGATCCCACTGCACTATTTCGAAGAAGAGCTGGGGGGTTATCCCTGGTGTCCTGGCCAATGTTTATCCTCAGCTAAAACAGATTATCTGGTCATTATCACGTTACTGTTTGTGGGAGCTTGCTGTGTGCAAATTGGCTGCCACGTTTCCTACATTACAACAGCGACAACACTCCAAAAAGTACATAATTGGCTGTAAAGCGCTTTGGGACATCCTGAGTTCATGAAAGGCACTGTAGAAATGCAAGTTCTTTCAATGTATTCTGTTGCATATGCTTTGTCAGTATGTGTGTGTCTGGAAGTAGTCTCGCTCTTACTGCACTGCACTTTTTGAGAGGAAATGTATCTAACTTTGGATAACTGCCAGTTTAAGGGATAGAGAAAGTTTATCCATTAATCCTCGTGTATTTCACATTATTGATTTTACAAAAGGAGGAGCGATCTAACGAAGGTGGCTTTTAAAAAAATGAATATTTTAGGTACGGTAAGTGGTTATGTTACAGGGCTAGTAATCCAGAGGCCTGGACAAATAATCCGGAGACATGAGTCCAAATCCCACCACGGCAGCTGGGGAATTTAAATTCAGTTAATAAAATAAATCTGGAATAAAAAGCTCGCATCAGGAATGGTGACCATGAAACTATCGGATTGTCGTAAAAACCCATCCTTTAGGGAAGGAAATAAGAACATAAGAATTGGAGCAGGTGTAGGCTGTTTGGCCACTCAAGCCTGCTCCGTCATTTAATAAGATCATGACTGATATGATCATGGACTCAGCTCCACTTCCCTGCCCGCTCCCCATAACCCTTTACTCCCTTATCGCTCAAAAATCTATCTATCTCCGCCTTAAATATATTCAATGACCCAGCCCCCACAGTTCTCTGGGGCAGAGAATTCTACAGATTTACAACCCTCTGAGAAGAAATTCCTCCTCATCTCAGTTTTAAATGGGCGGCCCCTTATTCTGAGACAATGCCCCCTAGATTTAGTTTCCCCTATAAGTGAAAATATCCTCTCTGCATCCAGCTTGTCGAGCCCCTTCATTATCTTATATGTTTCGATAAGATCACCTCTCATTCTTCTGAACTCCAATGAGTATAGACCCAACGAGCTGGATACGGAAGATACCACGGTCAAGCGCAGGACGATTCTCCTTACTGTTTGTGGGGCCATGATATGTGGCCTCATCAAAAATCTGCTAGCACCGACGAAACCAATGGAGAAGACATATGCAGAGTTGTGCACGCTGGTTCGGGAACACCTCAAGCCGAAGGAGAGTATCTAAATGGCCAGGTATCGCTTTTATATGCACCATTGCTCCGAGGGCCAGGACGTGGCGCGAGCTATGTCACCGACCTAAGACACCTTACATATTTGCTGGACTTTTGGGGGAAATATTGCAGGACCTTTTCGTGCTTGGAATCGGCCACGAGGTCATTCTTCGCAAACTGCTGTCTGCCTAGATCTGAGCAAGGCCATCACAATAGCCCCAGTTTTCATGTCCACGAACGATAACACTAAACAGATATCTTTGCAGCATCGAAGCTCACCGGCAAATATTGTGCATAAAATAACACCTTCAGCAGGCAGAACTGTACATGGCAGGACCTACACGCCTGCAGAGGCCAGACCTAGGATGAGTCAGAGTCCGCTGTGCGGCGTGAATGCAAATCCATTAACACCATGTTGACGCTGCGGGGGTAATCATCGAGCCCATCAATGTCGATTCAAGCACTACATGTGCAAGGGCTGTGGAACAATGGGACACCTCCAGCGAATATGCAAACGTACTGCGACTCATCACATCGCAGAGTCGGCAGAAGATCACCGATTCGGCGAGGATCACGCTGAATGAGTAAGAAAGGCAACTCAACCCGAGGCTGAAGAAAAAGTGTATGGGGTACACACCTTCATCACCAAAAGCCCTCCAATAATGTTGAAAGTCAAATTAAATGGCATTCTAGTTTCCATGGAATTGGAAACGGGAGTGAGTCAGTCAATTATGAGCCAGAAGGCTTTTGAGAAACTGTGGGGCAACAAGGCACAAAGGCCAAAACTAAGCCCGACTCACATAAAGCTGCATACTTACACCAAAGAGCTCATATCAGTCATTGGCAGTGCAACAGTGAAGGTATCGTACAATGGAACTGTGCATGATTTACCACTATGGATTGTACCAGTCGATGGCCCAACGCTGTTCGGCAGAAGCTGGCGAGGAAAGATCCGATGGAACTGGGACGACATCAAAGCACTGTCTTCGGTGGATGACGCCTCGTGCACCCAAGTGCAAACAAATTCCCATCGTTATTTGAGCCAGGCGTCGGCAACTTCACAGGCGCCAAAGTGCAGATCCATCTAGTCTCTGATGCACGGCCCGTTCATCACAAGGCCCGAGCGGTTCCATATATGATGCGAGAGAAAGTCGATATCAAGCTGGACAGACTTCAATGAGAGGGAATCATATCGCCAGTCGAGTTCAACGAGTAGACCAGTCCAATTATTCCAGTGTTGAAAAGCGATGGGACGGTAACAATCAATCGAGTCTCTTTACATGATCAGTACCCACTACCCAAAGAAGATGACCTGTTCGCAACACTAGCCAAGCTAGATCTAACCTCTGCTTACATGACACAGGAGCTGGCTGAACCTTCGAAAAAATTGATGTGCATCAACACACATAGGACTGTTCATATACCACAGATGCCCTTTTGGGATTCGTTCGGCTGTGGCCATCTGCCAGAGGAATATGGAGAGTCTGCTGAAATCGGTTCCGCGCACCGTAGTTTTCAAGATTACATCCTGATCAGTGGTCGCAACACCACCAAACACTTGCACAACCTGGAAGAGGTTCTAAAGCGACTGGACAGAGTGGGATTCAGGCTGAAACACTCCCAGTGTGTTTTCCTGGCGCCAGAGGTCGAATTTTTGGGGATAAAGATTGCGGCAGACGGCATCAGACCCACGGACTCCAAGACGGAGGCCATCAAGAATGCACCCAGACCACAGAATGTGACGAAGCTGCGTTCGTTCCTAGGACTCCTCAACTATTTTGGTAACTTTCTACCGGGTTTGAGCACTTTGCTGGAACCTTTGCATTTATTGCTACGCAAGGATGACGACTGGGTTTGGGGTAAATCTCAAGAGACAACCTTTAATAAGGCCAGAAACTTGCTATGTTCTAACAATTTATTTGTATTGTATGAACCGTGTAAATATTTAGTACTAGCATGTAATGCATCTTCGTACGGGGCCGGCAAGCCAATGTGTCAGGCAAACGGCAAACAGTTGCATATGCGTCCAGAGGTTTATCTAAGGCTGAAAGAGCCTACAGTATGGTTGAGAAAGAAGCATTAGCATGAGTATACGGGGTTAAAAAGATGCACCAGTACCTATTTGGACTCCGGTTCGAGCTCAAAACCGACCACAAATGGCTCATTTTGCTGTTCTCAGAAAGCAAAGGTATTAACACCAGTGCTTCGTCCCGCATCCAAAGATGGGTACTAACATTATCTGTGTATGATTATGTAATCTGCCACAGACCAGGCACTGAGAACTGTGCTGATGCCCTCAGTCGGCTACCATTGCCCACCACCAGGGTGGAAATGGCGCAACCCGCAGACTTGCTTCTTGTAATGGATGTTTTTGAGAGCGAGGGGTCACCCGTCATGGCTCGCCAGATCAGGACCTGGACTAGCCAGGACCCTGTGCTATCACTAGCAAAAAGCTATGTCCTTAATGGGAGCTGGTTGGCTGTTCCCGGGGAAATGCAAGACCAAATTAAGCCGTTTTACCGACGCAACGGTGATATGTCCATCCATTCGGATTGTCTCCTATGGGGGAATTGTGTGGTTTTGCCAAAAAAAAGGCAGTTTATACGGGACCTACACAGTACCCACCCAGGCATCGTCATGATGAAGGCTATCGCCAGGTCGCACGTTTGCTGACCCGGCATTGCTCGGAATTGGAGTCATGCGTACACCAATGTAACACTTGATCACAGTTGAACAATGCACCAAGGAAGGCCCCACTGAGTCTGTGGTCATGGCCCTCCAAACCGTGTTGCAGTGTCCACGTAGATTTCGCTGGCCCCTTTCTAGGAAAGATGTTCCTTGTAGCAGTAGACGCTTACTCGAAATGGATTGAATGTACAATAATGTCATAGAAACATAGAAACATAGAAAATAGGTGCAGGAGTAGGCCATTCGGCCCTTCGAGCCTGCACCACCATTCAATAAGATCATGGCTGATCATTCCCTCAGTACCTCTTTCCTGCTTTCTCTCCATAACCCTTGATCCCCTTAGTCGTAAGGGCCATATCTAACTCCCTCTTGAATATATCCAATGAACTGGCATCAACAACTCTGCGGCAGGGAATTCCACAGGTTAACAACTCTATGAGTGAAGAAGGTTCTCCTCATCTCAGTCCTAAATGGCCTAACCCTTATCCTAAGAATGTGTCCCCTGGTTCTGGACTTTCCCAACATCGGGAACATTCTACCCGCATCTAACTTGACCCGTCCCGTCAGAATCTTATATGTTTCTATGAGATCCCCTCTCATCCTTCTAAACTCCAATGTATAAAGGCCCAGTTGATCCAGTCTCTCCTCATATGTCAGTCCAGCCATCCCGGGAATCAGTCTGGTGAACCTTTGCTGCACTCCCTCAATAGCAAGAATGTTCTTCCTCAGATTAGGAGACCAAAACTGAACACAATATTCCAGGTGAGGCCTCACTAAGGCCCCGTATAAGTGCAGTAAGACCTCCCTGTTCCTATTACTCAAATCCCCTAGCTATGAAGGCCTTCTTCACCGCCTGCTGTACCTGTATGCCAACTTTCAATGACTGATGAACCATGACACCCAGGTCTCGTTGCACCTCCCCTTTTCTTAATCTGCTGCCATTCAGATAATATTCTGCCTTTGCGTTTTTGCCCCCAAAGTGAATAACCTCACATTTATCCACATTATACTGCATCTGCAATGCATTTGCCTATTCACCTAACCTATCCAAGTCACCCTGCAGCCTCTTAGCGTTCCCCTCACAGCTCACACCGCCACCCAGTTTAGTGTCATCTGCAAACTTGGAGATATTACACTCAATTCCTTCATCCAAATCATTGATGTATATTGTAAAGCGCTGGGGTCCCAGCACTGAGCCCTGCAGCACTCCACTAGTCCCTGCCTGCCATTCTGAAAAGGACCCATTTATCCCGAATCTCTGTTTCCTGTCTGCCAACCAGTTCTCTATTCACGTCAGTATATTACCCCCAAGACCATGTGCTTTGATTTTGCACACCAATCTCTCAAAAAATTCCAGAAGATTTGTCAAGCATGATTTCCCCTTTATAAATCCATGTTGACTTGGACCAATCCTGTATGTTGGCCTTCATAGCTAGGGGATTTGAGTATAGGAGCAGGGAGATCTTACTGCAGCTGTACATGGCCTTGGTGAGGTCTCACCTGAAATATTGTGTTCTGTTTTGGTCTCCTAATCTGAGGAAGGATGTTCTTGCTATTGAGGGAGTGCAGCGAAGGTTCACCAGACTAATTCCAGGGATGGCTGGACTGACACATGAGGAGAGACTGGATCAACTGGGCCTTTATACATTGGAGTTTAGAAGGATGAGAGGGGATCTCATAGAAATATACAAGATTCTGATGGGACTGGACAGGTAGGATGCGGGAAGAATGTTCCCGATGTTGGGGAAGTCCAGAACCAGGGGATACAGTCTTAGGATAAGGGGCAGGCCATTTAGGACTGAGATGAGGAGAAACTTCTTCACTCAGAGAGTTGTTAACCTGTGGAATTTCCTGCCGCAGAGAGTTGTTGATGCCAGTTCTTTGTATATATTCAAGAGGGAGTTAGATATGGCCCTTACGGCTAGGGGGATCGAGGGGTATGGAGAGAAGGCAGGAGAGGGGTACTAAAGAAATGATCAGCCATAATCTCATCGAATTGTGGTGCGGACTCGAAGGGCCAAATGGCCTACTCCTGCACCTATTTTCTATGTTTCTGTGTTTCTATGTTTCAGATAGCGAGTTTTTACATTTGTTTTGTTACCATTTTTCTTGCTTTGACCCCACTTTCTGATACACTTTTATGTTGATACATTCTGTCCTTTCCTTTCATGCTCTGGTTTTCATTTCTCCCAGTGCTACGCTGCTCTATTGCCTTCTCCTTATTCTTTGACTTTTTAAATTTCTGCTCACCTGAACACTCCCCCCCCCCCACACTAATTAGTTTAAAACCCTCTCTGCAACCCTAGTTATTCGATTCGCCAGGACCCTAATCTCAGCACGGTCTAAGTGGAGCCCGTCCCAATGGAACAGCTCCCTCTTACCCCAGTACTGGTGCCAGTTGTTATGTCTGTAATGTACTTATGAATGACTCCACGAGGCAATGTGTTGTACTCAAACTGTAGTGACCTTGATCCTTTACTCGTAACTCCAGAGTGAGGCAGCCGCATGGTGGCTTCCCTTTTATACCGCCCCTGCCACCAGGACAGGAAACCCTGGTCTCCATCAGTTGCACCCTCTAGTGGTGCCAGCATGTATATACACCTTATTGTTAGTACATCAGGTAAACAAGTATCCATCTTATGCAACTATACAGTGACTATACAGAGAGTATATCTATAGTCTGCATATGTAACATCATTCTCCTCCAAGTCCTTTGTGCCAATTACCTTTGCACTATGTGCTCTGGCTTAGCTCTCCCCAGAATTAAGTGCCAATAGCCCTTGCACCTTGGCTGTGCTTTGGCTTGGCTCCCTCCCTGTTAACCCCCAAGTCCTTTTGCCACAACGTTGGGGAGTGGTTATCAGTTTGGATGGTTCGATGATGCAATGGAGGTTCCAGTGGGTTCTGGGTGTGAACCATGTGTATGTCCATGGCTATATACATCCATTTCCACCCCCACCCCCTCCCCCCACTACTCAAACTGTAGTGACCTTGGTCCTTTACTCGTAAACTCCAGAGTGAGGCAGCCGCATGGTGGCTCCCCTTTTATACAGCCCCTGCCACCAGGGCAGGAAACCCCAGTCTCCACCAGTTGCACCCTCTGTGGTGCCAGCATGTATATACAGTGTAACCCTTATTGATAGTACATCAGGTAAACAAGTCTCCATCTTATGCAACTATACAGTGACTACACAGAGAGTATATCTATAGTCTGCATATATAATACCAGTGTCCTACAAATCAAAACCCATTTCTCCCACACCAGTCTTTGAGTCACGTGTTTAACTCCCTGATCTTATTTACCCAATGCCAATTTGCTCATGGCTCAGGTAGTAATGCAGAGATTATTAACTTTGTGGTTCTGCTTTTAAATTTGGCCCCTAGCTGCTCATAATCCCTCAGCAGAATCTCTTTGTTTGTCCTACCTATGTTGTTGGTACCCACGTGGACCACGACAACTGGATCTTCCCCTTCCTAATCCAAGCTCCTCTCCAGCCCAGAGGCGATGTCCTTCATCCTGGCACCGGGAGTACAACACAGCCTTCGAGACTCACGCTCTCGACTGCAGAGAACAGTATCCCCCTAATCCCCTACCACTAAAAATTTCTTTTCACTCCCCCCACTTGAATGGCCCCTGTACCACGGTGCTGTGGTCAGTTTGCTCATCCTCCCAGCAGTCCCTGCTCCCGTCCACACAGGAAGTAAGAGCCTCGAACCTGTTGGACAAGAGCAAGGGCGAGGCTCCTCCATCGCTACCTCCTGGGTCCCCATACCTTCCTCACTCGTAGTCACACCCTCCTGCCCCTGACCACAGATCGAATTTGAATTAATTAATCTAATTGGTGTGACTAGCTCCTGGATCGCGGCGTCCAGGTAACTCTCCCCCTCCCTGATGTGTCGTAGTGTCTGCAGCTCGGATTCCAGCTCATCAACGCGGAGTCGAAGCTCCTCAAGCTGCAGACACTTGCTGCAGATGTGGTCACCGTGGACCTCAATGGTGTCCACCAGCTCCCACATGTTGCAGCAGAAACACACCACCTGCCCTGCCATCTCTAATGTATTCAATTAGTTAAGATTTGAAGTTTTGAACATTTAGTTTATAATCCTGCCATCCTTACCCGGTCTGGTCTATATGTGACTCCAGAACAACAGCAATGTGGTTGACTTGTAACTGCCCTTTATCATATCATGCAAGCAATTCTGTCATATCAAAAAAGACTACTATGATGGACTACAGCAGGTCAAGAAGGCAGCTCACCACCATCTTCTTGAAGGCAATTAGGGATGGGCAATAAATGCTGGCCTTGCCATCGACACCTACATCCCGTGAATGAATAAATAAATAAAAATTATGTAACTACAGTTCAGATCAACCTGGATTTCAGTCTCCTCTGCTTTTCCGTAAATCGTCCTGCATTCTGCATCTGGCACAGACCCGATGAGCCGAATGGCCTCTGTCTGTGCTGCACTATTCTATTTGCAATCTCCCTACTGCATTGTACAAGTCAAGTATTCCCTAATCTTTGGGAATTCCTGGATTGTGTAGAAAAACCGATTGGTATACAGATTCAGGAAAATGAAGAAAGAGATATTCGAATATTTTGTTTACAGGATGCAAATATGTTCACCAATGACAACATTAGAACATAAGAAATAGAAGCAGTAGTCAGCCGTATGGCCCCTTGAGCCTGCTCTGCCATTCAATATCATAGCTGATCTTCGGCCTCAACCACACCTTCCCAGCCAATTCCCATGGGCTAGAACCTCCACTTTTTTTGGATGCTTAATGCCCACTTAATGCCCATTTTACCGCTGAAATGAAGTATAACACCCACATATCGCCCATTTTGGCACAAAATGGAAACTGACGCCCATTTTTAGGAAATTTATCACCGAGTGATACTTGCCCCATGTGCATAACGCCGGGAAAAAATATTACAGTCGACCCACTTTTTTGGGGCGGGATCATCAGAATGAGTGAAATCAACGCCCATAATATCGCCTAGCGTTATTTTCCGCACTGATTTAACGGCAAAATTCAATATTAACGCCCGCCCACTTTTTTTGTTGTAAAGAGCATATTTACCAAAACTAGCGGCCATGAGATCGGCCAGCGCTAATTTAACCACCACGCACATATATCGGCCACAATATCGCTCGCCCAAAAAACCGCCAACAAAAAGTGGAACTAACCGGAACAAATGCCAGCGATGTGGCTGGCATTTGGTAAATCCCACTCTTACGTGAGGAGCTGATATCTGAACAATTTGCCTGAAAGAGCGTTGATGTGAGTGACAACACTGACACACTGTTGTGTGTGCAGTTCAGACATCAATGGTGCCCATCACCTTGGTGCCAGTTAAAGTTTACTTTGATTGATGTTAAGTTGTATTTAACCCTTTCATGTTAAGGAATCACCAGTGTGTAATGGTGCAGCTATCTGAGACAATGCACAAAAAGGTTATGTTCAATATCAAAAATGTTTAACCAACATTGGTCTGAAATCATAAGTATCACAGCCAATAACACCCAACCCCCGCCCACACCCCATTTTTTCCACCATTGACATAAATCATATGTTCAACATGTCCAGCAACACAGAATACAAAGGCAAAGCAGAAGCGTGGTCCCCAGCCCCCATACATTGCAACAAATTGCATACACTCAGATGGAGATATAACACAGCCATCACCTGTGGACATGCACCTCACTTTCCTTCTCCCCTCCCCTTCTTCTGCCCACCTCTACCCCTTCCCCTCCTCGCTCCATGGCGCCTGGCCGAGGAGCTCCTCAGGCGATGCCTCTTTGGGGGGGATGAAGGCAGATGCGGTCATTGCACAGGTACGGGAGTGGGGGGTGCCAAGGGGGCAACATTCTCTGATGCACAAGCAGGATCTTGGTCCTTGCTCTCATCTGTCGTTCGCAGTGGTGGTGCGGAACCTAGGGATGGAGTGCCACGCTCAGGGACCACTGGGAGGCCTGTTCCAGCAGTGTTCCTGGCTATCCCATCCAGGGATTCTGCCATCCGCGGAATGTACTCAATCATGGTGCCGGAAATGGTGGCCAGCTGTCGAGATATGTCCCCAAAGCTTCAATGAGCTGGTCACCAATGTCTACAGTCCTGCTGGACAACTGTACCATCTCTCTGCTGTCATGTGGCGCTCGTGGAACAGACCTGCCGCGTCCATGTGGCCTCCGTGGGGTCGGCGCCGTCCTGGGGACAATGGGGTGCACTGTGGCGAGGTGCTTGGGCCTGGTCCCTCCAGAGTGGAGGCGGGAATGACCGGAGGACCACTAGATGGCCTTGGGGTGGAGTGGCTTCTGGAGCGTGGCGATGCAGGTTCCTTGAAGTCTGTGGAGAACAGACCCAGTGGATTGACGGGTGAGAATCACAGCTCCTCAGCACCAGATGTGGGATCGTCCGCCGACTCCTTCCCCACGCCCCCACCTTCTGGCCTCTGTGGTCTTGCCTTGGGACACGCTGCTAGCTGAGCTGCAAAACACAAATGAGGTTATTACAGGAGAAGGGGGTGCGAGGGAGACAAGGTGAGTCCAGCGCTAAACACAGCATATGCACGACAAAAGCACCACCACTATCAAAATCATCACAGACATCACATTTCATGACCAACAACACATTCTTCATTCCAATGATTTTCATTAGGCCAACATTATTTATATGACAATTTTAGAAATCATCTATCATATATGATTGTTCGGATATGAGTGGGTGTGACATCTATTGACTTTAAATTATGTAATGGTGCAAGTTTTACTCACATGGCATCACTTCAGGGTCTGCAGATGCATCCGTGGCTGTCCAGGGGTGCTTCCCCACGAGTGCGAACACATGCTCCTCCATGTCAGTGATGTCACTGGGGACTGGTGGCCCCCCACCCGTTCACCTCTGCATGAACCTTATCGTCAATAGCTTCTTCTGTAAAAGGTGACAGGACGACATGGCATGAGATCATTGCGTGATATCATTGCTAGGTACTGTCACAGAGACTGATACAACACATAACTGACAGATGTAATCAAGATTATTATAATAATTATCTTTCTTTACCTGAAGACGTACACTGTGACTGCAGGTTTTGACGACCACATTCCCGGTAAAAGTGAAAGACCTCACATCTGCTGATAGTCACTCATGACTGTTACAAATCAAATTATATAAATACATAAGTACATGTAAATTAATTTCACACTTACTCTTGCAGATCCCACAAGGTCGTTCCATCGTTTGCGGCATTGGTTGCCCTCACACACCTCGTTGATTGCCGACGAGACCACCTCTGCTATCTCAGTCCATATCTTCTGGTATGCCTTTGGGGTGGGCTTTCCACGCCCTCTCTGTGTCAAATCACCCCAGCATGACTTGACCTCCTGCAGGAGGGAGACATTTGCCTCACCCGAGAACCTCCTGGCCCTTTTGCGCCCTCCAATGTGCTCTTCTCCCACCTCACTGCTCTCTCCAGCAATAGTCTCCACAGCGTGCTGTGATGCCTCCTCCTCTCTCCATTATAGGCCAAATTCGGGCAAATATGTGGCTGGTAACAGCTACTTTTTGTTTGCCTACTTGCTGTGAAGCTCTAAAGTCTCCCTCCTTCCTCCCAAAGCAGCCACACCACACCCAGACACGCCTTCAGTGCCTCTGAGCTCCCTCTCTCTCTGTCTCCTCTTCTGCACATGTCATGATGACCCTTGACCTCCTGAATTGTGGGAATCGAGCTTTGCCATGATTTTGCTAAGGACAGCCACACTTTACGGCAGAAGATCAAAAAATTTTAACGCTACCGCCCATTTTATATTGCTCGCGGTAACACCCATTTTCAAAAATGGAAACTATTTTGAGAATGGGCAAGAAGCTGGCGATCTGAAAACCCTTTTTTAACGCCCACACCATAACAAACGTCCATTTTTGGGCTATAAGCCCTATATCCCTTCATTCCTTTCGTGCCCAAAAAGTGACAAATACCGCAGATGCCCGTCGTGTGAAATTAAAAGGATTTCTTTTTCAATCCCACCAAATAAAACACTTGATGTGTGTTGGTTAGCACTAATTAAAATAGAGCTGAGGCAATGCTAGTGGCTCAGTGGATAGCAATCTCACTTCTAAGTCAGAAGATTGTAGGTTCATGTCCCACTCCAGGACATGAACGGCACTGTTGGAGGTGCTATATTTTGGATCAGAAACTGCTTGTGAGACTTAACAAGTCCATATCTGTTTTTATTACATGGGATTTCAGGATACTCACTGGTTTATGAGTGATGGCATCCTGCAAATCTGTCCTTTAATTTTTGTAAAACAGAAAATCTTTGCTCTTAGGTGCAATATACAAGGGGCTGTTATTCCTTATAACCAACAACACTCAAGAAGCTCGACACCATCCAGGACAAAGCAGTTCGCTTCATCGTCATCCCATCCACCACCTTAAACATTCACTCCCTCCACCACCGGCACACCGTGTCTGCAGTGTGTATCATCTACAAGATGCACTGCAGCAACTCGCCAAAGCTTCTTTGGCAGCACCTCCCAAACCTGTGGCCATCCTAACTTGGAAAGATATCACCATTGTTTCATCGTCGCTGGGTCAAAATCCTGGAACTCCCTCCCCAACAGCAATGTGGGAGAAACTTCACCGCACAGACTGCAGCGGTTCAGGGCAGGGGCAGGGGAAGGGCAGGGGAGTGGAACTAGCTGAGAGCCAGCATGAGCTCGATGGGCCAAATGGTCTTCTTTTGTGATTCTATGATTCTAAAATGGCATCTTGCACTAAACCCGGGCTAAACCACAATTTCAGCTCAAGACCCCACCATGGCCACCTCGGAGGTTTTTTAGCGACTGAACAATCCGTCAAAAATCGCCTCCTCCCCACTCCACTCCCCCAAGTGTAAGTTGCAACTAAATTATTCATTAGCAGAAGATTTCTTCGATAAGCAATGAATGGAAAGAGATCATAATTGCAACACTGTGCCTGAGTGAAGACAAGACGATCTTTGCTGTGGTCCTGCCTAATTCACTCAGAGAAAACAAAGGACAGGCCAGCGGGATACTCTCAGTCAATAAAGGCCTAACCACTGATGCAACACTGTGCTGCCTTGGGTTTGACTACACTTTCAAAAAATTAATGATACCTTAGGTGGGTGGTGTCTAGTCACACACATGTTTCATTGCCAGTCATTACTGCGACCCACAACAGTCACAGCATGAGAACGATGAACACAGCTGCTACAGAGAAGTCAAGGAAACAAAAAAAAAAACAAGCATAGCAAGCTTCCTCGATCCTGACAGTGCCTTTAATGAAATCTATGAAGGAACCTTCAACTCCGAGTACAGAACCCTCTTTGTAGCTTTCGGCATATCCTCAAATATCTGCAAGAAATATTTTCTCCTGCTGTCCACAATAGTAATTAGGCTCATGTAATGGCATCAAAGGAACATTTATAAAGGTTCTTTCACAGTATCTACAGCTTTGAACAGAAAACAAATGAATTTATAAGGTTAGGAAGTTTACATTAAAAAAAAGAAAGACCTGCACCTTTCATGACCTCAGTACGTCCCAAAGCACTTTACAGCCAATGAAGTACTTTTGGAGTGTAGTCACTGCTGTAATGTAGGAAACACAGCAGCAAATTTGCACACAGCAAGCTCCCACAAACAGCAACACCCAGATAATTTTAGTGATGTTGATTGAGGGATCCGATAGGGCAGCGCTCCCTAGGTACTGGCCCTCTGACAGTGCAGAGCTCCCTAAGTACCGCCCCCTCCAACAGTGCAGCATTCCCTCAGTACTGCCCCTCCAACAATGTAGTGTTCCCTCCGATAGGGCAGCGCTCCCTCAGTACTGACCCTCCGACAGTGCAGCTCTCCCTCAGCACTGCACTGGGTATGTTAGCCAGGATTATGTGCACAAGTCTCTGGAGTGGGACTTGAACCCACAACCTTCTGACTCAAAGGCAAGAATGCTACCAACTGAGGCAGAACATAAAGACATCAGGATCTACAAAAAAAAGGAAAAAAGAATCTCTCCTTCATTCGTTAATAAAATGCAAAGAACTTTCATTAATGTAGTATTTGAATATAGAAGAACGTTTCACAGAACAGCAGACAAGACCATCAGCAGGCCGGGGCCATTGGAGGGAGCAGCGTGCTGCAGTATACCACTGCAGGGAGCAGCGCGTGCTGCTGCAGGAGGGCGACGGCTGCGAAGCCAGGTCACTGATTGCAGTGTGGGCAGGCACAGCAGAAGGAGCAGCAAGAGTTTGTAGATGGAAGTGACCGGGGCCCAGGAGTGGCGTGAGTTTGGGGCCCAGAAGAGGCGAGGGCTCAGGGGCAGCACGGGCCAGCCCACACTGCGATATGTGTGCACGCTCGGTCCGTGCAGCAGAGCTGGTCTCCAGTTCGTCTTGGGTAAACCTTGCCACTGGACCAAGACCTAGCTCTGTCAAGCCCGTGTGGTGGCTGGTGTGCAACAGTCACCACACGTTAAAAAAAATCCACACACAGGCATGTTCCACTCTTCAGGATGTAGTTCGGGACCTGGAATATTAGGTCCTTCATTGAAATACCTGTGGCATAAAAATAAAAAAGGGAAGGTGGCTCAACCGTGGCTATCAAGGGAAATCAGGGATAGTATTAAAGCCAAGGAAGTGGCATACAAATTGGCCAGAAATAGCAGCGAACCTGGGGACTGGGAGAAATTTAGAACTCAGCAGAGGAGGACAAAGGGTTTGATTAGGGCAGGGAAAATAGAGTACGAGAAGAAGCTTGCAGGGAACATTAAGACGGATTGAAAAAGTTTCTATAGATATGTAAAGAGAAAAAGGTTAGTAAAGACAAACGTAGGTCCCCTGCAGTCAGAATCAGGGGAAGTCATAACGGGGAACAAAGAAATGGCAGACCAATTGAACAAGTACTTTGGTTCGGTATTCACTAAGGAGGACACTAACAACATTCCGGATATAAGAAGGGTCAGAGGGTCTAGTAAGGAGGAGGAACTGAGGGAAATCCTTATTAGTCGGGAAATTGTGTTGGGGAAATTGATGGGATTGAAGGCCGATAAATCCCCAGGGCCTGATGGACTGCATCCCAGAGTACTTAAGGAGGTGGCCTTGGAAATAGTGGATGCATTGACAGTCATTTTCCAACATTCCATTGACTCTGGATCAGTTCCTATGGAGTGGAGGGTAGCCAATGTAACCCCACTTTTTAAAAAAGGAGGGAGAGAGATAACAGAGAATTATAGACCGGTCAGCCTGACATCGGTAGTGGGTAAAATGATGGAATCAATTATTAAGGATGTCATAGCAGTGCATTTGGAAAGAGGTGACATGATAGGTCCAAGTCAGCATGGATTTGTGAAAGGGAAATCATGCTTGACAAATCTTCTGGAATTTTTTGAGGATGTTTCCAGTAGAGTGGACAAGGGGGAACCAGTTGATGTGGTATATTTGGACTTTCAGAAGGCGTTCGACAAGGTCCCACACAAGAGATTAATGTGCAAAGTTAAAGCACATGTGATTGGGGGTAGTGTGCTGACATGGATTGAGAACTGGTTGTCAGACAGGAAGCAAAGAGTAGGAGTAAATGGGGACTTTTCAGAATGGCAGGCAGTGACTAGTGGGGTACCGCAAGGTTCTGTGCTGGGGCCCCAGCTGTTTACACTGTACAGTAATGATTTAGACGAGAGGATTAAATGTAGTATCTCCAAATTTGCGGATGACACTAAGTTGGGTGGCAGTGTGAGTTGCGAGGAGGATGCTATGAGGCTGCAGAGCGACTTGGATAGGTTAGGTGAGTGGGCAAATGCATGACAGATGAAGTATAATGTGGATAAATGTGAGGTTATCCACTTTGGTGGTAAAAACAGAGAGACAGACTATTATCTGAATGGTGACAGATTAGGAAAAGGGGAGGTGCAAAGAGACCTGGGTGTCATGGTACATCAGTCATTGAAGGTTGGCATGCAGGTACATCAGGCGGTTAAGAAAACAAATGGCATGTTGCCCTTCATAGCGAGGGGATTTGAGTACAGGGGCAGGGAGGTGTTGCTACAGTTGTACAGGGCCTTGGTGAGGCCACACCTGGAGTATTGTGTACAGTTTTGGTCTCCTAACCTGAGGAAGGACATTCTTGCTATTGAGGGAGTGCAGCGAAGGTTCACCAGACTGATTCCCGGGATGGCGGGACTGACCTATCAAGAAAGACTGGATCAACTGGGCTTGTATTCACTGGAGTTCAGAAGAATGAGTGGGGACCTCATAGAAACGTTTAAAATTCTGACGCGGTTAGACAGGTTAGATGCAGGAAGAATGTTCCCAATGTTGGGGAAGTGCAGAACCAGGGGACACAGTCTAAGGATAAGGGGTAAGCCATTTAGGACCGAGATGAGGAGGAACTTCTTCACCCAGAGAGTGGTGAACCTGTGGAATTCTCTACCACAGAAAGTTGTTGAGGCCAATTCACTAAATATATTCAAAAAGGAGTTAGATGTAGTCCTTACTACTAGCGGGATCAAGGGGTATGGCGAGAAAGCAGGAATGGGGTACTGAAGTTGCATGTTCAGCCATGAACTCATTGAATGGCAGTGCAGGCTAGAAGGGCCGAATGGCCTACTCCTGCACCTATTTTCTATGTTTCTATGTTTCTATGAACTCATCCCTTTTTGGCGTAGAAACATGTCATCCTCGTTTTGAGCGACTGCCTATGATGATGAGACACTGAGAAAATCAACTCTTTGACCAAGCTTTTGGTTATCTGTCCTAACATCTCCTTATGTGGCTCGGTGTCAAATTTTGTTTGATTGCACTCCTGTGAAGTGCCTTGGGAAGTTTTACTACATTAAAGGCGCTATTAAATTGATATATTTTGGTAGGAAGAATGAGGTGAAGCAATATAAATGGTACAATTTAAAGAGGGTGCAGGAACAGAGAGATCTGGGGTTGTATGTACACAAATTTTTGACGGTGTCAGGACTTGTTGAGAAGGCTGTTAATAAAGCCTTGGCTTTATTAGTAGAGGCTGGATTTTCGGCTTTTGAGATTTCGGGGCGGTAATGAAGGCGGGGCAGTCATGATTCCGCCTGGAAATGTTTGCGCCCTCGTCAACAAAATTCGGCAAAAAGTGAGGTTCCATGATCAGGGGCGCAAAATTAGGCATTACACAATTTTCCGCCCCAGCCAAAATTCGCGGCGTTAAAAAAGATCAACATTTCGCGCATGTGCATACGCATTCCAATTTTCCTGGGCACAGATGGTACTTTGGGGTGCTGCGATATCCTTTGCACATGCGCGGATGCACCAACCCACTTCCCTCACAGCGGGAGAGATGGCGCAGCAGGAGGGTCGACAACGTGCACACCGCTTCTCTCCAGCGGTTGCTGAGGTGGCACTACAGGCCATAGAGAGGAGGTGGCCTGCACTGCATCAGGTGGGTGGAAGGAGGCCCATGCTCAATGTCTTCACAAGGATATGGAAGGAGATAGTGCTGGAGGTGTCAGCGGCAGACACGATGGCCAGAACTGGCATCCAATTTAACGACCTCACGAGGGTCGCCAGGGTGAGCACCCTTCACATTTATGTAGGCCTGCCATGGTTGCAAGATCAGTGTGTCACACCATGTTAAGTCTTTGATGGAGCTACCCCTTCTCCATGTGTTCCAGGCCATGGTGTGGGTTGCTGAAGCCACCTGCAAGCTGGAGGCTCACTTCACCAGCCATGCCCTCTGCATTCAGGATGCACGTACCCTCTTGTCCCCTAATCATTGTCAGCTCTCCTCGCACTCCACTCCCACTGTTGATATGCGTTGCCCAAGCATCACCCTGAGCCGCTGTGCTACCTGGCTCTCACCTCCTACCAGTCTTTCAAAAAACTCCGTCACCAGCCGCACAGGTTGAACTGAACACATTTGCACTTCCACACAGTGGCAGCTATTGAACTATGGAAGGCACATGTGGCACAAGAGGAGCTGCACACTTACTCAACCCTCCTTCTTGCTCTTATTGCAGGCAAAGCTTTCCCATAATAGGAGGGAGCAACATGGTACCGGAGACAGACAGCCTGAACTACAGGAGCTGACAGAGGTGGAGCAGAGAGTGTCGGCCCTCATGGGCACCCCAGTTCACGCGGTGGCCAGCGGAGAGGCCGAGCCCCCTTCGGGTAGTGACGGTATGTGACTGGCATTTGCGATTGATGTGACTTCCTTGACCCCGAATATAAAGTGGCCGAGCCCCTTTACATATACACGTCCAATGCCAGCTTCCTCTTATCTGCCTGCCCCCTCCCTTGCTGCTAACCACATGTCTGCTGCTTTATGCTTACAGATGAGCAGCCAGAAGTGCAACAGCCTTCCCGTGAGCCGTCAATATCTGGCTACGGGGGAGATGATGGGGGAGGGGTGGACATTCTGCTACCTGAGCATGAGACCCCATCAGTCCCACCGTGTGGGGACACGACATCGGGGGACGACAGTGACTGCAAGGCGATTGAGGACTCTGAGGCTCCTGGCTCCAGTGGCCCACAGCAACACCCAACGGGAGGGGAAGCTCAGAGGCCAGCTCCGGCGGGTGAGTCAGCATAGTAGTCCTGCTCAGAGACAGGCAGACGTGGATCTGGACTTGGTGGCAATGTCTAAGGAGAACACAAAAATGCACTGCGAGCTTATGGGTGCATTGGGTAGGGTCCCACAGAGCATAGACGCTCTTGCTGTGCGTGTGGCGGAGGCCGTCTCACGCATTGTACGCGCATCGGAGGACTCCAGCAAACCCATCCTTGCCCGCTCACAGAGGCAGATGGGTTCCAGCAGCTACAGTGGAGTTCCAGAGTGTGTGGCACGAACCATGGGTGATGTTGCAGCAGCGATCGCATCGCAGACACAAGCTATGCTCCAGCTTGGTGATGTCATGCGGTCGCTGACTGCTGCCATCCTCTCTGTGTTTCCCACTGTCCAACAGGGAAGTGATGGTGCTGAAGCAAACCAGCAAGTTGTGGTCGTACATCATGCTCCAGATTCTGAGGCCCAGCCCTTGTGAGTGTCAGTGGTCCCCAGGAAATGAAAGGTGACAGCATCCCGGCTCGCACCACTGACTCTCTGACCATACATCTAGTGCGGTCCACTTCTGATCCATCAGAGACTGCTGCCGTCGATGCTGAGGTGCAGCAATCTGCAGCTGGGTCTTCCAGGTCCCAAAGCTGGTCCAGGGCATCATCCTAGGCTATCTGTACTATCTGCCCCATTAAAACAGCAGTCCTCAAGCAGCCTTGCTGCAGGCTTTGAGGCCGCATTGGGCGGCAGCAACAGGCATGGGAGGGGGTTACTGGGTAGGGGGGGCAAAGCAAAGGGCAAGTCCAAATAATGTGTCGGACAAGGTTGTGGAGATGCCTTGATTTTTGTTTATTATGCCTGTAAATAGTTACGTTGATTAATGCACTTCATTGTTGGTCAGTGCCCTGCAACAGAACGGTGTATATTGTATGGTTTTCTTTTGGTGGGGGAGTGTTTGTTACCTTGTTGCAGTAAAATATCACTTTGATCCTTTGCAATTGGTGTCTTGTGTATTATTTCTACATTCATTAGAGATGTGCCTTTATGGGGGCACATAGCGTGCCCAGTTTTAGTTCCATCCCTCAGCTTCCTTTGGAATCAAATTGAAAACAAAGGCATGCAATATTGTAAAGAACATTGGAAGGCCAGAGGATTGGGAAATTTTTAGAAATCAGCAAAGGACAACTAAAAAAATGATAAAGAGAGAGAAGATAGCTTATGAGAGTAAACTAGCAAGAAATATAAAAACAGACAGTAAGAGCTTCTACAGGAACCGAGTAGCTAAAGTAAACATTGGTCCCTTAGAAGATGAGACTGGGGAATTAATAATGGAAAACCGGGAAATAGCGGAGACTTTGATGAAATATTTTGTATCGGTCTTCACGGTAGAAGACAGTAAAAGCATCCCAATAATTGATAATCAAGGGGCTATTGGTGGGGGGTGGTGGGAGGGTACTTAAAAAAATCACTATCACTAGAGAAAAAGTACTAGGCAAACAAATGGGACTAAAGGTGGATAAGACTCCTGCACCTGATGGCCTGCATCCTAGGGTCTTGAAAGAAGTGGCTGCAGCGATAGTGGATGCAATGGTTGTAATCTACCAAAATTCCTTAGATTCTGAACAGGTCCCAGTTGACTGGAAATCCGCAAGTGTAACACCACTATTTAAGAAAGGAGGGAGACAGAAAGCAGGAAACTATAAACTAATTCGCTTAACATCTGTCATTGGTAAAATGCTGGATTCCATTATTAAGGAAGCAGTAGCAGGACATTTAGAAAATCATAATGCAGTCAGGCAGAGTCAGCATGGTTTTATGAAAGGGAAATCATGTTTGACAAATATGCTGGAGTTCTTTGAGGATGTAATGAGCAGGGTGGATAAAGTAGATGTTGTATATTTGGATTTCCAGAAAGCTTTTGATAAGGTGCCACATAAAAGTTTAGTGCATGAGATGGGTTCTCGCGGTTGGGGGTAATATATTAGCGTGGATAGAAGATTGGCTACCTAACAGAAAGCAGAGAGCCGGGACAAATGGATCATTTTAAGGTTAGCAAGCTGTAACTAGTGGGGTGCCACAGGGATCAGTGCTGGGGCCTCAACTATTTACAATTTATATTAATGACTTGAATGAAGGGAACGAGTGTAATGTAGCCAAGTTTGCTGATGATACAGAGATAGGTGGGAAAGCAAGTTGTGAAGAGGACGCAAAGAATCTACAAAGGGATATAGATAGGCTAAGTGAGTGGGCAAAAATCTGGCAGATGGAGCATAATGCGAGAAAATGTGAGGTTATCCACTTTGGTAGGAAAAATAAAAAAGCTAATTATTATTTAAATGGGGAGAGATTACAAGATGCTGCAATACAGAGGGATCTGGGGTCCTTGTACATGAAACACAAAAGATTAGCGTGCAGGTACAGCAATAAATTAGGAAGGCCAATGGAATGTTGGCCTTTATTGCAAGGGGGATGGAGTATAAAAGTAAGGAAGTCCTATTACAACTGTACAAGGCATTGGTAAGACTACACCTGGAGTACTGCATGCAGTTTTGGTCTCCTTATTTAAGGAAGGATATACTTGCATTGGAGGCTGTTCAGAGAAGGTTCACTAGGTTGATTCCGGAGGTGAAGTGGTTGTCATATGAAGAAAGGTTGAACAGGTTGGGTCTATACTCATTGGAGTTTAGAAGACTGAGAGGTGATCTTATTGAAATGTATAAGTTTCTGAGGGAACTTGACAGGGTAGATGCAGTAGGGATTTTTCCCCTCTTGGGGAATCTGGAACTAGGAGGCATAGTTTCAGAATTAGGGATCGTCCATTTAAAACAGAAATGAGGAGGAGTTTCTTCTCTCAGAGGGTCGTGAATTTTTGTATCATCTACCCCAGAGAGCTGTGGAGGCTGGTTCATTGAATATATTTAAGGTGAAGATTTTGTGAACAATAAAGGAATCAAGGGTTATGGGGAGTGGGCGGGAAAGTGGAGTTGAGGCCAGAATCAGATCAGCCATGATCTTGTTGAATGACAGAGCAGGCCTACTCCTGCTCCTATTTCTTGTGTCTTCCTCCATTTAGGAGAACTTGTCCATTATGAGCTGATGACATGCAGCTCTTGCTCCGGCAGCATCTCCACGCTGCCTTCCCCAATCGGGGCCTCGCCAGGCTCCTCTTCATTGTCCTCCTCCTCCTGAGGTGGGCCTGCAATCCCCACTGGCAATGTCTGGCCCCTCATGATGGACAAGTTGTGCAGCATGCAGCACACCACAATGAATTTCGATACCTTTTGAGGGCAGTATTGAAGGCTGCCTCCAGAGCGGTCCAGTTATCAATCTGCTTGTAGGAAATGGAATATCTGTGTGAACACTTCCTTTCGGAAGCGCATCCTTCTCACACACCACTCCTCAGAGAGCTGGAGGTATGAGCGTTGGTGTCTGTAAACCCGTGGGGGGTAAGCCCTCCTCCTAGATGTCTTCAGCCTCTCATCATCAGTACGCTGACATGACCAAGAGCCCTTGTTCTATCCTGACGCCACCTAGTAATAGCATGGAGGATGATATGGTTGCAAATTAGTAATGCCCCATTAAATTCTTTCACTGACGATGTGAGGGCACTGTAATGGCAGATAAAAGTACCGCTTTCAAGTCAGAACTTCACTCAGCGTTCTGTGTGCAAACATTGCAATCAATGTGACTTGTGATGTCAGATCCTCCTCCCTCAAATTAAAATACCCCGCATATACTGCCTACTGGACCATGGGACCACCTGGTTTTTCAGGCGTCTCTTGGGGTGGGCGTACAATGCGGCATTCGGGACTAATTTTGCATCTGGGGCGCTACCAGAAGCACAAGGGAGATGGAAATCCAGCCCATACAGTGCAAGAGCTAAGAAGTTATGTTAAATCTTCATAAAACAATGGTTAGGCCTCAGCTGGAGTATAGTGTATGTATGCTTATCACTGTAATAAATCACACGTGGTCCATGCTGGAGCTGATCACCTTGTGACCTTTAGGTTTAATGTAAACTCCAAAAGTGACTACTGCAGGGGGAGCCTGCTTTATATAGGGAGGCAACGCGAGATGCAGTAATGTGTGCCTCCCGGGCTTTCCCCATCTGTTGGCTATTACATGTAATTACATGGTACAAAGCATGGTACAGAGTATGGCTGCAAATACATCACAACACATTCCCCCAAGTCTTAGTTGCGGTTTACAGGTCAAGCCTGACCGGGGGTCTGGTTGAGCGTCTGAGTTGGACGCTGGGTGTGGGCAGCCTGACCGAAGTGTCTCTGCCTTGCGGTGCTGCGGCTCTGGTTGGACTGTCCGGTGCGACAGGTTCTGTCTCTTGGTGAACCGCTGGTTCTGTTGCTTGTGGTTGGATGTCATCCAACGGTTCTGGATCATCGGTGAACCTCAATTTGGTTTGATCGATGTGCTTCTTGCAGGTTTGGCCATTAGTGAGTCTTACCACGAATACCCTACTCCCCTCTTTAGCTATGACAGTGCCTGCGAGCCACTTGAGGCCCGTACCAAAGTTTAGCACGAAAACAGGGTCATCGACATTGATATAATGCGTTACAGAGTTGCAGTCATGATATGTACATTGCTTAAGATGCCGGTTTTCGACAATCTCACTTAAAACCAGGTGCACGAGGGACAACCTTGTTTTGAGGTCCTCTTCAAGAGGAGTTCGGCGGGTGGAACTCCTGTGAGCGAGTGGGGCCTCGTCCGATATGCAAGCAGCACGCGAGACAGATGGGTCTGCAAGGGGCCTTCCGTCACTCGCTGCATGCCCTGCTTTATGATCTGTAGTGCCTGTTCAGCTTGGCCATTGGAGGCTGGTTTGAACGGGGCCAACCTGACATGCTTTATGTCGTTACAGCACATACATTCGCGAATTTCGGAACTCGTAAAGCATGGTCCATTGTCACTAACAAGGACATTGGGCAGGCCATAGGTGGCGATCATAGTCCGAAGGTTCACTATTGTGGCGGTGGATGTGCTGGACGACATTATAACACATTCGATTCATTTCAAATAAGCATCAATTACAACTAGGAACATTTTTCCTAGAAAGGGACCCACGTAGTCTACGTGGATACGGGACCAGGATTTGGAGAGCCAGGACCACAGGCTCAGGGGGGCTTCTCTGGATGCGTTGCTGAGTTGCGCGCACATGTTGCACCGGCGTACGCACGACTCTAAGTCTGCGTCGATGCCAGGCCACCACACATGTGATCTCGCAATGGCTTTCATCATTACGATGCCGGGGTGTGTGCTATAGAGATCCTTGACAATTAAATCTCTGCCCTTCTTGGGCAGGACTATGTGATTTCCCCACAAAATACAGTCGGCCTGGATGGATAGCTCATCCTTGCGCTGGTGAAACGGCTTAAAATCGCCATGCATCTCTCCATACGTGGTTGCCCAGTTTCCACTGAATATACAGTTTTTCACCTGGGACAGCAGTGGGTCTTGGCTGGTCCAGATTCTTATCTGGTGCGCCGTGATGGGTGACCCTTCACCCTCAAAGGATTCCATGGCCATGACCAGTGCCGCGGGCTGCTCCGCTTCACCCTCGGTGGTGGCGAGCGGGAGCCGGCTGAACGCCTCTGCGCAGTTATTGGTGCCTGGTCTGTGGCGGATCATGTAGTCGTAAGCGGACAGCGTTAATGCCCACCTCTGTATTCGAGCTGAGGCGTTAGTATTAATGCCTTTACTCTCAGAGAATAATGACGTGAGCGGCTTGTGGTCGATTTCTAGTTCAAACCGCCGGCCAAATAGGTACTGGTGCATCTTTTTTACCACATACACACAAGCTAGGGCCTCCTGTTCGACCATGCAATACCCTCTTTCGGCCTTGGAAAGGCTGCGGGACTCATACACTACAGGTTGGAGCTTACCCGACACATTCGCTTGCTGAAGCACACACCCGATCCCGTACGGTGAAGCATTGCACGCTAAAACAAGATGCCTACATGGATCATACAGCGGCAGTAGTTTGTTTGAGCACAATAAGTTTCTGGCCTTCTCGAAGGCAGTTTCTTGATTTTTACCCTCGACCCAGTCATCACCCTTACAGAGCAGTACATGTAATGTTTCAAGCAAAGTTCTCAGCCCAGGTAGAAAGTTACCAAAGTAGTTCAGTAGTCCTAGGAATGAGTGCAGCTCCGTCGCATTGCATGGTCTCGGGGCCTTCTGGATCGCCTCTGTCTTGGAGACTGAGGATCTGATGCCATCTGCTGCGATTCTCCTTCCCAGGAATTTTTTAAATTTCAAAATATACTTTATTCATATAAAAATTTGCACAATACATTGGAAAGCAGTTCAGTACATTTGGATGCGGTCAGCAATTCCATACAATACATTTGGATGCTGACGGCAGTTCCGTTCAATGCATTTGCTTGCTTTACATTTCGAGGTACAATTCAGTACAATCCAGGATACACTAATACAGTCATCAAATTACGTTACATGTGGCACTATACGGTACACGGAATGGGTGAGGATACAGTTACATTTATTTGCAACGTACGTTACTAAACAGAACTTGCATTATACATGGCACTACATAGTGTTTTCAGATCATGGTGCTCTATGTACACAAAAAGTTTACAAGTGCAGCCCGAGGGGAGTTTTATACAGATTCCAGCCCCTGGGTTTACCGTGGCGGAAGGGCTTTAAACTGTGGCTCTTCCCCACCGTGCCTTTTCGGCGACTGCACCAATTTTTAGTTCGTCCCTCAGCACGTACTCCTGGATCTTGGATTGCGCCAGTCTACAATACGCAGACGTGGACATCTCCTTGCTCTGGAAGACCAGCAAGTTTCGGCAAGACCAAAGTGCGTCTTTCACCGAGTTGATGGCCCTCCAGCAGCAGATGATGTCTGTCTCGGTGTGTGTCCCTGGGAACAGCCCGTAGAGCACAGAGTCCTGTGTTATGGAGCTGCTTGGGATGAATCTCGACAGCAACCACTGCATCTCCTTCCAGACCAGACCTTCCCACGAATTCCACCTCTGGTGCCAAGAAGACACATTTGGTTTATTTCAATCTTAGACCTACCTGATTTAGTCGGCATAGCACCTCTTCTAGGTTATGGAGGTGTTCATTGGCGTCGTGTCCGGTGAGCAAGATGTCGTCTTGGAAGACGACCGTTCCTGGGACAGATTTCAGCAGGCTCTCCATGTTGCGTTGGAAGATCGCCGCCCCGAAGAGGCACCGGTTGTATACAAACAGCCCTTTGTGTGTGTTTATGCAGGTCAGCTTCTTGGACGATTCCGCCAGCTCCTGGGTCATGTATGCCGAGGTGCGGTCCAATTTGGAAAACAGCTTTCCATCCGACAGGGTCGCAAACAAATCCTCTGCCTTGGGTAGTGGGTACTGTCCTGTAACGATACTCAGTTTATGGTTACTTTATAATCTCCACAGATTCTAATTGTCCCATCACTTTTAAGAACGGGGACAATGGGACTGGCCCAGTCATTACATTTCACTGGCGATATGATGCCTTCGCGCTGAAGCCGATCTAGCTCGACTTCTACTTTCTCCCGCATCATATAAGGGACCGCTCTAGCCTTATGGTGAACGGGTCTCGCGTCTGGGCTGAGGTGAATTGTCACCTTGGCCCCTGTGAAGCTGCCGATACCAGGCTGGAACAGGGACGGAAACTTGTCCAAGACCTGCGCACATGTGGTTTTCTCCACCGATGATAATGCTTTTACATCACCCCATTTCCAGTTAAAATTCCGTAGCCAGCTTCTGCCAAGCAGTGTGTGCCCATTACTGGGAACAATCCATAGTGGCAATTTATGCACAGAACCATCATACAGCACCTGAACCATTGCACTTCCGAGGACCGGGATGGGTTCGATTTCCTGGTCCGACGTGGTGTCGTTGATCCTTTGGGTGTGTGTTGTGGGCTCGAAAAAGGTGATGTCTGCTGAGGGTTGTTCAGGGCAGTCTGTGAACCGCAGCCTCGTTTGGTCCAGGTGCTTTCTGCAAATTTGTCCATTGTCTAGTTTGACTACAAACACCCTATTCCCTTCTTTAGCTATCACCATGCCCGCTATCCACTTGGGACCATGTCCATAGTTTAGCACATACACAGGGTCATTCAGATCAATTTCCCGTGACACAGTGGCGCGACCATCGTTTACATTTTGTTGCTGCCGCCTGCTCTGTACCTGATCATGCAGGTTGGGGTGAACCAGCGAGAGTCTAGTTTTAAGTGTCCTAGTAGCCGAGCCGGGGGCACCCCTGTGAGCGAGTGGGGTCTCGTGCGGTAGCTGAGCAGTACTCGGGACAGGCGGGTTTGGAGTGAGCCTTCTGTGACTCGTTTGAGGCTCTGTTTGATTGTTTGTACTGCCCGCTCTGCCTGCCCATTGAAGGCTGGTTTAAACGGGGCCGAGGTGACATGTTTGATCCCATTGCAGGTCATGAATTCTTTAAATTCTGCACTGGTGAAACATGGCCCGTTGTCACTGACCAGTATGTCAGGCAGGCCATGGGTGGCAAACATGGCCCTCAGGCTTTCAATGGTGGCAGTGGCGGTGCTTCCCGACATTATTTCACATTCAATCCATTTTGAAAAAGTATCCACCACCACCAGGAATATTTTACCGAGAAACAGGCCCGCATAGTCGACATGAATCCTCGACCATGGTCTGGAGGGCCAGGACCACAAACTTAGTGGTGCCTCTCTGGGCACGTTGCTCAACTGAGCACATACGCTGCATTGCCGTACACAGGACTCTAAATCAGAGTCAATACCGGGCCACCACACGTGGGATCTGGCTATTGCTTTCATCATTACTAAACCCGGGTGTGTGCTGTGGAGATCCGAGATGAACGTCTCCCTGCCCTTTTTTGGTAGCACTACGCGGTTACCCCACAACAGGCAGTCTGCCTGAATGGACAGCTCGTCCTTTCGCCGCTGGAACGGCTTGATTAGCTCTTGCATTTCAACAGGGATGCTGGCCCAGCTCCCATGCAGTACACAGTTTTTTACTCAGGACAGCAGAGGATCTTGGTTGGTTCAAGTCCTAATCTGGCGGGCCGTGACAGGTGATTTATCATTTTCAAACGCTTCCACGACCATCAACAAGTCTGCGGGCTGTGCCACCATCAACAGGTTTGCAGGCTGCGCCATTTCCACCCCCGTGTTGGGCAATGGTAGCCGACTGAGAGCATCCGCACAGTTCTCGGTGCCTGGCCTGTGGCAGACGGTATAGTTATACACTGATAGCGCGAGTGCCCACCTTTGTATGTGGGCTGAGACATTAATATTTATCCCCTTGTTTTCAGCGAACAGGGATGTGAGGAGCTTGTGATCGGATTCCAGCTCAAATCTGAGGCCAAACAGGTACTGATGCATTTTCTTTACCCCGAACACACACGCTAATGCCTCTTTCTCAATCATGCTGTCGGCCCTCTCGGCCTTAGACAAGCTCCTGGAAGCATAGGCGACAGGTTGCAACTTCCACGCAACGTTAGCTTGTTGTAATACACAACCGAGACCATACGACGTCGCGTCACATGCTAGCACAAGTCTTTTACACGGGTTATACAATACAAGCAGCTTGTTGAAGCATAAAATGTTTCTGACTTTCTCAAAAGCAATTATTTGGTTTTTTTCCCCATACCCAGTTCTCACCTTTGCACAATAACACATGTAGGGGCTGTAAAAGGGTGCTTAACCCCAGTAGGAAGTTACCAAAATAGTTGAGGAGTCCCAGAAACGACCGCAGCTCTGTGACGTTCTGTGGCCTGGGCGCGTTCCTGATAGCCTCTGCCTTGGCATCTGTGGGCCGAATGCCGTCCGCCACGATCTTTCTCCCCAAAAACTCCACTTCTGTTGCCATGAAGATGCATTTCGACCTCTTCAGCCGCAGCCCTACACGATCCAGTCACTGGTTTTGTAGGTGCTCGGCAGTGTCCCGATCCGTGACCAATATGTCGTCCTGAAAAACCACCGTGTGTGGTACTGACTTGAGTAGGCTCTCCACGTTTCTCTGGAAGATCGCTGCAGCCGACCGAATTCCAAACGGGCATCTGTTGTAGATGAACAGTCCCTTGTGCATGTTGATGCAGGTGAGGCCCTTCGAAGACTCCTCCAGCTCCTGCATCATGTAGGCCGAAGTCAGGTGGAGCTTGGTGAACGTCTTGCCTCCTGCCAGCGTTGCAAATAGGCCTTAGATAGCGGGTATTGGTCCTGTAGCGAGAAACAATTAATAGTTACTTTATAATCGCTGCAAATCCTGACCATGCCATCACTTTTGAGTACTGGAACAATCATGCTGGCCCACTCGCTGAATTCCACTGGGGAGATGATGCCCTCGCGTTGCAGCCTGTCCAGCTCGATTTCCACTCTCTCCCTCATCATGTGAGGTACCGATCGCGCCTTGTGGTGAATGGGTCGTGCCTCTGGGACCAAGTGGATCCGCACCTTCTCCCCGAAAAAGTTTCCACTGCCTGGCTCAAAAAGAGAAGGAAATTTGTTAAGAACCTGGGTACATAAGGCCTCATCGACATGTGATAGCGCTCGGATGTCATCCTAGTTCCAGCGGATTTTGCCCAGCCAGCTCCTTCCAAGTAGTGTGGGGCGATCGCCCAGGACAATCCAGAGTGGCAGTTCGTGCACCATGCCCTCGTAGGTGACCTTGACCATGGCACTGCCCAGGACAGTGATAAGCTCTTTGGTATACGTTCTCAGTTTCGTGTGGATGGGGCTCAGGGCTGGTCTGAATGCCTTCTTGTACCACAGTCTCTCAAACATCTTTTTACTCATGATAGATTGGCTAGCGCCAGTGTCCAGTTCCATGGCTACAGGTAAGCCATTCAGTTTTACGTTTAGCATTATAGGTGGACATTTCGTCAAAAATGTGTGCACCCCGTGTACTTCAGCATCTGCCTCCTCTCTCTGAGGCTCGAAATTGCTTTGATCCACCATGGACCGATCTTCCTCTGCCACGTGGTGGTTAGCAGGTTTTGCAGAGCTCGTTGGAGGTGCCCCATTGTTCCACAGCTCTTGCAAACATACTCTTTGAAGCGGCATGAATAGGCTGAATAGAAGCCTCCATTACGCCAACAAGGTGTGAATTGCCTTGCATTCATCCTTTGTTGCGGATTATGAGTCATCTGGATCACCTGAGGCCTGCTGGCAGTTGCAGACTCATGGGATCTGCCCTGTACATTTCTGCTCACAAACACAGTTCCAGTTAATTTATGAACATTGCTAGCACTTGTGTGCTGAGAGATTTGTTTGGTGTTATCACTGGTGGACATAAACGCCAGTGCTATCGCAATGGCCTTACTGAGAGTCAGTGTCTCTACAATCATAAGTTTTCGTAGGATGGTCTCGTGGCCAATGCCCAGTACAAAAAAGTCTCTGAGCATTTGCTCCAGGTAGCCATCAAACTCACATTGTCCTGCAAGTCGCCTTAGCTCGGCGACGTAGCTCGCCACTTCCTGACCTTCAGATCGCTGGCACGTGTAGAACCGATACCTCGCCATCAGCACGCTCTCCCTCGGGTTAAGATGCTCCCGAACCAGTGTACACAGCACCTCATATGACTTATCTGTGGGTTTCACTGGAGCCAGAAGATTCTTCATGAGGCTGTAGGTCGGTGCCCCGCAGACTGTGAGGAGGACCGCTCTCCTTTTTGCAGCACTTCCTTCTCCGTCCAGCTCGTTGGCTACAAAGTACTAGTCTAGCCATTCGACAAAGGCTTCCCAGTCTTCACCCTCCGAGAACTTCTCCAGGATGCCCACAGTTTGCTGCATCTTTGCATTGGATTCGTATTCTCGTCGCCAGTTATTGTGTTCCTAACACAGATGAGGCTGCACACAGGGAGGTTAAAGTAACAGTGACCTCAGTCTTTAATAAGACACTCCAGAGTGAGGATCAGGCCTTAGGGGCCGGCTTATATACAGTGCTCCCAAGGGATGCTGGGATCCCTTGAGACTTCAGGGGATGAGCTCCCTGGTGGCGGAACATGGGAGTGCATGCTTTACAGATACACAACAATTCCGAAGTTGTTAGTAGAGTAGCTTTGTTTCTTCCTCTCTGGCCATGTATGCCTGAGCAATTAGGGTGACTTTGACTAGGTCCAAGTCTTCCTCCACTAGCAATTTGTGGAAAATCCCTTTGTGCCCGATTCCTTAAACAAAGTAGTCTCTTAACATGTCTTCAAGAACTGTCCCGAATTTGCATGGTCCAGCAAGAAGCCTTACTCAGCGATGAACGCTGCCACGTCTTGGCCTACTCCGCGCCGGTGGGTGTCGAAACGGTACCTCGCCATGAGCGCACTGCGTTTCAGCTTCAGGTAGTTTCGAACTAGCTCGCACAGTTCTTTGTAATTTTTCTCAGCGGGTTTCATCGGGGCCAGTAGGTCCTTGATCAGTGCGTATGTCCATGATCCGCAGACCGTGGGGAGGACGGCCCTGTGTTTGCTGGCATTTGCGGCTCCCTCTAAGTCTTCCGCGACAAAGCATTGATCCAGCCAGTCAATGAAGTCATCCCAATCTTCCCCGACGCAATATCGCTTGATGTAATCAATGGTGGCCATAGCTGTGTGTTAGTATCCTATTCTTGTCGCCAGTTAATATGTAAGCTTATCACTGTAATAAATCACACGTGGCCCATGCTGGAGCCGATCACCTTGTGACCTTTAGGTTTAATGTAAATTCCAAAAGTGAGTACTGCAGGGGGGGCCTGCTTTATATAGGGAGGCAGCACGAGGTGCAGTGATGTGTGCTTCCCGGGCTTTCCCCATCTGTTGGCTATTACATATAATTACATGGTACAATGCATGGTACAGAGTATGGCTGTAAATACGTCATAGTGAGTACCACACTTTTGGAAGGGTGTTAAGGCCTTGGAGAGGGTGCAGAGGAGATTTACTAGAATGGTTCCAGGGATGAGGGACTTCAGTTATGTGGAGAGACTGGAGAAGCTGGGATTGTTCTCCTTCGAGCAGAGAAAGTTACGGGAAGATTTAATCGGGGTGCTTAAAAAGTTGAAGGGTTTTGATAGAGTAAATAAGGAGAAACCGTTTCCATTGCCAGAAGGTACCATTGGGTAACCAGAGGACACAGATTTAAGGTGATAAGCAAAAGAACAAGAGGCGACATGAGGGAACATATTTTTATGCAGCGAGTTGTTATGCTCTGGAATGTGCTGCCTGAAAGGGTCCTGGAAGCAGATTCAATAGTAACTTTCAATAGTGAATTAGATAAATACTTGAAAGGATAAAAAATGACAGGGCTATGGGGAAAGAGCAGGGGAATGGGACTAATTGGATAGGTCTTTCAAAGAGCCGGCACAGACACAATGGGCCAAAGAGATTGTGTAGAATGGGCCAATGCTCTGTGGAGTTTAGAAGAATGAGAGGTGATCTCATTGGGATGTACAAAATTCTGAAGGGGATTGACAGGGTAGATGCTGAGAAGTTGTTTCCCTGGCTGGAGTGTCTAGAACCAGGGGGCACAGTCTCAGGATAAGGGGTAGGCCATTTAAAACAGAGATGAGGAGGAATTTCTTCAGTCAGAGGTTTATGAATCTTTGGAATTTTCTGCCCCATCTGGCTGTGGATGCTGAGTCTCTGAATATATTCAAGGCTGAGGTCGATAGATGTTGGAGTCTAGGGGAATCGAGGGATATGGAGATCAGGCGGGAAAGTGTAGTGGAAGGGTGGTGGAAATCTGGAACTCTCTCCACCAAAAAGCCGTTGCGGCTGGGTGGTCAATTGAAAATATGAAAACTGAGATTTATATATTTTACTGTTAGTAATTTTGGTGTCATATTTGACCTTGAATTGAGCTTCCGGCCACATATTCATGACATAACTAAAACCATCTATTTCCACCTTCGTAACATTGCCCATTTCCACCCCTGCCTCAGCTCATCCACTGCTGAAGCCCTCATCCATGTCTTTGTTATCTCTAAACTTGGCGACGCCAACATTCGACCCTACGTAGACTTGAGGTCATCCAAAACTCAGCAGCCCGTGAGCTAACTCTTTTCATCACCCATCACCTGATCACCCATCACCCCTGTCCTTAATTACATTGGCGCCTGGTTAAGCAACTGATACGTCCTTACTACACAGTATAAATGCACAAGAGGCCCATGCTTGAGAGAAGGTCAGTCTGTGACCTGTCCTTTATTCCTTAGCACTCAAGTGATGAAGGTGGGTGGAGCTTCCCCTTTTATACCTGAAGGTCCAGGTTAGGAGTGTCTCCCACCTAGTGGTCAGTGTTCTCACGGTGTACAACTTAGGTCAGTTTATACATGGGTTACAATGCTGGTTGAATACATGACAGCACCTCCCCCCCCCAAAGTCTTATTGGGATCACAGGTTGAGTCTCTCTGGTGGTTTACACTCCCTTGTAGAGCGCCTGAGTTGGGGCTCCGGTTGTTGGGCGCTGGCCTGAGTGTCTGCTGTTTGCAGTGCCTCAGGCCTGTCCGGACTGCCCACAGTGACTGGGCTCTTCTCCCTTTGGTTCCGGTGTTCGGTCACCTGTGGTGGAGTGAACTCTATATCGTGTTCTTCGTCTGCTTCTTCTATGGGGTTGCTGAACCTCCTTTTTGTTTGATCCACATGTTTGCGGCAGATTTGTCCATTGGTAAGTTTAACTACCAGAATCCTATTTCCCTCTTTGGCAACCACAGTGCCTGCGAGCCATTTGGGCCCTGCAGCGTAGTTGAGGACAAAAACAGGATCATTTACATCAATACATCGCGCCCTCGCATTCCTGTCATGGTAGTGATATTGTGACTGGCGCCTGCTCTCGACAATGTCTTTCATGGTGGGGTGTATAAGGGATAATCGGGTTTTGAGCATCCTTTTCATTAGTAGCTCTGCGGGTGGAACCCCTGTGAGCGAGTGTGGTCGGGATCTATAGGCCAACAGGAGGTGTGATAAGCGGGTTTGTAGGGAACCCCCTTGGAATCTGAGCATCCCCTGTTTGATTATCTGCACTGCTCGTTCTGCCTGGCCGTTTGAGGCCGGCTTGAACGGTGCCGTTCTAACATGGTTAATTCCATTGCCTGCCATGAAGTCCTGGAATTCAGTGCTTGTGAAGCACGGGCCATTGTCGCTGACCAAGATGTCCGGTAGACCGTGGGCGGCGAACATTGCCCGTAGACTTTCTACCGTGGCAGAGGATGTGCTTGAATTTAAAATGTCACACTCGATCCATTTGGAGTAGGCGTCTACTACAACCAAAAACATTTTCCCCATGAAAGGACCTGCGTAGTCCACATGGATGCGTGACCAAGGCTTGGCGGGCCATGGCCAGGGGCTAAGGGGGGCTTCCCTGGGCGCATGGCCCAGCTGGGCACACGTGTTGCACCTGCGAACACAAAGTTCCAGATCTGCGTCTATCCCTGGCCACCAAACGTGTGACCTGGCAATTGCCTTCATCGTGACAATGCCCGGGTGCCCATTGTGGAGTTCTCTGATGAACACCTCTCTGCCCATCTGGGGCATGACTACGCGGTTTCCCCACAGTCGGCAATCGGCCTGAATCGAGAGTTCATCCTTGCGCCTGTGAAATGGTTTAAATTTCTCAAGGCATGCCCTGTACGTGGCTGCCCAGTCCCCATTCAGGACACATTTCTTGACTAGAGACAATAGCGGGTCTCTATTTGTCCAGACTTTAATCTGGCGGGCTGTCACGGGTGAGCCTTCGCTTCCGAAAGCTTCAACAGCCATGACCATCTCAGCACCATGCTCGGTAGCCCCCTCAGTGGTGGCTAGTGGGAGCCTGCTGATTGCATCGGCACAGTTTTCGGTGCCCGGTCAGTGCCGAATTGTGTAGTCATAGGCAGCTAACGTGAGTGCCCACCTCTGTATGCGGGCCGATGCGTTTGCATTTATGGCCTTGTTGTCGGCCAAAAGGGACGTTAGGGGTTTGTGATCTGTCTCCAGCTCAAATTTCCTGCCAAACAGGTACTGGTGCATTTTCTTTACCGCATATACACATGCGAGCGCCTCCTTTTCTACCATCCCGTAGCCCCTTTCTGCCTGGGACAGACTCCTGGAGGCATAAGCTACCGGCTGTAACTGACCCTTGGCATTGACATACTGCAACACACACTCAACACCATAGGACGACGCATCGCACGTTAACACAAGTTTCTTACATGGGTCATATAGCATTAACAGATTGTTGGAACATAACAAATTGCGTGCTCTATTAAAAGCCCTTTCCTGGCTGTCCCCCCAGACCCATTCGCGACCTTTGCGTAGGAGCATGTGTAGCAGCTCTAGCAGCGTGCTCAATTTGGGAAGAAAGTTACCAAAATAGTTCAGGAGCCCCAGGAACGAACGCAGCTCCGTCGTGTTACGGGGTCTGGGTGCTCTCTGGATCGCTTCCGTCTTGGATGCAGTAGGGCTGATCCCGTCTGCTGCTACCCTCATCCCCAGGAATTCTATCTCTGGAGCTAGGAAGACGCACTTCGCCTTTTTCAGTTGCAGACCTACCCGGTCCAGTCTGTATAGCACCTCCTCCAGGTTGTGGAGGTGTTCTTCAGTATCGTAACCCGTAATGAGGATGCCGTCCTGAAAAACTATCGTCCCTGGAATCGACTTGAGGAGGCTTTCCATATTTCGTTGGAAGATCGCGGCGGCTGAGCGAATCCCGAACGGACATCTGTTGTACTCAAACAACCCCTTGTGTGTCGTGATGGTGGTCAGCTTCTTCGACTCCTTCGCCAGCTCCTGGGTCATGTAAGCTGAGGTCAGGTCCAATTTTGAAAAAGGTTTGCCACCGGATAGCGTCGCAAAGAGGTCCTCCGCTCTCGGTAGCGGGTACTGGTCTTGGAGTGACACCCGATTGATGGTGGCCTTGTAATCGCCACATACCCTGACCGACCCATCCGCCTTGAGCATCGGCACAATCGGGCTCGCCCAGTCACTGAATTCGACTGGCGAGATGATGCCTTCCCTCAACAGGCGGCCCAATTCGCCTTCTATCTTTTCCTGCATCACGTACGGCACCGCTCTGGCCTTGTGGTGTACTGGTCTGGCGTCCGGGTTTATGTGAATCACTACCTTGGCCCCCATGAAAGTGCCAATGCCGGGTTGAAATAATGAGTCAAATTTGTCCAGGATCTGTGAGCATGATACTCGCTCCACAGAGGAAATTGCATTGACATCGCCCCATTTCCAGTTCATGACAGCAAGCCAAGTCCTCCCCAGTAGTGCGGGACCGTCCCCTGGGACAATCCAGAGTGGCAACCTGTTCTCCAAATCTTTGTGGGTCACGACTACCGTGGCGCTGCCTAGCACCGGAATGATCTGCTTTGTGTAAGTCCGTAGCTGTGTGTCAATCAGCGATAATTTTGGCCTCCTGGCCTTGGATGCCCACAACTTTTTGAACTGTTTGATACCCATCAGGGACTGGCTGGCACCTGTGTCTAACTCCATTGATACTGGGATGCCATTGAGGAGCACTTTCATCATTATCAGTGGCATCCTGGTGTATGAACTGTATACGTGCTCCACATGAATTCGCTGAACTTTAGCTTCCAGTGACTTCCCCCAGTGTCCATTTCTGCAATTTCTGCAGGTATTTTGCTCATCTCTGCAAACTCCGGCTGAATGTATGCCTCCACGCCTCCAGCATGAGTTGCATTTTGAAACAAAAGGTCCCTTGCCAGTCGATCGTCCCTGACTGCCCCTGTTATTGTCCTTGAGTGCACCATTAACAGGTGTTGATGGCCCCATTACTGGCCGCATTGTCCCTTGCAATGGCGTGAATCGCTGTTCAGCTTGCCATTGTCTCTGTCAAACTCCCCCTCTGGGTTCGACTACATGTTGGGGCATGCCTGACTGCCCTTGTCTGCCTGGAGAACTGTGTGCTGCTTTAACAATGTTGAATCTCTGTCCCAACCATTCCTTAACACAGTACCTCTCATCTGTTCTGCTAGTGGCCATGCTCGCGTGGTTTAAATCCCAGTTTCTTGTCGCCATTGATACGTCCTTACTACACAGTATAAATGCACAAGAGGTCCATGCTTGAGAGAAGGTCAGTCTGTGACCTGTCCTTTATTCCTTAGCACTCAAGTGATGAAGGTGGGTGGAGCTTCCCCTTTTATACCTGAAGGTCCAAGTTAGGAGTGTCTCCCACCTAGTGGTCAGTGTTCTCACAGTGTACAACTTAGGTCAGTTTATACATGGGTTACAATGCTGGTTGAATACATGACAGCAACACCCCGATTTTAAAATTCTCATCCTTGTTTACAAATGCCTCCATGGTCTCGCCCCTCCCTACCTCTGTAATCTCTTTCAGCCTCACAACCCCCCGAGATGTCTGCGCTCCTCTAATTCTGCCCTCTTGAGCATCCCTGATTATAATCGCTCAAACATTGGTGGCCATGTCTTCAGCTGCCTAGGCCCTAAGCTCTGGAACTCCCTCCTGAAACATCTCCGCCTCTCTACCTCTCTTTCCTCCTTTAAGATGCTCCTTAAAACCTATCTCTTCGGCCATAATTTCTACTTATGTGGGCTCGGTGTCATATTTATTGTTTTGTCTTATAACACTGCTGTGAGCATCAAGGAGGCGCATGGTGAGGCAGTCGGGACTTCGGAGAGAGAGGCCTATAAAAGGCACAGCAGGGAGTCCGGGGCCCAGCGTCGGAGGTGCTTGGTGAGGCAGTCGGGACTTCGGAGAGAGAGGCCTATAAAAGGCACAGCAGGGAGTCCGGGGCCCAGTGTCGGAGGTGCTTGGTGAGGCAGTCGGGACTTCGGAGAGAGAGGCCTATAAAAGGCACAGCAGGGAGTCCGGGGCCCAGCGTCGAGGAGGTGCGTGGAGAGGCAGTCGGGACTTCGGAGAGAGAGGCCTATAAAAGGCACAGCAGGGAGTCCAGGGCCCAGTATCAAGGAGGTGCGTGGAGAGGTGTGCTTGTGCACCTACAGGGAGAAGGCAAAAAAGAAGTAGAAAGAAACAGAAAGGTGACGTCACAGCCAATGGGGTAAGTGATTGGCGAGTAGTTTTTCTTTTTTCTCTTCTTTAACAGTGAGTAAACTTTAGCATTGTTGCCAATTTAAGTGTATCTAAGGGTTAAGTCACGGCAGGAGAGCTCGGTCATGTGATTATGCTCCTCCTGTACCATGTGGGAACTCAGGGACACTTCCGGTGTCCCTGACGACTACGTGTGCGGGAAGTGTGTCCGCCTCCAGCTCCTGACGGTCCGCATTGCGAGAATGACGTGAGTAGCACGTGTAGCGAGTTGGTCTTACCGCAAGTGAAGGGTCCACAGCCAGCTAGGGAATGGAAGACTAGCAGGAAGAGCAGTGCAAGGAAGGTAGTGCAGGGGTCCCCTGTGGTCATCCCCCTGCAAAACAGATACACCGCTTTGAGTACTGTTGAGGGGGATGACTCATCAGGGGAGGGCAGCAGCAGCCAAGTTCATGGCACCATGGCTGGCTCAGCTGCACAGGAGGGCAGGAAAAAGAGTGGGAGAGCGATAGTGATAGGGGATTCAATTGTAAGGGGAATAGATAGGCATTTCTGCGGCCGCAACCGAGACTCCAGGATGGTATGTTGCCTCCCTGGTGCAAGGGTCAAGGATGTCTCGGAGCGGGTGCAGGACATTCTGAAAAGGGAGGGTAAACAGCCAGTTGTCGTGGTGCACATTGGTACCAACGATATAGGTAAAAAAAAGGGATGAGGCCCTACGAGATGAATTTAAGGAGCTAGGAGCTAAATTAAAACGTAGGACCTCAAAAGTAGCAAACTCAGGATTGCTACCAGTGCCACGTGCTAGTCAGAGTAGGAATCGCAGGATAGCGCAGATGAATACGTGGCTTGAGCAGTGGTGCAGCAGGGAGGGATTCAAATTTCTGGGGCATTGGAACTGGATCTGGGGGAGGTGGGACCAGTATAAACCGGATGGTCTGCACCTGGGCAGGACCGGAACCAATGTCCTAGGGGGAGTGTTTGCTAGTGCTGTTAGGAATGAGTTAAACGAATATGGCAGGGGGATGGGAACCAATGCAGGGAGACAGAGGGAAACAAAATGGAGACAAAAGCGAAAGACAGAAAGGAGATGAGTAAAAGTGGAGGGCAGAGAAACCCAAGGCAAAAAACAAAAAGGGCCACTGTGCAGCAAAATTCTAAAAGATCAAAGTGTAATAAAAAGGCAAACATGAAAGCTCGGTGCCTCAATGCAAGGAGTATTCGGAACCCAGGAGAGGGCTCTGAGCTAGTTAGAGTGGGTGAGAACTCAGATGAACAGGACCCCAAGAAAGAATGCCAAAGGCAGGAGGCAACAGAGCAGAGTAGCACTGGGGTAAGTGTAAACACAAGGTGATAGGAAGGGACAATATGTATGAATATAAAGGGGCTGCAGGAGGGGTCAAAACTAAAAATCATGGTTTAAAAACTAGTATTAAAACACTCTACCGAAACGCATGCAGCATTCGAAATAAAGTAAATTAGTTGACGGCACAAACCATTACGAATGGGTATGATTTGGTGGCCATTACAGAAACGTGCTTTTTGGGCGGCCAAGACTGGGAATTAAACATACAGGGGTATCTGACAATTCAGAAAGATAGACAAGAAGGGAAAGGAGGTGGAGTAGCTCTGTTAATAAAGGATGATATCAGGGCAGTTGTGAGAGACGATATTGGCTCTAATGAACAAAATGTTGAATCATTGTGGGTGGAGATTAGAGATAGTAAGGGGAAAAAGTCACTGGTGGACGTAGTTTATAGGCCCCCAAATAATAACTTCATGGTGGGGTGGGCAATAATCAAGGGAATAATGGAGGCATGTGAAAAAGGAACGGCAGTAATCATGGGGGATTTTAACCTACATATCGATTGGTCAAATCAAATCGCACGGGGTAGCCTGGAGGAGGAATTCATAGAATGCATACGGGATTGTTTCTTAGAACAGTATGTTACAGAATCTACAAGGGAGCAAGCTATCTTAGATCTGGTCCTGTGTAATGAGACAGGAAAAATAAACGATCTCCAAGTAAAAGATCCTCTCAGAATGAGTGATCACAGTATGGTTGAATTTGTAATACAGATTGAGGGTGAGGAAGTAGTGTCTCAAACGAGCATACTATGCTTAAACAAAGGGGACTACAGTGGGATGAGGGCAGAGTTGGCTAAAATAGACTGGAAACACAACTAAACGGTGGCACAATTGAGGAACAGTGGAGGACTTTTAAGGAGCTCTTTCATAGTGCTCAACATAAATATATTCCAGTGAAAAAGAAGGGCAGTAAGAGAAGGAATAACTAGCCATGGATAACCAAGGAAATAAGGGAGAGTATCAAATTAAAAACCAATGCATATAAGGTGGCCAAGGTTAGTGGGAAACTAGAAGATTGGGAAAATTTTAAACAACAGCAAAGAATGACTAACAAAGCAATAAAGAAAGGAAAGATAGATTACGAAAGTAAACTTGCGCAAAACATAAAAACAAATAGTAAAAGCTTTTACCGATATATAAAACGGAAAAGAGTGACTAAAGTAAATGTTGGTCCCTTAGAAGATGAGAAGGGGGATTTAATCATGGGAAATGCGGAAATGGTTGAGACCTTAAACAATTATTTTGCTTCGGTCTTCACAGTGGAAGACACAAAAACCATGACAAAAATTGCTGGTCACGGGAATGTGGGAAGGGAGGATCTTGAGATAATCACTATCACTATGGGGGTAGTGCTGGATAGGCTAATGGGACTCAAGGTAGACTAGTCCCCTGCTCCTGATGAAATTCATCCCAGGGTATTAAAAGAGATGGCGGAAGTTATAGCAGATGCATTCGTTATAATCTACCAAAATTCTCTGGAATCTGAGGAGGTACCAGCGGATTGAAAACCAGCTAATGTAACGCCTCTGTTTAAAAAATGGGGCAGACAAAAGGCAGGTAACTATAGGCCGGTTAGTTTAACATCTGTAGTGGGGAAAATGCTTGAAGCTATCATTAAGGAAGAAATAGCGGGACATCTAGATAGGAATAGTGCAATCAAGCAGACGCAACATGGATTCATGAAGGGGAAATCATGTTTAACTAATTTACTGGAATTCTTTGAGGATATAACGAGCATGGTGGATAGAGGTGTACCGATGGATGTGGTGTATTTAGATTTCCAAAAGGCATTCGATGAGGTGCCACACAAAAGGTTACTGCAGAAGATAAAGGTGCGCGGAGTCAGAGGAAATGTATTAGCATGGATAGAGAATTGGTTGGCGAACAGAAAGCAGAGAGTCGGGATAAATGGGTCTTTTTCGGGTTGGAAATCGGTGGTTAGTGGTGTGCCACAGGGATCGGTGCTGGGACCACAACTGTTTACAATATACATAGATGACCTGGAAGAGGGGACAGAGTGTAGTGCAACAAAATTTGCAGATGACACAAAGATTAGTGGGAAAGCGGGTTGTGTAGAGGACACAGAGTGGCTGCAAAGAGATTTAGATAAGTTAAGCGAATGGGCAAAGGTTTGGCAGATGGAATACAATGTCGGAAAATGTGAGGTCATCCACCTTGCAAAAAAAAACAGTAAAAGGGAATATTATTTGAATGGAGAGAAATTACAACATGCTGCGGTGCAGAAGGACCTGGGGGTTCTTGTGCATGAATCCCAAAAAGTTAGTTTGCAGGTGCAGCAGGTAATCAGGAAGGCGAATGGAATGTTGGCCTTCATTGCGAGAGGGATGGGGTACAAAAGCAGGGAGGTCCTGCTGCAACTGTATAGGGTATTAGTGAGGCCGCACCTGGAGTACTGCGTGCAGTTTTGGTCACCTTACTTAAGGAAGGATATACTAGCTTTGGAGGGGGTACAGAGACGATTCAGTAGGCTGATTCCGGAGATGAGAGGATTACCTTATGATGATAGATTGACTAGACTGGGTCTTTACTCGTTGGAGTTCAGAAGGATGAGGGAGGATCTTATAGAAACATTTAAAATAATGAAAGGGATAGACAAGATAGAGGCAGAGAGGTTGTTTCCACTGGTCGGGGAGACTAGAACTAGGGGGCACAGCCTCAAAATACGGGGGAGCCAATTTAAAACCGAGTTGAGAGGGAATTTCTTCTCCCAGAGGGTTGTGAATCTGTGGAATTCTCTGCCCAAGGAAGCAGTTGAGGCTAGCTCATTGAATGTTTTCAAATCACAGTTGGATAGATTTTTAACCAATAAGGGAATTAAGGGTTACGGGGAGCGGGCGGGTAATTGGAGCTGAGTCCACGGCCAGATCAGCCATGATCTTGTTGAATGGCGGAGCAGGCTCGAGGGGCTAGATGGCCTACTCCTGTTCCTAATTCTTATGTTCTTATTATGTTCTTATGTGAAGCGTCTTAGGACATTTTATTACGTTAAAGGCACTATAAAGTTGTTGTTGTTGTAAAGGGTATTAAGAGTTCTGGAACCAAGGTGGATAAATGGAGTTAAGATATAGATCAGCCATGATCTAACTACATTACAACAATGACTACTCTTCAAAAGTCCTTCACTGGCTGTAAAGCACTTTGGGATGTCCTGAGGTTGTGAAAGGTGCTATAGAAATGCATCTTTTTATTCTAACTGAATGGTGGAACAGGCTTGAGCGGCTGATTGGCCTCCTCCTGTTCCTATGTTCCTGTGATAGGATATAGGCAGCAGAATGAGCTGAAGTTTAGAGAGTGGGAGCTGCCCTTTTTTCACGTTGCACTCGTGGAAATTAAGTACAGAATCTTTCCATGGCCAGAATTTTCTCAAGGGAGGTAGATTGGGGGCGGGGGGGAGGGGGTGTGGCCTCGGAGGCGGGCAGGAAACCCCAGAGGTCGACTTTAACATCAGGGCCTGATTTGAATGCAAGGCCTTGGTTTCCTGCCCGCAGCCAGACAGATTGAGAGGCTGACTGCCTGCGGGTAGATAGGACTTAAATGCGAGGTGTCGGTCTGGTGGAGGGATCGTGGGAGGGGGCGTCGGCAGTCGGTCGGGGAGGGGGATCAGGAGTGGAGAGGGAAGGTCAACCGGAGTCGGGGATCGTGGAGGGGTTCGGCTGAGGATCGGGGGGAGGGCGTTCAGCCAGGGATCGGGGGTGGGGGGAGAGAAGATTGTGGTCGGCCTCATCGTCATCATTGTGGGGGTGAGGCCTGAGAGGGGTGGGGCAGCCTGAGGGGTGGTGAGGCCTCGTGAGGGTGTCTCCAATCTCGGGGAGGGGGAGGAGGGGTTAGGCAGGGTCCCTGGATGCAGGAGGTGGGTATAAAGCCTTTTACTCCCTGGATCCAGCAGTCCCCGCCTCAGTTTAACTGCCGTTTTCACAAATTGTGTGAAACCCGTCCACAGCCAGTTAAACACAAAATGGATGGAAATAGAGGATTCCTGCCTCATTACAGTATCTAAATTGAGGTAATGCCTCCTGGCAGCAGATTGGTCACCTGACCCCTGCCCCATCTCCGGGAAAACCGGGAGTGTGCGGGTTGGAGATGGAATCAGGTCAAAACTCCCATTTTTAACACTTTAACTGCCCCCACGCTCCAAACCCACCCATTCCTTTAAGGGGAAATTCAAAAATTATCAAACAAGTCCTTGATTATGGAATATAGAGAATTGGGGTTGAGAAAAAACAGTGCATCAGGAACACAAGCCCAGAAAAACAGACTGGAATCAAAGTGGTGCTGACTGTCCAAATCTTACTTTACTTGATTCGGTCGTTATGTTCCAAGTATGTTTGTCTAATAGTGAATTTTAAAATCTGGCAGAGTAGTTTGTGAAACATTGCAGTTTTGATGGATCAACGGGTTTCCGCTGTTCTGTTGTTCATTATCCAACGCGGGGCAGCTGAAGCCATCATGCCTAACTGGATATCACTCTTCTCTTATACAAGCTACTGTACAGCTGCACGGAACAATAGGCAGCTTGCTTGCCGTTAAATGTGATTTGGGCAATAAGAACATGTGTGCTTTATTTTATTTGAACACTTTCGTTTATTAGAACATAAGCACATAAGAAATAAGAGCAGGAGCCATACGGCCCCTCGAGCCTGCTCCGCCATCCAATAAGATCATGGCTGATCTTCGACCTCAAATCCACATTCGCGTCCTATCCCCATATCGCTTGATTTCCCCTGTCCTAAATTCTATCAATCTCAGCCTTGAATATAAACGACTGAGCATCCACAGCCCTCTGAGGTAGAAAATTCTAAAGATTCACAACCCTCTGATGAAGAAATTCCTCCTCATCTCATTCTTAAATGGTTGACCCTTTATCCTGAGACTATGATCCCTAGTTCTTGTTATGTTCAGAATAACTCCACAAAACTGTAAGCGCAAACTATTGTGACCTTGGTCTCTTTAATGTAACTCCAGAGTGAGGAAGCAGCATGGTGGACTGTCTTTTATACCTGCTTGCTCAGGGTGTGCAGGTGACCCTTGGGTCTCCCACAGGTGCGCCCCATGGTGGCAAGTCTTATACATTGGTAATGTTTACATGCATATCATCGTTGCCCTCCCAAAGTCTTAGATACAAGTTATGTACAAGTTGAGGCGATCCAGGGCTCTGCATTTCCGGGTTGATCGCCTGAGTTGAAGTCCTGGCATGGGTGAGTCGGTCGGATCATTGCTGCACTGCGGTGTGGCTGGTCTGATCGGACTGTCGGGCATGGTGGGTTCATCCTCGTGATTGACCACAAGGTCGATTGCTGGTTGGGTGTGCGTGGGTGGATCATTGATGGTAATGTCCTCTTCAAACTGTTTTTGGTTGTCAGTGAACCGCAGTTTGGTCTGATCCAAGTGCTTTTTGCACGTTTGTCCATTCAAAAGCTTGACAACAAACATTCTATTCCCTCCTTGGCTAACACAGTGCCAGCAACCCATTTGGGATCATGACCATAATTAAGAACAAACACTGGTCATTAACCTCAATGTCACGCGATACAGCCGCGCGATCATGGTACAGGTTATGCCAGTGATGCCGGGTTTCAATATGATCATTGAGATCTGGGTGGACCAAGGAGAGCCTGGTTTTGAGTGTTCTCTTCATTAGCAATTCTGCAGGGGGAACCCCGGTAAGCAAGTGGGGTCGCGTGCGGTAGCTGAGCAGGATCCGAAATAATCGGGTCCTCAGGGAACCGTCCGTCACGAGCTTCAAGCTCTGCTTGATGGTTTGGACTGCCCATTCTGCTTGACCATTGGATGCGGGCTTAAATGGCGCCGACCTGTCATGCTTGATGTCATTGTGGGTCATGAACTCGTTGAATTCCGAGCTGGTGAAACATGGTCCATTGTCACTAACAAGGAACGTTGAGCAAACCATGGATGGTGAACATGGCCCGGAGGCTTTCAATGGTGGCAGTGGACGTGCATGATGATATTACTATACATTCAATTGATTTAGAGTAAGCGTCCACTGCTACAAGGAACATCTTTCCAAGAAAGGGGCCAGCCAAATCTACATGGAGCCTTCCTTGGTGCATTGCTCAACTGTGAGCAAGTGTTACATTGGTGTATGCATGACTCCAATTCCGAGTCAATGCCGGGCCAGCAAATGTGCGACCTGGCGATAGCCTTCATCATGACTATGACTGGGTGGGTACTGTGAAGGTCGCGAAAAACATTTCCCTGCCTTTTTTTGTCCAAACTACACGATTCCCCCATAGGAGGCAGTCCGAATGGATGGACATTTCGTCCTTACGTCGGTGGAACATTTCCCCGGGAACAGCCGACCAGCTCCCATTAAGGATGCAACTTTTTACTAGTGTTAGCACAGGGTCCTGGCTTGTCCAGATCCTGATCTGGAGAGTTGTGATGGGTGACCCCTCGCTCTCAAAAGCATCCATTAAAAGAAGCAACTCTGCGGGTTGCGCATTTCCACCCCGGTGTTGGGCAATGGTAGCCGACTGAGGGTATCAGCACAGTTCTCAGTGCCTGGTCTGTGGCGGATTACATAGTCATATGCAGATAACGTTAGTGCCCATCTTTGAATGCGGGACAAAGCATTGGTGTTTGTCATGTTTGTAACTACAATGTAACACCACTGTATTACTGGATACACTCAATGTAGATGCACACCTTGACCACAGGGGGTGAACTTGTGGGAGACACTCCTTACCTGATCACACAGGTATATAAAGGGAGGTCCTACGCAGGGTCATCACTTCTGGAGTCCTGTAATAAAGAGTTTAGGTCACAGAGTGGCCTTGTCCCTGGAATAGCTGTAGTGTAAGGACTTTACATTGGACACGAGAAATGGGAATTCACGACCCACGAGAATGGCCACCAGTAGCACAGAGGAACGGTATTGTGTTGGGGAAGACTGGGACGATTTTGTCGAAAGGCTTCAGCAAAGCTTCGTAACTAAAGACTGGCTGGGGGATGCAGTGGCCGACAAGCGACGGGCTCACCTCTTGACCAGCTGCGGGCCAAAGACTTATGCGCTCATGAAGGACTCACTGGCACCCGAAAAGCCGTCGGACAAAACCTTAGAAGAGCTCAGCAAACTAATCGGGGAGCATCTCAAACCTGTGAGCAGCATACTCATGACTCGACACAGATTCTACACCCACCGACGTTGTGAAGGACCGAGCATACCGGACTTTGTAGCGGACCTCCGCCGTTTGGCCAGCCTCTGTAAGTTCACAGACGCCTGCAGGGGGGAGATGCTAAGGGACTTCTTCATCGAGGGTATCGGTCATGCAGGAATTTTTTGCGTTAATTGAGACCAAGGACTTGACCTTGGAAGCGGCAGCGTTGTTAGCTCAAACTTTCATGTCGGGGGAGGAAGAGACGAAAATGATTTACGCGCGCAATTCTGCCTCTAACGATGAATCAGGGAGTCAACATCATAAGTGCTACTCAGAGCCCCGCAGGCAGGCAGGGGCAGTCCAACATTTACCAGGCAGCAATAGATCCCAGAGCAGGATCTCAACAGAGACAATGACAGGCTGAATGGACGTTCACGCCATCACAGTGGACAATGCGGTCCGGGATAGGGCCATTGACGCCCACTAATAGGGTACTTAAGAGCAGTCAAAGGGACAGTCAGCGCAGAATTCCTGGCTATAGTCCTTTTGTTCCCAACAATGGAAACTTTAACTCATGCTGGAGGTGTGGGGGAAAACACTCAGCCAGATCTTGCAGATTCCAACATTTTGTCTGCAGAACTTGCAATCTCAGTGGCCATTTAGCTCGAATGTGTAGAAAACCTGCAACCAGACTGATATATGAGACAGAGAGACCAGAAGAGGGTTCCGTGAGGCAGGATGACTTTTGGGGCAAATCGATGGACGCCAAGGTTCAGCGGCTCCATGCGGCGAATATTCACAGTTCATACACCAAAACGCCACCAATGATGATGAGGGTTTTGTTGAACGGCATCCCAGTACGCATGGAGCTCGACACTGGGACCAGTCAATCACTCATGGGCGTTCAGCAATTCTAGAAGGATGGCCACTCAAAGCCAGTAGACCCAAATTAGAACGTATTGAGACACAATTACAGACTTACACCAAGGAAATCATTCCAGTGCTAGGCAGTGCAATGATGGCTGTCACACACAATGGGCTAGTGAACCAGCTGCCACTCTGGATTGTCCAGGGCAATGGTCCCGCTCTGTTGGGGAGGAGCTGGCTAGCCGAGATGAACTGGAAATGGGGGATGTTCACGCAATGTCCTCAGTGGAGCGAAGTTCGTGCTCACAAGCCCTGCAACAATTCGAGTCACTATTTCAACTGGGCATCGGGACTTTCAAAGGCACTAAAGTAAGGATACACATCACCCTGGAAGCCAGGCCAGTGTACCACAAAGCCAGAGCGGTGGCGTATGTGATGCGGGAAAAAATAGAGAGCGAATTGGACCGGCTGTTGCAAGAGGGCATCATCTCGCCTGTTGAATTCAGCGACTGGGCGAGCCCCATCGTTCCCGTTCTAAAAGCGGATGGCTCTGTCAGGATCTGTGGCGACTACAAGGCCACCATCAATCGGGTGTCCCTACAAGATCAATACCCGCTCCCAAGAATGGAGGATCTTTTCGCCACGCTGGCAGGTGGCAAGCTGTTCACCAAGTTGGACCTCACTTCAGCCTATATGACCCAGGAACTGGCCGACGAATCTAAACTACTGATCACCATCACCATGAACAAGGGACTGTTTGTGTATAACAGGTGCTTGTTTGGCATTCAATCAGTGGCCGCGATTTTTCAACGCAACATGGAAAGCCTGCTTAAATCCATTCCGGGAACAATCGTATTCCAGGACGACATCCTCATCACGGGTCGAGATACCGAGGAACACCTCCACAACCTGGAGGAGGTGCTACGCCGACTGGACCGGGTAGGCCTGCGACTCAAGAAGTCTATATGTGTGTTTTTAGCTCCTGAGGTTGAGTTTCTGGGCAGGAGGGTTGCTGCAGATGGGATTCGGCCCACCGAATCCAAAACGGAGGCGATTCGACGAGCACCCAGGCCCTGCAACACATCGGAGCTGCGTTCATTTCTGGGACTGTTGAACTATTTCGGGAACTTTCTGCCGAACTTGAGCACGTTGTTGGAGCCGCTACATGTGCTCCTGCGTAAGGGTTGTGATTGGTTTGGGGGGACTGTCAGGAACGGGCTTTTGATCGGGCGCGAAACCTACTTTGTTCAAACAAATTGTTGACATTGTAAGTCCACCGTAAACGTTTAGTTCTGACATGTGATGCATTGTCCTATTGGGGTTGGGTGCATGTTGCAGCAGGGTAATGCTGAGGGTCAGCTACAACCTGTGGCTTATGCCTCCAGGTCGCTCTCTCAAGCAGAATTGGGATATGGCATGGTCGAGAAGGAAGCGTTTGCATGTGTCTATGGTGTAAAAAAAAATGCATCAGTACCTCTTTGGTAGGAAGTTTGAATTATAGACGGACCACAAGCCACTCACATCCCTGTTGTCAGACAGCAAGGCTGTCAATGCCAATGCATCAGCTCGCATACAGCGATGGGCCCTCACGCTAGCCGCTTATGACTACTCCATCCGGCACCGGCCCGGCACTGAAAACTGCGCTGATGCGCTTAGCAGGCTTCCACTGGCCACCACTGAGGGGGCAGTGGAGCAAAGCGCTGAGATGGTCATGGCTGTCGATGCCTTTGTCAGTGCAGGGCTCCTCCATCACAGCCCGCCAGATCAAAATCTGGACAAACAGAGATCCCCTCCTATCCTTGATTAAGAAATGTGTCCTGACTGGGGATTGGGTGCCCGCACATAGAGCATGCCCTGAGGAGGTCAGACCGTTCCACAGGCGGATGGATGAGCTCTCCATCCAAGCCGACTGCCTACTATGGGGCAGCCGGGTAGACATGCCCCAGAAGGGCAGGGAGGCATTCATCAGGGAACTCCACAGCAAGCACCCAGGCATTGTGATGCTAAAGACCATTGCCCGGTCACACGTTTGGTGGCCTGGAATTGATTCAGACCTGGAACACTGTATTCGCAGGTGCACGACCTGTGCCCAGCTGGGTAATGCCCCCAGGGAGGCCCCGCTCAGCCCGTGGCCCTGGTCCACCAAGCCATGGTCACGCATTCACGTTGATTATGCGGGCCCGTTCATGGGGCAGATGTTCCTTATTGTAGTAGATGTGTACTCGAAATGGATCGAGTGCATCATGCTGAATTCATGCACGTCATCCACCACCATGGAAAGCCTATGTGTGATCTTTGCAACCCATGGCTTGCCGGACATCCTGGTTAGTAACAATGGCCCATGTTTCACGAGCTATGAATTCCGGGAGTTTATGTCGGGCAATGGCATCAACCACGTCAGGACTGCGCCGTTCAAGCCGGCCTCCAATGGCCAAGCGGAACGTGCGGTCCAAATCATTAAGCAAGGTATGCTCAGGATTCAAGGACCCGCCCTACAATGCCGCAAATCGCACCTCCTGCTGGCCTATAGATCCCGCCCGCACTCGCTCACGGGGGTCCCGCCCACAGAGCTACTCATGAAACGGACACTCAAAACTCGGTGGTCCCTCATCCACCCAATCCTGACCGACATAGTTGAGGGCAAGAGCAAGTCACAAAACGAGTACCATGACCGAAATTCAAGGGGGAGATGTAAAGAAATAAATGATCCTGTATTCGTCCTCAATCACGCCATGGGGCCCAAATGGCTTGAGAGTACTGTAATTGGCAAAGAGGGGAATAGGATCATTGTGGTAAAACTCAACAATGGCCAGGTATGCCGCAAGCATCTGGACCAAGTAAAAAAAAAGGTTCAGCATGGACACGGAGGAACCTGAAGAAGACCATGAGATGGAGCTCACCACACCGCCAGAGAACATGCAACAAGAGCAATTGGAAGAATGCACAGTCCCTGAGGTCAGCCCGGACAGGCTGGAATCACCACAGATGACAGACACTCACATCAGCGTCCAACAACCAGAGCCCTAACTGTGGCGCACCACGAGGGAGCATAGACCACCTGAAAGACTGAACCTATGATCCCAGTAAGACTTTGGGGGGGGGGGAAGGTGATGTCATGTTTGTAACTACAATGTAACACCACTGTATTACTGGATACACTCAACGTAGATGCACACCTTGACCACAGGGGGTGAATTTGTGGGAGACACTCCTTACCTGATCACACAGATATATAAAGGGAGGTCCCACGCAGGGTTATCACTTCTGGAGTCCTGTAATAAAGAGTTTAGGTCACAGAGTGGCCTTGTCCCTGGAATGTGCCTCGTGTGGTTTCATGCTGTAAGGACTTTATAGTGTTAATACATTTGCTTTCTGAGAACAGCGAAATGAGCGGCTTGTGGTCAGTTTCGAGCTCGAACCGGAGTCCAAATAGGGATTGGTGCATTTTCTTGACCCGTATACGTATGCTAATACTTCTTTCTCAACCATACTGTAGGCTCTTTCAGCCTTTGATAAGCTTCTGGACGCATATGCAACCGGTTGCAGTTTGCTTGACACATTGGCTTGCTGTAACACACAACCGGCCCCGTACGACGACGCATCACAAGCTAGTACTAAATGTTTACACGGGTCATACAATACAAGTAACTTGTTAGAACATAGCAGGTTTCTGGCCTTGTTAAAGGCTGTCTCTTGAGATTTACCCCAGACCTAGTCATCACCCTTGCGTAGCAATAAATGCAAAGGCTCCAGCAAAGTGCTCAACCCCGGTAGAAAGTTACCAAAATAGTTGAGGAGTCCCAGGAACGAACACAGCTCTGTCACATTCTGTGGTCTGGTGCATTCTTGATGGCCTCCGTCTTGGAGTCCGTGCGTCTGATGCCATCCACCGCAATCTTTCTCCCCAGAAATTCTACATCTGGCGCCAGGAAAACACACTTGGAGCATTTCAGCCTGAGTCCCACTCTGTCCAGTCGCTTTAGAACCTTTTCCAGGTTGTGCAAGTGTTTGGTGGTGTTGCGACCAGTGATCAGGATGTCGTCTTGAAACACCACGGTGCGATTTCAGCAGACTCTCCATGTTCCTCTGGAAGATGACCGCAGCCGAGCGAATCACAAAAGGGCATCTGTGGTATATGAACAGTCCTTTGTGCGTGTTGATGCACGTCAATTTTTTCAAAGGTTCAGCCAGCTCCTGTGTCATGTAAGCAGAGGCTAGATCCAGCTTGGTGAACGACTTCCCCCCTGCTAGCGTTGCAAACAGGTCATCCGCTTTGGGTAGTGGGTACTGGTCCTGTAACGAGACTCGGTTGATCGTTACCTTGTGGTCCCCGCAGATTCTGACCATCCCATCGCTTTTCAACACCGGAACAATTGGACTGGCCCACTCGTTGAACTCGACTGGCGATATGATCCCCTCTCGTTGAAGTCTGTCCAGCTTGATCTCGACTTTCTCTCGCATCATTAATGAACCGCTCAGGCCTTGTGATGAATGGGCCATGCATCAGGGACTCGATGGATCTGCATTTTGGCGCCTGTGAAGTTGCCGATGCCTGGCTCGAATAATGACAGGAATTTTTTAGCAGTTAGGTGTACGAGGCATCATCCACCGAAGACAGTGCTTTGATGTCGTCCCAGTTCCATCGGATCTTTCCTAGCCAGCTTCTGCAGAACAGCGTTGGGCCATCGCCTGGTACAATCCATAGTGGTAAATCATGCACAGTTCCATCGTACAATACCGTCACTGCCGCACTGCCAATGACTGGTATGAGCTCTTTGGTGTAAGTGCGCAGCTTGGTGTGGATTGGGCTTAGTTTTGGCCTTTGTGCCTTGTTGCCCCACAGTTTCTCAAAAGCCTTCTGGCTCATAATTGACTGACTCGCCCCTGTGTCCAATTCCATGGAAATGGAATGCCGTTTAATTTGACTTTTAACATTATCGGAGGGGTTTTGGTGGTGAAGGTGTGTACCCCATACACTTTCTCTTCAGCCTCAGGTTGAGTTGCCTCTCTTACTTGTGCAGCGTGATCTGCACCGGATCGATCATCTTCTGCCGACTCTGCTACATGGTGAGTTGCAGCACATCTGCATATTCGCTGGAAGTGCCCCATTGTTCCACAGTCCTTGCATATGTAGTGCTTGAATCGACATTGATGGGCTCGATGATTACCCCCACAGCGCCAACATGGTGTTAATGGATTCGCATTCATGCCACACTGCGAACTCTGAGTCATCCTAGGTCTGGCCTCTACGGGCATGTAGGCCCTGCAATGTACAGTTCTGCCTGCTGAAGGTATTATTTTATGCACAGTACTTGCCGGTGAGCTTCGATGCTGCAGTGATATCTGTTTAGTGTTATCGTTCGTGGACATAAAAGCCTGGGCTATCGTGATGGTCTTGCTCACATCTAGGAATTCGGCAGACAGCAGATTGCGAAGAATGATCTTGTGGCCGATTCCAAGCACAAAAAAGTCCCACAACACTTGCCCCAAAAATCCAGCAAATACGCACGGTCCCGCAAGGCGTCTTAGGTCGACAGCATAGCTCGCATGTCCTGGCCCTCGGAGCGATGGTGCATATAAAAGCGATACCTGGCCAGCAAGATGCTGTCCTTTGGCTTGATTTGTTCCCAAACCAGCGTGCACAACTCTTTATATGTCTTCTCCGATGGTTTCATCGGTGCTAGCAGATTTTTGATGAGGCCACATATCGTGCACCTGCAAGCAGTGAGGAGAATCGCCCTGCGCTTGACCGCGGTTTCTTCCTTATCCAGCTCGTTGGCCACGAAGTACTGGTCAAGACACTCAACGAAGGCTTCCCAATCACCACCCTCAACAAATCTCTCAAGAATACCAATGGCAGCCTTAACCGCGTGAAAGTTCGTGATCTGTTACTCATCGCCAATTATTATGTTCTGAATAACTCCATAAGACTGTATATTGTAAGCTCAAACTGTTGTGACCTTGGTCTCTTTAATGTAACTCCAGAGTGCAGAAGCAGCATGGTAAACTACCTTTTATACCTGCTTGCCCCAGGGTGTGCAGGTGACCCTTGTGTCTCCCACATGTGCGCCCCCTGGTGGCAAGTCTTACACATTGGTAATGTTTACATACATAACAGTTCTAGATGCTCCAGCCAGGGGAAACAGGCTTCAGCATATAGTTATGTATTAGTTATAGAAATATTTGGAAATGTTGCTGGGGGTGGGGGAGGTCAGAGGGGGTGAAGGTGCTTTGATTATATGGGGTCGTTGGAAGTTGGAGGTCATGTGATAAAAGCTCCAGGAATATATCCGCTTGAGTTGGCGACCTAATGTGGGATCGCTTTCCCAGCCAGTTGTGGCCCACAGGTAAGTCCCGGGTGTTGGCATATTATAGATTATATGTTCAAGTCGCTGGAGTAGGGCTTGAACAAATGACTTTCTGCTCAGAGCCAAGAGCCACCACTGAGCCAAGGCTGTCCATCAGAGGAACAGAATGTTTGGAGTTCAGGGATTTGTCGGGCTAGTGGGGGTTACACAGATGCAGAAGGGGGAGGGTATGAATAACTTTTAACATAAGGATGAGAATTTTTAATTTGAAGCTTTGGGGGGAGAGAGCTGTTTGCATATGGAACTCGGTTAATTCAGCTTGTGAAAGGTGTTCATATCTAGTTTGTTTGCAGTTGGTATCATTGGAGAGAGAGGGGAAGAGAGAGACACATAAAAGCATGGAAACATAGAAAATAGGTGCAGGAGCACGCCATTCGGCCTTTCGAGCCTGCACCACCATTCAATAAGATCATGCTGATCATGCAACTTCAGTACCCCATTCCTGCCTTCTCTCCATACCCCGATCCCTTTAGCCATAAGGACCACATCTAACTCCCTTTTGAATATATCCAAAGAACTGGACTCAACAACTTTCTGTGGTAGATAATTCCATAGGTTCACTATTCTCTGGGTGAAAAAGTTTCTCCTCATCTCGTTCCTATATGGCTTACTCCTTATCCTTAGTCTGTGACCCCTAGTTCTGGACTTCCCCAACATCGGGAACAATCTTCCAGCATCTAACCTGTCCAATCCCATCAGAATTGTATATGCTTCTATGAGATCGTCTCTCATTCTTCTAAATTCCAGTGAATATAAGCCTAGTCGATCCAGTCTTTCTTCATATGTCAGTCCTGCCATCCCGGGAATCAGTCTGGTGAACCTTCACTGCACTCCCTCAACAACAAGAATGTCCTTCCTCAGATTAGGAGACCAAAACTGCACACAATACTCAAGGGGTTGTCTCACCAAGGCCCTGTACAACTGTAGCAAGACCTCCCTGCACCTCTACTCAAATCCTCTCACTATGAAGGCCAACATGCCATTTGCTTTCTTAACTGCCTGCTGTACCTGCATGCCTACTTTCAATGACTGATGTACCATGACACCCAGGTCTCGTTGCACCTCCCCTTTTACTAATCTGTCACCGTTCTGATAATAATGTCTTCCTGTTTTTGCCACCAAAGTGGATAACCTCACACTTATCCACATTGTACTGCATCTGCCATGCATTTACCCACTCAACCTAACCTACCCAAGTCACCCTGCAGCCTCTTAGCATGCTCCTCACAGCTCACACTGCCAGCCAGCATAGTGTCATCTGCAAACTTGGAGATATTACATTTAATTCCTTTGTCTAAATCATTAATGCATATTGTAAATAGCTGGGGTCCCAGCACTGAACCCTGCGGCACCCCACTAGTCACTGCCTGCCATTCTGAAAAGGACCAGTTTACTCCCACTCTTTGCTTCCTGTCTGCCAACCAGTTCTCTATCCACATCAATACCTTACCCCCAATACCATGTGCCTTAATTTTGCACACTGATCTCTTGTGTGGGACCTTGTCAAAAGCCTTTTGAAAGTCCAAATACACCACATCCACTGGTTCTCCCTTATCCACTCTACTAGGTGCATCCTCAAAAAATTCTAGAAGATTTGTCAAGCATGATTTCCCTTTCATAAATCCATGCTGACTTGGACCGATCCTGTCACTTTCCAAATGCGCTGCTTTATATCTTTAATAATTGATTCCAACATTTTCCCCACAGATTTCACTTAGCAGCAACCAACCAGCCTTGGATAGAATAGAATCGAATGTTTAGATTACAAATATTATGTCAGAGGGGGTCAACCGTGACTCCTGTAGAGTCAGTTGAGGTTTCCTGATATCTGCCCCCTCATTGGTGACTAATACATCATGGGGTCGTTCATCAGGCATTAGACATTGTCATCCTTCCTCGAGTGCGGTGCCTAGATTTGGACACAATGCTCCCGCTGAGGCCGAACCAATGTTTTATAACGGTTTAACGTATCTTCCTTGCCTTTTTACTCTATTCCCCTATTAATAAAGCCCAGGATCCTGTATGCTTTTTTTAACAGCCTTCTCAACTTGTCCTGCCACCTTCAAAGATTTGTGTACGTACACCCTCAGGTGTCTCTGTTCCTGTGAACCCCTTTAAAATTGAACCATTCAGGCCATATTACCTCTCCTCGTTCTTCCTTCCAAAATGCATCACTTCACACTGCGTTAAATTTCATCTGCCACGTGTCTACTCATTTCACCAGTCTGTCTATGTCCTCCTGCAGTCTGTTGCTATCCTCCAGATTTACTACATTTCTGAGTTTCGTGTCATCTGCAAACTTTAAAATGATGTCCTGTATACCCTAGTCCAGGTCATTAATATATATCAAAAAGAGCAGGGCAGGTTAAAATTGACCTCTCCCTCTCCCTCTTTCTGTTTTTCACTCAGAAATAAATTACTCTATTTTTCTTAGGAATCTTCTTTGACAAGTTTTTGTTCATTTTGGGTGAAATTTTGCTGGAAAAATAGCAATGTGTTAATTGGTAATCTCTCCAGCCCAGAAAGGGAACAATTTAATCTGTTCTTGTAGGTAGAAAACTGTTAGAGATTTTTAAAATGTCAAATTAAATTTTTTTTTAATTTTTTTCTTACTTTTCCTTTCTGTGTCCTTTTACTCTCATAATGGAATCTTTCTTTCTGTTCCTTTATTTCTCTTTCTGTACCTGATTTCAATCTAATTCGCCCGATTTTCTTCTCCGTCGTTGCTCTGTTTCTCACTCCTTTAATCTCACTGGTTAAGGAGAGAGACTGTGCGTCCCATCGATCACTGAGGTGCCAGATGCCCCATTGCCCTCACTGCACCGTTATCAGCTCGCACTGCCAGCAAATTACAGGTCAAAATATTTCCGTGCTGAAGGGTGAGGGAAAAAGTCTAACGGGGCATGCCACACGATGCCCCACTCCAGCAAGATCAGAACCAGTATATTTTCCATATGTAAAAACCCTTGAATATAAATATCTTCCTTAAATACTGGCCCTGAAATTGCAGCCTCTCTGGGTGCGTACGATGTGCACACGTGCCCGAAGAGGCCCCACAGGTTCCGATTTGAGGCGCGCAAAACGCATGCGTCTGAACCCGGCATTTGTGATCTGTCAAAATGTTTTTGACAGTTCCAACGCATCCCTGGGAGAAGGGCCTTTGCGAGTGGAGATTTGGGGTATTTGACCAACTCTTGCCCAGCAAATGTCCTTAAAATTCTTACGCCTAATAAAAGCTGGCATAAGGCCTACTTTTACCATTGTCAGAATTTTAAAAGATAGAAAAATAACATTATATCAATAATTTTTATATTAAAAACTCTGTCTCTTAAGGTAAGTTTATTTTTACCCCTATTAAAACATATTTAAAACATTTCAAAAAAATAAATTTTTGTCTAAAACATTTAATTAAATTCAATTTCAATGGCCCCTATTTTCCACCTTCACGATTTCTGGCACCCACGTACAATAATGTACGTTTTTTTTTCCCCTCCCATTGGCGGCAAAAAAAAACCTGGTAATTTCCACAAAGCAAAAGTTATTTTTGGTGCCACACTACCCGAAGATAATGTAGTGTGCGCCAAAAAATCTCTGTGCAAGCGCTGGAAAAAAAATCACTTTCTGCACGTGACGGGTCTACCTGGTCTGGATCATCAGTGAGAGCCCGTTGGTATCAGAGCTGGATTTGGAGATTAAAATTACAGCTTCAAAAGATGGATTCAAGGGAAGAGAACAGAGAAGGAGAAAGGACAGAGAAGGAAAGGGGAAGCTGTAAGGGCCAAGACATTTCTAGCAGAAAAAATTGAGCTCCTGGTAGACATATTTGGGAGGAGATGAGTTGTGCTTGAACACAAAGGGAGAATGGGCCAAAAGAAACTGAAACCCTCTGTACTCGCAAAAGTTTGGGACCAAGTTGCAGAAAAGTTTAATTCATTGCCCATTACCCCGAGAAGCGCCGCATAGCTCAAAAAGTGGCAGGACCTCGGACAAGCAGTGACTGTAAGTAATATTTTTATTTAAATTTATTTAAATGTATATTTTTATTTATATTTATATCTATATTTATATTTATGCACTGCAATAACATTTGTAAATGTAATTAATGTGTGTGTGTGCAGAAGGACCCTCTCTTAAAAAGTTCTATTTTCATCTTTGCAGAAGATGGTGTCACAGATCATCCAAGAAAGGTCAAAAACTGGAGGAGGTCTGGCAAATAGGCTGCAACTAACAGCTGTGGAACAGAGGATAGCGTATATGATTAAATCTCACAGGAGAAGATCAACCACCAACGTGGACACTGGGCCCAGGTTGCCAAGAGAGGGTAAGCCCTGCAAATTGCACAGTCTGGGTTGGCTAAATGTTAAGTACTGCGTGGGCTGGCTATGCTTCTGCTTCCTCCCCCGCTGCTAACCAAGCATCTGCTCTGTTATGTTTTGCAGATGTTGCGCATCAGGAAGAGACAGAAGGTGCACCTGAAGTAGAAGAAGAGCTTGATCAGGAAGTTGTCAGTCCAGATATTGTTCATCTACATCAGGAGAATGAAGGGCAGCAGGAAGATCCTGATACTGAGATGGTTACTGTTATGTCTGTAATGCACTTATGAATGACTCCACGAGGCAATGTGTTGTACTCAAACTGTAGTGACCTTGGTCCTTTATTCGTAACTCCAGAGTGAGGCACAAACATGGTGGGCAGCCTTTTATACTGGGCCCTGCACACCTATGCAGGTGACCCTCAGGTCTCCCATCGCAGTGCCCTCTGGTGGACAGTCTCTGCCACCAGGGCAGGAAACCCCGGTCTCCACCAGTTGCACCCTCTAGTGGTGCCAGCATTGTATATACACAGTGTAAATCTTATTGATAGTACATCAGGTAACAAGTCTCCATCTTATGCAACTATACAGTGACTACACAGAGAGTATATCTATAGTCTGCATATATAAAATCACTCTCCTCCAAGTCCTTTGTGTCGATTACCTTTGCACTATGTGCTCTGGCTTAGCTCTTCCCAGACTTAAGTGCCAATAGCCCTTGCACCTTGGCTGTGCTTTGGCTTGGCTCCCTCCCTGTTAACCCACAAATCCTTTTGCCACAATGTTTGGTGGTGGTTACCAGTTTGGATAGTTCAATGATGCAATGGAGATGCTAGAGTGTTCTGGATGTGGTCCATGTGTGTGTCCATGGCTACATACATCCATTCCCAACCCCGCCCCACTACAGCGAGATCGTGCAGCAGGCCCGTTACATTAACAAAGAGGATCAGACACAGTGCAAGTACAAAGAAAGGAAGTTACAGTTTGTATCGTGACACCTTGGTTCAGTGACTTACATTCATTACGTTTTGCGATCGTGCGCCAGGATTGGGTAGATTGCATTTATGCTTCAGTCATGGCAAGTACTGAGGTAGCAGTACAGGTATGCGAGAAGCGCAGGTTCCAGATCAACCGGACGGAGTACTAGTCATCTGATAGCAGCGCTGCGCCCTCTGCTAGCGGGGTGGGCTTGGTTCTCTCACCTAGCCAGGACTCAGGGCCTTTACCGTTGCCTAGTGGTGGGCAGAGCCACAGATATATGTGGCTTCCCTGTCCTCATTTGAGGGCTGCAGAATCTTCTGCCTGCTCTCTAACTGTGTTGGGAACCTGGCTGTTCCAGGTCCCGTTTGGGGAACCTGTTGGTTCTGACCTTTCGCTCCCGGACATGGCCGAGGTAGCGACTGGGTCTGGGGGCTGCACCGTCTCCACCCGGGTGGTGGGCAACGGCGGCCGACTGCGCTTATTGGCGCCATTTTCGGTTCCAGGTCCCTGGCGAATAGTGCCATCAGGTGCCGGCAGCGTGGGATAGACCTGGGCAAGGTATCAGGATCAGTGCCTTCACCCTCCTGAGGTCGCTGGCTTATAACTTGTGGGGACACCTGGGGCAGGGCATCAGGATCAGCGCCTTTCGCTCACTTGCTACTTTTGGGGTCACTCTATTCCCGACATCTCACAACACCATTTTGTTCTTTACATTAGGAATAGTACCGACATCTCGCAACAACATTTTGTTCACAATCTAATCGGTTCATTACATTGATTGCCATGCTTACAATGTTTTTTTAAGTTCAGTTGGTTGCAGGTCTCCTTTAAGAGAACCCTGCTGGCTTTACCCCAATCAAATCCTTTGTTAGACACCACGTGTTGGTCCCTCAGCATTGCACCTCGTGATATGACCATACTGTACCTCGCCGCAGCAGGGACGTCATTTTGCCTCTGTCCTCGAGGTCGACTTCCTTCATCCTTCTCTCCCGCAATTCTGCCACAAAAGCTGGAAGAGTGCCTGTGAATTTGATCTTCCTCCCCAAGAGTCCTGCCACTGGAGCCAGGAAGATACTTTTAGGTTGTTCCGGTCGGATCATTGCCACGCAGTTGTGATGGACAGTCTGTGCCTCAGGTGCTGCGCTGGTCTGTTCTCTGGTGCCTGGCCCAAGTGAAGGTGATGTTTTGCTCTGCCTCTGAGCACGAGGGATATCGATTGCTGGAGTGGTTGTCCTATTTCCACTGGATCTTCCCCATCCACCTTCCGAGTAGCGTTGGACCATCACCTGCAACAATCCAGAGGTAACTTGTGCACCACGCCATTATGGATTACACTTACATCTGCACTACCAAGGACTGGGATCAGCTCCTTGGTGTAGGTGCGTAACTTTTCCTGCACTGGAACCAGCTCGGGTCGTTTTTTGTTCCAGAGCCTCTCAAAGGCATCCTGACTCATCGCTGACTGCCTCGCTCCCGTGTCCACTTCCATGAAGACTGGAACACCGTTTATCTCAACTTCCATCTTCACTGGAGGACAATTAGTGCAGGTATACACTCCATACACTTCTTCTTGGGGCTGAGCATCCTCTCTGGCCAAATCTGGATCCAAAGTCATCTACCGACCCCTCTGCTAGACGGTGAGTCGTATTTCTTTTACACATATGCTGGAGGTGGCCCTTCGTGTTGCAGGCTTTGCATACGTACTCAGCAAACCGACATTGGTGAGCCCGATGGTTTCCTCCGCAACGCCAGCATGGTGCTACTCGATTAGCACCCCTCGGCAGACTCTGAGTTCTGGAACCCTGAGGTCTGTGCTCACTGCCCTGGGCAGAGCCATGTTTTACAGTCTTGCCTGTAAAAGGCACCATTCTTTGTACAGTACTTGCCAGGTTTGAGTCCATAGGATGGATAATTTGCTTGGTGCTGCAGGTCGAGGTCATGACGCCTGACTGATGCTGATGGCCTTCTGCAGGTTGACTGTGGTGTCGGCAGATAATAGCTTGTGAAGGAGGCCCCCGTGGCCAATTCCCATAAAGAAGATGTCTCGTAATGCTTCGTTGAGGTGTGTACCGAAATCACATGGTGCCGCAAGTCTCCTGAGGTCAGCAGCATATTTTGCAAGCTCCTGGCCCTCACATCTGCGGCAGAATCTGTGCCTGTCTGGGAGGATGCTCTCGTTTGGTTTTAGTTGGTCGCGAATTAGTTCAGTCAGCTCATCGTATGTCTTATCCTTGGCCTTCGTGGGTGCCAGCAAGTCCCTGACGAGGCGGTAGACCTCGGGCCCACAACTGGTCAGCAGTATAGCCTTGCGCTTCTCTGCCAATGTGTCCGTCTCTCGTGCCAGGTCGTTTGCCACGAAATATTGCTTGAGCCTTTCCGTAAAGGCATCCCAATCATCACCCTCTGCGAAGTCTTTTAGTGTGCCAAAGGTGGGCATCATTGCGTAAAAGTCTGTATTCTCATTGCCAATTTTTATAACTGTAATGCACTTATGAATGACTCCACGAGGCAATGCGTTGTACTCAAACTGTAGTGACCTTGGTCCTTTATTCGTAACTCCAGAGTGAGGCACAAGCATGATGGGCATTCTTTTATACTGGGCCCTGCACACCTATGCAGGTGACCCTCAGGTCTCCCATTGCAGTATCCTCTGGTGGACAGCCTCTGCCACAGGGGCAGGAAACCCCGGTCTCCGCCAGTTGCACCCTCTAGTGGTGCCAGCATAGTATATAAACAGTGTAAACCTTATTGATATTACATCAGGTAACAAGTCTCCATCTTATTCAACTATACAGTGACTAACAGAGAGTAGATCTATAATCTGTATATATAACAGTTACATTGGAATTGGAGCTGGTGAACCCCTCGAGGATTCCAAGCTCTATCCTGAGTGATTCAACTGACGCAACATTTCAAGATGTACCATTTGAGGTTGCGGGTCCCAGTGTGTCACAGCAAGCCACAACAGGAAGACGGCAGAGGAGGGTGGGAGGGAGAGCTGAACCTGAAATACAGGATGCAGGTAACATAAGAAAGCTCGCAGGGATGAGTGGGGAGAGCATCCAGCTAACAAGATTGCTCATGGAAACCTTGGCTGGGCTGAGAGTAGAATTACCAGGACTGGCACCAAGTAGCAACACTGGCTGGAGGAATGGATGTGGTGAGGGGAGAAATTGCGGGACTGACATTAGAGGTAGCAACACTGTCGGGATAGATGAGCGAGGGAATGTCAGAGGTAGTAGCAGCAATAAGAGGGCACATCCTGGCTGTCATTGCTGCCAGTAACATTCTAACCCTCAGACCAAAGTCAGGGGTTGATCCACAGACTAAAGAAGAGTCTGAAAAGGAACCTGGGCCTTCCACAATGACATCTGCTAGCTCTGTCCCTGTCAGAACCAAACGCGCCATCGGAAAGAAAACAGAAAATACCTTAGGGTCAGTGGTGGGGGCGGGGTGGCGAGGAAGCAGAAGTCTGCAACAATGGGCACAGGTAGGGTTGGAGGCAACAACAGGGGCAGGAGTAGCGCACAGCGCTAAGGGGGAGAGATGGCTTGTTTGTTTCTTTCTTAATTGAAAAGTTTGTTACAAAATTTATTAAAGTTATTAAAGTTAAAAGTTAAGTTAAGTTACAACTGTACTGTACAAATGTTTAATAAACCTATTTATTTTTTAGATTTAACCAGAAACCTGTATATTATTTTTTGAATCCAGCACTAGAAAATCTTTCTAGGTGATGTATCTGCATTATGTGCATGTAACTACCCTGTTGATAATTTAAAAAAGGTAATTATGAAGCAATGTAGTCTGAGGGAGAGAAATAAGAACAAAGGGGAACAAATATAGTTCACATTTAAACACTGTGCATCCCTTTCGGCCCGGGATTGCAGTGGGTCTTAAGCTAAGGTAGGGTTTTTTAGAACGGTACTCTACGCCATTCTGAAAAAAATTGTTGTTGGGGAAACTGGCATAAATGGCCAGAAACGGCGCAGAATCCATTTTTAACGCAGACCAGCGCCAAAAAAATCTGGTGCTGACAGTTGGCGCCGGCATCAAAACCTTGTGGAAAATTTCAAAATACCGATTACTCCAAAAAAATCATCAGGCACCCAAAACACAGAGCCCAATAATGGTGAAAATTACCCCCAATGAATTTTAAATATGTGAAGTGTTTTTCTTAATTTATTTAAAATGTTTGTGTTTCGATGGGGATGCGCCATTTTCATTGGTTGATCTGGCCCACATGATCGCAGGATGCGCAAACGCTCCTGGAATACGTGGGCCCCAATGCTGGGCTGCACTTTGAGGCCTCGGAACAGAAGTCCACGTTCGTAAATATTTTTATGGTCGGAGACATCCGTGGGAATTCTCCGACTGCAATTACAGGACCATTATTTCAAAAAACATTTTAAATTTCCCAACAGACTCTGAATGAATAGATTGAAAGCAGACCAGAATGAGGAGCGTTATTAGTTTGGTTGCACTGCGGACAGCTGCAGACTATCCCCAACCTCACTGCTGCCGTTTAACTGATAGATTAATTGCAAGACATTGTTGGCTGTACCCCAGCAGACTCACGTCGTTGCTCCCTCTCCTCACTGATGTTGTTCAAAAGAACTTTGTAGAAAAGAAAGTGGATTGTTCTGCTAATAGATTTTCGATTTTTAGATTTTCTGGGTGCATTTCGCAGTGGGGTGCAAAAGTTAGTGCCAGGATAACATTAGCGCCAGAGCGAGGGACTTTCACTGAAAGGAAGCTCCAGAGGAACGTTGGCATTAAGTCCGGCATTGCACCACAGACTGTGTGCGCGGGAGGCAAAACTTCCGGCGTTGACGGAGGCGGCCATTTGGCGCGTGCGCTTTTTTTCCCCCTTCCATCTTATGGTTAACGTTCCTGTCGCAAACGCTAATGAAGGGCCCGGCAACTTCCTGCGCGCACACCGGCACACTTCAGCCATTTCAGCAGAGATGGAGGAGGAGAAGAAGGCAGCATGCCAGGAGGCCAATGAATCATTGTGGGGGGCGGTCGAGAGGAGGTGGGCGGAACTGCACCTTTGGGGAAGATCCAGACCACCGCCTGCAATATTCAAAAGAATCTGGAGGGAGATTGCAGAAGAGGTCTCTGCCTCAGACACAGTGGCCAGGACTGGGACACAGTGCTGAAAGAAGTTTAATGACTTCACCAGAGTCATAAAAGTGAGTACCATTTTTATTCATGCACTCCTCCATTGCTTCAAGGATAAATCTGAGACACTATGTGATTGTTCTCATGCTTTTGGTGTATCTCAACACTCTGTGGGTTGCCTCCCACAATGCATGATACAAAGGAAGGCTTAGTTCAGCACCCTATTTGCCATGAATGATCTATCCACATTATTAAGATCGCTCGTCGCAATGCACTGAAACTGCTCCTATCGCTTTCTGAAAGATCTCATACACACCATCTTGGATGGTTCCACACTTCGATAACCTCCTGATGAACCACATGCAACATCCAAGGCCATTAAAGTGAGGCCCCTAGTATGTTCAGACAGTGTCGTATAAGTGCTTTGGTGGCTATCTGTGTGTGCACAAGAGCAGATGGACCCTCTTGTAACCATTCCCATTTTCCTCATTGCAGTCAAAGAAGCCACACAATCGTTAGGAGCAGCTGTGGACAGGCGGGGGTCCGCCTCAGACCTTGCCACTGACTGACGTGGAGAAGAGAGTGGCAGGCCTCATCGGCGCCACAGGATGAACAGTTGCCAGGGGCAATGCTGAGCCCTCTTCGGATAGTGAGAGTAAATAAATGGATTGCGCCACTCAAAACACTACATTGAGACATCTAACGGAGTAGCGGCGGTCCTTCAAATGAGCCTGAACCATGCCACCTTCCTCATGTCACCCTGCCCCCTCCCCTGCAGCTAACAACTCAATTGTTGCTTTCTACTTCCAGATGACCAGCCACAGGCGCCGCATCCCTCGAGGGACCCTTCCACGTCAGTCCATTGTCTGGAGGAGGAGGAGGAGGAACAGGAGGAGATGGATGAGCCAGCTCCGGCGCAGCATTCGAGGCCCTCTGCTCCGCCATTGGGACTCAGCTCCTCTGGGGATGATGTTCCGTTCTCGGGGTTTGAGGATTGGGAGGCTCCTGGGACTAGTGGCATGCAGCAACACAGTGCTGGGGTGGAATCCCGCAGGCCAGCTCTCCGGAGAGTGAGTCGGCAAAATCGGTCTGCTAACAGACTGGACCTGGTGGAAATGTCCAGGGACAGCATACAGATCAGCCGTCAGCTCGTTGATGCATTGGGACGGATCCCCGCGAGCATCAACAAGCTCACTGCAACTGTTGCAGAGGTAGGGTCGCAGGTTCTCGCTGCGAGCCGTGAGTCCAATGAGGCCACCATTGCCCACACACACAGGCTGGTGGCCCCGAGCAGTAACAGTGGTTGTCCAGAGAGTGTGATGCGTGCCCTTGAGCATGTTGCAGACTCGGGCGCATCACAGGCTGAAGCTCTGCTTAGCTTGGGCAAGTGATGCAATCCATGTCTGCCACCAGACTCGCTGCATTCCCCATTGCCCCATGGGGAATTGATCGTTCCAAAGCAGGCCAACAAGGTGATCCGTTACATCGTGCTCTGGATGCTAAGGGCCAGCCCCATCGGCAGCTGAGTGGCTCCAGGGAGAGGGGAGGTGGTGGCATTCCTCCGGATGACAACATTCTGTCTTCCCCCACTCACTCGCCAACCAAGCACCAATGACAGTTGACACCCAAACCATCTGTGACTGCCAACGCCGAGGAAGAGGCGAGACAGTCGGGAGCCGGGCCTTCCAGCCCACGAGCTGGTCCAGTGCGTCCCCAGATGCCGTCTCCATTGTCTGACCCCCCCCCAAGACAGCAGCCCTCTAGCAGCATTCCTGCACGCCCTGGTGCCACATTGAGGAGGAGCAACAGGCATGGCAGGGGGATAAAGGGAAGGGGGGCAAAAGACGGTGGCCAACAGTAGTGGGGCAGGCAGGATGGAGCCTTTCATTTTGTATTGATGTCACTGCAGGATGTAGTTTTTCTGTGAAATGCCTGACTCGGTGAAATCACTGTGGGCTTTGTTGGTGGGGGGGGGGGATTAAGAATGGTACATTGTTCATAAATTTTTCTTTCATCTTAACCATTGCTGTACAGTGTCTCATTTGCAGAGTAAGTGGGGGAATCAGCATGGTGGAATAGAGTGGCGAGGCAACGCTCAAACCTGCCATTCAACCTTCAAGCAAAGCGATCAATGATGAGCTGCTGATGTAAGGCTTTTACAGTGGCCACATCTCCATCCTGCCTCCCCTGTGGTTGTGATGGCGGCATGGGTTCCTCGCCAGGCTCGTCTTCCTCCTCCTCCTCCTCCTCCTGAGGTGGTCCTGCAATCCCCATTGGCAATGCCTGTCCCCTCATGATGGCTAAGTTGTGTAGCATGCAGCACACCACAATGAACTCAGAGACCTGCTGAGGGGAGTATTGTTGGCAGCCTCCAGAGCGGTCCAGGCATCGGAAGCGCTGCTTCAGCACTCCAATTGTCTATTCAGTGATGTTGCAGGTGGCTGCATGGCTGACATTATAGCACTGCTCGGCTTCTGTGGCAGGGTTCCGGAGGGGGGTCATGATTCAGATGGTGAGGCCATATCCTTTGTCCCTGAGCATCCAGCTCTGACCTTGTGCTTGTCGCTGGAACATGCGTGAGACACTGCCCTCACACAAGATGAAAGCATCATGTGTGCTCCCTAGATAGTGGGCATTGACTGTTAGGATGCGCTGAGTGAGGTCGCAGACAAGCTGAACGTTTAGTGAGTGGTATCCCTTTCTCTGCATCTCTGCATTCTATGTCAGTGCTCACAAGGTGATGTATGGACAGTCAATGGCACCCTGAACCTTGGGGAAGCCTGCAAATCATCCAAAACTTATAGCCCGCCCATTCTGGCTCTCCCTGCTAATTGGGAAGTTTATGAACTCCATCCTGCATGCGTAGAGTGCCCTTGTGACCTGGCGAATGAGGCAATGTTTAGTGTGCATATGGCCCCTTCTGCTGCCTGGAAGGAGCCGGAGGCATAGAAGGCCAGCGTCACCTTCACCTTGACGGGCAGTGCAGTCCTGTTTTCGCTGGTAGGCTGTAGGTCTGCTTGTATGAGCTGACATATCTCTGTGACCACTTCTTTTCTGAAGCGCAGCCTTCAAATGCACTGCGCATCAGAAATGTGTAGGTAGGACTGATGTTCCCTGTAAACCCGTGGGGGATAAGGCCTCCTGCCCAAACATCTACGACCTCTTCGATTCCGTTGCAAACGATGGACAATAAACCTTCTTCTTCCAGATTGAAGCCATCTGGCAATAGCAGCCAGGATGAGTGGCTCCCGACGTAGCATCGCCCCCATTGTACTCTCTTACTGACCTTAAAAACAAATGAGAAACTCTCAACAAAAAAAAATCCGATTCCAAGTGTGCACTTACGCAATGTTCTGCTTGCAACCATGGAAGTCAGTCACAACTGTGACATTACATTCTCCAGTGTCCCTTTAAACATGACGCCGTTAGCGCCTGGTGCACCCTGGGGTCGTCTGGTTTATCTTGTCAGATCCTGTGGCAGACGCTAAATCACGCGAAATATATGAAAATTCCACTTGGGGTGCTAGCGTGGCATTGCACAATGATTGATGTCAACCTGATGGTTACAACGGCGGCTGGGCGCCAAAATTTTGCGTCGCTGCAAAACCATTGCCGAAATTCCGGCCGGGTGCTAATTATTAGCTACCCGGTTTGACACCCAGAAACACCTTTTTGCACCCCACCGAGATGCAAAATGGGGCGCAACTTAACTAAAATCCAGCCGTTGACATCTCACTGGTTCTCTTCATTATTCTCCCCTTGGAATAAGAAAAGAAGTTGGCTATTCAGCCCCTCGAGCATGTCCTGTCATTCAATTAGATCCTGGCTGATCTTAACTCCATCTACCCACCTGGGTTCTGTTGTGTATCTGTAAAGCATGCACTCCCATGTTCCGCCACAAGGGAGTGCATCCCCTGAAGTCCCAGCATCCCTCGGGAGCACTGTCGATAAGCCGGCCCCTAAGGCCTGTTACTCACTCTGGAGTGTCTTAATAAAGACTGAGGTCACGGTTACTTTAACCTCCCTGTGTGCAGTCTCATCTGTGTTAGGAACACAACAACTGGCGATGAGTACACGAATCCAACGCAAAGATGCAGCAAACTGGGCATCCTTGAGAAGTTCTCGGAGGGTGAGACTGGGAAGCCTATGTCGAACGGTTAGACCAGTACTTTGTAGCCAACGAGCTGGACGGAGAAGTAAGCGCTGCACAAAAAAGAGCGGTAGCTCCTCACGCTCTGCGGGACACCGACCTACAGCCTCATGAAGAATCTTCTGGCTCCGGTGAAACCCACAGATAAGTCGTATGAGGAGCTGTGTACACTGGTTTGGGAGCATCTTAACCTGAGGGAGAGCGTGCTGATGGCGAGGTATCGGTTCTATATATACCAGCGATCTGAAGGTCAGGAAGTGGCGAGCTACGTCGCCGAGCTAAGACGAGTTGCAGGCCAATGTGAGTTTGATGGCTACCTGGAGCAAATGCTCAGAGACTTTTTTGTACTGGGCACTGGCCACGAAACCATCCTACAAAAACCTTTGACTGTAGAGACACCAACCCTCAGTCAGGCCATTGCAATAGCACAGGCGTTTATGTCCACCAGTGATAACACTAAACAAATCTCTCAGCACACAAGTGCTAGCAATGTTCATAAATTAACTGGAACTGTGCTTGCGAGCAGAATTGTACAGGGCAGAAACTACAAGTCTGCAACTGCCAGCAGGTCTCAGGTGACCCAGAAGACTCAGAATTCGCAACAAAGGATGAATGCAAGGCAATTCACACCTTGTTGGCATTATGGAGGCTTCCATTCAGTCTATTCATGTCGCATCAAAGGGTATGTTTGCAAGAGCTATGGAACAATGGGGCACCTCCAACGAGCTTGCAGACGAGCTGCAAGCTCTGCAAAAACTGCTAACCACCATGTGGCAGAGGAAGATCGGCCCATGGTGGACCAAAGCAATTTCGAGCCTCAGAAAGAGGAGGCAGATGCTGAAGTACACAGGGTGCACACATTTTTGACGAAACGTCCACCTATAATGCTAAACGTAAAATTGAATGGCTTACCCATAGCCATGGAACTGGACACTGGCACTAGCCAATCCATCATGAGTAAAAAGATGTTTGAGAGACTGTGGTGCAACAAGGCACTCAGACCAGCCCTGAGCCCCATCCACACAAAACTGAGAATGTACACCAAAGAGCTGATCACTGTCCTGGGCAGCGCCATGGTCAAGGTCACCTACGAGGGCATGGTGCACGAACTGCCACTCTGGATTGTCCTGGGCGATGGCCCCACACTGCTTGGAAGGAGCTGGCTGGGCAAAATCTGCTTGAACTGGGATGACATCTGAGGGCTATCACATGAGGCCTCTTGTACCCAGGTTCTTAACAAATTTCCTTCCCTTTTTGAGCCAGGCATTGGAAACTTTTCCGGGGCAAAGCTGCAGATCCACTTGGTCCCAGAGGCACGACCCATTCACCACAAGGTGCGAGCGGTACCTCACATGATGAGGAAGAGAGTGGAAATTGAGCTGGACAGGCTGCAACGCGAGGGCATCATCTCCCCAGTAGAATTCAGCGAGTGGGCCAGCCCGATTGTTCCAGTACTCAAAAGTGATGGCACGGTCAGGATTTATGGTGATTATAAAGTAACTATTAATCATTTATCGCTACAGGACCAATACCCGCTACTAAGGCAGATGACCTATTTGCAATGCTGGCAGGAGGCAAGGCGTTCACTAAGCTCGACCTGACTTCAGCCTACATGACGCAGGAGCTGGAGGAGTCTTCAAAAGGCCTCAGCTGCATCAACACGTACAAGGGACTGTTCATCTACAACAGATGCCCGTTTGGAATTCGGTTGGTTGCAGCGATCTTCCAGAGAAACATGGAGAGCCTACTCAATTCAGTACCAAGCATGGTGGTTTTGCAGGAAGACATATTGGTCACGGGTTGGGACACCGTCGAGCACCTACAAATCCTGGAGGAGGTCCTCCAGCGACTGGATCGCATAGGGCTGCAGCTAAAGAGGTCGAAATGCATCTTCATAGCAACAGAAGTGGAATTTTTGGGGAGAAAGATCGCGGCGGACGGCATTCGGCCCACAGGCACCAAGACAGAGGCTATCAGGAACGCACCTAGGCCACAAAACGTCATGGAGCTGCGGTCGTTCCTGGGACTCCTCAACTATTTTGGTAACTTCCTACCAGGCTAAGCACCCTCTTAGAGCCCCTACATGTGTTAATTGCGTAAAGGTGGGAACTGGGTATGGGGAAAAAAATAAGTAATTGCTTTTGAGAAAGCCAGAAATTTTTTATGCTCCAACAAGCTGCTTGTGTTGTATAACCCGTGTTAAAGACTTGTGGTAGCATGTGATGCATCATCGTACGGAGTCGGGTGTGTATTACAACAAGCTAACGTCGCGGGGAAGTTGCAACCTGTCGCCTATGCTTCCAGGAACTTGTCTAATGCCGAGAGGGCCTACAGCATGATTGAGAAAGAGGCATTAGTGTGTGTGTTCAGGGTAAAGAAAATGCATCAGTATCTGTTTGGCCTCAAATTTGAGCTGGAAACCGATCACAAGCCCCTCATATCCCTGTTCGCTGAAAACAAGGGGATAAATACTAATGTCTCAGACCACAGACAAAGGTGGGCACTCGCGCTATCAGCGTATAATAGCGGATGCTCTCAGTCGGCTACCATTGCCCACCACGGGGGTGGAAATGGCGCAGCCTGCAAACTTGTTGATGGTGGCGCAGCCCGCAGACTTGTTGATGATCATGGAAGCGTTTAAAAATGATAAATCACCTGTCACGACCCGCCAGATTAGGACTTGGACCAGCCTCTGCTGTCCCTAGTAAAAAACTGTGTACTGCATGGGAGCTGGGCCAGCATCCCCGTTGAAATGCAAGAGCTAATCAAGCCATTCCAGCGGCGAAAGGACGAGCTCTCCATTCAGGCACTCTGCCTGTTGTGGGTAACCGCGTAGTGCTACCCAAAATGGGGCAGGGGGACGTTTATCTCGGATCTCCACAGCACACACCCGGGTATAGTAATGATGAAAGCGATAGCCAGATCCCATGTGTGGTGGCCCGGTATTGACTCTGACTTAGAGTCCTGTGTACGGCAATGCAGCATGTGTGCTCAGTTGAGCAACACGCCCAGAGAGGCACCACTAAGTTTGTGGTCCTGGCCCTCCAGACCATGGTCAAGGATCCATGTCGACTGCGAGCCCGTTTCTCGGTAAAATGTTCCTGGTGGTGGTGGATGCTTTTTCAAAATGGATTGAATGTGAAATAATGTCGGGAAGCACCGCCACCGCCACCATTGAAAGCCTGAGGGCCATGTTTGCCACCCACGGCCTGCCTGACATACTGGTCAGTGACAACGGGCCATGTTTCACCAGTGCCGAATTTAAAGAATTCATGAGTCACAGAAGGCTCACTCCAAACCCGTCCCCGAGTACTACCGCACCAGACCCCACTCTCTCACAGGGGTGCCCCCGGCTGAGCTACTCATGAAAAGGTCACTTAAAACCAGACACTCGCTGGTTCACCCCAACCTGCATGATCAGGTAGAGAGCAAGCGGCAGCAACAAAATGTAAACGATGGTCGCGCCACTGTGTCACGGGAAATTGATCTGAATGACCCTGTGTATGTACTAAACTATGGCCATGGTCCCAAGTGGATCGCGGGCACGGTGATAGCTAAAGAAGGGAATAGTGTGTTTGTAGTCAAAGTAGACAATGGACAAATTTGCAGAAAGCACCTGGAGCAAACGAGGCTGCGGGTCACAGACTGCCCTGAACAACCCACAGCAGACACCACCTTTTTCGAGCCCACAACACACACCCAAAGGATCAACGACACCACACCGGACCAGGAAATCGAACCCATCACGCCCAACAGCCCAACAAGGCCAGGATCACCCAGCAGCCCTGCAGGGCCAACAACACACCAGCCCAGCGAGGGCACAGCCAACACACCAGAACAGACATTTGTACCGAGGCGGTCCACCAGGGAAAGAAAGGCTCCCGACCGCCTCGCCTTGTAAATAGTTTTCACTTTGACTTTGGGGGGGGGGAGTGGGAGTGATATTGTGTATCTGTAAAGCATGCACTCCCATGTTCCGCCACCAGAGAGTGCATCCCCTGAAGTCCCAACGGATCCCATCATCCCTTGGGAGCACTGTATATAAGGCCTGTTCCTCTTTCTGGAGTGTCTTAATAAAGACTGAGGTCACTGTTACTTTAACTTCCCTGTGTGCAGTGTCATCTGTGTTAGGAACACAACAGGTTCCATGATCCTTAATACCCTTACCCAACAAGAATCAATCAATCTCAGTTTTGAAATTTTCAATTGACCCCCAGCCTCAACAACTTTTTGGGGAGAGAGTTCCAGATTTCCACTACCTTTTGTGTGAAGAAGTGCTTCCTGACATCACTCATGAACGGCCTGGCTCTAATTTTAAGGTGATGCCTCCTCATTCTGGATTCCCCCACCAGAAGAAATAGTTTCTCTCTATCTACCCTATCAAATTCTTTAATCATCAACACCTCGATTAGATCACCCCTTAATCTTCTATAAGTGAGGGAGTGCAACCTGCCCTCGTAATTTAACCCTTGTAGCCCCGGTATCATTCTGGTGAATCTGCGCTGCACCCCCTCCCAGGCCAATATATCCTTCCTGAGGTGCGGTGCCCAGAACTGAACACAGTTACTCCAGATGGGGTCTGACCAGAGCTCTGTACAACTTTAACATAACATCCACTCCTTTGTATTCCAGCCCCTTCGAGATTATTATGTAGTTATGCTTGGATGTCATCAGACAGCAGGGGGCGCCGTTGTCGGAGGTCATCGGGCTGTATGCGCGCGTGCGTGGTCACTGGTGTATAAGCGCAGGTACCATGTCACGCGGGTTACTTCGGGTGCGAATAAAGTTGGATCAGGTTTACATCTGAGGCAGTTTACAGTAACAAGTCTTTTGAGTCATTACATTCATTACAGAGATAAAAGCCAACATTCCATTAGGCCTTTTAATTATATTTTGTACCTGTCCACTAGCTTTTAGTGATTTCTGTGCATGGACCACTAAATCTCTCCGTTGCTCCTCCACAGTTCCCAGCTCCTCGCCATTTGGAAAATACTCGGATCTGTCTTTCTTAGGTCCAAAATGGATGACCTCACACATCCCTGCATTGAACTGCATCTGCCACAGTTTTGCCCACTCACTGAATCTATCAATGGCCCTTTGCACCTTTGTCAGATCAGATATTTGTACTACACTCTGGTACTGACTATTTGTTTTTCCATAAAGGGGTAAACTACTGCTTTTATTTCATTTAAAGATTATGCATGATCATATTGAATTTCACTTTGCTGGGTTTTATCTCTCAATGGACTGTGATTGAGAGCAAGAAATTGGGCTGATTTTTCCCCCTCTCTTGTCCAGTGGGTGCTGAGTCCAATTATAGTGCATTATCACCATAAGGTATCTGAGATATTGAGATCGGCTAATCCACCATAGACTGCAGACAGATCCTGGAATCTCATGGGTCAGTGCAACACCCTGTGACCATGGCCTCTGATTTGTGTCAGCTGGAGCTCAGTGGGTAGCACTCTCACCTCTGAGTCAGAAGGTCGGGGGTTTAAGTCCCACTCCAGAGAGTTGAGCACATAAATCTAGGCTGACACTCCCAGTGCAGTACTGTTGGAGTACTGTGCTCCGCTGCACTGTCAGAAGTGCTGTCTTTTGGATGGGACATTAAACTGAGGTCCCGTCTGTTCCCTCAGGTGGATGGAAAAGATCCCTCGGCCACTATTATGAAGAAGAACAGGGGAGTTCTTCCTGGTATCCTGGGCCAATATTTATCCCTTAATCAACATCACTAAAACAGATTATCTGGTCATTATCACATTGCTGCTTGTGGGAGCTTGCTGTGCATAAATTCGCTGCAGTGTTTCCTACATTACAATAGTGATTACACTCCAAAGTACTTCATTGGCTGTAAAGCGCTTTGGGATATGCTGAGATTGTGAAGGTGCTATATAAATGCAAATTCTCTTTTTTTTGCGGAGAAATGGAGCTATGGATCCGGAAAACACTAGTAGAAATCTTATAATGCCACGTAATGAAAACATGGTTTGACTCATTCGCTAATCCTTCAAACAGTGGCCCTGCATAAGATGCATTTACCCACTGAGATGTCAGGAGAGCCTCGCACCCCACTGTTTTATTTACCATGAGCACTTTTAATGGTTGCAAGTTCTGAGCATGCCTTCCCTTGACTCTCCCCTGTCTCCCTGCTCCAGCAAGTGTGACCTAATCTCGCTCATTCCCCACTGCTGATGACTTCCCTCAGCCAGTCCGAATCTTTAACTTTGTGAGCCTTTCATTGATAACCTGTCATAATAAAGATAAGTGACTGTCATTCATCAGATAAGCTGGCCGTATAATAACTATACATTCTCGTAAGCCTGGGGTTTTCCTTTTATGCCGAACATTATGTGGTAGAATCATAGCAACGGACTGAAATACAAATTATTGCTTTCTTCACAGTGGGAGGAGGATGGATGCCAGGCTTGAATGACAGCCATGACTGGGAATCGAACCTATTACCTCTGATGGTTGCCAGTAACTGTCGGGAAGTCTGCTCCACCAAGGTCCATTATCGTTACTTGCTTTGAGATGAGACAGACTTCACTGCAACTCAATGGCTTCATCAGGAGCCGACTGCTCTGTTTAACCTCTCGAGCGCCAGCTGCCCATTCCAGCTTTTAGGATGTGCCCGCATTTCCCGGGAGTGACGGGGGGGCGGGGGTTAGGAGGTGAATTCCAGAGCTTAGGACCCAGTCAGCTGAAGGCACAGCCGCCAATGGTAGATGGATTTAAATCGGAGATGAGCAAGATGCCAAAATTGGAGGAGCACGGATATCTTGGTACCATTCAAATACAAAACTTGCATTTATATCGTGCCTTTAACATAGTAAAAAGTCCCAAGCCACTTCACAGGTGTGATTATAAAGAAAATTTGATACCAAGCCACACAAGGCCAGATGACCAAAAGCTTGGTCAAAGAGATGGGTTTTAACTAGCGTCGTAAAGGAGGAGGGTAAGGTTTGGGAGGCGGGGGGTGCGGGGGAGGTGGCGTGGGAATTCCAGAGCTTCGGGCCTTGACAGCTGAAGGCACGGCCACAAATGTTGGAGCAATTCAAATGGGCGATGCTCAAGAGTCCAGAATTGGAGGCCTGCAGAGCTCTGGGAGGGTTGTGGGGCTGGAGAATTATACCGGCTTCTGACAGCAGCTTAAATACGAGACACTGCCTGTGTTAACGCCCTTTAGACCTTTTCCTCAGGAATCACCGGCCATCTGAAACCATTCACATGCTTGCTTTCATTGCCAACTAGGCGCACAGTTAGAAAGGTATAGCTGAGCAAGGCGGCTTTAATGAAAGCAGAGAAAAGCAGATGATTTAGTATGGACTGCTGTACCATGAATCATTCTTTTTGAATTGTAATGGATGTCTTGGGCAAGCAATTATCTAACACCTTTGTAAACACAGTAACTTATTAGTCAACAAGCTTTGTAGATGAGCAGTTTAGAATAAATTTGCAGTGTCACCATCACTGACTGAAGCATTATGTTGCTTTGTATTGTATGGGAACCGGAGGAGGACATTCTAACCTTCAAGCCTGTTCTACCATTCAATTAGATCATGATTTATGGTCTCTAAATTGTCAGACTGCTTGTCTGACATCCAGTTCTGGACGAGCAAAAATTTTCTCCAATGAAATATTGGGAAGACCAAAGCCATTGTTTCCAGTCCCCGCCGCAAATTCCGTTCCCCAGCCACTGACTCCATCCCTCTCCCCAACTTCTGTCTGAGACTGAACCACACTGTTCGCAACTTTGGTGTCATACTTTACCATGAAATGAGCTTTCGAACACATTTCTGCAGCGTAACTAAGACCGCCTAATTCCACATCTGTAACATCGCCCGTCTCCGTCCTTGCCTCAGCTCATCCGCAGCTGAAGCCCTCATCCATGCCTTTGTTAACTCTAGACTTGACTATTCCAACGCACTCCTGGCTGGCCTCCCATGTTCTACCCTACATACCCAGGCGGCACAGCGGGTGAGCCGCAGATCAGGAGGAACTAGCTGCAGCAGCGACAAGAGTAAGAGACAAAAAAATAAAAAGAATCAAAATCGAAGTGTGACGTCACAGCCAAGCAGGTAAGCGATTGGCCGGTTGATTAGTGAATATTTCTCTTTCTTTTTTTTTTAAACCTTGGGCATTGATGTAAGTTAGGAGCTACAATTAAATAGATAAGTGCTATTTATTATCTTAAAAAAACTAATTAATTAAATCAACTGTTTCCTGAGGAGCGGCCGGGTGTGTTTTGCTAAGGTTTAGAGTTTATTTCTGCTTGATAGTTCCGAGTCTAACTAGAGGGAAGGCAGGGCAGCTCAGTCCCATGGATTGCACATCCTGTGCCATGTGGGAAGTCCTGGATGCTTCGCGCAGCCTGGACGACCATTTGTGCAGGAGGTGTCTCCAGCTGCACCAACTCGAGCTCTGCGTTTCGGAGCTTGAGCGACGGCTGGAGTCACTGCGGTGCATCCGCGAGACTTAGAGCTGCAAGGGTAGCATGTTTCTAGAGGTGGTCACCCCGCAGCTTAAGAGTGTGCCGGCAGAGAGGGAGTGGGTGACCACCAGACAGAAAATGAGGAGCAGGCAGGTTGTGCAGGAGTCCCCTGAGTCCATCTCGCTCTCCAACCGATATTCTCTTCTGAGTACCGGTGGGGGCGATGGTGCCTCTGGGGCATGCAGCCAGAACCAAGTCCACGGCACCACGGGTGGCTCAACTGCATGGGGGGTGAGGAAGAAGAATGGAAGAGCTTTAGTGGTAGGGGATTTAATAGTCAGAGGAGCAGACAGGTATTTCTGCGGCCGCAGACGTGACTCCAGGATGGTATGTTGCCTCCCAGGTGCCAGAGTCAAGGATGTCACCGAGCAGCTTCAGGGCTTTCTGTGGGGGAGAGGATGAACAGCCAGAAGTCGTGGCCCATATCAGGACCAATGACATAGGTAGAAAGAGGAATGAGGTCCTGCAGGCAGAGTTTAGGGCGCTAGGAGAGAGATTAAAAAACAGGACCTCAAAAGTTGTAATATCTGGTACCACAAGCTAGTGAGTACAGAAATAGGAGGATAGAGCTGATGAATGCATGGCTGGAGAGATGGTGCAGGAGGAAGGGCTTTAGATTCCTGAGGCATTGGGACCACTTCTGGGGGAGGTGGGACCTGTACAAGCCAGATGGGTTGCACCTCAACAGAGCTGGGACCAATATCCTCCCGGTGGGGGGGGGGGTTGCTAGTGTTGTTGGGGAGGGTTTAAACTAGCTTGGTAGGAGGATGGGAACATGAGAATAGATTCAGTAGGAGGGGAGTAAAACTGGAATTGGAAAGCAAAAATGTAGAAAGTGAATTTGAAAGACAGAGGAAACAATGACTAGAAAGTAGGCAACAAAGAGGTCTGGTTATATTAAATGGAATATACTTCAATGCAAGGAGTATAGCGAATAATGCAGATGAGCTGAGAGCACAGGTAGATACTTGGGAGTATGATATTATAGCGATTACAGAGATATGGCTAAAAGAGGGGCAGGTATGGCAGCTCAATTTTCCTGGTTACAAGATTTTTAGACGGGATGGGGAGGGGGGTAAAAAGGGAGGGTGGGGTTCACGGTATTGATTGAAGAAACTATTACAGCTGTGAGGAGAGATGATGTGTTGGAGGGATCATCAAACGAGGCCATATGGGTCGAACTGAAAAACAAAAAAGGGGCGATCACACTGCTGGGGACGTATTATAGTGAGAGGGAGATAGAAGAGCAAATATGGAGGCAAATTTCTGAGAAGTGCAAAAAATATAGGGCAGTAATAGTAGAGGATTTCAACTATCCTAATATTAACTGGGACAACATTAGTGTGAAAGGTATAGAGGGTGCAGAATTCTTAAAATGCAAGAGAACTTTTTTAGCCAACATGTAGCAAGCCCAATATGGGAGGGGGCGGTTCTGGATTTAGTTTTCGGGAATTAAGCTGGGCAGGTGGAAGGGGTATCAGTGGGAGAGCATTTAGGTGCTAGTGACCAAAATTCAGTTAGATTTAAGGTAGATATGGAAAAGGACAAGGTTAGACCAGGAATAAAAGTTCTAAATTGGGGAAAAGCCAACTTTACTAAGCTGAGATGGGCTTTATCTATAGTGGACTGGAGCAGCTACTTGAAGACAAATCAGTGTCAGAGCAGTGGGAGGCATTCAAGGAGGAGATCCGCAGGGTTCAGGCCAAATATGTACCCTTAAAGAAAAAGGGTGGGACTAACAAATCTAGAGCCCCCTGGATGTCTAGAGACATACAGGGTAGGATAAAGAAAAAAAGGGAAGCTTATGACAGATACCAAGGGCAAAATACTGCAGAATCTCCTGAGGAGTATAGAAAGTCCAGGGGTGAGATCCAAAGGGACATTAGGAAGGCAAGGCGAGAGCATGAAAAATTCTTGGCACGTAAAATCAAGGAAAACCCAAAGATGTTATACAAATATATTAAGAGCAAGTGGATAACTAAAAAAAGGATAGGCCTATTAAAGGCCATGAGGGTAATCTGTGTGTGGAGGCTGAAGATATGGGTATGGTTCTTAATGAATACTTTGCATCTGTTTTCACAAAAGAGAAGGGCAATCGAGGAGGAGGAGTGTGAAATAGTAGATGAAATAAATATACTGAGAGAGGAGGTAATAAGGGGTTTAACAACATTGAAAGTGGATAAGTCCTCAGGCCTGGATGAAATGTATCCCAGGCTGTTAAGCTAAGCAAAAGAGGAAATAGGAGAGGTTTTGACCAAGGTTTTCCAATCCTCTCTGGCTTCAGGTGTGGTGCCAGAGGATTGGAGGACTACTAATGTGGTACCTAACCTCAGTAGTGGGAAAATTATTGTAAAAAATCCTGAAGAACAGGATAAATCTACATTTAGAAAGACACGGATTAATCAGGGACAGTCAGCACGGATTTGTTAAGGGAAGGTCGTGTCTGACTAAGTTGATTGAATTTTTCGAGGAGGTAACCAGGAGGGTCGATGAGGGCAGTGCGCATGATGTACTTGTTATGTATGAATAAAGAGACTGACTAGATACCGTGAGCTCAAAGTAAAGTGTGACCTTAGTCTTTTATTGCAGGTCTCCAGAGTGCCTCTCCAGCCTGTGAGGCCTCCTTAAATACCCGTGCTCCCAAGGGATTGTGGGATCCCTTGGGACTCCAGGGGGTGAGCTCTCTGGTGGCTATACAAGGTATTTACAGGTTTGCATATATAACAACACTCCCCCCCCCAAAGTCAATAGTGTAATTATGTACAAGGTGAGTCAATCTGGGGCCTTTCTTTCCCTGGTTGATCGTCTCGGTGCAAATGCTGGTTTGGGTGAATCGTTTGTTGGGCCCTCGCTGGGCTGCTGTACAGCTGGCCTTGCTGGGCTGCCTGGTGTGATGAGTCCTGCTGGGCTGCTACGGGTGATGGGTTCTGCTTCGTGGTCAACTGCGCTGTTGGTTGCCACTGGTGTGCATGTTGGGGGTTCAAAGAAGGTAGGGTCTAATGTGGGTTGCTCTGGATAGTCGGTGATTCTGAGTTTGCTTTGGTCCAAATGTTTCCGGTGGATGAGTCCATTTGAAAGATTGACCCGAAATATCCTACTCCCCTCGTTGGCCACAACAGTGCCAGGAAGCCACTTGGGACCTTGTCCATAACTCAATACAAATACAGGATCATTGATTTCAATTTCACGTGACACATTTGCGCTATCATGATATATACTGCTTTCTACCTGTTCATGTAGATCAGGGTGAACTAACGAAAGCCTTGCCTTAAGTGCCCTTTTCATGAGCAGTTCAGCAGGTGGAATCCCAGTGAGCGAGTGGGGTCTCGGCGGTAACTGAGCAGGACTCTGGAGAGGCGAGTCTTCAGTGAGCCTTCAGTTACCCTCTTCAAGCCCTGCTTGATAGTTTGCACTGCTCGTTCTGCTTGACCACCGGATGCTGGTTTGAACGGGGCAGAGGTGACATGTTTGATCCCGTTGTGGGTCATGAATTCTTTGAACTCGGCACTGGTAAAACCTGGCCCGTTGTCGCTCACAAGGACATCAGGCAGGCCATGCGTGGTAAACATGACCCACAGGCTTTCAGTGGTGGCAACGGACGTGCTTGCCGACATTATCTCACATTCAATCCATTTGGAGTACGCATCTACAGCCACTAGGAACATTTTACCCAAAAACCGGTCTGTGTAGGCAACATGGACCCTGGACCACAGTTTGGAGGGCCAAGACCATAAACTTAGTGGCGCCTCCATGGTTGCATTGCTTAACTGCAAGCATGTGTTACATTTCTTCACGCAGGACTCTAAGTCCGCATTGATACCGGGCCACCACACATGGGATCTGGCTATCGCTTTCATCATTACGATGCCTGGGTGAGTACTGTGGAGGTCACTGACGAAAGTGTCCCTGCCCTTCTTGAGGACCACTACACGATTACCCCACAGAAGGCAGTCTGCCTGTATAGACATTTCAGCTTTGCGCCACTGGTACGGCTTTATCTCTTCCTGCATTTCCACTGGGACATTGGACCAGCTCCCATGAAGCACACATTTTTTTACGAGGGACAGTGAGAGGTCCTGGCTCATCCAGGTTCTAATCTGTCGGGCTGTGACGGGTGATTGCTCACTCTCAAATGCTTCCATTACCATGACTAAATCTGCGGGCTGTGCCATTTCCACCCTCATGGTGGGTAATGGCAGCCTACTAAGAGCATTGGCACAGTTTTATGTGCCTGGCCTGTGGCGGATGGCATAGTTGTATGCAGACAACGTGAGCGCCCATCTCTAGATGCGGGCCGATGCATTCGTGTTTATCCCCTTACTTTTGGAAAAAAAGGATATCAGTGACTTATGGTCAGTTTCCAATTCAAATTTGAGCCCAAACAGATATTGATGCATTTTCTTTACCCCATAACACTTTTTCAATCATGCTGTAGGCTCTCTCAGCCTCAGACAGACTTCTGGATGCAGAAGCAACCGGTTGCAATTTCCCAAAATCATTAGCTTGTTGTAATACACACCCGACCCCGTACGATGACGCTTCACATGCTAGTACCAAACGCTTACATGGATCATACAACGCAAGCAACTTGTTTGAGCATAACAATTTTCTAGCTTTTACAAAGGCATCTTCTTGGCTTTTACCCCATACCCATTCGTCTCCTTTACGCAGTAACACATGCAGTGGTTCTAACAGTGTGCTGAGACCCAGTAAGAAGTTACCAAAGTAGTTCAGGAGTCCTAGAGACAACCGCAGCTCCGTCACGTTCTGTGGCCTCGGTGCGTTCTTGATTGCCTCCGTCTTCGAATCGGTGGGCCTGATGCTGTCTACCGCGATTCTTCTCCCCAGGAACTCCACTTCAGGCGCCAGGAAAACGCACTTTGAGCATTTTAACCTGAGCCCCATGCGGTTGAGTCACTGAGAATCTCCTCCAGGTTCTGCAGATGGTCGACTGTGTCCTGACCTGTAGCCAAGATGTCGTCCTGGAAGACCACCGTGCGCAAGGCCGACTTCAGTAAATTTTCCATGTTTCTCCTGAATATCGCCGCGGCCGAATCCCAAACGGGCAGATGTTGTAAATGAAGAGACCTTTGTGCATGTTGATGCAGGTGAGGCCCTTCGATGATTCCTCCAGCTCCTGCGTCATGTAGGCCGAGATCAAGTCCAGCTTCGTGAATGTCTTTCCTCCCGCCTGCCTTTGGGAGTGGGTATTGAACCTGCAGGGAGAAACGATTGATAGTTACTTTGTAATCACCACAGATTCTGATGGTGCCGTCTCCCTTGAGGACTGGAACAATTGGACTGACCCACTTGTTGAATTCGATCGGCGAAATGATGTCCTCTCGTTGCAGCCGGTCCAGCTCGATCTTCACCCTCTCTCTCATCATGTACGGTACTGATCTCGCCTTGTGATGGATGGGTCGTGTCCCCAGAATTAGGTGGACCTGCACTTTTGCTCCTTGGAACATCCCAATGCCTGGTTCGAACAGCGAAGGGAACTTGTTTAAGACCTGGGCTCACTAAGTGTCATCAACGGACGAGAGCGCTCAGGTGTCATCCCAGTTCCAGCGTATCTTTCCCAGCTAGCTCCTGCCGTGCAGCGTGGGACCATCGCCCGGTACCACACAGAGTTGTAGCTTGTGGAGACCTTTACAGTAGCACTGCCGATTACGGGAATCAGTTCATTTGTGTAAGTTCTCAGTTTAGTGCGAATGGGAGTCAGGACTGGCCTTGAGGCCTTGCTGCACCACAATTTATCGAAAGTCTTTTTGCTCATAATGGACTGGCTCGCGCCAGTGTCCAGCTCCATTGACACCAGGAGTCCATTTAATTCAACCTTCAGCATTATCGGGGGACACTTTGTGGTAAATGTGTGCACCTCATATACCTCTGCCTCCTCGGTCTGAGACTCGTGATCCGCCGTGGATCTGTCCTCCTCTGCAACATGGTGGTTTGCAGGATTAGCAGGAATTGCAGGTTGCCTGCACATACATTAGAGGTGTCCCCTTGTTCCACAGCCCTTGCAAACGTATACTTTGAAGCGGCACGAATGGAAACGATGATCACCCCCGCAGCACCAACAAGGTGTTAATGGCCTTGCATTCATCACTCTTGATGGTGGACTCTGAGACACCTGTGGACGTGCAGCTGTAGGCATGTGGGGCCCGCCCTGTACGTTGAAATTTGAAAACAACATTACTTTATTCACAGTACTTGTAGCAGCACTCGTGTGCTGAGAGATTTGCTTAGTATTGTCACTAGTGTCAATGAACGCCTGCGCTATCGCTATGGCTTTACTCAAGGTTGGGGTCTCTACATTCAAAAGTTTGCGAAGTATCACTTCATGACCAATGCAAAGTACGAAGAAGTCCCTGAGCATGTGCTTCAAATGTCCTTCAAATTCGCAATGTCCTGCAAAGCGTCTCAGCTCAGCGACATAGCTCGACACTTCCTGGCCTTCAGACCTTTTGTAGGTGTAAAACCGGTACCATGGCATGAGAACGCTTTCCTTTGGGTTCAGATGCTCCCGGACCACTGTGCACAAGTCATCGTTCGATTTCTCTGTGGGTATCGCTGGAGCAAGCAGATTTTTCATGAGGCCATACATTGGTGCCCCACAGATGGCGAGGAGAATCGCTCTTCATTTGGCAGCATTCACTTCTCCTTCCAGCTCGTTGGCCACGAAGTATTGGTTGAGTCACTCCATGAAGGTTTCCCAATCATCTCCCTTGGAAAATTTCTCCAGGATGCCCACTGTTCTCTGCATCGTTGGGTTCATCATCTGTATCTCGTCGCCAGTTGTTATGTATGAATAAAGAGTCTGACTAGATACTGTGAGCAGAAAGTAAAGTGTGACCGTAGTCTTTTATTGCAGGTCTCCAGAGTGCCTCTCCAGCCTGTGAGGCCTCCTTAAATACCCATGCTCCCAAGGGATTGTGGGATCTCTTGGGACTCCAGGGGGTGAGACCTCTGGTGGCTATGCAAGGTATTTACAGGTTTACATATATAACAGTCGAGTATATGGATTTTAGCAAAGCCTTTGATAATTTCCCACATGGCAGACTGGCACGAAAGTTAAAGCCCATGGAATCCAGGGCAAAGTGGCAAGTTGGATCCAAAATTGGCTCAGAGGCAGGACGCAAAGGGTAATGGTTGATGGGTGTTTTTGTGACTGAAAGGGTGTTTCCAGTTTGGTTCCACAGGGCTCAGTGCTAGGTCCCATGCTTTTTGTGGTATACATCAATAATCTAGACTTGAATATAGAGGGTATGATTAAGAAGTTTGCAGATGATACTAAAATAGGCCGTGTGGTTGATAATGAAGAAGAAAGCTGCAGACTGCGAGAAGATATCGATCAATTGGTCAGGTGGGCAGAACAGTGGCAAATGGAATTTAATCCAGAGAAGTGTGAAGTAATGCATTTTGGGAGGGCTAACAAGGAAAGTGAATACACAGTAAATGGTAGGACATTGTTAAGTGTAGAGGAACAAAGTGACCTTGGAGTGCATGTCCACAGATCCCTGAAGGTAGCAGACCAGGTAGATAAGGTGGTTAAGAAGGCATACGGAATGCTTGCCTTTATTAACCAAGGCATCGAATATAAGAGCAGCTGGGTTATGCTTGAACTGTATAAAACACTGGTCAGGCCACAGCTGGAGTACTGTGTGCAGTTCTGGTCACCGCATTACAGGAAGGACGTGATTGCACTGGAGAGGGTACAGGGGAGATTTATGAGGACAGCTTGGTTAGGCTGGGTTTGTTTTCCTTGGAACAGAGGAGGCTGTGAAGAGACCTCATTGAGGTGTATAAAATTATGAGGGGCCTAGATATAGTGGATAGGACAGACCTTTTTCCCTTAGCAGAGGGGTCAACAACCAGGGGGCATAAATTTAAAGTAATTGGTAGAAGGTTTAGAGGGGATTTGAGGGAAAATTGCTTCACGCAGAGGATTGTGGCGGTCTGGAACTCACTGCCTGAAAGAGTGGTAGAGGCAGAAACCATCACCACATTTAAAAAGTACTGGGATGTGCACTTGAAGTGTCGTAACCTGCAGGGTTACGGACCTAAAGCTGGAAAGTGGGATTAGGCTGGATAGTCTCGTGTTGGCCGATGCGGACACGATGGGCTGAAATGGCCTCCTTCCATGCTGTAAACTTCTATGATTCTGTGATTCTATGATTCTATAAACTAGAGGTCATCCACAACCCGTCTGCCCATATCCTAACTCTCACCAAGTTCCGTTCACCCCTGTGCTCGCTGACCTACAATGGCACCCGATTATGCAATGCCTTAAATTCAAAATTCCCATCCTTGTTTTTAAATCCCTCTATGGCCTCGCTCCCCTCTATCTCTGTAATCTCCTCCAGCCCCACGACAAAAATCAAAAAGGGCCACATTACAACATAATTCTAAAAGGAAAAAGAGTGTTAAAAAACAAGCCTGAAGGCTCTGTGTCTCAATGCGAGGAGCATTCATAATAAGGTGGATGAATTAACTGCGCAGATAGCTGTTAACGGATATGATGTAATTGGGATTATGGAGACATGGCTCCAGGGTGACCAAGGCTGGGAAGTCAACATCCAAGGGTATTCAATATTCAGGAAGGATAGACAGAAAGGAATAGGAGGTGGGGTAGCGTTACTGGTTAAAGAGGAGATTAACGCAATAGTAAGAAAGGACATTAGCTTGGATGATGTGGAATCTGTATGGGTAGAGCTGCGGAACACCAAAGAGCACAAAACGCTCATGGGAGTTGTGTCCAGACCACCAACCAGTAGTAGTGAGGTTGGGGACAGCATCAATCAGAAAATTAGGGATGCGTGCAATAAAGGTACAGCAGTTATCATGGGTGACTTTAATCTACATATAGATTGGGCTAACCAAACTGGTAGCAATACGGTGGAGGAAGATTTCCTGGAGTGTATAAGGGATGGTTTTCGAGACCAATATATCGAGGAACCAACTAGAGAGCTGGCCATCCTAGACTGGGTATTGTGTAAGGAGAGAGGATTAATTAGCAATCTTGTTGTGCGAGGCCCCTTGGGGAAGATCATATTATACCATAATAACTTTGATGGTATGAGACGTGAATTGGCTAGGATAAACTGGCGAATGATACTCAAAGAGTTGACGGTGGATAGGCAATGGCAGACATTTAAAGATCACATGGATGAACTTCAACAATTGTACATCCCTGTCTGGAGTAAAAATAAAATGGGGAATGTGGCTCAACCGTGGCTAACAAGGGAAATTAAGGATAGTGTTAAATCCAAGGAAGAGGCATATAAATTGGCACAAAAAGCAGCAAACCTGAGGACTGGGAGAAATTTAGAATTCAGCAGAGGAGGTCAAAGGGTTTAATTAGGAGGGGAAAAATAGAGTATGAGAGTAAGCTTGCAGGCAACATGAAAACTGACTGTAAAGCTTCTATAGATATGCGAAGAGAAAAAGATTAGTGAAGACAAATGTAGGTCCCGCGCATTCAGAATCAGGTGAATTTATAATGGGGAACAAAGAAATGGCAGACCAATTGAACAAATACTTTGGTTCTGTCTTCACGAAGGAAGACACAAATAACCTTCCGGAAATACTAGGGAACCGAGGGTCTAGCGAGAAGGAGGAACTGAAGGAAATCCTTATTAGTCAGGAAATTATGTTAGGGAAATTGATGGGATTGAAGGCTGATAAATCCCCAGGGCCTGATAGTCTGCATCCCAGAGTACTTAAGGAAGTGGCCCTAGAAATAGTGGATGCATTGGTGGTCATTTTCTAACATTCTATAGACTCTTAATCAGTTCCTATAGATTGGAGAGGAGCTAATGTAACCCCACTTTTTAAAAAAGGAGGGAGAGAGAAAACTGAATTATAGACCGGTTAGCCTGACATCGGTAGTGGGAAAATGTTGGAATCTATTGTTAAAGAAGAAATAACAACGCATTTGGAAAGCAGTGACAGGATCGGTCCAAGTCAGCATGGATTTATGAAAGGGAAATCATGCTTGACAAACCTTTTAGAATTTTTTGAGGATATAACTCGTAGAGTAGACAAGGGAGAACCAGTGATTGTGATGTATTTGGATTTTCAAAAGGCTTTTGACAAGGTCCCACACAAGAGATCAGTGTGCAAAATTAAAGTACATGGTATTGGGGGTAATGTATTGATGTGAATAGAGAACTGGTTGGCAGACAGGAAGCAAAGAGTAGGAGTAAACGGGTCCTTTTCAGAATGGCAGGCAGTGACGAGTAGGGTACCGCAAGGTTCAGTGCTGGGACCCCAGCTATTTACAATATACATTAATGATTTAGACAAAGGAATTGAATGTAATATCTCCAAGTTTGCAGATGACACTAAGCTGGGTGGCAGTGTGAGCTGTGAGGAGGATGCTAAGAGGCTGCAGGGTGATTTGGACAGGTTAGGTGAGTGGGCAAATGCATGGCAGATGCAGTCTAATGTAGATAAATGTGAGGTTATCCACTTTGGTGGCAAAAACAGGAAGGCAGAATATTATGTGTCATGTATATCACACTACTGTACACAACTGTATCTTACCATGCTATACATGACTGTAATAAGATATGGCCTGTAACCACCAGCATACCTTACCACCAGGGGTGCACTTGCAGGAGACACTGGATACCTGTCCCAGACAGGTATATAAGCAAAGGTCTCAGGCAAGTGTGGCATTCGAGAGCTGTGTAATAAAGCTGCAGGTCCTGAGTGACCTTGACTTCACTATGTGCCTCGTGTGAATCTGTACTGAGGGGTCAGGACTTTACAGTGGTGACGAGTTACGGGATTACAGAATCCACAGAATGGCGAACAACGGCTCAGATGAAAAGTACAATGCTGGAGACAATTGGGAGGACTTTATAGAAAGGCTCCAGCAAAGCTTTGTAACCAAAGACTGGTTAGGCGCGACAAAGCAGACAAGAGAAGAGCCCATCTCTTGACCAGCTGTGGCTCGAAAACATACGCTTTAATGAAGGACCTGCTGGCACCCGAGAAACCAACAAGCAAGTCATTTGAAGAGTTGAGCACACTGGTAAGAGACCACCTGAAGCCAGCGAGCAACCTACACATGGCCAGACACAGGTTCTACAACTACAGATGCTGTGTGGGCCAGAGCATACCCGACTTCGTGGCGGAACTTCCGAGGTTGGCTAGCTTATGTGACTTCTCCGATGAACTAAGGAGAGAAGTACTGAGAGACTTTTTTATTGAAGGAATAGGCCATGCAGGCATATTCCAAAAGCTCAGAGAAACCAAAAACTTGACCCTAGAGGCAGCACAGACATTCTTGTCAGGAGAAGAAGAAACGAGGTTGATCTACACTGCGGGTACAACAACAAATGAAACATCGGAACAAGGGGTTCACAGCGTGAATCAAGCCGCTATCCCCACACACAGACAAAGGCAGAAGAGCAGGCCCTCAACAACAGGCAGTGGCCCCAGTTGCCATCAAGAGCCACATGAATGGCCGTTCACACCTCATCAACCCAAAATGTGAGCAATCAACTACAAACTGAGAGAAGCTCAAGAGAGATCAGCCAGACGCAGCTCATTCTTTGGAAACAATGGAAGCAGTCTATGCGGGAGATGTGGGGGAAGGCACTCATCAAGGGGGTGTCGATTTCAGCATGCTGTTTGCAGAAACTGTGACTATACAGGGCATCTGGCCCACATGTGCAAAAAAACGGCAGCTCGGCTGGTATACGAATCGGATGGGTCGGAAAGCGGACCAGAAGACGGTGGGGACAGCACCCAGGACACTGATGTACAGCGGGTCAACACGATCAATGGCCACTGCTCCTACAACAAGACGCCTCCAATAATGATGAGGGTCCTACTCAACGGGATACCTGTCAACATGGAGCTGGATACGGGAGCGAGTCAATCTCTCATGGGCGCTCAACAATTTGAACAGCTGTGGCCGCACAAAAGAGACAGACCAAAACTCACAAGGGTCGACACCAAACTAACGATCTATACCAAAGAAATCGTCCCAGTCCTCGGCAGCGCCATGCTCACCGTCACACACAAAGGGACAGTGAACCGACTTCCCCTGTGGATTGTCCCCGGAGATCCCCCAGCACTGCTGGGGAGAAGCTGGCTGGCAAAACTAAACTGAAAATGGGATGATGTTCATGCTATGACGTCAGAGGAACGGACCTCCTGCTCAACAGTTCTAAAGCGATTTGAACATCTCTTTTAGCCAGGTGTGGGCACCTTCAAAGGGGCTAAAGTCAAAATCTACATTCTGTGGCCAGAGCTGTACCCTATGTGATGAGGGAAAAGATTGAACATGAACTAAACAGGCTTCTACGGGAAGGCATGATATCACCTGTGGAATTTAGCGACTGGGCAAGTCCCATCGTCCCAGTCATGAAGCCTGATGGATCCGTACGAATCTGTGGGGACTACAAATCTACCATAAACAGAGTCTCCCTACAGGACCAGTAGCTGCTGCCCAGAGTGGAGGACTTATTTGCCACATTGGCTGGAGGTAAACTTGTCTCAAAACTAGACCTCACATCTGCGAATATGATGCAAGAATTGACCGAGGAATCCAAGCTACTCACCACCATCAACACACATCGAGGCCTTTTCATGTACAATCGATGCCCATTCGGCATCAGGTCGGCAGCTGCCATATTCCAGCGCAACATGGAGAGTCTGCTCAAGTCCATCCCTGGGACGGTTGTATTTCAAGACGACAGACTTATCACGGGCAGGGACACCGACTCCCATCTCCGCAATTTGGAGGAAGTACTAAAGCGGTTGGATCGGGTCGGCCTAAGAGTTAAGAAATCCAAGTGCCTGTTTCTCACACCCGAGGGTTGAATTTTTGGGCAGTAGGATTGCCGCTGATGGAATCCGCCCAACAGAGTCCAAAACAGAAGCAATTCGCCTGGCACGCAGGCCCCGGAATGTCTCAGAACTGCGCGACTTTCTCGGGCTACTCAATTACTTTGGGAATTTTATGCAGAACTTAAGCACGCTGCTGGAGCCGCTCCACGTGCTACTCAGAAAGGGGTGCGATTGGTTTTGGGGGGACGCCCAGGAACGCGCCTTCAATAAGGCACGCAACCTTCTGTGTTCCAACAGTGTTTTGGCTTTCTTTGATCCAGGTAAAAAGCTAGTTCTTACATGTGATGCGTCAGCGTATGGGGTCGGGTGCGTTTTACAACATGTCAATAGTGCGGGTAAATTACAACCCATAGCTTATGCCTCCAGGTCACTTTCGCGGGCAGAGCGCGGGTACGGAATGGTGGAGAAGGAGGCGCTCGCGTGCGTGTACAGTGTCAAAAAGATGCGGCAATACCTTTCCGGGGCCAAGTTCGCATTAGAAACCGACCACAAGCCCCTCACGTCCCTCCTATCCGAAGCAAGACAATAAACGCCAACGCCTCAGCGCGCATTCAATGGTGGGCACTCATGCTGGCGTCTTACGACTATACCATAAGGCACAGACCAGGCACAGACAACTGTGCCGATGCGCTTAGCAGGCTACCCTTGGCAACCACGGAAGGGTCTGACGAACAGGACTGTGAGATAGTCATGGCAATCAATGCCTTTGAGTCCACAGGTTCGCCCATGACGGCTCACCAAATCAGAGCCTGGACGGCTAGCGACCCTGCGTTATCCCTAACTTGTGTCCTAACTTGTGGTGACTGGGCAAGGCTCGTGATGCCTGCCCCGAGGAGATCAAACCCTTTCACAGGCGCATGCATGAGCTATCACTACAAACAGACTGCCTGATGTGGGGCAGCCGAGTAGTTATGCCTCTGCGAGGCAGAGAGGCATTTGTCCGGGAGCTCCACCGCAAGCACCCGGGGATCGTTCTTATGAAGGCCATAGCCAGATCCCATGTCTGGTGGTCTGGCATTGACGCGGACTTGGAGCTCTGCGTCCGACGGTGCACCATTTATGCCCAACTTAGTAATGCCCCCAGGGAGGCTCCCCTGAGCCCCTGGCCCTGGCCCACCAAACCGTGGTCGCGGGTGCACATATACTATGCGGGCCCATTCATGGGCAAAATGTTCCTCGTAGTTGTAGATGCATTTTCAAAGTGGATCGAATGCACCATTTTAAACTTGAGCACCATCTCCACCACTGTGGAGAGACTTAGAACCATGTTTGCAATGCACGGAATCCCTGACATATTGGTCAGTGACAATGGTCTGTGCTTCACCAGCGCAGAATTCCAAGATTTTAAAATTGACCACGGCATAAATCACGTCAAGACGGCACTGTTCAAGCCGGCTTCCAACGGCCAGGTGGAACGAGCAGTGCAAATCATTAAACAATGCATGCTTAAAATCCAAGGTCCCACACTGCAGGGTCGCCTGTCACGAAATCGTTGAGGCAAAGCGCCGTAAGCTGACCGAGTACCATGACCGAAATTCGAGGGGGAGATGGAATGAGATAGGGGACAAAGTGTTTGTACTAAACTATGGCAGGGGTCCCAAATGGCTTGCAGGGACTGTAACGGGCAAGGAAAAAAGCAGGCTACTGGTAGTACAAATGGACAATGGCCAAACCTGCCGGAGGCATGTCGACCAAGTCAAAAGCAGATTCACCAACAACACTGCTGAACCAGAGGCAGACTACAATGGTGGACAGACAGAGGGAACAACCTGAGGAAAGGACAATCCCAACAGACAGCCCAGGCGAGACACCAACAATCACACTAAACGAAACAGACAGCCCAGGCGAGATACCAGCAACCACACCCAAAGAAAAACAGACACCAAGGCAAACAACTGAACCACAACTAAGACACTCCACGTGAGAGCGTAGATCACCTGAGAGACTGAACCTATAAAGACAATAAGACCTTGGTGGAGGGTGATATCATGTATCTCACACTACTGTACACAACTGTATCTTACCATGCTATACATGACTGTAATAAGGTATGACCTGTAACCACCAGCATACCTTACCACCAGGGGTGCACTTGCAGGAGACACTCAATACCTGTCCCAGACAGGTATATAAGCACAGGTCTCAGGCAAGTGTGGCATTCGAGAGCTGTGTAATAAAGATGCAGGTCCTGAGTGACCTTGACTTCACTATGTGCCTCGTGTGAATCTGTCCTGAGGGGACAGGACTTTACAATCTGAATGGTGACAGATTAGGAAAAGGGGAGGTGCAACGAGATCTGGGTGTCATGGTACATCAGTCATTGAAAGTTGGCATGAAGGTACAGCAGGCGGTGAAGAAGGCAAATGGCATGTTGGCCTTCATAGCGAGAGGATTTGAATATCGGAGCAGGGAGGTTTGACTGCAGTTGTAAAGGCCACACCTTGAATATTGCATGAGGTTTTGGTCTCCTAATCTGAGAAAGGACATACTTGCTATTGAGGGAGTGCAGCGAAGGTTCACCAGACTGATTCCTGGGATGGCAGGACTGACATATGAGGAAAGACTGGATCGACTAGGCTTATATTCACTGGAATTTAGAAGAATGAGAGGGGATCTCATCGAAACACATAAAATTCTGACGGGACTGGACAGGTTAGATAAAGGAAGAATGTTCCCGATGTTGGGGAAGTCCAGAACCAGGGGTCACAGAATAAGGATAAGGGGTAAGCCATTTAGGACCGAGATGGGGAGAAACTTCTTCACTCAGAGAATTGTAAACCTGTGGAATTCTCTATCACAGAATTTTGTTGAGGTCAGTTCGTTAGATATATTCAAAAGGGAGTTAGATGTGGCCCTTGCGGCTAAAGGGATCAAGGGGTATGGAGAGAAAGCAGGAATGGGGTACTGAAGTTGCATGATCAGCCATGATAATATTGAATGGAGGTGCCAGCTCGAAGGGCCGAATGGCCTACTTCTGCACCTATTTTCTATGTTTCTATGTTTCTATGACCCCCAAGGATTTCTGCGCTCCTCTAATTCTGGCCTCTTGAGCATCAAGATTATAATCGCTCAACCATTGGTGGTCGTGCCTTCTGATGACTAGGCCTTAAGCTTTGGAACTCCCTGCCTAAACCTCTCCACCTCTCTATTGTAATATATAGATCCACCTAGTGGACTACTGTAGTAATGCAGCCATTGCTGTAAATACAATAAAGGCATCAGATGACAGGTCACCTGACTAGTTCCTGTGTTAAGAGTCATCTTGGAGTCTGTGTGTTGTGAGGTCATAAAGATTATACCACATTGGCGATGAAGGATAGGATTTCGGGATAAGCTAGCTGAAATTTTTGTTGTTGGATGATTCAGCCAACCAACAGAGATATGTTGAGGGCTTCTTTGTTTTAAATAACAGTTAAAAAATCCAAGGAAAATTTCAAGCACATTTGGTTGAATTGAAGAGTCCAAATGGCAGTGCCTATGGGACTAATAGGGGGCTTGGGTGCATGTCAACGCAACCAAGAGACTTTTGGAGCGTATGTGGAGTGGCTAGAAATGTTTTCCACTGCGAATATTATTATCGAAGTCCCCGATGATGAAAACAGGAACCGAGTGGTGTTGGAAAGAAAATGGACTATTTTCCTGACTGAAACAGTCATGTGTATAAAATCCTGAAAAATTTGCTTGTTCCCATCAAGCCAAAGGATGCATCACTTACTGAGTTTCTAAACAAGTTAGAACAGCACTACAGTCCCGAACCCCTAGAAATTGCTGAAAGTTATCGTTTTGGAATACGGAATCAATTACCTGACAAGTGTATCAGTGAGTACATAGTAGCATTGAAAAAGCTATCTATTCACTGTCATTTTGGAAACTTTCAGGACCGAGCATTGTGTGACCACTTTGTTTGTGGGATGAAAAATGAAGCGATCAGAAGAAAGTTGTTCACAACCTCTAACTTGACTTTTGATTTAGCTTGTCAAACAGCTATGTCAATGGATATGGCCGACCAATATTCCCGAGAATTTTGTACCATTTCCAGTTGTCCGCGTCCGATAACTGAGGTGATTTGCCTGCGGATTAAAGGAAAAGGCAGTTGTGCCACAAGGCCTCAGCAACTGGCCAAGGTAACAGAGCATTGAAGTCGTGCTGTCGGTGTCTGGGACAACACATAGCTCAAAGTTGTCCATATGTGAAGGCACAGTGTTTCTTCTGCAGGAAAACTGGGCATCTTGCGAAGGCATGCTGACTGAAGCGCAAACCAACGTTCAAGGCTCGAGGTAGAAATCCCCACAAACTACATGGCATGGAAGAAAAGCAACAGGATGAAGAGATACATGTCATCAGGAGCACGAGGGTGTCTAACAGCGATTCGAAAAGTATCATCATCCAAGTAGATGTTGCAGGAACCAAGATACCCATGGAAATCAACACTGGCGAATCCGTGAGCATAGTACCGGAATCAATATATCTCAACAAATTGCGTGATTTCACATTGGACAAATCCATGGTAGAGCTGCGAGGCTACTTAGGAGAGAACATCCCTGTCGTAGGTTGTATCCAAATACAAGGATCAATTTCAGAGCTTGCCTCTCTTAGTAGTGGCAAGAGACAAGCCTGCCTTACTAGGTAGAAATTAGTTGGGATCACTGAAGCTGGAATGGAATGAGATTTTTCGTGTTGAAATGAGATTTGCATCGAAGGATGACGTCATCAAGAAGTATCCAAAGGTGTTCTGCAAAACAGGCAGTCCGATCCAAGGCTTCAAAGTGAGTGTCAGGGTACAGAAGGACACTAGACCAGTTTACTACAAGCCACATCCAGTACCGTATGCACTCAAGGAGAGAGTTGAGCAAGAACTCAAAAGACTGGAGACTGATATCATTATCTCTAACAGCTATGTAATTGGACTACACCCATTGTTGTTGTACCTAAGTCAGATGGTAAGATAAGGTTGTGTGGTGATTATAAAGTAATCGTAAACCAGGTTCTAGAGGGTAAGCTACCCAATACATTGCCAAATATAGAAGATTTGTTCACAACACTGACGGGTGGTCAGATCTTCTCAAGATTAGATCTTACAATTGCCTACTTACAACTGGAGCTAGATGAGGAGTCCAAGTCATGCTTGACTTGAAATACTCATCTAGGCCTATATCAATTTAATAGGCTACCATTTGGAGTGTCTTCTGCGCCCCCCCACCTCCGCCATATTCCAAGGGGTGATGAACCAGATTTTGCAAGGCATTGAAGGGGTAGTATGTTATTTAGATGACATACTAATTTCAGCACCAAATAGGCAAATCCATAATAATGTATTGAATGAAGTGTTCAAATGGCTAAGGAAGCACAGAGTACGAGTGATTGCTCACTGGTGTGCGTTATTTCAAAACTCAGTGGGGTACTTAGGGCACAGAAAAGACAAAGATGGTTTACATCCAACCAAGGGAAAGCTGGATGCAATTAGAAATGCACCCACTCCCAAGAATGTCACTGAACTTCGATCATTTTTGGGTCTTTGGAACTATTATGGGAAGTTCCTACCAAATTTTGTTGCAGTGTTACATCCAATAGCTGTTGAAAAAACAGGTCCAGTGGAAGTGGTCAGAAGAATGCAATTCAGCATTCAAGGAGTGTAAAAGCCAGTTGGTAGAGAGCACCATGTTAGTTCGCTATGACATATCTAAGAAGATCAAGCTAGATTGTGTCACCTCTCCATATGGAGTTGGGGCAGTGATCTCTCATGTACTACATAGTGGGGTGGAGAGACCAATTGCTTTTGCTTCATGCATTCTCAGTGCCAATGAGCATAATTATGTGCAAATCGAAAAGGAAGCTTTGGCATTCATTTTTGGGGTCAAGAAGTTCCACAAATACTTGTATGGTCATAAATTTACCATCGTTACGGATCATAAGCGCCTGACAGCAATCCTCCATCCAAAGTCCCCAGTTCCAACCTTAGCTGCAGCCCGAATGCAGAGATGGGCTTTGATTTTGTCAGCATATACGTATGACATTGAATACAGACGATCAGCAGATCACAGTAATGCTGATGTTATGTCCAGGTTACCTTTCCCAACAGAAGTTATTCCCGATAAGGAAGAAGCGTTCTATTTTTCATACATTGATGAACTGCCAGTCACAGCTGAAGAGATTGGTAAAGCAACCAAACCTGACCCAGTTATGTCAAAGGTGTATGATTACATCGCAAATGGCTGGCCAAACCAGGTAACAGAGAAAGATATTCATCCATACTTTGTTTACAGAAATGAATTATCAGTGGGTAAAGATTGTATCATGTGGGGTGCAAGAGTAGTTATTCCAAATAAATTCAGGACCAAATTATTAGGAGATCTTCATGACCAGCACCTGGGAACGTGCTTGACCAAGAGTTTTGCATGCAGTTACTTATGGTGGCCAGGTCTAAGATAAAGATATAGAGTACATTGTTAGTCAGTGTACGACATGTCAATTCATAAGCAAGAAACCACCATCAGTACCATTACTGCCATGGAAATAGCCTCCCAGAGTGCGGCAAAGGTTACATATCGATTTTGCTGAGCTAGGACAGCATTTGTTCATTGTGATTGATAGCCATCCGAGGTGGGTAGAAGTGTTACAAAATGCAGAAAATAACAATAAGTAAAACATTAGACAACTTGCAAAGATTATTTTCTTCAAATGGCCTCCCAGAAAAAATTGTGTTTGATAATGGAAGAATTAAGAATTTGCACAGTTCACAAGTAAAATTGATGTGAAACACACCAATATTCCACCGTACCACCCTGCTTCAAATGGTGCAGCAGAGTGCACAGTACAAATTGTAAAACATGCTTTCGTCAGGGAAATGTTGGATCCAAATCCAAAGAAATGACAGTTGTCGATGGACCACAAATTGGCTAATTTACTAATTACTTATCGTAAGGGAAATCATGTTTGCCAAATTTTCTGGAGTTCTTTGAGGTTGTAACGAGCAGGGTGGATAAGGGGGAACCAGTGGATGTGATGTATTTTGATTTCCAGAAGGCATTCGATAAGGTGCCACATAAGAGGTTACTGCACAAGATTAAAGCTCACGGGGTTGAGGATAATATATTAGCGTGGATAGAGGATTGGCTAGCTAACAGAAAACAGAGAATTGGGATAACTGGGTCATTTTCCAGTTGGCAAACAGTGACTAGTGGGGTGCCGCAGGCGGTGCTAGATCCTCAACGATTTAGAATCTATATTAATGACTTGGATAAAGGGACCGAGTGTATAGCCAAATTTGCTGATAATACAAAGATGGGTGGGAAAGCAAATTGTGAGGAGGACACGAAAAATCTGCAAAGTGGAAATGCATCCATTGCTGTAAATACAATAAAGTCATCAGGTGACAGGTCACCTCATAAGTTCTTGTGTTAAGAGCCATCTTGGAGTCTGTGTGTGTTGTGAGGTCATAAGGAATATACCACATCTACCTCTTTCTCCTCCTTTAAGACGTTCCTTAAAACCTACCATTTTGATAAGCATTTGGTCACCAGCCCTAATTTTTCCATTTGTGGCTCGTTGTCAAATTTTTTGACTTCTAATACTCCTGTGAAGTGCCTTGGGACATTTTACTATGTTAAAGGCACAATATAAATACAAGTTGTTGTTCTTATTATTGTTGTATCTTAACTCTATCCACCGCCTTGAGTCCCTAACCCTTACTACCCTTACTGAACAAACATCTATCAATCTCAGTTTTGAAATGTTCAATTGACCCCCAGTCTCAACTGCTTTTTTGGGGAGTGAGTGGGATTCCCACTACCCTTTGTGTGAAGAAGTGCTTCCTGACATCACCCCTGAATGGCCTGGCTCTAATTTTAAGGTGATGCCCCCTTGTTCTGGACTCCATCCACCAGAGGAAATAGTTTCTCTCTATCTACCCTATCGGATCCTTTAATCATCACCCCTTAATCTTCTGTATTTGAGGAAATAAAAGCCATGGGGCCGAAATTGCCCCTCCCGATAAGACCTGAGAGCAGCGGCCATGGGATGGTGCGGAATGGCCACCAATTCGCGGCACACTGGCCGACGTTTGCGTCATTGCCCTTAGGGGTTTTTTCTGCGGTCTGAAGATCTGTCCCTCTCACCCCATTTCCACCCGGCTCCTGCAGATGCGTCCTTAACGACGTCATCAGAGGGCGCACCACAGCAGCTCCGCCCCCAGTAGGTAAATTCTTCTGACCGACAGTTTTTTGGGTCGGTGCACACTGCTGGCACACGACCGCCAGTGGCCTTCATAGGCGCGTTGTGTGTAGCAGCATTACATAAGAACATAAGAAATAGCAGGAGTAGGCCATTTGGCCCCTCAAGCCTGCTCCGCCACTTTAAATACATTCAATGACCCAGCCTCCACAGCTCTCTGAGGAAGGGAATTCCAAAGATTCACTGAGAGAAGAAATTTCTCCTCATTTCCATTTTAAATGGGTGACCCCTTATTCTGAAACTATGCCCCCTAGTTCTAGATTCCCCCATGAGGGGAAATATCCTCTCTGCATCTACCCTGTCAAGCCCCCTCAGAATCTTATACGTTTCAATAAGATCACCTCTAAATCTTCTATTCACCTCTAAATCTTCTCGACTCTAATGAGTATAGGCCCAACCTGCTCAACCTTTCTTTATATGACAACTCCTCCATCTCAGGAATCAACCTCATGAAACTTCTCCAGTGCAAGTATATCCTTCCTTAAATAAGGAGACCAAAACTGTACACAGTATTCCAGGTCTGGCCTCACCAATACCCTGTACAGTTGTAGCAGGACTTCCCTACTTTTATACTCCATTCCCCTTGCAATAAAGGCCAACATTCCATTTGCCTTCCGAATTACTTGAGGTACCAGCATGCTAACTTTTTGTGTTTCATGTACAAGGACCCCCAGATCCCTCTGTACAACCATATTTTGTAATGTCTCCCCATTTAAATAATAATTTGTTTTTTTATTTTTCCTACCAAAGTGGATAACCTCACATTTTCCCACATTATACTCCATCAGCCAAATGTTTGCCCACTCACTTAACCTATCTATATCCCTTTGCAGATTATTTGCGTGCTCCTCACAACTTGCTTTCCCACCCATCTTTGTATCATCAGCAAATTTGGCTACATTACATTTGGTGCCTTCATCCAAGTTATTAATATACATTGTAAATAGTTGAGGCCCCAGCACTGATCCATGTGGCACCCCACTAGTTACAGTTTGCCAACCTGAAAATAATCCGGCTCTCTGCTTTCTGTTAGTTAGCCAATCCTCTATCCACGCTAATATATTACCCCCAACCCCAAGAGCTCTTTTGTGCAGTAACCTTTTATGTGGCACCTTATCGAATGCTTTCGGAAAATCCAAATACACGACATCTACTGGTTCCGCTTTATCCACCCTGCTCGTTACATCCTCAAAGAACGCCAGCAAATTTGTCAAACATGATCTCCCTTTCATAAAACCATGCTGACTGCTTGACTGCATTATGACTTTCCAAATATCCTGCTACTACTACCCCAATGATGGACTCCAGCATTTTCCCAATGACAGACGTTAGGCTAACTGGTCTATAGTTTCCTGCTTTCTGTCTCCCTATTTTCTTAAATAGGGGCGTTACATTTGCGGTTTTCCAGTCCGCTGGGACCTCTCCGGAATCCAGAGAATTTTGGTAGATTACAACCAATGCATCCACTATCTCTGCAGCCACCTCTTTTAATATCCTAGGATGCAGGCCATCAGGACCAGGGGACTTGCCCACCTTTAGTCCCATTAGTTTACCGAATGCTTTTTCTTTAGTGATAGTGATTGTTTTAAGTTCCTCCCTTCCTATAGCCCCTTGATTATCCCTTATTGACTCGCTTTTAGTGTCTTCTACCGTGAAGACCGATACAAAATATTTGTGAAACTTCTCCGCCATTTCTCTGTTTCCCATTATTAAGTCCCCAATCTCATCCTTTAAGGGACCAATGTTTACTTTAGCTACTCGCTTCCTTTTTATATACCTGTAGAAGCTCCTATTGCCTGTTTTAATGGGCCCAAGTTTCCACATGATTTGCACCTGATTTTTAGGAGCAACTGGTGGAGAACGGACTATCTTAGAAATTGCAATTCTCCACATTTTTTTTTCTGCAGTTCTAGTCAGGTAGAACAGTTCTACTTTGGAACAGAATTTTTTCTTCAAAAGGGGGCGTTTCCGGCTACTGACGCCTGATTTGAAAGTTTCCACAGTGAAAATGTACTCCAAACTAACTTAGAATGGAGCAAGTGAAGATTTTTGTAGAACTGAAAAAACCTGTTCTACACATTAAAAAATCAGGCGCAGATTACAAATTAGGCGTAGGGAACGAGGGGGGGGAAGGGAAGTCATTAAATTCTACAATAAATCCTTAGTTATACTTCTACAAATATTATACAAATAAATCCAACCTGAATAAACATTTATAAGCAAAGAAAAGATTAAATAAACCATTTTCCTAACTGTGTGAAAGTTCTTCAGGCAGGCCTTTAGGAAGCGGTTTGCCGTCGGGACCAAAGGCTGAACGGGCCGGGCCCGAGATTTCGGGCAGGGCCCGTCCCCAGCACCAGAGGTAGGTGGCGTTGGGTCGGGTCAGGGAGAGAGGTTCGGTTCGGGTCGGCGAGGGAGGGAGGGAGAGAGGGGGAGGGAGAGAGACGGAGAGGGAGGGAAGGGGAAGGAGGGAGGGAGAGAGGGAGGGAGAGAGGGAGGTCAGGTCGGGGAGAGGGAGGTCAGGTCGGGGAGGGGGAGGTCAGGTCGGGGAGGGGGAGGTCAGGTCGGATCCAGTCCGGGGGCGGGAGTAGAGTCGGGTCGAGTCGGGTGGGAGCGGGAGCGGCAGCGGCAGACTCAGACGGATCGAGTCGGGTCCGGTCCGGTCCGCGGGGGGGGGGGGGGGGTGGGGGGAAGCAGGAGCAGCGGGGAAGCAGGAGCGGCAGCGAAAGGCAGGTCGAGTCGGGTCCGGTCGGGGCGGGGAGCAGGAGCGGCAGCTCGTCTTCTCTGAGGAGCAGTTCCTTCAGCTGCTCAGGGTGGGGACGCACTGGAGGACGGGCAGGGTGCTTGATCTCGGAGCTGGAGACGTAGAGGTTACTAAAACCATCAGCCCCCATTTTGACGAGGTCTATGTGACTGAAGTGTCTCCCACCATGAAGTGGCAACTTAAAAAGAAACAGTACAGAGTTCTAGGTCGGGTCGGGTCCGGTCCGGGGGAAAGCAGGAGCGGGAGTCGGTAGGAAGCAGGAGCTGGCCGTGGGAGGAGCCTTATTCACGCAGCCCCAGTGAGGCCATTCGGCCAGGGCTAGGGGCTGCGTGCTTCGGGCCCCTCCCACACAGTTTCGGGTGCCTGGAGCTACTGAACTTCCGTGCCCACTGTAGCGCGCATGTGCAGAGCTCCCGGCACTGTTTTCGGCGCAGGGTCCTAGCTCCGCCCCCTACATCTCCTGCTGCGCCGCGCCGAGGGCCAGAGGACCTGCAGGGAGGTGGAGAATACGGAGGGTTTTTTTAGGCGCACTTTGCGGTGCGAAAAACGGGCACCCAGCTCGGAGGGGCGCCCGTTTTTTATTGTGTGGAAACTTGGGCCCAATATTTCTTGCTATTTTACTCTCATAAGCTATCTTCTCTCTCTTTATCATTTTTTTAGTCATTCTTTGCTGGTTTCTAAATATTTCCCACTCCTCTGGCCTTCCACTGTTCTTCGCAACATTGTATGCCTTTGTTTTCAATTTCATATCGTCCTTTACTTCCTTAGTTAGCCACGAATGGTTCGTCCTCTTAAAGTCTTTCTTTCTCATTGGAATATATTTTTGCTGAGAGTTATGAAATATCTCCTTAAATGTTTGCCACTGCTCATCTACCGTCTTACCCTTTAATCTATTTTCCCAGTCCACTTTAACTAGCTCTGCCTTCATACCTTTGTAATTACACTTATTTAAGTTCAGGATACTAGTTTGAGAACTAGCTTTCTCACCCTCAGACTGAATTTGAAATTCTACAATGCTATGATCACTCTTCCCAAGAGGATCCTTCACTACGAGATCATTAATTAATCCCGACTCGTTACACATTACCAGATCTAAAATAGTCTGATCCCTGGTTGGTTCCACAACGTATTGTTCCAAGAAACCATTCTGCATACGCTCTATAAATTCTTCCTCCAGGCTACCTTTGCCAAATTGATTTGTCCAATCAATATGAAGATTAAAATCACCCATGATTATTGCCGTACCTTTCTTGCAAGCCTCTATTATTTCTTGATTTATACTCTGTCTTACAGTGCAGCTATTGTTTGGGGGCCTGTAGACCACTCCCACCAGTGACTTCCTACCCTTATTATTCCTTATCTCCACCCAAACTGATTCTACATCTTGATCTTCTGAGCCAATTTCTCACGACTGCACTGATCTCATCCCTTATTAACAGAGCTACCCCACCTCCTTTTCCTTTCTGCCTTTCCTTACGAAATGGCAAATACCCCTGAATATTCAGTTCTCATCCTTGGTCACCTTGCAACCACGTTTCTGTAATGGCAATCAGATCATACTTATTTATTTCTACTTGTGCCGTCAACTCATCTATCTTGTTACGAATGCTGTGTGCGTTCAGATAAAGAGCTTTTAATTTTGTCTTATGTGCATACACTCTGTCCCTTCCTGTCACACTCTGGTTATCATTACCCCTATTGCTACCTACCCTGCACTTTTTCCTTCTCCGTTCTCTTTTTACACTTCCGCTCCCCGGATCCCTCCCCCCACTAATTTAATTTAAAGTCCTATCTACAGCCCTAGTTATTATATTCACCAGGACACTGGTTCCAGCCTGGTTCAAATGAAACCCATTCTGACGGAACAGCTCCCTCTTATCAGTACTGGTGCCAGTGCCCCATCAATCGAAACCCATTTCTCCCACACCAATCTTTGAGCCACGCATTCATCTCTCTGATCATATTTACCCTATGCAAATTTGCGCGTGGCTCAGGTAGTAATACAGAGATGATTACCTTTGTCATTCTGCTTTTTAATTTAATCCCTAGCTGCTCATACTCCCTCAGCAGAACCTCTTTCTCTGTCCTATCTATGTCATTGGTATCTATGTGGACCACGACAACTGGATATTTCCCCTCCCACTCCAAGTTCCTTTCCCGCCCAGAGGACTGCATCGGGCAGTCAACACAGCCTTCGGGACTCATACTCTCGGACAGTATCTATCCCCCTAACTATACTGTCCTCTACCACTACAACATTTCTTTTTACTCCCCCCACTTGAATGGCCCCCTCTACCACGGTGCTGTGGTCAGTTTGCTCATCCTCCCTGCAGCCCCTGCCCTCATCCACACAGGGATCAATAATCTCGTACCTGTTGGACAAGAGCAAGGGCCTGAGGCTCCTCCATCTCTACCCCATACCTGCCTTGCTCGTAGTCACACTTTCTAATCCTGACCACGGACTAAATTTGAATTAATTAATCTAAGGGGTGTGACTGCCTCCTGAAACACAGCGTCCATGTAACTCTCCCCCTCCCTGATGTGGCGCAGTGTCTACAGCTCGGACCCCAGCTCATCAACACAGAGCCGAAGTTCCTCGAGCTGCAGATACCTGCTGCAGATGTGGTCGCCGTGGACCTCAATGGGGTCAACCAGCTCCCACATGCAGCAGCAGTAACACATCACCTGCCCTGCCATCTCTAATGTATTTAATTAATTAAAGGTTTTGAAGTTTTCAACATTTAGGGGTCGAATTTGGTCAAAGGCCTTTGCCCGCCCAAGTGCTGCCCAAAGTGCCGCCGATGGCCGCCGAGATACCGGCAGTACTTTCGGCAGGGTTTTCATCACCGAGGTCCCTCGAATGTCGGCGGGCGGCAAATGAACAACGTATGCCGCCAATCTGGGTGGCAGCGGGCAGGAGCTCTCCTTCTCAGTGACAGAGGCCCCTGCCCCCCAAGTGCCGCCAAGGATGGAGTCGGGCCCACGAAGGGTTGAAGATCTAAAAATAAAAATCATCAACAAAAAAGAACATCTGAGGACCTTCAGGGGACCCCATCCAGGTAAGTACCTGTAAAGGAATAATTTTAAAACATTCCACTTACCTTTTTTACAGGATCTTGACACTCACCATTCAGGACAGACCAGCTGCTATGCAGCAGTTCACCGCCGTCCTGCCGCCGTCCTGCCGCCGACTCCCGCCCGCATCAAGTCCTGCTGGGTCGGCTGTTTGCCAAGAATTTTTCAGACTTTTCACAAGTTTGCCAGTTGCCTTGTTCAGAGTGGGATTAAGTGCTAGTGGCCAGGTTCGTCAATCTCACCAACACAGAGCTTCAGTGTGGAGGTTGTGCTTGTGGTGGCAATGGGCTAAGTGCTGGCAGCGGGACGCCTCCTGCACATTGTGCACGGCCGGGAAGCCAGTAGGAGAAGGCAGCGGGCAAGGGATGCAGCAGACATGGATGCCCAACATGCAGAATGCCATGGAGCTGTCCCAGGAAGGACCTGCCATCAGGAGAAGGGTCAGGCTGATCCCCCGCACCAGATAGTGGGTGAAATTGAAAGAAGGCAGGATGTACAGGAGGCAGATGCTTGCCAGCAGCAGGTTGCAAATGAGGGAGAAGACAATGAGGCAGCTGCCATAAGAAGATCCGACCATGGACCTGGGGATAGCTTCTGGAAGGACATCGTCAGGGAGCTATGCAATCACCTGCAGCCAGACCTCCAGCCTCAAACAAGGTTGCGGACAGCTCTGACCATCGCAACCAAAGTGACCATAGCACTCAATTTCTATGCCACTGGAGCTTTCCAAACTGCTACAGCAGACATATCAAACATTTTGCAGTTCACCGCGCATAGTTCCGTCCATCAAATGACAATTGTTCTCTATAAGAGGAGGGACTACATATCCTTCCCGATGAGCAGGGAGATGCAGTTGGAGCGGCAGACCAGGTTCATGTGAATTATGGGCTTCCCCCAGGGTTCAGGGCGCCATAGACTGCACCCACATTGCGTTGGAGACAGGGGCTACCCACTGTGCACTTGGCTGCTGTAGTGGAATTTTTTTGGCTATTCCTGCTATGAACCTAATATAAGGCCTTAAGGGGAAGGAAAATGGTCAAGCAGAATTCATCTGCCTGGCAGGAAAAACATATTTGGACTCCAACATCCACTGACCCTGAGTCATGAAGATAGGGGAAGCAAGACAAGGGACAGATGGAGGGGGCACACAGCTGCACGTTTGTTCTTACTGATATCTGCTTGTTTTTCTGCTGATAAAGGGGAACTGAATGTTTAAACAATAACCTCAGGGTCTCATGTACCTTGTTGCAGAATGTGTATATTCTTCTGTTGTAACCTTGATGACACACGCAGTTGTAGTTTGCGAGCTTAAATATGGGGCACTCTGGGCCAGTCGGGGAGTTCTGGGGTTATGGGTTGCGGAACCTGAGCACAGATCTCTGACGTGGCCATGTCTACAAATACGTATTTTAAACTTGTGTGTTTTCCCACTTAAAGCAAATGGGTGTCTCGAGTCTTGTTCTTTGACATAGATTTGTACCCCAACATTTTTGGCGTAGTCGGCAGGATCTTGTGGCACGGTTGAGACCACGGCGGAGGGGTCACAATAAGAGTGAGTAACTTTTAAATACCACTCACAAATTCGGTGGACCGGAAGTCGACGGTCAAACCCGGGCACAGATCCGAATCAAGTGAGGGCTGCTGAGCAGGTAAGACACAATTTTAAGAATCGGTACTATATAGTAATAAGTTTTAAAGTAGTAATTATAAGTTAGGGATACTGTTGTTGTGACAAAGGACCGGTTACTAATTGTAAGTAAGCAGTTCGAAGAACCGGGAAATCTTGGGGCAGGATTAAAGTCGCGTGAAGGGGCCAGTGCGGTGGGACCGCCCGTAGTCAGATCACAGAATGGCGTCGGGAAAGAATTAGACTGGGGTGAGGAAGGCACTCTTAGTAGATTCTATGCAGGCGACCGGAAGGGCTTAATCGACAAGATGCTTAAGGACGGATGTGGTCCAGAGAAGGATCCCACCGACCAAAAATACCTGGTGGCAAAAGCAGAAAAACAAACGCGCTCAGAAAGCGGGAGTAATAATAGTATGGCAATTTCTACAATGCAGTAGTAAATTGAAACCAAAAATCGAGGAATTAAAACAGGCAAGGGCAAAAATAAAGAAGCTAAGGGAAATGGAAAATTAATAAAAGAAAAGAGAAATGCTGGAAAGACACATTGAATTTACAAAGGACAGCGTGTTTTTATCAAAAGATAAAAATGCGACCTTGAAAGCTGCAGCTGCTAGAAAGAGAAACAAAGATCTTTTGGAAAATGGACTGGAGGAAGATCATCAAAATACAAAACCTAATTTGAAGAAAGGAGATTTAAATTGGCTGTGAAAAAAGATATTGGTTTAAATATAAAAGCTTACGAGTTAAACCCGACACAGAAGTGTTATGCCAAGAAAGAGAAACAAAGATGTTTACCTATGGAAAAGAGGAAGGTCATCAAAAAAAAATTATTAAGTTCAGATTCAAAAGGGAAATAAATCTAAGTTTTGCAAACTCAGCAAAGGAAGAAAATAAAAACTGGGAGGTAGAGAATTCTTAAAAAAGATGGAACCGGCACGGAAGTTTAGATTTTGTGCCGAGAGAAATAAAACACAAGACTTGCTCAGTGAACGGGACCGTAAAACGAAATGCTGCAATGTATATAGCTTGTGGGAAATTGGATTTCAGTAAACAAAACAGCTATTAAAAATGTGTGGTCTCGTTTTAAATCAATGAAAAAGAAATCTTTGGCAAGTATTTGAATTGGAAGTTTAGAGAAATTGGAGTTTAATCTAAAATGCTGTCTTTCCCTATGAGAAGGTTTTATTATGACAACTTTACTAATGATTTCTGCTGTTTTAACGGATTCCTAATTTCTAAGCAAGTTTTGAAAGCACAACGACTTGGAAAAAATTTTTTTCGGATGGTTGCGTCAGGCCTTCTTACAAACCTGTAAAGGAGTTAACCCTTTCCATTGACAGCTGTTTTATACTGGACATTATTGATTTGGATTTCTTAATAAAAGAAAGAAGACTCACCTGACAGACAGAGGAAATGGTGGGATAGTCAGAATAAAAATAAAACAAAGAAAGCCTATGTAATAATACTCGCCTGCTACAGAGGACAGATAGATACTCAAACAAAACAAATTCAAGAGTTAGAAGCTAAGATAAATAAGCTGGAAGAGATAAAGACAGGACCAGACGGATAGTGCAGTGCGCAGCCATAGCATCATCACCTACGGTAATAGAGCCAATGTACCCCACGGTGGGTAAGTGTAGTCCACAAACCCAACCTAACAGTCAACCAGACAGGGATAACGAGTGCGGAGTAGAGTGGCCCTCGGCACATGATAAGCTTGATGTCCAGATGCTGGTGGTGGAAGGGAATAGGTAGAGATATAGAGGACCATTGTAGAAGGTGCATGACATGCGCAAAATACAACCCAGGGGGGAAAGTAAAGGTCAGAATGGGACATCAGCCCCATGGGAAATGGCCCTGGGAAAACTTGGAGATGGATTTTACTGGACCATTACCCAGCAACAAAGGGAAGACATACTGCCTAGTTATAATAGACCAGTTTACGAAGTGGGTAGAGGCTTTCACCACGAGAAATTGTTCAGCAGAAACTGTGGCCAGGATCCTAGCAGAAAAAATAATGCCACTACAGTAGACTTAAATCAAGGTTTACACTTCACAGGAAGATAATGAAACAGGCCTGCGCTTTACTAGGGATCAGGCAAAAATATCCCATATCAAAGAGACTGGAAAGGGATGGGTAGACAGGATATCCCGAGTACTAATGAAGCTCAAGGCAACCCCTAGTCGGACAACAGGACTGACACCCTATAAACTAAAAAAAAACAGGGTACAGAAATTTGTAATGGAACTCTGTAAGCAGTTACATGATTTAAAGACACAGGCTAGAGATTAGCAAATCAAGGACTTAGAGAATGACACTAAGGAACAGAAGGTCCAAACACACCAAATAGGCAGTCAGGTGATTACTCCAGAGAGATCCAGGCTCACACCCAATTGGACCGGACCCTATCAGGTATTAATGGTAATTTATGGTAGTTATAAGGGGTATCGGCAAGTGGAAACACCGGACCCAGTTAAAAAAGCATGGTCACTAACTAACCGGTGACAACCAGGAAATATTGTTTTTTTGCAGGACTCTAGTGCTCGTGGAAACAACGCAGGGTAACACAGCCTCATATCAAGGACAACAGGCTGAGGGACGGCAAGGCCTGTATTACAGGGATTCGGGCGACATTAGTTTAATAAAGAATCAAAAACACTAATGGTGACAGACGGAGCAACAGTAGACTTAAATAACGGGCATAAAACAATGTAACAAGGAACACTGCCAAAATGGATGTGACGATCCCAGAAACACCACCGCACCAGACGATTGTGCTCTTATAATACGATCAAACGAAAACAATGCCCAACAACAGCTCCTGCAGACGACGCGCTGAAAACAGAACCACAGGAACACTCGCACGATACAACAACTATTGACCGTTGTAACCGCTTCGGGGGGGGAAAGACAACAAGGAAGATTTTGTGGGACTACATGGGATGATGATAACGGGGGGGGGGAGGGTTGTGATGGGAATAATCGAAAGTTCATTTCTGTGAGGACCAAAGTGCAGACGGTCTGTCTAAATAATTCTAAAACAAGGTGGCAAACAGAACGCTTTAATGAAACACAGTCCGGTGAGGGGGAAATAGTACGGTTAAAATGGACTGATGATAAGCTAAAAATAAAGGTACATACGAACTCGCATTGGCAAATAGTACAATTACACCTTGGAAATGCGGAGAACGAGGTTAAGATATCGTGTACCGACAAGGTAGGGTCAGCAGATACGAAACGTAGAGAGTCAAGCGATACAAAGCATTTACCCCAGAATATCCATACCTGCAGAGGAGGAGGGTCCTGGAGAATAGTCCCGTGGAACCCACTCCCTAACTATTGCCCCACCCAAACGAAAGGGCCCACAAATGGTCTGGTATGGAGATCGGAGGGAATAATGCTGTCTGAGAATGTATACCATGAAGTTCTGCACGTAATAGTAAATATAACCAATTTAGGACTGCCAGAAAAGTGTGACCCGAAAGTACGGGCACTATACACCCGTATGCTGCAGGAGATATTGGAAGACTATCGGGATGCCTCAGGGACATCCAGGTATCGAGATCCTTTCAAGACAAGCCAGACATGTAGGCATAAATGGGGTTTGGGCAATGATATCCTGACAGGAGTAAACACGGGAACGTCCTTTGTTAACGCCCTAGATATACAAATTCTAGAGGAACAAACAGAGCGAGGCAAAGACACAGTCAGGATTCTGCTACAAAAGGGGACAGGAAACACCGAGGACATTGCTAGAGGAGATGGGACAGCGGGGAGCTTAGTTAAAGGGATTATCGTCCTGGAGGGCCACGCTGCCACCATTAATCATCTGATTGACCAAGAATTTAATACAGAAAAGGAAGATGTTCAGCGAGACCTCTGTCATGCTTACGGGGGATGGATGATCGGGCAGGTCAGGGAGAACCTGGACCAAATACACAGGCGAAGTCCCGGCCTGGATTAATAGCACCCACCTAGCACAGCATCCGGGAACACTGGACGCGTGCACTACGAAGGGAATGACAAGAGTCTTTCCAGCGACAGGCGAATGCAACGATTCCCATTCTGCCCTGGTGGGAATGGTCCTAATGATTCCGTTAATGGCAAAGGGGGAGTCTGGACCATATCCCCAGTTTGAGGTAGAGAACCTGGGGCTAATCCGGGGTGAGAACTACATGCGATATTACCCGATGGATCAATATGCGATCAAACGGAATGGAACCATGAGAGGAGTCTCATTATCAGGGTGCCGCAGGTTAGGAAGCCTAACGATATGTCCACATCCAGTGGGCTGGAGGAGTAAGGACGAGTGCGGATTTAATCAGACAAAGGAATGTGTCCTAGAAATAAGCCCATTAGAGTCAGAACTCACTCACTCAGCCTACCGTGGAAAATGGGAATACTGTGTGGTAACCAACCAATTAACTTATGACTATGGTATTTATCAGTGTAACATCCCTAACCCCAACTTCTGCTTCACCCCGAGGCTACCAATAACAATTGGACGAGTGCGAATGACGTATATCCATGTTCGAGAAACTATTACCCTGAACCTGACTGATGAAATGAAAGTAAACTGGCTGCCCCAATATTTCATCTGCCTGAGGACCTGAGCTATATAAAAGACCCCCTGCTGGCAAGCATAAAACGATACCACATTATCGAACAGGAGCTATGTATATTGGACAAAGATATTGCAAAAGCCTTTAATATACGCCTTGGTATCAGAAGGCATGGACTGAATGTTAATATACACCCATGGATACGAATAATCTCACATGTATTAGTGGCTGTACAATTGGTTTTGGCATTGGGATATTTGTTTATGTGTTGAACTTCTTATAAACGCCACAGGGCAAAGAAGCGAGCTTGGACTACCGCATTGGAGGTAAATAAATTATTGATTACAGGAATCTAATTCGGAAACTTCTGGATCTCAGTTCTCCCCAACCTAGCGGCTGGTCACTGCAGCAGGGGCGGGGGAAATGAGAACCAGAGTGACAAAGGTGATCAATTGGGCTAGCTAAGGATCAAAAGGAGGGATATTGTAGTGGGATGTTTTGCCTATTCCTGCTATGAACCTAATATAAGGCCTTATGGGGAAGGAAAATGGTCAAGCAGAATTCGTCTGCCTGGCAGGAAAAATATATTTGGACTCCAACATCCGCTGACCCTGAGTCATGAAGATAGGGGAAGCAAGACAAGGGACGGATGGAGGGGGCACACAGCTGCACGCTTGTTCTTACTGATATCTGCTTGTTTTTCTGCTAATAAAGGGGAACTGAATGTTTAAACAATAACCTCAGGGTCTCATGTACCTTGTTGCGGAATGTGGATATTCTTCTGTGTAACCTTGATGACACACGCAGTTGTAGTTTGCGAGCTTAAATATGGGGCACTCTGGGCCAGTCGGGGAGTTCTGGGGTTATGGGTTGCGGAACCTGAGCACAGATCTCCGACGTGGCCACGTCTACAAATACGTATATTAAACTTGTGTGTTTTCCCACTTAAAGCAGACGGGTGTCTCGAGTCTTGTTTTTTGACATATATTTGTACCCCAACAGCTGCTGACTCCCCTTTGCAACCCCAGGACTGCTGTGCAGCCAGCCTACAATGACTCTCATTCAGCCATCAGGTGCTTAATTGAGCAGTGCACCGGGATCCTTAAGCAGAGGTTCCGCTGTCTGGATTGCTCTGGTGCAGTATTGCAGTACTCGCCTGAGTGGGTTTCCTTATTCGTGGTGGTCTGCTGTATGTTTCACAACCTGACACTCGTGAGGGCACAACCATTGGAGGATGAGCCAGCTGTACCACCTGAGGAGGACGACCAGGGGGTGGTGTACGAGCACGACACGCGTGAGGAGGAGGAGGAGGAGGTGCCGGAGGAGGATCAGGATGCGGGTCGCCGGCCACACGGGACCGTGTCGCCATCCAAACCCTGCAAGGGAAATACAGAACCGCCTCATTGCCGCTCATTTCCGATGAGTTCATGCCCACTTCACCCTTCATCTTTGCATCTCCGTGGCCATCCTAATGAGCTGTTTCACACATCATTGCCCACTGTGAAATGAGAGACCTGCACAGATATGAGAACACAAAATAAAGATTTATTACACAACAAAGAAAGGTGCAAAAAACATACACATAATCATTTCTCATCCTTGTGCATCTCCTTATAACCCCTCTTACGCAAGCCTATTCTGGAACTACACCGCAGTGTCACCCCTGTGGCTGCACCATGGGTCTGGGAAGGCTGCTGTGTTTCAAATGTTGAAGCTACAGATGTCCCTCTAGGACACCCTTGATCAGCTCTGGCCCTAGAAGGGCCCACTGCAGACTGAGCAGCACCCTCCTCGGTGCGTTCAGTCGGCCTTGACTCGGGTGATTCCATGCTCACTCTCACTCTCACTCTCTCTGACTCTCACTCTCACTCACTCTCACTCACTCGCACTCTCACTCAATCTCACTCTCACTCTCACACACTCTCACACTCATTCTCACTCTGGGCTCAAGACTGCTGTGATCCTGAGAGAGCGCATCATCATCCTGGTCCGAGGAGCCTGCACCACTCCCCCGGGGCAGCACATCACCATCACCACCAATCTGCTGGAGCACAGGTCGGTGGTGTGGCGCGACACCGAAGTTCCCCCGTGGACCATGGTGGACCCAGCCGCGATGGCAACAGTCAGCTCTCGCGTAGCATCCAGCTGAGACTGCAAGAGAGCAGACACAGTCTCAATGCCACCAGAGATGCTCCATGGCCTGCATGAGAGCATTCTGAACTTCCAGGGCAGCAGCCATCCTCTCCAAAGCAGCACTCGGAAGCTCGTTCCCTTGCGCCTGTGCTGTAATGGCAGCTGTCACATCGCCCACAACATGAGGCATCACAGCTGGATCCGCACGGTCACTCCACCATCGTCTGCACAATGGCAATGATGGTCTCCAAGGTGTGCGCAGAACTGTCCACAATGCGGGAGGAAGACTCCTCAACCCTCCTGACCACTTGTGACAGGCTCTCCAGCACCTTTGCCATTACCCCCAACATCTGGGAATGCATGGCCTCCACCCTTCTTTCATAAGCTCCAACATCAATGGGCTCATCTGAGTCCTCTTCAGCAGAACTCACATGCGAACTCGTCCCCGGAGAGATGGCCCCCTAGGTTGCCTTGGCCCTTCACCATGCTGCAGCCTGCTAGGCCCCAGTGCATCATCCATCCAGACCCCTCTGCTAAATCTAACATTCCCAACAGCGTACTCCCAGTATATGAGCTGGCACAGTGCTGACAACAGTGTCCCCCTCTTCCTCGGCCTCATAGGACACGCCGCCGATAGATAGGGTGTCGTCCTGGCTTTGCCTCCTAGTGGTCTCAAGGGTCTCTCCCTGCCTTTGGCTCCCAGTGCCCTCAATGCTGTTGTCCTGGCCTTGGCTCCCAGTCGCATCAGCTGTCTCTCCCTGGCTTTGGCTGCCAGTATTCTCAAGGCTGTCATCCTGGCTTTGACTCGCACTTGGGCTCTCAGCTGCAATCATAAATGGCACAAGGGGGTCCCGTGAGGGTGAGGTAGGGCATTGCAGCATGCAGCCTGCAACTTACACACAATCATAAGCGAACGCGTGGTAGGCGCTTTCAGGGAGAGATGGCATTAAAGGAAGGCCTTCACTTACTGATGCTGCCCCCAGCGGGATCGGCACGATCGACGGCCACAGGGGAGGCAACACATGGGCCCACTAGCCTCTGAACCCTTTCTTCCAGGTAAGTGAGCTGCTGGATCTCTGGCCCATCACCATCAGTCCTCTGTTGCTCCATACGGTGTGAGAAACCTTCGCCTGCAAAGCAAATAAGGCTTGCTGAGTAGCAGTGTCACGAGGCCTCAGCAATGAGTGCAAGTGTGTGTCCATTACATGCCGCTGTAACTCTGACATGAAAGGGTGGCTCCATTACAAGAACGTGCACATACAGGCCTCAGCAATCAAATGCTGCTTCAGTGACTATATAATGAAGGTGGGAAATAAGAGAAGGTGGAGAGGCTCGCAGATGGAAGATGAGAGGTTGGGAGAACATGAACTCACTTTCATCAGGCGAATTATGTCATTGAGTCTTTTGCAGCATTGGTTGGCGGTGCGGTCATGAATGGAGGTCCCCGAGACCTCCACAACGATCTCTCTCCAGGCATTAATGAATACAGCGCGAGTTGGTCTGCCGGGATAAAGAACGATCTTCCTTCCCTCCATAGCCTCCATGAGGGTCTCCAGTTCCGGAGCAGAAAATCTGCTGGCCCTCCTTGCTCCTCCTGGATTCACCATGCCTTCGCAAGAAACTGCCTCCCTGCTCAAGGCCGAGCTGCAAAGCCTGCCCTTTCGGAAGGCCAGGGAGCAACTGGTTCATTAGCAGTAAATCAGCAACAGCTGAATTTCGCGGCCCTATCAGCCACTCCACCCCCACACCGCTGCAAACAGCCCATTCCCGCTCTTTTTTTCAAGCAAAAGTGCTGAATTTCCATCTAATGGCCGCCGCATCCATTGCAGCGGTAATGAACGGCAAAAAGGAATAGTAGGTAGGCAATTTCGGCCCACTAGTCTGTGCAACCCATCCTCATAATTTAACCCTTTTATCCCAGGTATCAGTAAAATTTATTGATTGTTCTGACAAAGCCTGCTGTTTTCTACAATGCTGCACTGTGCTGGGTAGGACACATGAATTAATTCACACTAAAGCTTTCTGTACTACTAAAAGTTGTTACACAGGTTAACAAGGGTGTAAAAAAGCAAGCCAAGCACTAGGGTTTATTTCTAGAGGTATAGTATTGAAAAGTAGGGAAGTTATGCTAAACCTGTATCGAACCTTAGTTAGACCACACTGGGAGTACTGCGTACAGTTCTGGTCACCATATTATAAAAGGATATAGAGGCAATGGAGAGGGTGCAGAGAAGATTTACAAGGATGATACCAGAAATGCAAGGGTATACGTATCAGGAAAGGGTGAACAGGCTGGGTCTCCTTTCTCTTGAAAGAAGAAGGCTGAGGGGTGACCTAATAGAGGTCTTTAAAATTATGAAAGGTTTTGATAAAGTGAATAGAGAGAATGGTTCCACTTGTGGGGAAGAGGACAACTAGAAGTAGATTTTAAGGAGTGACTTAAATATAGAGAGAGGTAGAGAGGTTTAAGGAAGGAATTCCAAAGCTAAGGAACCAGGTAGCTGAAGGCATGGCCGCCAATGGTGGAGTGATTAAAATCAGGGATGCTCAAGAGGCCAGAGTTGGAGGAGCACAGATATCTCGGAGGGCTTTAGGAGGTTACGGAGATAGGGAGAGGGGCGAGGCCATGGAGTGATTTGAAAACCGGGATGGCAAATGTTAAATATGGTTTTCATGTGCACACGGGAATTTCTGAGGTAATCTGGAGTGCTGTGTGTCATGTATCCTACATGACTACTGTTGGTACTATCACAAGGTGTGCCACCAGAGGGCACAGCAGTGGGAGACTTGTAGGTTACCTGTACAGGTGTGCCTGGCCTAGTATGAAAGGCAGGCCACCAGGTGTGATCCTCTCTCTGGAGTTAACAAATAAAGGACTAAGGTCACTACATTTCAAGTACAACACATTGCCTCGTGGAGTCATTACTAGAGCATCTAAGGACACAACAATTGGCGACGAGATTATGAACTTTCACGCAAAAATGGCTACCCTTGGTACGTTGCAATAGTTCGCCGATAGCGATGATTGGGACACCTTTGTGGAGAGGCTTGAACACTTCTTCACAGCAAGCGACCTGGCAGGAGACGACCCGGCCACACTGGCTGATTAGTGCAAGCTATCTTGCCAACCAGTTGTAGGCCCACCATCTATGGCCTCGTCAGTGACTTGCTGGCACCAGTGAAGACAATGACCAAGATGTACAAGGAGCTCGTAACACTGATCCATGAGCAACTCAAGCCCAAGGAGAGCATCCCCACAGGCAGACACCACTTCTATACCCACCGACGGCCCGAAGGCCAGGAAATTGCGAAGTATGCCGCAGACCTCAGGAGGCTGGCGGCACCGTGCGAGTTTGGCAATTACCTCAACAAAGCGCTGCGGGACATTTTGTCATTGAAATTGGCCATGAGGGCCTTCTTCATAAGCTATTGTCGGCGGATACCACAGTCACACTGCAAAAGGCCATCTCTGTGAGCCAGGCATTTATGACCTCAACCTGTGGCTCTAGGCAGATGTCTCACCCTCAGGACTCAAACCCGGCAGGTACTGTGCACAGAGTGGTGCCATTTAGAGGCTGGACTGTAGAGCACAAACCTTCTCAGGGAAGAGAGAACAGGTCCACGAGTCCCTTAACTCAGAGTCCGCCGAGGGGTGCTAATCGAGTAGCACCATGCTGGCGTTGCGGAGGGAATCACAGGGCTCACCAGTGCCGCTTTAAAGACTATGTATGCAAAGGCTGCAGCACAAAGGGCCACCTTCAGCGAATGTGTAAGAGAAATATGACTCACTGTGTCGACGAAGAGTCTGCAGATGGCCAGGAATCCAGCGTGGGTTATGAATCAATAGGCAGAGAGGCAGCCCAACCCCACGGGGAGGTGCATAGCATGTTACCTGCACCACCAAGTGTTCCCCGCTGAAGATGGAAGTAGAGATAGATAGCATTCCAGTCTTCATGGAAGTGGACACGGGGGCGAGCCAGTCAGTGATGAATCAAGAAGCCTTTGAGAGGCTATGGGACAATCAAGCTGAACGACCCAAGTTGGTCCTGGTTCAGGCAAAGCTGCGCACCTACATCGATGAAATCATCCCAGTCGTTGGTAGTGTGAATGTAAAGTACTCCATGATGGCACGGTGCACAAGTTACCTCTGTGGATTGTTGCAGATGATGGACCAACGCTGCTCGGCAGAAGGTGGATGGAGAAGATCCATTGGAAGTGGGAAGACTTCACCCCTCCAGCGATCAACGCCCTCTGCGCTCAGAGGCAAAGCAAGCCCTCACCTGAGGGTGGACCTGGCACCGGAGAGCAGACTAGCACAGCACCCGAGGCACAGCACGACTGCGTGGAGATGATCCAGATGAGACGACCCGAACGCATCTTCCAGGCTCCAGTGGCAGGACTCCAGAGGAAGAAAATCGGATCCAGCAGCAACTTCCCAGCTTTGGAGGCAGAACCCAGGGAGAAGAGGATCACCGCAGTCGACATCGTGGATGGAGGAAAGATGGCGCCCAAACCATGAGGTGAGGCGCCGAAGAAAAAGATGGCCGCGGCCAGACCACGAGGTGCAGCGCTGATGGAGCAACAAGTGGCACCAAACAGAGAAGAGGATTGGGGTAAGCAAGCAAGGCTCTCTTAAAGGAGGCCTGCAACCCACCACAATTAAAGGGACAGTTCCACACAATTAAGCAATGTAATACTAACTGTAAGTCAGAGACAAAGTGTGTAATTGATCATGTAAAATGTGTAAGTGATGATCAGAGTTGTGTACATGCAATGAGCAAGGAAAAGTTGTGCGATCATGTAAAATGTGTAATTGACAATCTGAATTGTGTACATGCAACCAGCGAGGAAAAGTCGCGCGATTATGTAAAATGATTGATTGATGATCTGAATTGTGTACATGCAACCAGTGAGGAAAAGTCCCGCGATCACAATCGAACCCACAGAGTGTCCATCATAAGTAATGAAAGGTTGTGCGATGCAAGATTTCAACTGCATGCAGCCAATGCAGCGGGCAGACACCCATTGGGAGCACACAGGTCCAGTGAGCTACCCAATGCTGTAACCTGCATCGCGGGGACCAGAGTCATGCACCGTGGAGAGTGGCCACAAGCAGCCAAAACACACGAGCTGCAGAGCAAGCGACCTCAGCAGGGCAACGGAACCGGTATCGATACCCTGCCCCTGACTAGCTCCACCTCTCAGGCACCCGATGGCATCAACTGCCATGAGCCTGAAAGAGCAGACTGTGCTAAGGCGCAGTTCCCAGACCCCATCGCCACCAAGGCCATACCCGTAACCGAAGTGTCACCCGCCACAGTTCCCCCGAAGGGGAACGGGAACGGGACCAGCCAGGATCCCAAACCCCCAAACAATGCCTAGGCCAGCGAGTCAGCAGTTCCCTGTGCACTGCTAGATGACAGTTCCTCAGGGAGCAGCAATGACCCAGGGCGCAAAGAAAGGACAGGGAGGTCACAGGCATCTGTGAACCGGCCCGACGCTCGGGACCACAGCAACAGCCCCGAGAGCAGGCGACTCGAGCCAACCGGGTTCCCACTGCCAGCACCGGGCACTGAGCCGCCATCAGACTGCAGGAACACAACCCAGCAGCTCTGGAACTAGTTTGTCCTCACGCACCGGTCACTGCATCGATAAGGCATCTCACCAGTCTAACGTACTTGTCCCACAACGGAACCACAAATGAAATGCAAACCTGTTTTCCTGAACTTGAATGTATATGAATGCTATGAGCCTCCGGCATAATCTTTATGTGGGCGGGGGGGAGAATGGAATGGTCAGGGACACACACAAACAGCAACCACGAGCACTCTATTGCACCAACCACTCACCCAAGATTGAAACGATCTGCCAAGGGTCAACCAGATAGAGCTCAGATAGAGCTAAGCCCAGAGCACAGTCAATGCAGAGGCGATTTGCACTAAAGGCTCAGGGGAGAGTGATGTCATGTATTCTACATGGCTACTGTTGGTATTATCACAAGGTGTGCCACCAGAGGGCACAGCAGTGGGAGACTTGTAGGTTACCTGTACAGATGTGCCTGGCCTAGTATAAAAGGCAGGCCACCAGGTGTGATCCTCACTCTGGAGTTAACAAATAAAGGACTAAGGTCACTACAGTTCAAGTACAACACATTGCCTCATGGAGTCATTACTAGAGCATGAGGGAGTACTGAGGGAGTGCTGCACCATCAAAGGTGCCGTCTTTTGGATGGGACGTTAAACCGAGGTCCCGTCTGCTCTCTTAACTGGACGTAAAAGATCCCATGGCACTATTTCGAAGAAGTGCAGGGGAGTTAATCCCAGTGTCCTGGCCAATATTTATCCGTCAATCAACATAACAATAACAGATGATCTGGTCATTATCACATTGCTGCTTGTGGGAGTTTGCTGTGTGCAAATTGGTTGCCGCGTTTCCCACATTACAACAGTGACTACACTTCAAAAGTACTTCATTGGCTGTAAAAAGTGCTTTGGGGTGGCCGCGAAAGATGTCATATAAATCCAAGTCTTTTTTTCTTTCTTAATATTTAATACCCTTACAAGAAGTACCAAGCAGAATGATTAAAGCACAATTTTGAAACAGAGCTCTGTTATTTATGCGGAGCAGCAAGAGCAGATTGACAAGAAAACATCTTAAGGGTGCATATTAATTCATATCGAGTCAAGATCTTTCCCAGCACTGATGGTATCTGAGTCTACTCTCGTGCAGCTCCGTAACAGCAGTTCCTGGAAGAAGAGGAGTAAACTGGCTCACTAGCCTTCGGTGACCAGTAGTTTCACTTTCATCACCGAGACTTGGCAAGGAGAAGTGGCAGCATCTTGAGAGGGCTGGATGTGGAGAGGATTAAACAAGCTGTGAGACAGCACTTGACTAAAGCCTTTCTCAAAGTGAGGGCACTGCATGTAGAACTCGAATACCACTAATTAGCACAACCCTGTGGAGCAACTACATTTAATACGGCCTTTGATGAACAGGTTTTCATATCATTCATCACAGACTCAACTGGAAGACACATCTTCAGAATGTTCTCAGATTTGAGTTACCTGTATTGGGAATGCTACAGCAGAATAGTAAACGCATAAATCTTTTACAGTAAACTTTCTTGTAAAACTGTGACACAGCAAGATTTTGCGTTTCATAGCATGTGTTGCCCTTGCTTTGATCAATGATACTCGGATCCTGACACCTGCATCCCTGTTGGATGCTGAAAAATCTGCTAGACACAAGTAATTTGCTACAGACACTCAAAACCGGCAATATTCTGCTTTTTGATGAATCCCACATTCCTAACTAAACTAAAGCCAGAGAGAAAAAGACAGTGCTTTCCTATTCCTACTGAAATTAGTATTAGGTGTCTGCTGTGACTCAGTTGGTAGCAATCTCGCCTCAAGCCTCAGATCATCTGCTGCTGAAACCCTCATCCATGCCTTTGTTACCTAGACTCCCCTGGCCGGCCTCTCATCTACCACCCTCCGTAAACTTGAGCTCATCCAAAACTCGGACACCCATGTCATAACTAGCACCAATTCCCGTTCACCCATCACTCCTGTGCTCAAAGGATATGGGGATCGGGTGGGAAGTGGAGTTGAGGTAGAAGATCAGCCATGATCTCATTGAATGGCGGAGCAGGCTCGAGGGGTCGAATGGCCGACTCCTGCTCCGATTTCTCGTGTTCTTATTATGTTCTTTAGCTCCTCTGCTGCTGGTGTCCTCACTCACTCTGACATTTCTTGATAAGAAACCATACCATGAACAAGAAGGGTAACACCTATTCACACACCGTCAGAGTTAGTGGAAATTTCACCACCTCCCTCCCAAAGCTTTCATAATTATTCAGTGCTCAATGGTAACTGATTTAACTTGGCAGCACATTATATATAGAATGATACAGCACAGAAGGAGGCCATTCGACCCATCGTGCCTGTGCCGGCTCTTTGAAAGAGCTATCCAAGTAGTCCCACTCCCCCTGCTCTTTCCCCATAGCCCTGTAATATTTTCCCCCTTCAAGTATTTATTCAATTCCCTTTTGAAAGTTACTATTGAATCTGCTTCCACCGCCCTTTCAGGCAGCACATTCCAGATCACAACAACTCGCTGTGTAAAAAAAATTCTCCTCATCGCCCCTTAGATTCTTTTGCCAATTACCTTGAATCTGTGTCCTCTGGTTACCGACCCTCCTGCCAGTGGGAACTGATACGTCCTTACTACACAGTATAAATGCACACGAGGCCCATGCTTGAGAGAAGGTCAGTCTGTGACCTGTCCTTTATTCCTTAGCACTCAAGTGATGAAGGTGGGTGGAGCTTCCCCTTTTATATCTGAAGGTCCAGGTTAGGAGTGTCTCCCACCTAGTGGTCAGTTTTCTCACGGTGTACAACTTAGGTCAGTTTATACATGGATTACAATGACAGTTGAATACATGACATCACCTACCCCCGCAAAGTCTTATTGGGATCACAGGTTGAGTCTCTCTGGTGGTTTACGCTCCCTTGTAGAGCGCCTGAGTTGGGGCTCCGGTTGTTGGGCGCTGGCCTGAGTGTCTGCTGTTTGCAGTGCCTCAGGCCTATCTGGACTTCCCACAGTGACTGGGCTCTCCTCCCTTTGGTTTCGGTGTTCGGTCACCTGTGGTGGAGTGAACTCTATATCGTGTTCTTCCTCTGCTTCTTCTATGGTGTTGCTGAACCTCCTTTTTGTTTGATCCACATGTTTGTGGCAGATTTGTCCATTGGTAAGTTTAACGACCAGAATCCTATTTCCCTCTTTGGCAACCACAGTGCCTGCGAGCCATTTGGGCCCTGCAGCGTAGTTGAGGACAAAAACAAGATCATTTACATCAATACATCGCGCCCTCGCATTCCTGTCATGGTAGTGATATTGTGACTGGCGCCTACTCTCGACAATTTCTTTCATGGTGGGGTGTATAAGGGATAATCGGGTTTTGAGCGTCCTTTTCATTAGTAGCTCTGTGGGTGGAACCCCTGCGAGCGAGTGTGGTCGGGATCTATAGGCCAACAGGAGGCGTGATAAGCGGGTTTGTAGGGAACCCCCTTGGAATCTGAGCATCCCCTGTTTGATTATCTGCACTGCACGTTCTGCCTGGCCATTTGAGGCCGGCTTGAACGGTGCCGTTCTAACATGGTTAATTCCATTACCTGCCATGAAGTCCTGGAATTCAGTGCTTGTGAAGCACGGGCCATTGTCGCTGACCAAGATGTCCGGTAGACCGTGGGCGGCGAACATTGCCCGTAGACTTTCTAGCGTGGCAGAGGATGTGCTTGAATTTAAAATGTCACACTCGATCCATTTGGAGTAGGCGTCTACTACAACCAAAAACATTTTCCCCAGGAAAGGATCTGCGTAGTCCACATGGATGCGTGACCAAGGCTTGGCGGGCCATGGCCAGGGGCTAAGGGGGGCTTCCCTGGGCGCATGGCCCAGCTGGGCACACGTGTTGCACCTGCGAACACAAAGTTCCAGATCTGCGTCTATCCCTGGCCACCAAACGTGTGACCTGGCAATTGCCTTCATCGTGACAATGCCCGGGTGCCCATTGTGGAGTTCTCTGATGAACACCTCTCTGCCCATCTGGGGCATGACTACGCGGTTTCCCCACAGTAGGCAATCGGCCTGAATCGAGAGTTCATCCTTGCGTCTGTGAAATGGTTTAAATTTCTCAGGGCATGCCCTGTACGTGGCTGCCCAGTCCCCATTCAGGACACATTTCTTGACTAGAGACAATAGCGGGTCTCTATTTGTCCAGACTTTAATTTGACGGGCTGTCACGGGTGAGCCTTCGCTTCCGAAAGCTTCAACAGCCATGACTATCTCAGCACCATGCTCGGTAGCCCCCTCAGTGGTGGCTAGTGGGAGCCTGCTGAGTGCATCGGCACGGTTTTCGGTGCCCGGTCTGTGCCGAATTGTGTAGTCATAGGCAGCTAACGTGAGTGCCCACCTCTGTATGCGGGCCGATGCGTTTGCATTTATGGCCTTGTTGTCGGCCAAAAGGGACGTTAGGGGTTTGTGATCTGTCTCCAGCTCAAATTTCCTGCCAAACAGGTACTAATGCATTTTCTTTACCGCATATACACATGCGAGCGCCTCCTTTTCTACCATCCCGTAGCCCCTTTCTGCCTGGGACAGACTCCTGGAGGCATAAGCTACCGGCTGTAACTGACCCTTGGCATTGACATGCTGCAACACCCGACACCATAGGACGACGCATCGCACGTTAACACAAGTTTCTTACATGGGTCATATAGCGTTAACAGATTGTTGGAACATAACAAATTGCGTGCTCTATTAAAAGCCCTTTCCTGGCTATCCCCCCAGATCCATTCGCGACCTTTGGGAAAAAAGTTACCAAAATAGTTCAGGAACGAACGCAGCTCCGTCGTGTTACGGGGTCTGGGTGCTCTCTGGATCGCTTCCGTCTTGGATGCAGTAGGGCTGATCCCGTCTGCTGCTACCCTCATCCCCAGGAATTCTACCTCTGGAGCTAGGAAGACGCACTTCGCCTTTTTCAGTCGCAGTCCTACCCGGTCCAGTCTGCGTAGCACCTCCTCCAGGTTGTGGAGGTGTTCTTCAGTATCGTAACCCGTAAAGAGGATGTCGTCCTGAAAAACCACCGTCCCTGGAATCAACTTGAGGAGGCTTTCCATATTTCATTGGAAGATCGTGGCGGCCGAGCGAATCCCGAACGGACATCTGTTGTACTCAAACAACCCCTTGTGTGTCGTGATGGTGGTCAGCTTCTTCGACTCACTCGCCAGCTCCTGGGTCATGTAAGCTGAGGTCAGGTCCAATTTTGAAAAAAGTTTGCCACTGGATAGCGTCGCAAAGATGTCCTCCGCTCTCGGTAGCGGGTACTGGTCTTGGAGTGACACCCGATTGATGGTGGCCTTGTAATCGTCACATATCCTGACCGACCCATCCGCCTTGAGCCGGTACCGGCACAATCGGGCTCGCCCAGTCACTGAATTCGACTGGCAAGATGATGCCGTCCCTCAACAGGCGGTCCAATTCGCCTTCTATCTTTTCCCGCATCATGTACGGCACCGCTCTGGCCTTGTGGTGTACTGGTCTGGCGTCTGGGTTTATGTGAATCACTACCTTGGCCCCCATGAAAGTGCCAATAATGAGTCAAATTTGTCCAGGATCTGTGAGCATGATACTCGCTCCACAGAGGAAATTGCATTGACATCGCCCCATTTCCAGTTCATGACAGCAAGCCAAGTCCTCCCCAGTAGTGCGGGACCGTCCCCTGGGACAATCCAGAGTGGCAACCTGTTCTCCGAATCTTTGTGGGTCACGACTACCGTGGCGCTGCCTAGCACCGGAATGATCTGCTTTGTGTAAGTCTGTCGCTGTGTGTCAATCAGCGATAATTTTGGCCTCCTGGCCTTGGATGCCCACAACTTTTCGAACTGTTTGATACCCATCAGGGACTGGCTGGCACCTGTGTCTAACTCCATTGATACTGGGATGCCATTGAGGAGCACTTTCATCATTATCGGTGGCATCCTGGTGTATGAACTGTATACGTGCTCCACATGAACTCGCTGAACTTTAGCTTCCAGCGATTTCCCCCAGTGTCCATTTCTGCAATTTCTGCAGGTATTTTGCTCATCTCTGCAAACTCCGGCTGAATGTATGCCTCCACGCCTCCAGCATGAGTTGCGGTTTGAAACAAAAGGTCCCTTGCCAGTCGATCGTCCCTGACTGCCCCTGTTATTGTCCTTGAGTGCACCATTAACAGGTGTTGATGGCCCCATTACTGGCCGCATTGTCCCTTGCAATGGCGTGAATCGCTGTTCAGCTTGCCATTGTCTCTGTCGAACTCCCCCTCTGGGTTCGACTACATGTTGGGGCATGCCTGACTGCCCTTGTCTGCCTGGAGAACTGTGTGCTGCTTTAACAATGTTGAATCTCTGTCCCAACCATTCCTTAACACAGTACCTCTCGTCTGTTCTGCTAGTGGCCATGCTCGCGTGGTTTAAATCCCAGTTTCTTGTCGCCATTGATATGTCCTTACTACACAGTATAAATGCACACGAGGTCCATGCTTGAGAGAAGGTCAGTCTGTGACCTGTCCTTTATTCCTTAGCACTCAAGTGATGAAGGTGGGTGGAGCTTCCCCTTTTATACCTGAAGGTCCAGGTTAGGAGTGTCTCCCACCTAGTGGTCAGTGTTCTCACGGTGTACAACTTAGGTCAGTTTATACATGGGTTACAATGCTGGTTGAATACATGACAGGAACAGTTTGGGGGAGAAATTTGGGATAACTTTTGAAAGTTGCAAAAAATAGCGCCAGGTGCTAATGAGTTTCAGATTTTTAAATATTCGGTGTTAGCGCTCCAGGAAGAAAGTGAAGCGTTAAATCAAGTGCGCGACAGGACGCAGGCGGGGCAGTAGTGGTGCAGCTCTGAACAATGGCCTGTGCAGCACTGCTGCCATCGGAGGCTCCTTTCCTCCCTTAAAGGGAAGGATCATCGCTGCAGGCTCTGCATTGAGGCCAGTGAGCTGGTCCCCGACATAGCCGCGATCTGGCCCAATCAGCCCCATGCACTCTAGCAGAGTGCCGGGCTGATCAATCGCGGCCCATGAGAATTAAAAAAAATTTAAACAAACCATTTTAGAAATGTTACTACTTACCTCGCCAACCTCCCCTTTAACTTTTTCCCCTGAAGCACCCGGCCTCCCGATGAACGCCTCCTGCAGCTGCCGGTGTTTCCGCCCGGCGATGCCGTAGGGGACAGAACCGAACTTCGGGACTGGGGCGTTACCGGGCCGATACGCATGGCAATGATGTCACGATCTCCGGGCGAAGGAAGTCTGGACGCAATGTCTTACTGCCATCGCAAATCTCTCGCTGAAGTTAACGGGAGTCGTTCATCTCACTGCCCTGGGTCGGTAAGTGATTAGTGCCCCGTTATCGCCACCCGCAGATGATAACGGGAAACGCTAAGGAGGCCAATTTCTCGGCCTATGTGTTTACATTGACACAGTGCACTAATGGCCAATCAAAACAGTTTTTAAGATTTCTAAATCTCTGGCTTTAAATTGACAGCAAGACTAATTCATTTAAAACAATGTGGAATAGTTTATTAAACACACACACATGTACATCTATCAGCAGTCGTCAGCTATCCTACTGATCAACTTAGTTACAACAGATACAATGTTACAATAATGATTTATAAAAAGGTATCCTGCTTTTGCCATGTGCTTAAGAAAAGAGAAGAGAAAGCCAATAATCTTTGGCTTGACTAATTATACCCCTTAATTGGCCATTGTTTCTCAGGAAGCCTCAGGATTGGATCTTGGTTCCAGAGCTGTTCCTGATTGGCTTCTCCTCATACATGTGTCTGTCTGGAGGGCCGGCGCCATTCCTTGATTAGGTTAATGGCTTTCCAATTAACACCTTTTCTAGTTTGGTGAGTTTCAAAGCCATGGAGACATGAACTTGGGGAAGTCATCCATTTTGTTTCAACACTGCAGCCTTTCCGTATAATCTACACTTTTAACATATATATATATATAGAATCAATGTTATCATTACTAAACACTTTTATTCTTACAATTTGTTCTGTTTAATTATGCCTGTGCAAAGAGAGAATGCCTGGCAGCAAATTCCCAGTCTCAGCTGTTGCTACTGATTCAGAATGGAATGGAGCCTGGAGTGGATAGATCCTGATTAAAATCAAATAAAATGTCTTAGCCTGACTAACCTGGAGTAAATCTGTACTTGGATTCGTCCTTTAAAGACAGCAAGTGAAGACTGTAAAAATAAAACCATTCTTTCCTTGCATTTTGGATTCTGTATTCAACACAACGCAATATCATCAAGAAACTAAAGATAAGGATCATGTATACCTTAGAAGCCTGTTAGGAAAGTAAGCTGTAAAATTATAATCCGTTTTCTAATTAATTTATCTATTAACACTTTGGGGGGAAAATTCGGGTTGTTTGCACCTCCCGTTAGTGCCCCTGGGGGTGTTAACAGGGCGCAAACAACTTGTCGCCCGGGCGCAGCGCCGCTACCGACTCCCGCGAATTTCCATGGGAGTTTAGCGGCGACTGTAACCAGTAGCGCCCCGCTCCGCTGTGCCAGTGACGACGATGAAGAAAAACATGACATGAGGAAAAACGCTTTTACACTGCGAGTGGTTAGTGTTATGTATGCAACATCTTGTAACCAGCATTCTACCACCACCAGAGGGCGCATCTGTTGGAGTCCCAAGGGATCCCAGCATCCCTTGGGAGCACTGCATATAAGCAGGCCTCCCATGCTGTGCCAGCACTCTGGAGTCAGAATAAAGAGACTAAGGTCACACTTACTCAAGTCTGCTTTATTTGAGGCATAACAACTGGCGACGAGCAATAGATAACGAACCATCACGCAAAAATGCTGAGAACTGTTGGTACCCTGGAAAAATTCTCAGAAGGTGAAGATTTGGAAGCCTTCGTGGAGCGACTCGATCAATACTTCGTGGCCAACGAGCTGGAAGGGAATGAGAACGCTGCCAAATGAAGGGCGATCCTCCTCACCTTCTGCGGGGCAACAACCTATGGCCTCATGAAGAATCTTCTTGCTCCGGTGAAACCAACAACCAAATCGTATGAAGAACTGTGTACGTTAGTCCGGGAGCACCTAAATCAGAAGGAGAGTGTTCTGATGGCAAGGTATCGATTTTATACATGTCAACGGTCTGAAGGCCAGGAAGTGGCGAGCTACGTCGCCGAACTAAGGCGCCTTGCAGGACATTGCGAATTCGGTGGATTCCTGGAGCAAATGCTAAGAGACCTTTTTGTGCTTGGCATTGGCCATGAGGTTATCCTTTGCAAACACCAAACCTGAGCAAAGCCATAACAATAGCGCAGGCATTTATGTCCACCAACGATAACACCAAACAAATTTTGCAGCATAAAGATGCATCGGCAAGTACTGTACACAAAATAACGTTGTTTTCAGGCAGGAATGCATATGCAGAATATACACGCCTGCAGCTGCACGACCTCAGATGACTCAGAGTCTGCAATCAACAGTGAATGCGAGGCAATTAACCTTGTTGGCGCTGCGGAGGTGATCATCAAACCCATCAATGCCGCTTCAAACACTATGCGTGCAAAGACTGTGGAACAATGGGACACCTCCAGCGAATGTGCAGATGAGCTGCAAACCCTGCAAACTACCATGTTGCAGAGCAAGACCAATCCATGGCGGATCAAACTGAACTAGAGACTCAACCAAGGAGTCAGAAGTGTACGGGGTACACACCTTCACCACGAAATGTCCACCGATCATTTTAAGTTGAACTGAACGGAATTCCAGTATCCATGGAATTGGGCACGGGTGCGAGTCAGTCTATCATGAGCAAAAAGGCCTTCAAGAGGCTGTGGTGCAACAAGGCACACAGGCCCAAGCTGAGCCCTGTTCATACCAAGCTGAGAACTTACACTAAAGAGCTGATTCCTGTAATTGGCAGTGCAGCAGTAAAAGTCTCCTATGATGGATCGGTGCACGAACTACCACTATGGATTATACCAGGAGATGGCCCCGCACTGTTCGGCAGAAGCTGGCTGGGAAAAATCTGCTGGAACTGGGATAACATCCGAGCACTTTCGTCCGTCAACGATACCTCATGTGCCCAGGTTTTGAGCAAGTTCCCGTCGTTGTTTGAGCCAGGCATCAGAAATTTCTCTGGGACGAAGATGCAGATCCACTTGGTTCCCGGTACACGACCCATCCACCACAAGGCACGTGCGGTACCATACATGATGCGAGAGAAAGTGGAGATCCAGCTGGACAGGCTGCAACAAGAGGGCATCATCGCACCAGTTGAGTTCAACGAGTGGCCCAGTCCGATTGTTCCGGTTCTCAAGGGCGATGGCACGGTCAGAATTTGTGGGGACTATAAAGTAACGATTAACTGGTTTTCGCTGCAGGCCCAGTACCCGCTACCCAAGGCAGACGACCTATTTGCGACGCTGGCAGGAGGGAAGACATTCATCAAGTTGGACCTGACCTTGGCCTACATGACACAGGAGCTGGCGGAATCTTCGAAAGGCCTCACCTGCATCAACACACACAAAGGTCTGTTCATCTACAATAGATGCCCGTTTGGGATTCGATCGGCCGCGGCTATTTTTCAAAGGAACATGGAGAGTCTGCTAAAATTGGTTCTGTGCACTGTGGCTTTCCAGGACGACGTATTGATCACAGATTGGGACACCATCAAACACTTGAAGAGGTTCTAAGTCGGCTAGATCATGTGGGACTCAAGTTGAAACACTCGAAGTGTGTTTTCCTGGCGCCAGATCGAGTTCTTCGGGAGAAGAATCGCAGCAGATGGCATCAGACCCACCGATGCCAAGACGGAGGCCATCAGGAACGTGCCGAGACCACAGGACATGACGGAGCTGCGGTCGTTTCTGGGACTCCTCAATTATTTTGGTAATTTCCTACCCGGGTTAAATACCTTGCTAGAACCTCTACATGTGTTGCTACGCAAGGGAGATGACTGAGTTTGGGGGAAATCACAAGAGACTGCTTTTGAGATAGTCAGAAATGTGTTATGTTCCAACAAACTGCTTGTTCTGTATGACCTATGTAAATTCTTAGTGCTAGCTTGTGATGCTTCTTTCTACGGGGTCGGGTGTGTGTTACAACAAGCAAATGAATCAGGAACATTGCAACCGGTCGCTTATGCGTTTGTCCAAGGCCGAAAGGGCCTACAGCATGATTGAAAAAGAAGCTCTGGCATGCGTTTACGGGGTGAAAAAAATGCACCAGTCTCTGTTTGGGCTTAAGTTCGAGTTAGAAACTGACCATAAGCCGCTCATATCGCTATTCTCAGAGAGCAAAGGTATTAATACCAATGCCTCTGCTCGCATCCAAAAATGGGCACTCACGCTGTCTGCATATAACTATGTAATTCACCACAGGCCAGGCACAGAGAGCTGTGCTGATGCTCTCAGTCGGCTACCATTGCCCACCACCGGGGTGGAAATGACACAGCCTGCAGACTTGCTCATGGTGATAGATGCATTTGAAAATGAAAAGTCACCCATTACGGCCCGCCAGATCAGGACCTGGACCAGCCAGGATCCTTTACTGTCCCTTGTAAAAAACTGTGTCCTCCATGGGAGTTGGTCCAGCGTCCCAGCGTCCCAGCGGAGAGGCATGAAGAACTCAAGCCGTTCCAGCGGCACAGAGACGAAGTGTCCATGCAGGCGGACTGTCTTTTGTGGGGTAATCGCATAGTTTTGCCTAAGAAAGGCAGGGAAATGTTCATACGCGACCTACACAGTACCCACCCAGGCATAGTAATGATGAAAGCTATAGCCAGATCCCATGTGTGGTGGCCCGGCATTGACTCAGATTTGGAGTCTTGCGTATGCCAATGCAACACTTGCTCTCAACTGAGTAATGCACCCAGGGAGGTACTGCTTAGTTTGTGGTCATGGCCCTCCAAACCGTGGTCTCGGATCCACGTTGACTTCGCTGGCCCGTTTCGAGGCAAAATGTTTTTGGTTGTTGTGGATGCTTATTCAAAATGGATTGAGTGTGTAATAATGTCTGTAAGCAAGTCCACTGACACCATCGAAAGCCTACGAGCCATGTTTGCCACGCACGGCCTGCCTGATGTCCTTGTCAGCGACAATGGGCCGTGCTTCACCAGCGCTGAATTCAAGGAATTCATGACCCGCAATGGGATCAAGCACGTCACATCTGCCCCATTCAAGCCCGCATCTAACGGCCAGGCAGAACGGGCAGTCCAAACCATCAAGCAAAGCTTGAAACGCGTGTCGGAAGGCTCCCTGCAGACCCGCCTGTCCAGAGTCCTGCTCAGCTACTGCACAAGACCCCACTCGCTCACTGGGGTTCCCCTTGCTGAACTGCTCATGAAAAGGTCACTGAAAACAAGGCTCTCTCTAGTCCATCTTGATCTCCATGATCAGGTCGAGGGCAGGCAGCATCAACAAAGCATGTACCATGATCGCGCAAATATGTCACGCGATATTGAAATCAATGACCCTGTATTTGTATTCAACTATGGACATGGTCCCAAATGGCTTGCTGGCACTGTCGTTGCCAAAGAAGGGAGTATGGTGTTTCAGGTCAAACTTGCAAATGGACTAACTTGCAGAAAGCATTTGGACCAAACCAAACTGCGATTCACAGACAGCCACGAGTAACCTGAAGAGGACACCACCAACTTCGACCCTCTAATACACACACAAGTAACAACCAACATCACGGTTGACCACGAAGCTGAACTCATCATCCCCAGCAGCCCAGCAAGGCCAGCTGCGCAGCAGCCCAGCGAAGGCCCAACCAACTCACCTGCACCTGTGTTTGTACTGAACGATCAACTAGGGAGGGGAAAGCCCCAGATCATCTCCCCCTGTAAATAAGTGTACTATTGGCTTTGGGGGGGAGTGATGTTATGTATGCAACCCTATGTAACCAGCATTCTACCGCCACCAGAGGGCACATCTGTTGAAGTCCCAAGGGATCCCAGAATCCCTTGGGAGCACTGCATATAAGCAGGCTTGCCATGCTGTGCCAGCACTCTTGAGTCAGAATAAAGAGACTAAAGTCACATTTACTCAAGTCTACATTACTCCGTCACATTGCTTAGGATCTGGAATGCACTGCTTGAGAGGGTGGTGGAGGCAGATTCAATAGTGGCTTTCAAAAGGGAATTGGATAAGTACTGAAGGAAAATGATTTGTAGGGCTAGGGGGAAAGTGCAGCGGAGTGGGATTAACTGAGGTGCTCTTGCAAAGAGCCGGCACAGGCTCGACGGGCTGAATGGACTCCTGTGCTGTAACTATTCTCGGATTCTATGGGCCCGGACTTGGTGGAAGCCAAGGCCCGCCCAAGTGCCGCCCAAACGACAGCCGGTGGCCGCCAAGAGACCGGCCGGTACTTTGCTAGGAAGATCCCTCTAAAGGAGATGGCAGTACTGCCCGGCTTGCGCTGTCAATCTGGGCAGCAGTGGGCGGGAGCTCCCAATCTCGGCGGCAACTGCGTTCCTCGCCAAAGTGCCGCCGAGGATTGAGTCGGGCCCAGAGAGGGGAGAGCACTGAAAAACAGAAATATTTACAATTTAAAAAAAAACACCATAACACCTTCAGGGGACAGGTAAAACCGTGAAAGAAACAAAATTTAAAAATGTTCACTAACCTTTTTTTGCAGGTCTTCTTACTTACCGTCGGGGTTAGACCTGCCTTCACGCAGCAGTCCTTCCCCCTGTTGTCGCCAACTCCCGCCCGCACCAATATGCCAGCTCGGTGGATGGAAGGTCACATACGCGACTTGGCCACCAGAGGCCGTCAGCGGGCGGTCCCCGGCGGTACTACCCTCCCGCCGGATGCAGACCTGGAGGAATCTGTCACTGAGAGGAGAGTGGCTAAAAAACTGGGCAGCAGTGAATGGTAAGGCCATCAATTTCGGGCCCTATGATTCTATGAGTTGTAGTTTGCCAAAATGATCTATTTTGTTTCAACAACAAACTGGAAGAGTGAAAAGAGAAAGATTTGCATTTCTATAGCGCCTTTCACGACCTCGGGATGAACTAAAGCGCTTTACAGCTAATGAATTATATTTTGAAGTGCAGTCACTACTGTAATGTAGAAAATGCAGCAGCCAATTTGCGCACAGCAAGCTCCCATAAACAGCAATGACTAGATAATCTGTTTTTAGCGATGTTAGTTGAGGGATAAATATTGGCCCCTGGACACTGGGGAGAACTCCCATGCTGGCCATGGGATCGTTTACGTCCACCCGAGATGGCAGACGGGGCCTCATGTTACCTCTAAGAGACGGCACCTCTACTCCCTCAATACTGCACTTGGGACTGTCAGCCTGGATTTTGTGCTCAAGTCTCTGGAGTGGGGACTATGAACCCACAACCTGTCTGACTCAGAGCAAGAGTGCAACCCACTGAGCCATGCTGAGCAACAAACACAGCTGTAAACAATGTTCCCTCTATATTTTCTTTGCACTGTATGGGCGACAAACTCCTCTGAGCATGACTTTTTTGTCTTAGCTGACGAGGTTCTGGGCGGCCTGCTTAGTTCAGTGTGCAGTACATTCCCAATTGCTGCTCAGAGGCGACATGCGCAACTTAGAGGGAACATTGGTCGAAGACATAAACACATGTGTGGAGGTGCTGACCTATTTCATGCTTAAAATGTAACTCACCTTTAGCCCGGATCAGAATTTGGATTTCATCAGCTGTAACCAAGAGGACAGTTTTAAGGCTGCGAATTACTGTTCCTGCAAACGTCAGAGGTAAGCAGAGCATCACAGGACATTTTACATGACTGTATTCCATGATATTAAGGATATGCAAAATGTTTGTACTTTGTGAGTAGCTACCTGTACAGTGGTTTATCTCAGTGCGTGCAAGAGTTAAAGAGCTCAGGCAGATGTCATCATCATAGGTGGTCCCTCGAACGAGCATGACTTGCTTCCACGAGTTCACAGGTGTCTCGATGAAGGACCCGATGTTCCAGTCCTGAACTCCAATTGAGGGGGTGGAAGATACCTGGATGCCTGTGCGTGGATTTTTTTAACATGTGGTGACCGTTGCACACCAGCCACCACACGGGCTTGGCAGGGCTAGGTCTTAGTCCAGTGGCAAAAATTAGTTAAGACGACTGGAGACCTGCTCTGCGCGCACAGATATCGCAGTGTGGACTGACCCATGCTGCCGCTGGGCCCTCGGCTCTTCTGGGCCCCGTATCCTCATCTGGCGCACCTCCGCCACGATCTCTCACCGCTCCTCCGCCATAAACATTCATCACATCCCGCCACAAACACTCGCTGCTTATCAACACCGACCTTCTCACTCCTCTGTACCTGGGCTCTGCCGATGCTCCTGCCCACGCTCCAAAACGGCAACCAGGGTTTTGATGACGTCACCTAGTCGCCCATCTCAAAATTATCGCATACTTGGAGCAGCTCGTGCTGGAGGTTGAATAGATACGCTGCTCCAGCTCCTATACTTGGCGACCTGCAGGGTTGTTCTCGCGCAAGTTGGGGGCCACGATGTAAATGACGTTTGAGCAGCAGTTTACAAAGAATGATATTGGATGTACAGGCCATTCGGCCCAACAGGTCCATGCTGGTGTTTATGCTCCACACGAGCCTCCTCCCCTGCATCTCACTCTATCAGCCTAACCTTCCATTCCTTTCTCCCTCATGTACTTAAACTGCAATATTCTTGCCTGGGATAACAACAACAACAAATTGCATTTATATGGCACCTTTAAAACGTCCCGAGATGCTTCACAGGAGCAATTATCAACAGGAATTTGACACACAGGGAGATATTAGGACAGGTGACCAAAAAGAAGTATGTTTTAAGGAGCGTCTTAAAGGATGTGCGAGTGGTGGAGAGATTTCGAGGGTGGGAGGTTTCAGAGCTTAGGGCCCAGACAGCTGAAAGTACGGCCGCCAATGGTGGAGCGATGGAAATCTGGAGGCCAGAATTGGAGGAGTGCAGAGATCTGGGAGGGTTATGGGGCTGGAGAAGATCACAGAGATAGGGAAGGATTAAGGCCATGGAAGGATTTGAAAGCAAGGATGAGAATTTTTAAATCGAGACATTGGCGGACCGGGAGCCAATGTACGTCAGCGAGCACAGGGGGTGATGGGTGAAGGGGACTTCCTTTCCTGATTCTGATTCAATGATTTTCCTTTTGTACTTTATTTGTTTCTATGGCAACAGTTTGCAGTGACTGCTCAAATTCAAATCCATGTAACGAGTAAGGTGGAAAGATATTTCTGTTATTTTTAAGGGATAGCTATTAATTCCTTCACATTTTGAATTGCCATCTCTGAATCCTCTGTCATTGTTACTGAATTTTTTTAAATTTGTTCACGGGATGTGGGCGTCGCTGGCAAGGCCAGCATTTATTGCCCATCCCTACTTGCCCTTGAAAAGGTGAGCCGCCTTCTATAACTGAGTGGCTCGCTAGGTCATTTCAGAGGGCAGTTAAGAGTCAACCACATTGCTATAGTCTGGAGTCATATATAGGCCAGACCGGCTAAGGGTGGCAGATTTCTGTCCCTAAAGGACATTAGTGAATCAGATGGGTTTTTAAGACAAACCAGTAGTTTCATGGTCAACATTACAGATACTAGCTTTTTCCTGTGAGTATTTAGTCCAGAAATGCCCTTCCCTACAGAAAACCTGTGGGCATTTAGGGGAAAGCTAACAGATTATAAAGTAACTGTTCTTTCATATATTCTGTTAAACAACATAATTGAAGAGAGTATTAATTATTCTGTAAAATACAAAAGGCAACTGTAAATCTCAGTGCCACCATTTCTAAATTGATTCACAGCTCGTATATTGAACAGTTTGCAATGAGACAGATAAAAGAACTGAACCATGCATGGAAATTACTTTCTTGTTCATTTAAAATCACAATTATGTTGATGCCACATCACTCTCAGTGTTCTGTTTTTAAATTGGTCATTATACAATTCACAATGCAATACTAGAACTGCAATTGGCATTTATGCAGCGCCTAAAATGTAGTAGAATGTCCCAAGGCACTTCACAGGAGGGTTATGAAACAAAATATGACACTGAGCCATGTAAGGAAATATTAGGACAGATGAGATAGGTTTTAAGGAGCATCTTAAAGGAGGAGAGAGAGAGGTAAAGAGGCGGAGAGGTTTAGGGAATGTTAGAAATTAGGGGTGCCTAAAATGTATATGGTTACATGAATGAAATTGTGGCACAAATAATACTGTGTTTAGATGATTGTATTGGAGCTCGAGGCAAGTAAGAGGTTAATGTATAAGTTATGTTTTACTAGAACTGCATAAGATTCATTTTCCTGGAAAATGAGTATGAGAGAAGAGACTCTGGTCTTGGAAGAACAGAGTTATGGGGAAGACAGTCCTCAGCCTGCTGTAAGGCCATGATTGGTTAAGTACAGAAACCATGTGTAATGATTGTGAGAAAACCCCTGATAAGTAGGAGATAACAGGAGAGTTGGCCTTTTTCCATGGCTTAAACAAAGAACTTGACATGCTTGTTACCTTGTTTTAAGGGGAATCTCTACAGGTGAAATGGGGTCCTGTCCATATTCAGCCCCAGGCCCACCCCATAAAAGAGAATCAAAGGAAGACCTAAAGAGCCCTTAGCACAGAAGGTGGAGCGGAGAGCTTCCAAGGGTGGATCGATGGTCTAACACTCTTCCGAGAGAGGACCCATGCTGACCCGAATCTCACCACTCTTGGCGGTTCCAGAAGAGACAAAGAGCAGGAGAAAGGCCGTAAACCGAAGAGCTATTCGCGCATGCTGGCCATCTGTCCAATCGGGTCCGGTACCAGCTACTTGTCACGGTCATATGTTTTTGCTGTATAACTACTGTGTTATATTCCGTCCTAAACTCCAATTAAACACAATATACCCACAATATTGGTTTGCCCTTAATCCTTTTTTTTTATTTGTTCCTGAGATGTGGGTGTCACTGGCAAGGCCAGCATTTATTGCCCATCCCTAATTGCCCTTGAGAAGATGGTGTGAGCCGCCTTCTTGAACCACTGCAGTCCTTGTGGTGACGGTTTCCACACAATGCTGTTAGGGAGGGAGTTCCAGGATTTTGACCCAATGATAATGAAGGAACAGCGATATATTTCCAAGTCAGGATGGTGTGTGACTTGGACGGGAATGTGGAAGTGATGGTGTTCCCATGCGCCTGCTGCCCTTGTCCTTCTAGGTGATAGAGGTTGCAGGTTTGCGAGGTGCTGTCGAAGAAGCCTTGGTGAGTTGCTGCAGTGCATCTTGTAGATGGTACACACTGCAGCCACGGTACGTCAATGATGGAGGGAGTGAATGTTTAAGGTGATGGATGAGGTGCCAATCAAGCAGGCTGCTTTGTCCTGACTTTTTCCTGGTAGATGGTGGAAAGGCTTTGGGGAGTCAGGAGGTGAGACACCCGCCACAGAATAATACCCAGACTCTGACCTGCTCTTGTTGCCATAGTGTTTATGTGGCTGGTCCAATTACGTTTCTGGTCAATGGTGACCCCCAGCATCTGAATGGTTGGGGATTCGGTGATGGTAATGCCGTTGAATTTCAAGGGGCAGTGGTTCGACTCTCACTTATTGTTGGAGATAGTCATTTTCTGGCACTTGTGTGGCGCGAATGTTATTTGCCGATTATCAGCCCAAGCCTGAATGTTGTCCAGGTCTTGCTGCATGCGGGCACAGACTGCTCAATTATCTGAGGAGTTGTGAATGGCACTGAACACTGTGCAGTCATCAACGAACATCCCCACTTCTGACCTTATGATGGAGGGAAGGTAATTGATGAAGCCGCTGAAGATGGTTGGGCCTAGGATACTGCCCTGAGGAACATAAGAACATAATAATTAGGAACAGGAGTAGGCCATCTAGCCCCTCGAGCCTGCTCCGCCATTCAATAAGATCATGGCTGATCTGGCCGTGGACTCAGCTCCACTTACCCGCCGCTCCCCGTAACCCTTAATTCCCTTATTGGCTAAAAATATATCTATCTGTGACTTGAATACATTCAATGAGCTAGCCTCAACTGCTTCCTTGGGCAGAGAATTCCACAGATTCACAACCCTCTGGGAGAAGAAATTCCTTTTCAACTCGGTTTTAAATTGGCTCCCCCGTATTTTGAGGCTGTGCCCCCTAGTTCTAGTCTCCCCGACCAGTGGAAACAACCTCTCTGCCTCTATCTTGTCTATCCCTTTCATGATTTTAAATGTTTCGCTAAGATCACCCCTCATCCTTCTGAACTCCAACGAGTAAAGACCCAGTCTACTCAATCTATAATCTCCGGAATCAGCCTAGTGAATCGTCTCTGTACCCCCTCCAAAGCCAGTATATCCTTCCTTAAGTAAGGTGACCAAAACTGCACGCAGTACTCCAGGTGCGGCCTTACCAATACCCTATACAGTTGCAGCAGGACCTCCCTGCTTTTGTACTCCATCCCTCTCGCAATGAAGGCCAACATTCCATTCGCCTTCCTGATTACCTGCTGCACCTGCAAACTAACTTTTTGGGATTCATGCACAAGGACCCCCAGGTCCCTCTGCACCTCAGCATGTTGTAATTTCTCCCCATTCAAATAATATTCCCTTTTACTGTTTTTTTTCCCAAGGTGGACGACCTCACACTTTCCAACATTGTATTCCATCTGCCAAACCTTAGCCCATTCGCTTAACCTATCCAAATCTCTTTGCAGCCTCTCTGTGTCCTCTACACAACCCGCTTTCCCACTAATCTTAGTGTCATCTGCAAATTTTGTTACACTACACTCTGTCCCCTCTTCCAGGTCATCTATGTATATTGTAAACAGTTGTGGTCCCAGCACCGATCCCTGTGGCACACTACTAACCACTGATTTCCAACCCGAAAAGGACCCATTTATCCTGACTCTCTGCTTTCTGTTCGCCAGCCAATTCTCTATCCATGCTAATACGTTTCCTCTGACTCCATGTACCTCTATCTTCTGCAGTAACCTTTTGTGTGGCACCTTATCGAATGCCTTTTGGAAATCTAAATACACCACATCCATCGGTATACCTCTATCCACCATGCTCATTATATCCTCAAAGAATTCCAGTAAATTAGTTAAACATGATTTCACCTTCATGAATCCATGCTGCGTCTGCTTGATTGCACTATTCCTATCTAGATGTCCCGCTATTTCTTCCTTAATGATAGTTTCAAGCATTTTCCCCACTACAGATGTTAAACTAACCGGCCTATAGTTACCTGCCTTTTGTCTGCCCCCTTTTTTAAACAGAGGCGTTACATTAGCTGCTTTCCAATCCGTTGGTACCTCCCCAGAGTCCAGAGAATTTTGGTAGATTATAACGAATGCATCTGCTATAACTTCCGCCATCTCTTTTAATACCTGGGATGCATTTCATCAGGACCAGGGGACTTGTCTACCTTGAGTCCCATTAGCCTGTCCAGCACTACCCCCATAGTGATAGTGATTGTCTCAAGGTCCTCCCTTCCCACATTCCTGTGACAAGCAATTTTTGGCATGGATTTTGTGTCTTCCACTGTGAAGACCGAAGCAAAATAATTGTTTAAGGTCTCAGCTATTTCCACATTTCCCATTATTAAATCCCCCTTCGCATCTACTAAGGGACCAACATTTATTTTAGTCACTCTTTTCCGTTTTATATATCTGTAAAAGCTTTTACTATCCGTTTTTATGTTTTGCGCAAGTTTAATTTCGTAATCTATCTTTCCTTTCTTTATTGCTTTTTTAGTCATTCTTTGCTGTCGTTTAAAATTTTCCCAATCTTCTATTTTCCCACTAACCTTGGCCACCTTATACGCTTTGGTCTTTGATTTGATACTCTCCTTTATTTCCTTGGTTATCCACGGCTAGTTATCCCTTCTCTTACCACCCTTCTTTTTCACTGAAATATATTTTTGTTGTGCACTATGAAAGAGCTCCTTAAAAGTCCTCCACTGTTCCTCAATTGTGCCACCATTTAGTCTGTGTTTCCAGTCTACTTTAGCCAACTCTGCCCTCATCCCACTGTAGTCCCCTTTGTTTAAACATAGTACACTCGATTCTGACACAACTTCCTCACCCTCAATCTGTATTACAAATTCAACCATACTGTGATCACTCATTCCGAGAGGATCTTTTATTAGGAGATCGTTTATTTTTCCTGTCTCATTACACAGGACCAGATCTAAGATAGCTTGCTCCCTTGTAGGTTCTGTTACATACTGTTCTAAGAAACAATCCCATATGCATTCTATGAATTCCTCCTGCAGTGATGTCCTGGGGCTAGGATGATTGATCTCCAACCACCACAACCATCTTCTTTTATGCTAGGTATGACTCCAGCCAGTGGAGAGTTTTCAATGATTCCAATTAACTTCAGTTTTACTAGGACTCCTCCGTGCCACACCCGGTCAAATGCTGCATTGGTGTCAAGGCAGTCACTCTCACCTCACCTTGGAATTCAGCTATTTTGTCCATGTTTGGACCAAGGCTGCAATGAGGTCTGGAGCCGAGTGGTCCTGGCAGAACCCAAACTGGGCATCGGTGAGCAGGTTATTGGTGAGTAAGTGCCACTTGATAGCACTGTTGATGATGTTATGTATGGAGAAAGAGTCAGACTGAACACTGTGAACTCAAAGTAAAGTGTGACCTTATCTTTTATTGCAGGTCTCCACAGTGCCTCTCCAACCTATGAGGCCTCTTTAAATACCTGTGCTCCCAAGGGATTACGGGATCGCTTGGGACTCCAGGAGATGAGCCCTCTGGTACAGAGTAAATACAAGTTTACATATATAACAACACTTCCCCCCCCCCCCCCCGCCCTCCCGAAAGTCAATAGTGTAACTCTTTACAATGTGAGTCAATCTGGGGTCCTTCTTGCCCTGGTTGATTGTCTCGGTGTGAAAGCTGGTATTGTTGGATCATTTGTTGGGCCCTCGCTAGGCTGCTGTGCAGCTGGCTTCGCTGGGCTGCCTGGTGTGTTGGGTCCTGCTGGGCTGCTGTGAATGATGGGTTCTGCTTCGTGGTCAACCATGGTGCCAGTTGCCACTGGTGTGTATGTTGGGGTGATCAAAAAAGGTTGGGTCCAAGGTGGGTTGCTCAGGATAGTCCGTGAATCTGAGTTTGATTTGGTCCAAGTGTTTCCGGTGAATGAGTCCATTTGAAAGTTTGACCCGAAACACCCTGCTCCCCTCTTTGGCCACGACAGTGCCAGGAAGCCACTTGGGACCTTGTCCATAATTCAATACAAATACAGGATCATTGATTTCAATCTCGCATGACATATTTGCGCTATCATGGTATGTACTTTGTTGAAGCCACCTGCTCTCTACCTGTTCATCTAGATCAGGGTGAACTAATGAGAGCTGTGTCTTAAGTGCTCTTTTCATGAGCAGTTCAGCAGGTGGGATCCCAGTGAGCGAGTGGGGTTTCGTGCGGTAGCTAAGCAGGACTCGTGATAGGTGAGTCTGCAGTGAGCGTTCAGTTATCCTCTTCAAGCTTTGCTTGATGGTTTGCACTGCTCTCTCGGCCTGACCATTGGACGCTGGTTTAAACGGGGCAGACATGACATGTTTGATCCCGTTACGGGTCATGAATTCTTTGAACTCAGCACTAGTAAAACATGTCCGCTCAACAGGACATCGGGTAGGCCACGTGTGGCAAACATGACCCGCAGGCTTTCAGTGGTTGCAGCGGATGTGCTAGCCGACATTATCTCACATTCAATCCACTTGGAGTATGCGTCTACAACCACAAGGAACATTTTACCCAAGAACGGGCCTGCATAGTCAACATGTACCCTAGACCACGGTTTGGAAGACCAAGACCATAAACTTAGCGGCGCCTCGCTGGGTACATTGCTTAACTGCGAGCATGTATTACATCTGTGAACGCAGGACTCTAAGTCCGCATCGATACTAGGCCACCACACATGGGATCTGGCTATCGCTTTCATCATTACGATGCCTGGGTGGGTACTGTGGAGGACATTGATGAAGGTGTCTCTGCCCTTCTTGGGGACCACTACACGATTGCTCCACAGAAGGCAGTCTGCCTGTATAGACATTTCATCTTTGCGCTGCTGGAACAGCTTTATCTCTTCCTGCATTTCCACTGGGACACTGGACCAGCTCCCGTGAAGCAAACAGCTTTTGACTAGGGATAATAAGGGGTCCTGACTCATCCAGGTTTCGATCTGCCGGGCAGTGACGAGTGATTACTCACTCTCAAATGCTTCCATAACCATGGCTAAATGTGCGGGCTGCACCACTTCCACCCACGTGGTGGGCAATGGCAGCCTACTGAGAGCATCGGCGCAGTTTTCTGTGCCTGTCCTGTGGCGGATGGCATGGTTGTATGCGGACAACGTGAGCGCCCATCTCTGGATGCGGGCCGATGCGTTGGTATTTATCCCTTTACTCTCGGCAAACAGGGATATGAGTGGCTTATGGTCAGTTTCCAATTCGAATTTTGGCCCAAATAGGTATTGATGCATTTTTTTTACCCCATAGACACACGCTAATGCTTCTTTCCTAATCATGCTGTAGGCTCTCTCAGCCTTAGACAGACTCGTGGATGCATAAGCAACTGGTTGCAGTTTCCCGATATCATTTGCTTGTTGTAATACACACCCAACGCCATATGACGACGGATCACATGCCAGAAACATAGAAACATAGAAATTAGGTGCAGGAGCAGGCCATTCGAGCCTGCACCGCCATTCAATAAGATCATGGCTGATCATTCAAAATCAGTACCCTTTTGCTGCTTTCTCTCCATACCCCTTGATCCCTTTAGTCGAAAGGGCCATATCTAACTCTGCCCAAGTCACCCTGCAGCCTCTTAGCATCCTCCTCACAGCTCACACCGCCACCCAACTTAGTGTCATCTACAAACTTGGAGATATTACATTCAATTCCTTCATCTAAATCATTGATGTAAATTGTAAATAGCTGAGGTCCCAGCACTGAACCATGCGTCACCCCACTGGTCACTGCCTGCCATTCTAAAAAGGACCCATTTATTCCGACTCTCTGCTTCCTGTCTGCCAACCAGTTTTCTATCCACGTCAATACATTACACCCAATACCATGTGTTTAATTTTGCATACTAATCTCTTGTGTGGGACCTTGTCAAAAGCCTTTTGAAAGTCCAAATACACCACATCCACTGGTTCTCTCTTGTCCACTCTACGAGTTACATCCTCAAAAAATTTTCGGAGATTTGTCAAGAATGATTTCCCTTTCATAAATCCATGCAGACTAGGACCGATCCTATCACTGCTTTCCAAATGCGCAGCTATTTCATCTTTAATAATTGATTCCAACATTTTCCCAACCATTGATGTCAGGCTAACCAATCTATAACTCGCTGTTTTCTCTCTCCTTCCTTTTTTAAAAAGTGGTGTTACATTAGCTACCCTCCAGTCCATAGGAACTGATCCAGAGTCAATAGAATGTTGGAAAATGAACACCAATGCAGCCACTATTTCTAGGGCCATTTCCTTAAATTCTCTGGGATGCAGACTATCAGGCCCTGGGAATTCATCGGCCTTCAATCCCATCAATTTCCCAAACACAATTTCCTGACTAATAAGGATTTCCTTCAGTTCCTCCTTTTCGCTAGACCCTCGAAACTCTAGTATTTCCGGAAGGTTATTTGTATCTTCCTTAGTGAAGACAGATCCAAAGTGTTTGTTCAATTGGTCTGCCATTTCTTTGTTCCCCATTATAAATTCACCTGATTCTGACTGCAAAGGACCTACGTTGGTCTTCACTAATTTTTTTCTCTTCACATATCTATCGAAGCTTTTGCAGTCAGTTTTTATGTTCCCTGCAAGCTTCCTCTCATACTCTATTTTCCCCCTCCTAATTAAACCCTTTGTCCTCCTCTGCTGAATTCTAAATTTCTCCCAGTCCTCAGGTTTGCTGCTTTTTCAGGCCAATTTATATGCCTCTTCCTTGGATTTAACACCATCCCTAATTTCCTTTGTTAGCCACGGTTGAGCTATCTTCCCCGTTTTATTTTTACTCCAGGCAGGGATGTACAATTGTTGAAGTTCATCCATGTAATCTATAAATGCCTGCCATTGCCTATCCACTGTCAATCCTTTAAGTATCATTTTCTAGTCTATCCTAGCCAATTCACGTTTCATACCATTGAAGTTACCTTTCCTTAAGTTCAGGATCCTAGTCTCTGAATTAACACTGTCACTCTCCATCTTGATAAAGAATTCTACCATATTATGGTCACTCTTCCCTAGGGGGCCTCGCACAACAAGATTGCTAATTAGTCCTGCTCATTACACAACACCCAATCTAGGATGGCTAGCTCTCTAGTTGGGTCATCGACATATTGGTCTAGAAAACCATCCCTAATACACTCCAGGAAATCCTCCTCCACCGCATTGCTCCCAGCTTGGTTAGCCCAATCTATATGTAGATTAAAGTCACCCATGATAACTGCTGTACCTTTATTGCACGCATCCCTAATTTCCTGTTTGATGCCATCCCCAACCTCACTACAACTGTTTGGTGGTCTGTACACAACTCCCACTAGCGTTTTCTGCCCTTTGACATTCCGCAGCTCTACCCATACAGATTCCACATCATCCAAGCTAATGTCCTTTCTTACTATTACGTTAATTTCCTCTTTAACCAGAAATGCTACCTCACCTCCTTTTCTTTTCTGTCTATTCTTCCTGAATGCTGAATATACCTGGATGCTGAGTTCCCAGCCTTGGTCACCCTGGAGCCATGTCTCCGTAATACCAATTATATCATAATCGTTAATAGTTGCCTGCGCAGTTAATTTATCCATCTTATTACGAATACTCCTCGCATTGAGGCATAAAGCCTTCAGGCTTGTCTTTTTAGCACTCTTTGTCGCTTTAGAATTTTGCTGTAATGTGGCCCTTTTTGATTTTTGCCTTGCTAGTACCAAATGCTTACATGGATCATACAACACAAGCAATTTGTTTGAGCATAACAATTTTCTCGCTTTTACCAAGGCATTTTCTTGGCTTTTGTCCCAAACCCATTCATCCCCTTTTCATAGTAAGACATGCAGTTATTCTAACAGTGTGCTGAGACCCGGTAAGAAGTTACCAAAGTAGTTCAGAAGTCCCAGAAACGACCACAGCTCCATCACATTCTGTGGCCTCAGTGCATTTTCGATTGCCTCCATCTTTGCTTTTGTGGGCCTGATGCCATCTGCCGCAATCCTCCTTCCCAAGAACTCCACTTCAGGTGCCAGGAAAACGCACTTCGAGCATTTTAACCTGAGCTCCACATGATTGAGTCGACTAAGAACCTTCTCCAAGTTCTGCAGATGCTCGACTGTGTTCCGACCTGTGACCAAGATGTTGTCCTGGAAGACCACGGTGTGCGGGACCGACTTCAGTAAACTTTCCATGTTTCTCTGGAATATCGCCGCCACTGATCGGATTCCAAATGGGCATCTGTTATAAATAAAAAGACCTTTGTGCGTGTTGATGCAGGTGAAACCCTTCGATAATTCCTCCAGTTCCTGCGTCATGTAGGCTGAAGTCAGATCAAAGAGGTCATCGGCCTTTGGTAGTGGGTATTGGTTCTGCAGGGAGAAATGATTGATAGTTACTTTGTAAGCGCCACAGATTCTGACGGTGCCGCCTCCCTTGAGGACAGGAACAATCGGGCTGGCCCACTCGTTGAACTCGATCGGTGAAATGATGCCCTCTCGTTGCAGCTGATCTACCTCGATCTCAACCCTTTCTCTCATCATGTACGGTACTGCTCTCGCCTTGTGATGGATGGGTCACGCCCCCGGAATTAGGTGGATCTGCACTTTTTCTCCTTGGAATTTCCAGATGCCTGGTTCGAACAGCGAAGGGAACTTGTTTAAGACCTGGGCACACGAAGTGTCATCAGCAGGCGATAACGCTCGGACCTCATCCCAGTTCCAGCGTATCTTTCCCAGCCAGCTCCTGCCTAGCAGCGTGGGACCATCACCCGGTACAACCAAGAGTGATAGCTTGTACACCGCTCCATCGTAGGAGACCTTTATGGTAGCACTGCCGATTACGGGAATCAGTTCTTTTGTGTAAGTTCTTAGTTTCGTACGAATTGGAGGTAAGACTGGCCTTGAGGCCTTGTTGCACCACAATATTTCGAAAGTCGTTTTGCCCATGATGGACTAGCTCGCGCCCATGTCCAGTTCCATTGACACCGGGAGTCCATTTAGTTCAACATTCAGCATTATCGGGGGACAATTCATGGTGAATGTGTGCACCCCATGTACCTCTGCCTCCTCGGTCTGAGGCTCTGGTTCATCGTGATCCTCCGTGGATCTGTGCTCCTCTGCAACATGGTGGTTTGCAGGTTTAACAGTATAAGCAGATCTCCTGCACATACGTTGGAGGTGTCCCATTGTTCCACAGCCCTTGCAAACATACCCTTTGAATCGGCATGAATGGAAACGATGATCACCCCCACAGCGCCACAGCGCCACCAAGGTGTTAATGGCCTTGCATTCATCACCCTTGATGGTGGACACTGAGACATCTGCGGACGTGCAGCTGCAGGTATGTGTGACCTGCCCTGTATGTTGTGATTCAAAAACAACATCACTTTGTTCACAGTACTTGTAGCAGCACTTGTGTGCTGAGAGATTTGCTTAATATTGTCACTGTGGCAATGAACGCCTGGGCTATCGCTATGGCCTTACTCAAGGTTGGGGTCTCTACAGTCAAACATTTGCGAAGTATGGTTTCGTGGCCAATGCCAAGTACGAAAAAGTCTCTGAGCATATGCTCCAAATGTCCTTCAAATTCGCAATGTTCTGTAAGGCGTCTTAGCTCGGCAACATAACTCGCCACTTCCTGGCCTTCAGACCTTTTGTAGATGTAGAACCGGTACCTTGCCATCAGAACGCTTTCCTTCGGGTTCAAATGCTCTCGGATCAGTGTGCACAAAACATCGTACGATTTCTCCGTGGGTTTCGCTGAAATGAGCAGATTCTTCATGAGGCTATATGTTGGTGCCCCACAGACGGCTCAACAAAAGTTTCCCAATCATCTCCCTCCGATAATTTCTCCAGGATGCCCACTGTTGTCTGCATCTTTGGGTTCGCTATCTGTATCCTGTAGCCAGTTGTTATGTATGGAGAAAGAGTCAGACTGAACACTGTGAGCTCAAAGTAAAGTGTGTACTTAGTCTTTTATTGCAGGTCTCCAGAGTGCCTCTGCAGCCTGTGAGGCCTCCTTAAATTCCTGTGCTCCCATGGGATTATGGGATCCCTTGGGACTCCAGGGGATGAGCCCTCTGGTGGCTGTACAGAGTAAATACAAGTTTACATATATAAAAGATGACACCTCCCATCACTTTGCTGATGATTGAGAGTAGACTAACAGGACAGTAATTGACCGGATTGGATTTGTCCTGCTTTTTGTCGACAGGACATACCTGGACAGTTTTCCACATTGGCGGATAGATGCCAATGTTGTCGTTGTACTGGAACTGCTTGGCTAGAAGCACGTCTGGTTCTGGAGCACAAGTCTTCAGCACAACAGCCGGGATGTTTTCAGGGCCCATAGCCTTTGCTGTATCAAGTGTGCTGAGCCTTTTGTTGATAGCACGTGGAGTGAATTGAACATAAGAACATAAGAACATAAGAAATAGGAGCAGGAGTATGCCATTTGATCCCTCGAGCCTGCTCTGCCATTTAATAAGATCATAGCTGATCTGATCATGGACTCAGGTCCACTTCCCTGCCCGCTCCCCATTTATTCTCTTATCGGTCAAAAATATGTCAATCTCTGCCTTAAATTTATTCAATGATCCAGCCTCCACAACGCTCTGGGGCAATGAATTCCATAGATTTACTCCCTTGAGAGAAGAAATTCCTCCTCAACTCAGTTTTAAGTGGGCGACCCCTTATTCAGAGTCTATGCCCCCAAGTTTTAGTTTCCCCTATGAGTGGAAATATCTTTTCTGCATCCACCTTGTCAAGCCCCCTCATTATCTTATATATTTTGATAAGATAACCTCTCATTCTTCTGAACTTCAATGAGTGTAGGCCCAACCTACTCAATCTATCGTCATAAGTCAACCTCCTCATCTCTAGAATCAACCTACTAAACCTTCTTTGAACAGCCTCCAATGCAATTATATCCTTCCTTAAATACGGAGACCAAAACTGTACACAGTACTCTAGATTTGGCCTCACCAATACCCTGTATAGTTGTAGCAGGACTGTTCTGCTTTTATACTCTATCCCCCTTGCAATAAAGGCCAACATTCCATTTGCCTTCCTGATTACTTGCTGTACCTGCATATTAACTTTTTGTGTTTCATGCACAAGAACTTCCAGATCCCTCTGTACTGCAGTACTTTGCAATTTTTCTCCATTAAATTAAAATTTGCTTTTCTATTTTTTCTGCCAAAGTGGATAACCTCACATTTTCCCACATTATACTCCATCTGCCAAATTTTTGCCCACTCACTTAGCCTGTCTATATCCCTTTGTAGATTTCTCGTATCCTCCTCACAATTTGCTCTCCCACCCATCTTTGTATCATCAGCAAACTTGGCTACATTACACTCGGTCCCTTCATCCAAGTCATTCATATAGATTGTAAATAGTTGCAGTCCCAGCACCGATCCCTGCGGCACCCACTAGTTATTGTTTGCCAACCGGAAAATGACCCATTTATCCCAATTCTCTGCTTTCTGTTAGTTAGCCAATTCTCTATCCATGCTAATATATTACCTGTTATGTATGAAGAAAGAGTCTGACTGGATACTGTGAGCTCAAAGTAAAGTGTGACAGTCTTTTATTGCAGGTCTCCAGAGTGCCTCTGCAGCCTGTGAGGCCTCCTTAAGTATCTGTGCTCCCAAGGGATTATGGGATCCCTTGGGACTCCAGAGGATGAGCCCTCTGGTGGCTGCACAAGGTAAATACAAGTTTACATATATAACAACACTCCCCCCCCCCCCCCCGCCAAAGTCAACAGTGTAACTATTTACAAGGTGAGACGATCTGGGGCCCTTCTTTCCCTGGTTGATCGTCTCGGTGCAGATGCTGGTATTGGTGAACCGTCTGTTGGACCCTCACTGGGCTGCTGTACAGCTGGCCTTGCTGGGCTGCCTGGTGTCGTGAGTCCTGCTGGGCTGTGGGCTGCTGCGGAAGGTGGGTTCTGCTTCGTGGCCAACCGCGGTGTTAGTTGTCACTGGTGTGTATGTTGGGGAGTCAAAGAAGGTAGGATCCAAAGTGGGTTGCTCAGGATAGCCCGTGAATCTGAGTTTGATTTGGTCCAAGTGTTTCTGGTGAATTAGTCCATTTGAAAGTTTGACCCGAAACACCCTGCTCCCCTCGTTGGCCACAACAGTGCCAGGAAGCCACTTGGGACCATGTCAATAACTCAATAAAAATACAGGATCATTGATTTCAATTTCACGTAACACATTTGCGCTATCATGGTATGTACTTTGTTGAAGCCGCTTGCTCTCTACCTGTTCATGTAGATCAGGGTGAACTAAAAAAAGCCTTGTCTTAAGTGCCCTTTTCAAGAGCAGTTCAGCAGGTGGAATCCCAGTGAGTGAATGGGGTCTTGTGCGGTAACTGAGCAGGACACGGGATAGGCGAGTCTGCAGTGAGCCTTCAGTTACCCTCTTCAAGCCCTGCTTGATAGTTTGCACTGCTCTCTCTGCTTGACCATTGGATGCTGGTTTGAACGGGGCAGAGGTGACATGTTTGATCTCGTTGCAGGTCACGAATTCTTTGAACTCAGCACTAGTAAAACATGGCCCGTAGTCGCTCACAAGGACATCGGGTAGCCCGTGCATGGCAAACATGGCCCACAGGCTTTCAGTGGTGGCAGTGGACGTGCTTGCCGACATTATCTCACATTCAATCCATTTGGAGTACGCATCTACAACCACAAGGAACATTTTACCCAAAACTGGACCTGCATAGTCGACATGAACCCTAGACCATGGTTTGGGGGGTCAAGACCATAAACTTAGTGGCACCTCCCTGGGTGCATTACTTAACTGCAAGCATGTGTTACATCTGTGAACGCAGGACTCTAAGTCTGCATCGATACCGGGCCAACACACGTGGAATCTGGCTATCGTTTTCATCATTACAATGCCTGGGTGGGTGCTGTGGAGATCACTGATGAAGGTGTCTCTGCCCTTCTTGGGAACCACTACGCGATTTCCCCACAGAATGCCGTCTGCCTGTATAAACATTTCATCTTTGCGCCACTGGAACGGCTTTATCTCTTCCTGCATTTCCACTGGGACACTGGGCCAACTCTCGTGAAGCACACAGTTTTTAACTAGGGACAGTAAGGGGTCCTTGCTCATCCAGGTGCTAATCTGTCGGGCTGTGACGGGTGATTGCTCACTCTCCAATGCTTCCATAACCATGACTAAATCTGCGGGCTGTGCCATTTCCACCTCCGTGGTGGTCATTGGCAGCCTACTGAGAGCATTGGCACAATTTTCTGTGCCTGGCCTGTGGCGGATGGCGGAGTTGTATGCGGACAACGTAAGTGCCCATTTTTGGATGCGGGCCGATGCATTAGTATTTATCCCCTTACTTTCGGAAAGAAGAGATATCAGTGGCTTATGTTCAGTTTCTAATTCAAATTTTAGTCCAAACAGGTATTGATGCATTTTCTTTACCCCATAGACAAACCAAAACGCTTCTTTTTCAATCATGCTGTCGGCTCTCTCAGCCTTAGACAGACTCCTGGATGCATAAACAACCGGTTGCAATTTCCCCAAATCATTAGCTTGTTGTAATACACACCCAACGCCATACGACGATGCATCACATGCTAGTACCAAACGCTTACATGGATCATACAACACAAGCAATTTGTTTGAGCATAACAATTTTCTAGCTTTTACAAAGGCATTTTCTTGGCTTTATCCACATACCCATTCATCTCCTTTACACAGTAAGGCATAGAAACATAGAAAATAGATGCAGGAGTTGGCCATTCGGCCCTTCGAGCCTGCACCGCCATTCAATAAGATCATGGCTGATCATTCCCTCAGTACCCCTTTCCTGCTTTCATGCAGTGGTTCTAACAGTGTGCTGAGACCCAGTAAGAAGTTATTAAAACAGTTCAGAAATCCTAGAAATGACCGCAGCTCCATCACATTTTGTGGCCTTGGTGCGTTCTCGATTGCCTCCGTCTTCGAATCGGTGGGCCTAATGCCGTCCGCCGCGATTCTTCTCCCCAGGAACTCCACTTCAGGCGCCAGGAAAACGCACTTCGAGCGTTTTAACCTGAGCCCCATGTGGTTGAGTCGACTAAGAACCTCCTCCAGGTTCTGCAGATGCTCGCTTGTGTCCCGACCTGTGACCAAGATGTCATCCTGGAAGACCACCGTGCGCAGGACCGACTTCAGTAAGCTCTCCATGTTTCTCTGGAATATCGCTGCCGCTGATCAAATTCCAAACGGGCATCTGTTATAAATGAAGCTTCGTGAACGTCTTTCCTTCCGCCAGCGTAGCAAAAAGGTTGTTGGCCTTTGGTAGTGGGTATTGATCCTGCAGGGAGAAACGATTGATCGTCACTTTGTAATCACCACAGATGCTGACGGTGCTGTCTCCCTTGAGGACAGGAACGATCGGGCTGGCCCACTCGTTGAATTTGATTGGTAAAATTATGCTCTTTCGTTGCAGTCGGTCTAGCTCGATCTCTACCTTTTCTCTCATCATGTACGGTACTGCTCTCACCTTGTGAAGGATGGGTCGCGCCCCCGAAATTAGGTGGATCTGCACTTTTGCTCCTTGGAACTTCCCGATGCCTGGTTCGAACAGCGAAGGGAACTTGTTTAAGACCTGGGCACACGAAGTGTCGTCGGCGGACGAGAGCGCTCGGACGTCGTCCCAGTTCCAGCGTATCTTTCCCAGCCAGCTCCTGCCGAACAGCGTGGGACGATCGTCCAGTACCACCCAGTGTGGTAGCTTGTGCACCGCTCCATCGTCGGAGACTTTTACAGTAGCACTGCCAATTACGGGAATCAGTTCCTTTGTGTAAGTTCTCAGTTTTGTGCGAATGGGAGCCAAGACTAGGCTTGAGGCCTTGCTGCACCATAATTTTTCGAAAGTCTTTTTGCTCATAATGGACTGGCTCGCGCCGGTGTCCAACTCCATTGACACCAGGAGTCCATTTAGTTCAACCTTCAGTATTATCGGGGGACACTTAGTGGTAACTGTATGCACCTTATATACCTCTGCTTACTCAGTCTGAGGCTCTGGTTGGTCATGATCCGTCGTGAATCGGTCCTCCTCTGCAACATGGTGGTTTGCAGAATTAACAGGATTAGCGACTCGCCTGCACATACATTGGAGGTGTCTCAGTGTTCCACAGCCCTTGCAAACATCCCTTTGAAGCGGCATGAATGGAAATGATGATCACCCCCGTAGCGCCAACAAAGTGTTAATGGTCTTGCATTCATCACCCTTGATGGTGGACTCTGAGACATCTGTGGACGTGCAGCTGCAGGCATGTGGGGCCTGCCCTGTATGTTGTGATTTGAAAACAACATCACTTTGTTCACAGTACTTGTAGCAGCACTCATGTGCTGAGAGATTTGCTTAGTATTGTCACTGGTGGCAATGAACGCCTGGGCTGTCGCTATGACCTTACTCAAGGTTGGGGTCTCTACAGTCAAAAGTTTGCGTAGTATCATTTCATGGCCAATTCCAAGTACGAAATAGTCTCTGAACACGTTCTGCGAATGTCCTTCAAATTCGCAATGTCCTGCAAGGCGTCTTAGCTCAGCGACATAACTCGCTACTTCCTGGCCTTCAGACCTTTTGTAGCTGTAGAACCGGTACCTCGCCATCAGAACGTTTTAGTTCAGGTTCAGATGTTCCCGGATCAGTGTGTACAAATCATCGTACGATCTCTCTGTGGGTTTTGTTGGAGTGAGCAGATTCTCCATGAGGCCATACGTTGGTGCCCTGCAGATGGTGAGGAGGATCACCCTTCGTTTGGTAGCATCTGCTTCTCCTTCCAGCTCGTTGGCCACTAAGTATTGGTCGAGTCGCTCCACAAAAATTTCCCAATCATCTCCCTCCGAGAATTTCTGCAGGATACCCACTGTTCTCTGCATCATTGGGTTCATTATCTGTACCTCGTCGCCAGTTGTTATGCATGAAGAAAGAGTCTGACTGGATACTGTGAGCTCAAAGTAAAGTGTGACCTTAATCTTTTATTGCAGGTCTCCAGAGTGCCTCTCCCACCTGTGAGGCCTCCTTAAGTACCTGTGCTCCCAAGGGATTATGGGATCTCTTGGGACTTCAGGAGATGAGCCCTCTGGTGGCTGTACAAGGTAAATACAAGTTTACATATATAATATTACCCCCAGCCCCGTGAACTTTTATCTTGTGCAGTAACCTTTTATGTGGCACCTTATCGAATGCCTACTGGAAATCCAAATACATTACATCCATTGATTCCCCCTTATCCACCCTGCTCGTTACATCCTCAAAGAACTCCAGCAATTTGTCAAACATAATTTCCCTTTCATAACACCATGTTGATTCTACTTGATTGAATCATGCTTTTCCAAATGTCCTGCTACCAATTTCTTAATAATGGACTCCAGCATTTTCCCAACAACAGATGTTAGGCTAACTGGTCTATAGTTTCCTGCTTTTTGTCTGCCTCCTTTTTTAAATAGTGGCATTACCTTTGCAGTTTTCCAATCTGCTGGGACCTCCCCAGAATCCAGGGAAATTTTGGTCGATTACAACCAATGCATCCACTATCTCTGCAGCCACTTCTTTTAAGACCCTAGGATGTAAGACATCAGGTCCAAGGGACTTGTTCGCCTTTAGTCCCATTATTTTACAGAGTACTACTTCTTTAGTGATAACGATTGTATTAAGTTCCTCCCTCCATATAGCCACTTGATTATCCACTATTGGGATGGTTTTAGTGTCTTCTACCGTGAAGACCGATACAAAATATTTGTTCAAAGCCTCTGCCATTTCCCTGTTCCCCATTATTAATTCCCCAGTCTCCAAGGGACCAATATTTACTTTAGCCACTCTTTTCCTTTTTATGCACCTGTCGAAACTCTTACTATATGTTTTTATATTTCATGCTAGTTTGCTTTCATAATCTATTTTCCCTCTCTTTATTAATATTTCTAGTCGTTCTTTGCTAGCTTTTAAAAGTTTCCCAATCCTCTGGCCTCCCACTAGTCTTGGCCACATTATATGCCCTTGTTTTCAATTTGGTACCATCCCTTATTTCCTTAGTTAGCCATGGATGGTTATCGCTTCTCTTACAGTCTTTTCTTGAATTGGCTGAAGACTGGCTTCTATGATTTTGGGAACCTCGGGAGGAGGCCGATATGGATCATCCACTCGGCACTCCTGGCTGAAGATGGTTGTAAACGTTTCAGTCTTTTCTTCTGCCCTCATTGAGGATGAGGATCTTCATGAAGCCCCCTCCCCCCGTTAGTTGTTTAATGGTCCACCACCATTCACGACTGGATGGGGCAGGACTACAGAGCTTTAACCTGATCCATGGGGTGTGGGATTGCTTAACCTTGTCTATAGAATGTTTGAAGTGGAGATTAAAATAATTAACCTCAACACAGTCTGTTAGGAATCAAACACAAGTAGGTTTATTTTACTTGCAAGGGAGAAACGAGCCTGCAAGCCAGCCCCTGCTGAACTTTTCACACTCGCTCTCCCCGAACAAAGAACACACAAGATTTTTATACAGGTACTTAGCCTATAATGACCGGACATTCAATAAATGAGACATACATTGATTTGAATGGATTGAGTTGATTTTGTCACTCAAGGCGAAGTTGATTTCTATCCCGCCTATTCCTGTACCTTTCCCCTATTGTGTCTCAGGGTGTTTATCACTCATGTACCTGGCTCCGATTTGACCTTTGCTCGTACTGGGTACCATTTTCACTGATGTGTCGGTTTGAGACATACCATCCCCATGTTATCTCTTGTGTTAGGACAGGTGGCCTTGAGACATAGTACAGATGTACATTCTTGCTTCTCTGTGTTTAATTTGTAAGGGCTGCTTCTGATTTCTGCACGTACACACTTTCATCCTTTATTCCATGTCTGATATGTCCAGTGTGACCTATTGTCCTACTTCAATGTTGCTTCCGCTTTTTTGCCTGCATGTAGTCCTGTGTTGCAGCTTCCCAGATTGGCACTTTTAGGTACACCTGGTACTGCTCCTGGCATGCTCTTCAACACACTTCATTGAACCAGGGTTAGTCCCCTGGCTTGATGGTAATTATAGAGTGAGGGCTATGCCGGGCCATGAGGTTACAGATTGTGGTGGAATACAATTCTGCTGCTGCTAATGGCCCACAGCGTCTCATGGATGCCCAGTTTTGAGCTGCTAGATCTGTTCTGAATCTATCCCATTTAACACGACACAATTATTTTAAAGACTAGAGAAAGGTTAATCTCAACAGGAGGGAATTCCAGAGCTTGGGGCCCAGGCAGCTGAAGGCACGGCCACCGGTGGTGGAGCGATTAAAATCAGTGCTGCTCAACCACAATTGCAGGAGCATTCCTCGAGCTATCAAAATATATATTTGAGGCTGTTACCACATCTGACAAGGAACCCCATATGTTATTTTAAGCAACTTATGAAGAATTATGAATACATTAGCTACAAAAACCAAAATGTAAATTTATTGTCACCACTGCGAAGACATACTCAAAAAATGTAGCTACCAATCAAAATGCAAATATTTCTGAAATATAAACGGAAAATGATGGAAATACAGGCAATAGTGTTGTGCAAATCTGCTTTGTAATTTAAAAAAAATAAAATGGGTAAAGACTGCATTTCATTCTCATTGAAGCTTTTATTTCCTTCGAATTGCTCTCTTGAGTACGAGCAGCATTTATTTATGGTGTTTATTTAGAACAATGTTGCGCATTGCTACCTCCTGGTGGCTATTGGAAAATACTGCAGCAGTACACAGGCGAAAGAAATTAATTGGGGTGGGGTTGAAAAAAGGCATTGATAGGATCGCTTCTCTATGTTTGGACTATCTCTCCTTTTGTTTTTACAATTCCTCAGTTTCTTTGCACAAGTTCCTTGCACAGGGCACAGTGACATAAGTGAAACACACTTAAAACCTTCAGACATTTATGCTGCCCATACAATTAAACTGGAGCAAATGCTGCACCACTGTTAGATAGAAATCTACACACTTTTATAAATATTTTTAAAAGTTAGGATAATTCCCTTCTCCAAAAAAGCTACATTAAAAGTTACAAGTGAACTTAAGTTGCAACAGTGACAGAACTTAAGTCCTTTTTTAATATTCTGTGCATCACCTAAAGAGGCGGAATTTTAAAGTAAAGGGGCTTAGCTCCCCCCACCCCCAGACTACTGAAATGTTTGTGGAGTTGCAGCCATGCTTTTTGCTAATATTAACTTTTAAAACGTCTTTGAAATTGCAATCCACTTACAATCTTGAAACATTAGTCCCGTCAATAAAATTACATGGGAGAATTTTTTAAAAACCTACATACACTGCAAAATTCTTGTCATATAGCAAATTACATAATAATATTTATAAAAACTGTAAAGAGGAAAATTATTCAGCCTCCCCGGCGGGGAATTGAACCCCGGTCTCCCGCGTGACAGGCGGGGATACTCACCACTATACTACCGAGGATCAGCCATACAAATGCTTGGACAACTTAGCATACAACTTCACATAGTTCTATATTGCTGAGGTTGAATTCTGTTTGCAGTTATACTTCCATGCAAAGTATGCTCCTAAACGTCCACCATAAAGAACAATAACAACTTCTATTTATATTTAACGTAGTAAAACATATGTTGTGGATATGTGGTTGGAAGCTCATTCCAAGGTCAAATGTGACGCCTAAGTTGCAAACAGTCTGGTTCAGCCTCTGGATGCCAAGGAGAGGAAATACTTACTTGACCTCATTCTCACCAATCTATCTGTCACAGACACCTTTGTCCCCAATAGCAATTGTAGAAGTGGAATTGGATAAATACATGAAAAGGAAACATTTGCAAGGCTACGAGGAAAGAGCAGGGAGGGGCGAGTGGGACTAATTGGAACACACGGGTACGATGGGCCGAATGGCCTCCTTCTGTGTTGTATTATTCTATGAACTACATGCTGTACTATTCTGATATACAGTGCAAGGCCAGTATTTATTGCCCATCCCTAATTGCCCTTGAGAAGGTGGTGGTGAGCTGCCTTCTTGAACTGCTGCAGTCCGTGTGGTGATTGAGTTCCAGGGTTTTGACCCAGCGACAATGAAGGAATGGCGATATATTTCCAAGTCAGGATGGTGTGTAACTTGGAGGGGAACTTGGAGGATGGTGTTCCCATGTGCCTGCTGCCCTTGTCCTTCTAGGTGGTGGAGGTCACGGGTTTGGAAGGTGCTGTCGAAGAAGCCTTGGCGAGTTGCAGCAGTGCATCTTGTGGATGGTACACACTGCAACCACGGTGCGCCGGTGGTTGAAGGAGTGAATGCTTAAGGTGGTGGATAGGGTGCCAATCAAGTGGGCTGCTTTGTCCTGGATGGTATCGAGCTGCTTGAGTGTTGTTGGAGCTGCTCTCATCCAGGCAAGCCGTTTGAGGTGTCTCTTACCTATTACTTAAGACAAGATGGTTCAGAAACTTTGAGGAAAATGAAAAGTTATTAAAAGCTATATTTGAGCAGTTTAGATATACAGTATAAATTCAAATGCTAAAGAAACACACAACTGTTAATCTCAAAATCCATTAGCTCCTCTTAAACTTCCTGCATCAGCCAGCCGTGGCTCAGTTGTTAGCACACTCGCCTCTGAGTCAGAAGGTTTCAAATCCACTCCAGAGATGTGAGCACATAACCCAGGCTGACACTTCACTACCGGTAAATTGCTGCATTGTCAGAGATGCTGTCTTTCGAATGAGACGTTAAACCGAGACCCCATCTGCTCTCTCAGGTGAATGTAAAAGTTCCCATGGCATTATTTTGAAGAAGATCATGGGAGATTTTCTTACTGTCCTGTAAATATTCATCTCTCATTTAATATTTTAAAAAATTACTGTTTCTGGGAGCATGTTGTGTGAAATTCTGTCCTCTTGAGCATCCCTGATTATTAGCACTCCTCCATTGGTGGCCGTGTCTCCTGCTGCCTGGGTCCCAAGCTCTGGAACCCCCTCCCTGAACCTCTCTACCTCTCTCCTCCTTTAAGACGCTCCTAAAACCGACCTCTTTGACCAAGCCTGCACTAATTTCTCCCAATGTGGCTCGGTGTCAAATTTTTGCCTTATAATACTCCTGCGAAGCGCCTTGCGATGTTTTACTACGTTAAAGGCGCTATATAAATTCAAGTTGTTGTTGTTAAAATGAACCACAATACATCATGTTAATACAACAATAACTTGTATTTATACAGCATCTTTAACGTAGTAAAACGTCCCAAGGTGCTTCACAGGAGCGATTATCAAACAACACCGAACCACATAAGGAGAATATGTAAAAAAAAATCAAAATGCTTCTAGATATGCAGCGCCAACTTTTTTCAACAGTTACATTTTCCCTTTGGGATGTTATGTGTGTAGTGCATCACTTTCCCCTCTGGCGATGTGCAGCAGTTTGCACAGAGACTCTACGAAACAATGCATCGAGTGGCGCTGGTTGCTGGGTTTGATTGACAGCTCAGACATCCAGGCCTCCCCCCCACACCGGAAGCGGTCCCACATCGAAAGGCTTCCCCACCCCCACCACCGCGGTGTTCACCTTTAGGTTCCGCCATGTAGACGGACGATTCCGGGACCTGCGAAGGTAAAGAAAATAAAATATAAACTAAAATAAAGTAGATTTCCAAATGTTTCTCCTTCTGCAGGATGAGGATCAGATATGACTTCTCTTGCAGGTTTGGAAAAAAGTTTTTGTGGGGTTATTTCACATTTGAAGTGGTTAATTCCAATGAAAAGGCATGGAAATTAAATAGCCATAACCTAATGAATTTCTATAGCGCCTTTCAGCCACTGTCAGCTTGTGGCTCAGTGGGCAGCACACTCGCCTCTGAGTCAGAAGGTTGTGGGTTTAAGTCCCAGTCCAGACAATTGAGCATATAAATCTAGGCTGATCGGCCCAGTGGAGTACTGAGGGAGTGCGGCACTGTCGGAGGGGCAGTACTGAGGGAGTGCGGCACTGTCGGAGGGGCAGTACTGAGGGTGTGCGGCACTGTCGGAGGGGCAGTACTGAGGGAGTGCTGCACTGTCGGAGGGGCAGTACTGAGGGAGTGCGGCACTATCGGAGGGGCAGTACTGAGGGAGCATTGCACTGTCGGAGGGGCAGTACTGAGGGAGTGCGGCACTGTCGGAGGGGCAGTAATGAGGGAGTGCTGCACTGTCGGAGGGGCAGTACTGAGGGAGTGCTGCACTGTCGGAGGGGCAGTACTGAGGGAGTGCGGCACTGTCGGAGGGGCAGTACTGAGGGAGCATTGCACTGTCGGAGGGGCAGTACTGAGGGAGTGCGGCACTGTCGGAGGGGCAGTACTGAGGGAGTGCGGCACTGTCGGAGGGGCAGTACTGAGGGTGTGCGGCACTGTCGGAGGGGCAGTACTGAGGGAGTGCTGCACTATCGGAGGGGCAGTACTGAGGGAGTGCGGCACTATCGGAGGGGCAGTACTGAGGGAGCATTGCACTGTCGGAGGGGCAGTACTGAGGGAGTGCGGCACTGTCGGAGGGGCAGTACTGAGGGAGTGCGGCACTGTCGGAGGGGCAGTAATGAGGGAGTGCTGCACTGTCGGAGGGGCAGTAATGAGGGAGTGCTGCACTGTCGGAGGGGCAGTACTGAGGGAGTGCGGCACTGTCGGAGGGGCAGTACTGAGGGAGCATTGCACTGTCGGAGGGGCAGTACTGAGGGAGTGCGGCACTGTCGGAGGGGCAGTACTGAGGGTGTGCGGCACTGTCGGAGGGGCAGTACTGAGGGAGTGCTGCACTGTCGGAGGGGCAGTACTGAGGGAGTGCGGCACTATCGGAGGGGCAGTACTGAGGGAGCATTGCACTGTCGGAGGGGCAGTACTGAGGGAGTGCGGCACTGTCGGAGGGGCAGTACTGAGGGAGTGCTGCACTGTCGGAGGGGCAGTACTGAGGGAGTGCGGCACTGTCGGAGGGGCAGTAATGAGGGAGTGCTGCACTGTCGGAGGGGCAGTACTGAGGGAGTGCGGCACTGTCGGAGGGGCAGTACTGAGGGAGCATTGCACTGTCGGAGGGGCAGTACTGAGGGAGTGCGGCACTGTTGGAGGGGTTGTCTTTTGGATGGGATGTTAAAACAAGGTCCCTTCTGCTCTCTCAAGTGGATGTAAATGATCCCCTGGCACTATTTCAAAGAAGAGCAGGGGAGTTATCCTTGTCCTGGCCAATATTTATCCACAACCAACATCACTGAAACAGATGAACTGGTCATTATGACATTGCTGTTTGTGGGAGCTTGCTGTGTGCAAATTGGCTGCTGCATTTCCCACATTATAACAGTGACTACACTTCAAAAAGTATTTCATTGGCTGTAAAGCGCTTTGAGACATCCAGTGGTTGTGAAAGGTGCTACAGAAATGCAAGTCATTTTTTCACATCCTCAGGAATTCCCTCCAGTGCTCCCCACTGAGAAAAGGCAGAGGAATAATAAACTGCCAATGTCATTCCCTTTCTGCATTCTGAGGTTGATAGATTTTTGTTGGGTGTTAGAATGTTTCAACATGATTTAAAATGATGACCGCCTTTCTTTTAGCATTTTTAGTGGTTGAGGAAATGTGAGAGAAAGGAAAAGGGAATGTAATCTGTTATATATGTGGACTTGTATTTACTCTGTACAGCCACCAGAGGGCTCATTCCCTGGAGTCCCAAGGGATCCCATAAATCCCTTGGGAGCACAGGTATTTAAGGAGGCCTCACAGGTTGGAGAGGCACTCTGGAGACCTGCAATAAAAGACTACGGTCACACTTTACTTTGAGCTCACAGTGTTCAGTCTGACTCTCCATACACTATAACTGGCGACGAGATACAGATAGCGAACCCAAAGATGCAGAGAACAGTGGGCATCCTGGAGAAATTTTCAGAGGGAAATGATTGGGAAACCTTTGTGGAGCGAATCGACCAATACTTCGTGGCCAATGAGCTAGATGGGGAAGAGAGCGCTGCCAAACGTAGAGCGATCCTCCTCACCTCCTGTGAGGCACCAACGTATGGCCCCATGAAGAATCAGCTCACTCCAGCGAAACCCACGGAGAAATCATACAGCGATTTGTGCACACTGGTCTGAGAGCATTTGAACCCGAAGGAAAGCGTTCTGATGGCGAGGTACCAGTTCTACACCTACAAAAGGTCTGAAGGCCAGGAAGTGGCGAGTTATGTCGCCGAGCTGAGACGCCTTGCAGGACATTGCGAATTTGAAGGACATTTGGAGCACATGCTCAGAGACTTTTTCGTACTTGGCATTGGCCACGAAACCATACTTCATAAACTTTTGACTGTAGAGACCCCAACCTTGAGTAAGGCCATAGCGATAGCCCAGGAGTTCATTGCCACCAGTGACAATACGAAGCAAATCTCTCAGCACACAAGTGCTGCTACAAGTACTGTGAACAAAGTGATGTTTTCGAATCGTAACGTACAGGGCAGGTCACACATACCTGCAACTACACGTCCGCAGATGTCTGAGTCCACCATCAAGGGTGATGAATGCAAGGCCATTAACACCTTGTTGGCGCTGCGGGGGTGATCATCATTTCCATTCGTGCCGATTCAAAGGATACGTTTGCAAGGGCTGTGGAACAATGGGACATCTCCAACGAGTGTCCAGGCGAGCTGCTAAGCCTGTTAAATCTGCAAACCACCACGTTGCAGAGGAGGACAGATCCACAGAGGATCACTATGAACCAGAGCCTCAGATAGAGGAGGCAGAGGTACATGGGGTGCACACATTCACCATGAATTGTCCCCAGATAATGCTGAATGTTGAACTAAATGGATTCCCGGTGTCAATGGAGCTGGACACAGGCGCAAGCCAGTCCATCATGGGCAAAAAGACTTTCGAAAGATTGTGGTGCAACAAGGCCTCCAGGCCAGTCTTAACTCCAGTTCGCATGAGATTAAGAACTTACACTAAAGAACTGATTCCCGTAATCGGCAGTACTACCGTAAAGGTCTCCTACGATGGTGTGGTGCACAAGCTACCACTCTGGGTAGTACCAGGCGATGGTCCCACGCTGCTCGGCAGGAGCTGGCTGGGAAAGATACGCTGGAACTGGGATGACGTCCGCGCGCTAACGCCCGCTGACGACATTTCGTGTGCCCAGGTCTTAAACAAGTTTCCTTCGCTGTTCGAACCAGGCATCGAAAAATTTCAAGGAACCAAAGTGCAGCTCCACCTAATTCCGGGGGCGCGACCCATCCATCACAAGGTGAGAGCAGTACCGTACATGATGAGAGAAAGGGTAGAGATCGAGCTAGACTGGCTGCAACGAGAAGGCATCATTTCACCGATCGAGTTCAGCGAATGGGCCAGTCCTATTGTTCCAGTCCTCAAGGGAGACGGCACGATCAGAATCTGTGACGATTGCAAAGTAACTATCAATCGTTTCTCCCTGCAGGACCAATACCCACTACCAAAAGCCGATGACCTCTTTGCAACGCTGGCGGGAGGAATACGTTCTCGAAGTTGGATCTGACTTCAGCCGACATGACTGGAGGATGCCCTCACCTGCATCAACATGCACAAAGGTCTTTTTGTTTATAACAGATGCCCGTTTGGAATCCGATTAGCGGCGGCGATATTCCAGAGAAACATGGAAAGTTTACTGAAGTCTGTCCCGCACGCCGTGGACTTCCAGGATGACATCTTGGTCACAGGTCGGAACATAGTCAAGCATCTGCAGAACCTGAAGGAGGTTTTTAGTCGACTCAACCACATGGGGCTCAGGTTAAAACGCTCGAAGTGTGTTTTCCTGGCGCCTGAAGTGGAGTTCTTGGGAAGAAGGATTGCGTCGGACGGCATCAGGCCCACCAACGTGAAGACGGAGGCAATCGAGAACACACCGAGGCCACAGAACGTGACGGAGCTGTGGTCGTTTCTGGGACTCTTGAACTACTTTGGTAACTTCTTACCGGTCTCGGCACACTGTTAGAATCACTACATGTCTTACTACGAAAAGGGACGAATGGGTTTGGGGCAAAAGCCAAGAAAATGCCTATGTAAAAGTGAGAAACTTGTTATGCTCAAACAAATTGCTTGTGTTGTATGATCCATGTAAGCGTTTGGTACTAACATGTGATGCATCGTCATATGGCGTCGGGTGTGTATTGCAAAAAGCTAATGAATCTGGGTAATTACAACCGGTTGCTTATGCATCCAGAAGTATGTCTAAGGCTGAGAGAGCCTACAGCATGATTGAAAAAGAAGCGTTAGCGTGTGTTTATGGGGTAAAGAAAATGCATCAATACCTGTTTGAGCTAAAATTCGAATTGGAAACTGACCATACGCCACTGATATCCCTGTTTTCCGAGAGTAAAGGGATAAATACCAACACATCGGCCCGCATCCAGAGATGGGCGCTCACGTTGTCCGCATATAACTACGCCATCCGCCACAGGCCAGGCACAGAAAACTGCGCCGATGCTCTCAGTAGGCTGCCATTTCCCACCACGGGGGTGGAAATGGCACAACCTGCAGATTTAGCCATGATTATGGAAGCATTTGAGAGTGAGCAATCACCCGTCACTGCCCGGCAGATCAAAATGTGGACAAGCCAGGACCCCTTATTGTCCCTAGTCAAAAGCTGTGTGCTTCACGGGAGCTGGTCCAGTGTCCCAGTGGAAATGCAGGAAGAGATAAAGCCGTTCCAGCAGCGCAAAGATGAAATGTCTATACAGGCAGACTGCCTTCTGTGGAGCAATCGAGATGTGGTCCCCAAGAAGGGCAGAGACACCTTCATCAATGACCTCCACAGTACCCACCCAGGCATCGTAATAATGAAAGCGATAGCCAGATCCCATGTGTGGTGGCCCGGTATCGATGCGGACTTAGAGTCCTGCGTTCACAGATGTAATACATGCTCGCAGTTAAGCAATGTACTCAGGGAGTCGCTGCTAAGTTTATGGTCTTGGCCCTCCAAACCATGGTCTAGGATCCATGTCGACTATGCAGGCCCGTTCTTGGGTAAAATGTTCCATGTGGTTGTAGATGCGTACTCCAAGTGGATTGAATGTGAGATAATGTCGGCGAGCACATCCGCTGCCACCACTGAAAGCCTGCGGGTCATGTTTGCCACACACGCCTTACCCGATGTCCTGGTGAGCGACAATGGGCCATGTTGTACCAGTGCTGAGTTCAAAGGATTCATGACCCGTAACAGGATCAAACTTGCCCTGTTTAAACCAGCGTCCAATGGTCAGGCAGAGAGAACAGTGCAAACCATCAAGCAAGGCTTGAAGAGGGTAACTGAAGGCTCACTGCAGACTCGCCTATTATGAGTCCTGCTTAGCTACTGTACAAGACCACACTCACTCACTGGGAGCCCACCTGCTGAACTGCTCATGAAAAGAGCACTTAAGACAAGGCTCTTGTTAGTTCACCCTGATCTACATAAACAGGTAGAGAGCAGGCGGCTTCAACAAAGTACATATCATGATAGTGCAAATGTAGCACGTGAGATTGAAGTCAATGATCCTGTATTTGTATTCAATTATGGACAAGGTCCCAAGTGGCTTCCCGGCACTGTCGTGGCCAAAGAGGGGAGCAGGGTGTTTCGGGTCAAACTTTCAAATGGACTCATTCACCGGAAACACTTGGACCAAATCAAACTCAGATTTACGGACTACCCTGAGCAACCTACCTTGGACCCTACTTTTTTTGATCCCCCAACACACACACCAGTGGCAACCGACACCACAGTTGACCACGAAGCAGAACCCATCATCCACAGCCGCCCAGCAGGGCCCAACACACCAGGCAGCCCAGCAAGGCCAGCTGCACAGCAGCCCAGCAAGGGCCCAACAAATGATTCAACAACACCAGCTTTCACACCGAGACGATCAACCAGGGCAAGAAGGGCCCCAGATCGACTCGCATTGTAAATAGTTACATTATTGACAAGGCCTTTAAATACCTTGGGAGCACAGGTATTTAAGAAGGCTTCACAGGTTGGAGAGGCACTCTGGAGACCTGCAATGAAAGACTGAGGTCACACTTTATTTTGAGCTCACAGTATTCAGTCTGACTCTTTCTCCATACACTATATAATCTAATCTCTTACACGTGAAGAACTGGTGTAGGGAACGGAGAGAAACATTTGGCCTAACCACTTACTGTACTTTACACAAAGCTTGAAGCACAACAACAACTTGTATTTATATAGCACTTTTAACGTAGTGAAACGTCCCAAGGCGCTTCACAGGAATATTATGAGACAAAAAATTTAACCAAGCCATGGAGAAATTAGGGCAGATGACCAAAAGCTTGGTGAAAGAGGTAGATTTTAAGAAGTGTCTTGAAGAGGTAGCGAGGTTTAGGCAGGGAATTCCAGAGCTTGGGGCCTAATCAGCAGAAGGCACGGCCACCAATGGTTGAGCGATTATAATCGGGGATGCAGATCGGGGAGGGCAGAATTGGAGGAGCGCAGACATCGTGGGGGGGCGTTGTGGGGCTGGAGGAGATTACAGAAATAGGGAGGGGCAAGGCCATGGAGGGACTTGCAAATAAAGATGAGAATTTTGAAATCGAGGCGTTGCTTAACCAGGAGACAGTGTAGGTCAGCGAGCACAGGGGTGATTGGTGAACGGGACTTGATTATAAGCAGCAGCCTCAGCTAAACTCGTAAGCTACGTATTACATAAGCACAGGCCAAGATTGTATTATAGTATCGAATAAAACCAGGTCCCCTTTAACTTCAGGGCTGATTGACTGGGTGGGGCAGTCCAAGGTGCGAGGTCATGTGATGAAACCTCCAGGAATGCGTCCAATCAGAGTCAGCGACCCAGCACTTCCGTGAGAATACTAAAGGAATATACAGTTAATTTAAAAAGTTTCAAATGACCATACTTTAGTGAATTTCTATACGGAATGATTATTTATTTGTACAAATGTGCATTGTATTCATATACTTTAGGAAGAATGTGAAGGCCGTGGAGGGAATGCATAAAAGATGAGTATAGTTCCAGGGATGAGGGACTTCAGTTACGTGGATAGACTGGAGAAGCTGGAGTTGTTCTCCACAGAGCAGAGAAGGTTGAGAGGAGATTTGATCGAGGTGTTCAAAATCATGAGGGGTCTAGGCAGAGTAGATGTACCCATTGGCGGAAGGGTCGAGAACCAGAGGACGAGGATTTTAGGTGATTGGCAGAAGGTCCAGAGGTGACGGGAGGAAAAATCTTTTTACGCAGCGATTTGTTAGGATCTGGAATGCACTGCCTGAAAGGGTGATGGAGGCAGACTCAATCGTGGCTTTCAAAAGGGAATTGGATAAGTAGCTGAAGGAAAACAAATTGCAGGGCTACGGGGAAAGGGTGGGGGAGTGGGACTAGCTGAGGTGCTCTTGCAGAGAGCCGGCACGGGCTCGACAAGCCGAATGGCCCTTTTCTGCGCTATAACCATTCTATGATTTATTATTAAGCCAAAAGGCAAATCTTCCACTTGTGTACTCCTGGAGTAGAGTTTGGGTGACCAACTCTCCAGGATTGCCCTGAAGTGTCCAGTAATTGAAGATTCATCTCCAGGATGCTGCTGCGAGCAAAGCCCAGGAGAAAAATCTTTAAGAAAAAATTTTCATTTTCTTCGAACATTTTCATTGATTAGTTATAGAAGTTTCAGAGATTTTGGGGAGGACGGAAGGTTGTTGGACCAAAGGTCAGGTTCATCCAATCAGGCAATGAAGAGGCTATTGGCTTTCCAATTGGCCGTGGGGAAGGCGGTGTGCCGTGATGATTGACCAATGGCAGCAGCGTGAGGGGTGGGGCGATTGGCATCATGTGACCAAACATCCAGGGATACATCCACCCAGAGTGGGCCAGCCCTACATCCGTCAGGAGCACACATCTGTTAAACCATGGATGTAGCCCACGATTTTTTGTCCTGTCAAGATGATATTCCTGAAGTTTCCCAAAGATGTTTATCCCGATCTTGTGCTCCCGTTTCCAGGTTATGGATAGCAGAATGCCAGAGCCACGAGTGTGGCGTGAGGTTTAGCACAATGCTGCAGTCTGAATGGAGTTTGGACAACACTCTACCAGTACCACAGCTCCCTCACTGCTGGGCAAAGGCTATCGTTGGTGCACTGGCTTTATTGTGTTTTGCCAACAGCTACGATGGAGACTTTGTCTTTGATGATTCGGAAGCCATTATCAATAATAAGGTATGTGACTTTGCATTTAAATGTCCAAGCGTTTAATACAAATTAACTATTGTTGGGTTCTTCGACGAGAGTGAAAGTAGTTAAGGTAAAGTGTTGTTGGTCTTAACATAGAGATTTTGTGCTAAACCTGTATCGAAACTTGGTTAGACCACACTTGGAGTACTGCACGCAGTTCTGGTTGCCATATAAAAAGAATATGCACTAGAGCAGGTGCAAAAAAAAATATTTACAAGGATGATACCAGAACTGCGAGGTTATACCTATCAGTAAATAATGAACAGGCTGGGTCTCTTCTTTTGAACAAAAAAAGCTAAGGGGTGACCTAATAGAGGTCTTTAAAATTATGAAAGGTCTTGATAGAGTGGATATAGAGAGAGTGTTTCCACTTGTGGGGAGGAGCAAAACTAGAGGCCATCAATATAAAATAGTCACCAAGAAATCCAATAGGGAATTCGGAAGGAAGTTCTTTATCCAGAGAGTGATGAGAACGTGGAACTCGCTACCACAGGGAGTGGGTGAAGCGAATAGTATAGATGCATTGAAGGGGAGGCAAGACAAGCATATGAGGGAGAAAGGAATAGAGGGTTATGCTGATAAATTTAGATGAGGAAAGACAGGAAGAGGTTTGAGTGGAGCATAAGCATGGACTAGTTGGACCGAATGACATGTTCTGTGCCGTATATCCTATGTAAGCTAGCTGGTTTGTGATTACTATGTAGATTTGACTTATTTTCTTTAAATGATGGTTTAATAGATTCTTGTCATGATCTGGAATGCACTTGGAATGCACTGCCTGAATGGGTGCTGGAAGCAGATTCAATAGTAAATTTGAAAAGGGAACACTTGAAAAGGGAAAATTTGCAGGATCTATTGAGAAAGAGCAGGAGGAGAGACTGTGACTAATTGGATCGCTCTTTCAAAGAGCCAGCACAGGCACGATGGGCCGAATGGCCACACTCTGTGCTGTACAATTCTGAGGAGATTAGCTGCTGGCAGGAGATTTGTAAAGGAGCCACATTGCACTCCCACCAAGTCCTGCGGTTATTGTACAAAAGGTATTGTGGAGAAGTATGTTTTTTTTTGTCGAGTAGCGGTATAGGGGTCATACAAAGCAGGAAATACCTTATGTAATCCTATGTAATTGCATAGAAGTAACTGTGTGATTGAGGAAGACGCTTTTGCAGTCACTTGGTGCATTTCACATGTAGGACCTGGGTTCAGTGCCATCCCGGACCAATAGGATAAACATCCTTTTCTTTCTGATGGCTGTAAGAGCTATACGTGGCAGTGTGGTGGTTATGTTATTGGATAGTAATCCAGAGCTTGCCGTGAAATTGTTGGATTGCCGTAAAAACCCAACTGGCTCACTAATGTCTTTGAGGGTGAGCCATTAGAAGCACGTTGGGCCAAATGGCCTGCCTCTGTGCTGTACGATGCAAACATGTGGCAGGGGATTTTTATTTGCAAGTAAAATTGTAGGTCCTCGTTTCCATTTCTTTTTTTATTTAAAGCTACCCCTTTAATATTGTTTCAGCCTTGATGAGCTCTTCAGTAAGTATTGATTTATCTCTGAGCTGGCACAGGTACAGTGGGCTGAATGGCCTCCTGTACTGTATGATTCTAAGAAAAACGCTAACAGGGAATGGTATGGCAAATGATATGAGCAGAAGTTCTCCATGTTATCTAAAAGTAAACCAATCTATTCAGAAGTATGTTTTGAAAATTAAGTTGGTAACCAGTATTTGAATATTATTTTAGTAGTCCTATTACGTGATCTTTTCAATTATCAAAAGTATCTGTGCAAATATTTGCTGCTGAATTATTTAAGTTGGCTTATCTCGCAATCAATATTGGTAATAGCTGGGAAATAATTCTAAAGATTTTGTCTGGAGTCACTCAAAGCAAATATTAAAATATTGTACAGTCCTGCATGTGAAAAACTTGTATAAAAGTAAAATTAATTATGCTAGCAGGGCTCTGTGAAAGAAATCAATAACAACTTGCATTTATATAACACCTTTTTAACGAGGTAAAACCTCCCAAGGCAGTTCACAGGAGCGTTATCAAACAAAGTCTGATACCAAGCCACAAAAGGAGATATTAGGTCAGGTGACCAAAAGTTTGATTGAAGAGGCAGGTTTTAAGGAGCGTCTCAAAAGAGGAGAGAGAAGCGGAGAGGTTTAGGGAAGGAATTTCAGAGCCTAGGGTCCAGGCAGCTGAAGGTACGGCCGCCAATGGTGGAGCGATGGAAATCGGGGATGTGCGAGAGGCCAGAATTGGAGGAGCGCAGAGATCTCGGAGGGTTGTGGGACTAGAGGAGGTTAGGTCCTGAAGTCCCACAACCCTGTAAAGCATCTATTTAAGAAAAGGAAAATCTCATCATTTAACTTTTGGCATTTCCTTCATGTGTCAGGACCTTAGACCGGAGACTTCACTTCGCAACATTTGGGAGCATGACTTCTGGGGGACAACTCTTATTAGCAACACCAGTCATAAATCCTACCGGCCATTCACTGTACTTACATTCAGGTAAGATGGTGTGGTATTGTGAAAGGGTTTGGTTCACTTTTATACTGTAATGTTTGCCTGTTATACACATGTGTAAGTGAGTATATATCGCCTGCTATCAGGCAAGCACGATTTTATTTTAAGGTGATATTGCTTTGTCTTTCTGTACGTACATCTTGCATGAATTCTTGGGCCTGAAATCACATACATACGCGTACGAGGTGCACACGTGCCCATAGGGGCCTCGATAGTTCCGGGTTTAGGTAGGCGAAGCACATGTGCCTAAACCTGGAACTTGCGATCTGTCACGAATCTTCTATTTGCCCAACTCCTGCCAAGCGAATGCCCTTGAAGTTCTTATACCTGTTAAAAGCAGGGATTTGGCCTGCTATTATCAGCGTAATGGTTTTTTTTTTAAATAGAAAAATAAAATGTTATCACTCATTTATTTATAAAAACCCTGTCCATTAAGGTAAGTTTATTTTTAGCCCTGTTAAAACATATTAAAAAATAAATTCATAAAAATACATTTTTGTATAAATATAAAATTGCATTTTAATTCATTTTAAATATATAATGTGTTTTTTAAAATTTATTTAATGTGTTTGTGTGTTTTTTGGGTATTTCCATTCACACTTATGGTGATTCCGTCTATCCGGAACTCACCATAAGTATAAATGGGGATAGCCCCAGTGATTGGTCGGGCCGGCCCACGTGATCCCGGGGAAGCGTGCGAAGCCCTTGCGCTCCTGGGCTACGTGAGCCTCTCTGCAGGACTTCGTGTAGAGGCTCCGGAGCGCAAGTCGCCGAACCTCCGGGATTGCCAGGTACTTTTGTCGAAATCTTTGCGGTCATTTTTAGTGTTGGGTTAACGGAGTATGGCTAAAAGTACAGCCAACCTCAAAACATTCGCAGGCAACTGATGACCTTTTTTTAAGTGCAGTCACTGTTGTGTAGGTAGATGCAACAGGTAATCTGCATAGGGCAAGCTTCCACAAACATCAATTTAAAAAAATGACCATTTAAAGAGTAGTTGTAAGTTGCTGCTTGCCAACAAATCTTTAGGCTTATTTGATTTTATTTTTTTTTTAATTCTGACTGTAATGTATAGTTGTTGCACGGTTGGGTTTGTTAGCACAGCAAACAAAACTAAATTAAGCAAAACTTTTATTTGCAATGTCAACAGGCAGAAAGATATCCTCCGGACCATACTGTGTGCATAACCTCAGTGTAGTTATAGTGCAGAGAGTGGAATAAACAAGGTCATTCTCGTGGTAGAAGGCTCTCATTCTAATAGTGCTGGTAAAGGCAAAGGGCTGGATTTTTGCCGACTTTGCGACCAGGTTTTTGCCGAGTTGACTCTCCGTGGCGGGATTTTCGGGTACCTTTCTGTGGTGGCGCTTTCAAGTACCGCCAGGGGGGTGCGCCGACATGAAACGCCACGGATTGCGTTACCATCATACTTTAGGCATTCTCCGGACCCGTACTCTGTGCCCAGAATACCGATGGGGTCAAACCTGTCGGTGCAGCTCTGCCAGCAGTGGTAAGTATGAAGACTTGCAAAAAAGGTAAGTTAAAAGTTTCTATTTTTTAATTCTTTTTCAGCGATTTAGTAGGTAAGGATTTTCTGAATGTTTTTTGCAATTTTTTTTGTTTGTTTTTTCCCCCCCTCCCAAGGCCTCTCTCTCAGCGCTACCGGCCCTGGAATAAAGTTTCCAAAACTCACGGTTTGCGCCGTGAATCCTCATCCAACTTTACTGAGACGTGAAGGCTGAAAAATTGGCCTAAAAACGGTAACGCAGCGAAAACAGTAATTTTGGCGAAAAACTACCATTTTTGCCAAAATCCAAAAATCCCGTCCATAGTTTCTTGTACTGTGCAGAAGACCATTTTTGTGGTAGTGTTGGGTATAATTATATAATATTGTCATATATCCCCATTATCCTTATGTGAAGGTATTATCTCTGTTGCCCTTATGTGGGAGTATTGTAAGATATTGCCATACATCCTTTATCTCTAAGTACATGGTCTACAGGGCTATAGTAATACCCTCCCTCCTGTATGGATCAGAGATGTGGACCATGTACAGTAGACACCTCAAGTCGCTGGAGAAATACCACCAACGATGTCTCCGCAAGATCCTGCAAATCCCCTGGGAGGACAGATACCAACGTTAGCGTCTTCATCCAGGCCAACAGGCCCAGCATTGAAGCACTGACCACACTTGATCAGCTCCGCTGGGCAGGCCACATAGTTCGCATGCCAGACACGAGACTCCCAAAGCAAACTCTCTACTCGGAACTCGTCCACGGCGAAGGTGGGCAGAGGAAACGTTACAAAGACACCCTCAAAGCCTGCGACATCCCCACTGACACCTGGGAGTCCCTGGCCAAAGACCGCCCTAAGTGAAGGAAGTGCATCCGGGAGGGCGCTGAGCTCCTTGAGTCTCGTCGCAGAGAGCATGCAGAAACCAAGCATGCGGCAAACCAGGCTCCCCGCCTACCCTTCCCGTCAACTACTGTCCCACCTGTGACAGAGACTGTGGTTCTCGTATTGGACTGTACAGCCACCTAAGAACATGCTAAGAGTGGAAGTAAGTCTCCCTCGATTCCGAGGGACTGACTATGATTATCTCTAATACAAGTTCGAGGACTAGAGAATCATAAACATCTGACTAATACTCTTTATTAAATCAAGTCAATGAGATAATCCAGCATAACCCCTTGCATGTATATAAGATACCAATTAGACCCACGCACCCAGGACTCCTCAGGAGGTCGCAAGTGTGTCGTCTTGACTGCTTAGGCTGGCGTCAGCGAAACTAGATCAAAAGTCCTTGGGATCATCATCATCATCATCATCATCATAGGCAGTCCCTCGAAATGAGGATGACTTGCTTGCACGCCAAAAAAGGATGAGCTCACAGGTGTTTCAATGAAGGACCTAATATCCCAGGTCCTGAACTACATGGTGCAGGGTGGAAGATGCCTGTGTGTGGATTTTTTTAACGTGTGGTGACCGTTGCACACCAGCCACCACACAGGGCTTGACAGAGCTAGGTCTTGGTCCAGTGGCAAGGATTAACCAAGATGACTGGAGACCAGCTCTGCTGCACGGACCTAGTGCGCACACATATCGCAGTGTGGGCTGGCCCGTGCTGCCCCTGGGCCCACACCTCTTCTGGCCCCGAACTCACGCCTCTCCTGGGCCCCGATCACGTCCCCCTACAATCTCTTGCCACTCCTTTGCTCTGACCTCGCCGCTCCTGCCCACGCTCCAATCAGCGACCTGGACCTTGATGACGTCCCTCTTCGCTGCCGTCGCCCTCCTGCGCCAGATCACACTGTACCTTGCCGTGGTACGCAACCACGCTGCCCATGGCCGCCGCTCACTGCTCCTTTTATGACCCCAACCTGCCGCTGATGGTCTCTCGCAGGGTGCATCAATGCGTTGTTTCACTACTTAGGACAAACGTGGGTATCCTGTGTGATCACGCTCTGTGTGTGTGTGCTGTACAGCCCTCTTGCGCAATGTTATATAATTCTATATAATGCCAGCTGGCTTTATCCTATTTAATAATCTATCTGGTGCCTACCCTTACAGGTAGTGTCTTTTATAGCTTGTGATTCCTGTGGTAGCATCTATCTGCTGCCGCTCTGTTACATAGTCGCAGTGCAAGAATTATATATGTAATGTAAAATCTTACGGCTGTACAGCAACAACAACTTGCATTTATATAGCACCTTTAAAGTAGTACAACGTCCCAACGCTTCACAGGCTCATTATAAAACAAAATTTGACACTCAGCCACACAAAGAGATATTAGGACAGGTTACCAAAAGCTTGGTCAAAGAGGTATGTATTAAGGAGCGTCTTAAAGGAGGAGAGAGAGGTTGAAAGATTTAGGGAGGGAATTCCAGAGCTTGGGGCCTTGCAGTTGAGGGCACGGCCACCAATGGTGGAGCGATTAAAATCAGGCATGCTCCAGAAGCCAATATTGGAGGAGTGCAGAGATCTTGCGGATTTGTGAGGCTGAAATAGAATAGAGCTAGGGAGGGGGTGAGGCCATGGAAGGATTTGAAAACAAGGATGTGAATTTTAAAATGGAGACGTTGCTTAACTGGGAGCCAGTGTAGGTCAGCGAGCACAGGGGGTGATGGGTGAATGGAACTTGGTGTGAGTTAGGACACGGGCAGCTGAGTTTTGGAATTTACGGAAGGTAGAACGTTGAGGCCAGCCAGGAGAGTGTTGGAACAGTCAAGTCTAGAGGTAACAAAGGCATGGATGAAGGTTTCAGCAGCGGATGAGCTGAGGCAGGGCGATGGGCGATGTTATGGAGGGGGAAATAGGCGGTCTTCGTGATGACGCGGATATGTGGTCGGAAGCTCATCTCAGGGTCAAATATGGCACCCAGGTAAGCACATCGTAATGTAATATTTGTACAGATTAAGCCTTTGTTTAATTTTAGATCTGTCTGTATTTTCTTCCCTTTTAGGTTGAACCACCTGATAGCTGGAGGATTGTATCCGGTTGGGTTTCACCTGGTCAACATTGCACTCCACAGTGTGATTTCTGTAATGACGCTGGATGTGTTCTCAGTACTTATCGGTGGTCTAGCACACGATGAGAAAGGGAAGCTGCTCAATATGGCACCAAAGGCATCGTTTCTAGCTGCAGTGCTCTTTGCCGTTCATCCAGTACACACGGAGAGTGTAAGTAAATGATTTCCAGGCAGGTTTAACACTGCTTGTACGTTTGTGGGAGGTCACTGCACAGCGTCCCTTTAAATCAACACTCCAGGATAATGTGTTTCTGTCCACCTTTAGTATTACACTTCTTGTATTTCAGGCAAGTAGTTTGTCGTTCTAAATAAAAAATAGCGTCTAAATCTCCTATCCTGTCCAATAGAAATGACAATTTTTCCATTTACAACAATAACTTGCATTTATATAGCACCTTTAACATAGTAAAACATCCACGGCGTTTCACCGGAGCATTATCGGACAAATGTTGACACCAAGCCACATAAGGGGATATTAGGACAGGTGTCCAAAAGCTTGATCAAAAAGGTAGGTTTTAAGGAGCTTCTTAAAGGAGGAAAGAGAGGTAGTGAGGTTTAGGGAGGGAATTACAGCACTTGGAGCTCAGGCAGCTGAAGGCCCAATCGCCAATGGTGGGGCGATTAAAATCGGGGTTGCTCAAGAGGCCAGGATTTGAGGAGCGCAAAAATCTCGGAGGGTTCTAGGGCTGGAGGAGGTTACAGAGATAGGGAGGGGTGAGGCAATGGAGGGATTTGAACATAAGGATGAGAATTTAAAAATCGAGGCGTTGCTGGACCGGGAGCCAGTGTAGGCCAGCGAGCACAGGGGTGAACAGGACGAGATGTAAGTTCGGACATGGGCAGGAGGGTGGTAGGTGGGAGGCCGGCCAGCAATTTATGAGCTGCATAAATAGTGTGTCAGCTGTGGCTCAGTGGGTAGTACACTTGCCTCTGAGTCAGAAGGTTGTGGGTTCAAGTTCCACTCCAGGGACTTGTGCACATAAAATCTAGGCTGACACTCCAGTGCAGTGCTGAGGGACTGTTGCACTGTCAGAGGTGCCGTCTTTCGGATGAGACGTTAAAACCGAGGCCCTGTCTGCTCTCTCAGGTGGCCGTAAAAGATCCCATGGCCACTATTTCGAAGAAGAGCAGGGGAGTTACCACCGGTATCCTGGCCAATATTTATCCCTCACTCAACGTAACAAAAACAGTTTATCTGGTCGTGGGAGCTTGCTGTGCGCAAATTGGCTGCTGCATTTCCCATATTACAACAGTAACTACACTGCAAAAATACTTCATTGGCTGCAAAGCGCTTTGAAATGTCCTGTGGTCGTGCAAGGCGCTATATAAATGTAAGTCTTTCTTTAAATCACCTTACAATGGTAATATTGGCACTCAATAGTCTGTTTGATTCTTGTCTTCCAGGTTGCTGGGATTGTTGGCAGAGCAGACCTCCTCTGCGCTCTATTCTTTATATTGTCCTTCATCAGCTACTGTAAAGCCTTTCGAAAATGTATGTATAATTGTTTAGTGATTCTGTGCTTCTAGAATGCATGCACCACACATCAACAGATAACCTGTTTGCACTGTCGCGCTAGTGAAGTAGACAGTGATGGTAATTTTAATCTATCGCCTGTCAGGAAACCCACGGGATCAGATGGGGAATGTTGGCTTCCATCCTGCCCGATATTAATATCCGTTAACTTGAGTGGGGAGTAAGTTCAGGTTGAATTTATTTTTAATTTATTCGTTTATGGGATGTGTGCATCGCTGGCGAGGCCAACATTTCCTACATTACAACAGTGACTACACTCCAAAAGTACTTCATTTGCTGTAAAAAGCTTCCGAGATGTCTGGTGGTCGTGAAAGGCGCTTTATAAATGCAAGTTTTTTTTCTTTGTTATTGCTCATCCCCAATTGCCCTTGAGAAGCTGGTGATGAGCCGTCTTCCTGAACTGCTGTTTTTTGTAGCAGTTTGGTACAACTGAGTGTCTCACTCGGCCATTTCAGAGGGCTGTTAAGAATCAACCACATTGCTGTGGGTCTGGAATCACACATAGGCCAGACCGGGTAAAGATGGCAGATTTCCTTTCCTAAAGGACAAGACCGTGTAAAACCAGTGTTGCAACATATTCCTATGTTCAAGACTCTATATTAATACCTGTTTTATTATAATAAGAACATAAGAAGGAGGAACAGGAGTAGGCCATACGGCCCCTCGAGCCTGCTCCACCATTCATTAAGATCATGGCGGATCTGATCATGGATCACTTCCCTACCCGTTCCCCATAACCTCTTATTGTTTAAGAAACTGTCTATTTCTGTCTTAAATTTATTCAATGTCCCAGCTTGCACAGCTCTCTGAGGCAGAGAATTCCACAGATTTACAACCCTCTGGGAGAAGAAATGTCGTCTCATCTCTGTTTTAAATGGGCGGCCCCTTATTCTAAGATCATGCCCTCTATTTCTAATAGAAACATAGAAAATAGGTGCAGGAGCAGACCATTCGGCCCTTTGAGCCTGCACCATCATTCAATAAGATCATGGCTGATCATGCATCTTCAGTACTTCAGTTCTGCCTTCTCTCCGTAACCCCTGATCCCTTTAGCCATAAGGGCCACATCTAACTCCCTTTAACTATATCCAATGAACTGGACTCAACAACTTTCTGTGGTAGAGAATTCCACAGGTTCACAATTCTCTGGGTGAAAAAGTTTCTCCTCATCTCGGTCCCTTATCCTGAGACTGTGATCCCTGGTTCTGGACTTCTCCATCATCAGGAACATTCTTCCTGCATCTAACCTGTCCAATCCCGTCAGAATTTTATATGATTCTATGCGATCCCCTCTCATTCTTCTAAATTCCAGTGAATATAAGCCTGGTCGATCCAGTCTTTCTTCATATGTCAGTCCTGCCATCCCGGGAATCAGTCTGGTGAACCTTCGCTGCACTTCTTTCAATATCAAAAATGCACTCAATACTCAAGGTGTGGTCTCACCAAGGCCCTGTACAATGGCGGCAAGACCTCCCTGCTCCTACACTCAAATCCTCTCGCTATGAAGGCCAACGTGCCATTTGCTTTCTTTACTGCTTGCCGTACCTGCATGCCTACTATCAATGACTGATGTAGCATGACACTCAGATCTTGTTGCACCTCCCCATTTACTAATCTGTCACCATTCAGATCATAATATGCCTTCCTGTTTTTGCCACCAAAGTGGACAACCTCACATTTATCCACATTATACTGCATCTGCCATGCATTTGCCCACTCACCTAACCTGTCCAATTCACCCTGCAGCCTCTTAGCATCCTCCTCACAGCTCACACTGCCACCCAGCTTAGTGTCATCTGCAAACTTGGAGATATTACATTCAATTCCTTCATCTAAATCGTTAATATATATTGTAAATAGCTGGGGTCCCAGCACCGAACCTTGCAGTACCCCACTAGCCTGCCATTCTGAAAAGGACCCGCTTATTCCTACTCTTTGCTTTCTGTCTGCCAACCAGTTCTCTATCCACGTCAATACATTACCCCCAATCCCATGTGCTTTAATTTTGCACACTAATCACTTTTGTGGGACCTTGTCAATAGCCTTTTCAAAGTCCAAATACAACACATCCACTAGTTCTCCCTTATCCACTCTATATCCTCAAACAATTTTAGAAGATTTGTCAAGCATGATTTCCCTTTCATAAATCCATGCTGACTTGGATTGATCCTGTCACTGCTTTCCAAATGCGCTGCAATTACATCTTTAATAATTGATTTCAGCATTTTCCCCACTACCGATGTCAGGCTAACTGGTCTATAATTCCCTGGTTTCTTTTTCCCTCCTATTTTAAAAAGTAGGGTTACATTAGCTACCCTCCAGTCCATCGGAACTGATCCAGAGTCCATGGAATGTTGGAAAATTTAATTTTGTTTCTTTTGTTTCAAAACTCAGCTTATGCTGGCAACCTGTGGGCTTCCAATTTGTTCCAACACAAACAGGCCTTGCCGTATAATCTACACTTTTAACATTTATACATACATAGAATCAATGTTCATCATTAATAAACACATTTATTCTTACACACTGCCTGTGGAAAGAGCCTAAACCAGCCACACAGCCCATCAGTGGAAACATCCTCTCTGCATCCACCTTGTCAAGCCCCCTCATAATCTTATACGTTTAGATAAGATCACCTCTCATTCTTCTGAATTCCAATGAGTAGAGGCCCAATCTACTCAACCTTTCCTCATAAGTCAACTCCCTCATCCCCGGAATCAACCGAGTGAACCTTCTCTGAACTGCCTCCAAAGCAAGTATATCCTTTCGTAAAAATAGAAACCAAAACTGCACGCAGTATTCCAGGTGTGGCCTCACCAATACCTTTATATAGCTGTAGTAAGACTTCTATGCTTTTATACTCCATCCCCTTTGCAATAAAGGCCAAGATACCATTGGCCTTCCTGATCACCTGCATACTATCCTTTTGTGTTTCATGCACAAGTACCCCCAGGTCCTGCTGTACTACAGCACTTTGCAATCTTTCTCCATTTAAATAATGCTCTTTGATTTTTTTTCTGCCAAGTGCATGACCTCACACTTTCCAACATTATACTCCATCTGCCAAATTTTTGCCCACTCACTTAGCCTGTCTATGTCCTTTTGCAGATTTTTTGTATCCTCTCACATTGCTTTTCCTCCCGTCTTTGTATCAAACTTGGCTGCGTTACACTCAGTCCCCTCTTCCAAGTCATTAATATAGATTGTAAATAGTTGGGGTCCCAGCACTGATCCCTGCGGCACCCTACTAGTTACTGGTTGCCAACCAGAGAATGAACCATTTATCCTGACTTTGTTCTCTGTTAGTTATCCAATCCTCTATCCATGCTAATATATTACCTCCAACCCCGTGAACTTTTATCTTGTGCAGTAACCTTTTTGTGGCACCTTGTCAAATGCCTTCTTAATCTTGATGTGGTAGTTGTAATCGGAATTAAGGCCAATTATTGGACTTTTTTTTTCAGGTGATACAGGAGGAGAGTTCTCCCTTCACTGGATACTTGCCAGCTTGTTGCTATGTGCCGTGGCGATGCTTTGCAAGGAGCAGGGTATCACAGTCCTGGTAAGAAAGTATCACTGTTGTTGAGGTGGAACAATGCATGTTTGTGCTTTTGCTGGTCTGTTAAAGTTGCTGTTGAGACTTTGCTAACTGAATGCTGGGTTATTTACGGTCTTGTTTGTGTGCACTCACAGGGTGTGAATATAGTGTTCGATGCGCTTGTGATCTGCAAAGTGGACATCCTACAACTAGGCATGGCATTGTTACGAAAAGACAAAATGCCCGAGGTAAAACTACGACTTGAGAATATTTCCCCCATGGACTTTGTTTCCTATTTGATCCTGAGCTGAGCTTCCGACCCTATCTCCTCTCCATCACCAAGTCCGCCTATTTCCACCTCCGTAACATCGCCCGTCTCCGCCCCTGCCTCAGCTCATCCACTGCTGAAACCCTCATCCATGCCTTTGTTTTCTCCAGACTCGGCTATTCCAATGCACTTCTGGCCGGCCTCCCATCTTCCACCCTCCGAAAACTTTAGCTCATCCCAAACTTTTCTGCCTCTGTCCTAACTCGCACCAAGTCCCGCTCACCCATCACTCCTGTGCTTGCTGCCCTACATTGGACACCTTGATTTTAAAATTCTCATCCTTGCGTTCAAATCCCTCGTGGCCTCGCCCCTTCCTTTCTCTAACCTCCTCCAGTTCTTCCCCGCCCCCCCCCCCCCCCCCGCCCTCAGATAACTGTGCTCCTCCAATTCTTGCCTCTTGCATATTCCCCGATTCTCATCGCTCCACAACTGGCGGCCATGTCTTCAGCTGCCTGGGCCCTAAGCTCTGGAATTCCCCCCTAAACCTCTCCACTTCTCTCTTCCATTAAGGCTCCTTAAAACCCAACCTCTTTGCCCAAGCTTTTGGTCACGTGTCCTAATACAGATATAACGTCCGTAACCGGGAACCTCGATACCGAAGCTATTTCAGTTTTTGGGTATTTCCGGATTTCGGAGACAATCTGACGTCCCGAATTCGGAAACCATTCGGCTGACTTTTAGGAATTTCCAGATTTCGGAGCATTGCATCCGACGGCCTGAATCCAGAAACCTCGGGGCTGGGCTGTGTATTTTTTGGGATTCCTGCTTGGAAAAAGGTATGTACAGCTTAAAAGTTCAGTTTTCGGGAAATTTTTCCGGATTCCTGACAACGACTCTTGCAATCTGCACAATGTCCTGTTTTCGGACAATTACAGTTTTTAGAAGTGCAGATTTCGGTCGTTCTACCTGTATCTCCTTGTTATGTATGTAAACCTGTAATTACCATGTCTAATCACCAGAAGGCTTATCCCCTGGAGTCCCAAGGGATCCCACAATCCCTTAATCCCTTGGGAGCACCTGTATATGGAGAGGCACTCTGAGATCTGTAATAAAGGACTACGGTTACACTTACTTTCAGCTTGCAGTATCTAGTCTGACTCCTTATCCAAGACATAACAACTGGCAATGAGATACAGTTGACGAACCCCAACGCAACAATGCAGAACAGTGGGCATCCTGGAGAAATTTTCGGAGGGAGATGATTGGGAAACCTTCGTGGAGCGACTTGACCAATACTTCGTGGCCAACGAGCTGGAAGGAGAAGTGAACGCTGCCAAACGAAGGGCGATCCTCACCGTTTGCGGGGCACCAACGTATGGCCTCATGAAAAACCTGCTCGCTCCAGCAAAACCCACAAACAAGTCGTACGATGAGTTGTGCACACTGGTCCGGGAGCATTTAAACCCGAAGGAAAGCGTTCTGATGGCGAGATATCAGTTCTACACGTACAAGAAGTCTGAAGGTCAGGAAGTGGTGAGCTATGTCGCCGAGCGAAGGCACCTTGCAGGACATTGCGAATTTGAAGGACACTTGGAGCATATGCTCAGGGACTGCTTTGTACTTGGCATTGGCCATGAAGTAATACTTCGAAAACTTTTGACTGTAGAGACCCCAACCTTGAGTAAAGCCATAGCGATAGCCCGGGCGTTTATCGCCACCAGTGACGATACCAAACAAATTTCCCAGCACACTAGTGCTGCAAGTACTGTGAACAAAGTAACGTTGTTTTCGAATCGAAATGTACATGGCATTTACACCCCCGTAGCTGCACGTCCGCAGATGGCTCAGAGTCCGCCAACAAGGGTGGTGAATACAAGGCAATTAACACCTTGTTGGCGCTGCAAGGGGTGATCATTGATTCCATTTATGCCGCTTCAAAGGATACGTTTGCAAGGGCTGTGGAACAATGGGACACCTCCAACGTATGTGCAGGCGAGCTGCAAACGCTGCTAATCCTGCAAACCACCATGTTCCAGAGGAGGACAGATCCATGGTGGATCATGACGAACCAGAGCCTCAGACCGAGGAGGCAGAGGTATATGGGGTGCACATATTTACCACAAGGTGTCCCCTGATAATGCTGAAGGTTGATTTTAAATGGACTCCCGGTGTCCATGGAGCTGGACACGGGCGCAAGCCAGTCAATAATGAGTAAAAAGACTTTCAATAAAGTGTGGTGCAACAAGGCTTCAAGGCCAGTCCTGACTCCCATTAGAACGTACACAAAGGAACTGATTCCTGTAATTGACAGTGCTACCGTAAAGGTCTCCTACGATGGAACGGTGCACGATTTACCACTCTAGGTGGTACTGGGCGATGGCCACATGCTGTTCGGCAGGAGCTGACTGGGAAAGAAATGCTGGAACTGGGATGACGTCCGAGCGCTTTCGTCCGTCGACGACACCTCGTGCCCAGGTCCTAAGCAAGTTCACCTCGCTGTTCGAACCAGGCATCGGGAAGTTCCAAGGAGCAAAATTGCAGATCTGTTTGATTCCGGGGGTGCGACCCATCCATCACAAGGCGAGAGCGGTACCTTACATGACGAGAGAGAGGGTGGGGATCGAGCTGGACAGGCTGCAACAAGAGGGCATCATTTCACCGATCGAATTCAATGAGTGGGCCAGTCCGATTGTTCCAGTCCTCAAGGGAGACGACACTGTCAGAATCTGTGGTGATTACAAGTAACTATCAATCGTTTCTCACTGCAAGATCAATACCCGCTACCAAAGGCAGACGACCTATTTGCGATGCTGGCGGGAGGGAAAACGTTCACGAAGCTGGACTTGACCTCGGCCTACATGACGCAGGAGCTGGAGGAATGTTCGAAAGGCCTCCCCTGCATAAACACGCACAAAGATCTTTTTGTTTACAACAGGTGTCCGTTTGGGATTCAATCAGCTGCGGCGGTATTCCAGAGGAACATGGAAAGCTTGCTGAAGGCGGTTCCACACACCGTGGTCTTCCAGGACGACATCTTGGTTACAGGTCGGGACACCGTCGAGCACCTGCAGAACCTGGAGGAGGTTCTTAGTCGGCTTAATCATGTGGGGCTCAGGCTAAAACGCTCGAAGTGCGTTTTCCTGGCGCCTGAAGTGGAGTTCCTGGGGAGAAGAATCGCGGCGGACGGCATCAGGCCCACCGATTCGAAGATGGAGGCAATCAAAAACGCACCGAGACCACAGAACGTGACGGAGCTGCTGCCGTTTCTAGAACTTCTAAACTATTTTGGTAACTTCTTACTGGGTCTTAGCACATTGTTAGAAGCCCTGCACTCTTTAATGCGTAAAGGAGATGAATGGGTATGGGGTAAAAGCCAAGAAAATGGCTTTGAGAAAGCTAGGAAGCTGTTATGTTCAAACAAATTACTTGTGTTGTACGATCCATATAAACGTTTGGTACTAGCATGTGATGCGTCGTTGTACGGGGTCGGGTGTGTATTGCAACAAGTTAATGAATTTGGGAAATTGCAACCGGTTACTTATGCATCCAGAAGTCTGTCTAAGGCCGATAGGGCCTACAGTATGATCGAAAAAGAAACGTTAGCCTGTGTTTACGGGGTTAAGAAAATGCATCAATATCTGTTCGGGCTCAAATTTGAATTAGAAACCGACCATAAGCTGCTTATATTCCTCTCTTCTGAAAATAGGGGGATAAATACAAATGCATCGGCCCGCATCCAGAGATGGGCGCTCACGTTGTCTACATACAACTACACCATCCGCCACAGGTCAGGCACAGAAAACTGTGCCAATGCTCTCAATAGGCTGCCATTGCCCAACACCGGGGTGGAGATGGCACAGCCTGCAGATTTAGTTATGGTAATGGAAGCATTCGAGAGTGAGCAATTACCTGTTACCGCCCGACAGATTAGAACCTGGATGAGCAAGGACCCCTTACTGTTCTTAGTAAAAAAACTGTGTGCTCTACGGGAGTTGGTCTAGTGTCCCAGTGGAAATGCAGGAAGAGATAAAGCCGTTCCAGTGGCGCAAAGATGAAATGTCTATACAGGCAGTCTGCCTCCTATGGGGTAATCAGGTAGTTGTGTCAAAAAAGGACAGGGACACTTTCATTAGTGATCTCCAAAGTACCCACCCAGGCATTGTAATGATGAAAGCGATAGCCAGATCTCTCATGTGGTGGCCCAGTATCGATGCAGACTTAGAGTCCTGTGTGCACAAATGTAATACATGTTCCCAGTTAAGCAATGCACCCAGGGAGGCGCCACTAAGTTTATGGCCTTGGCCCTCCGTGGTCTAGGGTTCATGTCGACTATGCAGGCCCATTCTTGGGAAAAATGTGTTTAGTGGTTGTAGATGTGTACTCCAAATGGATTGAATGTGTGATAATGTTGGCAAGCACATCCGCTGCCACCATTGGAAGCCCACGGGCCATGTTTGCCACACACAGCCTGCCTGATGTCCTTGTAAGTGACAATGGGCCGTGCTTTACCAGTGCCGAATTCAAGGAACTCATGACCACAATGGGATCAAACATGTCACGTCTGACCCGTTTAAACCAGCGTCCAACGGTCAGGCAGAACGAGCAGTTCAAACAATCAAGCAAAGCTTGAAAAGGGTAACTGAAGGCTCACTGCACACTCAATTATCCCGAGTCCTGCTTAGTTATCGCACAAGACCCCACTCACTCACTGGGGTCCCTCCCGCTGAACTGCTCATGAAAAGGGCACTGAAGACAAGGCGTTCGTTAGTCCACCCTGATCTACACGAACAGGTAGACAGCAGGCGGCTTCAACAGAATACATATCATGATCGCGCAAATGCGTCACGCGAAATTGAAGTAAATGATCCTGTATTTGTGTTAAACTATGGACAAGGTCCCAAGTGGATTGCTGGCACTGTTTTGGCCAAAGAGGGGAGTAGGGTGTTTGTTGTCAAACTCGCAAATGGACTCATCTGCAGAAAACACTTGGATCAAACCAAACTCAGATTTACGGACTATCTAGAACAACCCACAATAGACTCTATCTTTTTCGATCCTCCAACACACACACAAGTGGCAACCGACCAGCAGTTGACCACGAAGCAGAACCTATCACCCGCAGCAGCCCAGCAAGACTCACCATCCCCAGCAGTCCAGCAAGGCCCAACAAACGACTCACCAACACCAGCATTTGCACTGAGATGATCAACCAGGGAAAGGAAGGCCCCAGATCGACTTACATTGTAAATAGTTACGCTATTGACTTTGGCGGGGAGGGGAGGGTGGGGGGTGGAGAGTGTTATGTATGTAAACCTGTAATTACCATATCTAACCACCAGAGGGCTTATCCCCTGGAGTCCCAAGGGATCCCACAATCCCTTGGGAGTACCTGTATATAAGGAGGCCTTACAGGCTGGAGAGGCACTCTGAGATCTGTAATAAAGGACTACGGTCACACTTACTTTGAGCTTGCAGTATCTAGTCTTATCCAAGACATAACACTCCTTATGTGGCTTGGTATCAAATTTTGTTTGGTAACACTCCTGTGAAGCACCTTGGGATGTTTTTACTATGTTAAAGTTGCTATATAGATGCAAGTTGGTTCTTATTATGCAAGGTTTTATTTTCCTTCCTCTCTCCTTTTAGGTTCTCGCTTATCCCTTCCCCCTGCCTCTCGAGTCAGAGTCGTGGGTTCAAGTTCCACTCCAGAGACTTGAGCAACAAAAAAATCTAGGCAGTGCAGTTCTGAGGGAGCACTGCAATGTCAGAGGTGCCGTCTTTTGGATGAGACCTTAAACTGAGGCCCTGTCTGCTCCCTCAGGTGGACGTAAAAGATTCCATGGCACTATTTTGAAGAAGAGCAGGGGAGTTCTCCCTGATGTCCTCGGCCAATATTTATCCCTCAATCAACATCACTAAAAACAGATTATCTGGTCATTATCACATTGCTGTTTGTGAGAGCCTGCCGTGTGCTAATTGGCTGCCGCATTTCCTACATTACAATAGTGACTACACTCCAAAAGTACTTCATTGGCTGTAAAGCGCTTTTGAGACTTCTGGTGGTTGTGAAAGGCGCTATATAAATCCAAGTGCTTTTTCCCCTTCCAACTCCAGGTACATACCATTCTTTACTGATCTGGTCTCGGGCCTCTGCTGTGGTTCTGAGAGTTCCGGTTATTCCATCCCTCCTTCCACTGGATGGCACAGTTGAACCTAAAACCTTTTTATTTGTAAAATTTCCTTTTATATCATTTGTTTAGATTAAGAAAATCTGAGCTTGAGGGTGGGCAAACCGGTCTCAGCTATCTACACTGCAATTTAAGGCCAGCTGCGAGTAAGTGTTTGAGACTGGCCTGTGATGACTCAAAACAGTAAGTCGGTAGGGTAGACGTAGAAAGGATGTTTCTGCTTGAGTCCAAAACTAGAGGCCATAACTACAAGATGGTCACCGGTAAATCCAACAGGGAATTCAGGAGAAACTTCTTTACTCAGAGAATGGTGAGAATGTAGAATTCGCTACCACAGGGAGTGGTTGAGGCAAATAGCGTAGATTCATTTAGGGGAAGCTAGATAAACATGTGAGGGAGAAAGGAATAGAAGGATATGCGATAGGGTAGATGAAGAGGGATGGGGGAGGAGCCCTGTGTGGAGCATAAACACCACCATAGACCAGTTGGGCTGAATGGCCTGTTTCAGTGCTGTGCATTCTATTTAATTATATTAAAAGAATACCTTTTTTTTTTAAGTAAATTAAAAATATTATATGGGGTCTTCAGTTTGTTCATGTGGGGACAAAATCCCGATTGCAGGATATTTTGAAGCATTTTTCCACTCCGGTTTCTTTCATTGACTCTTTCTTGTGCCTGCTCCTCAGAAAAATCTGACGTGGAGAAGAGGACTTTTTACCCGAATTCTCCTGGTGGCATCTGGCGGAATAGTGCTGCTCTACGGCCGCTGGAGGATCATGGGCTCGGGGCCCCCGGCCTTCACTGAAGTAGATAACCCAGCGTCGTTTGCAGACAGCGTCCTTGTGCGAGTAAGCATGCGACGCTCCATTGGAAAAGGAAGTGCTCTGCATTTTTATAATTCAAAACAAATGGTTCACAAACCAATAGCTTTAAATTTTAAGAATGTTTGTGTTAATATATAATGGTGTATATAGTTATATTACATCGAGTCTACAGCACAGAAATAGGCCATTCAGCCAAACTGTTCCAGGCTCCACACAAGCTTCCTCCCACCCCTCTTCATCTAAACCTGTCCAAACCTATCAGCATAACCTTTTATGTGTTGTGAAATAGTAGTTAAGCACCCAGAATTTAGTTCCTTATTTAAAGTGTACTGTATGTGGAAGTACCAGGTAAAGGCTGCGGTATTTTGTACAGAGGAAAGGGAACGTCAGACTGAGGCATTGGGCTGTAACTCATATCTTACAGTAGTTTGCAAAAGATAAACTGAGCTGCTCATCATATAGAATTACTTGGAATCTACAGCACAGAAACAGGCCATTCGGCTCAACTGGTCCAGGCCGCTGTTTATGCTCCACACGAGTCTCGTCTCACCCTCATGTATGTATCTAGCTTCCCCTTAAATGCATCTTATATCATATATATATATTTGGAAATTTTAACAAGAATCCATTTCCTAACTCCTGTGTCCAATATTTTTACATTTCTCGATTTGGGGAATTATTTTTATTGCTAAACCTTTTATAAATCACTGGTTAGGCCTCAGCTGGAGTATTGTGTCCAACTCTGGGCTTCACATTTTAGGAAGGTTGTCAAGACCTTGGAGAGAGTGCAGAGGAATTTACTAGAATGTTACCAGGGATATGGAACTTCAGACACGTGGAGAGACTGGAGAAGCCGGGATTGTTCCCCTTCGAGCAGAGAAGGTGAAGAGAAGATTAAATAGAGGTGTTTCACAATTATGAAGGGGTTTTGATAGTGAATGAGGAGAAACTGTTTCCACTGGCAAGAGGGTCGGTAACCAGAGGAGACAGATTTAAGGTAATTGACAAAAAATCCAGAGGGGAAAATATTTTACGCAGCGAGTTGTTGTGATCTGGAACGCTCTGTTTGAAAGGGCGGTGAAAGCAGATTCAATAGTATTTTTCAAAAGGGAATTGGAAAATACTTGAAAAGGAAACATTTGCAGGGCTATAGGGAAAGAGCAGGGGGAGTGGGACTAATTGGATAGTTCTTTCAAAGAGCCAGCACAGACACGATGGGCAGAGTGGCCTCCTTCTGTGCTGTATCATTGGATGATCTGAGCTGCTCATCAGTATCGTGGTACAAATTCTCTGGACTTTCTGTGCTAACAACCATCAGTATCAAAATCACAGGGTGTCACACTTTGCAGCTTCTTGCAACCCTGCCTAATCTATAAAGCAAAAGGTAATGGCATCAGTCCTTCAGTGTGTAGTTTTGTTTGTGATGTAAAACACAGTTCAGTTGCATGATTGATTTTCAGTCATGTTATTGGGCGAAATGGATTACTTTTTAAAAAAAAAAAATCTGATGTTGTGCTTTTTTACTTTGTTTATCAGGCTGTTAATTATAATTACTACTACTCTCTGAATACATGGCTACTTGTGTGTCCCTGGTGGCTGTGCTTTGATTGGTCAATGGGCTGTATTCCTCTGATTAAGTCGGTCAGCGACATTAGACTGTTTGCCCCTCTCGTACTTTGGTTCTTCCTCTTTGGCATCATGGTACAAGCTTTGTGCTCCAGAAACACAGATGAAAGAAGGTAATGTGTTTGGTTTTGATAAATATTTACTGTAACAAGTTGCATATGAACTAAGTCACTGCAACCTTATTATATTGGGCATGCAGATGAGATCCGAGAAAATACATGGAATTTAAAAAAAATGCTTTCCTTAATTTTTTTTCCCTGTTTATTACTTTTTTTAAAAATCCCATGTGCTGTGACTAGAGAAGATGGGGTTGCTTTCCTTGAAGTGTAGTCACTGTCATCATCAGAGGCAGTCCCTCGAAATCGAGGAAGGCTTGCTTCCACTCTTAAAAGTGAGTTCTTAGGTGACTGAACAGTCCAGTACAGGAATTACAGTCTCTGTCACAGGTGGGACAGACAGTGGTTGACGGAAAGGGTGGGTGGGGAGTCTGGTTTGCCACACGCTCCTTCCGCTGCCTGCGCTTGTTTTCTGCATGCTCTCGGCAATGAGACTCGAGGTGCTCAGCGCCCTCCCAGATGCTTTTCCTCCACTTAGGGCAGTCTTTGGCCAGGGACTCCCAGATGTCGGTGGGGACGTTGCATTTCATCAAGGAGGCTTTGAGGGTGTCCTTCAAACGTTTCCTCTGCCCACCTGGGGCTCGCTTGCCGTGTAGGAGTTCCGAGTAGAGCACTTGCTTTGGGAATCTTGTGTCAGGCATGCGAACAATGTGGCCCGCCCAACGGAGCTGGTCTAGTGTAGTCAGTGCTTAGATGCTGGGGATGTTGGCCTGAATGAGGACACTTAACATTGGAGTGGAACTAAACTATAGAACCAGTGAGAACCTGTTCAACATTCGTCACCTTCAGGCCAGATCCAAGACCATCCCATCCTCTGTCGTAGTCACTGTAGTAATGTGACAAACACGGCAGGAAATTTGCACACATCAAGCTCCCACAAACAGCAATGTGTTAATGACCAAATAATCTGTATTAGTGATGTTGATTATGGGATAAATATTGGACCAGGACACCGGGGATAACTGCCCTGCTCTTCTTCGATACAGTGCCATGAAATCATTTGCATACACCTAAGAGAGCAGATGGGATCTCGGTCTAACGTCTTAGAGCAGAGATGGTTAAGGAGAGATTTAATAGAGGTGTTTAATATCATGAGGGGTTTATAATAGAGTAAATAAGGTGAAACTGTTTCCAGTGACAGGAGGATCGGTAACCAGACGACAGGAAAGTAAACTAGCGCAAAATATAAAAACAGATAGCAAGAGTTTCTATAGGTATATAAAAAGGAAAAGGGTGGCTAAAGTAAATGTTGGTTCCTTAGAGGACGAGACCGGGGAACATGGAGGTGGCAAAAACTCTGAACTAATATTTTGCATCAGTCTTTACGGTAGAGGACACTAACAATATTTCCACAATAGTCTAGAGGCTATCCATTGGGAGAGGAACTTAACACAATCACAATCACTATGGAGGTGGTACTCAGTAAGATAATGGGACTAAAGGCAAATAAATCCCCTGGACCTGATGGCTTGCATCCTAGGGTCTTAAGAGAAGTAGCGGCAGGGATTGTGGATGCATTGGTTGTAATTTACCAAAATTCCCTGGATTCTGGGGAGGTCCCAGCAGATTGGAAAATTGCAAATGTAACGCCCCTATTTAAAAAAAGGAGGCAGACAAAAAGCAAGAAACTATAGACCAGTTAGCCTAACATCTATGGTTGGGAAAATGTTGGAGTTCATTATTCAAGAAGCAGTAGCAGGACATTTGGAAAAGCAAAATTCGGTCAGGCAGAGTCAGCATGGATTTATGAAGGGGAAGTCATGTTTGACAAATTTGCTGGAATTCTTTGAGGATGCAATGAACAGGATGGATAAAGGGGAACCGGTGGATGTGATGTATTTGGACTTCCAGAAGGCATTTGACAAGGTGCCACATAAAAGGTTACTGCACAAGATAAAAGTGGGGATAATATATTGGCATGGATAGAGGATTGGCTAACTAACAGAGAATAGAGAGTTGGGATAAATGATTCATTCTCTGGTTAGCAACCAGTAACTAGTGGGATGTCGCAGGGATCAGTGCTGGGACCCCAACTATTTACAATCTATATTAACGACTTGGAAGAAGGGACTGAATAACGTAGCCAAGTTTGCTGATGATACAAAGATGGGAGGAAAAGAAATGTGTGAGGAGGACACAAAAAAATCTGCAAAAGGACATAGACAGGCTAAGTGAGTGGGCAAAAATTTGGCAGATGGAGTATAATGTCGTAAAGTGTAAGGTCATGCACTTTGGCAGAAAAAAATCAAAGAGCAAGTTGTTATTTAAATGGAGAAAGATTGCAAAGTGCCGCAGTACAGCGGGACCTGGGGGTACTTGTGCATGAAACACAAAAGGATTGACAGGTACAGCAAGTGATCAGGAAGGCCAATGGTATCTTGGCCTTTATTGCAAAGGGGATGGAGTATAAAAGCAGGGAAGCCTTACTACAATTATATAAAGTATTGGTAAGGCCACACCTGGAATACTGCGTGCAATTTTGGTTTCCATTTTTGCGAAAGGATACACTTGCTTTTGAGGCAGTTCAGAGAAGGTTCACTAGGTTGATTCCGGAGATGAGGGGGTTGACTAATGAGGAAAGGTTGAGTAGGTTGGGCCTCTACTCATTGGAATTCAGAAGAATAAGAGGTGATCTTATCGAAACATATACGATTGTGAGGGGGCTTGACAAGGTGGATGCAGAGAGGATGTTTCCACTGATGGGGGAGTCAAGAACTAGAGGGCACGATCTTAGAATAAGGGGCCGCCCATTTAAAACAGAGATGAGGAGAAATTTCTTCTCTGAGGGTTGTAAATCTCTGGAATTCGCTGCCTCAGAGAGCTGTGGATGCTGGGACATTGAAAAAATTTAAGACAGCAATAAACAGTTTCTTAAACGATAAGGGTTATGGGGAGCGGGCGGGGGAGTGGAGCTGAGTCCATGATCAGATCAGCCATGATCTTATTGAATGGCGGAGCAGGCTCGAGGAGCCGTATGGCCTACTCCTGTTCCTATTTCTTATCTTCTTGTTTAAGATCATTGCAAAAGAACCAGAAAGGAGATGAGAACTTTTTTAATGCAGCGAGTTGTTGTGATCTGGAATGCGCTGCCTGAAGGGGCAGTGGAAGCAGTTTCAATAGTAACTTTCAAAAGGAGAATTGGTTAAGTACTTGTAAAGGAAAAAAAGCTGCAGCGCTATGGAGAAAGAGTGGGACTAATTGGATCGCTCTTTCAAAGAGCCGGCACAGGCACGATGGGCCGAATGGCCTCCTTCTGTACTGTAAGATTCTGCAGAGTGAGGAAGGCAGAATGTTTTCTCTGAAGACATGTGCTAGTTGTATTCCTGAGCTAGTTGGTGGGAAGTACACAGGTCCAGTATCGATTCATTATTCAATCTTTCCTCCTTTATCATGTTTAAGTGAGTCTTCTGGGAGAAGTAGTTGAATGGAGAAATATTGGCCCCAAGTTTCCACACGCGGCAAAACAGGCGCCCCTCCGAGCTGGGCGCCCGTTTTTCGCGCCGAAAACGGCGCCTGAAAAAAAACGCGGTATTCTCGAGCGCCTTGCAGCTCGATGTCTGCTTGGCGTGGCGCACAGGGGGCGGAGCCTACCACTCGCGGCGATTTTGTAAGTAGGAGGGGGCGGGTACAATTTAAATGAGTTTTTTTGGTGCCGGCAACCCTGCGCGTGCGCGTTGGAGCGTTCGCGCACGCGCAGTCTGAAGTAAACATTGGCACTCGGCCATTTTAAAAAGTGCTGCAGAAAAAGTGAAAATTTCTTTATTGAACCCTTGCAAAGGCTTGCATTTAAATTTTCTTGATATTTCTGTGTGTGAGGGAGTGCATTCTGTAACTAAAGATAGACTGTGATAAACGGGACACATGCACTTGTTTGAGACTATTCAAATTCTTTGTAGCTGTTCAATTTTTAAAATTTTTTAATAAAACCACATTGTCCCTTCCATGATCAGCACTGAGGCTTCTTGCAGCTTTCTCCCCCTGCCGTCGGTCGGTCCTGACGGCAAACCGCTGCCTCAAGCACTGAGGCTTCTTGCAGCTTTCTCCCCCTGCCGTCGATCGGGCCCGACGGCAAACCGCTGCCTGAAAGGCCTGCCTGAAGCACTTTCACGCAGGTAGGAACATGGTTTATTTAATCTTGTCTTTGCTTATAAATTTTTATTCAAGTTGGATTTATTTGTATAATATTTGTATAAGTATAACTGAGAATTTATTGTAGAATTTAATGACTTCCCTTCCCCCCTCTCCCCCACCTCGTTCCCGACGCCTAATTTGTAACCTGCGCCTGATTTTTTAATGTGTAGACAAGGTTTTTTCAAGCCTACAAAAATCTTCACTTGCTTCATTCTAAGTTAGTTTGGAGTATGTTTTCACTGTGGAAACTTTCAAATCAGGCGTCAGTGGCCGGACACGCCCCCTTTTGAAATAAAATTCTGTTCAAAAGTGAAACTGTTCTACCTGACTAGAACTGCAGAAAACTTAAATGTGGAGAATTCCGATTTCTAAGATACTCCGTTCTCCACCAGTTGCTCCTAAAAAATCAGGAGCAAATCATGTGGAAACTTGGGGCCATTAAGTGGGGGGGGGGGGGGATAATTTGCAAATAATATTTATCTTTCTGTTGGTCAAAATGCTAGCTCATATGATATCCATCATAATCTACCTCGTAGCCAGAAAATATCCACTTGGATGACATATCTAATGTGCCCATCTTTGGCTGACTACCATTGATCTGTAGGAATCTGTACCCTTTTTTAAAAAAAAACTAATTACATCGAATTTACAGCATAATTCAGTCCAACATGTCTGTGCCGGTGTTTATGCTCCATACACGCCTCCTCGCACCCTACTTCATCTCACCCCATCAACATATCCTTTGATTCTTTCTCTCTCATGTACTTATCTAACTTCCCCTTAAAAAGCTACTCGCCTCAACACTCTGTCGTAGCGAGTTCCTTATTGGATTTATTAGTGACTGTCTTGTATTTATGACCCTTGTCATAATCTTGTCATTCAGGTACTATTCAATAGCTCAGTTTTGCTTGTAGCTCACTGATAGATTGTTAGAGGTGTGCCTGTTGGATATGTTCCTAAGTAGGCATTCTCTGGCTGGAAATCAAGGATTATTCACTGCAAGGCTGCGGTTTGATTCACAAGATAGAACTATTCTGACTCTTGGATAATGGGAGATAATACTTTATTTAAGAAACAGCAGAGGAGAGATTGAGTAGACTAGGCCTATATTGTCTAGAGTTTAGAAGAATGAGAAGTGACCTCATTCAAACATATAAAATGCTTACAGGACTTGACAGGGTAGATGCTGGGTGGCTGTTTCCTCTGGCTGGGGAGTCTAGTACTAGAGGGTCACAGTCTCAGAATAAGGGGTCGGCCATTTAGGACTAAGATAAGGAGAAAGTTCTTCACTCAGAGGATGGTGAATGTTTGGAATTCTCTACCCCAGAGAGCTGTACATGCTGAGTCGTTGAATATATTCAAGGCTGAGATCGATAGATTTTTGGCAACTAAGGGAATCTAGGGATATGGGGATAGTGCAGGAAAGTGAAGGGCCGAATGGCCTACCGCTGCTCCTATTTTTTATGTTACGATTTCCCTATCCCTCAGTATCATTTCCCCTTATAAATCTGTTCCAGTCATTCATCTCCTTAATGAGATTAGACGGGTTGTAAGGTACTGCTAGAGCAAAGCTTTGATTTACTTGCTGCCCTGCAACTCCCAGAGCGATTGTTAAAAGATTTTATTACTTCTGTGTGAGATGGTTGGCTAATTTTAAGGTAGCTTCTATCCTTCTCCAAAAGTCTTTTTAACCATGTCTGCTATTAACACCGCTAAAATCCATACTGGCATGTTAATCTGATAGTGATTGTAACAAATGTATTTGAATACATTGACAGAATCCTTGCCTCTGGAATCACTCTTGTGATCATCCCATTCCTTCCTGCATCTAACCTTTTCTTCAGAGTGGGGTTTGTGATTGCAGAACGAGTCATCTATCTCTCCAGTGCTGGTTATTGCATGCTGTTGTCTTATGGCATTTGCATCTTGTCGAGACAAGGCAGGAGAGTCAAGGTAGGGACGTGCATTTATTTATTTGTCCATTACTGTATTTTAACACAATGTTGGCTTCACAAGTTGCAGGCTTGAAATGGGTTATCAATCGCAATTTTATTTTTGCTCTGTAATTTTCTTTAGAATATCATCTCTGTTGCTGTGACAGGCCTGGTAATTCTGAATATTCTGCGGTGTATCAGGCGGAGTTACCAGTGGCGGACAGAAGAAGCTCTTTTCACAAGTGCCTTGTCGGTCTGTCCCTTTAATGCTAAAGTAAGAAAATACATTTATTTGAGGGAAAAAAACAACTTCTGAAATCATTGGTAAATCATATTAGAAGATATGATCTTATTTTCTGTAATAATAAATGAAGTTCTTGTACTGCTGGTTGAATTTAATTGGCTCAGCAATGTAATTGTTTGTGACAATGTGCTGCCCTTGCACTAAAAGAAGGACTTGCATTTATATAGCGCCTTTCACGACCCCGGGACGTCCCAAAATGCTTTACAGCCAATGAAGTACTTTCAGAGTGCAGTCACTGTTATGTAGGAAATGCAGCAGCCAATTTGTGCACAGCAAGCTCCCACAAACAGCAATGTGATAATGACCAGATAATCTATTTCTTAGTGATATTGATTGAGGGATAAATATTGGCCAGGACACCGGGGGGAACTCCCCTGTTCTTCTTCAAAATAGTGCAATGGGATCTTTTGCTTCCGTCGCAACAGTGGCCCGAGTCTACTCTGCTGCAGAATACTGCTCTGCCTCTCAGTCCTGCAGCCACCATACAAAGATTGTGGATGTACAGCTAAACACCGCCATGAAGACGGTGTCAGGAACGCTCGAGCCCACTCTAACCGAGTGTCTCCTGGTGCTGTCCCACATTGCCCCGCATACCATTCGCCGCAACATCACTGTGCTCCGTGAGATGGAAAAAATCACGAGCAACATTGACCTTCTCATTCACGAAGACTTGAAAACCCCACCACGAAAGCGCTTAAAATCGTGCTGTCCATTCTGGGAAACAGCAGCCAATATTCACGTAGCTGGTATCGATCCACTGTCCAGATGGACGGAATCGTGGGACGCAGGCAACATAAAGAACCAACACCTGATCAATGACCCAGCAGCAGAGACCCCTGGCGTCGACCTCCCTCGAAGACAGTGGGCAACGCTAGCCCCAATCCATGCAGGGCATGGACGATGCAGCCCCCTGCTCCACATATGGAACATGAGGGATGAACCGCAGTGCAACTGTGGCCATGAGTCTCAGACCATGGAACACGTCACATCAACCTGCCCACTGAGATCTGTCGTGGGAGGCACCACATTTCTCCATTCGGCATCTCGGGGCCATCGAATGAAGAGCCGAACTAGACAACCCATTATAAGCTTTTCCCGACATACAAAACAACAACTTTCACCTGAGGGGGCAGATGGGACCTCGGTTTAATGTCCCATTTGAAAGACAGTCCCTCTGACAGTGCAGCACTCCCTCAGTACTGCCCCTCTGACAGTGCAGCACTCCCTCAGTACTGTCCCTCTGACAGTGCAGCACTCCCTCAGTACTGCCCCTCTGACAGTGCAGCACTCCCTCAGTACCGCCCCTCTGACAGTGCAGCACTCCCTCAGTACTGCCCCTCTGACAGTGCAGCACTCCCTCAGTACTGTCCCTCTGACAGTGCAGCACTCCCTCAGTACTGCCCCTCTGACAGTGCAGCACTCCCTCAGTACTGCCCCTCTGACAGTGCAGCACTCCCTCAGTACTGCCCCGCTGACAGTGCAGCGCTCCCTCAGTACTGCACTGGAGATTTTGTGCTATCCACTGAGTCACGGCTAACATTATAGCAGCGAGTGGTGCATTTGTTGCACCCTCTTCTTTACCTCAAACTCGAGCTAAATGCAGCAGGGTCTACAGATTGTCCTTAGTAGCAGGGACGTTGGCTTGATTTTCCTCCTTCTCTTCTACACCCCCTCCCCCATCCGTAGCCTTGGACTGCTGAGGCCAAAACTAGGGGCCATAAATATAAGACGGTCACCAATAAATTCAATAGGGAATTCAGGAGAAACTTCTTTAACCAGAGAGTGGTGAGAATGTGGAACTTGTTACCACAGGGAGTGGTTGATGCGAATAGCAGAGAGGCATTTAAGGGGAAATTGGATAAACACATGAGGGAGAAAGGAATAGAAGGATATGCTGATAGGGTGAGATGAAGAGGGGTGGGAGGAGGCTCGTGTGGAGCATAAACACCAGCATGGACCAGTTGGGCCAAATGGCCTGTTTCTGTGCTTTACACTCTCTGTAAATCGATGTAGTATCTTGCTACGGTCAGCAAATTCTGCGCAGAGGGAGGATGGTCTGCCTGGCTTGGTTCCATAGGTTCTCTGTTGGTCAGCTTAGTAGAATCTAGTGTGTGTGTGAGAGATCATAGAATCATAGATATTCACAGCACAGAAGGAAACCATTCGGCCCATCGTGTCCAAGAGCTATCCAGCCTAATCCCACTTGCCAGCTCTTGGTCTGTAGTCCTGCAAGTTACGACACTTCAAGTGCACATCCAAGTATTTTTTAAATGTGGAGAGGGTTTCTACCTCTACCACCCTTTCAGGCAGTGAGTTCCAGACCCCCACCACCCTCTGGGTGAAGACATTTCCCCTCAAATCCCCTCTAAACCTCCTACCAAATACTTTAAATCTACGCCCCCCCCCCCCCTGGCTGTTGACCCCTCTGCTGAGGGAAATAGGTTCTTCCTATCCACTCTATCCAGGCTCCTCATAATTTTATACACCTCAATAAGGTTCCCCTCAGCCTCCTCTGTTCCAAAGAAAACAAACCCAGCCTATCCAATCTTTCCTCATAGCTAAAATTCTCTAGTCCAGGCAACATCCTCCTAAATCTCCTCTCTACCCTCTCTAGTGCAATCACATCTTTCTTGTAATGTGGTGACCAGAACTGCACGCAGTACTCTAGCTGTGGCCTAACCAGTGTTTTATACAGTTCAAGCATAACCTCCCTGCTCTTGTATTCTATGCCTCGGCTAATAAAGACAAGTGTTGCATATGCCGCCTTAACCATCTTATCTACCAGGCCTGCTACCTGCAGGGATCTGTGGACCTGCACCCCCAAGGTCCCTTTGTTCCTCTACAATCCTCAGTGTCCTACCATTTAATGTGCATTCCCTTGTCTTGTTGGCCCTCCCTAAATGCATTACCTCGCACTTCTCAGAGTTGAATTCCATTTGCCAATGTTCTGCCCACCTGACCAGTTCATTGATATCTTCCTGCAATCTGCAGCTTCTTCATTATCAACCACACGGCCGATTTTAGTGTCATCTGCAAACTTCTTAATCATACCCCCTACATTCAAGTTTAAATCATTGATATATGCCACAAAAAACAAGGGACCGAGTACTAAGCCCTGTGGAATCCCATTGGAAACAGGCTTCCAGTCACAAAAACATCCATCAACCTTTGCGTCCTGCCTCTGAGCCAATTTTGGATTCAACTTGCCACTTTGCCCTGGATCCCATGGGCTTTTACTGTCGTGACCAGTCTGCCATGTGGGACCTTATCAAAAGCCTTGCTAAAATCCATATACACTACATCAAACGTACTACCTGTATCGACCCTCTTTTTTTACCTCAAAAAATTCAATCAAGTTAGTCAGTCTCAACATTCCCTTAACAAATCCATGCTGACTGTCCTTGATTAATCCGTGTCTTTCTAAATGAAGAATTTATCCTGTTCCTCTTTCCCACCACCGAGGTTAGGCTGACTGGCCTGTAATTATTCGGTCTATCCCTTTACCCTTTTTAAACAAAGTACAACGTTTGCAGTGGTCCAGTCCTCCGGCACCACACCTGTAGCCAGAGAGGATTGGAAAATGATGATCAGAGCCTCTGTTATTTCCTCTTTTGCTTCTCTTAACAGCCTGGGATACACTTTATCCGGGCCTGGGGATTTATCTACTTTCAAAGCTGCTAAGCCCCTTAATACTTCCCCTCTCACTGTTTATTTCATCTAATATTTCACACTCCTCCTTCCCTGATTGTAATGTCGGCATTACCCCTCTCTTTTGTGAAAACAGACACAAAGTATTTATTAAGAACCATACCCACGTCTTCTGCCTCCACACACACATTACCTTTATGGTCTCCATTAGGCCCTACTCTTTCTTTAGTTATCCTCTTGCTCTTAATGTATTTATAAAACATCTTTGGGTTTTCAATGATTTTACTTGCCAAAAAATGTTCATGCTCTCTTTTTGCTTTCCTAATTTCCTTTTTAATTGCACCCCTGGACTTTCTATAATCCTAGAGCTTCTGCAGTATTGAGCCCTCGGTGTCATAAGTCTCCCTTTTTTTTCTTTATCCTACCCTGTATACCCCTTGACATCCAGGGGGCTCTAGATTTGTTAGTCCCGCCCTTTTTCTTTAAGGGAATATACTTGCTCTGAGCGCTCAGGATCTCCTCTTTGAATGCCTCCCATTGCTCTGACACTGATTTACCTTTAAGTAGCTGTTTCCAGTCCACTTTGGCTAAATCCCATCTCAGCTTAGCAAATTTGGCTTTTCCTCAATTGAGAATTTTTATTCCTGGTCTCTTTTTGTCCTTTTCCATAACTACCCTAAATCTCATTGAATTGTGATCACTAGCAGCCAAATGCTCTCCCACTGATGCCCCTTCCACTTGCCCAGCTTCATTCCCTAAAACTAAGTCCAGAACCGCCCCTCCCTTGTTGGCTTGTTACATACTGGCCAAAAAAGTTCTCCTGAATGCATTTTAGGAATTCCGCACCCTCTATACTTTTCACGCTCTTTTTTTTTTCCCCAGTTAATATTAGGGTAGTTGAAATCCCCTGCTGTTACTGCCCTATAGTTTTTACACTTCTCAGAAATGTGCCGACATATTTGTTCTTCCATCTCCCTCTGAATGTTTGGGGGTCTATAGTATACTCCCAGCAGTGTGATTGCCCCTTTTTTGTTCTTCAATTCAACCCATATGGCCTAATTTGATGATCCTTCTAACAGATTGTGTTTGTGTGAAAGAGTGTGTGTGTGTGTGTGTGTGTGTGGTGCGCGCGCCAGTATGGATTCAATCCCACTGTCTGCACACATATGTGCAGAACCAGCCTTTCACACTGCACCTTAACTTGTAATTGCCAGAACCTAAGCCACAGTATTGGATAATGGCCATTGACATTGGATTGGATTTTGCTGCCAGAATTTCGGCTCCTCTGTCAGCTCATGCCTTTATGTACACCAAACTGTCTTTAATTAACATTAAAAGATTCCACGTTCAAAGTCCAACAGTTATTTCATTCATCCTTTCAGTAATACACTTAGTTGGACTCTATCAAACATACTCTGTTATATTATAAAATATTTTCTTAAATTATGGGATTCCATAGGAATGGCATGGTAATAGGCAGGTTTGGTTAAGCATGTGCCTCACCTGTGGGGTCAAAAAGTCACCAGCCGCAACTGATATAGTCCATCGACAGCAGTACGATCAATGCTTTCTTGGCATTCCTAAAGGGCTTGCATTTATATAGCGCCTTTTACAACCTCGGGATATCCCAAAGCGTTTTACAGCCAATGAAGTACTTTTGAAGTGTAGTCACTGTCGTAATGTAGGAAATGTGGCAGCCAATTTGCACATGGCAAGATCCCAGTAATAGCAAACGTGATAATGACCAGTGATGTTGGTTGAGGGATAAATATTGGCCCCAGGACACCGAGGAGAACTTCCCTGCTCTTCTTTAAAATAGTGCCATGGGATTTTTTACGTCCACCTGAGGGGGCAATTATAATGTCTCATCCGAAAGATGGCACCTCTGACAGTGCTGCACTCCCTCAGTACTGCCCCTCTGACAGTGCAGCACTCTTTCAGTACCGCCCCTACGACAGTGCAGCGCTCTTTCAGTACTGCCCCTCCGACAGTGCAGGGCTCCCTCAGTGCTGCACTGGGAGTGCCAGCCTAGATTTTGTGCTCGACCCACAAACTTCTGACTCGGAGGTGAGAGTGCTGCCCATTGAGCCACGGCTGACGCTGTTGGTCGCACTATGTACTGGAGTGGGTTATGCACCCCATGTCATTCAATACTGATGAAATCTTTTTCTTTTTTGCAGGTACACTACAATGTTGGCAAAAATTTAGCTGATCGAGGGAAAGAAATATCTGCCATCCAATATTATAGAGAAGCCGTAAGGTATTCACATGGCTTGTTTTTTAGTTATGGTTTATAATAAGGAAGATGCAAAGTTCACTCTTTAACTGGACACAACTTTCTCTCTTTAGTTGCGGTGAAAATTGCAAAAACCTTTCATTTCATTTCAGACTTAATCCGAAGTATGTCCATGCTATGAACAATCTTGGAAACATTTTAAAGGAAAGAAAGGAACTACATGAAGCAGAAAAGTTACTCTCCAGAGCTGTAGCCATTCAGTACGTCTTCATTTGTGTTTCATTTTAATTAATTCACTTGTGGGTAAGTCCAAAACTAGGGGACATAAATATAAGATAGTCACTAATAAATCTAATAGGGAATTCAGGAGAAACTTCTTTACCCAGAGAGAGGTGAGAATGTGGAACTTGCTACCACAAGGAGTGATGAAGTGAATAGCATAGATGCATTTAAGGGGAAGCGAGATAAACACATGAGGGAGAAAGGAATAGAAGGATATGTTGATAGGGTGAGAAGAAGAGGGGTGGGAGGAGGCTTATGTGGAGCATAAACACCAGCATAGACCTGTTGGGCCGGATGGCTTGATTCTGTGCTGTACATTTTATGTAATTCTGTTCATCAGTACTTAATACTCAGGGGTAATGGTCTCAGATTATAGGCTCGGCCATTTAGGATTGAGACGAGGAGAAATTTCTTCGGAGGGTTGTGAATCTTTGGAATTCTCTACCCCAGAGGGCTGTGGATGCTCAGTCGATGAGTATATTCAAGGCTGAGATCGATAGATTTTTGGGCACTAAGGGAATCAGGGATATGGGGATGGTGCGGGAAGGTGGAGTTGAGGTAGAAGATCAGCCACGATCTTATTGAATGATGGAGCAGGCTCGAATGGCCAACTCCTGCTTCTAATTCTTATGTTCTTGTGTTTTAAAAGCATGAGGATCTAATTTTCACTCTTGGTTTCTGATGCACAGACCTGATTTCGCTGCTGCCTGGATGAATCTAGGAATCGTACAAAATAGTTTGAACAAATATGAAGAGGCGGAAAGGAGTTACTGGACTGCAATAAAATACAGAAAGAAATATCCAGATTGCTACTACAATTTGGGACGTCTGGTAAGTCCGTTTGAAATTAGATATCGAACAGTGTGTCTGAATTCAAAATGATAATACATCTTTATACATGTCAGAAATACAAACTAAAGTAATTCATATGGAGAAATTGTTTCCACTTGGAGGGGAGTTCAAAATTAGGGGGCCATAAATACAAGACAGTCACTAATAAATTCAATCAGGGATTCAAGAGGAACTTCTTTACCCAGAGAGTGGTGAGAATGTGGAACTCGCTACCACAGGGAGTGGTTGAGGCAACTATTATAGATGCATTTAAGGGGAAGCTGAATAGCACATGAGGGAGAAAGGAATAGAAGGTTATGGTGATGGGGTGAGCTGAAGAGGGTGGGAGGGCGCTCGTGTGGAGCATAAACACCGGTATGGACAAGTGGGGCCTGTTAAGCTCATAATAAAGTAATGCAACTGAGTATTGTAGACAATGAATAAATGTGACCTTAGCTCCTTTATCCAAACTCCAGAGTGCTGGTACAGCATGGGAGGCCTGCTCATATACAGTGCTCCCAAGGGATGCTGGGATCCCTTGGGACTCCCAACAGGTAAGCCCTCTGGTGGCGGTATGATACAGTTTGCCTAGGGTTGCATACATAACATCACTCCCTCCCAAAGTCTGTAGTGCACTTATTTACAGGGTGAGACGATCTGGGGCTTTTCGCTCCCTTGTCGATCGTCTCGGTAGAAATGCAGGTGTCGGTCAGTTCTTCGCTGGGCTGCTGGGCAGCTGGCCTTGCCGGGCTGCTGGGGATGGTGAGTTCAGCTTCATGGTCGATTGTGATGTCAGTTGCCACTTGTGTGTGTGTTGGACGGTTGAAGTTGGTGGTGTCCTCTTCGGGTTGCTCGTGGCTGCTTGTGAATCGCTGTTTGGTTTGGTCCAACTGCTTTCTGCAAGTTAGACCTGAAACACCCTATTCCCTTCTTTGGCTATGACGGTGCCAGCAAGCAAGCCATTTGGGACCATGTCCATAGTTGAGTTCAAATACAGTGTCATTGACTTCAGTATCGCATGACAGGTTTGCGCGATCATGGTACATGCTTTGTTGATGCCGCCTGCCCTCGACGTGATCATGGAGATCAGGGTGGACAAGAGAGAGCCTTGTTTTGAGCGTTCTTTTCATGAGCAGCTCGGCTGGGGGAACCCCGGTGAGCGAGTGGGGTCTGGTGCGGTAGCTGAGCAAGACTCGGGACAGGCGGGTCTGCAGGGAGCCTTCCGACACACGTTTCAAGCTTTGCTTGATGGTTTGGACTGCCCGTTTTGCCTGGCCGTTGAATGCGGGCTTGAAGGGGCAGATGTGGTGCTTGATCCCATTGTGGGTCGTGAATTTCTTGATTTCAGTACTGGTGAAGCACGGCCCATTGTCGCTGACGAGGACATCGGGCACGCCGTGCATGGCAAACATGGCTCGTAGGCTTTCGATGGTGGCAGTGGACGTGCTTACAGACATTATTACACATTCAATCCATTTTGAATAAGCATCCACAACAACCAAAAACATTTTGCCTACAATTGGGTCCGCAAAGTCAACGTGGATCCTAGACCACGGTTTGGAGGGCCGTGACCACAAACTTAGCGGTGCTTCTCTGGGTGCATTGCTCAGTTGAGAGCAAGTGTTGCATTGACGCACGCATGACTCCAAATCTGAGTCGATGCCGGGCCACCACACATGGGATCTGGCTATAGCTTTCATCATTAATATGCCTGGGTGGGTACTGTGTTGGTCGCGTATGAACATTTCCCTGCCTTTCTTAGGCAAAACCACGTGATTGCCCCACAAAAGACAGTCCGCCTGTATGGACATTTCGTCATTGCGCCGCTGGAACGACTTGCTCTCTTCATGCATCTCCGCTGGGACGCTGGACCAGCTTCCATGGAGGACACAGTTTTTTTTTTTACAAGGGACAGTCATGTATCCTGGCTGGTCCAGGTCCTGATCTGGCAGGCCGTAACGGGTGACTTTTCGTTTTCAAATGCATCTATCACCAAGAGCAAGTCTGCAGGCTGTGTCATTTCCACCCCGGTGGTGGGCAATGGTAGCCGACTGAGAGCATCAGCACAGTTCTCTGTGCCTGGTCTGTGGCGGATTACATAGTTATATGCAGACAGCTTGAGCGCCCACCTTTGTATGCGGGCAGAGGCAATGGTATTAATCCCTTTGCTCTCTGAGAATAGCTATGAGCTGCTTATGGTCAGTTTCTAACTCAAACTTGAAACCAAACAGAGACTGGTGCATTTTTTTCACCCCGTAAACGCATGCTAGAGCTTTTTCAATCATGTAGGCCCTTTCGGCCTTGGACAAACTCCTGGACGCAGAGGCCACCGGTTGCAATGTTCCCGAGTCGTTAGCTTGTTGTAACATACACCCGACTCCGTATGAAGCCTCATCGCAAGCTAGCACTAAACGTTTACATGGGTTATACAGAACAAGCAGTTTGTTGGAACATAACACATTTCTGGCTTTCTCAAAAGCAGCCTCTTGTGATTTCCCCCATACCCAGTCATCTCTCTTGCATAGCAACACATGTAGGGGTTCTAGCAAGGTGCTTAACCAGGGTAGGAAATTACCAAAACAGTTGAGTCCCAGGAACAACCGCAGCTCCGTCACGTTCTGTGGTCTCGGAGCGTTCTTGATGGCCTCTATCATGGCGTCGTTGGGTCTGATGCCGTCTGCCGCGATTCTTCTCCCTAAGAACTCGACCTCTGGCGTTGGGAAAACACACTTCGAGTGTTTCAACCTGAGTCCCACGCGTTCTAGCCGACTTAGAACCTCTTCCAGGTTCTTCAAGTGTTCGATGGTGTCCCGACTTGTGACCAGTATGTCGTCCTGGAAAACCACGGTGCGCGGAACCAACTTTAGCAGACTCTCCATGTTTCTTTGCAAAATTGCTGCGGCCGATCGAATCCCAAACGGACATCTATTATAGATGAACAGACCTTTGTGTGTGTTGATGCAGGTGAGGCTTTTTGAAAATTCTGCCAGCTCCTACGTCATGTAGGCCGAGGTCAGGTCCAACTTGGTGAACGTCTTTCCTCCAGCCAGCGTCGCAAATAGGTCGTCTGCCTTGGGTAGCGGGTACTGGTCCTGCAGCGAAAACCGGTTAATCGTTAATTTATAGTCCCCACAAATTCTGACCGTGCCGTCACCTTTGAGAACTGGAACAATCGGACTGGCCCGCTCGTTGAACTCCACTGGCACGATGATGTCTTCTCGCTGCAGTCTGTTCAGCTCAATTTCCACTTTCTCTCGCCTCATATATGGCACCGCCCTTGCCTTGTATTGGATGGGTCGTGTACCGGGAACTGAGTGGATCTGCACCTTCGCCCCCGAGAAACTTCCGATGCCTGGCTCAAACAATGACAGGAACTTGCTCAGAACCTGGGCAGATGAGGCGTCGTTGACGGACGAAAGTGCTCGGATGTTATCCCAGTTGCAGCGGATTTTTCCCAGCCAGCTTCTGCTGAACAGTGTGGGGTCATCTCTTGGTACAATCCATAGTGGTAGTTCGTGCACTGCTCCATCATAGGAGACTTTTACTGCTGTGCTGCCAATAACAGGGATCAGCTCTTTAGTGTAAGTTCTTAGCTTGGTATGAATGGGGCTAAGCTTGGGCCTGTGTGCCTTGTTGCATCACAGCCTGTCGAAGGCCTTTTTGTTCATGATAGACTGACTCGCACCCATATCCAGTTCCATGGATACTGGAATTCTGTCCAGTTCGATCGGTGGTCATTTCGTGGTGAAGGTGTGTACCCCGTACATTTCTGCCTCCTCGTTTCGAGTCTCTAGTTCAGCCTGATCCGCCATGGAACGATCCTCCTCTGCAACCTGGTGGTTTGCAGGGTTTGCAGCTTGTCTGCACATTCGCTGGAGGTGTCCCATTGTTCCACAACCTTTGCACGCATAGTGTTTGAAGCGGCATTGATGGGCTCGATGATCACCTCCGCAGCGCCAACAAGGTGTTAACTGCCTCGCATTAACACTTGATGGCGGAATCTGGGTGATCTGAGGTCGTGCAGCTGCTGCCGTGTACATTCTGCCATATGCATTCCTGCCTGAAAATGTCGTTACTTTGTGTACAGTAGTTGCCGAAATCTCTTTATGCTGTGAAATTTGTTTGGTGTTATTGCTGGTGGACATAAATGCCTGGGCTATCGTTATGGCTTTGCTCAGATTCGGTGTTTCAACAGTCAGTAGTTTGCTAAGGATAATCTCATGGCCAATGCCAAACACAAAAAAGTCTCTTAGCATCTGCTCAACGAATCCATCGAATTCGCAATGTCCTGCAACGCGCCCTAGTTCGGCAACGTAGCTCGCCACTTCCTGGCCTTCAGACCGTTGACCCGTGCAGAAGCGATACCTTGCCATCAGAACGCTTTCCTTCGGATTTATGTGCTCCTGGACCAGCGTACACAGTTCTTCATACGATTTGTTTGTCGGTTTTGCCGGGACCAGAAGATTCTTCATGAGGCCATAGGTTGTTGCCCCACAGACGATAAGGAGGATCTCCCTTCGTTTGGCAGCGTTCTCGGCCACGAAGTATTGGTCGAGTCGCTCCACGAAGGCCTCCCAGTCGTCCCCTTCTGAGAATTTCTCCAGGATACCAACTGTTCTTTGCATTTTCGCGCGGTTGTTCGTTGTCTCGTCGCAGTTGTTAAGCTCATAATAAAGTAATGCAACTGAGTATTGTAGACAATGAGTAAATGTGACCTTAGCTCCTTTATTCAAACTCCAGAGTGCTGGTACAGCATGGGAGGCCTGCTTATATACAGTGCTCCCTAGGGATGCTGGGATCCCTTGGGACTCCAACAAGTAAGCCCTCTGTATGATACAGGTTGCCTAGGGTTGCATACATAACAGGGCCGAATGGCCTGGTTCTGTGCTGTAAATACTACATGCCGTGGTTTCTAAGGTTACTGTTGGATATTTGCTCTGTTTCAGCTTTTTGTCATAATATTTCCGCAAGCTATTCTGCGCAATCTAACATTTCATCTCCACTGTGTCAGTAGCTTACAAACATTTTTGGGTGGCTATTCAATTCCTTTATTTCCCCCCTCCTGCCACCATTTTGCTGGGAGATGTCCCTCCCTTGGGTAGATGAATGATTAGTACATCTCCAGGCCATTGAGTAGGTTGGGCTTATACTCTCTGGAGTTTAGAAGAATGAGAGGTGATCTCATTGAAACATATAAGATTCTGAGGGGGATTGACAGGGTAGATCCTGAGAGGTTGTTTCCCCCTTGCTGGAGAGCAGGCTCGAGGAGCTGTATGGCTGACTCCTGCTCCTAATTCTTTTGTTCTTTACGTTTTTCCACCATCCTTCAACCAGTCACAAGACTGTGAGATAATAGTCCGGCGATAAGACTTAACTACATTACAAGACCTAGAAATGAGAGACAGGTGGCCACAAAACTTTGGACAAAGGTAGATCATGAAGTGATTTTCTTTTTCTTTGGTCTGTTATGGTCAGTGCCAGCTGTGGCTCAGTGAGCAGCATAGAAACATAGAAAATAGGTGCAGGAGTAGGCCATTCGGCCCTTCGAGCCTGCACCACCATTCAATAAGATCATGGCTGATCATTCACCTCAGTACTCCTTTCCTGCTTTCTCTCCATACCTCTTGATCCCTTTAGCCATAAGGGCCATATCTAACTCCCTCTTGAATATATCCAATGAACTGGCATCAACAACAACTCTCTGCGGTAGGGAATTCCACAGGTTAACAACTCTGAGTGAAGAAGTTTCTCCTCATCTCAGTCCTAAATGGCTTATCCCTTATCCTTAGACTATGTCCCCTGGTTCTGGACTTCCCCAACATCGGGAACATTCTTCCTGCATCTAACCTGTCCAGTCCCGTCAGAATTTTATATATTTCTACGAGATCCCCTCTCATCCTTCTAAACTCCAGTGAATACAGGCCCAGTCGATTCAGTCTCGCCTGATATGTCAGTCCTGCCATCCCGGGAATCAGTCTGGTGAACCTTTGCTGCACTCGCTCAATAGCAAGAACGTCCTCCTTCAGATTAGCAGACCAAAACTGAACACAATATTCCAGGTGAGGCCTCACCAAGGCCCTGCAGTAAGACCTCCCCACTCCTATACTCAAATCTTCTCGTTATGAAGGCCAACATGCCATTTGCCGCCTTCACCGCCTGCTGTACCTGCATGCCAACATTTCAATGATTGATGTACCATGACACCCAGGTCTCGTTGCACTTCCCCTTTTCCTAATCTGCCGCCATTCAGATAGAAACATAGAAACTTGGAGATATTACACTCAATTCCTTCATCTAAATCATTAATATATATTGTAAATAGCTGGGGTCCCAGCACTGAGCCCTGCGGCACCCCACTAGTCACTGCCTGCCATTCTGAAAGGACCCATTTATCCCGACTCTCTGCTTCCTGTCTGCCAACCAGTTCTCTATCCACGTCAGTACATTACCCCCAATACCATGTGCTTTAATTTTGCACAACAATTTCTTGTGTGGGACCTTGTCAAAAGCCTTTTGCAAGTCCAAATACACCACATCCACTGGTTCTCCCTTGTCCACTCTACTAGTTACATCCTCAAAAAATTCCAGAAGATTTGTCAAGCATGATTTCCCTTTCATAAATCCATGCTGACTTGGACCGATCCTGTCGCTGCTTTCCAAATGCGCTGCTATTTCATCTTTAATGATTGATTCCAACATTTTCCCCACTACTGATGTCACGCTAACCGGTCTATAATTACCCTTTTTCTCTCCCTCCTTTTTTAAAAAGTGGTGTTACATTAACTACCCTCCAGTCCATAGGAACTGATCCCGAGTCGATGGACTGATGGAAAATGACCTCCAATACTTCCTTAAGTACTCTGGGATGCAGACTATCAGGCCCCGGGGATTTATCGGCCTTCAATCCCATCAATTTCTCTAACACAATTTCCCGTCTAAAAAGGATTTCCTTCAGTTCCTTCTTCTCACTAGACCTCGGTCTCCTAGTATTTTCGGAAGGTTATTTGTGTCTTCCTTCGTGAAGACAGAACCAAAGTATTTGTTCAATTGGTCTGCCATTTCTTTGTTCCCCATTATAAATTCACCTGATTCTGACTGCAAGGGATCTACGTTTGTCTTCACTAATCTTTTTCTCTTTACATATCAATAGAAGCTTTTGCAGTCTGTTTTTATGTTCCCAGCAAGCTTCCTCTCATACTCTATTTTCCCCCCTCTTAATTAAACCCTTTGTCCTCCTCTGCTGAATTCTAAATTTCTCCCAGTCCTCAGGTTTGCTGCTTTTTCTTGCCAATTTATATGCCTCTTGGATTTAACACTATCCTTAATTTTCCTTGTTAGCCACAGTTGAGCCACCTAACCCATTTTATTTTTACTCCAGACAGGGATGTACAATTGTTGAAGTTCATCCATGTGATCTTTAAATGTTTGCCATTGCCTATCCACTGTCAACCCTTTAAGTATCATTCGCCAGTCTATTCTACTCTCACCTCTGAGTCAGAAGGTTTGGGTTCAAGTCCCACTCCAGGGACTTGGGCGCATAAATCTAGGCTGACACTCTAGTGCAGTGCTGAAGGAGTGCTGCATTGTCAGAGGTGCCATCTTTTGGATGAGATGTTAAACCGACTGCCTTCTCCAGTGGACTATTTCGAAGAACAGCAGGGGAGTTATCCCCGGTGTCCTGGCCAATATTTATCCCTCAGTCAATATCACTAAAACAGATTATCTGGTCATTATCACATTGCTGTTTGTGGGTGCTTGCTGTGTGCAAATACACTCCAAAAGTACTTCATTGCCTTTAAAGCGCTTTAAGACGTCCAGTGGGCATGAAAGTTGCTACACGGCGGGCGAGCCTCAGGTGGGCAGAGGAAATGTTTCAGGGACACCCTCCGAGCCTCCTTGATAAGGTGCAACATCCCCATCGACACCTGGGAGTCCCTGGCCCACGACCGCTCTGGGTGGAGAAAGAGCATCCGGGAGGGCGCTGAGCACCTCGACTCTCATCAATGAGAGCATGCAGAAATCAAACACAGAGCGGAAGGAGCAATGTGGCAAACCAGACTCCCCACTCACCCTTTCCTTCAACGACTATCTGTCCCACCTGTGACAGGGACTGTAATTCCCATATTGGACTGTTCAGTCACCTGAGAACTCACTTTTAGAGTGGAAGCAAGTCTTCCTCGATTCCGAGGGACTGCCTATAATGATGATGATGATGATATATAAATCCAAATCTTTCTTTTCTTTTAATCTAATCTTTCCTTTGCTTTCAGTACGCAGATCTGCATCGGAACATAGATGCTCTTAATGCGTGGCGGAATGCTACCCTTCTCAAACCTAACCACAGCTTGGCTTGGAATAACTTGATCATATTACTTGATAACACAGGTAACCGGTTGTATTCTAGTCCTGTCGAGTTTCTTATATAAGTTAGGCAGTTTAGTTTAAGGTAATTCATCACTTGTATGTTGAAATGAATTTTCTTTCTTGATTTCCAGACAGTTTTGGATGCCGGTCAATTAAAAAATTCTTATCCTTGTGTTCAAATCCCTCCACGGCCTCGCCCCTCCCTATCTCTGTAACCTTCTCCAGCCCTACAACCTTCCGAGATATCTGCGCTGCTCCAATTTTGGCCTCTTGAGCATCCCTGGTTTTAATCGCTCCACCATTGGCGGCCGTGCCTTCAGCTGCCTGGGCTCTTAAGCTCTGAAATTCCATCCCTAAACCTCCCCACTTCTCTACTTCGCTCTCCTCCATTAAGACGCTCCTTAAAGCTTTGACCAAGCTTTTTGTCATCTGTCCTAAAGTCTCTTTTTGTGGCTCGGTGTCATATTTTGTTTAACCGCTGCTGTGAAGCGCCTTGGGATGTTTTACTACTTTAAGGCGCTAATATAAATACAAGCTGTTTTTGGAAAAGGGCGAGTGTGGTATGGAGTGTTTACCTCTGTCTATGTTGGCCTCGAGGTGGGGTTGAGTGGTGCTTGAGTTGTCAATTCCTGAAGAGCTGGTGCACCTAGTGGCAACCACAGTGTGAAATTACTGTGTTTGCTAAATGGGAAAAACCTGGCACAAATGGGTCTTCCTGATGGGCTGATCTTAGCGATTCTGGAAAGTTTACATTGGAGTTGCCACTTGGGTGGGTGAGATATTTGCGTTCGAACCACTACAAGCATCTCTCCAAGGTCATTTTGAAAGAAAGAACGAACTTGCATTTCTTATAGTGCCTTCACAACCTGAGGACGCCCCAACTGTTGTAACTTGGGAAACCCGCAGCCCAATTTGCGCTCAGCAAGCTCCCACAGACAGCAATGAGATAATGACCCGCTAATCTCTTTTTAGTAATGTAGGTTGAGGGATAATACATAATATGGAGCATTGCTGTTGTATCTGCTTCCACCACTGCAATGCTCTTCTGCACACAGTAGGGCTGGAACATCGAGGATGTTCTTCTGCATGTAGTTCCTACACCACAAACAAAACGTCCAATCTTAAAACAGACATTTTTTTGTACATTCATAAAATAATAGAAATTTACAGCAGGGAAGGGGGCCATTTCAGTCCATTGTGTCCCCACCAGCCAACAAAGAGCTATCAAGTTTAATCCCACTTGCCAGCTCTTGGTCCGTAGCCCTGTAGGTGACGGCACTTCAAGTGCACATCCAAGTACTTTTTTAATTTGGTGAGGGTTTCTGCCTCTACCACCATTTCAGGCAGTGAGTTCCAGACCACCACCCTCTGGATGAAGACATTTCCCCTCAAATACCCTCTAAACCTCCTACCAATTAATTTAAATCTATGCCCCCTGGTTCTTGACCCCTCTGCTAAGGGAAATAGGTCTGACCTATCCACTCTATCTAGGTTCCTCTTAGTTTTATACACCTCATAGAGGTCTCCCCTCAGACTCCTCTTTTCCAAAGAAAACAAACCCAGCCTATCCAATCTTTCCTCACAGCTAAAATTCTCCAGCCCAGGCAACATTCTCGTAAACCTCCTCTCTACCCTCTCTGGTACAATCACATCTTTCCTGTAACGTGGTGACTAGAACTGCAATCAGTCCTCTAGTTGTGGCCTAACTAGTGTTTTATACAATTCAAGCATAACCTCCCTGCTCTTGCCTTTATTAGCTGAGGCATAAAATACAAGTATTCCGTATGCCTTCTTAACCACCTTATCTACCTGGCCTGCTACCTTCAGAGATCTGTGGACCTGCACTCCAAGGTCCCTTTGTTTCTCTACACGTCTCAGTTTCCTACCATTTAATGTGTGTTCCTTTGCAAGCCATCCCCTTACACTTGTCTGGATTGAATTCTATTTGCCATTGTTCTGCCCACCCGCCTAGTTCATTTGATATCTTCCTGCAGTCTACAGCTTTCTTCTTCATTATCAACCAACAGCTGATTTTAGTTTCATCTGCAAACTTCTTAATTATACCCTCTTTTTTCAAGTTAAATCATTCATATATACACCACAAAAAGCAAGTGACCCAGTACTGAGCCATGTGGAACCCCACAGGAAACAGCCTTCCAGTCACAAAAACATCCATCAACCATTACCCTTTGCTTCCTGCCTCTGAGCCAATTTTGGATCCACTTTGCCCTGGATCCCATGGGCTTTTACTTTCGTGACCAGTCTGCCACGTGGGACCTTATCAAAAACCTTGCTAAAATCCATATACACCACATGAAAGGTACTACCCTCATCGACCCTCCTTGTTACCTCCTCAAAAAATTCAGTCAAGTTCGTCAGACTCGAGCTTCTCTTAACAAATCCATATTGACTGTCCTTGATAACCTGTGTCTTTCTAAATGAAGAATTATCCTGTCCCTCAGAATTTTTTCCAATAACTTTCCCACCACCGAGGTTAGGTTTACTGGCCTGTAATTACTCGGTCTATTCCTTTCTTCCTTTTTAAACAAAGGTATCATGTTAGCAGTCCTCCAGCACCATAGCTGTAGCCAGAGAGGATTGGAAAATGATGGTCAGAGCCTCTGCTATTTCCTCTTTTGCTTCTCTTAACAGCCTGGGATACATTTCTTCCGTGCACATGGGGATTTATCCACTTTCAAAGCTGCTAAACTCCGTAATACTTCCTCTCTTACTATGTTTATTTCATCTAATATTTCACACTCCTCCTCCCTGATTGCAATGTCTGCATCTTCTGCCAATGACATGAAATCACATGGCACCAAAGGAGGCTATTCGGCCCATTGTGCCAGTGCCGGCTCTTTGAAAGAATGATCCAATTAGTCCCACTCCCCAACCTCCCCCCCCCCCCACTCTTTCCCCATATCCCTGCAAATTTCTCCTTTTCAAGTATTTATCCAATTCCCTTGTGAAAGTTACTGTTGAATTTGCTTCCATCGCCCTTTCAGGCAGTGCATTCCAGATCACAACAACTCGCTGTGTTTAAAAAAAAAAAAATGTGCTGCTCCTCTCCCCTTGGCTCTTTTACCAATTACCTTGAATCTGTATCCTCTGGTTCCTGACCCGTCTTGCCTGTGGAAACAATTTCTCCTTATTTACTCTATCAAAACCCTTCATATTGTTGAACAGCTCCATGAGAGGACACATTTCGAGCATGAATGGAATATAACAAAATTAATATTTTACAAATTGCATTTACTATAAACTGTGTTTTCAAGATATGTGCTATTAAGTTACGTAAAAGTTTAATTTATTTGCTGCAAAGTGCATTTATTGGGTTGATTTTCCGCTTTGGGCGCAATCGGCAATCCAGTCGCAAATTGCGCTTGTTTTGAAAAATGTTTCTCCCCAAGTTTCTGCTCAAATTCATTTACATATTGTCGAACACAAAATCAGCCCTATACCAGTGCAATCGGGCTGTGTTAAAACTTTTTTTTTAAATGCTTTTAAAAAATATGCCTTGATCTAGTTAAGAGTGGTAACTTGGTGCAGTTTGATTAATTCAGCTGAAAATGGTTTATCACAAAGAATAAGCATTTTAAATCCGTGTCAATCCACTAACTGTAAGGAAGATAGATTTTAAATAACTGAAAATGCCTTTTTTTAAATGCAGAGCCATTTGCTAGTTATATTGGCGGTACCGTAGTGAGTTTCTTCGTAAATTAAAAAATATATTTAAAAGCTTTCAAAGCATTCCTATTGGTATATTTGCACCCAAAGGTTTCAGCTTAACTTTTGGAGCCTCCTCGAACCCCGGAAATGAGAGCAGTGAGCGGAAACTCGGCATGGAGATTAATGCACCCGGGGCATGCCCAGTTTTGTGGGCAGGGCTGGCTTCCAGCGCAATGTTTTTTAAACGAGCGCAAAAGTTGGCAGGAACTCTAGTTGCGCTGAATGCAATTTGCGCTTAAAATTCCATGATCTTTGGCGCCGGTCATGCTGCTTTCGGGTGAATTACAACAAAATCCCCAGCGCAACAGAGCGGAAACTCTAACCAGTTGCAATTGCTGGAAATGCCTGTTATTTTAATATCTAAATCAGTGTTGTTTTAATAACAGGCAATTTAGCACAAGCTGAAATAGTCGGAAAAGAAGCCGTAAAATTGCTACCCGGTGATCACACAATTATGTTTTCCTTTGCGAATGTGCTTGGTAAATTGAAAAAATACAAGGTGAGTTGTCACAAATTGGGAACTTTTGTACTGGTTTATTTTTAAAGTACAGGTATAAGAGAAACACATACAATTCTACTCCAGGGTAGGTGAGGTAAAATGCTTCTTACTGTGTGTTTTCACACCATTTTAAACCGTATCAGCCATGGCTCAGTGGGCAGCTCTCTCACCTCTGAGTCAGAGGGTAGTGGGTTCATAGTCCCACTCCAGGGCCTTGAGAACAAATTCTAGGTTGATACTCCAGTGCGGTGCAGAGGGAGCCCTACACCGTTGGAGGTGCCGTCTTTCAAATGAGAAATTAAACCGAAGCCCCATCTGCGCGCTCAGGTGGATGTAAAAAATCCCATGGCACTATTTTGAAGAAGAGCAGGGGACTTATGCACAGTGTCCTGGCCAATATTTATCCCTCTATCAACATCACTAAAACAAATTATCTGGTCATTATCACATTACTGTTTGTGGGAGCTTGCTGTGTGCTAATTGGCCACCCCTTTTCCCACATTATAACAGTGACTACACTCCAAAAACTACTTCATTGACTGAGAAGCGCTTTGGACATCCTGAGGTCGTGAAAGATGCTATAGAAATGCGAGTCTTTTTTTTTCAATAATTTCCTTTACTTTTCCTGGTTTAACATAATTAGTGCTCTATGAAATGTAACATTGTTTTCAGCAAGGTGACATCTTGCACCCCATAACAACTGACAATATTATAGTCTGGAAGTTTGTTTGCAAGACATTGGCAATGGTTAAGGGTGTTTTGATTCTCGGTTAGTGTCGATAATATCTAGGAAAGGAAGACTTGCATTTTGATAGCGTTTTTCACATCCTCTGGACATCCCAAGGCACTTTACAGCCAATGAAGTACTTTTGAAGTGTAGTCACTGTTGTAATGAAGGAAACGCAACAGCAACTTATCACACAGCAAGCTCCCACAAACAGCAATGCAATAACCACCAGATAATTTTTAGTGACGGTTGAGGGATAAATATTGGCTAAAACTCCTCAGCTCTTCTTCAAAAGTGTCATGGGATCTTTTACTCGATCTGAGAGGGCAAACGGGACCTCAGTTTAATGTCTCATCTGAAAGACGGCACCTCTGACAGTGCGGCAATCCCTCAGTACTGCCCCTCCGACAGTCCAGCGCTCCCTCAGTACTGCCCCTCCGAATGTGCAGCGCTCGCTCAGTACTGCCTCTCCAACAGTGCCGCACTCCCTCAGCACTGCACTAGAATGTCAGCCTGGATTTTGTATTCCAGTCCCTGGAGTTTGACTTGAACCCACGACCTTCTGACTTTCTGACTCAGAGACGAGAGTGCTGCCCACTGAGCCACAGCTGACAATAACAATTAGAAAGCTAAGAAACACAGACTACAGACACTTAGCCAATAGAAAGAACAGAACGGGCACAAAATCATGCAGTTATTCCAAATGACTCATTATGAATAAAGTTAATCTTGGACCTTATTCTGTTGTGTTCCTTTAAGTTAATAATTTTAAGATTTTACCTGTAAACAAGTCTGATCTGTTAACTGCTTTTGTATGTACAGGAATCTGAAAGTCTGTTTCTAAAAGCACTTCAGATTAATCCGACAATAGCAAGCTATCATGGGAATTTAGGTAGGTGTTATTTTTAAGCATCTGAAAGTACTTCAAACTACTTGCTGCTTTTAATAGCAGAGCTGTCTATCTTCTCAGATTGTGTTACTGTATGGAGAATATTTTTTCCTGTCAGTACCTGCACTTTAACCTCGCTAACATTCCCTGCAATAGCTTAAAGATAGCTTAAAAAATGATTGTATTATTGCAGATTAATTAGCTTTAAAATGAAAATCCAAAATTCAATGATTCCTGAAAGTAAATACATTTTATCATGAAGATTTTTAGTGTGCATCCAAAAAAGAGTTTGTGCCAAATTACGACAGTGTTGTGAGCTCGTGCCTATTAAGAACTGTATTGAGGCTGCTATCCGAACTCACGCTTCACCCCCTGTGCTCGCTGACCGATATTGGCTCCTGGTCCGGCAACGCCTCGATTTCAAAATTCTCATCCTTGTTTTCAAATCCCCCCATAGCCTCACCCCTCCCTATATCTATCACGGGGTCCTCCAGCCTACATATTCTACATATACAATCAAAATATACTGCTCAAAATCCATCCATGGTCTCGTCCCTCCCTGTGTAACCTCTTCCAGCCCTACAACCCTCTGAGATCTCTGCGCCCCAATTCTGCCTCTTGCCCGTCCCTGATTTTAATCGCTCCACCATTGGTGGCTGTGCCTGGGCCCTAAGCTCTGGAATTCCCTCCCTAAACCTCTCCACCTCTCTCTGCTCCTTTTAAGACGCTCCTTAAAATTTGCCACACTTTCTCTTAATATCCCCTCATGTCGCTCGGTGTCAAATTGTGTTTGATAATTACTTCTGTGAAGCGGATTGGGACGTTTTACTACATTAAAGGCACTGCATAAATGTAAAGTGTTGGTGTGCAATGAGAGAGAGCTATTAAGGGGAAGACATTTTGATATTAGGCTCACTAGTATAACTATGGGTGAAAATTGGAGGGGAAAATGGCTTTTCCATTGAGCAATAACCTCAAGTGTATATCTGAAATGAGGCCCAGCATTTAGAGGTCCATTAGTATTGAACAGATATTTATGGATGTGGTTAATACAAAATAAAGCTCCCTTTATATTTACCCAGTAGTACACCTTATTCATAATCCCAGGAGCAGCTCATACTGAATCGTAGAAACACACAGCACAGAAAGAGGCCATTTGGCCCATCGTGCCTGTGCTGGCTCTTTGAAAGAGCTAAATTAGTCCCACTCCCCCTGCTCTTTCCCCAGAGCCCTGCAAATTTTTTCTTTTCAAGTATTTATCCAATTCCCTTTTGAAAGTTACTATTGAATCTGCTTCCACCGCCCTTTCAGGCAGCACATTCCAGATCACAACAACTCGCTGCGTTTAAAAAATTCTTCTCATCTCCCCCTTGAATTTTTTGCCAATTACCTTAAATTTGTGTCCTCTGGTTACTGGCCCTCCTGCCAGTGGAAACAGTTTCTCCCTATCTACTCCCTATCTACTATAAAAACCCTTAATAATTGTGAACGCCTCTGCCAAATCTTCCCTTAACCTCTGTTCTAAGGAGAGCCAACCCAGCTTCTGCACTACTTTCCTTTTCCATTTTTTTCCGAGAACACCAAACAGTCTACAAGGCAAATACATTTTATCTGTGTTTGGGTGATTGATGGTTTGTCCTTTCGCTGCAGCCGTACTTTACCATCGCTGGGGGAGATTCGATCTGGCCAAGGAACGTTACGAGGTGGCTCTGAAGCTTGATTCAGCCTCGCCAGGGATTGTGGAGAACTACAACTTGCTGAAGAAAAGACTTGAACAAATGAAGGGGGAACGATGATGGGAGCAATTTAAAGGATAACTAAATCTACAAGAGTTCACTGTTATTGGTTCAAAACATTCCTGCCTGACAAATGGTTAACTGCAAACACCAGGGAATCGAACTCCCACAGAAAGCTCAGCACAAGCCAGTTTTCCACCTTGCTTTTGTAGCTCCATGTCTAGTTAGTCCCATTTCCCTGGACCCTTCCTCTCCAAATGTTTATCCAATTCCTCATGCATGTTTTGTTATATTGCATTACGACAGTGACCACACTTCAAAAAGTGCTTCAGTGGCTGTAAAGCCTTCCTTCTCTCCCTTCCTTTTCCTCCTTTCCTTTTTTCTTTCCTTCCCTCCCTTTCTTAAATGTTGCAAATGACTCAGCTTCTGCAGCCTTTTGCAGCAACGTGTGACCTGGATTTTTGCGGTCGGCAGTGTAGCTACGGAATCTGCCGCCGACATCTGAACAGAATGTGAACTTACCCGATGGGGACCTTGCTTTGCGAGCTTGCTGTTTGACGCTGTGTACTCGAGGGCAGTGTAACTGAGTGCAGTGTGAGCACAAGCATACCTGGATCACGTGAGCCTGGTGCCCACGCAGCAAACAGAAGGTGTCTCATTCATTTATGATCTCCGGAAAAGGAAAAAAACCTAATTACTAGAGCCTTCCGGGATAAACATCTATACATTGTTTGGATTTTTTTTAAGCTTATGCTCCACATGGATGCCAAACAAATAAATAATTTCTACTAATGAAGCAAATGCTTCCTCCAAGCTTTCCGCAGACAAAATCCTAAAATGCTTTCTGTCCTCCTAAATGTTTTAATTGCTTGCATTTGTTCCTCTTGCACTGTGGAAACGGGCCCTATTTCCACCAGCCGTGAAATTTTCCTATGTAATTGATGGGCAATTAGCCCAACTATGTGTCAGCAATTAGATTTTCAATGTTAGTGTGGATGATCTGTTAAGTCAGAACGTGACAGATTGCAAATTCGGCCAAACTTGTCCATTTCAAAGGTGGTACAATGGCGCACTCTGAGTACGTAGTCATACCCACCGCAAATTCTGGCCCATTGACTTGGAAACCCCTTTCCAAACCCAAATACAGGTTGTACCTCTCCAGTCCGGGGCTCTCTGGTCTTGCAACATCCCTGGTCCAGCATCATTCCCGGCAGGGAGTCACGACCTGCAATGTGTCCTGGAGCTGGCGGCTGCTCTTCTCCTCACTGCCCCCGGTGTTCCCTCCTTGGTCAGGTCAGCGCGAAGAGGGAGTGAGGAGTGCGGCGGCTGACTGAGGCACCAAAGCTTGGCCTGAGGAATGCTGCGCAGTAGGCTTCTGCACAGCGCATGCGCAGAACACGGCCGGGTTGTTGTCAGCAGTACCCAGTAAGTCTAGGGTACAGCTGACAACGCTAAGATCAGCACTGGTCAGGTCCCAAGGGTGCCAGACTGGAAAGTACAACTATAAAACTTTTGGTCTTTGGACCTGGCAATGGTATTGCTCGAATCTGATAAATCCCATGGATCCAGTATCACAAGTTGTAGAATGCCATGAGTTTGAACCTGCAGGAGGTAGAATACATAGGAACAGGAGGTGGCCATTCAGTCCCTTGAGCCTGTTCCACCATTCAATTAGATCACAGCTGATCGGTACCTTAACTCCATCTACCTGCCTTGATTCTGTAACCATTAATACCCTTACCCAACAAACATCTATTTAATCTCAGTTTTGAAATTTCCAATTGACCCCCAGCCTCAACAGCTTTTTGGGGAGAGAGTTCCAGATTTCCACTACCGTTTGTGTGAAGAAGCGCTTCCTGACATCACCCGTGAATGGCCTGGCTCTAATTTTTAAGGTACTTGTCTCATTGCTCTGGACTCCCTCCACCAGAGGAAATAGTTTTGCAACCTTTTTCAACTAATTTAATCATCTTAAACACTCAATTAGATCAACCCTTCATCTTCTATACCACACTTGATCAGCTCCGCTGGGCGGGCCACATAGTTCGCATGCCAGACACGAGACTCCCAAAGCAAGCGCTCTACTCGGAACTCGTCCACGGCAAACGAGTCAAAGGCAGGCAGAGCAAATGTTACAAGGACACCCTCAAAGACTCCCTGATAAAGTGCGACATCCCCACTGACAGCTGGAAGTCCTTGGCCATAGACCGCCTGAAGTGGAGGAAGTACAAACGGGAGGGCGCTGAGATCCTCGAATATCGTCGCCGTGAGCATGCAGAAATCAAGCGCAGGCAGCGGAAGGAGCTTGCGGCAAACCAGTCCCTCCCACCCACCCTTTCCCTCAATGACTATCTGTCCCACCTGTGACAGAAACTGTGGTTCTCGTATTGGATTGTATAACTACCTAAGAACTCATGCTAAGAGTGGAAGCAAGTCTTCCTCGATTCCGAGGGACTGCCTATGATGATGATGATGATAATACTCTATGGAATACAAGCATAGTCTATACCTGTCCTCATAATTGAACCCTTTTGACCCCGGCATCATTCTGGCGAAACTGCACCCTCCCAAGCCAATATATCCTTCCTGAGGTGCGGTGCCCAGAACTGAACGCAGTACTCCAGATGTGGTCCATCAAGAGCTTTATACAACTGTTGCATAACATCCGCCCCTTTGTATTACAGCCCACTTGAGATCAGTGGCCAACATTCCATTAGCTATTTGAATTATTTGTTGTACCTGTCCACTAGCCTTTTAATGATTTCTGTATTTGGATCCCTAAATCTCTCTGCTCCTCCACAGTTCTGAGCTTCTTGCCATTTAGAAAATACTTTGATCTTGGGTCCAAAGTGGATATGAAGAGAGATGGGGAGTAACTGGCTTCTGTTTAGTTTTCCCTGCTTGAAACCCTGTATGTTGCCCGGATCGACGTGGAGACATCACAGCAAGACCCCTCTGCACCTGAATGAAAACATTCGATCTTTTCATTTTTGTGTGAAAGTGTCTTGCATAGTTTATAAGTATGCCTTCCTTTGGATCATCTTGAGAAGTTCCACAATATAAAGGGAACATTTAAACAGACAATGAGTTTATATTGAAACTTGCTTGTCCAATAGGTACGTTAATGGCATGTTATGAACTGTATATATTTTAAAGTGTAAAACATTTTTATTGTCATTAAAATATGCTTTTACACTCAATCTTTGTTCTACTTTGTTAAGCAACACCTCGATTTCAAAATTCTCAACCTTATTTTTAAATCCCTCCATGGCCTCACCCCTTCCTTTTTCTGTAATCTCCGCGCCTCCCCGAGATGTCTGTGCTCCTCTAATTCTGCCCCCTCGGGACAGGCTGCATGGAGGAGGGCTGCAGGATCGCGAGGAGCTTCTGTTTTGTCTTATAATGCTCCTGCTGTTTTGAGTGGGATCTGGGAGAGTGGACCACTCCTGACTTCGAGGAAACTTTAGCCTTCTGCTCTGTTCGTGGGGGTGGGAGCGACAGCCTCAGAGCAGACAACAACAACAATTTGTATATAGTGCCTTTAATATAGTAAAACATCTCAAGGCGCTTCACAGGGGGAGTGGGACCAATTGGATAGTTCTTCCAAAGAGCCGGTACAGGCACGAGGTGCTGAATGTCCTTCTGTGCTGTATCATTCTATGATTCTATGTTTTCTCCAATTGTGTATAATGAAACCTCTATGAATATATCCAACCAGATTTGGCAATGCCTAGAATGACCCCATGGCATAGAAGGATGATGACTCAAAACAGCAGAGAGCATGGAGGAGGGCTGCAGGATCTCTTGAAGCTTCTGCTCGGTTATTGGGGGGGGGTGGGAGTGGAGGCCTCAGAGCGGACAGCAACTATTTGTATTTATATAGTGCCTTTAACGGAGTAAAATGTCCCAAGGCGCTTCACAGGAGTATTATAAGACGACAAGAATAAATTTGACACCGAGCCAGATAAGAATAAATGACAGCAGATGACCAAAAGCTTGCTCAAAGAGGTAGGTTTTAAGGGGTGTCTTGAAGGAAGAAAGCAAGGCGAAGAGGTTTAGGCAGGGAGTTCGAGTTTTGGGCCCAGGCAGCTGAAGGCACGGCCACCAACGGATTCTCAAGAGGGCAGAATTTGAGGAGCACAGATGTCTTGGGGGGGGGGGGGGGGAGGAGAGAGAGAGAAAGAAGAAGATTACAGAGATAAGGAGGGGCGAGGCCATGGAGTAAATTGTAAACAAGGATGAGAATTTTGAAATCAATGCATTGCTTAACCAGGAGCCACAGCAAATGATCATTGGTTCATGCGTGCTCATTGTAGATTCAACAGTGGGGAAAATGTGTCTAACTGATGTTGCACCAACAACAGTTTCTGATCCAGAAATCCACATGAATTTGAGTAGGAGATAATGTGATAAAGAGGAAGGTTTTGAGAAGGGACGAAGAAACAAATTAATTAAGTATTTGTATCAAGGAAATAATGGAAATCTACCATGAATGTTATGTATGTTAAAGCTTGATAGACTGAATACTGTAAACTCACTCAGGTGCAAACCTGGCTCAACTTTATTCAGGGCCAAAGTGCCAACATTACATGGTGGTTTGCTTTATATTGCTGGCGCGCACACACATGCACATAGCCCAATGACCTCCGACAGCGACTAGTAACCCCAAGCATACATGTCAAATGTGTAGGAAAAATATGACCTGCTTCTAAGTGCTCCGCTCCACCATTGGTCGCCCAACATGTCCATTCACTGTGTGCCCTGCCTCTCAACCAACCAGAAAGCAGAGGGACTCTTCCTTACCCGATTGGATGATTCTTGACCACCATCCTTTTCCCCCCTCTCCAATATTTTTATAGTAACAGAAGTGTTCAAGGAAAATTAAAAATGAACACACAGGTGTCGAAATTGCCCCTTAGCGCCTCCATGGGCGCTAACGGGGCATAAAACACTTTTCACCTGGAGGGGGCGCTACTGGCTGCCCCAGAAATTGTACGGGAAGTTAGTGGAGGCGATAGCATGGTAATGCCCCGGGCTGCTGCCCAACCAGCGACAACGTCGACCCCTTTCCGCTCCGCAGTGGATTTTGCCCGGTGCCCCGCTAGGCTGCCGCGAGCAATGTCAGCGGCAGCCTCGTGGTTCGTGAACGAGGCCGACATCCGCTCGGGGGATGGAAGTTAAAAAGGAGGTCGCGAGTTTTGCTGACTTCTTTGCCCCTTGCGTGGTCCCGGCCGCTATCGTGCAGCCCGGCACTTCGTTTTGGGGGGCTGCAGTCTCAGCATCACACTGCCCTGGAGGCCATCAGAGACCATGCAGAGTCCGCAGCAGCCCTCCCCTTTAGACGAAGGGGAGGGACGTTGAAGAGCGTCTGCCCTACGTGGAGCATTCACGTAGTGCTGACCAAAAGTGGAGCGCACGGCATTGCGCTCCAGTCCCTGTGAGGGGCGCTAACTGCAATTTCGCGGCCGGGACGGGACCCCAGCGCCGGTTGCAGAAAGTTCCGCCCCAAGCCGGTTACTGTCTGTGCTGGGGAATTTCTCCCCCATAATCTTTTAACACCCCCTATGATTTTTCTCCCGGGGTTGCTCAGGGCAATCCTGAAGCCTTGGCGATCCGCGAGGTCATTCCCAGCTGCGACTGAGCACATCTACAATGCAAGCAACACGTCTGGTTAGAAGCAACGAGCAAGTCAGAGATACGTTCTCCAGAGCTTGCAATTTCCTCAACTCATCGCTCACTGACAACATATCTCATCTACACCGTCACCTGTCTCGAGTATCAACTCAAACCTTTCCCATTCAGGCCACTTCATCAAAGTCAATTCCGAATAGGGTTGTCAACTCTGGTTGGACATATTCCAGGAGGTTTCATCGCCATTAGTCGCCCGACATGTCCATCCTCACGGTGCCCGCCTTCCTACACCAATCAGAAAGCAAAGACACTCTTCATTACCCGAATGGTAAGTCTTGACTGTCAATCAACCTTTTCCCCTCCTCAATCTCCACTATTTTGCTAACCAACAAACAAAACGTTTGGATTTTTTTCTCTCAGCTGTCTCCAGGAGTTTCGCCTTTAATTCCAGGAGACTCCAGGGCAATCCCGGAGAGTTGGCAACTTCCAAATCTTGCCCCCCAAAATTATCTGCGTGCACTCATAATTAGTAATAAGCATCAGGCAGACGCACACACACAAAAGCCCACTGTGTGGCTCTGCATTGAAACTCTGGCGCATTAGTGAAAGCCGCTCCCACTATTCCGGTTTGCTGGGCTCAGTCACCCGGGGAAGTGAAACGGACTCGAACTTTGAGCTTCCGCAGGTTTTGCACGGTGCGATCTTTGCAGGTGAGTGAGGGGAGAAGCCCCATTAATGTCCATCTGAGCCCGGGACCGCTGTCAATCAATGGCTGCTGCAAATCCCAGTTAAAGAGAAGGCTGGGCTGAACCAGAGTCTCACTGATCTAATGCCCAACAAAGTAGATCCGCTCCACCAGACACTAAAACGCTCTTCCATGAGGTAGGTATGTGTTGCTGCAGCAAATTCAGCTGCTAAAATTAAAGAAATATGCAATGCACTGCCTGAAAGGAAGCAGATTCAACACTAACTTTCAAAAAGAGAATTGGATAAATCCTCGAAACAGGTAAAATTTGGTGGGCTATGGGGCAAGAGCAGGTTGCGGGGAGTGGGACTAATTGAACAGATCTTTCAAAGAGTCGGCACAAGCACCATGGGCCGAATGGCCTCCTGTGCTCTGTGATTCTAAAGAATGTGCATTTATATAGCGCCTTTCACAACCTCAGGGCATCCCAAAGTGCTTTACAGCCAATTAAGTACTTTTGGAGAGTCATCATCATAGGCAGTCCCTTGGAATCAAGGAAGACATGCTTCCACTCTAAAAATGCGTCCTTAGGTGGCTGAACAGTCCAATACGAGAGCCACAGTCTCTGTCACAGGTGGGACAGATAGTCGGTGAGGGAAGGGGTGGGTGGGACAAGTTTGCCGCACGCTCTTTCCGCTGCCTGTGCTTGATTTCTGCATGTTCTCAGCGATGAAACTCGAGGTGCTCAGCACCCTCCCAGATGCACTTCCTCCACTTAGGGCGGTCTTGGGCCAGGGGCTCCCAGGTGTCAGTGGGGATGGATGTTGCACTTTATCAGGGAGGCCTTGAGAGTGTCCTTGTAGCGTTTCCTCTGCCCACCTTTGGCTCGTTTGCCATGAAGGAGTTCCGAGTAGAGCGCTTGCTTTGGGAGTCTCGTGCCCGGCATACGAACTATGTGGCCTGCCCAGCAGAGCTGATCAAGTGTGGTCAGTGCTTCAATGCTGAGGATGTTGGTCTGTCCTCCCAAGGTATTTGCAGGATCTTGCGGAGACATCATTGGTGGTACTCCAGCGACTTGAGGCGTCTACTGTATATGGTCCATATCTCTGACTTTTGGAGTGTAGTCAGTGTTGTAGGAAATGCGACAGCCAATTTACGCACAGCAAGCTCCCACAAACAGCAGCGAGATAAATAACCAGATAAACTGTTTTAGTGATGTTGGTTGAGGCCAGAATTCCCCTGCTCTTCGAAATAGTGTCATGGGATCTTTTACGTCCACCTGAGCGGGTAGACGGAGCCTCGGTTTAACGTCTCATCCGAAAGACGGCACCTCCGACAGTGCAGCATTCCTTCAGTACTGTGCTGGGAGTGTCAGCCTGGATTATATGCTCAAGTGTCTGGAGTGAGGTTGAGATGAGTTAACTCAAGGATGGAACCTCGTACTGCCTCATCTGTATGAGTTGCTGACTACTCAGAGCCACAAAGGAGGGGAGGGAGGAGGGGTGGGGGGTGGGGGGCGGGCGGCTGGGGGGGGGGCAAAAGAAAATTGATTTGTGTCCCCAAGGATATCAATTGCAACCGATCATGAATTGTGAAATGTAACCTATCAATTAGATTGATAATCTACTGCTGTAAATTTCTATGATGCTAAGATTCTATGATCTGTATTACAGTACAATACTTGGAAAAAATTACCTTTTAATTATGTCTAGATTACCTCTTGTGCTTAGTATGCCAATTAATTTTCTAAACTCCTCAAATTTGTCTAATTTTAACTAGCATTAAGTAAAGGTGTATGAGTGAAGTAATTTAGGGGCTGAAATTGCCCGTTTTTTAAAAAAGAGCAGTTATCGGAGTGGCAATGAGTTTCTGCCCAGTCGGGGTGGACTCTCCGACGATCGGAACATTGCACTTGTGTTTTTTTGAGGCCCCGATCCTGTGCAAACGCCGATAATTACATCATTAGAGCGCACACCGCCAGGTCCCCGCCCCGGAAGCGACATTGCCCTCCAGCAGTCAATCGGCCGCTTGTCAGTGCCCCCAACAGCTTTTGCCGGCTGGAAGCTGCCAGTGGCTGGGTGGTGCGCCCGCCCTTAAAGGGGAGGGCGCTCCGCTAATTGCTGGCCGACTCTGCAGACTCTTGGGTGCCGTGCCACTGGCCCGGCCAAAGCTCTCCCTGGTGGCGCCAAGCAGGCCTCGCACTGTCCCTCCCCTTTAAGTGGGGGGGGGGGAGACGTTGCTGATTGTCAGCATGGTGCAGCACGTCCTATGGTGCTGATCACACCTTCCGCCCCACACCCAACTCGCTTCCGGCCCTCTGCCACTCCAAACACTGCCCCAATTATTTTTGAAAAGAAAAGAGGGCAATTTCCCTCTATTCCCCGCCCCATCGATTCAGGCGGTTTACCAGATAATTCGTTTCGGCCACTTAATATTCAGCTTAGCTCCCGAGGGAGCACCTCTGTCCTTATCCGTCCGCTCCCACCCTTTGCCTGCTCTCCCCCAATCTCCTCTCTTCCATATCTTTAAGTTCCCTTGGCTCTTATAGCAGCTGGATTTTAGCCCCAACTATAAGTTAACTGGACCTTCTGCCTACTGCCCAATCCCTGACCGTGCTTGCTCCTTGTTTTTTCTCAGTGAGCGTTGGTCAGATTTTGGACTTAAAAAACTCTTGGATTTCTCTGGGCATCAACACTAAGCTTCTGCACTGGACTATACCGTAAGTCTCAACTGCAGTATCGCTGGTCCACTAAAAAATATTTATCTCCCAAACAACATCACTAAAAAAGATTATCTGGTCATTATCACATTGCTGTTTGTGGGAGCTTGCTGTGCACAAATTGGTGCCATGTTTCCTACATTACAACAGTGACTACACTCCAACAACAACAACAACAATTTGTATTTAGATAATGCCTTTAACGTAGTAAAACACCCCAAGAGGCTTCACACGAGTATTATAAGACAAAAAAATTGACACCGAGCCACATGAGAAATTAGGGCAGGTGACCAAAAACTTGGTCAAAGAGCTGGGTTTTAAGGATCGTCTTAAAGGAGGAAAGAGAGGTAGAGAGGCGGAGAAATTTAGGCAGGGAATTCCAGAGCTTAGGGCCTTGGCAACAGAAGGCACGACCACCAATAGTTGAGCGATTATAATCAGGGATGCTCAGGAGGGCAGAATTGGAGGAGTGCAAATCTCAGGGGAATTGTGTGGCTGAAGAAGATTACAGAGATATGCAGAGATTTGAAAACAAGAATGAGAATTTTGAAATCGAGGCGTTGCTTAACTGGGAGCCAACGTAGGTCAGCGAGCACAGGGGTGATGGGTGATGGGTGAGCGGGACTTGGTGTGAGTTAGGACACGGGCAGCCAAGTTTTGGATGACCTCCAGTTTAGGTAGAGTAGAACGTGGGAGGCCAGCCAGGAATGCGTTAGAATAGTCAAGTCTAGAGGTAACAAAGGCACGGATTAAACTACTTAATTGGCTGTAAAGTACTTTGGGACGTCCGGTGAATCATAGAAATTTACAGCACGGAAGGAGGCCATTTCGGCCCATCGTGTCCGTGCCGGTCGACCAAGAGCTATCCAGCCTAATCCCACTTTCCAGCTCTTGGGTCCATAGCCCTGTAGGCTACGGCACTTTAAGTGCACATCCAAATATTTTAAAAATGTGGTGAGGGTTTCTGCCTCTACCACCCTTTCAGGCAGTGAGCTCCAGACCCCCACTACCCTCTTGGTGAAGAAGTTTCCCCTCATATCTCCTCTAAACCTCCCCCCAATTACTTTAAATCTATGTTCCCTGGTTGTTGGCCCCTCTGCCAAGAGAAACAGGTCCTTCCTATCCACTCTATCCAGGCCCCTCATAATTTTATACACCTCAATCAGGTCTCCCCTCAGCCTCCTCTGTTCCACAGAAAACAGACCCAGCATCTCCAATCTTACCTCATAGCCAAAATTCTCCAGTCCAGGTAACATTTTGTAAATCTCCTCTGCACCCTTTCCAGTGCAATCACATCTTTCCTGTAATGTGGTGACCAGAACTGCACACAGTACTCCAGCTGTGGCCTAACCAGTGTTTTATACAGTTCAAGCATAACCTCCTTGCTAATAAAAGCAAGTATTCCGAATGCCTTCTTAACCACCTAATCGACCAGGTCTGCTACATTTAGGGATCTGTGGACCTGTACTCCAAGGTCCCTTTGTTCCTTTACACATTTCAGTGTCGTACCATTTAATGTGTATTCCCTTGCCTTGTTAGACCTCCCCAAATGCATTACTTCACACTTATCCGAATTGAATTCCATTTGCCACTGTTCGCCCACCTGACCAGTACACTGATATTTTCTTGCAATCCGCAGCTTTCTTCTTCATTATCAACCACACAGCCTATTTTAGTGTCATCTGCAAACTTCTTAATCATACCTACAACATTCAAGTCCAAGTCATTGATATATACCACAAAAAGCAAGGGACCCAGCACTGAGCCCTGCGGAACCCCACTGGATACAGCCTTCCAGTCTCAAAAACACCCATCAACCTTTACACTTTGCTTCCTCCCTCTGAGCTAATTTTGGATCCAACTTGCCATTTTGCCCTGGATCCCATGGGCTATTACTTTCGTGACCAGTCATGTGGGACCTTTGCTAAAATCCATATACACTACATCAAACACACCGCCCTCATCAACCCTCCAGTTATCTCCGCGAAAAATTTAATCAAGTTGGTCAGACACGACCTTCCCTTAACAAATCCATGCTGACTGTCCTTGATTAATCCGTGTATTTCCAAATGAAGTGGTCATGAAAGGCGCTGTATAAATGCAAGTCTTTCTTTCTATTCTTTCTTTGTTGCTTTTATTTTAAAGTAATTTGGATCAGCTTACAGCCCTTACCCCTCTCCCCCACCGCTATGTTATCTACTGAGCCTGAGACTGAATTACTGGTCCTACTGGTTTTTCAGTTTCAACTACAGTCTGGTTCCTGGCTAATGTTTCAGTCTCCTGAGCCAAAGTACATTTCTTTGCTGCTTCTTAAGGCGATTTCTAACTTCGCCAGCATCTTTCTGCCCCGCCACCGATTCTACACACTCCCAGGATCTTCATTCCCACCGAAATACCTCCATCAGTGCGTCTTCCGATACTGTAGACTTGACTATTCCAACTGTCAACAAGGACAGACATCGATGCTAATTCCAACACCACCTTCAGTGTGCCAGTGCAGCCTTTGGTCACCTGAGGAAGAGAGTGTTCGAAGACCAGCATCTCAAACCCAGCATCAAACTCATGGTCTAGAGCAGTAGTGACACCCGCCCTCCTATATGCCTCAGAGACATGGACTATGTACAGAAGGCACTTCAAAGCATTGGAGAAGGACCACCAACGCTGCCTCCGTAAAATCCTGTAACTTCATTGCCAGGATAGGCGCACCAACGTCAGTGTTCTCACTCAGGCCAACATCTCCAGCATCGAAGCATTGACCATGCTCGATCAGCTTCGATGGGCAGGCCACGTTATCCGTATGCCCGACACTAGATGCCCGAAGCAAGCGCTTTACTCCGAGCTCCGACATGGCAAACAAGTCCCAGGAGTGCAGAGAAAACGCTTCGAGGACACCCTCAAAGCATAACATCCCCACCGACACTTGGTAATCCCTGGCCTAAGACAGCTCAAAATGGAGGAGAAGCATCTCATCATCATCCTAGGCAGTCGCTCGAAGCGAGGATGACTTGCTTCCATGCCAAAAAGGAATGAGTTCACAGGTATTTCAATGAAGGACCTAATATTCTAGGTCCCGATCTATATCTTGGAGGGTGGAAGATGCCTGTGCTTGGATTTTTTTAACGTGTGGTGACCGTTGCACACCAGCCACCACACGGGCTTGACAGAACTCGGTCTTGATCCAGTGGCAAGGATTACCCAAGACGATTGGAGACCAGCTCTGCTGCACGGACCGAGCGTGCACACATATCGCAGTGTGGGCTGGCCCGTGCTGCCCCTGGGCCCTCGCCTCTTCTGGGCCCCAAACTCACGCCTCTCCTGGGTCCCGGTCACTTCCTTCTACAAATCCTTGCCGTTCCTTCACCCCTCCTGTTATGCCTGCCCGCACTGAAATCAGCGACCTGACTTTGCAGCCGTCGCCCTCCTGCAGTGGTATGCTGCCTCTGATGGCCCCGGCCTGCTGATGGTCTTGCAGGCTGGGGCCGCATGCTGCTCCCTCTAATGCAGCCTTTCAATCACAGAGAAGGCGCTGAACACCTCGAGCACGCAGAAGCCAAGCACAAACAGCAGAAGGAGCGTACGACAACCCAAGCACCCACCCACCCGTCCCTTGAACCACCACCTGCCCCACCTGTGACAGAGACTAGATCCCGCATTAGTCTCATCAATTAGAACTCATATTAGTGTGGAAGCGAGTCATCCTCGGCTCCGGGGGACTGCCTAAGAAGAACAGATTCCAACATACTCTTGGCTGGCTTGCCACATTCTACCCTACCTAAATTGAGGTCCTCCAAAACCTGGCTGCCCGTGTCCTAACTCGCACCAAATCCCGCTCACCCATCACCCCTGTGCTCGCTGACCTACATTGGCTCCCAGTTAAGCAACGCCTCGATTTCAAAATTCTCATCCTTGTTTTCAAATCCCTCCTCAGCCACGCCCCTCCCTATCTCTGTAATCTCCTCAAGCCCCACAACCTCCCGAGATATCTGCGCTCCTTGAAATAGCTTCTGGACCTCACTTGCCTGCCACACCTGTCTCCGAACTTGGACAACAGTTCATCGATACGGCATGCTGACTCCACCCGACCTACGTTAACTTTATCCCACCGCGGGATCTCTGACTTTAGCTCTGGTCGCCCTACTATTGTCTCCAATCTATTCCCTATTTACTACCAGGGTAAATGGATCCCAATAATTGCACTGTAAACAGACCTATGTAATTTGAGTTTTCCGTGTCCATTCACATGCGCATTTTGGCTGCTGCTCCGGACCCGAGCCCATCACCTATATTTCTACTATTTTTCTCCCCCTTTTTCACTTTTTTCTCTCTCTATCCCTCCTAGAGCCCTCACTCTTCTGTCATCATGACTCCTTTCATTTCTCCCCTCTTGGTATATTGCCCTCCCAAATCCCTACCCTAACCCTTCAGTACTTTTCGACCCTCTAACTCTTCCACTGCCATCCCAAGCTTGACTCCCTCTTAGATTAGCACACAGCATCCCTCTGTGTCTCGCTTGGCATCTTCCAAATGCCCATCGAGGCACTCGTCGCTACCTCCTTACAAGAAGCAATCCCAACTGTCCCATCCTACTCTCTCGCCGATCTTCCCGCCCAGCATGCCCACTGGGGAATAATCTTGCCAATCTCCTCCCCATCCAACTCACCAACCCCCCCCCCAGCGCTGACCCTGTGGATGTTGGCAGTGGGTCAGCCATCACTGACCCTCACCGCATCTCCCTCCAGAATGTCCGTTCACTTGTGAACACAGCCCTGAGCTTATCGTGGATGATTGCATCAACATTATGGCCCTGACGGAAACCTAGCTGAGGGGTGATGACACCTTGCCCTTAAATGAAGCCTCCCCGCCTGGCTACACCTTCCACCACTTGCCCCGCCCAGACCGCCGTGGTGGCATTGTGGCTCTCATCACCAAATCACACCTTGGTCTGTCCCCCTACTCATCCGGCACTTTCCCTCCTTTGAGCATCTCACCTTATTCCACCCCTCTCCTCTCTCATTTAAAATTTTCATTCTCTAACGCCCGCCCAAGTAACTTAAAATATATTTCTCACCAAGATATCTTCACTGCTTTCTTCCCTCTGCATCTGCACCGAGTGACTTCTCATCCTCAGTGATTTCAACCTCCATCTCAATTCATCATGCTCTCTCTCCTCTGAGTTCACTACCCTCCTATCCTTCCTTAATCTCTCCCTCCATGTAAACTCCCCAATCCATATTCACAGCCACCCTTTCGATCTTGCCATCTCTCGTGGCCTCACTACTCCCATCGTGCCAATCACAGATAAGGCCATCTCTGACCATTTCCTCTTGCTCTCCATCCACATTCCCCTCTCCCATCACCCCCCCCCCCCCACCCCGCCTTTCCGAACTCTACTTCCCTCTGTGTCAGTCCCTGGGGGGAAAAAACTCCTAATTCACTTACAACTGCACTTTCAAATCCCAACTGTTTAGCCTTTGGTCCTCTATTCACTATGATCTTTTAGCAGCTACCGATCTGCTCAACCTCGCCCTCACCTCCACCTTTGATGCCCTAGTTACCATTAAAACCATTACTCTTTCTCACCCTGGCCATTCTCTTTGGTACAGCCCTCATCTTTGCTCCCTTAAGTCGAAGGGACACAGATGTGAACCGATATGGCTGACAACTGGTTTAGCCATTCACTGGCAGATCTAGCTGGACCATATGAAACATTATCGGGTCCTATTCTCATCTGCCAAAACTGCTCACTATCCCAGAATCATTCTGGAATGTAAAGATAAATCCCGGCTTCTATTCTCCACGCGAACCGTCTTCTTAAACATCTCTCCCCTGTCTCCTCCACCCTTACCTCCAACAAGTATGAGGAACTCAAGGATTTCTTTGTCTCTAAGATTCAGACGATCCGTTGAGCTGCCTCTGCCTCTTCCCTTCCTTTCCCTAGCCCACTGGGCCAAATTTCCTCTAAGGTATCCCGTGCCCTAGCCCTGAACGCACATCTTTCTCCAGTTGCTTTCCTATCTCGCCTCATGACCTCGCCAAGCTCATCCTGTATGAGACCCACTTCCTGCTCCCTGACCCTATTCCCACTAAACTGCTGACCATCCAACTTCCTTTTCTGGCTCCCGTGTTAGCTGACAGTGTTAACGGTTCTCTCTCCTCAGGTACTGTCGCCCTCTCCCTCAAATCTGCCGTCATCACCTATCTCCTCAAAAAAAAACAACCGTCCTTGCAAACTACCATCCCATCTCCAACCTCCCTTTCCTCTCCAGAGTCCTTGATCGTGTTGTCACCTCCCAAATCCGTGCCCATCTTTCTCGGAACTCGATGTTTGAATCCCACCAATCTGGTTTCCGCTCCTGCCACAGTCCTGAAATGGCTATTATCAAAGTCACAAATGACATCCTTTGTGACTGTGACAAAGGCAATATAACCCTCTTCTTTCTTGACTTGTCTGCAGCCTTTGACACAGTTGACCACTCTATACTTCTCCAACTCACTTCCACTGTCTTCCAGCTTTGTGGGACTGCACTCGCCTGGTTCCATTCTTATCTATCTAATTGTAGCCAGAGAATCACCTGCAACCTGCCCCCACATCGTTACCCCTGGTATCCCCCAAGGATCTATCCTTGGCCCCCTCTTATTTCTCATCTATATGCTGTCCCTTGGTGACATCATCCATAAACATGGAGCCAGTTTCCACCTGTACACTGATGACACCCAGCTCTACCTCACCGCCACTTCCCTTGATCCCTCCGTGGTCTCTAAATTGTCAAACTGCTTGTCCGACATCCAGTACTGGATGAGTATAAATTCCCTCCAACTAAATATTGAGAAGACCAAAGCCATTGTCTTTGGTCCCTGCCCCAAATTCCGTTCCCAGCCACCAACATCTGTCTGAGGCTGAACCAGACTGTTCGCAACCTTGGTGTCATATTTGACCCCGAGCTGAGCTCCTGACCACATATCCACGGCATAATTAAGGAAGCCTATTTTCACCTCCGTAACATCGCCAGACTCTGCACCTGTCTCAGCTCATTTGCTGCTGAAACCATCCTCCATGCCTTTATTACCTCTAGACTTGACTATTCCAATTACCTCTTTCAGAGATTGATAGATTTTTGTATATTAAGGAAATCAAGGGATATGGGGATAGTGCAGGAAAGTGGAGTTCAAGTTGAAGATCTTGGGAAGAGTGATCATAGAGGATTGGCTAGCTAACAGAAACCAGCGAGTCTGGATAAATGGGTCAATTTCAGGTTGGCAAACTGTAACTAGTTGGGGTGCCACAGGGATCAGTCCTGGGGCCTCAACTATTTACAATCTATATTAATGACTTGGATGAAGGGACCGAGTGTAATGTAACCAAATTTGTTGATGATACAAAGATAGATGGGAAAGCAAATTGTGTGGAGCATGCAAAGAATCTGCAAAGTGAATGAAAAAAATCTGGCAGATGTAGTCTAATGTGAGAAAGTGAGAGGCTTTTCACTTTGGTAGGAAAAATAAAACAAATTATTATTTAAATGGGGAGAGATTACAAAATGCTGAGATAGAGAGCGATCTGGGGGTCCTTGTAAATGAAAGGCAAAAAGTTAGCATGCAGGTAGAGCAAGTAATAAGGAAGGTTAATGGAATGTTGGCCTTTATTGCAAGGGGGATGGAGTACAAAAGTAGGGAAGTCATGCCACAACTGTACAGGGCGTTGGTGAGACTACACCTAGAATACTGTGTACAGTTTTGGTCTCTTTATTTAAGGAGGGGTATACTTGCACTGGAGGCAGTTCAGAGAAGGTTAATGAGATTGATTCCTGAGATGAAGGGGTTGTCTTATGAAGAAAGGTTGAGTAGGTTGGATCTATACTCATTGGAGTTTAGAAGAATGAGAGGGTATCTTATTGAAACATATGAGATTCTGAAGGGACTTGACAGGTAGATGCAGAGAGGATGTTTCCCCTCGTGGGGGAATCTGGAACTAGGAAGCATAATTTCAGAATAAGGGATCACCCATTTAAAACGGAATTGAGGGGGAATGTTTTCTTCTCGGAGGGTCATGAATCTTTGGAATTCTCTTCACCAGAGAGTTGTGGAGGCTGGGTCATTGAATATATTTAAGGTGGAGATAGACAGGTTTTTGAATGCTAAGGGAGTCAAGGGTTATGGGGAGCGGGCAGGGAAGTGGAGTCGAAGCCAAGATCAGATCAGCCATGATCTTATTGAATAGCAGAGCAGGCTCGAGGGGCCGAATCGCCTACTCCAGCTCTTATTTCTTATGCTCTCTCTTGGCCGGACTCCCACATTCTACCCTCCATAAACTTGAGGTCATCCAAAACTCTGGTGCCCGTGTTCTAACTCGCACCAAGTCCCACTCACCCATCACCCCCTGTGGCCACTAATCTACATTGGCTCCCGGTTAAGCAACACCTTGATTTTAAAATTCTCATCCTTGTTTTCAAATCCCCCCCCCATGGCCTCTATCTCTGTAACCTCCTCCAGCACCACAACCCTCTAAGATCCTTGCATTCCTCCAATTCTGGCCTCTTCAGGATCCCTGATTTCCATCACTCCACCATTGGTGGCCGTGCCTTCTGTTGCCTAGGCCCTAAGCCCTGAAATTCCCTGCCTAAACTTCTCCGTCTCGCTAACACTCCTCTTTTAAAATGCTCCTTAAAACCTATCTCTTTGACCAAGCTTGTGGCCACCTGCCCTAATTTCTCCTTATATGGCTCGGTGTCAAATGTTATCTTGTGATACTCCTGTGAAGCACCTTGGAACGTTTTAATACATTAAAGGTGCTTTATAACTGTAAGTTGTTGTTGTTGTTGTTTGTTTAGATTTGCAAAATGTCCTTGCATTATATATGGTACTGGTTTTATTTACTGGTAATCTTAATTATTTCTCAACAGATTTGCAGTGATTGCATTGATCGTCAATCCTTCAGTGTTGGATGTTTTCTCTACGAAGTGCACTGGCCATTGTTACAAGCACTCCGAACTACTGTTGGCAAAAGAAAATAGACCGTACCATCAAGACGTTTGGTGAGACTGTAGTGTATGAGAACATAAGAAATAGGAGCAGGAGTAGGCCATTCAGCCCCTCGAGCCTGCTCCACCATTCACTAAAATCATGGCTGATCTTCGACCTCAACTCCATCTATCCGCACGATCGCTATAAAAGAGCCTACTGCACCTGGTATTCTCAGGCGGGGTCTCGTCGAAATACTAACCAGGCCTGGCTCTGCTTAGCTTTTGCGATCAGACACGATCGGGCGCGCCCATAATAGTGTGGTTTAATGTTCCCATTGAGCTGCGTGGACGCACAGCGATTTGAAGGTTCCGCGCAGCCTATGAGCCGGCTTTAAAGTAGAAAAACCGCGTTAAAGGGAGAAAAAAATGGTCGCAGGCAAGTAAGCTCCGTCAGAAAATCTGGCAGGGGTGCGATGAAATAAAGTAATTAAAAGATTTGTGAATGGGGAACTGCGCAATTTACCTTACGTCTGCGTTTACCTGGCGTAAGGATTTCATGGGCATTCGCTGGGCACAAGTTGGACAAACAGCCCAACTCTCCGCCCGCAGAAGCCCTTTTCTTTCGGATGCGTGCGATCTGTCAAGAGAATTCTTAACAGATCGCAAGTTCCGGGTTGCAGCGCACACGCAGCACATGCATAAACCCGGAAATTGAGCAGTCCCAAGGACACGTCGCACTTTGTATACACCCGTAGGGGCCACAAATTGAGCCCTACTGTCTACTTAGATTTCCCAAAAAACATTTGATAAGGTATCGCACAAGAGACTTTTCTATTAGATCAAAGCTTCTATAGATGAAGTCCTTACTACTAGGGGGATCAAGAGCTATGGCGAGAAAGCAGGAATGGGGTACTGAAGTTGCATGTTCAGCCATGAACTCATTGAATGGCGGTGCAGGCTAGAAGGGCTGAATGGCCTACTCCTGCACCTATTTTCTATGTTTCTATTAGTGGTAATATAGTGAGCCGGATTAAAAACTGGTCGGCAGGTTGTAGGCAAAAAATAGTTAAAGATGGATTTGAATCTGTTTGGGACAGAGTTGAGACCGATGCTCTTTACTATTTTTATTAATGATCTGGATGTAGGTGTTGAGGGCACAATCTGCAAATTTGCAGATGCTACCAAAATCTGTGCGAGTGTCAGGACTTTGGACGATGCTCGTCTGCTTCAGCCCAATCTTAAAGTGTTGGGAGATTGGGCTCAAGACTGGAAAATGATGTATAACTTAGATAAGTGCAGTTTTAAGCATGTGGGCAGGGTAAATGCTCAACATTCATGCACCTTCCAGGGAAAGGCATTAAAGATGCTGCAGATAGAAAGAGATTTGGGCATTCTAGTGCATACATTAGTGATAGCTAGAGCAAATAGGGTGTTGGGGTGTATCCATAGGACAATTGAGTATAAGATGAGGCATACTATTTGTCCTTGCACAAGACCTTTGTCAGGCCGCACTTGGAATACTATGTCCAGTTTTGGTCTCCTCATATGGTGGGTGATATTGAGGCTATAGAAAGGGTGCAGAGGAGGGCCACTGGACTAATTCCAAATCTAAAGCATCTGAGTTATCAAGATAGGCTAAAAGAGTTGGGACTCTGTACTTTAGAGAAGCGTAGACTTCGGGGGGGATCTGATTGAGGTTTATAAGATAATGAAGGGAACAGACGGTGTTCCAGTTTATTTCAATTAAACAGATTAGGCAGGACCAGGGGTCACAATGTTAAGTTGTACTTGGCCAGATCTAAGTTAGATGTGAGGAGGTGCTTCTTTGCCCAGAGAATAGTAGGTCTCTGGAACAAGCTGCCATCTCATGTGGTGGACGAGGACTCACTGAATTCCTAAAGCAAAAGCTGGTGCTGTTCCTGGCTGGGGCAGAGATCACCTCTTACAGAGGTAGGTACTGCAGGGAATTTAAGGCCAGAGTGATCTCCTGAACTAGTTTCGATCACCTAGATGGGTCGGAAAGGAATTTCCCAGATTTTTACCCCCCAAATTGGCCTGGGTTTTAAATTTTTTTTTGCCTCTCCCAGGAGATCACAAGGTTTCGGGTGGGGTAGAGTGTATATTGTGATACACAAGGTATTGCAGTTGTGTGGGACAGGCTCGATGGACCAGAGGGTCTTTACCTGTCCGTCGTTATTCGTATGTTCATATAAATAAAGACTATAAGAACATAAGAAATAGGAGCAGGATTTGGCTTTACGACCCCTCGAGCCTGCTTCGCTATTCAGTAAGACCACGGCTGATCTTCAACCTCAACTCCACTTTCCCGCCCGATCTCCCTATCCCTTCATTCCCCCGGAGTCCAAAAATCTATCGATCTCAGCCTTGAATATATTCAAAGACTCAGTATCCACAGCCTTCAGGGGTAGATGAATTCCAAAAATCACAACCCTCTAAGTTAAACAAATTCCTCTGTACTATGCTACTGTTCCCAATTCTGTCCCGCCCATATCGGACGACAGGATTTGGGATCCAGGATTTGGAAAGTAGTCTGCTCCTGCTCCAAGGTGGTTCTGCGATGAATGTGAGATCTGGCCGAAGATGGATCTTTCATGAATACCATGAAAGTTTTTTAAAATTTCGCTCCTCCAGTTACGAAAATCGGGATTCAGAAGATGCAATTGCTAATGATTTGGGGTACAGTTATTTTTGCAGGGACAGACACAGAAGGAAGTGGGGTTGGAAGAGGATTTAACATAGAACATGAGCACTTCCGCAGAACAATGATGTAACCACACTTGGAGCACTGCATACCATTCTAGTCGCCATATTATAAAAAGGAGCGGGGGCACGAGAGAGGCTGCAGAGAAGATTTACAAGGATGACACCAGAAATGCGAGGGTATGCATATCAGGAAAGGATGAACAGGCTGGGTCTCTTTTCTCTTGAAAAAAGAAGACTGAGGGTTGACCTTAAAGAGGTCTTTAAAATTATGAAAGGTTTTGATAGAGTAGATACAGGGAGAATGCTTTCACTTGTGGGAAAGAGCATAACTAGAGGCCATCAATATAAGATAGTCACCAAGAAATCTAATAGGGAATTCAGAAGAAGCTTCTTTCCCCAGAGAGTGGTGAGAATGTGGAACTCGCTACTACAGGGAGTGATTGAAGCAAATAGTATAGATGCATTCAAGGGGTGGCTAGACAAGCATATGAGGGAGAAGGGAATAGAGGGTTTTGCGGATTGATATAGATGAGGAAAGACAAGAGGCGGCTCGAGTGGAGCATAAACACCGGCATGGACTGGTTGGTCCAAATGGCCTGTTTCTTGCTGTATATCCTACGTAAACCAGCTGGTTTGTGATTACTATGTAGATTATATTTATTGTTGAATAGATTCTTATCATGATCTGGAATGCACTGACTGAAAGGGTGCTGGAAGCAGATTCAATAGTAACTTTCAAAAGAGAACACTTGAAAAGGGAAAATTTGCAGGGTCTATGGGGAAAGAGCAGGGGAGGAGACTGACTAATTGGATAGCTCTTTCAAAGAGCCAGCACAGGCATGATGGGCCGAATGGCCACACTCTGTGCTGTGTGATTCTGAGGGGATTAGCTACTGGCAGGAGATTTGTAAAGGAGCCACATTGCACTCCCACTAATGTAGGAAAGGTGTTGTGGAGAAGTATTTTTTTTTGCTGAGTAGTGGTATAGGGGTCAGCCAAAGCAGGAAGCCCAGCTCTGGGCTGGGAAGAAAGGAGCAAAGCCAAGAGCAGCTTCAAAGGAAGGGACAGGATGCAATTCCACGAGTCTGTTCTACTCCAGTGGCTTTTTTATGAAGGTTAGCATTGAAAGAGTGGTGACCTTTACAACAGCTTCAGTCAAACCAACTGGGTTCAGGTTTAATGCTTAGTACAGTTTGTTTTCTCACCTGTTTCCTGAAAACTTTCTGAAGAATTGAGTTGTAACTTTTCTGCCAAGTGAGGCAGATACGTTTGCTTTCTTCAGATGGAAGTGGGATCGTTGCTGCACTTTTGATTCTCAATGTTCACAGAATCATAGAACAGTACAGCACAGAAGGAGGCCATTCGGTCCATCGAGTCTGCCTTGAAGAGCAATCCAGTTAGTCACACTCCCCCGCTCTTTCCCCATATCCCTGCAATGTTTTCTCCTTCCAAGTATTTATCCATTTCCCTTTTGAAGGCTACTATTGAATTTGTATCCACCGCCCTATTGGGCAGAGCATTCTAAATCCTCAACAGTCATTGCGTAAAAACATTTGAGCTGAGCATTTCACCAAATCATTTAACTTATAATTATGGAACAGCATACTCATGTTGTATTTTTTGAAATCTCAAATGAAAATAGATAATTGAAATGTGTTTTACATAGAAAAAGCACACGGGATTCTTGGCTTTATAAATAGAGGCATAGAGGACAAAAGCAAGCAAGTTATGCTAAATATTTATAAAGCACTGGTTAGGCCTCAGCTGGAGTATTGTGTCCAATTCTGGGCATCACACTTTGGGAAGGATGTCAAGGCCTTGGAGATGGTGCAAAGGCAAGTTACCAGAATTATACCAGGGATGTGGGACTTCAGTTATGTGGAGAGACTGGAGAAACTGAGGTTGTTCTCCTTAGAGCAGAGAAGGTTAAGGGGAGATTTAAGAGAGGTGTTCAAAACCATGAAGGGTTTTGATAGATAGGGAGAAACTGTTTCCAATGGTGGTGGTGGGGGAGGGGGGGGGGCACAGATTTAAAGTAATTGGCAAAAGAACTAGAGGCGACATGAGGAGAATATTTTTTTTATGCAGCTAGTTGCAACTTTCAAAATGGAATTACATAAATACTTGAAAAGGAGATATTTGCAGGACTATGGGGAAAGAGCAGGGGGAGTGGGACTAATTGGATAGCTCTTTCAAAGAGCCGACACAGGCATGATGGGCCGAATGGCCTTCTATGCTGTGCGATTTTATATGTCAAGATGGAATCCTTTTGATAGATCAATAAAGATAGCTGCTACCTTCATTTTGTTGAAGCTATTTTCTCCCCATTTCACAGCCTGCACTATGCTTTCTCCCCTGAACTGAGGGGGCAGGCATTTAACCACTTCGTACAAATGTGGTTCTGAATCGGCCACGAGGATCTGTGCGAGAATCTGGCTCAAGTCAGCTGGGAATCTGATTTATACTCCTTTCCTGAAAGGCTGCACCTGTCATCCGCCCGGCTCTTCCCAGATACCACCTGGCGGAGACCGGGAATTACTTGCAGGTATCACAAGAGAAATGGGCGTGTATTATGTAACTCCATCGTCTCCTGGGTCAATTTCGGCCCCATGCAGTTCAAGAACCTTGAGAGTATAGAATCATGCAGCACAGGAGGAGGCCATTTGGCCCATCGAGTCTGTGCCGACTCTTTTGAACGTTAGATAAGACTTGTATAGCAAGCCAGGCATCAAACATCCCACTGGGAAAAACTTGGTAATGATTATTAAACTTTTGTAAAATGTACATGGGGTGGGGTAACCATTATTTAAACTTCTGTTTGGAAGTGTAGATGGGGTGAGGACCTTGTCTTTATTCTTTCATAGATTCGTGCTCTTGAGTAAGACTTTATTAAAATAATTGCACTTCATCTTAAGCCCCACTTTTTTTGTCCACTAGAATGAATGTATTCTTGTTTTAACCAAAATAATGTTATGTACTTTGGTAGGATGTTTAGAAAGACCTGAAAGTAAACTTGCCAAGTGACATGCCAGCATGTATAATGGGAGATTGCGGCGTTCTAAGGTTCAGGATACCAGTTGAACGTATGATTTCAAAGCTTTTATTGTCTTCAGTGTTGGAGCATGATTGCTTCAAGATGTCGCAACCTATGTTCCTGGACCTTCATGAGTTCTGTCAAAATTCAAATGCTGTGGGTGGGTGGGGTTGGGGGGTAGAGGACTGGGAAGAGCTTCACATTTCCTGTCATGCAGTTGCATTCCTGTTGTTTGATGTGACCTATGGCATTGATTAACTGAATGGAGATGTGGGTCTGTTTGATTTGTCTTTGCCACTGACTGTGTGGTTTATCTTCATGAACTTTTTGTATATTTATCAAAAATCCCAACAGTTGTCTCCAGTTGGCTTCTCTCTTTGATGCGTTGCCTTGAACACTTGGCTTGCTCGGTGTAGGATTAATCCCCGTCTCTTACACCTTTTATTACATTTGCCTTTTTAGGACTGCAATGAGCAAAGTCCTAGTGCAATGACTCGCTCTAGGAGTATGTGTGTTAACTGTAGTGGTGTTAGCAAGAACTCGCCTTGCATTGTTAGAGAGGGCAATGACAGATACGTTGGCCCAGAATTTGCGGCCAGCGGTGAAGCGATGGCACTCGCTGCCCCCCTCCCCCCCCGAAGCGAGCTGCCCACAAAGATCTCGCGATCTCTGGCGAGAAGTTTGCCTTTTTCGTCGTTCGATGGATTTCAGCGCTCTGTAGTGAAATGCTGCAATGACATCAACAGGCAGCCAATCACATTGCAGAATTCTCACAGACAGGAGTCCAGGAAATGAGAACCTGCTTTTATCCAGACTTAAAAAAAATGTTACAGAGAGCGAAACAAAGATTGGGACTGTCACATGGGGATAAGATAGAAGCTGAAATATTTTTTTTAATTACTCGTTCACGGGATGTGGGTCTCACTGGCACGGCCAGCATTTATTGCCCATCCCTAACTGACCTTGAGAAGGTGGCGTTGAGCTGCCTTTAACCACAGCAGTCCGTGTGGTGAAGGTATTCCCACCGTTCTGACTTTGTCATAGCCGTTTGTTACAACCGAGTGGCTTGCTAGGCCATTTCAGAGGGCAGTTAAGAGTCAACCACAATGCTATGGGTCTGGATCCGGGTAAGGACGGCAGATTTCCTTCCCTAAAGGACATTAGTGAATCAGATGGGTTTTTACATCACCCCGGTTGTTTCATGGTTACCATTACTGATACAAGCTTTTTAATTCCAGATTTATTTAATTAACTGAATTTAAATTCCCCAGCTGTCGTGGTGGGATTTGAACTTATGTCTCCGGATCATTAGTCCAGACCTCTGGATTACTATCCCCCAGTAACATAACCACTATGCTACTGTGCCCTCGAACATATCATGAACAAATTTTTTTAAGTATTTTTAAAGTTTAAAAAAATTGTAATTCTTATTATAATGGAGAATTTTGACACTCCACAAATATAAAAATTAGTTTTTCATGGCCAGACGTTTGTTTAGCAGTTGATATGCTGTTAAAACCTCAGTTACACCTATTCCAACACGGTCTAACATTTAATGGGGTATTTAACAGCGATATTACCACAGAAAAGCCCAAGTTTTCGCCTATTCCACTGATTGACGGCTATGGGGGGAGGGGGGTGCCACAGCGCAGCTAGTGTTGGAGCAGTGAATCACTGACCGCAACTTCAGGATTTCCACATTTCGATGCGCATGCGTTGCATCCTGAAATTTCGGTTGGTTTCAAAGGGGTAATGGCGGTGAACGTTGACTGTTCACCATTATTACCCACCCCAAATTCCAGCCCGCTATAACTGCAGCTGGCATTCATTCTGCTTTTTGTTTACTTTTAGCCCTCACTATCTATAGTACTGTTTTTCTAGTTCGTATCATCAGCACTTTCAATCAGAAGAACATATCCCAGCCGTACAGAGGCTGAAAAATTACATTTGATAGTATGTGTATTTTAAATATCCATTCTCGGAGATGTGGGCATCGCTGGCAAGGCCAGCATTTATTGCCCATTCCTAGTTTCCCTTGAAAAGGTGGTGAGCCGACTTCTTGAACCGCTGCAGTCCGTGTGGTGAAAGTACTCCCACAGTGCTGTTGGGGAGGGAGTTCCAGGGGTGTGTAGTTATTGGTCCTGAGATTCCAGCCTCACCAGGTCCGTACGGAGTGTGTAAAAATCCGTACGGAGTGTGTACGGACCCGGCGAGGCCCCGCAAAAGCCGGTTTTCGGCGCGTGATGCACTGGCTTTTCCGATCTGTCAAGTTTTGGCTTGACTGATCCAACGCATCTCGGTAGCAAGGACATTCGCATGGGCAAGATTGCGCTATTTGCTCATCTCTTTCCCAGCGAATGTCCTTAAAACTCTTGCGCCTGGTAAAAGCATTTGTTGTCACCAGCGTAAGAGTTTTAAAATATATAAAAATAAAATTTAAAACCACATTTTTCTGTTTAAAAACCCTGCCCACTAAGGTAAGTTTATTTTAAACCTGATTACAAAGCTTTAAAAAAATCCGAAAAATATATATTTTTTCTAACATATTTATTAACTTTAATTGAAATTAATGTTAAATATGTGATTTTTCCCCCTTTTTTTTATTTGTGTTTGGGTGTTGGGGGATGGGGGTTCTCATTCCTAATAATGAGAACCCCTACTTACGGAGTTCCCATTATTATGAATGAGAATACTTTAATTTGATTGGCTGTCTAGTACCACGTGACTCCAGCTTCTCCCTGCGCTACTCCAAGACGTGAACGCGCTCCGATGCGCAGGGAGAGGAGGCCTCCGACCGACCGGGATCACTGGAGGGCGCAGCAGTTAAAGATAGATGCGGATCTTTTTGACTATTTTCTGGCGGGCGCCCGCGGGAAGCCCAGCCCAGCACCAGGATTTCAGGCCCATTGTCTGATTCAGCCATTATGATCTTGCGTTGAATTTCCACAACAGCAACAACAACTTGCAATGCGACCAAAAGCTTTGTGAAAGAGGCAGGTTTTTAAGGAACATCTGAAAGGAGGAGCATGAGGGGCGAGGGCAGGGGTGGTGGGCGGAGAGGTTTAGGGAGGAAATTCCAGAGCTCGGCACCAAGACTGCTGAAAGCATGGCAACCAATGGTGGAGCGATGACTATCGGGGATGCTCAAGAGGCCAAAATTGGAGGAGCGCAGAGATCTTGGAGGGTTATAGGCAATGTTCCCTGTTATTTTTGTTTCCGTGTGCGGTCCCTTTAAATTTGCTGCCCTGCACCTTCCAGTGGCAAAGCTGGTGATGCGGGACCTCCCAATGGATACCCGCCCACACACCTTAAGGGGAATATTAGGTGTAGAGCTGGAGGAGCTTGCAGAGATAGGGAGGCCATGATGGGATTGCACACAAGGATGAGAATCTGCAGTTGGAAATTAACATCCGAACACTTGTGTCCCAGTGGCCCTCAATAGAGTTGTGTGGAACCAACCTTCTCTATGGCTTACATAAACTTGGCCTATCGGAACCAGTACGGCAACAGTAGCATACTGGATTAGTAATCCTGAGGGATCTAAATTCAGCTAATTAAATAAATCTGGAATTTAAAATAAAAGCTAGAATCAGTACCGGAATGTCGTAAAAATCCATCTGGTTCACTAATGCCCTTTAAGGAAGGACATCTGCCGTCCTTACCCGGTCTGGCCTATTTGTGACTCCAGACCCACATCAGTGTGGAAATGGCCGAGCAAGCCACTCAGTTGTACCAAACCGCTACAACAAAGTTATCACTGTAGAATTACCTTTGCAACAAGAACTACAGTGATTCAATAAGGCGGCTCACCATCACCTTCAATTAGGAATGAGCAATAAATGCCGGCATTGTCATCGACACCCACATCCCATGAACAAATAAATTTTAAAAAGACATACTAACGGAAAAGGCGCTCTTTGGTCTATCTAACTGACCCTGGCACCCAGAAACAGAATGCATTTTTCACTGCTCCCACTCCCTAGCAACTGTCTGAGGCTGAACCAGACTGTTTGCAACCTAGGCGTCATATTTAACCCTGAAATGAGCTTCTGGCCACACATCCGCGGCATAACTAAAACTGCCTATTTCCATTCCCGTAACATTGCCCATCTCCACCCCTTCCTCAGCTCATCTGCTGCTGAAGCCCTTATCCATACCTTTGTTACCTCTAAACTTGACTACTCCAACGCTGACCTCCCACTTTCTACCCTACGTCATCCAAAACTCTGCTCCCCGTGTCTTAACTCGCACCAAGTCCCGCTCACCCATCATCCTTGTGCTCGTTGACCTACATTGGTTCCCGGTTAAGCAACGCCTCTATTTCAAAATTATCATCCTTGTTTTCAAATCCCTCCATGGCCTCGCCCTCCTTATCTCCTTCAACCCCACAACACTCCGAGATATCTCCGCTCTTCTAATTCTGCCCTCTTGAGCATCTCTGATTATAATCGCTCAACCATTGGTAGCCGTGCCTTCTGTTGCCTAGGTCCTAAGCTCTGGAATTCCCTGCCTAAACCTGTCCACCTTTCTACCTCTTTTTCCTCCTTCGAGACGCTCTTTAGAACCTACCTCTTTGACCAAGCTTTTGGTCACCTGCCCTAATTTCTCCTTATGTGGCTCAGTGCCAAATTTTTTGTCTCATAATATGCCTGTGAAGCGCTTTGGGATGTTTCACTACGTGAAAGGCACTATATAAATACAAGTTGTTGTTGTTGCTTACTGCGTGTGGGGACACTCCGCCCAGAGTCACTGCTGCCAACTGACAAAAGTGATTACAAGCCTGATTAACAAGGTGAATTGCTAGGACACCTCTGGGACTTCAAACCATGATCGAGGTGGTGCAAAGCAAACTGATTTACTGCTAGAACAGAAAGATAATAGCTGCATTCTGATGCACTTTATAAATCATTGATAATCTCAATCGACCAATCAGGGGTATGGTAACACAGTGGTTATGTTAACCCAGAGACCTGGACTAATGATCTGGAGACACGAGTTCAAATCCCTCCATGGCAGCTGGGGAATTTAAATTCAGTTAATTAATAAACTACTGGATGGTCGTTAAAAACCCATCTGGTTCACTAATGTCCTTTAGGGAAGGAAATCTGCCGTCCTTACCCGGTCTGGCCTATATGTGACTCCAGACTCACAGCAATGTGGTTGACTCTTAACTGCCCTCTGAAATGGCTGAGCAAGACACTCTGCTGTATTCAAGAAGGCGGCTCACCACCACCAACTTCTCAAGGGTAATTAGGGATGGGCAATAAATACAGGCCGGGCCGGCAACACCCACATCCTGGGAATTAACTTTAAAAAACATCCCATTTATAAAACTTGTATATGATGCAGAAAAAGTTGGATTAGAGACCCATCCAAATATACAAGACTGCTTGAACCAATGCTGGTTTCAAAGAATGCTGTTTTTCTTTTTTATAATAGCATTTTGTTGGAGTTTATGAAAGTATATAAAATATTCACGGACCTTTGTGTAGCAGGACAGTTGTAAAATGGTACTTTGGTTCAATCATGCTAATTATAGTGCGTCTAAAGGTTAAACTGCAGGCACCTGTGTGGCAGCCAAGTGTTGCTTGAACCATAATTCAATTCTCTCAAAATGTGAACCACAGTGATCTGCGAGCCAAAAATGCCCAGTTTAATTCTGTGGGCTGTAACAATAATTATCACATTCCAGGGTTGTGGAATTAACTGTACTCAGTTATTTTTGTTTTTTTCTTTGTGGTTTAATTATCACAGCAGTTTGCACTGTGCGCTATTCTTTGAATGCGTTTTGAAAAGCGAACCAGTGGAATAAATAGAATCTTTAAATAATAATAAAATCTGTAGGTTACACCGTGTAATCCAGTCATTTGCTTCAGTCTCTTCTAGTTCGCCATCTCAATGTTTAATATTTAAAACAGCACTGCACTGCAAAGCATAAGAATCTTTGTCTATATTCAAATTACAGAAGGCAATAATGTAGCAAAATAATTTTTTTTAAGAACCCTTGCTATTACAGCACAGAAGGAGGCCATTTGGCCCGTTGAGCCCGTGCTGGCTCTCTGCAAGAGCACCTCAGCTAATCCCATTCCCCCGCCCTTTCCCCGTAGCTCTGCAAATTTATTTATTTCAGGTACTTATCCAATTCTACTTTGAGAGCCATGATTGAGTCTGCCTCCACCACCCTTTCAGGCAGTGGATTTCAGATCATAACCACTCGCTGCGTAAAAAAGTTTTTCCTCATGGCTGAACATCAACTCCACTTTCCCACCTGATCCCCATATCCCTTGTTTCCCTTAGGATCCAAAAATCTATCTCTGCCTTGAATATACTCGACGACTGAGCCTCCACAGCCCTCTGGGGTAGAGAATTCCAGAGATTCACCATCCTGTGAGTGAGGAAACTTCTCATCTCAGTCCTAAATGATGACCCCTTATTCTGAGACTGTGACCCCTGGTTCTAGACTCCCCAGCCAGGGGAAACAACCACTTCACATCTACTCTGTCAGGCCCCTTATTAGTACTGGGAAAATATATTTATGCCTTCAAAAGCTAACATTACTGATTTGTCAGGATCCATAAATGTCATCAATATTGATGATGCTGTGTGTTGTCACATGGGCCCATAATTCCTGTCAGTGAATCAATAAATTTATTAGTGGGAGAGGGAAAATGACACAATGCTATTGATCATTATGTGTCTGTCTGTGTCTGTCTCTCTGTCTGTGTGTGTGTTTCTGTCTGTCTCTCTGCACTTCTCTGTATCTGTCTGTCTCTCTCTGGCTGGCTGCCTCACTCTCTCTCTGTCTGTGTGTGTCTCTCTGTCTGTCTGTATCTCACTCTGTCTCTGCCTCTTGGGTAATTAGGGCTCTTTCATATATGAGAATCATTTTTGTCATCCTTCAGCTGAATATCAATTAGGCATCTAACTAAAATGATCAGATCGCAACCTGACGTGTTAAGTAACTGATTAGCAGTCATTGGGGTCTTTCAAAATTGTGTGTATTTTGGAACTGTAATAATTCTTGCAGCTTGCAAATGTTCATCTTTTCCTTTGAATCCAGATGTTGCGTTCTGGAGCCACCAGGGGGTGACTGAGTAAACCCATGTATGTGACGTAAAAGTCACTCTGTCGTTCTGTCCAATTTAAAGCTGGACCATAACTCCTTCCCACTCACCCCTGTTTTTTAGCTTCCTTCCCATAGTACCAACAGAATCTTGCTCAAATGACCATTCTTAGTAAGTTTAGAAACAAGAACATAAGAAATAGGAGCAGGAGTAGGCCAGATGGCCCCTCGAGCCTACTCCGCCATTCAATAAGATCATGGCTGATCTTCCACCTCAACTCCACTTTCCTGCCTGATCCCCATATCCCTGGATTCCCTTAGAGTCCAAAAATCTATCGATCTCAACCTTGAATTTACTCAAAACTGAGCATCCACAGCCCTCTGGGGTAAAGAATTCCAAATATTCACAACCCACTGAGTGAAGAAATTCCTCCTCATCTCAGTCCTAAATGGCCTACCCCTTATTCTGAGACTGTGCCCCCTAGATCTAGAGTCGCCAGCCAGGGGAAACAACCTTTCAGCATTTCCCCGGTCAATCCCTCTCAGAATCGTGTATGTTTCAATGAGATCACCTCTCATTCTTCTAAACTCCAATCTACTCAATCTCTCCTCACAGGACAACCCTTTGATCCCAGGGATCTATCCACACAACAACAACTTGCATTTATATAGCGCCTTTAACATAGTAAAACGTCCCAAGGCGCTTCACAGGAGCGTTATCAAACAAAATTTTATACCAAGCCACATAAGGAGATATTAGGACAGGTGATGTGGTGGGTTTTAAGGAGTGTCCTGAAAGAGGAGGGAGAGGTGGAGAGGTTTAGGCAGGGAATTCCAAAGCTTAGGGCCTAGGCAATTGAAGGCTTGACCGCCAATGGTGGAGTGATGGAAATCGGGGATGCTCAAGAGGACAGAATTGGAGGAGCTCAGAGATCTGGGAGGGTTGTGGGGCTGGAGGAGATTACAGAGATAGGGAGGGGCGAGGCCATAGAGGGATTTGAAAACAAGGTTGAGAATTTTAAAATCGAGGCATTGTCGGACCGGGAGTCAACGTAGGCCAGCGAGCACAGGGGGTGATGGGTGAATGGGACTTGGTGCAAGTTAGGGCACCGGCAGTAGAGTTCTGGATGAGCTGAGAGGCAGCAGAATGTTGGATTGTGTAGAGTATCACCGCCAAATATGATCCTACCTTCATCTGAGCTGCGTGCCATTTACACAGCATTCAGACAATAACGTTACTGTGCTGCAGCAACTCGACCCAGATGAGGGTGGATTTGTATCCCAAGCTTGACTGAGATTTGAACTCGGCTGCTCGGCTTGTGTCCATAGTTGAAGTGTCAGTTGGAGTAGTGCACGGTGATAGCACACTTAATCTTGGCAGTGTCAAGCAGCCATGAGCGTTTTGTCTATTGATCGTGGATTAGCAAGGATAGTGGCACAGTCCATTTCTGGTGGAAAGAGGAAACTCCACAGCAAAGGGGCCAAAATGGGGGGAAAGGAAGGGATGTAGTAATTAATGCAACATACTTGAGTAAATGGCAAGTTGAGTTTTCATTATCTTCTAGTTGTTTGAAATTGAAAGACTTGCATTTCTATAACACCATCCACAACCTCCGAGCGTCCCAAAGCGCTTCACAGTCAATGAAGTACTTTTTGAAATGTAGCCACGGTTGTAATGTAGGAAACGCAACAGCCTATTTGCGCATAGCAAGCTCCTACAAACAGCAATGTGATAATGATGAGATCATCATTATTTTGGTTGAGGGATAAATATTGGTCCCAGGACACCGGGGAGAGCTCCCCTGCTCTTCGTCCACCTGAGAGGGCAGACCGGGCCTCGGTTTAATGTCTCATCTGAAAGACGGCACCTCCGACAGTGCAGCACTCCCTCAGTACTGGGAATGTCAGCCTAGATTTTTGTGCTGGATTCTCTAGCGTGGGACTTCAACCCACATCCTTCTGACTCAGAGGTGAGTGTGCTAGCCACTGAGGCACGGCTGACACCTGTGTAATATAATATAGTAAAAGTGAGACTACAGGAATCGGTAATGACTATTTTACACCCACCAACACTAAGGGCCAGACTTTCCATAAAGGCCCTGAACACCCGATTGCCCGCTGAGAAGGATCACTAACGTTCGGTGAAAAAAGCTAGCGAGAATTTCCATTTTGAAGGTAAAAGTAAGTAGAACTGATCGCCTGGGGAGAAAATGGGCGTTGCTAACTCATTCTCGGCGGTTTTCTCAGCGGGTAAGTGCAAAGTTAGACAAATGGGCGGTCGTTACCGGAATGGACGGTAAGTAGAAAAATTTAGTCCAAGGCTGCGGTTGGGCCTCGGGAGGGGGGAAAACTTTAAAAAAAAAATTTCATAAAAATAACACGTACAAACCATTCCCAAGACATTTTTAACCCTAATCGGCATGTTAAACATTTTTTTAAATTAATTAAAGAACCTTTAACTTACCTTTTTTTGCAGGGTTCCCCCTTAACGCCCCGTAAAAGCAGCTTTTACAGGCGGGTCTCTCAGCGATCTGGATATCTGGCGGTTGAGGCGGTTGTTCTCAGCGTTGCACGTGGGCGGTTTGGTGCCAGCGGGCGACTTCAGATGTGGGCGATAACGTTCAAAAACTTACGTGCAAACTCTCGCTGGGCGAAAAACCAGCTGTAACATCGAGAAAATCGCCGACAATGAAGCCGAAAGTCTGGCCCTAAGACTTAAATTTTAGTGGATGACAACTTGGGTGGAAACAGCCTTCCAGCGAGGACAGGAGACGACCAATGTTTCCCCGAAGGTGCGCTGCGCGGCCTCGTAACAATCGGGAGGTCTCGCACAGGCCGCTCACAAGCTGGAAGACACCACGCATGTGGTAAATTTAAAGGGACTGTGCACGAAAAAATTTATTCTAGGAACATTGGAGGTGAGAGTGTCCTAGGATAAATGCACTCCACATTTAAACACTTGAGTGTTCACAGAAAGCTTTTTCTGTTTAGTATTTTGGTCCGATTCTGTATACTTTTTTTTTAAAGTAGTGAATTTGTGTTTGATGTTTAAATCCTTGCTTGTGTGAACAACATTATTCACAATTCACTGTTGTTAACTAGGAGAGCCACTGAGATTGAAACCCCTGCTGTGGATTAATTGCATGTTTTAGTCCCCGCTACTGACCTCTCGTGCCCTCTTTTGGGGCCTGTTTTATTCCCTTTTAGGAAGCAAGATGAGTCAGCCATATCCAGACAAAAGATTTTATTTTATACTTGAGCAAAGATCCAGAACAATAGTAGCTTTATTTTATTGTTTGTTTAAAAAAAAACAGCCCCGATGAATTGAGTTTGCTGTGCTGTTTCTTTAACTACAGCTTCCTCTAGAGTGGTGAGAATGTGGAACTCGCTGCCACAGGGAGTGGCTGAGGTGAATGGCATTGATATATTTAAGGGGAAGCTGGATAAGCATATGAGAAAAAAGGAATAGAGGATTATGTTGATTGGGTGAGAAGAAAAGGAGTGGGAGGAGCATAATAGACCTGTTGGGCCAAATGGCCTGTTTCTGTGCTGTAAATAGTACGGAATACAGATGTAGAAGGCAAAGAGCGGATTTGATAGTGGAGTTTAAAATCATGAACGGTTTAGCTAGATTAAATAAAGAGAAACTGTTTTCAGTGGCTGAAGGGTCGATAACCAGAGGACACAGATTTAAAGTGCTTGGCAAAAGAACCAGAGGCGACATGAGGAAAATCTTTTTTACGCAGCGAGTAGTTAGGATTTGGAATGCAATGCCTGATAGGGCGGTGGATACAGATTCAATAGTAGCCATCAAAAGGGAATTGGATAAATATTTGAAAGAGAAAAAATTGCAGGGATATGGAGAAAGAGCGGGGGAGTGGGAGTAACTGGATTGCTCTTTGAATGGGCCGAATGGCCTCCTTCTGTGCGGCACTGTTCTATGCTGTTATGAAATGTGTGTGTCTTTGAGTGAGCCTCACGTTCTTGTTTATGTCTGCTGCAATTGTGTCGAAAGGGTATGTGTAAAGAGATGGTCTTTGTATGGAGGTGTAAAACAAGGTAATGTTATCTGTGTGTGATAGTGACACAGCCTTGTGGTCACAATCAGGTTGGGGCCTTCAAAGAAGCATAGCACTTCAAGGTACAGCGCGTGATGGAGAGCGATGACTGTGAAGAGGGCGACTGGATTGGATGTCTCGAAAATCTAGGTCGCTGATTGGAGCGTGGGCAGGTACAGCAGGAGCGGCAAGGTTAAGGCGCAGGAGCGGCGAGTGACCATGGAGCGAAGTGATCGGGGCCCAGGAGAGGCTCGAGTTCGGAGCCCAGAAGAGGCGAGGGCCCAGGGACAGCACGGGCCAACCCAAACTGCAATATGTGTGCGCACTAGGCCTGTGCAGCAGAGCTGATCTCCAGTCGTCTTGGTTAATCCTTGCCACTGTACCAAGACCTTGCTCTGTCAAGCCCGTGTGGTGGCTATGAGCACATGTTAAAAAAATCCACGCACAGGCATCTTCCACTCTTCAACATGCAGTTCGGGACCTGGAATATTAGATCCTTCAGTGAAACACCTGTGAACTCATCCCTTTTTGGCATGGAAGCAAGTCATCCTCGATTCGAGGGACTGGCTATGATGATGATTGTTCTATGATTCTATGTAGTTCTTATTTTAAACTAATTTTAGAACTTATTATGCAACAATTGGTCTATTACAATTTCCGATGTTGAATACTTTTTCTACATTACTTTAATGTACTCACTTGACCTTTCCCCAGCATGACATCCAGTGTGAGAAGCCCAAACCTCGGGGATTTAGATTGTCAGCTGTCCAAAATTGATTTAAAAACATCAAACTGCATAGACTTGATCTACCATTTCATGTGGATTTAAGACCAATGTACATTTCTACATGCCCAGTTGTGTTGCCAACTCTGGTTTGACCTATTGTTAGAGATTTCATCACATGATCTTCCGACTCCAACCGTCCCGGCCCCACGCACCCACCATTGGTCACCTGACACATCCATCCTGGAAAGCTTTGTTCCTGATTGGATGATTGCTGACATGTCAAATCAAACAACTTATAACTAATGAAAGTGATTGAAGAAAATGAAAATAAAGACAGGCTAGGGTTCTTAGAGCAAAGAAGGTTGAGAGGAGATTTGATGGTGGTGTTCAAAATCATGGGAGTCTCGACAGAGTAGAGAGGGAGAGAAACTGCTCCCATTGGCAGAAGGGTCGAGAACCAGAGGACACAGATTTAAGGTGATTGCCAAAAGAACCAAAGGCGACATGAGAAACTTTTTTACCCAGCGAGTGGTTAGGATCTGGAATGCATGCCTGAGAGGGTGGTGGAGGCAGACTCGATCGTGGCTTTCAAAAAGGAATTAGATAAGTACCTGAAGGAAAGAAATTCACAGGGCTACAGGGAAAGGACGGGGGGAGTGGGACTAGCTGAACTTCTCTTGCAGAGAGTCGGCACGGGTTCGAGGGGCCGAATGGCATCCTCCTGTGCTGTAACTATTCTATGATTGTTGCTCGAAGCCATGTCCTGGAGATTAATCTTCAATTGCTGGAGACTCCGGGACAATCCTAGAGGGTTGGCAACCTTAACACCCACATATGCAAAGTGTTAATCCTAAAGTGGAATGGAGTTCACAGCTGGATATGAGCTTTGTACAACAGCATTGGTTAACTGCAGCAGAACACTATTCATGGCCTCTATCGAACACCTGTCCTTTATTTCTTAATCGCTAAAGTCATAATTTTCATAATTGCTTCTGAAATCATTTTTTGGAGCCAACATAAATATTGGCACACATTTTGCTGGAATGGGGCATCTCGTGTCATGCCCCGTCAGTTAGACTTCTTCCCCTCAACCTTCCGCTCAAATGTTTTGCCCTGTAACTTGCTGGTAGTGCGAACTGATAACGGTGCAGTGAGGGCAACGGGGCATCTGGGGCCTCAGTGACCGACGGGACCAACAGTATCTCCTTAACCCGTGAGATTTAAGGATTGAGAAAAAAACAGAGGAACAATGGAGAAGGAAATAGGGTGAATTAGTCACATCAGGTACAGAAAGAGAAATAAAGAGAGGGAAACAAAGATTGGGTTAAGGGGGAAAGAGAGAAGAGACAGAAAGGTAAAGTAAGAAAAACATTTAACATTTTAAAAAAAAATTAATTATCTAACAACAATTTATTACCTGCAGGAGTGAGACTCCACAGTTTCAATTCTTCCCTTTCTGGGCTGGAGAGGTTGAGTGGCATTGCAGGAACATAAATTACGTAGAATATACAGCACAAAAACAAGCCATTCGGCTCAATCAGTCCATGCCGGTGTTTATGCTCCACCCGAGCCTCCTCCTGTCTTTCCTTATTTAAATCTATCAGCATAACCCTCCATTCCCCTCTCCTTCATATGTGTATCTAGCTTCCCCTTAAATGCATCTATATTATTTGCTTCAACCACTCCAAGTGATAGCGAGTTCCACATTCTCACCCCTCTTTGTTTCTTCTGAATTCCCTATCGGATTTCTTATATTGATGGCCTCTAGTTAAGCTCTTCCTGACAAGTGGAAACATTCTCTCTGTATCCACTCTATCAAAACCTTTCATAATTATAAAGACCTCTATCAGGTCACCCCTCAGCCTTCTCTTTTCAAGAGAAAAGGGACCCAGCCTGTTCATCCTTTCCTGATAGATATAACCTCACAGTTCTGGTACCATAGAATCATAGAATGGTTACAGCACAGGAGGCCATTCGGCCCATGGAGCTCATACCGGCTCTTTGCAAGAGCAGTTCAGCTCGTCCCACTCCACCACCATTTCCCCGTAGCCCTGCAAATATTTTTCCTTCAAGTACTTATCATCCTTGGATCCTCTTCAGTGTCTCTATATCCTTTTTAATAATATGGAGATCAGAACTGTGCACAATACTCCCATTGTGGTCTAACCAAGGTTCGATACAAGTTTAGCATAAGTTCTCTACTTTTCAATTCTATCCCTCTCGAAATAAACCCATTGGCCTGCAAGTACAGCAGACATGCAATGCTGGATCCCCATCACATCAGCGGGGCCCAGAAGAGGCGAGGGCCCAGGGGCAACACGGGCCAGCTCATACTGCAATATGTGTGCGCACGAGAGCCGTGCAGCAGAGCTGGTCTCCAGTTGTCTTGGATAATCCTTGCCACTGGACCAAGCCCGTGTTGTGGCTGGTGTGCAACGGCCACCGCACGTTAAAAAAATCCACGCACAGGCATCTTCCACCCTTCCAAGATTTAGTTCGGGACCTAGAATATTAGATCCTTCATTGAAACACCTGTGAACTTTTTGGCGTGGAAGCAAGTCATCCTTGACTCGAGGGACTGCCTATGATGATGACATTAGCACTGTCCTGAGCTGATCTCCGAGGCCCCCTTGGCAACGCAGCATCCGAGTCTGAAGTCATTCACAGCCTAGTTGTCCTGATCTAGGGCTCATTGTTGGCCAATATTTATCCCTCAATCAACATAACAAAAACACATTATGTGGTCATTATCACATTGCTGTTTGTGAGAGCTTGCCGTGCATTAATTGGCTGCTGCGTTTCCCACATTATATCAATGACTACACTCCAAAAGTATTTCATTGGCTGTAAAGCGCTGTGAGACGTCCAGTAGTCGTGAAAGGAGCTATATAAATGTAAGTCTTTTTTTCTTTCTGTGAGCAAGGTGCCTGATAAAATAAAGACACTGCGATTTCTCCCAGAACTGAGTGAGGCACGAGGCATCAGAAAACGTGTAAGTTAGAGAAGGTGTTTCCACTTGTGGGGGAATCCAAAACTAGGGGTCATAAATATAAGATAATCACTAATAAATCCAACCGGGAATTCAGGAGAAACTTCATTACCCAGAGAGCGGTGGGAATGTGGAACTCACTACCACATGGAGTGGTTGAGGCAAATAGCATAGATGCCTTTAAGGGGAAGCTAGATAAACACAAGAGGGATAAAGGAATAGAAGGATATGTTGATAGGGTGAGATGAAGTAAGGTGGGAGGAGGCTCATGTGGAGCATAAACACCAGCCTGGACCTGTTGAGCCGAATGCCTGTTTCTGTGCTATAGAATTCTGTGTATAACTGTATTGTATTAGGAACATGGTATTCTAGTGTTCTGCTAGTGTTGGGAGCTGGGAGGTCGAGCAGGAAGCTCAAATAGATGCTAGGCTATTAAAGACAAAAGATGAGGAGGGCACAGCTCGGAGGTGCCCAGTCTAATGACAGCTGTGCTACCCAGAGGTTTAGCAGAGAATTCACCTGAGACGATGGCCTTAAGCCACGGTTCACATCACTGGCAGTGCCAATTAAACTCACGATGGCACTCAATTTCTGCACAATTATAGAGAGACTAGCGAAGCTGGGGTTGTTCTCCTTCGAACAGAGAAGGTTAAGGGGAGATAAATAAGGAGAAACTATTTCCACTGGCAGGAACTAGGGGTCAGTCTCGGGATAAGGGGTCGGCCATTTAGGACTGAGATGAGGAGAAATTTCATCACAGGGTTGTGAAACTTTGGAATTCCCTACCCCAGAAAGCTATGGCTGTGCAGTCATTGAGTATATTCAAGACAGAGATCGATAGATTTTTGAATACTAAGGGATATGGCGATAATACGGGAAGGTGGAGTTGAGGTAAAAGATCAGTCATGATCTGATTGAATGGCGGAGCGGCCTGGAAGGGCTGAATGGCCCACTCCTTCTCCTATTTCTTATGTTCTCTGATGGATGCTTGATTGCTCCCAGTTCACTGGTTTTCCCCAGGGTTCAGAGTGTGATTAATGGTTCCATGTTGCCCTGGCAGGTCCAGTGGAGAAGACTGCCCTTTACATGAATCAGACGATGCATTGTTCAGTTGATCTGATGGCATGCGATCACTGCCGTGGGTTTCCTGGTCGGTTGCATGATGCACTTGTCCTATTCATATTCCCAACTTCTTCACCCAGAGAGCAGTGAGAATGTGGAACCCGCTACCACAGAGTGAGATGAAATAGGGTGGGAGGAGGATCGTATGGAGCATGGACCTGTTGAGCCGAATGGCCTGTTTCTGAATTCTATGTATTCCCCGTCTTGAGGAAGGACAAGGGTCGATGGGATGGCTGCTCGGGAACCTTGGCTATCTACCGTTCCTGTGGCTAACGATACCCCTGAGGTCACTAGCTGATGAAGTGGAGCAAAAACTTATATTTAGATAGGACCGTAATTTGCGGCCCCTACGGGTGTGTACGAGGTGCGAAAGCACAGTGCAAGTACCGTGTTTAGGCATGTGCTGCGCACGTGCTATAACCTGGAAATTGCGAACTGTCAAAAATCCTGTTCACAGATTGAACGATTCCCCAAGAAAAGGGTATTCACTGGCAGGACTATTTACCCAACCTCTGCCCAGCGAATGTCCATGAAATTCTTATGCCTGGTAAATACAGGGTAAGGTCTGCTTTTACCAGCGTAAGAGTTTTTTTTTTTAAAAACAGAAAAATAAAATTTTATCAATAATTTATACATTTAAAAACCTGTGAAATAAGGTCAGTTTATTTTTACCCCCTTTAAAACATGTACATTTATTCAAAAATTTTGTTTTAAATATTTAATTAAATACAATTGTGATTTAATTTTAAATGTGATGTTTTTATTTATTTGATGTGTAGATGTATTTTTGGGGTATTCCCATTCATGCTTATGGGGTTTCTGTACATACGGATTCTCCTTAAGCATGAATGGGGATTCCCTCTGTCATTGGTTGGGTTGGCCCATGTGATCCCAGGGGTGCGTGCGAATCGCCTGCGCCCCTGGAATACGTGGGCCTCTACCCATGGGTAACCCGAGAGGCCCAGGACCGTGAGGCTCGGTACCTCCCGGTCAACCAGGTATGCGGGCATTTCCCCGCGGGCAGCCTCCGACCGCAAATTCAGGGCCATTGTGCCTTTAATGTGGTAAAACCTCCCAGCTTCACAGGAGTGTTATCTCTCTATTAAATGTATCTAAATAAGTAACTGTATGTACTTTTAATTTTCAATGCTTCCTGCCATGGTAATTGAGGTGATTGTTTAATTATAACTGAGATATTGCTGCTGTCGTTATTTGTAGAGACTTGCTCAATGTATTCGCATTGACAGCCATTTCTGGTTTAACAACATTGCTAACTTTAAAGAAAACAGGTGAACCTCTTGCTCAACCCCGATGTGCATCGCTGTACCATTGGCGGCCGTGTCTTCAGCTGTCTGAGCCCTAAGCTCTGGAATATCCTGCCTAAACCTCTCCGTCTCTCCTCCTTTTAAAACGCTTCCTAAAACCTACCTCTTTGACCAAGCTTTAGGTCACATGTCCTAATATCTCCTTATGTGGCTCGGTGTCAAATTTTGTTTGATAATTGTCCCTGTGAAGTGGCTTGTAACTTTTTACTATGTTACAGGCGTTATATAAATGCAAGTTGTTATTGTATTTGAATGGTGCCAAGATCTCTGCTGTCCTCCAATTCTAGCATCTTGAGCATCCCCGATTTTAATCGTTGCACCATTGACAGCTATGCCTTCAGATACCTGGGCCCTAAGCTCTGGAATTCCCTCCCTAAACCATCTCTCTACTTCTCTTGCCTTCTTTAAGACGCTTCTTAAAACCTACCTCTTTGACCAAGCCTTTGGTCACCTGTCCTAATTTCTCCTTGTCTGGCTCAGTGTCAAATGTTGTCTGATAACGCTCCTGTGAGGCACCTTGGGACATTTTACTACGTTAAAGGCATTGGTTTAGAAGAATGAGAGGTGATCTCATTGAAACATACAAGATTCTGAAGGGGATTGATAGGGTAGATGTTGAGAGGTTGTTTCCCCTGGCTGGAGTGTCCAGAACTGGGGGTTTACAGTCTCAGGGTAAGGGGTTGGCCATTTAAGACTGAGATGAGGAGGAATTTCTTCACTGAGTCTTTGGAATTCTCTGCCCAAGTGGGCTGTGTATGCTAAGTCTCTGAATATATTCAAGGCTGAGATAGATAGATTTTTGGAGTCTAGGGGAATCAAGGGATATGGAGATTGGGCAGGAAAGTGTTGAGGTTGATGATGAGCCATGATCTTATTAAATGGCGGAGCAGGCTTGAGGAGCCGTATGGCCTACTCCTGCTCCTATTTCTTATGTTCTAAATTTCTAAAAGCCATCTGGGCACTTGAACGAACTGTACCCCAGAGTAATGCATGAAGGAGAGGAGAAATTAGAAAAATTGTTGATGAAAATTTCACTGCAGTCAAGATCCTGCTTACTAGTTTCAGCCGTGGCTCAGTGGGTAGCACTCTCGCCTTCAATTCAGAAGGTTGTGGGTTCAAGTTGCACTCCAGGAGACTTGAGCACATAATTTAGGCTGACACTCCCAGTGCAGTACTGAGGGAGTGCTGCACTGTTGGAGGTGCTGACTTTCAGATGAGACGTTAAACGAAGGTCCCATCTGCCCTCTCGGATGGACATAAAAGTCACTATTTTGAAGAAAAACAGGGGAGGCCTCTCTGGTGTTCTGGCCAATATTTATTCCTCAACCAACTACTTTATATTTAAAAAAAATACAGGTTCAACGTCCCGAATACAGAATTCCAAAAACTGGAATTGGCGGAAAACCAGATATTTTGTGTATCGCAGATGGAGTTGTCCAGAATCCGGAATTATTGTCCGAAAACCGGACATTTTTATTAAATGGTGCATTACAGACCTGCGATTGGTCCTCGGCTTTCGGAATGATCCTTGACCCCGACCCATGTGCGACCCGAGCTGAAGTTGCCAGATTCGGGACGACGAATTTTCTCCAAAATACGGAAAAACCAAAAACTCGGCCCCGAGGTTGCTGGATTCGGGATGTCGGATTTTCTTCTCTGAAAGCTGAAAAAACCCGAAAACCGACAGGGCCTCGGTCCCAAGGTGACCGGATTCGGGACGTTGTACCTGTATTAGAATCTGGTCAGTATCCTTGCTGTGTGTGTCACCTTGCTGTGCGCAAATTGCCTGCTGCGTTTCCTACATTGCAACAGTGACGACACTTCAAAAAGTTCTTCATTGGCTGCAAAGAGCTTTCAGGCATCGAGGTTGTGAAAGGCGCTATAGAAATGCAAGCCTTTTCTTGTCATGAGTGCGGTAAATTTTCATCTTTACTGCATGGGCCGTACTCTGACTGACTTTTCTAGAACCCAGTCGATTTTCATTCCATTGAAGTCTATGAGCATTTCCCCATCCCTTGTATTTCAGTAATGCTTGGAGCAGTGGAACTGAGGATTGATTTTACTCCATTGTATTCTATTCCTTTCCTGGTCTGCTCTACCATCCAGTTAAATTTATCTAAATAAGCAATTGTAATTGAGGTGATTGTTTAATTATAGCCTAGAAATTGCTGGTGTTGTTATTTGTAGACACTTGCTCAATGTGTTCGCATCGACAGCCTTTTCTCTTTAAACAGCATTGCTAACTTTAAAGAAAACAGGTGACCCTCACTCATTAATTTCGAGGCTTATGTTTTCAAATGCTCTTGTTCTCCCTCCACCCCTCCCAATGTTTTAACCTGCATGGTTTTTTTGTACCACCTGTAGGAAAAATGATCAATGTGTTTGTATATGGCACTCTCAAGAAAGGTCAACCCAACCACCATTACATGATCGATGGAACCAAGGGGAAGGGGACGTACTGGGGCAAGGGATGTACCGATGAGAAATATCCGCTGGTAATTGCAGGGAATTATAACATTCCATTTTTGCTTAACGTGCCGGGAACGGGACAGGAAGTCACCGGAGAGATTTATTTAGTCGATGACCAACTGCTGAAGTTCCTCGATGAGTTTGAAAGTTGTCCAGAGCTCTACCAGCGCAGACCTGTGAGGGTCCGCATACTAGAGTGGGACGATAAAGGTGACCCACTTGGAGTGAAGCCAGATGTTGACGGAATGCTGACGTGCTTTTCGTACAGCACATCTACCTATGATCAAGACTGGTTAAAACTTCCTTACTATAACAATTTTGATGCCTTTGGGATGCATGGGCAGCCGAATTACAACCCACGTGAGAATAGGTAATTATCAACTTTCGCATCTGAAGAGCGAATGAAATGCCATCAAATTTAAAACCTAATTGCAGTCTTGAAGTTCACTTGTTGTTGCAAGCAATCGAAATTTTGAAACAATCTACATGTTAACTTTAGTTTTCATTATTTCTGTAGTTCATTAAATTCTATTCCAATACTTACCTCTGTGTATTTTGTTCATTTGTTGGATTAAGCACAAGGCAAATTGCAAATTATACAGTTAGATTATACATTACTCAAAGCGGGCCCCATCATCAGCAAAGCATTGGATTATTTAAACGCAGTGAACTTTGTTGTGATATTGGAGTCTTTCCTGTGCACACCTTTATTTTAGTTACTACGTGTTAGCTTTTTAAGTCGACAAGTTCCCAATTCAAATATGGGACTGGCAGTATCAGCCGTGGCTCAGTGGGCAGCACACTTGCCTCTCAGTCCGATGGTGCGTGGGTTCAAGTCTCACTCCATGAGACTTTAGCGCAAAATCTATGCTGACACTCCAGTGCAGTGCTGAGGGAGCTCTACACTGTCAGAGGTGCCGTCTTTCAAATGAGACGTTAAGCTGAGGCCCAGTCTGCTCTCAGGGACTTAAAAGATCCCATGACACTATTTTGAAGAAGAGCCGGGGAGTTATCCTGGTGTCCTGGCCAACAGTTATCCCTCATGCAACATCTAAAACAGATTATCTGGTCATTATCACATTGCTGTTTGTGGGAGCTTGCTGTATGCAAATTAACTACTACGTTTCCTACATTACAACAATGACTACACTTCAAAAAGTACTTCATTGGCTGTAAAGTGCTTTGGGACATCTGGTGGTCGTGAAAACCGCTATATAAATGTAAGTCTTTCTTTTCGATGATTATTAATATCAATCTTAGTTTTTAATCAAATAAAGCATTATTGAGGTTTAATAATGCCTCCCTTGTGACTGTAGAATAGTGGAGCGCGTGTTTTGGAGCACTTAGTGGAAATGACTGCCTCTGGACCACTTTCTGCGGCCATTTTTCAAAATAGAATCTTACAGCACAGGAGGAGGCCACTCGACCCATCGTGTCTGTGCTGGCTCTTTGAAAGAGCTCTCCAATTCCCTTTTGAAAGTTATTTTTTAAACAGCTTCCACTGCCCTTTCCAGATCAGAATAACTCGGCGCATAAAAAAAAACAATCTCTTCATCTCCCCACTGGATTTTTTGCCAATTACCTTAAATCCCTGTCGTCTGGTTACCGACCCTGCCGAAACAAAATACAATATCTAACACCCCCCCCCCCCACCCTTCCCCCAATTAGGTGCGAGAAAAAACATAAATGCTGATATTTGAAAAGCATTTTACTTATTTTCTTGGAAAAACAGGAATGGATCAATCCGAGGAAGTGGTAGATGTCCATTAACTCTCTGTGAAACCAGTGATGATGTTCCTCATTTACCGATTAAGGATAAATATGTTGATTAACATCTGTGTGCGACTTTGCATTTGCACATCACAGAGCTGGGAAATAGCTTCAAAATTCTGTAATGTTATGCCACATAAAATAGTTGAATTTGTTCCTATTCTGCAACAGACAATAAATATTACTGAAGGAATAACAAACTGAAACAATCCATGGTGAAATGTATACTGGAGTTTTAGGTCAAGGAGTTAAGATCAAAAATCTCGGGACATGATGCGAAGTAAAGCTTCTAAAATGCTCCTCTGAAGAAGGCACGTCACTCAAATTCAATAAGAATATCTCCTTCTCCAACTGTGTCTCCTGGCTTGTAGTGTACCTTTTTTACCTAAACAAAGAGAGTCATGTTTACCGCTATACACAGGTAACATTCGAAACAGTGCTCTTGTTTGTAAACAAACACATTTATGCAACATCGGACGCAGTGGACAATTGTTTTTCCAGTGCCAGATCATACATTCACCATTCAATTTAAAGTTTAATAAATATTAATATTATAATTTAGTCGCTCCTGCACTCCCATCTACCAACCCCCCCCTCCCCCCTTTTTGTTCCTGGCTCTGCACTTGCTTCAATACTGTTAAACCTTGAACTACTTCACCTGAAACATTAACTTTGTTTATCGCTGCACAGATGCTGTCTGACCAGCTGAGTATTTCCAATATTTTCTGGTTTTATTTCAACTTTCCAGCATCTGCAGTATCTATCTTTCGTTTTCATATTTATTGGAAACCAAGCTGAATTCTAAATAGATTATAATCAACTTTTCTCCTCCCCTACACTGCTTTTGAATTTTCAGTCATTTAATTACACCACCCGTTAAGATGGGAGGGAGGGAGGAACATATTCAAGGTGCATTTTGTTCAGATATAGTGAAATCAATATGCAGCTTGTGGGGGGGGGGGGGGGGGGGAGGATAAAGTGCCATCAGAAAGGTTACGACACAAGGCAAAACTAGTGCAACTTTTAGAAATTGTACTTTTAAATAATATGACCCGGTTCATACATAAGAAATAGGAGCAGAAGTAGGCCATTTGGCCTCTCGAGCCTGCTCTGCCATTTAATAAGATCATAGCTGATCTGATCATGGATTCAGCTCCACTTCCCTGCCCGCTCCCCATAATCCCTTATTCTCTTATTGCTCAAAAATCTGTCCATCTCCGCCTTAAATATATTCAATGACCCAGCCTCCACAGCTCACTGGGGCAAAGAATTCCATAGATTTACAACCCTCACGGAAGAAATTCCCCCTCATCTCAGTTTTAAATGGGCGGCCCCTTATTCTGAGACTATCTCCCCTAGTTTTAGTTTCCCCTATGAGTGAAAATATCCTCTCTGCATCCACCTTGTCTAGCCCTCTCATTATCTTATATGTTTCGATATCACCGCTTCTGAACTCCAATGAGTATATAGGCTCAACCTATCTTCATTAGTCAACCCCCTCATCTCCGGAATCAACCTAGTGAACCTTCTCTGAATAGCCTCCAATGCAAGTACGTCCTTCCTTTTAATACGGAGACCAAAACTGTACGCAGTACTCCAGCTGTGGCCTTACCAATACCCTATACAGTTGTAGCAGGACTTCTCTGCTTTTATATTCTACCCCCCTTGCAATAAAGGCCAACATTCCATTTGCTTTCCTTATTACTTGCTGTACCTGCATACTAACTTTTTGTGTTTCATGCACAATGGCCCTAAATTATAATTTGTTTTTCTATTTTTTCTGCCTAAGTGGATAACCTCACATTTTCCCACATTATACTCCATCTGCCAATTTTTTGCCCACTCACTTAGTCTGTCTATATCCCTTTGCAGATTTTTTGCATCTGATCAGCATTTTTATTTAAAAAAAATTTTAAGTTACATAGGATTACATCGGATATACAGCACAGAAACAGGTCATTCGGCCCAACCAGTCCATGCCGGTGTTTATGCTCCACTCGAGCCTCCTCCTGTCTTTCCTCATCTAAATCTATCAGCATAACCCTCTGTTCTCTTCTCTCTCATATGCTTTTCCAGCCTCCCTTTAAATGCATTTATACTATTCGATTCAACCACTCCCTGTGATAGCGAGTTCCACATTCTCACCACTCTCTTGGTAAAGAGGATTCTTCTGAATTCCCTATTGGATTTCTTGGTGACTATCTTATCTTGATGGTCTCTAGTTATGCTCTTCCCCAGAAGTGGAAACATTCTCTCTGTATCAACTCTATCAAAACCTTTCACAATTTTAAAGACCTCTATTAGGTCACCACTCAGCTTTTTTTGGATAGAGAACTGGTTGGCAGACAGGAAGCAGCGAGTCGGGAGTAACGGGTCCTTTTCAGAATGGCAGGCAGTGACTAGTGGCGTGCCGCAGGGCTCAGTGTTGGGACCCCAGCTCTTTACAATATATATTAATGATCTGGATGATGGAATTGAGTGTAATATCTCCCAAGTTTGCAGATGACACACTAAACCGGATGGCGGTGTGACCTGTGAGGAGGACGCTAAGAGGCTGCAGGGTGCTTTGGACAGGTTAGGCGAGTGGGCAAATACACGGCAGATGCAGTATAATGTGGATAAATGTTAGGTTATCCACTTTGTGGGCAAAAATACGAAGGCAGAATATTATCTGAATGGCAGCAGATAAGGAAAAGGGGAGGTGCAGCGAGACCTGGGTGTCATGATTCATCAGTCACTGAAGGTTGGCATGCAGGTACAGCAGGCAGTGAAGAAGGCAAATGGTATGTTGGCCTTCATAGCAAGGGGATTTGAGTACAGGAGCAGGGAAGTCTTACTGCAGTTGTACAGGGCCTTGGTGAGGCCCCACCTGGAATATTGTGTTCAGTTTTGGTCCCCGAATCTGAGGAAGGACGTTCTTGCTATTGAGGGAGTGCAGCGGAGGTTCACTAGACTGATTCCTGGGATGGCTGGACTGACATGAGGAGAGACTGGATCGACTGGGCCTGTATTCACTGGAGTTTAGAAGGATGAGAGGGGATCTCATAGAAACATATAAAATTCTGACGGGACTGGACAGGTTAGATGCAGGAAGAATGTTCCCAATGTTAGGGAAGTCCAGAACCAGGGGACATAGTCGTAGGATAAGGGGGAAGCCATTTAGGACTGAGATGAGGAGGAACTTCTTCACTCAGAGTTGTTAATGTGTGGAATTCCCTACCGCAGAGAGTTGTTGATGCCAGTTCATTGGATATATTCAAGAGGGAGTTAGATATGGCCCTTGTGGCTAAAGGGATCAAGGGGTATGGAGAGAAAGCAGGAACGGGGTACTGAAGGAATGATCAGCCATGATCTTATTGAATGATGGTGCAGGCTTGAAGGGCCGAATGGCCTACTCCTGCACCTATTTTCTATCTTTCCACGTTTCAAGAGGAAAGAGACCCAGCCTGTTCATCCTTTCCTGATATGTATACCCTCGCATTTCTGGTATTGTCCTTGTAAATCTTCTCTGCACCCGCTCCAGTGCCTCTATAATATGGCGATCAGAACTGTATGCAGTACTCCAAGTGTGGTCTAACCAAGGTTAGATACAGTTACCGTTTACTTTCATCTGTCTCAAACAAGAATAGTTAATTACATGCCACTTGTAAGCAGCAATATTCTCACTAAGCTGCAGGCTGGTTTCGAGATCCCGCACAGGCTGCTCACTGGCTTTGCAATCGAAGAAGCTGTGCAGCCTGTTAAATAGACCGTGTACCCCAAATAATTCGAGGGAACGTTGGTGAGCAGGATTTTTTTTTAAAGTTCAAGGTTGGGCCATAATAATGCACTCAAAATAAATGTACCTAATGACAGTCGTCATATCTTTCTAAATAGTCTCCTGTTCAAAGTGACACGTCAATCTTTAACCGAACAAATGTTTGTAGATAGCAGTAATTAGAATAACAGCTGTCTATATTAATTTCTCCAACTGCCCCCCCCCCAAAAAAAAATCATTGATTTCTATCGTTTTAATGAATAAATGTTCACAATCAGCTGCCGTAAACATACCTTTCCAGATTTTGTTGCAGTCAAACTGTTCTGCATTTTCATCGCTTCGATCACACAGACCTCCTGACTTTCTGAAACCTGCAGAGGTTATGTGTAAATAAAAAAAAATATTTCATTAAAAACGACCGACGGTAAATGGCCAAAAGCCTCTCAATTTATGGAAGAGCAACATTCTCACTCTTCCAGAAAAACAGATGCAGGAAATGACTTGGGAGAATTACACACCAAGAGAAAAAATCATTACGCAAAACGAGCTCAATGGCATTGGACCACCTGATACCCTTTTTCTTCATTAAATTTGGAAGTTGAACCCAGCTGAAAGGTCCCACATTTGATCCTTGCTCTGTGCTGTGTCAGTTCTCAGCCGGGTTAGGGAAGAAACGCTGACTAACGTTACTGCTTCTGTGACCTTAATGGAAATGCAAATGTTGTGTGGACACTGGGTGAGAACAGCGTTTATTGGGGCCTAATATCCTGACGCTATCATTCTGGGCCAGAGTGGAGATGATTAGGTAATTCACCGTGAATCACGCTTGGAGATTGCGCTGTAGTAAGTGACCGAGATTGATTTTACACATTTTGGGCTCAATTTTCCCCAAAGCAGTTTTTTGGCATATTGCCAGAGTTACACCCGTTTGTCTAGGCCACAAATGCTCCAAAAATAAATGTGCCAAGTTTCCCCGTTCTATGTTTTGAAATTGGCGCCGCACAGCCTGTCCTGTAGCTTCGGGGGGTGGAGCCTAATGTCTGCGCCGAAAAAAACCATGCTGCCCTTTCTGCGCATGTGCGAAAAAAAGGGACGTTTTTGACGTGATTCCTATCCTCATCATCATAGGCAGTCCCTCGAAATCGAGGAAGATTTGTTTCCACTCTAAAAGTGAGTTCTCAGGTGACTGAACAGTCCAATACGGGAATTACAGTCTCTGTCACAGGTGGAACAGACAGTCGTTGAAGGAAAGGGTGGGTGGGGAGTCTGGTTTGCCGCACGCTCCTTCCACTATCTGCACTTGTTTTCTGCATGCTCTCGGCGACGAGACTTAAGGTGCTCAGCGCCCTCCCGGATGCTCTTCCTCCACTTCGGGCGGTCTTTGGCTAGGTACTCCCAGATGTTGGTGGGGATGTTACACTTAATCAAGGAGGCTCTGAGGGTGTCCTTGAAACGTTTCCTCTGCCCACCTGGGGCTCGCTTGCCGTGTAGGAGGTCCGAGTAGAGCGCTTTCTTTGGGAGTCTCGTGGCGGGCATGCGAACAATGTGGCTCTGCCTGCTCCACAATGGCATGCAAGCCGTGATCCTGACCAACGGATCCACCACAGACCCAATCAACGTCCGGACCAGGGTCAAGCAGGGCTGAGTCATCGCGCCAACCCTCTTCTCGATCTTCCTCGCTGCAATGCTCCACCTGACACTCAACAAGCTCCCCGCTGGAGTGGAACTAAACTAGAACCAGTGGGAACCTGTTCAACCTTCGTCGCCTCCAGGCCAGATCCAAGACCATCCCAACCTCTGTCATCGAACTACAGTATGCGGACGACGCTTGCGTCTGCGTGCATTCAGAGGCTGAATCCAAGTCATCGTCAACATCTTCACCGAGGCATACGAAAGCATAGGTCTTACACTAAACATCTGTAAGACAAAGGTCCTCCACCAACCTAACCCCGTGATTCCTATGGGTGTGCATGCACAGTCCACCTCCTGGTCTGCAATCGGCCATTTTTAAAGAGCCAGTTGTGTATGTGAGAACTTTGAGTGGTGTGTGAGAACTTTAATTATCATTGGAAAAATCTGAGTTGCAATACAAGATTACAAGATGCAAAGCGGCACAAGGACCAAGAATTTCTTACAGGATGAAGTGGAGGCACTAGTTACTGTGATTGAGGCCAGATGGCAGGAGCTGGACACCAGCAGAGGTCACATAAAAATTCCACCCAAAGAAATGAAGAAACGTTGGAACCAACTTGCAGAAGATTACTGTGCAATGGTGATCACCCCGAGGTCTGGAGCCCAGTGCAAAAAGTGGCAGGACCTTGGTCAAGTAGTTAGTGTAAGTAATATTTTAATTTTTCAATGGAATTGCAATTGTAAATGTGACCATCTGTATATATCCCATTCAGCAGAAAGACACCCTTCTCTAAAAAGTTATATTTTTATTTTTTCAGAGGTGCACACAACAAACTAGAAAGAACTCGAACAGGAGGAGGCCCGGCAAATCTGCACCCACTGACACCCTTGAAAGATAGGGTCGCTGTTTTGATAGGTCCTGCCTGGAGAAGAGCAACCACCACTGCACAAGCTGGGCCCACACTCGAGGGAGAGAGTAAGTCCTGCAAATTCCACAGTCTGGCTTTCTTAAATGTTAAGTACTGTGTGGGCTAGCCATGCTTCGGTTCATGGGGATGTCTTTTAAACTTTTAAATAAAATATATTTTGAATTATAACCAAATCATTTACATTATTTGTTTGATTATTAACACAACTTTTTGAAGTAACCAAGAATCATTTCCATCATTTGTTCCATTAACACAACACAAAATTACAGAACAGGTCTAAACAGTAAACATGGTCCATGTGGAATAGTTGCCGTTGAGCCTTCAGGCAGAAAAACATTCACGGATGTGCTGTTGGCGCAAGGCTCGAGCAATCGTTAAAGAGGCATGACGGCTCGCCCTCCTCCACCGTCGTGTTCTGGGTTCAGGTAGTTGCATGGCTTACTCCTCCCCTCCTCCTCCTCCTCATCATCAGCCATTCTCACCTCAGGTGGGTCTTCTACTACCAGCTGCTGCTGCCTCATGATGGCAAAGTTATGCAGCATGCAGTACACAACAGTGAACTGACCTACAATCTCAGGGGAGTATAGCAAGTAGCCTCCGGAATGGTCCAGGCATCAGAAACGCTGTTTCAAGATGCCAATATTCCTCTCTATCATGCTGCGCGTCGCAATGCGTAACGTGTTGTATTCCTGGTCAGCTTCCGTCCGGGTTATGCATAGGGGCGTCATGAGCCAGGTGGCGTAGCTGTACCCTTTGTCTCCCAGTAGCCAGCTCTGTCCTTCTGGCTGCTGCTGAAACATGGCAGATCTCGTGTAGGATGAACACATCATGGATGCTCCCAGGGATCTGCCGATGCATGTTGTCACACACGAGCTGCATATTAATGCAGTGGAAGCCTTTTCTGTTCCTGTACATCTCGGAATCCTCCAAAGGTGCTCGCAAGGCGATGTGGATACAGTCAATGCAGCCCTGTACCTTTGGGATGCCAGCAATCCTGGAGAATCTCACAGCCCTGTCACGAATTGCCTGGGCGGTCATGGGGAACTTTATGTAGTCATTCCTTCGGGCATATACTTCAGCAGTCACCTGCCTAATGGAGACATGTGTTGCATGTTGAGAGATGGCGCACACATCCCTAGTTGTAGCTTGGAACGATCCAGATGCATAGAATGAAAGTGCAGCTGCAACCTTCACTTCAACTGACAAAGCAGTCCTCCTGACGCTTCTAGGTTGCAGGTCTGCTTTTACTAACTCAGATCTCAGTTACAACTTCTTTGCGGAAACGCAGCCTTCTGACACACACTGCATCACTCAGGTGCAGGAATGAATGTCTGTCTCGATATACCCGACGTGGGTAAGGTCACCTGCCCATCATCGTACATACTTTAAGATTCCTCATGCGATGACGTCGGAGCAATTATCTCCTCCGCAGCACCATCATGCAGAAGGCTTGCATAAGGTATGGCATTGTCAGTATTGCCTCCATGATTAAATTTTACCTTTGCAAGAAGCTCAAAACGGCAGGAAGGCAGGACAAGGTTCTTTGTGCTCTCTCCCCACAAGGTCTGTATTGACCACAACCAGGTCTGAGCAGACGCAGTGATCGGGAACCCCCCACACCCCCGGGCTTCTGATACCTTCCGTATGCCCCTCACCCACCCGGGCTTGATTTGCGTAATGCAGGCTTCTACAGCCCTCCACCCCCCTCGGGCTTCTTTTGAAGCCGAGCCCCGAACCCCTACGTCCGGGCGAGTATCAGATTCTGCCGGCCAACGCTCCGACCCTCGAGACCTATTTGCAGACGTTCGGTGCTGGCGTCAGTTTAAAAAAAATGAAAACTTACAGACTTTCATCATACATCCATTTACTGCGTTTTAAGATTTTAAAAAGTCTTTATTTTGCATATTTAAGTGTTTTTCGCTCCTTCCAAAACGTCGCTGAAAAACAATAGCGTCTTTCTGCGCCGATTTTTCAATGTGCGCTGTATTTTTTTTAAACTCACCAGAAGGTTTTTCGGGAGTGGTCACGTGTCGACCTAGGAGAATTTTTTTGGGGCCAAACTTACATAATTGAGAAAAACTGGCGCAGACGCAAAAAAAAACGAACCTAAAAAAATCGTCATTGAATTACGCTGGCGCACATTCATTGGGGAAACTTTCATTTTTTTACTTACGCCAAAAAAAGCGGCGTGTGCCAAAAAACGGTGCAAATCACTGGGGAAAATTGAGCCCATAATTTGTACTATCCTCCACTCACTGCATTTTGCTAGAGAAATAATCGTGCTGTACTCGTAAGAATTAGGAGCAGGAATCGACCATACGGCCCCTCGAGCCTGCTCTGCCACTCAATAAGATCATAGAAATTTACAGCGCAGGCGGCCATTTCGGCCCATCATGTCCACGCCAGCCGTCAAAGAGCCGCATGGTCCTTGGTCAGTAGCCCTAAAGGTTACATATAAACCTATAAACAATGACGGAAAGGCAAAGAGCACCCAGCCCAACCAATCCACCTCACACAACTGCGACACCCCTTATACTAAAACATTCTACACTCCACCCCAACTGGAGCCATGTGATCTCCTGGGAGAGGCAAAAACCAGATAAAATCCCAGGCCAATTTAGGGAGAAAAAATCTGGGAAAATTCCTCTCCGACCATCCAGGCGATCGAAACTAGTCCAGCAGATCACCCTGGCCATATTCTATTCCCTGTAGTATTTACCATTATATCTGCACTGTCCAACAAAAGGTCATCCAGTCTAATCCCAATTACCAGCTCTAGGACCGTAATCCTGCAGGTTACTACACTTTAAGTGCCCATCCAACCATCTCTTAAAAATGGTGAGGGTTTCTGCATCCACCACTCTTCCAGGCAGTGAGTTCCAGATCCCCACAACCCTCTGTGTAAAGACCCCCCTCAAATCCCCTCTAAACCTTCCACCAACCACCTTAAAACTATGCCCCTTCATTATAGGCCCCTCCACCAATGGAAAAGGTCCTTACTATCCACTATGTTCAGGTCCCTCAATATTTTGTACACCTAAATGAGGTCTCCTCTCAGCCTCCTCTGTTCCAATGAGAACAAACCCAGCCTATCCAATCTGTCCTCATAACTAAGATTCTCCATTCCAGGCAGCATCCTAGCAAATCTCCTCTGCACCCTCTCTAATGCAATCACCTCCTTCCTATAATACGGTGACCAGAACTGAACGCAGTACTCCAGCTGTGGCCAAAGTATTATACAATTTAAGCATAACCTCCCTGCTCTTATATTCTATTTCTCGGCCAATAAAGGCAAGCATTCCGTATACCTTCTTAACCACCTTATCCACCTGACCTGCTACTTTCAGGGATCTGTGGACAAGCACTCTAAGGCCCCTTTGTTCATCTACACTATTAAGTGGCCTACCGCCTAATGTGTATACCCTTTCCTTATTAGCCCTCCTAAAGTACATCACCTCACACTCTCTGAATTAAATTCCATTTGCCAATGCTCTGCCCACCTGACCAGCAGATCGATATCCTCCTGCAGCCCATGACTTTCCTCTTCATTATTAACCACACAGCCAATTTTAGTATCGTCTAAAAACTTCTTAATCATACTCCCTATATTCAAATCTAAATAGTTGATATATACCACAAAAAGCAAGGGACCCAGTACTGAGCCCTGGCGGAACCCACTGGAAACATCCTTCCAGTCACAAAAACATCCATCAATCATTACCCTTTGCTTCCTACCTCCAAGCCAATTTTGGATCCAACTTGCCACTTTGCCCTGTATCCCATGGGCTTTAACCTTCATGACCAGTCTACCATGTGGGACCTTATCAAAAGCCTTGCTAAAGTCCATATATACTACATCGTATGCACTACCCTCATCGACCCTCTTGGTTATCTCCTCAAAAAATTCAATCAAATTAGTCAACATGATCTTCCTTTAACAAATCCATGCTGACTGTCCCTAATTAATCCTTGCCTTTCCAAATGCTGTCTGTCAGGATTTTTTCCAATAATTTTCCCACCACTGAGGTTAGGCTGACAGGCCTGTAATTACTCGGCCTATCCCTTTCTCCCTTCTTAAACAAGGAAACTACATTAGCAGTCCTCCAATCCTCCGGCACCATGCCCAGATCCAAAGAGGACTGGAAAATGATGGTCAAGGCCTCTGCTATTTCCTCTTTTACTTTGCTCAACAGCCTGGGATGCATTTCATCCGGGCCTGGGGACTTATCTACTTTCAAAGCTGCTATACCCCTTAATACTTCCTCTCTCACTATATTTATTTCATCCAGAATATCACACTCCTCTTTGATAGCAGTATCTGCATTGCCCCTTTCCTTTGTGAAAACAGATGCAAAGTATTCGTTAAGAACCCTCCCAACATCTTCCGCCTCCACACAAAGATTACCCTCATGATCTCTAATAGGCCCTACCCTTTCTTTAGTTACCCTCTTACTCTTAATATATTTATATAACATCTTAGGGTTTTCCTTAATTTTACTGGCCAAGAAGTTTTCATACTCTCTCTTAGCATTCCTAATATCCTTTTTAATTTTGCCTCTTAACTTTCTATATTCCTCTAAAGATTCTATAGTATTTAGCCGTTGGTATATGATATAAGCATACCTTTTTTCTTAATCCTCCCCTGTAAATTTCTAAACATCCGGGGGGCTCTAGAATTATTTTTCCCAGCCTTTTTCTTTAAAGGCACATGTTTGGCCTGAGCCTTCCGGATCTCCTCCTTGGTAGATGGTCATGGCTGATCATCTACCTCAACTCGACTTTCCCACCCGATCCCCATATCCCTTGATTCTCCTAGTGTCCAAAAATCTATCGATCTCTGTCTTGAATATACTCAATGATTGAGCATCCACAGCCCTTTGGGGTAGAGAATTCCAAAGATTGACATCCCTCTGAGTGAAGAAATTCCTCTTCATCTCAGTCTTAAATGGCCCCTTATCCTGAAACTGTGCCCCCTAGTTCTAGACTCTCCAGCCAGTGGAAACAAGCTCTCAGCATCTATTCTGTCAATCCCCATCAGAATCTTATGTGTTTCATTCCTCTAAACTCCAGAGAGTAGATCCAATCGAGTTAATCTCTCCTCAAAGCACAACTCTCTCGTCCCAGGGATCAATCTGGTGAACCTTCATTGCACCCCCTCTAAGGCATGTATGTCCTTTCTCAGATAAGGAGTCCAAAACTGTACACATTACTCCAGGTGGGGTCTCACCAAAGCCTTGTACAGTTGAAGCTAGACTTCCTTTCTCTTGTACTCCAACCCCCTTGCTATAAAGACCAACATGCCATCAGGACTCTGCTGCAGTTTTGGACAGGAGATCGATCATAGAATCCTGTAAGTTAAAACCACAAGCTCTGCCCCCACCTCTAACTCATTGGCGGACACAGTGGTGTCAATATTTACTCGTCGTTTTAGTTTGGCTGTCGTGAACTCCTTCCTTATTGTTGTTTGCTGGTGGCCTCACTTGAGTAAGGTGCTGGAGAGCTGCTGGGCTCTGTGGAACTAAGTCTCACACTAAATAAGAAAGAAAAGAAAGACTTGCATTTCTATAGCGCCTTTCACGACCACCGGGCGTCTCAAAGCACTTTACAGCCAATGAAGTACGTTTGGAGTGTAGTCACTGTTGCAATGTAGGAAACGCGGCAGCCAATTTGCGCACAGCATGCACCCACAAACAGCTACGTGATAATGACCAGATAATCTGTTTTTGTTATGGCCCTTTCCCCCCACCTCTTCCAAGCCAGCGGACCAGCTAACTCTACCCATAATCAAGCCTGGTATCCAAGATCAGCACTCCTGAATGGATCTACTGTAAGTATACATAAACGTTGACAGGCCAAAAGCATGCCGAAATCCAAAACTTGCAAGGCATTTCAAAGGCACTACGCCGACGTATTCAGGTTTGAGAGTATGTCGTCATACACATCGCAATTTCAGGGCCAGTAATTTTATATACACATGGATTTGATCAAATATTAATTCATAGTCTGATTTTTAGGTGTGGGAAAATAGTCAAGAAGTTCACTAACTAGTTTACATGCCTTCATAAACAGCAGTCTAAGTTTGCTTTGTAACCTGTTGCAAGACTTTGATTTTAATAATTTGGGCTTTTTTCTCAATTAATTTTGATAAAACACTGAGGGCTAGAAATTCCGGCCCACCGCTTTGAGGCGGTGACGCCGCTGGGATGCTACCTTTAGCAGCGGGCGAAGTCTAACGCCTGAAAGTGGGATATTCAGTTGTATCGCCCCAAGAGGAGAGTGCAGCACTAAGAGAATCGTTGCACACTCCTCTTTGGGTGCTAACAGAACGATAGCGCGGGAGGCCTACTTCATTTATGACGATAGGATGCTGGCATCCTACTGTCTAAAGATGAAAAAAAATCCTGTTGAAAAATTCAATAAACCTCACTCACACTTTCCCATTACTGCAACAAATAAATAAAAGTTGAAAAAGTGAAATTCCAGCAACTACCTTTGCTCTCCGAACGATATCACCCTGGGATTGTCACTAGACCGACTGCTTTCCCCTGCTTTTCTCAGAAGGCAGAACACTGAATTTTGCAAACACGCCGCTATGGGGGCATCGCACGGTGATGTCACCAGGTGGGCGGCGCTAGCGAGCGCAGCGGAAACTCAGCACTACCGCTAAACTTTCATTGGTGTTCACGGCTAGAAATTCGGGTGGTTAGTGCCACCCGTTAGCCAGAGGCACGTTAACAGAGCGCTAAGCATCTCCCGCCCAAGTACCGCATTGTCAGTACCTGCCGCAAAAAATTGAGTAGGCCTCCTGCGCTATTGCTCCATTAGCACCAAAAGAGGAGTGTGCAACAATTCTCTTAGCGCTCCACTCTCCTCTTGGGCCGATACAACTGAACATCCCACTTTGAGGTGGTAAACATCGTCCGGCACTAAAATAGGCCTCAAAGCGGGTGTTCCAAATTACTAGCCCTAAATTTTGATACGAGTTACTGAAATACATAAACATGTTCACTGTTCAATTTTTAATAATTTAAAATTAAACAAATGTCATTTAGTTTAGATATGGCTGTATTTAGTAATCAGATTTTACACGATACACCACCTTTTTCACAAGTCTGTACCATGTGCTAAATATGTCTCGCACATTCCAACATTTATAGCCCCACAACAACACGTTTTTTAACTTGCGGGCGAAATATTAACAAAACAAATTAGGCAAATTACATATTTAAAAGATCCATAATACAGGCATAATAATGAGAATTTCTCGACAAAAACTTTTTCCATCTTGGAAAATAATTGGAGCAGAATCTTTTAAATATTATTTTAAAACGTGTCCTGTTATTAAGCTCCCGAAGATGCTGAGCTTAAATCTGTGACAGAATAAAGTCACTTTCCCTTTTACCAGCATTGCTGAATGTAGAATCTCAAAACTAGCACTTTTAGAATCCTACAGCATCCAAATCTGGATTCAAGGCGGCCGAAGTTGGTAGATTTACCGTCTGCTGCCTCCGAGCGAGTTTGGTGGAGGCCTCCCGCCGATGGGGAGGGAAGACCGCTGGGGACCGCCCGCTGCCGTGCAACGCGCGTAAGTTTCCTCCTGCCCGCCGAGCTGCCAGTTTGGTCCAGGCGGGAGTCTGCTGCAGCAGGGGAAAGGACCGCGTGTAGGCAGGTCAAATCTCAACGGTAAGTACGAAGACCTGCAAAAAAAAGGTTAGTACACTTTTCTTTATTTTTTTTGCAGCGATTCAGATGGTACTTTGCTGAGGATTGCATTTGCCGCCGAGATTGGGAGCTCCTGCCCGCTGCCGCCCAGATTCAGGGCGTAAGTCCCTTTTTTTCCACTGGGCAGTCTTTCTCGGACTTTTTCATGAAACTTCCACCCAAAGTACCGTCAGGATCTTAACGGTTCTTTGGGCGGCACTTGGGCAGAACCAAGTTCAATAAGGCCGATGAGTTAGTGCAGAGTATACATTGGTACTGCTCTTCTAGATAGCTTTAGCATTCTACACAGGTATAGTTTGGTGTTAAGACACTCCTAAAAACCTACCTCTTGGATCAATCCTTTGGTCACCTCTCCTTCTTTGGCTCAATGTCAATTTTAGTCTGATAACACTCCTGTGAAGCGCTTTGGGATGTTTCACTACGTTAATATAGGAACAGGAATAGGCCATTCAATTAGATCATGACTGATCTGTATCTTAACTCCATTTACCCGCCTTGGTTCTGAAACCCTTAATACCCTTGCCCAACAAAAATCTATCAATCTCAGTTTTGAAATTTTCAATTGACCCCCAGCCTCGACAGCTTTTTTGGGGAAAGAGTTCTAGATTTCCACTACCCTTTGTGTGAAGAAGTGCTTCCTGACATCACCCCTGAATGGCCTGGCTCTAATTTTAAGATTGTGACCCCTTGTTCTGGTCTCCCACATTGGAGGAAATAGTTTCTCTCTATCTACCCTGTCAAATCCTTTAATCATCACTATTGTGATGTCTAGTGGTATGGCTTCTATGCCTTAATCTTTATTTCATTATATTGACTGCCTGGAGTTTTATAACGTAATCTGTGACTAGTGAAATGTACAGAGGTGCACATTTAATATTTCGCAGTACACCAACATGCAATTTGATTGGCGCAGAGTGCCTACGTAAATCTTCGAGGTTAAATGCTCATCTGCCACTCAACAATTGGCAAAAGACGGACCTCTACCCAGTGCTTTAAAGAAAGCCTTTCTTTCATTCTCCTACTTTCTGCCTGCTCTCTCACTGGGAGATCGGATGGTTTGGGCGTTTTGCATCTGTTGTCAAGTGTCACTCCTTGGCTTTCTGGATGGGAAGACAATTCAAGCAGAACTAGCAGGAAATGGTCTATTTCCCCCGCCCTCCCACCCACTTCTGTTGAAGTAGATATTCCATCTGGTGACCTGGACAAAACTGACTAAAGTCACCTGAGGGAATTGGATTGAAGTGACTGGCTGCCCGAGGCTTTTTGAACATACCCCGCCTTCTGCCAATTGCCAAGCATTTTTCGATTTATGCCACGCTTTCTAATAGGAAATTACTCATTTAAAAAAATAAAAATAAATACTGATTAAATCAATCATAGCATCACATAGAGTACAAAAGCAAGGAGGTTATGATTAACCTTTATAAAACACTAGTTCAACCTCAACTGGAGTATTGGGCTCAGTTTTCCCCAACCCCTTTTTTCAGCGCACTCACCTGAGATGCGGCGACTTTGTGCGCTGGAAACAGCGGCAAAAAAATGTGCCCTCATCCTGGCCGCTCTGCCGAGTGTCCCGGGTCCTGGCGCGGCGTATATAGTGGACTGGGGGGCGGAGCTACAGCCCTGCGCCGAAAACTGCCGGCAGCTGTCCGCATGCGCAGTGGAGTCTGCGCGCATGCTCTTCGCCCTCCCAGCGCGTCCTGCAGGCTGTGAGCAGGACCCGATGCTCGCCGCCCCTATCCCTAGCCGAAGGAGCGACCCGATGTTTGCCGCCCCTATCCCTGGCCGAATGGTCTCCCGCACCAGCCGGGGCGGGCCCACTGTGGATCTCTCTTCCCCCCCCCCCCCCCCTGCTTCACCGATGCCGCTGTGGATCTCTTTTCCCCCCCCCTGCCTCCCCAGTTCACAGATGCCACGTTGAGCCTAGCCTCCCGGTGTGCGTCTTGCCACCCCTATCCCAGGCTGAGTGGCCTCCCACACAGGCCTGCCGCTGCCGAGATTAGTTGAAGGTAGGATTTCAGTTCTTTATTTGTTAATTGAATTATTTCCTTCAATTCTTTATTTTTTATTGAATGCTTATTACTTTTTGTGCTGTGTTTAGTGCTTTGTAAGTCTTGGTGCTTTAGGTGCAGGTCTTCTCCGCTTCCTTCTATTTTTTATTTGTTAATTAATTGCTTATTACTTTTTGGGCTTTGTTTAGTGCTTCGTAAGTCTTGGTGCAAGTCCTCTCAGCTTCCTTGTATTTTTTATTTGTTATTGAACGCTTATTTTTGCGCTTTGTAAGTCTTAGTGCTTTAAATGTGCTAACCTGCGCCGATTTCTTAACTGCCCACAAAGCTTTTCAGAGCTGGCCACATACACTTACCTAAGTCTATTTGGAGTACGTTTTAGCTGGCCAAAGTGGCATAAATGGCGAAAACTGGCATAAGTGGCTGGGAAAAAAAAACTCAACTAAAAAAAAAATCATATCTAACTGAGTTACTCCGGAGCAAGTTTATTGGGGAAAGTGGCATTTTTTAAACTTATGCCACATAAACCAACTTACTCCAAAAAAGTTGGAGCAAGTCATGGCCAAAATTGAGCCCAATGTGTCCAAATCTGGGCACCGCACTTTAACAACAACTTTTATTGATATAGTGCCTTTAACGTAGTAAAACATCCCAAGGCTTTTCACAGGAGTGTTATAAGCCAAAACAAATACATTTGAAATTGAGCCACATAAGAAGAAACTACAGCAGGTGACCAAAGGCTTGGCCAAAGAGGTAGGTTTTAAAGAATGTCTTGAAGGAGGATAGCGAGGCGGAGAGGTTTAGGGAGTGAGTTCCAGAGTTTAGGGCCCAGGCAGCTGAAGGCAAGGCCAATGATGATTAAGCGATTTATAATCAGGGATGCTCAAAAGGGCAGAATTCGAGGAGCGCAGACATCTCGGGAGGGTTGTGAGGCTTAGAGAGATTATAAAGATAGGGAGGGGCTTTAGGAAGGATGTGGAGGACTTAGAGGGTGCAGAGGAAATGTACAAGAATGATTCCAGGGATGAGGGGCTTCAGCTACGTGGATAGACTGCAGAAGCTGGGGTAGTTCTTCTTGGAGCAGAGAAGGTTGAGAGGAGATTTGATAGAGGTGTTCAAAATCATAAGGGGTCTAGACAGAGGAGAGAGAAACTGTTCCCATTGGTAGGTCGAAAACCAAAGGAGACAGATTTAAGGTGATTAGCAAAAGAACCAAAGGCGACATGAGGGAAAACTTTTTTATGCAGTGAATGATTAGGATCTGGAATGCACTGCCTGAAAGGGTGGTGGAGGCAGATTCAATTATGGCTTACCAAAGGGGGTCGGATAAGTACCTGAAGGAATGAAATTTGCAGGGCCATGGGGAAAGGGTAGGGGAGTGGGATTAGCTGAAGTGCTCTTGCAGAGAGCCGGCATGGGCTTGACGGACCAAATGTCCTCCTTCTGTGCTGTAACCATTCTATGATTATATAATTTACAGCAGAGAAAGAGGCCTTCGGCCCAACTCATCCACGCCTCCTCCCACCTTACATTCAACCTTATCAGCATATCTTCTATTCTTTTCTCCCTCATGTGTTTATCTAGCTTCCCCTTAAATGCATCTATGCTATTCACCTCAACCACTCCCTGTGGTAGCGAGTTCGACATTCGCACCACTCTCTGGGTAAGGACGTACAAAAATAAAAATATATATATACAACCACCTGTCCAATACAGTCAATTCTGCTCAGTGTGCAGTTGTGACTTGATGACAGGTTTTAACTGTATGCTAATAGCAACAGGAGGAGGCCATTCAGCACCTCAAGCCTGTTCTGCCTTTCAGTTAGATCGTGGCTGATCTGTATCTTAACTCCATTTATCCGGCTTGGTTTCATAACCTTTAATACTCTTACCCAACAGAAATCTCTGACTCAGTTTTGAAATTTTCAACTGACACCCAGCCCCAACAGCTTTTTGGGGGAAGAGAGTTCCAGATTTCCACTACCCTTTGTGTGAAGAAGTGCTTCCTGACATCACCCCGGAGCGGCCAAGCTTTAAATTTTAAGGTTATGACCCCTTGTTCTGGTCTCCCCCTACCAGAGGAAATAGTTTCTCTCTATCCACCCTATCGACTTTAATGAAAAAAATGCACAGGCACGGTAGCACATATAATGAGAACGTTATTTAGGGCACATCTCAAAAACAATTTCATAATTCAACTGAAGACTTAATGATTATGACAAGACCTCTTCAGTGTTACGCTTGCAAAATGGTCACAAGTCCGAGAAGTCTTTCTGATAAACCCAATCACTGATGATGGACTTCCCTTTCTGCCTCTAATTGATGTAAAGTTTTGTCGATTGGAAACACATATCTTTCATCCAGCTTACAGCGTCCTCTCCTTTTTGACAAGAGGTCAAGGTTCACATTCGCATCAGATTATCAAACTGGCAACTCATTAGGCTGCGGGCTGCCCTGTACCAGAATGAGGTTCGCTGGAAGGAGAGGGGGAAAAAAACCCCGGCCCATTTACTCCACTGAGCTTGGTGTTTTAGGAGGTTTTGAATGTCACATAGCATTGCCACGTTTTTCAGACTTTTAGACATCTCCGACTGATGATTAATTGTGAGTGATGGGAAACACGGCCAGCTGCTTGCCATGGCCTGCAACATTACTATAATGGATATAAGCTGCCAATTTTCCAGCTTTACTGGCAAGTTTTCCCTGTGCAATTAAGGAAAGTTATAAATGATATGGAAATCTATCAAGGCCCATTTATTTTCACAGAGTGGTTCCTCTCTGGAGACTTTCGTCTTAAAACTTTGGGGGCAGCACAATATGTAGATAAACTGATTTTAACTCTTAGCCCGTGTAAGTCCATTAAGATGCTTGCCTGGTGTAAAAATGCAGTGACTGTGGGAAGGCCCAAGATGATTCAAAAGTCCATCCTTTAAGACATCTGCTACATTTTCCAGGGAGGTACTTGCCAAATGCCCTTGAATTATTCCCATGAATGCAACCTCATGCGTAACAAGGTGCCGTGGTCACACATGGGGAAACACTGTCAGCAGAAAAACTCTCAAAAAACTGAACAGTGCACTCAAGATTTTGCATTTCACTGCCTAGGTCTATGGCCAAAGAAATAAAAACTTGCATTTATATAGCGCCTTTTATGACCACCGGACATCCCAAAGCACTTTGCAGCCAATGAAGTACTTTTTGAAGTGTGGTCGCAGTTGTAATGTAGGGAACGTACATGAGGTAACAATGCGACACACTGACACGCATCTAGCAGAAACGTGGAAGAGGAGAAACCTCCAAGAACTTCACAAAGAGTCTCCCAAAATAATATTGACATAGGCTATTTTTAGTCACATTGACGATATTGCTGAAACTTTACAGCACGCAGATGCCTAGAAATGATCTAAACTAAAGAAGCAAAGCCTGACCATTCATGGCAAGGAATGCCACGGTTTTGGTTCTGATCTTTAGAGATGTGAAATGAGGATAATACATTTACTGGAGGTGGCGTACAGTAACAGCTGTGGTTTTCCCACATGAGAGAGAGCGTGCTATCATGGGCTGTGATCTGTTTTGAACAGATGGAAAAATACATTAGAGTTTTGCCACTCCTGCCCCCCCCCTGCAAACAACCATTTACTATGTATCTGCTCAAGAAAACAAATTACAATGCAATTCAGTATCGTAAGGGGCAGTTGCTAAATCTATTCTCTTTTTTAAAAATTCCATTCTTCCAGCGGTAGTTTTGTTTTAACTAGGCTTAAAAAAGTGAGAGGATTAGATTCGATTTTCTATTTTTCTTTTTGCAGCTCTTCCAGAAATGAGAGGACTGCAATGGAAATGGTGCCAGTGACATATGGCTTTCCGTGGTGCAAAACATTCATACAAAAGACAGGTTCATCAGTCATTTGTGTATCTGGATTAAAAAAATTACCTCCTGATGGATGGTATTTAGAGTTTACCTGCTGATAGAACATTACCAAAGAAACACAGGTTTTTAAACCCACATGACATTAGAAACTGCAGACCATGAAATACTTTTGCTTGCATGCTCATATCATGCATGCCAGGTAATGTGCAGTAATAAATAAGCTTTAAAATTCTCAGCTAAAAACCACAGCCAGGGTCAGACCTGCACAGGCCAATTAATGCAGAGCATCTGTTGTATGGAGCAGTATGGTAAACAATATCAAACAACTTTGGTAGTTTAAAAAAAACAACACGGATTGTGTTTCTTCTGAAAAGCAAATTATATCAATGAAGTCGAAAGCCCTTTAATTTCCTGCAGGTTTTTTTTAAAAAAGAAGCATAAAGTCCTTCGGAGAATGCTTGGTAATGTTGCATCGCCCCTTTGTTCTGCTTTGCCCTGCAATTGTCTGCCAAACGTGACAGAAGGCACAAAGAGGGTCACATAGGTCCAATTGCAGTATCACCTTCTGTTCTAGTGCAGCACAATACAAACAAGGGGATCGGTACAAAAAAATATTTTATTCGAAAGAATCAGATCCCTTCCACCATTCTCGGAGACTTCTCGAAGTCAGGGATGCGAGTGAGGTTTAAAATGCCAGTGGTATTCCCCTGAGGAAAAACTATACTTAAACCGGAATTGGGCTTTTGCCTATTTTCAGTCTGCTGCAGTATGATTATTGGACTTTTATTCAGCATTAGTGAAAGTACTGATAAGGAAAGAAAGTTACAGATTAGTTAAAATTACATTTTTATGTCAGAAGATCAGTCTCTTGGCTAATCTGTGACATAGTGTGCGCGTGGCTCAGTGGGTAGCGCTCTCGCCTCTGAGTCAGAAGATTGTGGGTTCGAGCACAAAATCTAGCCTGACACTCCGAGTGCAGTGCTGACAGAGTGCTGTATTGCCGGAGGTGCCATATTTTGGATGAGACGTTAAACCAAGGCCCCGCCTACTTTCTCAGGTAGATGTAAAAGATACCATGACACTATTTCAAAGAAGAGCAGGGAAGCTATCCCCGGTGTCCAAGCCAATATTTATCCATCAACCTGCATGACTAAAACAGATCATCTGATCACATTGCTGTTTGCGGGAGCTTGCTGTGCGCAAATTGGCCGCCGCGTTTCCTGCATTACAATAGTGACTACACTTTAAATTTAAAAAGTACTTCATGCTGTAAAGCGCTTTGGGATGTCTGGTGGTCGTGAAAGGCGCTATAGAAATGCAAGTCTTTCTATAGCTTAATTTGTTTCTACACGTTTGCAGGATTTCTTTGGACCCGAACTTGGTCAATGCTAAGGTTCGTCCAAGTGCCGCCGAGAGACCTGGCGGTACTTTAGAAACATAGAAAATAGGTGCAGGAGTAGGCCATTCGGCCCTTCGAGCCTGCACCGCCATTCAATGAGTTCATGGCTGAACATGCAACTTCAGTACCCCATTCCTGCTTTCTCGCCATACCCCTTGATCCCCCTACTAGTAAGGACTACATCTAACTCATTTTTGAATATATTTAGTGAATTGGCCTCAACAACCTTCTGTGGTAGAGAATTCCACAGGTTCACCACTCTCTGGGTGAAGAAGTTTCTCCTCATCTCGGTCCTAAATGGCTTACCCCTTATCCTTAGACTGTGACCCCTAGTTCTGGACTTCCCCAACATTGGGAACATTCTTCCTGCATCAAACCTGTCTAAACCCATCAGAATTTTAAATGTTTCTATGAGATCCCCTCTCATTCTTCTGAACTCCAGTGAATACAAGCCCAGTTGATCCAGTCTTTCTTGATATGTCAGTCCCGCCATCCCGGGAATCAGTCTGGTGAACCTTCGCTGCACTCCCTCATAGCAAGAATGTCCTTCCTCAAGTTAGGAGACCAAAACTGTACACAATACTCCAGGTGTGGCCTCACCAAGGCCCTGTACAACTGTAGTAACACCTCGCTGACCCTGTACTCAAATTCCCTCGCTATGAAGGCCAACATGCTATTTGCTTTCTTAACCGCCTACTGTACCTGCATGCCAACCTTCAATGACTGATGTACCATGACACCCAGAGAGAATCCTCAAAAAGATCTGCCGGTACCGCCCGGCGGCAAAAAGACGACTTATGCTGTGAATCTGGGCGGCAGCAGGCGGGAGCTCCCATACTCGGCGGAAATGCAATCCTCGCCAAAGTGCCGCCGAGGATCGAGTCTAGGGAGGTGGGGGGGGGGGGGGAAACACATAAAAATAAACATTTGCACAGAAAAAAAACACACTGGAAAACATTCAGGGGACCCCATCCAGATGAATCGCTGCAAAAAAAAAATAAAAGAAGTTTACTAACCTTTTTTTGCAGGTCTTTATACTTAGCGTTGGGGTTCACGCAGCGGTCCTTCCCCCTGCTGCTGCCGACTCCCGCCCGGAGCAATCTGACAGCCCGGCGGGCGAGAGGACACTTACGCACCTTGCGTGTTAGCGGCTGTCAGTGGGCGGTTCCCAGTGGTCCTCCCCTCCCGCCGGCGGGAGGCCTAGTGGAAACTGGCACCGAGGGGAGACCGCCCAAAAAAACTCGGCGGCAGCCGTCGGTAAGGCCACTAAGTTCGGGCCCTTTGTATCTTGTACATTTTTGCCAAACTCTTTCCCCTTTCTTTAAACTATTTTCATTTTGATTGTCTTCTGCTTTTCTCTCTTTGTTAAATGTTTTTTTTAAACCCAGTGAGTCACATTTAATTTCCTTAACCATTCACCTTCTCTATTTTCTTTCTATGGCCCCTTTAATAGGCTCATTTGGCCACTTTTTAAAAACAGATTTCTACCCTTGCTCTAAGTCTTTGGTGCAGAAGGACGTGAACAACAACAACTTGGTATTTGTATAATGCTTTTAGTGTAGTAAAAGGTGCTTCACAGGAGCGTTATTAGACAAAATATTATTAGACACCAAGGTCACATGAGGTGATATTAGGACAGGTAGCTAAAAGCTTGGTCAAAGAGAGATAGATTTTAAGGAACGTCTTAAGGGGTGAGAGAGGTAGAGAGGCGGAGAGATTATGGGGAGGGAATTCCGGAGCTTAGGGCTTGGAAGCTGAAGACACGGCCACCAATGGTGGAACGATTAAAATCGAGGATGCTCAAGAGGCCAGAATTGGAGGAGTGCAGAGATCTCGGAGTGTTGCAGGATGGAGATGGCTACAGAGATAGGGAGAGGCGAAGCCATGCTGGGATTTGAAAACAAGGATGAGAATTTTACAAAACTGAGGCGTTGCAAAAGAATAGGAAACACAAACAATTTATTTTAAAACATGCAATCTATAAATCCTTGAGGCACAAATTTAATAAAGCACATTATTTCCTGTTCAACCTGATAGTTTATAACTAGCGGTACCAAAACACTGATCAAACAAGGCTAGGGAATTTTTTGCAAAATACAAGCTTGTGAATTTGCACTTTTTTTACTTTGTACAGACGTGATATTTGATAGATTATAATTATTGTATAGTGAATCAGTTTGGACCTCACTTCAACAACAACAACAACTTGTATTTATATTGCACCGTTAACGTAGTGAAACATCCCAAAGTGCTTCAAAGGCATATTATGCGATTAAAATTTGACACCAAGCCACATAAGTAAAAATTAAGGCGGGCTTAGTCAAAGAGAGTCTTGAAGGAGGAAAGAGAGGCGGAGAGGTTTAGGCAAGGTTCCATAGCTCGGAGCCTAGGCCAACAGAAGGCATGGTCGCCAATGGTTGAACGATTATAATCAGGGATACTCAAGAGGGCAGAATTAGAGGAGCAGGCACATCTCGGGGGGGTTTGTGGGGCTGGAGGAGATTACAGAGATAGGGAGGGGCAAGATCAAGGAATGATTTGAAAATAATGATGGGAATTTTGAAATCGAGGCGGTGCTTAACCGGAAGCCAATGTAGGTCAGCGAGCACAGGGGTGATGGGTGAGCGGGACTTGGCGCGAGTTAGGACACGGGCAGCCGAGTTTTGGATCACCTCTAGTTTACGTAGGATAGAATGTGGGAGGCCAGCCAGGAGTGCATTGGAATAGTCAAGTCTAGAGGTAACAAAGGCATGGATGAGGGCTTCAGCAGCGGATGAGCTGAGGCAAGGGCGGAGACGAGTGATGTTATGGAAGTGAAACTAGAGGTCACAAGGGTTGAAAATGGACAAGGGCAGGGCGGGGGGGGGGGGGGGGGGGTAGCACAAAACAGGCGGAATCTCACGGTCACCCGTTATAGGCCCCGCCTGATATTCGGTTCCATTAGGGTTGGACATATTCCTGGAGGTCTCATCACTTGACCTCCAACCTCTAACTACACCACCCCTCACACTCCTGCCATTGGTCACCCAACACACCAATCCTTGCGGTGCCCTGCCTTCCCCATGGCCAATTGGTAAACGAACAGACTCTTCATTACCTGATTGGATGATACTTGACGAACAGCCTTTTCCCGCCATGTGCAATATTTTTTGTAACTAATAAACAAAAGCATTCAATGAATTTTTTTTTTTTTTACACACAATTTTTGAATGCGCCTATGATTTTTCTCCTGGGTTTTGCTCGCTGATGTGACCCGGAGATCAGTCTTCAATTCCTGGGGACTACGAGACAATCCAGGAGGGTTGGTAACTCGAGGGGTCATAGTCTCTGGATAAAGAGTTGGCCATTGAAGGCTGAGGTAAGAAGGAATTTCTTCACTCGGAGGGTTGTGAATCTTTGGAATCTCTGCTCAGAGGGCTGTGAATACTGAGTCGTTGAGTATATTCAAGGCTGAGATAGCTAGATTTTTGGGCTCCAGGGGAATCAAAGGATATGGAAATCGGGCAGGAAAGTGGAGTTGAGGTTGAAGATCAGCCGTGGTCTTATTGAATGGCGGAGCATGCTCGAGGGGCCGAATGACCAACTCCTGCTCCTAATTCTTATTAGGTTCCACCGACCTAAATAGACCCGAGTATGAGGCGTGTTGCGTAACGGGCGGCAAGTGCGATTCCGTCTGTTTTGCTGACCACCTCCCCGCCAATCCAATTTCACGCCCCTTGCTTCAATGCAGCCTGGGCTGTAGTTTCATCATCTCACAATCTGCTTTATTCCAGTTACACAGTAAATGCATGCAACACGAAGAGCATTAAACTGACTGAATCAGACCAGAAATCATTACAGAAGACTGAGAGGAAAGCTACCTCGCTACACCTGCCAGCTCCCTTTGTAGCAAAACTACGAAAATCAGTCGGTAAATCATGCATCATTTTCGTATCACTCAGAATAACGCACCAACAGCGAATCTCTGTATAGATTTAACAGTTGTGCCATAAAGGAACGCAACACCTAATTCTACTCATTCTGGCAGTATCCTAAAATGGTCCCCAGTTCTGGTGTGCGACCAACAATTGTAATCAAACAATGTGCTGGACCTTCCTCTAAAGCCTGAACTCTTGACCTGTTTTGGGGCATTTTCAGTTAACAATACTAATGATCCAAATGTGAGATGACTGACTGACACACTATTACATACGGCACATCAATGCATCAATGTATTTTAATGAAATGGAAAGGTTTAAATCCCAACTATATTCTAATGAGCCGAGACAGATTTAACCCCTTCATGACAAAAATCGCTCCTGGCCTCGCCCCCTCCCTATCTCTGCAACCTCCACCAGCCCTATAACTCTCAGCGATCTATGCGCTCCCCCAATTCTGGCCTCTTGTGCATCCCCGATTTTCTTCGCTCCAGCATTGGCGGCCGTGCCTTCAGCTGTCTAGGAAATAAACTGTGGGATTCTGTCTCTAAATCTCTCTACTCTCTCCTCCTTTAAGACATCCCTTCAAACCAACTCTTTGACCAAGCTTTTAGTCACCAGCCCTAATTATCTCCTTATGTGGCTCGGTATCAAATTTTATTTGATAATCATTCCTGTGAAGCGCCTTGGGATGTTTTACAACATTAAAGGAGCTATATAAATGCAAGTTGTTGTAGATAGGTCTGAATTAAAATGAATGCATCCAATTACTAAATATGTTAGACTGGATTTCCGCAGAATGATTAACATAGTAGGTTATATATTTATTCTAAAGATAAAGTAGAATACATGGTCTAGTGATCGCAATGCAACAGGCATGAATTCTTCTTGTGGGCAAGTGGTAACATCCACCAACTTACCAGATTTATCAGACACTGCACGTTTGGTTCCATTACATTGGCTCAGAATTTGCTGGAAAAATAACGGGGAGTTTAATATATAAATAACCCTGCAACTTGTGGTGAGGAAGAGGCTAGCCGTGAGTTGCGAATCGCCATGTGTTGCTGGACGATTCGTGCCGCTCCGCTGTTAGCCCCACGAAAACGGGAGCTCGCCCGCAACCCTCCCATGAATGTTGCTGCTTTTGCGCCGGAAAGTCAAACTAAACTCACCGCAGTAAGTTGGCCCCCCTCCTCCACCGAGGTCTCAGATGTCCCGTTGCCCTCGCCACGCTGTTATTGGCTCGCACGCCCAGCAACTTGAAGGTGCAAAATGAATCGGAGCTGAAGACTGAGGAATAAAATCTAACTTGCCACTCACCACGAGATGCCCCGATCCAGCAAATACTGGCCCTTCTGCTTGACTAGGCAACGTGCAAGGCTTCTTCCCAGCCCCTTCTAATTTTACTTGCAAGTCAAAAAATATTGAAACAATAAAGACAGATCCAACATTGCGGTGAGCACTGAATTCCTTCAAGTCAGAGCTAGACCTGCTTCTGGCTGGGGCGGAGGTCACCTCGTACAATGTCAATTAGGGCTACCAGCAGCTTCCTAGACTAGTTTTCCATTGCCTAATGTGTCCCACATTACAACGGTGACATCACTTACAAACAGTACCTCACTGGCTGTAAAACGCTTTGGGGTCTCCTGACGTTGTGAAAGGTGCTATATAAATGCAAGTCTTTCTATCTTTCTCATTTCTTTTTATCTGGATTTTTGCCTCTCCCAGGATATTATGAGCAGGGTGGGAAGTGTATATATTGTGATACACTAGGCATCGCAACTATGGAACAGGCTGGGTGGACCAGAGGGTCCTTTCCTGTCTATAATTTTTTGTATGATCTTGTTACAGCCATTTGGAACAAATTTTCTGTTAGAACTAGACCACCCATTTATATTTAAAAAAATATTCATTCTCGGGATGTGGGCGTCGCTGGCAAGGCCAGCAATTATTGCCCATCCCTAGTTGCCCTTGAGAAATGGTGGTGAGCCACCTTCTTGAACCGCTGCAAACCGTATGGTGAAGGTACTCCCACAGTGGTGTTAGGGAGTGAGTTTCAGGATTTTGACCCAGTGACGATAAAGGAATGGCTGATATATTTGGTGGTGTTCCCATGCGCCTTGAGGGTTTGAATGGCCTTTTCTTGTTACATGCTTTCTTGCTTAGCAGTGGTTCAGTGAAAGTGATAAGCAGTATGAAATCATTACATTTCATGCTAGTTGAGTCAGTTAGTGCACCCATACTCCTTCACATGAATTAGCCTTGCTCTATCTTCACTACAGCTTATGATATAGACCGGTTTCACTTATGCTGAGCAACATGGGTAAACTCTGTCTCCATTAAGATGAAATTCCTAAGAAACACTGATAATACTCCATATTAGAAGTCAGAGGTAAAGAGTTGTAACGACATTCTAAAATGCTAAGGGTCTTGACAGGGTAGATGCAGGGAGGATGTTTCCCCAGGCTGGGGAGTCTAAAACCAGGGGTCACGGTCTCAGGAAAAGGGGTCGGCCATTTAGGACTGAGATGAGGACAAATTTCTTCACTCAAAGGGTGGTGAATCTTTGGGATTCTCTACCCCAGAGGGCTGAGGATGCTCAGTCATTGAGTATATTCAAGACAGAGATCGCTAGATTTTTGGACACTGAGTGAATTGAGGGATATGGGGATAGGGCGGGAAAGTGGAGTTGAGGTAGATGATCAGCCATGATCTTATTGAATGGCAGAGCAGGCTCGAGGGGCTGAATGGCCAATCCTGCTCCTATTTCTTATGTTCTTATGTTTAACCGCTGCCTGTACCACAATGCAGGACAAGTGCACCTTTCATAAGCATTTGTACAAAACGTGGTACGGCTGAATGTGGTTTTATTACAACCCGTGCTCCCTTGCCCAACAGCCCTTTAGACTAGTTCAGACTACACAATATGCATTTTGTGATACACTCCCAGTTTATCAATATATAGAAAATTTAAACAAAAATTATACAGCCACAGACTACATCAGGAAAACTGTAATCAAATTCTGGTGGGACCCGGGATTCTGTTTACTAAATAAAGCTGTCACAATTAACAACTTGCATTTATAATAGGATTACATCAGATATACTGCACAGAAATAGGCCATTCGGCCCAACCAGTCAATGCTGGTGTTTATGCTCCATTCGAGCCTCCGCCCATCTTTCCTCATCTAACTCTATCAGCATAACCCTCTATCCTTTCTCCCTCATATGCTTATCTAGCCTCACCATTAATAATGACATTAATGTCGAAAAACATCTCAACCCAACGTATTGTCAGATTTTTGTTGGGTAAGGGTTAGGGAACCAAGGTGGGTCGATAAGAGTTAAGATACAGATCAGCCATGATCTCATTAAAGGGCGGAACATATTCAAGGGGCTGAATGGCACCCTGTTCTTGTTCTAGATTGTTCCGGTTGTTCCAGTGGAACACTACATGCCCAGCTATTATGCATTCATTTTAACTGAAGTAAGTCCATTATTTAAAGCGTGTTAGTCTACTACAGTCTCATGTTTCCTGCCTTCTGCTTGTAGGCTTCTCATATGACCAGAGCTATTGTTTTTGTGAAAAAAACAGCCAACTGTACAGCATAGAAATGCCTAGCCAAATGGCAAGGTTCTCCACCCACCCCCCAAAGAAAATTATAAAACGCAGGAAGACAGAACATTTATTATAGCCTAGCAGCCCCCTATTCATCCAAAGCTGAGCAGCTGTACAGTGTGAAATGGGCTCCTCTGATGGGCAGACACAATGAGGCAGTCGGCCCCGCCACTTACTTTAACACAGATAGCTGACACTGACTTGAGGCTCGATCTTAATTCAAGAGGTTGATGGTTAAAAAGGAAGGAATTAACTAAATCCTTTTCAACATCACCAACGTGTTTTTGTAATTAAAGCCGCACAATTAACACTGGCAATGAGCGCGGGTCACCGTGGCACAGATTATGTTCACTGTTCAATGCTCCCAGCATAAAACAGCTGCAGGAAGAAAAAGAGCACATCCTTTATCAAGTTGGCCTCGCTCCCAGCCTAGTCCTTGTGGAACGCTGAATTTTGCTTCACACATTTTGTGCTCTTCTGCTAACCTCACTTTGCACAAAAGGTATCCTATTCGGTTTCACCGTTTTCTCAAAAGTGAAGTTAAATTGGGTTGCGTACTAAGGGAACGACAAATCATGCAATAGCATATTCCTCATCAAAGCCCTCGTGTGCATTAATGTTCTTCTAGTTAGGTTCGTGCAGCAGAGGTGGGCACTGTGACCAATCCAACATTTCATTTTTGAATCGGTACTTGCACATTTGCTTCAATAAAAAAGGGGATTTTTTTTTTTGACTTCGCTTCACTATGTGCTTTGCAGTTCGAATGATTATTTAACTAGAAAATGCTGCATTTTAGAAATTGCTCTGCTTTGCTTTTGCTAAACAAAAATTTAATTTACATTAATGTTTCACCATTAAGATCCGATCACAAATATTAAATTTCACTTAAGCACTTAAAAATATAATGACTTCCTCGGATAATTGCTGTGCTTATTATTGGCGGTGTAAATTCTTTACAACAACAGACTATGAATAAAAACCTGTTAACTTTGCTTCCAAAACACATAAGGGCTGAATTTGCCCCCCTCCGTAAGCTCCATTACCGCCTCTAAAATTACTTTAAATTAAATTTCAAGAATAGATCAAAATGGACATGGTCCAAACTAGCAAAATGTAATTACACTGATAAACCATGTTATACATAATTGTAGATTTCACATAAAGTGATCAACATTGAACTATTGGATGAAAAATTGCCCCCGGGCCGGAAGCTGCGGGTAAGGGTTTCCGTTCCATCCGTTTTCTCGCCGCATGGGGCATGCGCCGACCCCTTACCGACCGGCGGCGAACCCCTTTCCGCCCCACGCGGGAAATTGCCACACGTGGAATTGCCCCACAGGATCAGCACCACTGCCGGTCGGTGCCACTGACAGCTTTCCCCAATGGGGAACTGTCTGTGGCCGGGCGGCACATCCACCCTTAAAGGGGAGGTCGCTCTGCTAGAGACTCCATTTTATTTTCTATTGTTATGCCCACAGGTTCGGCCGGGCCACCAACAGGCAGCCTGGCACCCCCTCTTGGGTGCCAGGCCGCTGGCCTGGCTGAAATCCTCCCTGGCCGGCCCAGTGAACCTAACTAAAATCTTTGCAGAGTTCGCAGCAGCCCTCCCCTTTAACTGAAAGGGAGGGACGTTGTGACGCGTGCCGCGTCGCGCTGACATCATCAGTTTGGCTCCATAATCTGTCATAACTGAATGCTCAGTGAAACCTGAAAGCTACTGAACTGTTGAGACTTTAAAATACCACGCCAAGGCAACTGGTCATGGGTGTATAATATAAGAACATAAGAATTAGGAGCAAGAGTAGGCCATTCGGCCCTTTGTGCCTGATCTGCCATTCAGTAAGATCTTGGCTGATCTTCTACCTCAACTCTACTTTCCTGCACTATGCCCATATCCCTTGATTCCCTTAATATCCAGAAATCTATCGATCTCTGTCTTGAATATACTCAACGACTGAGAATCCACAGCCCTCTGGGGTAGAGAATTCCAAACATTCGCAACCTTCTGAGTGAAGAACTTTCTCATCTCAGTCCTAATTGTTATTTTGGAAGCACAGTTAACCTGGGATATCATAGGAACATAAGAAATAGGAGCAGGAGTAGGAGTAGGCCATATGGCCCCTCAAGCCTGCTCCGCCATTCAATAAGATCATGGCTGATCTGATCATGGACTCAGCTCCACTTCCCTGCCTGCTCCCCATAACCCCTTATCCTCTTATCGTTTAAGAAACTGTCTATTTCTATCTTAAATTTATTCAGTGTCCCAGCTTCCACAGCTCTCTGAGGCAGCGAATTCCACAAATTTACAACCCTCAGAGAAAAAATTTCTCCTCATTTCTGTTTTAAATGGGCGGCCCCTTATTCTAAGATTATGCCCTCTAGTTCTAGTCTCCCCCATCAGTGGAAACATCCTCTCTGCATCCACCTTGTCAAGCCCCCCTCATATACATTTCGATAAGATCACCTCTCATTCTTCTGAATTCCAATGAGTAGAGGCCCAACCTACTCAATCTTCCATCATGTCAACCCCCTCATCCCCAGAATTAACCTAGTGAACCTTCTCTGAACTGCCTCGAAAGCAAGTATATCCTTTTTAAAAATGGAAACCAAAACTGCATGCAGTATTCCAGGTGTGACAAAACTTCCCTGCTTTTATCTCCATCCCCTTTGCAATAAAGGCCAAGATACTGCTGGCCTTCCTGATCACTTGCTGTACCTGCATACTATTCTTTTGTGTTTCATGCACAAGTACCCTAGGTCCCGCTGTACTGAGGCACTTTGCAATCTTTCTCCATTTAAATAATAACTTGCTCTTTGATTTTTTTCTGCCAAAGAGCATGACCTCACACTTTCCAACATTATACTCCATCTGCCTAATTTTTGCCCACTCACTTAGCGTGTCTATGTCCTTTTGCAGATTTTTTGTGTCCATCTCACACATTGCTTTTCCTCCCATCTTTGTATCGTCAGCAAACTTGGCCACGTTACACTCAGTCCCTTCTTCCAAGTCGTTAATATAGATTGTAAATAGCTGGGGTCCCAGCACTGATCCCTGCGGCACCTCACTAGTTACTGGTTGCCAACCAGAGAATGAACTATTTATCCTGACTCTCTGTTCTCGGTTAGCCAATCCTCTATCCATGTTAGATATCAGCCATGAAACACTTATTTCTAATTTTATATTCCACCTCAAGCCTATGTTGAAACACAACCTGCATGACTCTGTGCAGCTTTGAATGCCACCTCTTAAACCCAAAGCTATTTCGAAGGATTGTACTTTTGTATAAAACCAGATGCACAGCTCGAATGTTACAATCTTGCTCCTGGTGCATTGCCCTCTTGGACCGGACCATATTGGTGCAGTGAAGTTACCAGGAAGAGGCAGATCATACTGCAGTAGATGGACACTGATTTTAGTAGAGAATATCCCTTTAAAAAAAGCCAGGTAGACTGTTTAAAGGTTAAAAAAACAATGTTGGTGGCTCATTGTAGCACTTTGTAGGGCTGATTATCTTGTCAGCTCTCAAAATTCATTTGAAAATTAGATGAGTCGCAAGAGTTGGAAGGGCAGCTCTCTCCACACGTGTGTTGGAATATCCACCAACTTCATGACATGAGCCTGCAGTGAAAACGCGACTCCCCTCCCCCTTGCATTGCTGCGTCCCTTGGTGCATTTTGAAGTGTGACATTAATGCACTCCTTCTCATCTCTATCCCTCATTTCACATTCAAGGCTACTTGTGAGATTTGCTGGGACTGCAATTTGGTGCTTCAACACCCTCCCCACCACACCGCACTTTAATTTGCCCTCCAGCTAATCAAAACAATTGGTGTACTGTGATGGCAGCATTTGCTCAGCATTCATCGCACAGAATAAAAGTGCTCAATTAAACTACAAGGCCTTTAGCTGGACAGCAAGAGAAAGAAAGGGAATTATTGGTGCAGCGCACACAGTTTCTGTCCCCATTGCTGGATAGGGTTGAAGGCATGGCTACAATGTTCTGCTGGATGTTCGTTCAATTTCTATAAACTATCTTGTTCAAATTACACTTTTCCTCTGCTTGTGGTTTGCTATTAAATCCCCCACTTTCCTATTTATCTTCTTTCTCTCAGTATATTGGTGCCAGTACAGAACAGGTGAAGGCCCTGCCCCAGAACTCGCAGCTATGGCTGTAAAGCAGACTATGGAATCCCCTACTACATCCACCTTTGGAAGTTTCCCCTTCAACCCTTTCACCACATCCCCCATCAAGTCATTGATAATGGCCCAGAAATTCCGGCATGTGCTGAAAACCGGCTTTTCCGATCTGTCAAGCTGGAGCTTGACGGGTCCTCCGCATCTCCACATCGAGGACATTCGCATGGGCAAGATTGCGGCATTGACCCATATCTTGCCCAGTGGATGTCCTGAAAACTCTTGCACCTGATAAAAGCAGGCACAAAGCCTACTTTAACAGGCGTAAGAATTTTAAAATACACAAAAACATAATAAAATAAAATTTTAAAAACACATTTTATTATTAAAAACCCTCCCCACTACTGTAAGTTTATTTTAAACCATAATTTAAAAAACTTTTTTAAAAATCGGAAAAATATATATATTTTTAATTAATAAAAATATGTGGTGTATTTTTTTCTATTCTTTTATTTGTGTTTGGGGACTGTTTCTTGATCATAATAATGGGAACTCTCACTTACGGAGTTCCCATTATTATGAATGAGTATATACTTTACCTGGATTGGCTGCCCAGGGCCATGTGACTGTAGCCCCAGCCCTGGGGACGTCCTGACATGCACGCGTTTCGACGCGCAGTGAGAGGCGGCCTCGACCGGGATCTCTTGTGGGATCTCTTGCAGCAGGTTCAGGTAAGTGCGCATCTTTTTTAACATTTTTACCCAATCGCCTGCGGGAAGTAGCCGACCGGGATTTCTAGGCCATAGTCCTTACAACTACACAGTACAATGCAGGTACTGGACAGTTCCAGGGACCTGCAGGCTTCCTGTATCCTCCTGTTTCACCCACTCCTTTCTTCGTCAACTATTTGCCTTGACACTACACGATTTCTTTTTATTGCCCGTCCCTAATTGCCCTCTAGTGTTTCGCTCAGCCATTTCAGAGGGCAGTTAAGAGTCAACCACATTGCTGTGTCACATATAGGCCAAACCGGGTAAGAATGGCAGATTTCCTTCCCTAAAGGACATGAGTGAACCAGATGGGTTTTTACGACAATCCGGTAGTTTCATGGTCACCATTATAGCTTTTTATCCCAGATTTATTTAACTGAATTTAAATTCCCCAGATGCTGTGGGAGAGATGTGAACTCACGTCTCCAAATTATTAGTCCAGCCTCTGGTTTAATTGTCCATGACCACTATGCCACCGTGAACTCTGGATTATGTCCTCTGGAATGCATTGACTGAATTTAGATTCAATAGTAACTCTCAAAAGGGGAATTGCTGCACTCTCATCCTTATTTTCCAATCTCTCCATGGCCTCGCCCTCCCTATCTCTGTAAGCTCTACAACTATTACATATGTAAACTTTACTAGTGTGTAAGACTTGCCTCCAGGGGGCGCACCTGTTGGAGACTCAAGGGTCACCTACACAACCCAGGCAAGCAGGTATAAAAGACGGTCTACCATGCTGCTTCCTCACTCTGGAGTTACATTAAAGAAACCAAGGTCACAACAGTTTGAGCTTACAGTATACAGTCTTGTGGAGTTATTCTGAACATAACAACAACCGTCCCAGATCTCTGCACTCCGCCAATTCTGGCCTCTTATGCATCCCTGATCTTATTCGCACCACTATTGGCGGCTGTGCCTTCAGCTGCCGAGGTCTTAAGCTCTGGAATTCCCTCCCTAAACCTCTCCGCCTCTCTCTCCTCCTTTAAAACACTCCTTAAAACCTACCTCTTTGAACTGTCCCAATATCTCCTTGCATGGCCATGTCTCAAAGTTTGTTTGATAACGCTCCTGTGAAGCACCTTGGACATTTTACTACGTTAAAGGCACTATATAAATCCAAGTTGTTGTTGCCTGAGCTCCAAAGCAGTCCTATGTCTGGCTAGCTAAGTTAATAAGTGATTTTTACCACTCCTAGTGTCAGCCATGGCTCAGTGCCTCTTGCCTCTGAATCAGAAGGTTGTGGGTTTAAGTCCCATTCCGGGCTGATACTCCAGTGTAGTACTGAGGGAATGCTACATTGTCAGAGGTGCCGTCTTTCGGATGAGACGTTAAACTGAAGCCCGGTCTGTCCTCCCAGGTAATTACTCCCAAAGTACTATTTCGAAGGAGGTCAGGCCTAGATATTTATCCCTCAACAAACATCACTAAAAACAGATTATCTGGTCATTGTCACATTGCTGTTTGTGGGAGCTTGCTGTGTGCAAATTGGCTGTCATGTTTTCAACATTACAAGTGACTCCACTTCAAAAACGAGTTCATTGGCTATAAAGTGTTGCAAAGGGACATCCTGAGGATGTGACAGGTGCTATATAAATTCAAGTTCCTTTCTAACTGGTCTATCATTACCTGGTCCCGCCTTCTTGAACAGATTGTTAGAATCAATCCTCGGGCACAATTTCCAAGGGAGTTTGAAAGATTATGGTCCAAGCCTCCATTAAATCCCCCGATTTTCCAAACTTTCTATGATTCTGTACTTTCATTACAAACTGCCATAATAGTCTATGCAAATTGAAGCAATGTACTCAATTCGCATCTCTGCCATGCCTTATCTTCCATGAGAAGATTCCTTTTTTAATCTCTAATCAGCCTATCCCTTCTTTAACTTCTTGCGTTTATAAAATCCTCCATTATTTCCCTTTGCTACCTACCCCTTTAATCCTCGGTTCTCCTCCATGTTCCGGCATATTTTCTATTGTATTATTGACTCTAGAATTATCTTATGCGTCCAAGACTAATTTTAATCTATCTATTCATTCAGGTAACTCTAGCTTTAATTGTAATTCCATTTTCATCTTTAAATAAGATCCACCTTATGATGATGGTATTCGTGCTTACATTTTTATTAGTTTCAAACAGTTTTTTATTCGTTCCTGGGATGTGGGCGTCACTGGCAAGGCCAGCATTTATCACCTATCCCTAATTGCCGTTAAGAAGGTGATGGTGAGCTGCCTTCTTGAACCGTTGCAGTCCATGTGGTGAAGGTACTCCCACAGTGCTGTTAGGCAGGGAGTTCCAGGATTTCGACCCAGCGATGATGAAGGAACAGTGATATATTTCCACGTCAGGATGGCGTGTAACTTGGAGATGATAATATTCCCATGCGCCTATTACACTTGTCCTTCTAAGTGGTAGAGGTCGGGAATTTGGGAAGTGCTGTCAAAGAAGCCTTGGCGAGTTGCTGCAGTGCATCTTGTAGATGGTACACACTGCAGCCACGGTGCGCCGATGATGGAGGGTGTGAATGTTTGAAGTGGTGCATGGGGTGCTAATTAATTGAGCTGTTTTGTCCTGGATGGTGTCAAGCTTCTTGAGTGTTGTTGGAGCCACACTTATCCAGGCAAGTGGAGAGTATTCCATCACACTCCTGACTTATGCCTTGTAGATGGTGGAAAGGCTTTGGGGAGACAGGAGGTGAGTCACTCGCCACAAAATATCCAGCCCACGTAACACTCCTCTTATAAAAAAACATCCCAGAGTGCTTTTGCGAGGAGAGAGTTGGACATTGAACAAAAAGTAAAAGAAATTTGAGGGGAAAGGGGAAGATTGAAGAGATGGTCAAAAAAAGATTAAGGTTCATTGGACTGGATTTTCAGATGGAGGATTTTTCGGCGGTAATGGCAGTGGAGCAGTAAAGTTTGCGCCAGGAAACGGTTTGCGGCTGCAGCTACAACATTTAGCAACTGGACCCCGAGTGTGGAGCGGAGCGCCACACCTCTCGTAGGGCGCAAGTCCGGCTAAACAACTGAAAATCCGTGCTAAAGAGCCGGTCTCGGAGCGCCCTAAGAGAGGGAAATAAAATCGCAACGAAACACACAAAAACCATTCCCAATACCTTCAACACCCCACAATAGGATAAATTGCAAAAAAATGTAACTAATCAAACTTACCTCATTCATTAATTACTTCACTTGGGGAGTCAATATCATAAAAACAACACAGGCAAGGGCAGTTCGAGACACCCCAGGCAGCAACAGACCCAAGAGTAAGTCTCCAACAGAGACAATGGCAGGCTGAACGGATTGTCCCGGGCAATGGTCCAGCACTGTTGGAGAGGAGCTGGTTAGCTGAGATGAACTGGAAATGGGGGGATGTGCACGCCATGTCATCTGTGGAGCGAAGCTCACAGGTCCTACAGCAATTTGAGTCACTATTTCAACCTGGCATCGGGACGTTCAAAGTTACCAAAGTAGTGATACGCATCACCCCGGACACCAGACCAGTGCACCACAAAGCCAGCGCTGTGCCGTATGTGATGCGGGAGAACATTGAGAGCAAGTTGGTCCGGTTGCTGAGAGAGGGCATCATCTCGCCCGTTGAATTCAGCGACTGGGCAAGCCCCATCATTCCCATCCTAAAAGAGGACAGCTCGGTCAGGATCTGTGGCGACTACAAGGCCACTATCAACCGGGTGTCCCTACAAGACCAATACCCGCTCCCGAGAGTGGAGGACCTTTTTGCCACGCTGGCAGGCAGCAAGATGTTCACCAAGTTGGACCTCACTTCAGCCTACATGACCCAAGAACTGGCTGATGAATCTAAACTACTGACCACCATCACCACGCACAAGGGACTGTTTGTTTACAACAGGTGTCCGTTTGGCATTCGATCAGCGGCTGCGATTTTTCAAAGAAACATGGAAAGTCTGCTCAAATCCATTCCGGGAACAATAGTATTTCAGGACGACATCCTCATCACCGGTCGTGACACCGAGGAACACCTCCACAAACTGGAGGAGGTGCTACGCCGACTGGACCGGGTAGGCCTGCGACTCAAGAAGTCTAAATATGTGTTTTTGGCTCCCGAGGTCGAGTTTCTGGGCAGGAGGGTTGCTGCAGACGGGATTCGGCCTACCGAATCCAAAGCGGAGGCGATTCGACGAGCGCCCAGGCCCTGCAACACATCAGAGTTAAGTTCATTTCTGGGACTCTTGAACTATTTTGGGAATTTTCTGCTGAACATAAGCATTGTTGGAGCTGCTACACATGCTCCTGCCTAAGGGTTGTGATTGGTTTTGGGGGGACTGTCAGGAACGGGCTTTGAATCGGGCGCGGAACCTACTTTGTTCAAATAAGTTATTGACCCTGTACGACCCCCGTAAGAAATTGGTTCTGACGTGTGATGCATCATCCTATGGGGTTGGGTGCGTGTTGCAGCAGGGTAACGCTGAGGGCCAACGACAACCTGTGGCTTATGCCTCCAGGTCGCTCTCTCAAGCTGAACGGGGATATGGGATGGTTGAGAAGGAAGCACTCGCATGTGTCTATGGGTTGAAAAAGATGCATCAGTACCTTTTTGGCAGGAGGTTCGAATTAGAAACGGACCACAAGCCGTTAACATCCCTGTTGTCAGACAGCAAGGCCGTCAATGCCAATGCGTCAGCTCGCATACAGCGATGGGCTCTCATGCTCGTTGCCTATGACTACACCATCTGGCACCGGCCCGGCACCGAAAACTGCGCTGACGTGCTCAGCAGGCTTCCACTGGCCACCACTGAGAGGGCAGCGGAGCAAAGCGCTGAGATGGTCATGGCTGTCGATGCCTTTGACAGCGCAGGCTCTCCCATCATAGCCCGCCAGATCAAAATCTGGACCAACAGAGATCCCCTCCTATCCTTGATTAAGAAATGTGTCCTGACTGGGGATTGGGCGCCCGCACACAGAGCATGCCCTGAGGAGGTCAGACCTTTTCACAGACGGATGGATGAGCTCTCCATCCAAGCCGACTACCTACTATGGGGCAGCCGGGTAGTCATGCCCCAGAGGGGCAGGGAAGCAGTCATCAGGGAACTCCACAGCGAGCACCCAGGCATTGTGCTGATGAAGGTCACATGTATGGTGGCCGGGAATTGATTCAGACCTGAAACACTGTGTTCGCAGGTGCTCGACGTGTGCCCAGCTAAGTAATGCCTCCAGGGAGGCCCCGCTCAGCCGGTGGCCCTGGCCCACCAGGCCATGGTCACGTATTCACGTAGACTACGCGGGTTCGTTCATGGGAAAAATGTTTCTCATTGTGATTGATGCGTACTCGAAATGGATCAAGTGCATCATTTTGAATTCATGCACGACATCCACCACCGTGGAGAGTCTGCACGCGGTCTTTGCGACCCACGGCTTGCCGGACATCCTTGTTAGCGATAATGGCCCATGTTTCACAAGTTACGAATTCCGGGAGTTCATGTCGGATAATGGCATTAACCATGTAAGGACAGCACTGTTCAAGCCGGCCTCCAATGGCCAGGCGGAATGTGCAGTCCAAATCATAAAACAAGGCATGCTCCGGATTCAAGGACTCTCCCTTCAATGCCGCCTATCGCGCCTCCTGCTGGCCTATAGGTCCCGACCGCACTCGCTCACAGGGGTCCCGCCCACGGAGCTACTCATGAAACGAACACTCAAAACTCAGCTGTCCCTCATTCATCCAGTCCTGTCCAACATTGTTGAGGGCAAGCGCCAGTCCCAAAATGAGTACCATGACCGAAATTCAAGGGGGATTTGTATAGAAATTGATAACCCCGGATTTGTTCTCAATCACGCTTTGGTGCCCAAATGGCTTGAGGGTACTGTAATAGACAAAGAGGGGAATAGAGTCATAGTGGTTAAACTTAACAATGGGCAGATATGCCGCAAGCATCTGGACCAAGTAAAAAAAAGGTTCAGCATGGACACTGAGGAAGATCATGAGATGGTATTCACACCACTGCCAGTGAACGAGCACAACAAGAACATTCAGCAGCATGCACATTCCCTGCGGTCAGCCCGGAATCACCACAGGTGACAGACACGCATACCAAGGCTCAACAACCAGAGCCCCAAATGCGGCGCTCCACGAGAGAGCGCAGACCACCCGAGAGACTTAACCTATGATCCCAATAAGATGTTGAGGGGGAGGTGATGTCATGTATGTAACCTTTATGTAACACTGCAATACTGTATATACGTAAGAAATGCACACCTTGACCACAGGGGGTGAACTTGTGGGAGACACTCCTCACCTGGTCATCCACGTATATAAAGGGAGGTCCCACGCAGGGTCATCACTTCTTGGTCCTGTGACTAAAGGTTCAGGTCATGGAGTGACCTTGTCCATAGAATGTGCCTCGTGTGAATTTGTGGTATTGTGTAAGGACTTTACACTGGTGGCGGTGCACACCGGCTCGATGCTCCCGGATGGTGTTGCTCAGTGCTCCTGCAAAACCGGCAACTAATTTCCCGGCGGGGTGCTGGGAGCTAGCCGCCCGCCCAGAAGTCATTCCCCCTGCTATTACCGCCCCTCCGGGGCGCGAACAGAGGCGGCAACATGCCGAAAATCCAACCCCAGGAGTTTGAAAGGAGAGATGGCAAAGAGAAGTGGTTTTGGAAAGAATTCCAGCAGTTAAATAATTGAAACATCGACCTCTGATGATGTGAGTGGAGGAGGCAGGGAACAATAGGTTGGTGGGGACTGCATATATTGACACCACTAATTCACCCCATCAATCACGTCTGGAGACTGCAATGCTGTAAGTGACTGGAATTGATTTTATGCCTGCATTTTGTATTGTGTAACTATCCTCTACTCATGCATATTGCTGGAGAAATCACCCGGTCTTCATCTGGAACTATAATCACCCTGCTGCGATCATGAGTTCTGTTTGATGTAGTTCATTAAAAACTCTTTTTAAATAGACTCTGTAGACTGTTTGCTGTATTGCGCTGTTTAAACAGAATCTGTTTGCTGAGTTAATAAACTTTGTTTGCTGTAAAATAGACTGCTGGCTGTGAGCCCTACCGTAAATCCCACCCTGCCTCCAACTCACTGGCTGACACAGTGGTGTCAATAGTCACTCTCGGCTGATGCAGATTGTAACTGCAAAGCCACAGAATAATTGAAAGGATTAGTGGAAGTGGTGTCAAAAGCTACAGCACACCAAGCACAAATTAGAATTGCGTGTTGCCAAAAGTTTGGTTCTCAATGCTGATCGTTTATTAAATGAGAATGCAGGAAAGTTTGTGGGCTCAGGTCATTGTGACACACAAAAAGGTCAAAGTTAATGTATTCACATAGACTATTAATAGATTTAAGTATCATAATCAAGGGCCGACTCAAAGTTCTATTCACGTGCAATGGGATAAGATGCCTGCTTGTTATGTTACTCAGACCGATATGTGAACAACTAGCAGATACATTTTCATGTTTAAGAGGCAAGACAAAGTATAATAAATGAGCTAAATTATTCAGAAATATAATTAGAATTGAGCACTGATTTTTACCTATTATAAATAAACATGCTAAATATTGAATAACAATTGCAATGGGGCACAGAAATGTAAATGTAGTGAGTTCTAAGTTTAGCCAAGTGAAATCTTAGGTCCAGTGAAAAAGAAAATACTGTAAAGATTAACAGTTTGGCTCTGCACGATTCAACATCGAATGCATAGCAAGAACACTCATTTAAGACAGTCAGCGTAACAAATGGAAAATATTACAATCACACTTACCTCGTCTCCAACAGCAACAGCTACAGTGACAACTGAACCAGGCATTGGTGCTTTCAGGATGTTACTCGTGTCCTCTGGGACTTTCTCAAGCATGTGCTTATTCAGTTCTGCCGCTAGCTTGGTCAGTACTTGGACTTTGTACTGAAAATAAAGAAAGAAAATATACATTTCTTAATCAGCTAAGCAATTACAATGACCAAGCTAAGATTGTGTCTTCATTCTCTTTAAAAGCTACTTGTGTTCGGCCTATTGCCAAGACAAGTTCACTCTAAATATGTGAAGTTTACCCTACTAACTACTGCCCATAAACAAGTACCAGCCTTGGTTCAGTGGACAGCACAGTGGGTTCAAGTCCCACTCCAGAGACTCGAGCACAAAATCTAGGCTGACACTCTAGTACAGTACAGAGGGAGTGCTGCACTGTTGGAGGTGCCGTCTTTCCGATGAGACGTTAAACTGAGGCCCCGTCTGTTCTCTCAGGTGGATGTAAAAGATCCCACGGCACTATTTCGAAGAAGAAGAGCAGGCGAGTTATCCCCAGTGTCCTGGTCAATATTTATCCCTCAATCAACGAATAAAAATGATTATCTGTTCAGTATGACATTCCTGTTTGTGGGACCTTGAAGTACTTTTGGAGTGTAGTCACTGTTGTAATGTGGGAAACGCGACAGCCAATTTGCACACAGTGAGCTCCCACAAACAGTAATGTGAACATGACCAGATAATCTGTTTTTTTTTAGTGATGTTGATTGCACAAATTGAACAAAAGAAAGACTTGCATTTATATAGCGCCTTTCACGACCGTCATCATCCTCGGCAGTCCCTCGGAATCGAGGAAGACTTGCTTCCACTCTTAAAATGCGTCCTTTAGTTGGCTGAACAGTCCAATACTAGAGCCACAGTCCCTGTCACAGGTGGGACAGATAGTCGCACGCTCTCTCCGCTGCCTGCGCTTAATTTCTGCATGCCCTCGGCGACGAGACTTGAAGTGCTCAGCGCCCTCCCAGATGCACTTCCTCCACTTAGGGCGGTCTTTGGCCAGGGACGCCCAGGTGTCGGTGAGGATGCTGCACTTTATCAGGGAGGCTTAGAGCGCCTTTCACGACCATCAGACATCTCAAAGCGCTTTATAGCCAATCAAGTACTTTTGGAGTGTAGTCACTGTTGTAATGTGGGAAGCGGGCAGCCAATTTTCACACAGCAAGCTGCCACGAACAACAATGTGACAATGACCAGATAATCTGTTTTTGTTATGTTGATTGAGGGATAAACATTGGCCAGGACACCAGAAATAACTTCCCTGCTCTTCTTCAAAATAGTGCAGTGGGTTCTTTTACATCCACCTGAGAGAACAAACGGATCTTCGATTTATCGTCTCATTGGAAGGACGGCACCTCCGACAGTGCAGTGCTCCCTCAGTACTCTACTAAAGTGTCAGCCTAGATTGTGTGCTCGAGTCTCTGGAGTGGGACTTGAACCCACAACCTTCTGATTCAGAGGCGAGAATGCTACCCACTGAGCCACAGCTGACACTATATTTATTAGAACAAATTCATTACAAAATCACAACTATGAAAACTTGTTTTAACTGTTACCACCAGTTCCTTCCACAGGTTGTAGGAATAGATTCTGTGTCTACATGTCCCATACAGTGAGTACCAATTTCAGTGGGTGCAAGGGAGAAATCAGCTGATGCTCCACTACAGGGATTGCTCCTACATTCCAGATCGTAACAACTTGCTGCGTAAGAAAGATTTTCCTCAATACAAGAGATAAATTAATTCTGAGACTTTCAAAAGTGATGACTCTCCTTTTTGAATGTTCCCAGTTCAGCTCCTTAATAAGGAGATAAATGACTATGTAGGAGAGGATTTTAAAATATTCTCCTCTTGAGGATTGGCGCTCGGAGCTTGCCATTTGCAAGAGATTCCTGCAGATGGCAGCAGACTCTGCTCAAAGCTTGCCCCAGCTGCAGTTAAGAATTGAGGGAACTTGGCAGAGAGTCTTTGTAATTACTATATTAATAACTTTATATTTTCCTTCTCCACTCTTTGCTTCGATTAACATGCATGGATGTCCTCAACATCCTAAGTCAGCACAGGATTAAAACAGTTAGCTGACATCTCTTCCTATTGCCGCTGTGCAATTTCTGTTCCGATTCAACAAGAGGCAACCCAGTGTGATTAACAAAGGTTTCGCTCCATTTCTTCTGCCTTCTCCTCCCCCACCGCCTGCTCCCACAAGATGACCCGACAAGACTGAAAGACATTCTCCTTTCTCCTCTGTCCCTCCTCTTTAAGATCGAGTCTCTACAATGGTTGAGATTTCAAACTTTTAAAAACTATATATACATAAATATATATATATATATATATATATATATAAGGTGGCAGGGCATATTGAGTAAAGCATATGGGATCCTGGGCTTCATAAATAGAGGTATTGTGTGTAAAAGCAGGGAAGTTATGCTGAACCTTTATAAAGCTCTGGTTAGGCCACAACTGGTATATTGCATCCAGTTCTGGTCACCATACTCTCATCATCATAGGCAGTCCCTCGGAATCGAGGAAGACTTGCTTTCACTCTTAGAATGAGTCCTTAGGTGGCTGAACAGTCCAATACGAGAGCTACAGTCCTTGCCACAGGTGGGACAGACAGTCGTTGAGGGTGGAACAGGTTTGCCGCACATTCTTTCCGCTGCCCGCGCTTGTTTTCTGGATGCACTCGGCGATGAGACTCGAGGTGCTCAGCACCCTCCCGGATGCACTTCCTCCACTTAGGGCGGTCTTTGGCCAGGGACTCCCAGGTGTCGCTGGGGATGTTGCACTTTATCAGGGAGGCTTTGAGGGTGTCCTTGTAACGTTTCCTCTGCCGACCTTTAGCTCGTTTGCCATAAAGGAATTCCAAGTAGAGCGCTTGCGTTGGGAGTCTCGTGTCTGCCATGCGGACAATGTGGCCTGCCCAACGGAGCTGATCAAGTGTGGTCAGTGCTTCAATGCTCTAGGAAGGATGCGAAGGTCCTTGAGAGGGTGCAGAGGAGAGATTTAATAGAGGTGTACAAGATTATGACAGGTTTAGATAAGGTAGACAAAGAAAAGCTGTTCCCATTAGCTGATGGTACAAGGTCTAGGGGACACAGATTTAAGGTTTTGGGCAAGAGATACAAGGGGGATGTGAGGAAGAACTTTTTTATGCAGCGAGTGGTAATGACCTGGAACTCGCTGCCTACGATGGTGGTGACAGTGGAGACGATCAATGATTTCAAAAGGAAATTGGATAGGCACTTGAGGGAAATAAACTTGCAGGGATACGGGGATAGAGCGGGAGAATGGGCCTGACTGGATTGCTCTAGAGAGCCGGCATGAACTCAATGGCCGGATGGCCTCCTTCTGTGCCGAAATGACTATGACTCTATATATTAATTTGATTTTTTTCTATTCTTATCCATCTGCTGGTGGTGATAATTCACACTGGTATGGTCATTGCAGGGTGGTGAAACCATATCCCTCTATGAAAGATCACCTTCTGTACCTCATCTAAGTAGACACTCTTCATCTGTGAGTCATAGAATAGAATGATACAGCACAGAGGGAGGCCATTTGGTCCATCGTGCCTTGGCTGGCTCTTTGAAAGAGCTATTCAATTAGTCCCACTCCCATTAGCCGTGCAAATTTATCCTTGGAAGTGCAGTCGCCAGTTATAATATTGGGAAAAGCGATCGGCAATTTGTGCGTGGCAGGATCCCAAAGACAGGAATAAGATAAATGATCAGATAATCTGTTTTTGATGATGTTGGTTGACGGATAAAAATGTGCCCCAGAACTCCGGGGAAAACACCTTTGCTATTCTTCAAAATTGTGCCATGGGATCTTTTACGTCGAAACGCCGAAAGATGACCCCCACCCCCACAGTGCAGCACTCCCTCAGTACCGCCCCTCCGACAGTGCAGCACTCCCTCAGTACCGCCCCTCTGACAGTGCAGCACTCCCTCAGTACCGCCCCTCTGACAGTGCAGCACTCCCTCAGTACCGCCCCTCTGACAGTGCAGCACTCCCTCAGTACCGCCCCTCTGACGGTGCAGCACTCCCTCAGTACTGCCCCTCCAAAGGTGCAGCACTCCCTCAGTACTGCCCCTCCAAAGGTGCAGCACTCCCTCAGTACCGCCCCTCTGACGGTGCAGCACTCCCTCAGTACTGCCCCTCTGACAGTGCAGCACTCCCTCAGTACTGCCCCTCTGACAGTGCAGCACTCCCTCAGTACTGCCCCTCTGACGGTGCAGCACTCCCTCAGTACTGCCCCTCCAAAGGTGCAGCACTCCCTCAGTACCGCCCCTCTGGCAGTGCAGCACTCCCTCATGCTGGCACTGGGAATGTCAGCCTGGATTTTGTGCTTAAGTCTCTGGAGTGGGAGTTGAACCCAGGATTTTCTGACTCGGAAGGTTATGACTACTGACCAAGGTGACAAACATACCAGCAAAAATTAGGATATGACTGTTAGACTTGACGCCTGAGCTTTACCAAGTAACTACATTTAATTTCAATGCTGCTTGAAGCTTTTGGTTGAAGAGTTTGCAGAAACACTCCCTGTAAATTGTGCTGTCACTCTAATTAATGAGGGGCCAGGAGGCAAAATTTTTGTGAGATTCAAAGATTTGACTAAAGATGGACTAATCGTGCTTTCGCAGTCTTAAAATTCTGGTTTGTCAAGATTTGAAAAAAAGATAAATGATAATTTTGCAGATTCACTGTTAACATGACAGATGCAATGATCATTTGATGATTAGGAACTAGGACTATGGTGGACTCAATTCAGCTGTAGGCTCACAGTATGAGAAGCACTCCAAGAGAAGTTACAGTTCAAAATGACAGTCTGCATAATTCGATTATTGTTAAGTGCAAAACACTACATTTTATATCAAAAATACGCTAATCCATGTTTTCTTATGACAAAAAAATTGTCAAGGACATAAATAAAGGGCATTGTGATCACTACAAATGGGTAGTAACTTTTGTTAAGATGGGCAAGTTTCACTTTTTTGGGGACCTGCTGAATTATTTAAAACTCGACAACTCGAATAAGCTTTCAGAATCATAGAATCATACAGCACAGGCGCAGCTCATTCGGCCCATTGAGCCTGTGCCGGCTCTCTGGAGATTGTAACAACAACAACAATACGTGCATTTATATAGAGGCTTTATTGTAGTAAAACTTCCCAATGTGCTTTATATAGGATAACATCGGATATACGGCACAGAAACAGGCCATTTCGGCCCAACCAGTCCATGCCGGCGTTATTGCTCCACTCGAGCCTCCTCCCTTCTTTCCCCATCTCATCCTATCAGCATAACCCTCTATTCCCTTCTCCCTCATATGCTTGGCTAGCCTCCCCTTAAGTGCATCCATACTATTCGCTTCAACCACTCCCTGTGCCAGCGAGTTCCACATTCTCACCACTCTTTGGATAAAGAAGTTTCTTCTGAATTCCCTATTGGATTTCTTGGTGACTATCTTATATTGATGGTCTCTAGATTTTCTCTACATCCACTCTATCAAAACCTTTCATAATTTTAAAGACCTCTATTAGGTCAAGAGAAAAAAGACCCAGCCTGAACATCCTTTCCTGATATGTATACTCCCGCATTTCTGGTATAATCCTTGTAAATCTTCTCTACACCCTCTCCAGGTGCTTCATAGGAGCATGATCAGACAAAATATCACACCCAGCTGCTTAAGAAGATATTAGAACAAAATAACGTAAGAAACAGGAGCAGGAGTAGGCCATTTGGCCCCTCAAGCCTGCTCCTCCATTCAATAAGATCATGGCTGATCTGATCACGGGCTCAACTCCACTTCCTTGCCCGCTCCTCATAACCCTTTACTCCCTTATCACTCAAAAATCTGTCTATCTCTGCCTTAAATATATTCAATGAATCAGCCTCCACAGCTCTCTGGGGCAGAAAATTCCATAGATTTACAATCCTCTGAGAGAAGAAATTCCTCCTCATCTCAGTTTTAAATGAACGACCCCTTATTCTGAAAATATGCCCCCAGTTCTAAATTCCCCCAAGAGTGGAAACATCCTCTCTGCATTTACCTTGTCGAGCCCTCTTATTATCTTATATGTTTCAATAAGATCATCTCTCATTCTTCGAAACTCCAATGAGTATAGGCCCAACCTGCTCAAGCTTTCTTCATAAGTCAACCCCCTCATCTCCAGAATCAACCCTCCTCATCTCTGGAATCAACCTAGTGAACCTTCTCTGAATAGCCTCCAATGCAAGTATATCCCTCCTTAAATAAGGAGACCAAAACTATACGCAGTACTCTAGGTACAGGTATTGAACCATTCGGGGTGCCCTGCTGTAAGGAGCTTGGCCCCGCTGGTAGACTGCAGATCTCCCTTAATTAGTTGGCATATCTCACTGATGACCTCTCCAGCACGAGTTATCGGACAAGTCCAGGTATGATCGCTTATCCCTGTAAATGTGTTGGGTGTAAGGTCTCCTCCTCCTCAGCAGTCTGCCACCTGTTTGATTGGCCACATAATGCTCTTCAATAAACCTTCTCCCATCTCTAGTCTGCAGCACGTGAGTAGTCGTTAATACTGGCTGAGAAATTACAGGCCCCATTACTATAAATGCCCTATTATGTCTTCAAAATTATTAAATTGTCCCCTAAAAACACAATATAAACTCAAAATTCACTACAATGTGATTAGATGCTTGTCAAGAGATTTTAAAATCACCTTAAAGCACTCGCGAATTACTTCAATGTTCCCATGAACTTGAAGCAGCCTTTTATGAAAAGTCCTCCAAATTACAAAATGGCAGCCATACCACTAGGTTAAGGTCAGGTGAGTGCAGCTTTTCTTGAGCGTCTTTTTGGGCGCGCGATCATTTGGTTGGTATACGAGCGAGATGCCGAAAGTAGCGGTGGCGATAATCTGGGCGGTATTTGGGCGTTAGTTTCCATTATAAATAGTCTGCTGGCGGTGCACGAGTGATGATGTCAGATTTTATTAAAAAAGTATGGGTGCGCGGTTCAGCTAATTCCTAGCGTTAATTATATGACGAAAGTTACTTCGGCGATAAATGGGCAATAATTGGGCGTTAGTTTCCATTTTTAATCAAATATGGGCGTTAAACTCAATCTCAGCGGTTAAATGGGCAGTAACTGGATGATCCCGATGGAAAGTCTAGCCCTAAATCTCACACTTTCCCACATTATAGTCCATCTGCCAACTTTTTTCACAATCACTTAGCCTGTCGAGAGAGAGACTGGGGAGGCGAGAGAGACAAGTGGAGCGGGTAGAGAGAGACTGGGAAGTGGGAGAGAGAGATGGGGGATGAGAGAGAGGTCCAAGGGACTTGTCCATCTTTAGTCCCATTATTTTACCGAGTACTACTTCTTTTGTGAGTGATTGTTTTTAGTTCCTCCCTCCCTATAGCCCCTTGGTTATCCATTATTGGGATGTTTTTAGTGTCTTCTACAGTGAAGACTGATACAAAATATTAGTTCAAAGTGTCAGCCATTTCCCTGTTCCCCATTATTAATTCTTCAGTCTCATCCTCTAAGGGACCAACATTTACTTCAGCCACTCTCTTCCTTTTTGTATACCTGTAGAAACTCTTACTATCTGTTTTTAAATTTCTTGCTAGTTTACTTTCATAATCTAGCTTCCTTCTCTTTATTTTTTTTTTTAAGTCGTTCTTTGCTGGTTTTTAAAAGTTTCCCAATCTTCTGGCTTCCCACTAATCTTGCCCATTGTATGCCCTTGTTTTCAATTTGATACCATTCTTTATTTCCTTAGTTAGCCACGGATGGTTCTCCCTTCTCTTAAAGTCTTTCGTTCTCATTGGAATATATTTTTGTTGATTTGTGAAATATCTCCTTAAATGTCTGCCACTGCTCATCAACCATCTTACACTTTAATCTATTTACCCAGTCCACTTTAGCCAACTCTGCCTTCATACCTTTATAATCTCCTTTATTTAATCTTAGAACACTGGTTTGAGATCCAACTTTCTCACCCTCCAACTGAATTTGAAATTCAACCATGCTATAATCACTCTTTCCAAGAGGAATCTTTACTAGGAGATCATTTAGTAATCCTGTTTCATTACACAGTACCAGATCCAAGATAGCCTGCTCCCTGGTTGGTTCTGCAACGTACTGTTCAAGGAAACTATCCCAGATACACTCTTAAGAACTCTTCCTCAAGGTTACCTTGGCTAATTTGATTTGTCCAATCAATATGAAGATTAAAATTACCCATGATTAGTACCATTCCTTTTTTACACGCCTCCATTATTTCTTGATTTATACTCCGTCCAACAGTGTAGCTACTGTAAGGGGGCCTATAAACTACACGCACCAGTGACTTCTTCCCCTTATTATTCCTTATCTCCATTTGTTTTTTTTAAACCATTTTCCCTGCTTTGACCCAACTTTATGATACACTCTTATTTTTATATATTCTGTCCCTTCCTGTCACGTTCTGGTTATCATTTCCTCCAGTGCTACCCGCTCTGTTGCCTTCGCCTTGTTCTTTGACTTTTTACATTTCCGCTCATCTGAGCCCTCCCCCTGAGGAGAGATGCTAGAGTTTCAAAGGAGCATCTTAAAGGAGGAGAGGTAGAGAGGCGGAGAAGTTTAAGGAGGGAATTCCAGAGCTTAGGACCCAGGCAGCCAAAAGTACGACTGCCAATGGTGGAGCGATGAAAATCGGGAACGTACGGGAGGCCAGAATTTAGGAGCGCAGAGATCTCGGAGGGTTTTAGGGCTGGAGGAGGTTAGAGAGATCGGGAGGGGGCGAGGCAATGGAGGATTTGAAAATAAGGATGAGAATTTTAAAGGTCTCAAATGAAACGAGTTTGCAAAGTACTGAGCCCAGATCCTAATGAACATAGATACACAGCATAAAACTGCTCTCAACTTGCTACTAGTTGGCATTGATTATGTGGAAACCCAAGGCAGGTTAATATTCCACTTTACCGCCAGTGCACAGTGACTCCTCGGTTATTCTTTCCTCACAAAGCAACAACGAAGTTACGCCAACTGCCGGACAGCTGCAGGCACATCACATGAGGCATATTGGAGCCCACTGTAGCATTCCGCTGCAGAGCAGGGGGAGTTCTCACTGGTGTCCTGGGGCCAATCTTTATCCTTCAACCAACATCACCAAAAACATGATCTAGTCATTTACCTCACTGCAGTTTTTTGTGGGATCATTCTGTGCGTAAATTAGCCGCATTGTTTCCTACGATACAACAGTGACCACACTTCAAAAATGAATCTGATCCATCAGACAAACTGGATTTTGTATAAATATTTACAATATCCTTATCCAACCATAAATTATAAAAAAAATTACACACTCTTTCAATATCAAATTGAATTGCATTAAGAACCGGTCCCTAGCTTAAACCTTGAAATTCTACCAAATAACAAATAAATATTTATGCCAGTGTGTTAATGCAAAGATTAAGTCAGCTATGACTAAACCCTGTTATAGAGACAGGTCAAAGCTCGATGCCATCTGTTGTTGCATCACACACAGAAGTGACATGACCCAGGAGCTGGCGAGTGAGTCGAAGAAGCTGACCACCATCACGACACACAAGGGGTTGTTTGAGTACAACAGATGTCCGTTCGGGATTCGCTTGGCCGCCGCGATCTTTCAGCGAAATATGGAAAGCCTCCTCAAGTCGATTCCAAGGACGGGTTGCGATACTGAAGAACGCCTCCACAACCTGGAGGAGGTGCTATGCAGACTGGACCGGGTAGGGTTGCGACTGAAAAAGGCGAAATGCGTCTTCCTAGCTCCAGAGGTAGAATTCCTGGGGATGAGGGTAGCAGCAGACGGGATCAGACCTACTGCGTCCAAAACGGAAGCGATCCAGAGAGCACCTAGACCCCATAACACGACGGAGCTGCGTTCGTTCCTGCGGCTCCTGAACTATTTTGGTAACTTTCTTCCCAAATTGAGCACGCTGTTAGAGCCGCTACACGTGCTCCTATGCAAAGGTCGTGATTGGATCTGGGGGGGACAGCCAGGAAAGGGCTTTTGATAGAGCACGCAATTTGTTATGCTCCAACAATCTGTTAACGCTATATGACCCATGTAAGAAACTTGTTTTAACGTGCGATGCATTGTCCTATGTGGTCGGGTGTGTGTTGCAGCATGTTAATGCCAAGGGTCAGTTACAGCCGGTAGCTTATGCCTCCAGAAGTCTGTCCCAGGCATAAAGGGGCTACGGGATGGTAGAAAAGGAAGCGCTTGCATGTGCATATGCAGTGAAAAAAATGCACCAGCCCCTGTTTGGCAGGAAATTTGAGCTGGAGACAGATCACAAACCCCTAACGTCCCTTTTGGCTGACAAGGCCATAAATGCAAATGCATCAGCCCGCATACAGAGGTGGGCACTCACGTTAGCCGCCTATGACTACACAATTCGGCACAGACCGGGCACTGAAAACTGCGCCGATGCACTCAGCAGGCTCCCACTAGCCACCACTGAGGGGACAACTGAGCATGATGCTGAGATGGTCATGGCTGTTGAAGTTTTCGAAAGCGAAGGCTCACCCGTGACAGTCCGTCAGATCGAAGTCTGGACAAATAGAGACCCGCTACTGTCTTTAGTCAAGAAATGTGTCCTGAATGAGGACTGGGCAGCCACGTACGGGGCATGCCCTGAGGAATTTAAACCATTTCACAGGCGCAAGGATGAATTCTCGATTCAGGCCGATTGCCTACTAGGGGAAACCGAGTAGTCATGCCCCAGATGGGCAGAGAGGTGTTCATCAGAGGACTCCACAATGAGCACCCGGGCATTGTCATGAAGGCAATTGCCAGGTCACACGTTTGGTGGCCAGGGATAGATGCAGACCTGGAACTCATGCATCCATGTGGACTACGCAGGTCCTTTCATGGGAAAAATGTTTTTGGGTTGGAGTAGACGCCTACTCCAAATGGATCGAGTGTGACATTCTCAATTCAAGCACATCCTCTGCCACGGTAGAAAGTCAATGGGCAATGTTCGCCGCCCATGGTCTACTGGATGTCTTGGTCAGCGACAATGGCCCGTGCTTTACAAGCACTGAATTCCAGGACTTCATGGCAGGAAATGGTATCAACCATGTCAGAACGGCACCGTTGAAGCCGGCCTCAAACGGCCAGGCGGAACGAGCAGTGCAGATAATCAAACAGGGGATGCTCAGAATCCAAGGAGGTTCCCTACAAAGCTGCTTATCACGCCTCCTGTTGGCCTACAGATCCTGACCGCACTTGCTCACAGGGGTTCCAACCGTAGAGCTGCTAATGAAAGGCACGCTCAAAACCAGGTTATCCCTTATACACCCCACCATGAAAGAAATTGTTGAGAGCAGGCACCAGTCACAATGTGACTACCATGACAGGAATGCAAGGGCACGATGTATTGATGTCAATGACCCTGTCTTTGTCCTCAACTATGCTGCAGGGCCCAAATGGCTCGCAGGCCCTGTGATTGCCAAAGAGGGGAATAGGATTCTGGTAGTTAAACTTACCAATGGACAAATCTGCCGCCAACACGTGGATCAAACAAAAAGGAGGTTCAGCAACCCCATAGAAGAAGCAGAGGAAGAACACGATGCAGAGTTCACTCCACCACAGGTGACCGAACACCGGAGCCAAGTGGAGGAGAGCCCAGTCACTGTGGGCAGTCCGGACAGGCCTGAGGCACCGCAAACAGCAGACACTCAGGCCAGCGCCCAATATCCGGAGCCCCAACTCAGGCGCTCTACAAGGGAGCATAAACCACCAGAGAGACTTAACCTGTGATCCCAATAAGGGGGGGGAGGTGATATCATGTATTCAACTGTCAATGTAACCCATGTATAAACTGACTTAAGTTGTACACTGTGAGAACATTGACCACTAGGTGGTAAACTTGTGGGAGACACTCCTAACCTGGACTTTCAGGTAGAAAAGGGGAAGCTCCACCCACCTTCATGACTTCAGTGCTGGCTAATAAAGGTTACTGGTGACAGAGTGACCTTCTCTCAAGTATGGGCCTCGTGTGCATTTATACTGTGTAGTAAGGACATGTTACTTTTGACCGTTTCTCAATCTGTCCTACCCTGCCACCTTCAATGATTTGTGTACATGTACCCCCAGATCTCTCTGTTCCTGCACCCCCTTTAGAATTGTACCCTTTGACAGATGATTATGTTTGCTACAAAATTGAACTTGCTGCTAATTAAGGCTGCGTAGAGTGACACCATTATTCCCGGCCAGAATGGAGTCGATTGGGTAATTCCCTTGTCAATCAAGCCTGGGGTGACTGGGATTGATTTTACGCACAGATTTTGTATTCTGTACCTATCCTCCACTCATTGCAATTTGCTGGAAAAATAATCCTGCTTATATCGGGAGACTTTGCTGCAGTTTCAACCTTGAGTTCTGTTTGCTGCAGTTCGTTGAGACTTCATTTTAAATAGACACTGTTAATAAACTGTCTTTGCTTTGGTGTTTGCCTTGTTTGTTGTAAGTTATGACTGTCTGCCATGAGTCCTCCCGTAAGTCCCAACCCACCTACCACTCATTGGCTAATGCAGTGGTGTCAACAAACTCTCCAATGAAGCAAGTGAAATATTCTGCCGACACTGATTATGTCAGCTCTCATACATTGAATGGCTACTTGTGTTGAATACCAGAGGATTGCTAGTGCCTCTGGCAAGAGTTAGCTTTGGGAAAGAGGGGGGAAAATTGCCAAGAAAATGTCTAACAGTCTAGAAATTCATCTCGGGTTGTGGTGCAATATTGGCTGCAGTGGAACTGAATTTCAGTTGCTGCCTATAACGGGTGGCTGATCCGATATTGTGCTTTTAGCGCTACCGCCCGAGATGAATTTCTGGGCCAAGACATTTAAAACTGTTATTTTAATGTTTTTCAATTGATGCATTTCATATTTCCTTCTAATTAAAAATTCTGTACAGTCAACATAGAAGAAAGAACTTGCATTTCCACAGCACCTTTCATGACCTCTGGATGTCCCAAAGTGCTTTACAGCCAATAAAGTACATATGGAGTGTAGTCACTGTTGTAATGTAGGAAACGCGGCAGGAAATTCGCACAGCAAGCTCCCACAAACAGCAATGAGATTATGACCAAATAATCTGTTTTTAGTGATGTTGATTGAGGGATAAATAGATAGCGCTAGGTTTAAGTTTGCAGTATTTGGTTTAAGTTTGCAGTATTTGAAGTCAGATTGGGAATAAGGTGATTTGGTTTTGCTACATTTGAAGTTGCAATGCCTCAGATAGAAATGGTTTGAATGGTGTTAAAATTATGTTACCTACAGACCTGGCTGACATGATCAACTTTTCATAATTACAAATGATTCTGAGCTCATTTTAAAAATAAAAATAGACTATCAGCACTATAAATTAAACCCTCTTTAGTCTGCAACATTTGATGTTGGCAAGTCTAAACTTTATTATACACATCTGTCAGCACCAAAATGCATGCCTGTAATATTTCCTACGTGAGAGCATCACCTTTGAGCTTTTCCCAAAAAAGGAAATTTTGTGGGGGTATTTTTCCAGAACCAATCATGAATAATTTGTCACCCTGTCCATTCTGAATTTTGTCAAATGTTAAGAATTTCTAGGATTTTCTTTTCCTAGATTCTACTTTGCGTGACCTCAGCAGCTTCAGATCTGGTGCTGTCACTATTTGTAGGAAGATTTCTGAAGCAGCATTTAGCAAAGTGACAACAACACCAGCGACTTTCACAATAACTAATGGGCAAGGTTGACAACACCTGTCTCGCCGCCTCTCTCTCCGACTTTAAGTCGCTGCTTAAAACTTCCCTATTTGACCAAGCTTTTGTAATATAGAGCTCCACCAGGTGAACTAATGTTCCACTGAGTGGACTACTGTGGTAATGCAACTATTGATGTATAACAATAAATGATGTATTGGAACCATTTTATAAAGTCTGTGTGTTTGTGATGTCGTAAAGAATATATTACATTGGCGACGCAGGATAGGATAATCAGATTCCCAAGCTGAAATTTTTGATGGTGAATGATCCAGCTAACCGACAGAGAGACTTTGAAATCTTCTTTGTTTTGAAGAACAGCTAAAAATCCAAGATAAATTTCAAGCACACTTGGCTGAACTTGGAGTCCAGATGGTCATGCCAATGGGAATGATAGGGTGCTTGGTTGAGTTCCAGCACAACCGAGAGACTTCCGGAGCATATTTGGAGTGGCTAGAAATGTTTTTCACCGCGAATAGTATTGTCAAAGTCTCCAATGATGAAAACCATAACCGGGTGGTGTTAGAAAGAAAACGGGCTATTTTCCTGACTGAAGCAGGACCCGTGGTGTATGAAACCCTGAAAAATGTGCTTGCTCTCATCAAGCCGAAGGACAAGCCACTGATGAAGATTCGAACCAAGTTAGAACAGTACTACAGTCCTGAGGCCCTGGAAATTGCTGAAAGTTATCGTTTCGGAATACAAAATCAGTTAAATGATGAGAGTATCAGTGAGTACATTGTAGCTTTAAAAAAGCTATCCATTCACCGTCATTTTGGAAACTTTCAGGACTGAGCACTGGGTGACTGCTTTGTTTGTGGGATGAAAAAGAAAGAAATCAGAAGAAAGTTGTTGACAACCCCTAACTTAACTTTTGATTTAGCTTGTCAGACAACTATGTCAATGAATATGGCTGACTAATATTCCCGAGAATTTCGCACCATTTCTAGTTGGGCCCCAAGGCCTCAGTAACTGGCAATGGTAACAGAGCATTGAAGTCTTGCTATCGGTGCCTGGGACAACACACAGCCCAAAGTTGTCCAGATGTGAAGGCAGAGTGTTTCTTCTGCAAGAAAACTTGGCATCTTACGAAGACGTGCCAACTGAACAATAAACCGACGTCCAATGCTATAAGTAGAAATCACCAGAGACTACATAGCATTGAAGAGAAGCAACGGGACAGGGGAGGCTCTGGAGATACACGTCATCGGGAGCACGAGGGTATGTAACAGCGATTCACGAAGTATCGTCATCCAAGTAGAAATTGCAGGAACCAGGATACCCATAGTCGTAGTACCGGAATCGTTATATCTCGATAAGTTGACTGATTTTCCACTGGAGAAGTCGAAGATAGATCTGCGTCTGAGACTACTCAGGAGAGCAAATCCTTGTGATTGTATTTCACCGGTACGGTGATACGTCCTAAGATCAGTTTCAGACCTTGTCTCTCTTAGTAGTGTCAGGAGACAAGCCTGCCTTGATAGTTAAAAATTGGTTGGGATTTTGAAGCTGGATTGGAATGAGATTTCTCGTGTTGAAATGAGATTTGCATTGAAAGATGATGTCATCAAGAAGTATCCGAAGGTGTTCTGCAAAACAGCAGTCCGATCCAAGGTTTGAAGGCAAGTGTCAGATTACAGAACAACGCTAGACAAGTTTACTGCAAGTCACGTCCCATACCATATGCACTCAAGGAGAATGTTGAGCAAGTATTCAAAAGACTAGAGACTGAGAACATTATCTCTAAGGTAGATCGAAGTAATTGGGCTACACCCATTGTTGTTGTACCTAATGCTGTCAGATGGTAATGCTGGTGCTATGTCTAGGTTGCCATCCCCAAGTTACACCCAATAGGGAAGAAGTGTTCTATTTTTCATACACTGATAAACTGCCAGTCACAACTGAAGAGATTTTTAAAGCAACCAAACGTGATCCTGTTATGTCAAAGGTATATGATTACATAGTAAATGGCTGGCAAACCAAAAATCAGAACGATATACATCCATACTTCGTTCGTAGTTATTCCAAATAAATTCAGGTCCAAATTATTAGGAGATCTTCATGACCAGCACCTGGAATATGCTTGACCAAGAGTTTTGCATGCAGTTATTTATGGTGGCCAAGTCTTGATAAAGATAGAGCTCATCGTTAGTCAGTGTATAACATGTCAATTGGTAAGCAAGAAACCACCATTGTACCATTACAGCCATGGAAATGGCCTCCCAGGGTGTGGCAAAGGTTACATTTGTTCATTGTGTTTGATAGTCGTTTGAAGTGGGTAGAGGTGCTTCTGATGCGGAGAATAACAAGTAAAACACTAGACAATTTGCGAAGATTGTTTTCTTCATATGGCCTCCCAGAAGAAATTTTGTCTGCAATTTTGTTCAGAAGAATATGCACAGTTCATGAGCAGAAATGGTGTGAAACAGACCAAGATACCACCGTACCACCCTGCTTCAAATGGTGCAGCAGAGCACACATTACAAATTGTGCCCTCATTAAGCAAATGTTGGATCCTAATCCAAAGAAACAACAGTTGTCCTTGGACCACAAATGAGCAAATTTTCTAATTACTTAGCGTAATACTCCTCACACAACTACTGGTAGAACACCAGCAGAGTTGTTTCTCAAACGACAGCCACAAACCAGGTTTTCGTTGTTGAAGCCAAACTTGGCACAATCAGTAGAAGAGAAACAATTAAGACAGAAAGAGAATCATGATAAAGGTAGAGTAAGAGAGAGAAGTGTGAAATTGAATCAGAAAGTTAGAGCAAAGAACCATCACCATAAATGGCTAAAGTGGTTACCATGAAGAGTGGTGACGATATGTGGCCCTTGCACATATTTGGTGAAGATGTTTGATCATGGAAAGGTTAGGTTTGTTCACATTGATCATATTTTACCTACAGATGTGGAAGGAGTTGAAAGTTGGAATGATTCAATTATTTCTGATGAGTCAGATAGTTTTATTACAAGTACAGTACCAGTAGCAAATCCTACATCAGATGTACTAGAAACAAGTCCAAGAGAAAGTCAGAATTTAAGTCTGAGTCCGAGTCAGGCAGCCAAACTGTCTGAAGTTGTAGAGCTTTCAAATGTAGATCAAGACCATCCCTTGGAGAAAAACTCTCCTCTGGCTCAGCCTAGAATGAGTCTAAGTTCGACACCAAGTTTGGAAAATTCTGTTCAAGAGTGAAGGTATCCTCTTCGAAACAGAAAACCAGTGGTTAATTTTGACTTGTAAATATGGCAAAATAAGTCCATATCTTTTGTTGTGCATAACCATGCAAGTTATGTATGATGATTATTTTGTTATGATTACTTCTTCATTAAGAAGGGAGAAGTGTAATATGGAGCTCCACCTAGTGGACTACTGCTCCACCTAGTGGACTACTGTGATAATGCAACTACTGATGTATAACAATAAGGTCACATGATGTATTGGAGCCATCTTATAAAATCTGTGTGTTTGTGATGTCGTAAAGAATATATTACAGGTCTAATGTCACTTTCTTTGGCTCGGTCTCAATTTCTGTCTGATTACGCTCCAGTGAAGCGCCCTGAGCTGTTTCAATACTTTAAAGGCACTATATAAATGCAAGCTGTTGTCGATGAAGGAGCGGCGATATATGTCTAAGTCGGGATGGTGTGTGACTTGGAGGGGAACTTGAAGGTAGTGGTGTTCCCATGTGCCTGCTGCCCTTGTACTTCTAGGTGGTAGAGGTCACGGGTTTGGGAGGTGCTGCCGAAGAAGCCTTATAGATGGTACACACTGCAGACATGGTGCGCCGGTGGTGGAGGAAGTGAATGTTTCAGATGGTGGACGAGGTGCCAATGAGGCAGGCTGCTTTGTCCTGGATGGTGTCGAGCTTCTTCAGTGTTGTTGCAGCTGCACTCATCCATGCAAGTGGAGACTATTCCATCACACTCCAGACTTGTGCCTTGTCGATGGTCGAGAAGCTTTGGGGAGTCAGGAGGTGAGACACTCGCCGCAGAATACCCAGCCTCTGGCCTGCCATGGCATTTATGTGGTTGTTCCAGTTCAGTTTCTAGTCAATAGTGACACCCAAGATGTTGATGGTGGAGAACTCGGTGATGGTAATATCATTGAATGTTATAGGGAGATGGTTATTCTCTCGCTTGTTGGAGATAGTCATTGGCTGGCACTTAAGTAGCATGTAACATTCATGCAACACATCAGCCCAAGCTTGGATATTGTCTGGGTCTTGCTGTATGCGGGCATGGGCTGCTTCATCACCTGAGGAATTGCAAAGGGAGCTGTAAACTGTGCAATCATCAGCGAACAGCCCCACTTCTTACTTTATGATGGAGAGAAGATCATTCATAAAGCAGCTGAAGATAGTTGGGCCTGGGATGCTACCCTGAGGAACTCCGGCTGCGATGTCCTGGGGCTGAGATGATTGCCCTCCAACCACCACAACCATCTTCCCATCTTCCTTTGTGTTAGGTATGACTCTAGCCATTGGAGAGATTGCCTCCTGATCCCATTCACTTCAATTTTATTAGGGCTCCTAGGTGCCACACACGGTCAAATGCTGACTTGATGTCAAGGGCAGTCAGTCTCACCTCACCTCATCTCTGAAATTCAGCTCATGTCCATGTTTGGACCAACACTGTAATGAGGTCTGGAGCGAAATGGTCCTGGTGGAACCCAAACTGAAATTTGGTGTGCAGGCTATTGGTAAAAAGAATCACTTTTCTGATGATTTAGAGTATGCTGATGAGGCGGTAATTGGCCGGATTGGATTTCTCCTGAATTTTGTGGACAGGACTTACCTAGGAAATTTTCCACTCTGTCGGGTAGATGCCAGTGTTGTAGCTATACTGGAACAGTTTAGCTAGAGATGCAGCTAGTTCTGGAGCACAAGGCTTCAGCACGACAGCCAGGATGTTGTCGGGGCCCATAGCCTTTGCTGTATCCAGTGCATTCAGTCATTTCTTGATATCACGTGGAGTGAATCGAATTGACTGAAGAAACATAGAAACATAGAAAATAGGTGCAGGAGTAGGCCATTCGGCCCTTCGAGCCTGCACCACCATTCAATAAGATCATGGCTGATCCTTCACCTCAGTACCCCTTTCCCACTTTCTCTCCATACCCCTTGATCTCTTTAGCCGTAAGGGCCATATCTAACTCCCTCTTGAATACATCCAACGAACTGGCATCCAACTCTCTGCGGCAGGGAATTCCACAGGTTAACAACTCTCTGGGTGAAGAAGTTTCTCCTCATCTCAGTCCTAAATGGCCTACCCCTTAGCCTAAGACTGTGTCCCCTGGTTCTGGACTTCCCCAACATCGGGAACATTCTTCCCGCATCGAACCTGTCCCGTCCCGTCAGAATCTTATACGTTTCTATGAGATCCCCTCTCATCCTTCTAAACTCCAGTGTATAAAGGCCCAGTTGATCCAGTCTCTCCTCATATGTCAGTCCAGCCATCCCTGGAATCAGTCTGGTGAACCTTCGCTGCACTCCCTCAATAGCAAGAACGTCCTTCCTCAGATTAGGAGACCAAAACTGAACACAATATTCCAGGTGAGGCCTCACCAAGGCCCTGTACAATTGCAGTAAGACCTCCCTGCTCCTATACTCAAATCCCTAGCTATGAAAGGCTGGCATCTGTGATGGTAAGGATCTCAGTAGGAGGCTGAGAAGGATTCTCCACTTGGCACTTCTGGTTGAAGATAGCTGCAAACGCTTCAGCCTCGACTTTTGCACTCGTACTGTGCTCCGCCATCATTGAGGATGGGGATGTTCATAGAGCCTCCTCCTCCCATTAGTTGCTCAATTGTTCACCACCATTCACGACTGGATGTGGCAGGACTGCAGAGCCTTGATCTGATCCGTTGGTTGTGAAATTGCTTTGTTCTGTCTGTGGCATATTGCTCTCGCAGTTTAACATGCAGAATATGCTGTGTTGTAGCTTTACAAGGTTGACACCTCATTTTTCAGGTACCTCGGTGTTGCTCCTGGCATGCTCTTCTACACTTCTTAATGAACCAGGGATGGTCATCAGACTGATGGTGATGAAGGAGAGAAGGATGTATCGTGCCACGAGGTTACAGATTGCAGTGGAATATAATTCTTCTGCTGATGCTAATGGCCCATAACGCGCCTCAGTTTTGAGCTGCTCTGAAAAAAATCCCATTTAGCATGGTGGGAGTGCCACACAACACAATGGAGGGTATCCTCAGTGTGAAGATGAGATGTGGTGTCCACAAAGTCGGTGATCACTACCAATGCTGTTTGTTTCCAGATTTTCTTTCAAATTCTCAATGTGAACACAGGCTGATTAGTCCAGGCCTCTGGATTACTAATCCGGTAATATACCCACAACACTGTAGCATAGTGCTTATGTTACTGGTCTCGTAATCCAGAGGCCTGGACTAATGATCCAGAGCATGAGTTGAAATCCCACCATGGCAGCTGGGGAATTTAAATTCAGTTCATTAAATAAATAAATAGATCTGGAATAAAATTCTGGTATCAGTAATGGTGACCATGAAACTACCGGATTGTCGTAAAAACTCATCAGGTTCACTAATGTCCTTTAGAGAAGGAAATTTGCTGTCCCTACCTGGTCTGGCCTTTTATGTGATTCGAGTGTCAGCTGTGGCTCAGTGGGTAGCACTCTCGCCTCTGGGTCAGAAGGTTGTGGGTTCAAGACCCACTCCAGAGACTTGAGCACAAAATCTAGGCTGACACTCCAGTCCTGCACTCGAGGGAGTGCTGCACTGTAGGAGGTGCTGTCTTTTGGATGAGACGTTAAACCGAGGCCCCGTCTGCTCGCTCAGGTGGACGTAAAAAAATACCATGGCACTATTTCAAAGAAGAGCAGGGGAGTTATCCCCAGTGTCCTGGCCAATATTTTTTCTCAATCAACATTACTAAAAAAACAAATTGGCTGCCGTATTTCCCACATTACAACAGTGACTACACTTCAAAAGTACTTCATTGGCTGTAAAGCACTTGGAGACATCCGGTGGTGGAGAAAGATGCTGTATAAATGCAAGTCTTTCTTTCTTTCAGACCCACAGCAACATGGTTGACTCTTGACTGCCCTCTGAAATGGCCTTGCAAGCCACTCACTCAGTTGGATCAAAAAATGCTGCGAAAAACTATAACAAGAGTAAAACCGAACTGACCATCCGGCATCGAACTAGGCATTGTGGGAGTACCTTCACACGGACTGCAGCGGTTCAAGAAGGCGCCTCAACACCACCTTCTCAAGGGTAATTAGAGACAGGCAATAAATGCCGGCCTTACCAGTGATACACACATCCCGTGAAAGAATGTAAAAAATACTAACTCAAGTCATCATCATGGGCAATCCCTCGAAATGAGGATGACTTGCTTCCACGCCAAAAAAAGGATGAGTTCACAGTTGTTTCGAATGACGAACCCGAACTACATCCTGAAGGGTGGAAGATGCCTGTGTGTGGATTTTTTTAACTTGTGGTGGCCGTTGCACACCAGCCACCACACGGGCTTCACAGAGCTAGGTCTTGGTCCAGTGGCAAGGATTACTCAAGACAACTGGAGACCTGCTCTGCTGCATGGACCTAGTGCGCGCACATATTGCCGTGTGGACTGCCCCGTGCTGCCCCTGGGACCCTGGTACCGAACTCACGCCTCCCCTGGGCCCCGATCACATCCGCCCACAGTCTCCAACAGCTCCTTCGCCCCGACCTCGCTGCTCCTGCTGCATCTGCCCACGCTCCAATCACCGACCTGCACCTTGCTGATGTTACTTTTCGCTGCCATTGCCCTCCTGCACCAGCTCGCGCTGTACCTTGTGGCCTCCACGCTGCTCCATGGCCGACGTATGATTCCACTGTATAATGGATCTTGTCATCAGGCCATTGCGACATAACAAGTAAGGGTCACCAATGCAGAAAGGCTGCCATTCAATGTGAGTTACTTGAACTACTTGCAGGTCAAGCCACTTTTTATGACGCCAAACATGGTGGAGTGTGATTCCTGAGATGACATGGTCATCAGTTACATTGTAGTCCATTATATGTATTTTCCCGTCTTCCATATCTCATGTAATTATGTTCTCACTATCAATAGCAGCGATCTGCCACAGCTTTACATCTTATAAGTTTCACTTAATAACTCTGGCATAAGCTTATACAATCTGTGCAGTCACAATCAGTCACTAAATAGGTTCTGTTATATATGTAAACCTGTAAATATCTTGTTTAACCACCAGAAGGCTCATCCCCTTACTTGTTATGTCGCAATGGCCTGATGACAAGATCCATTATACAGTGGAATCATATGTGGAGGGCAGTATATTCCTAATACAGCAGAACATCTGAGGGACAGCTGTGTGTTTCTCACAAGGCATCAAATATTACGTGGAAATGAGATACTTATCAAGAGAGGGTGAACATTGTGACTGTATTTAAAAGTGCATAATTACAAAAGTGACATAGCATAATAAAATTTACGACCATTTCCACTGCCAACACTCACCCCTCTACCCGCTACCGCCACAATCCCTTGGGAGCACCTGTACATAAGGAGGCCTCACAGGCTGGAGAGGCACTCTGGAGACCTGTAATAAAGGACTACGGTCACACATTACTTTAAGCTTACAGTATCTGGTCAGATTCTTCATTCAAGACATAACAACTGGCAACGAGATACTGATGACGAACCCCACCACAACAATGCAGAGAACAGTGGGCATCCTGGAGAAATTTTCGGGGGCAGATGATTGGGAAACCTTCGTGGAGCAACTCGACCAATACTTCGTGGCCAACGAGCTGGAAGGAGAAGGGAACGCTGCCAAACGAAGGGCGATCCTCCTCACCGTTTGCAGGGCATCAACGTATGGTCTCATGAAAAATCTGCTTGCTCCACGAAACCCACAGAAAAGTCGTACAATGATTTGTGCACACTTGTCCGGGAGCATCTAAACCCAAAGGAAAGCGTTCTGATGGCGAGGTACCGGTTCTACATGTATAAGAGGTCTGAATGCCAGAAAGTGGCGAGCTACGTCGCCAAGCAAAGGCACCTTGCAGGACATTGCGAATTTGAAGGACACTTGGAGCACATGCTCAGGGACTTCTTTGTACTTGGCATTGGCCATGAAGTAATACTTCGCAAACGTTTGACTGTAGAGACCTCCACCTTGATTAAAGGCATAGTGACAGCCCAGGCGTTCATCGCCACCAGTGACAATACCAAACAAATCTCTCAGCGCATGAGTGCTGCGACAAGTACTGTGAACAAAGTAATGTTGTTTCTGAATCATAACGTACAGGACAGGACTCATATGTCTGCAGCTGCACGTCCGCAGATGTCTCAGAGTCCACCATCAAGGGTGGTGAATGCAAGGCCATTGTTGATCATTGTTTTTATTCATGCTGCCTCAAAGGATACGTTTGCAAGGGCTGTGGAACAATGGGACACCTCCAACGTATGTGCAGGCGAGCTGCAAATCCTGCAAACCATCATGTTGCAGAGGAGGACAGATCCACAATGGATCACGACGAACCAGAGCCTCAGACTGAGGAGACAGAGGTATATGGGGTGCACACATTTACCACAAGGTGTCCCCCGAAAGTGCTGAAATTTGAATTAAATGGACTCCTGGTGTCATTGGAGCTGGACACGGGCGCGAGCCAGTCCATAATGAGCAAAAAGACTTTCGATAAATTGTGGTGCAGCAAGGCCTCAAGGCCAGTCTTGATTCCCGTTCATACTAAACTGAGAACGTACACAAAGGAACTGACTCCCGTAATCGGCAGCGCGACCATAAAGATCTCCTACGATGGAGCAGTGCACAATTTACCACTCTGGGTGGTAACATAAAAACATAGAAAATAGGTGCAGGAGTAGGCCATTCGGCCCTTCGAGCCTGCACCACCATTCAATAAGGTCATGGCTGATCATTCACCTCAGTACCCCTTTCCTGTTTTCTCTCCATACCCCTTGATCCCTTTAGGCATAAGGGCCATATCTAACTCCCTCTTGAATATATCTAACGAACTGGCATCAACAACTCTCTGCGGTAGAGAATTCCACAGATTCACAACTCTCTGAGTGAAGAAGTTTCTTCTCATCTCAGTCCTAAATGGTTTACCCCTTATCCTTAGACTGTGACCTCTGGTTCTGGACTTCCCCAACATCGGGAACAGTCTTCCTGCATCTAACCTGTCCAGTCCCGTCAGAAATTTCTATGTTTCGATGAGATTCCCTCTCATTCTTCTAAAGTCCAGTGAATACAGGCCCAGTCGATCCAGTCTCTCCTCATATGTCAGTCCTGCCATCTCGGGACTCAGTCTGGTGAACCTTCACTGCACTCCCTCAATAGCAAGAATGTCCTTCCTCAGATTAGGAGACCAAAACTGAACACGATATTCCAGGTGAGGCCTCACCAAGGCCCTGTACAACTGCAGCAAGACCTCCCTGCTCCAATACTCAAATCCCCTAGCTATGAAGGCCAACATGCCATTTGCCTTCTTCACCGCCTGCTGTACCTGTATGCCAACTTTCAATGACTGATGTACCATGACACTCAGGTCTCGTTGCACCTCCCCTTTTCCTAATCTGCTGCCATTCAGATAATATTCTGCCTTCACGTTTTTGCCACCAAAGGGGATAACCTTACATTTATCCACATTATACTGCATCTGCCATGTATTTGCCCACTCACCTAACCTGTCCAAGTCACCCTGCAGCCTCTTAGCATCCTCCTCACAGCTCACACCGCCACCCAGGTTAGTGTCATCTGCAAATTTGGAGATATTACACTCAATTCCTTCATCTAAATCATTGATGCATATTGTAAAGAGCTGGGGTCCCAGCACTGAGCCCTGCAGAACCCCACTAGTCACTGCCTGCCATTCTGAAAAGGACCCGTTTATCCCGACTCTCTGCTTCCTGTCTGCCAACCAGTTCTCTATCCATTTCAATAGATTACCCCCAATACCATGTTCTTTAATTTTGCACAACAATTTCTTGTGTGGGATCTTGTCAAAAGCTTTTTGAAAGTCCAAATACACCACAATCCTATGGTTCTCCCTGTCCACTCTACGAGTTACATCCTCAAAAAATTCTAGAAGATTTATCAAGCATGATCTCCCTTTCATAAACCCATGCTGACTTCGACCGATCCTGTCACTGCTTTCTAAGTGCGCTACTATTTCATCTTTAATAATTGATTCCAACATTTTACCCACTACCGATGTTTTCTGTCTCCCTCCTTTTGAAAAAAAATTGTTAAATTAGCTACCCTTCAGTCCATAGGAACTAATCCAGAGTCGAGAGACTGTAGGAAAATGATCAGTAATGCATCCACTATTTCTAGGGCCACTTCCTTAAGTACTCTGGGATGCAGACTATCAGGCCCTGGGGATTTATCGGCCTTCAATCCCATCAATTTCCCTAACAGAATATCCTAACTAATAAGGATTTCCTTCAGTTCTTCCTTCTCGCTAGATCCTCTGTCCCCTAGTACTTCCGGAAGGTTATTCGTGTCTTCCTTTGTGAAGACAGAACCAAAGTATTTGTTCAATTGGTCTGCCATTTCCCTGTTCCCCATTATAAATTCAGCTGATTCTGACTGCAAAGGACCTGGCAATGGCCCCACGCTGTTCGGCAGGAACTGGCTGGGAAAGATACGCTGAAACTGGGACGACGTCCGAGCACTCTCGTCTGTCGACGACACCTCATGTGCCCAGGTCCTAAGCAAGTTCACCGCGCTGTTCGAACCAGGCATCAGGAAGTTCCAAGGAGCAAAACTGCAGATCCATTTGATTCCGGGGGCGCGACCCATCCATCACAAGGCGAGAGCGGTAGCTTTCGTGAGGAGAGAGAGGGTGGAGATTGAGCTGGACAGGCTGTAACGAGAGGGCATAATTTCGCCGATCGAATTCAATGAGTGGGCCAGTCCGATTGTTCCAGTCCTCAAGGGAGACGACACTGTCAGAATCTGTGGTGATGACAAAGTAACTATCAATCGTTTCTCCCTGCAGGATCAATGACCTATTTGTGCCGCTGGAGGGAGGAAAAACGTTCACAAAGCAGGACTTGACCTCGGCCTACATGACACAGGAGCTGGAGGAATCATCGAAGGGACTCATCTGCATCAACACGCACAAAGGACTCTTCATTTACAACAGATGCCCGTTTGGGATTCGATCAGCCGCGGCGATATTCCAGAGGAACATGGAAAGCTTACTGAAGTTGGTCCCGCGCACCATGGTCTTCCAGGGCGACATCTTGGTTACAGGTTGGGACACCGTCGAGCACTTGCAGAATCTGGAGGAGGTTCTTAGTTGGCTTAATCGTGTGCGGCTCAGGTTAAAACGCTCGAGGTGCGTTTTTCTGGTGCCTGAAGTGGAGTTCCTGGGGAGAAGAATCACGGTGGACGGCATCAGGCCCACCGATTCGAAGACGGAGGCAATCAAGACCGCACCGAGACCACAGAACATGACGGAGCTGCGGATGTCTCTAGGACTCCTGAACTACTTTGGTAACTTCTTACCGGGTCTTAGCACACTGTTAGAACCACTGCACTCTTTACTGTTTAAAGGAGATGAATGGGTATGGGGTAAAAGCCAAGAAAATGCCTTTGAGAAAGCTAGGAAGCTGTCATGTTCAAACAAATTGCTTGTGTTGTATGATCCATGTAAGCGTTTGGTACTAGCATGTAATGCGTCATCATACGGTGTCGGGTGTGTATTGCAACAAGCTAATGAATCTGGGAAATTGCAACCGCTTGCTTATGCATCCAGAAGTCTGTCTAAGGCTGAGAGGGCCTAAAGCATGATCGAAAAATAAGCATTAGCGTGTGTTTATGTGGTAAAGAAAATGCATCAATATCTGTTTGGGCTCAAATTTGAATTGGAAACCGACCATAAGCCACTTATATCCCTCTTTTATGAAAGTAAAGGGATAAATACGAATGCATCGGCCCACATCCAGAGATGGGCTCTCACGTCCGCATACAACTATGTCATCCGCCACAGGCCAGGCACAGAAAACTGTGCCGATGCTCTCAATAGGCTGCCATTGCCTACCATAGGGATGGAGATGGCACAGCCTGCAGATTTAGTTATGGTAATGGAAGCATTGGAGAGTGAGCAATCACCTGTTACCGCCCGACAGATTAGAACCTGGATGAGCCAGGATCCCTTACTGTCCTTAGTAAAAAAAACTGTGTGCTCCACGGGAGTTGGTCTAGTGTCCCGTTAGAGATGCAGGAAGAAATAAAGCTGTACCAGCGGCGCAGAGATGAAATGTCCATACAGACAGACTGCCTCCTATGTGGTAATCGGGTAGTTGTGCCAAAAAAGGGCAGGGACACTTTCATTAGTGATCTCCACAGTACCCACCCAGGCATTGTAATGATGAAAGCGATAGCCAGATCCCACGTGTGGTGGCCCACTATTGATGCAGACTTAAGAGTCCTGCATACACAAATGTAACACATGTTCACAGTTAAGCAATGCACCCAGGGAGGCGCCTCTAAGTTTATGGTCCTAGCCCTCCAAGCCATGGCCCAGAGTCCATGTCGACTATGCTGGCCCATTCTTGGGAAAAATGTTCTTTGTGGTTGTAGATGCGTACTCCAAATGGATTGAATGTGAGATAATGTCGGCAAGCACGTCTTCTGCCATCATTGAAAGCCTGCAGGCCAAAGCGTTCATGACCCATAATGGGATCAAAAATGTCATATCTGCCCTGTTTAAACCAGTGTCCAATGGTCAGGCAGATTGAGCAGTGCAAACAATCAAGCAGAGCTTGAAGTGGGTAACTGAAGGCTCACTGCAGACTCGCCTATCCCGAGTCCTGATTAGTTATCGCACAAGACCCCACTCGCTCACCGGGGTTCCCCCCGCTGAACTGCTCATGAAAAGGGCACTTAAGACAAGGCTCTTGTTAGTCCACTCTGATCTACACGAACAGGTAGAGAGCAGGCGGCTTCAACAGAATACATATCATGATCGCGCAAATGTGTCACGCGCAATCGAGATTAATGATCCTGTATTTGTGTTGAAGGTCCCAAGTGGCTTCCCGGCACTGTCGTGGCCAAAGAGGGCAGCAGGTGTTTCTGATCAAAATTTCAAATGGACTCACCTGCAGAAAACACTTGGACCAAACCAAACTCAGCTTCATGGACTATCCAGAACAACCCACAATAGACTCTACCTTTTTCGACCCTCCAACACACACACAAGTGGCAACCGACCCGGCGGTTGACCATGAAGCAGAACCCATCACCTGCAGCAGCCCAGCAGGACTCGCACAGCCCTGCAAGGCCAGCTGCGCAGCAGCCCAGCGAGGGCCCAACAAATGATTCACCAAAACCAGCATTTGCACCGAGACAATAAACCAAGGAATGGAAGGTCTCAGATTGACTCACATTGTAAATAGTTACACTTTTGACTTTGGGGCGGGGGGGAGGAGGAGTGTTGTTATATATGTAAACCTGTAAATACCTTGTTTAATCACCAGAGGGCTCATCCCCTGGAGTCCCAAGGGATCCCACAATCCCTTGGGTGCACCTGTACATAAGGGGGCCCCACAGGCTAGAAACCTGTAATAAAGGACTACGGTCACACATTACTTTAAGCTTACAGTATCTGGTCAGATTCTTCATTCAAGACATAACAGGTTCCGCATGAAATGGTCTCAACACTCTTGCAGGGAATCTCCATTTAACATCTTCCTCTACTCATTGCCGCTTCCTCTACCACACCTTCCCTTCAACGGAATCCTATGGAGTTACATATCAGATCTCTCTGTGCGGGTTAAGGTCCACCACCTCACTATTTCTGTCCCACTGATAATGGTGCAGCATCTGAACGATACCCGGGAAGTGCAGCGCTGCCGCACTCTGAGCGATTCTCGCTGCCACTGACTCTCAGCCAGCTCAGACCAGCTTTTTGCCAGCGGTCCTTCTGGGGGGGCGGTAGGGCGATCTTAGTCGCTGAGGAAAATGCTGGATTTCCAGCCTCAGGCATGGGCATGCGGCAGGACGGTGGAACCTCTGCAACCAATCTACCGGTGGGTGGCACCGGAGGAATCGCCGGAAAAAACTTCATTTCCGGCGGAACATCGGTGGCTGTGGGCGGGACCTCCGCCAAGTTCGGGCCCATAGGAACAGGAAGAGGCCATTGAGCCCCTCGAGCCTGTTCCGCCAGTCAATGAGATCATGGCTGATCTGCAACCTAACTCCATATACCCGACTTTGGCCCATATCCCTTAATACCCCTGGTTAACAAAACGTTATTAATCTCTGATTTAAAATTAACAATTGATCTAGCATCAATTACCGTTTGCAGAAGAGAGTTCCAAACTGCTACCACCCTTTGTGTGTAGAAGTGTTTCCTAATTTCATTCCTGATTGGGATTTTATTAAACATGTGCTTATACCAGTTTTTGCACATGCTGCATGCGAATTTCCCTGTATAAAAACCAAGTCATCACTTTTATGCTATGCCCCCAAGTTATGCAAACTCTTTCTGAACACATGTAACAGACGGGTTCAAATTTCTCCAACCACGCATTAACAATAAGCTAATGCCATTGCAGCTGGTTAAAAAAAGTTGCAAAGTTGCTGAAGATTATTGTCCTTATTTGAATAGTAACATCTGTTTCTAAACTGATTACAGCATTTAACTATAAATAAGCACCCTTTATTAAAGAGAACATGTACTTTCCAGAAGTATTTTTAAAGGATGCGCTTATTTGTACTGCCAAAATGGCCAACATGCTCCACCCTTTGTTTTTGATTGGTCCCCTTGGAGGATAAGCTGCACCCTGAAGTTTCACAGCAATGTGTCACTGGAACCGCCCATCCCAAGGTCTTACTGACTTTGCAAATTGTAACTCGATCCACTTTGACTTCCTGAAGTGACAGAGGACAGAGCTCCCCAGAAGACAACATGGACCAGCCAAAGTACCTTAACCCAATCCAAGTACATCCCTCCCACAGCCAAAGTGCCTTACCTGCCCCTGCCAAAATCCCGTACCCCAGCGCAACTGCATCCTTCCCTTCCCCCTCCCCCACACACCACCATAGATGGGGCATTGTGTACGGATTGTTAACAGGTTTATTGGGTATAAAGTGAATAGTGACAGTGTCGTGACTTCTGGATATCATCCACTCCAACGATGTCTCTTGTAAGGCGTTGGAAGAATGTGGTCCGTCTTCCCCAAGTTCACTCTCTCCCCTCCGATCCCCCCCACCCAGCCTCTCTCCCTCCTTCCCAGCCTCTCACTCTCACCCCCACCCTTTCTCTCTCCCCCAGCTGTTCTCTCTCCCCCCCAGCCCCTCTCTCCCTCCCTTCCCAATCTCTCTCTCTCTCCCTCCCTGCAATTTCTCTCTCCTCCCTCCCCCTCTCAATCTCTCTCTTCCTCCCCCAGGCTCTCTCACTAACCCCCACTCTCCAGCCCCAGCCCCAGCCGCCCACCGCCGCTCTCGACTTGCAGCTCACGGGAGGCTCACGGCCCGGTCGGAGGCTTGGGGCTCGCAGCTCAACGGGAGGTCCGGAGAAACAAACTCGTGGAGGAGCAGCAGCTCGGTCGAAGAACCCGTGGAGCAACAACGTGGTCGGACTGATCGCAGGATCTCACTTCTCTCTCTCACCCAGCCTCTCTTGCCATCAGGGCCGCCCCCCGTCGCCATCGGCCCCCTCCCGCCACCATCGGCCGGCCGGGAGGGGGGGGGCGGGGTGTGGGGGGGAAGAGAGTCGGAGCCTTAGGTTCTGCTTCTGACACTACGGTCAGGAGATCCAAGAACTAATAGATCGCAAGTGCAGGGCATTTCTGAGCCTTAAACAACAACCCAACTCAGGAGCAGCAAAGCAGCATTACAGACGGCTCAAGGCTGAGGTCCAACAAAAAACCCGGGACCTGAAGAACAGGTGGTGGATGGAGAAAGCACAGGAGATACAGCAGCTGGCCGACAGCCATTATGTGCGAGGATTCTTCATCGCAGTCAAGGCCACCTACGGTCCAAATACCCAAGGCCCCACCCCACTGCTGGCCAAGAACAGGGAAACACTCATCAAGGACACCGAGGCAGTCAGGGCCCACTGGATGGAGCACTTTGAAGATCTCCTCAATTGAGATTCTGCCTTTGACTCAAGTGTTCTCGACTCCATCCCGCAGCATGTCACCCACCACCACCTCAGTGAAACCCCAGCACTGCACGAGGTAGAAAAAGCCACAAGCCAGCTTAAAAACGACAAGGCTACGGGAGCGGATGGAATCCCTGCTGAGGCACTGAAGTATGGCGGAGTGGCACTGTTGGCGCGAATACATGACCTCACCTCTCTCATTTGGAGGGAGGAGAGCATGCCGGGAGATCTCAGAGATGCAATGATCGTGACCATCTTTAAAAAGGGGGACAAGTCCAATTGTGGCAACTACAGAGGAATCTCCCTGTTATCAGCCATTAGGAAAGTTGTCGCTAGAGTCTTCCTCATTCGTCTTCTCCCTGTGGCCAAGGAGCTCCTCCCGGAGTCACAGTACGGATTTCGTCCCCTACGGGCACAACAGACATGATCTTTGCAGCGCGACAGCTGCAGGAAAAATGCAGGGAACAGCGCCAGTCCTTATACATGGCCTTATTCAACCTTACAAAGGCCTTTGACACTGTCAACTGCGAGGGTCTATGGAGCGTCCTCCTCCGTTTCGGACGCCCCCAAACGTTCGTCACCATCCTCCGCCTGCTCCACGATGACATGCAGGCCGTGATCCTTACCAACGGATCCATTACAGACCCAATCCACGTCCAGACCGGGGTCAAACAGGGCTGCATCATTGCCCCAACTCTCTTCTCAATCTTCCTCACTGCCATGCTCCACCTCACAGTCAACAAGATCCCCGCTGGAGTGGAACTAAACTACAGAACCAGTGGGAAGCTGTTCAACCTTCGCCATCTCCAGGCCAGGTCCAAGACCACCCCAACCTCTGTGGTCAAACTACAGTACGCTTACGACGCCTGTGTCTGCGCACATACAGATTGAACTCCAGGACATAGTCGACGTATTTACTGAGCCGCACGAAAGCATGGACCTTACGCTAAACATCCATAAGACAAAGATCCTCCACCAGCCTGTCCTCGCCGCACAGCACTGCCCCCCAGTCATCAAGATCCACAGCGCGGCCCTGGACAACGTGGACCATTTCCCATACCTCGGGACCTCTTATCAACAAGAGCAGACATTGATGGTGAGATTCAACACCGCCTCCAGTGCGCCAGTGCAGCCTTCGGCTGCCTGAGAAAAAGAGTGTTCAAAGACCAGGCCCTCAAAACTACCACCATGCTCATGGTCTACAGGGCTGTAGTAATACCCGCCCTCCTGTATGGCTCAAAGACATGGGCCATGTACAGTAGAGAACTCAAGTCGCTGGAGAAATACCACCAACGATGTCTCCACAAGATCCTACAAATCCCCTGGGAGGACGGACAACACTAGCATCCTCGACCAGGCCAACACACCCAGCACTGAAGCACTGACCACACTTGATCAGCTCCGCTGGACAGGCCACATTGTTCGCATGCCAGACATGAGACTCTCAAAGCAAGCGCTCTACTCAAAACTCCTCCCTGATAAAGTGCAACATCCCCACTGACACCTGGGAGTCCCTGTCCAAAGACCGCCCAAAGTGGAGGAAGTGCATCCGGGAGGGCGCTGAGCATCTCGAGTATCATCGCCGAGAGCATGCAGAAATCAAGCGCAGGCAGCGGAAAAAGTGTGCGGCAAACCAGTCCCACCAACCCCTTCCCTCAACGACTATCTGTCCCACCTGTGACAGAGACTGTGGTTCTCGTATTGGACTGTTCAGCCACCTAAGAACTCATGGTAAGAGTGGAAGCAAGTCTTCCTCGATTCCGAGGGGCTGCCTATGATGATGATGATGATGGGATGGAATGATTCGGTCGGGAGGGGGTCGGAGCTTGACAGGTGCGGGGCTTGTCATCTGTCAGTCAAAAATGCAGTACGGGCGGGGGGCTGGACAAACTCCTGTCTGTCAAAAAAAGTGCAGTGCAAATAGTTGGTCCCATTTTTAAAATAGATCACTTATAGTGAACTGTATGCCATTAAAGAAAGACTTGTATTTTATGTTGCACGACCTCAGGACGTCCCAAAGCACTTCACAGCAAATGAAGGACAATTAAAATTAATGACAAGTAAAATTAAAAACTTTTTATGCCAATCGAATGCAGCATGTTTTGTGTTAAAATACAATAACAGGTCACATTATTGGTAGCAGAGGGAGGTAAGCTTACCTGCATAAGGTGAGGAAAATTGCAGCTAAGAATGACAATTAATCCTAGTTCAACATCAAGCCATGTTTTCCCCTGCTAAACTATTTTAAATTCTGCCAAAGGCAGTAAAGTAACTGTTGTCAACATGGAAATCTCTCTTTCTCCTCCATAAGAAATTACAAACTGTCGCATGCTCAAACATGAACTGGTGGTGAGTAGGGTACAGAGCTGCAAGGCTGTGTACAGCTGCAGTCACTGGAGCAGCCTGTTAGCATAATGCTTTGACAACTCCATCAGTGAAATCTCAAGGTAGCTGTCAATCACAATGCATCATTTAATCCAACAGCACTCTAAGGAGTTGCACATACACCACATGACAGCACATCTACAGCTCTATTTATAGGCATGCCCAGTTGTTTAGCACTGCTGTTGTAATTAGAAAAAAGCTACAGGTCTGAATATATTCAGATGCTGTGTTTTTTCCCCTCTTTCTGCATTTCAACGTACTGTGATCTTCCTGTCCTGCATTATGCAGAATTCAAAGGGCTGCATTTCACTTGTTCAATATAAGCATACAGCACCTCAGCTGCAGCTATCTACAGTTAAATTAATGGCGTAGTGCAGTACAAAGCAGGCCCACTTCACATTAACCAGCAGATGAATCAGTACAAACACATTTTAATTCCAGATAGAGAAAAGCAGTGGCTAGGGTATTTAGCATACCCTTTACTGCGGGAACGAGATGTTAATTGTGCACCATTACCTCTAAACTGCTTGCTTTGTTGTATTAATCACAGCGCTAATTGATGCAGAGATAGAGATATAGCCACAGGCAAGAAAGCATCAGAATGAGAAGGAAAGATGGCGGGGAAAGAATTATCAAGCAAAAACATATGGAGAAGACAGTCCTTTGAAAGCACTCTCTCTTACCCACAAGCGGTACTTCACGGACTAACATGCCAACTGTGTGTAGAAAATGTATTTTGTTTGTTTTTCAATAAGGAAGCATGAAACAATTCTTCAAAGGGCTGGTCCAGTATTGAACGTGAAACTAAAACAAATGCTTTTAGATGCAAATAGCACCAAATTACAATTACATTTATCAAAAAAGTAGCACTTAACATTAACACAGACACACAAAGGATTAGCATTTTCATACTCTGTATGTTCATCAAAATGTAACCGTGCCTCCTTGAGGGACTATCTCAATGTGTTTGGTTATAAGATCTGTTCAGTCCAAAGTGTTTTTTTTATAAACTGGGCTCTTCAATTGTATTTGAATTTAAAAATATAACCCACATTTTCAACAATGTGATATTTTAAATCTAAAACCAATGCTCCTGTAATTGTCCTACTCAGATTTTGGCCAAGTGGAAGAACATCTTCTCAAATGACACAAAACTTCCAACAGCATTTTCACAAAAGTGAATGAAAAATAAACTTCAAGGCAGCTTCTGGAAGCATTTATCCCTTAATGCATCAGCACCGCTTCAAATCAAAATTTATGGTAAACTTATTCTAGAAGTGACTTATTGCAGTTCGGTTTTAAATAATCTGAATTCCTGTTTCTGTGAAAAATAAATGAGACTTGCATTAATGGACATTAACGAGAAACACATCAAAATTAGTTCCAGGTGAACAAATCCAAAGTTTTTCTAAATAGAAACAAAGGAACATAGGGACAGGAGGAGGCCATTCAGCCCCTCGAGCCTGTTCCGCCATTCAATTAGAACGTGGCTGATCTGTATCTTAACTCTATCTACCCGCCTTGGTTCCGTAACCTTTAATACTCTTGCCTAATAAAAATCTATCAATCTGAGTTTAAAAATTTTCAACTGACCCACAGCTTCTTTGTCTGGCGTGGGTGGGGGAGGGGGAGGGGGAGGGGGAGGAAAGAGTTCAGATTACATAAGAACATAAGAAATAGGAGCAGGAGTAGGCCAGACGGCCCCTCGAGCCTGCTCCGCCATTCAATAAGATCATGACTGAATTTCTAGATCAACTTCACTTTCCCACACAATCCTTAAATCCCTTGATGCTCCTAGTATTCAAAAATTTAACGACATCTGTCTTGAACATACTCAATGCACAGCTCTCTGGGGTAGAGAATTCTGATGATTCACAACCCTCAGTGAAGAAATTTCTCCTCATCTCAGTTCTAAATGGCTGACCCCTTATCCTGAGACTGTGCTCCCTAGTTCTAGACTCTCCAACCAGGGGAAACAACCTCTCAGCATTTACCCTGTCAAGCCCTCTAAGAATTTTATACAATTCAATGAGTACATTTCTCATTCTTCTAAATTCCAGAGAATATAGGCCCATTCTACTCAATCTTTCCTTATGCATCACCTTTTGTGTGAAGAAGTGCATCCTGACATGACCCCTGAATGGCCTAGCTATAATTTTAAGGTTATGCACCCTCCCGCCTCCCCCCCCCCACCTTTGTTCTGGACTACCCCCACCAGAGGAGAGTTTCTCTCTATCTATCTTATCGAATTCTTTATTCATCTTAAACACCTCAATTAGATCCCTCCTTAATCGTCTATATTCAAGGGAATACAAGCCTAGTCTAGGCAACTTGTCCTAGTAATTTAACCCTTTTAGTCCCACAAAACTCTTTTAGTGGAGTGTCTGCTGAATTTTGTAGGAATCTTACTATATACGATGTACTTGCAAGATCTTTAGCCCATTGCTATTTTGGAGCTACGTTGTTGCATTTTTGCCCTACAATTATTTCTCCAATATATTAAACATTATCAGATGTCTCATGCAATTGTCCAATTCCATTAACTATTCAGTATTGGAAAGGTTACACAAGGTGATGGAGCTGGAAATTAGGTTGACATTTTTTTGAGGCATTAATGTCGGGCGGTGGATAAATATAGCATCGGGCATCGGGAAATGGTTTGGTCGACAGCCAAAAAATTCAGCAGCTGCGCCCCGACAATGAAGTGGAGCGCTAAGCAGGCGCTCGCGGCTGACAACTCTTTACTGCCCCTGCGAGGGACGGTATCCCAGTGAATTTCCAGCCCAATATGTCTGCATAGCTTGGAAGCCTTAACAAACATTCTGTAACTTTGGGTACGTGTCATCAGGTTGTGATTTTAAATTAGGCAAAAACCCATCGTTCAAACTTTATTGTACTTAGTTTGCAGATATTACATTTTTATTCCAAGAAATAGTATGTCAGCTCACGTTTCCTGTCACATACACAACTCTTTGAAGGTAGTAGGACAAGTTGATATGGCTGTTTAAAAAGCATACAGGATCCTTGGCTTTATAAATAGAGGTGTGGAGTACAAAAGCAAGGAAGTTGTGCTAAACCTTTAATGACTGGTTAGGCCTCAGCTGGAGTATTGTGTCCAATTCTGGGCACCACACTTTAGGAAGGCAGTCCAGGTCTTGGAGAGGGTTGCTGAGGAGATTTTCCAGAGTGGTACCAGGGATGAGGGACTTCAGTTACATGTAGAGGCTGGAGAAGCTGGGAGTGTTCTCCTTAGAGCAGAGTAGATTATGGGGAGATTTGGTTAAAATTATGAGGGATTTTAATAGAGTAAGTAAGCAGGAACTGTTTCCACTGTCAGCAGGGTCGATAATCAGAGAGCACAGATTTAAGGTAATTGGCAGAAGAACCAGGGGGGAGATGAGGAGAAATTAATTTACACAGGGAGTTGTTATGATCTAGAATGCATTGCTGAAAGGGCGGTGGAAGCAGATTCACTAGTAACGTTCAAAGGGGAATTGGATAAATACTTGAAAAGGAAAAATTTGCAGGGCTATGGGGAAAGAGCAGGGAGTGGGACTAATTGGATAGCTCTTTCAAAGTGCCAGCACAGGCACGATGGGCCAAATGGCCTCCTTCTATGATTCTATGTGTCACCCTCAGGCAGCTTACTTGACATAGGTTAATTATATGAAATCGTCCCTCCCTAAAGCTCTCTCTTTGATAAAGCATTTGGTCAGCTGTCCTTATATCTCCTTTTGTAGCTCGGTGTCAAATTTTGATTGACAACTTTCCTGTGAAGCAGCTTGGGTCATTTTACTATGTTAAAGGCACTATATTAATGCAAGTTGTTGTAATTGGTGAAGGCGGAATGTTTGACGGTGGTTTCTTCCTAAACAAAGATCCCAACTGTACATTGTTCAAGTGAAAAATAGAGTTAATGTTCAAGTAACAAATCAGAAATAAATATATTTATTAGCTAATTACTGTGATTAAGGAGAAATTTACAATAAGGCATGCCGTGATTTTCCTTTACCAGACTATCTAGTACCACAAATTCATATCATTGTCAGAGGTTGCCACAGGCTCATGTCTGGTTGCCGATAATTAGAAAGTTTGTGACATTTGAGTGGTACAGGATCGCACTTTCTGAGCTCCATAGATTGATTATGTATGAAGCACATAGAGACTATCATATGATATCATCCAAATCTCATTTGATAGGTCCAAATGTTTCAGCTTTATCTGTGGTGTCTCAATTCCCTGTGAGGGCGGGGGTGTTGGAGGGTTGCAGTGAGAGAGTGGACTGAATCCTAAATCCGGTCTTTTTGAGGTTACCAGATTTTATTCTGATAACACTGATCGTGACCACTGTGGGAACACCATATTCAACCTAGGTTGAAGTTTAAATGGTGATAGTTCGTTCTCCTGCTCTCCAACATGAACAACTTAAGATAAGTCAACACGAACATACATCAAACAGAATTTACAGCACAGAAACAGGCCATTTGGCACAATTGGTCTAAGCTGGTGTTTATGCTCCACATGAGCCTCCTCCTAACCCTCTTCATCTCACCCTATCATCATATTTTATCTCCCTCATGAACTTATCTAGCATCCCCTTAAATGCACCTCTGCTATTCACCTCAACCACTCCATGTGGTAGCAAGTTCCACATTATCCCCACACTCTGGGTAAAGAGGTTTCTCCTGAATTCCCAATTGGATTTATTAGAAACTGTCTTATATTTACGTCCAACCCTATCAAACCCCATTATAATTTTAAAGACCTCTATAATGCCAAGTTATACTCTTCCTCCCCAAGATTGTGTATGAAAGAAAGAAAACATGTAGGTACAGCAAGCAAATGGAATGCTGCCTTTATTACAAAGGGATTGGCGCACGAGTAAATAAGTTTTACTGCAATTACATAAGGCTTTGATAAGACCATACCCTGTCATACTGTGTACAGTTTTAGTCTCCTTACATAAGGAGGGATATACTTGCCTTAAAGGAAGTGCAATGAAGATTCAATAGACTGATTCCTGGGATGGGGCAATTGTCCTATGAGGAGAGATTGAGTAGACGAGGCCTATATTCACTAGAGTTTAAAAGAATGAGAAGTAATCTCATTGAAACATACAAAATTCTTAAGGGGCTTGACAGGATAGATGCAGGGAGGATGTTTTCCCTGGCTGGGGAGTGTAGAACCAGGGGTCACAGTCTCAGGTGAATGGGTTGGCCATTTAGGACTGAGATGAGGAGAAATTTCTTCACTCCAAGGGGTGTGAATCTTGGAATTCTTTACCCCAGAGAGCTGTGGATGCTCATTTGTTAAGTATATTCAAAACAGAGATCAATAGAATTTTGGATAGTAAGGGAATCAAGGAATGTGGCAATGTGGAGTTGAGGTAGAAGATCAGCTAAGATCTTATTGAATGGTGGAGCAGGCTTGAGGGGCTGAATGGCCGACTCCTGCTCCTAAAGTGGACTGGGAAAATAGATTAAAGTGTAGGACAGTTGATGAACAGTGGTGTACATTTAGGGAGATATTTCACAACTCTCAAGAAAAATATATTCCAGTGAGGAGGAAAGTAGCCATCCATGGCGAGCTAAAGAAATAAAGGACGGTATCCAATTAAAAACAAGGGCATACAAAGTGGCTAAAACTAGTGCGAGGACAGAAGACGGGGAAGCTTTTAAAAGCCAGCAAAGAACGACTAAAAAAATGATAAAGGGAAGATAGACTATGAAAGTAAACTAGCACAAAATATAAAAACAGATAGCAAGAGTTTCAATAGGTATATAAAAAAGAGTGGCTAAAGTAAATGTTGATCCCTTAGAGGACGAGACCGGGGAACTAGTAATGGGGAACATGGAGATGGCAGAAACTCTGAACAAATATTTCTAGGGCCACTTCCTCAAGTACTCTGGGATGCAGCCTATCAGGCCCTGGGGATTTATCGGCCATCAATCCCATCAATTTCCCGAACACAATTTCCTGACTAATAAGGATTTCCTTCAGTTCCTCCTTTTCGCTAGACCCTCGAAACCCTAGTATTTACGAAAGGTTAGTGAAGACAGATCCAAAGTATTTGTTCAATTGGTCTGCCATTTCTTTGTTCCCCATTATAAATTCACCTGATTCTGACTGCAAAGGACCTACGTTGGTCTTCACTAATCTTTTTCTCTTCACATATCTATAGAAGCTTTTACCGTCAGTTTTTATGTTCCCAGCAAGCTTCCTCTCATACTCTATTTCCCCCCATCTAATTCGACCCTTTGCCCTCCTCTGCTGAATTCTAAATTTCTCCCAGTCCTCAGGTTTGCTGCTTTTTCTGGCCAATTTATATGCCTCTTCCTTGGATTTAACATTATCCCTAATTTCCCTTGTTAGCCACGGTTGAGCTACCTTCCCCGTTTTATTTTTACTCCAGACAGGGATGTACAATTGTTGAAGTTCATCCATGTAACCTATAAATGTCTGCCATTGCCTATCCACTTTTAACCCTTTAAGTATCATTTGCCAGTCTATCCTAGCCAATTCACGTCTCATACCATCGAAGTTACCTTTCCTTAAGTTCAGGACCCTAGACTCTGAATTAACACTGTCACTCTTCATCTTAATAAAGAATTCTACAATATTATGGTCAATCTTCCCCAGGGGGCTTCGCACAACAAGATTGCTAATTAGTCCTCTCTCATTACACAACACCCAGTCTAGGATGGCCTGCTTTCGAGTTGGTTCCTCGACATATTGGTCTAGAAAGCCATCCCTAATACACTCCAGGAAATCAATGATTAAAGATGAAATAGCAGCGCATTTCAAAAGCAGTGACAGGATCGGTCCAAGTCAGCATGGATTTATGAAAGGGAAGTCATGCTTGACAAATCTTCTAGAATTTGTTGAGGATGTAACTAGTAGAGTGGGCAAGGGAGAGCCAGTGGATGTGGTGTATTTAGACTTTCAAAAGGCTTTTGACAAGGTCCCACACAAGAGATTAGTGTGCAAAATTAAAGCACATGGTATTGGGGGTAATGTATTGATGTGGATAGAGAACTGGTTGGCAGACAGGGAGCAGAGAGTCAGGATAAAAGGGTCCTTTTCAGAATGGCAGGCAGTGACCAGTGGGGAGCCTCAGGGTTCAGTGCTGGGACCCCAGCTATTTACAATATACATCAATGATTTAGATGAAGGAATTGAATGCAATATATCCAAGTTTGCTGATGACACTAAGCTGGGTGGCGGTGTGAGCTGTGAGGAGGATGCTAAGAGGCTGCAGGGTGACTTGGACAGGTTAGGTGAGTGGGCAAATGCATGGCAAATGCAGTATAATGTGGATAAATGTGAGGTTATCCACTTTGGTGGCAAAAACAGGAAGACAGAATATTATCTGAATGGTGACAGATTAGGAAAAGGGGAGGTGCAACGAGACCTGGCTGTCATAGATCATCAGTCATTGAAGTTTGGCATGTAGGTACAGCAGGCGGTGAAGAAGGCAAATGGCATGTTGGCCTTCATAGCTAGAGGATTTGAGTATAGGAGCAGGGAGGTCTTACTGCAGTTGTACAGAGCCTTGTGAAGCCACACCTGGAATATTGTGTTCAGTTTTGGTCACCTAATCTGAGGAAGGACGTTCTTGCTATTGAGGGAGTACAGCGAAGGTTCACCAGATTCCTGGGATGGCAGGACTGACATATGAGGAGAGACTGGATCAACTGGGCTTTTATCCACTGGAGTTTAGAAGAATGAGAGGGGATCTCACAGAAACATATAAAATTCTGACGGGATTGGACAGGAAGAATGTTCCCGTTGCTGGGGAGTTCCAGAACCAGGAGTCACAGTCTAAGAATAAGGAGTAAGCTATTTAGGACCGAGATGAGAAGAAACTTCTTCACTCAGAGAGTGGTTAACCTGTTGCGGTAGTGGAATTCTCTACCGCAGAAAGTTGTTGAGGCCAGTTCGTTAGATATATTCAAAAGGGAGTTAGATATGGCCCTTATGGCCAAAGGGATCGAGGGGTATGGAGAGAAAGCAGCAAAGGGATACTGAGGTTGAATGATCAGCCATGATCTTACTGAATGGCGGCGCAGGCTCGAAGGGCCGAATGGCCTGCTCCTACACCTAATTTCTATGTTTCTTTATGGTAGAGGAAACTAACAATATTCCAACAGTGGATAGTCAAGGGGCTAGAGGGGTGGAGGAACTTAACACAATCACAATCACTAAAGAGGTGGTACTCAGTAAGAACGGGACTAAAGGCAGATAAATCCCCTGGGCCTGATGGCTTGCATCCTAGGGTCTTAAGAGAAGTAGCGGCATGGATTGTGGATGCATTGGTTGTAATTTACCAAAATTCCCTGGATTCTGGGGAGGTCCCAGCCGATTGGAAAACTGCAAATGTAACACTCCTATTAAAAAAGGAGGTAGACAAAAAGCAGGAAACTATAGACCAGTTAGCCTAACATCTGTCATTGGGAAAATGTTGGGAGACCATTATTAAAGAAGCAGTAGCAGGACATTTGGATCAGCAAAATTCGGTCAGGCAAAGTCAGCATGGATTTATGAAGGGGAAATCATGTTTGCCAAATTTGCTGGAGTTCTTTGAGGATGTAACAAACAGGGTGGATAAAGGGAAACCAGTGGATGTGGTGTATTTGGACTTTCAGAAGGCATTTGACAAGATGCCACATAAAAGGTTACTGCACAAGATAAAAATTCATAGGGTTGGGGGTAATATATTAGCATGGATAGAGGATTGGCAAACTAACAGAAAACAAAGAGTCAGGATAAATGGGTATTTTCCGGTTCGCAAACAGTAACTTGTGGGGTGCCGCTGGGATCAGTGCTGGGGCCTCAACTATTTACAATCTACATTAACGACTTGGAAGAAGGGACCGAGTGTAACGTAGCCAAGTTTGCTGATGATACAAAGATGGGAGGAAAAGCAATGTGTGAGGAAGACAAAAAAAATCTGCAAAAGGACATAGACAGGCTTAGTGAGTGGGCAAAAATTTGGCAGATGGAGTATAATGTTGGAAAGTGGCAGAAAAAAAATCGAAGAGCAAGTTATTACTTAAATGGAGAAAGATTGCAAAGTGCCGCAGTACAGCGGGACCTGGGAGTACTTGTGCATAGAAACAAAGAAATTTACAGCGCAGAAGGAGGCCATTTCGGCCCATCGTGTCCGCACCGGCCGACAAAGAGCCGCACGGCCAGATTCGTCAGCAGCCCCAAAGGTTATATATAAACCCATGAACAATAACGGAAAGGCAAAGAGCACCCAGCCCAACCAGTCTGCCCCACACCACTACAACACCCCTTATACTAAAAACATCTGCACTCCACCCCAACTGGAGCCATGTGATCTCCTGGGAGAGGCAAAAACCAGATCAAAACCCAGGCCAATTTAGGGAGAAAAAAATCTGTGAAAATACCTCTTCGACCCCTGGCTATCGAAACTAGTCCAGGAGATCACCCTGGCCGTATTCCATTCCCTGCAGTCTTTACCATTATATCTGCGCTGACCAACAAAATTGCATGAAACACAAAAGGATAGTAAGTGATCAGGAAGGCCAATGGTATCTTGGCCTTTATTGCAAAGGGGATGGAGTATAAAAGCAGGGAAATCTTGCTACAGCTATACAAGGTATTGGTGAGGCCACACCTGGAATACTGCGTGCAGTTTTGGTTTCCATAGTTACGAAAGGATATACTTGCTTTGGAGGCAGTTCAGAGAAGGTTCACTCAGTTGATTTTGGGGATGAGGGGGTTGACTTATAAGGAAAGGTTGAGTAGATTGGGCCTCTACTCAATGGAATTCAGAAGAATGAGAGGTGATCTTATCGAAACGTATAAGATTATGAGGGGGCTTGACAAGGTGGATGCAGAGAGGATGTTTCTACAGATGGGGGAAACTAGAACTAGAGGGCATGATCTTAGAATAAGGGGCCGCCTATTTAAAACAGAGATGAGGAGGAATTTCTTCTCTCAGAGGGTTGTAAATCTGTGGAATTCGCTGCCTCAGAGAGCTGTGGAAAGCTGGGACATTGAATAAATTTAAGACAGAAATAGACAGTTTCTTAAACGATAAGGGGATAAGGGGTTATGGGGAGCGGACGGGGAAGTGGAGCTGAGTTCACGATCAGATCTGCCATGATCTTACTGAATGGTGGAGCAGGCTCGAGGGGCCAAATGGCCTGCTCCTGTTCCTATTTCTTATGTTCTTATGTTATCCACTAAACTTCAGGCAATATGACGAATACAAAAATATTTTTAGTTTTAAGAGAATAAAAGGTTTCTGGGGTAGATTATCGTAAATTTTAATTTAAATTCAAATAACAAATTTACGGCTGTAATTAAATAATGGCATTTCATGAGTTGAAAAAGCCTGTGGATCAAATACTTCAGTATTCTTAACTGAAGTTTAAAAAAGATGTGTTGTTTTTGTACGATTACAAATAATCTTTCGGGAGAAAAGAAAGTTGAGTGAGAAAAAAATGCTGGTGGCTGGGAGATAAGAAATGATATTTTAGCAATTATGGAAAAGAGTAAAGACATGCATTTATATAACACCTTTCACAACCAGCCGAAGTCTCAAAGTGCTTTACAGCCAATGAAGTACTTTTTTGAAGTGTAGTTACTGTTGTAATGTAGGAAACGCAGCAGCAATGTGCTGATGACCAGATAACCGTTTTTTATGATGGTTGAGGGATAAATATTGGCCAGGACACTGGTGATAACTCCCCTGCTCTTCTTCGAAATAGTGTCATAGGATCTTTTACGTCCACCTAAGCACATTCCTGCAGCACTGCACTGGAGTGTCAGCCTAGATTTCTGTGCTCAAGTCTCTGGAGTGGGACTTAAACCCACAACCTTCTGACTCAGAGGCGAGTGTACTACCAACTGAGCCACAGCTGACAGACAGCACTAAGTAGAAGCCAAGATTTTCCGTACAGGGAAAGAAGGAAAAAATTTGTGTGAATCATTCTGGGGTGCTCTTCAGTACCTTCAAGCAGTAGAGCACTGTGTGAGCCTTGAACCTGCAACCTTCCAATTCAGAGGCGAGAGTGCTGTCCACTGAGCCACAGCTGACACAGTTGAGCTGATGGAAACATTTTAATCTTATTGGACTTTTGGCAAATGACAGGAGATCCCACATCAATGCATCATCTCATAATAAGTTGGCTCCTAAAGGTTACGGTTTAATCCTCTTAATAAGGAAAGTTAACAGTACAGATGTCATTGTCCATATCTATAAAACCAGAGGGAGCGCTCAAATGGAAACAAATGGCAGCAAGATAAGCATTTTTAATTACTCCTACAATCACACCTCCCAAGTGTAGGGACAGATACTGCTGACAGAAGCAGTGAAAAGGGCGAAGACCTTTCAAGTGCTTTGGGCACATCCTATGTGTTACACACTTTCATTCAGAACACACAATTGGATGGAGAGGTAAGGACACCAGAACAAAAACAGGGCTAAGCAGGAACCTGTATAATGACAGTGGGCTGGATATTTGGTCTTCTGCCACCCCTGTTAGCACCCCGGAGGGGCGCCAATGGCGGCAGTAAGTACTTGTGGGGGGGATGGCCAGCTTCCAGCACCCCACCAGGACATTCGGTGCCGGTTTCGACGAGGCACGGAACATTACCGCCTGGAAGAGGCGAGCCGGTGTGCAACGCCCCTGGTTGCGACACCGGCTCGATTTTTGACTGCTGCCCGATCCATAGCACGCCCTGCTGGGACCACCTGGGAAAGCTGGCAGTCCGAGCTGTAGGGGTTGCAGTGAGGGAAGTAATGTCGACCTCAGGTAAGGGTGATTGTTTTTTTTGTTGCATTTTATGTTGTGGTGGCGTAAGTTATTCATTGGGAATGTTTTTGGTGCTCCCCTCCCCCACCCTAGGCCTCTCTTCGAGCACTCTGAGGTCGGCTGTTTAGCTCGGGATTTTCACTTGCTCAGCCGGCCTAGTGCCCTAAAAGAGTTGCATAACGCCTCCTTTAGCATTCCGCTCTACACTCAGGGCCCAGCTGATGAAATTTGCTGACCAAGACGCAAACTATTCTCGGGCGCAAACTTTACTGCCCTGTCGCCAATACCAAGCTGAAATGAGCAGAACTGAAAATCCAGCCCCTTGTCTTTTCTGTAAACAAATGCATACCTCTTTCTGAGGTACCTTTTGGGTCAATGATGATCCTTTGCTAATTTCCCTTCAACCCCTCCTTAAAGCACGACTCAAAAAAGACTTACATTTATATAGTGCCTTTCACGACCACCGGACGTTCCAAAGTGCTTTACAGCTGATTAAGTACTTTTGAAGTGTAGGCACTGTTGTAATGTAGAAAACACGGCAGTCAACTGCACACAGCAAGCTCCCACAAAGAGCAATGTGATAATGTGAAAAGAATCTGTATTTTTTCTGTTGTTTGAGGGATAAATATTGACCAGGACACCGGGGAGAACTCAGTGTTGTGATAGCTTACCACAGGTGCCAGAAGTGTAAAGGAAGCTAATTTAGAAACATAATTTTCACAATATAAATGCAGTGTTAGCCAGGAAAGTGTTTACATTTTACAAGTTTTTACAGTGTCAGCCGTGGCTCAAGTCCAACTCCAGAACCTGAGCACCTAGGCGGACACTCTCAGTGCAGTACTGAGGGGATGCTGCACTGTCAGAGGTGCCGTCTTTCGGATGAGACATTAAACCGAGGCCTCGTCAGCTCCCTCGGCTGGACGGAAAAGATCCCATGGCACTATTTTGAAGAAGAGCAGAAGAGTTATCCCGAGTCACCTGGCCAATATTTATCCCTCATCCAACATCACTGAAAACAGGTTACTTGGCCACTATCACACTGCTGTTGGTGGGAGCTTGCTTTGCATAAATTGAGTGTCACGTTTCCTACATTACTAAAGTGACTACACTTCAAAAGCACTTCATTGGCTGCAAAGCGTTTTCGGGTGTTCTGAGGTTGTGAAAGGCACTATATAAACACAAGTCTTTTTCTTTCTTTTAAAATGCTGATCTGTGTTCGAGTTTCAGACTTGAGGTAATCTGAATGTGATGCAAGCGCACATCCCAACTTTACAATCTCATGTTGTCAAAGTAAGTTACTTATTTTTTTGCTTTTGTAAATGAATAAAAACGTTATTTTATTATCTATCCTACAGCTTAAAAGCCACTTGCTGGGAAAGACTGTCTACCAACAATTATAATCTAACAATAGTCCTAACATATCATCCAAGCTGCATAAAGAGACTAACTGTTTCCAGTGGCTGAAGGGTCGATAACCAGAGGGCACAGATTTAAAATGATTGGCAAAAGAACCAGAGACAACATGAGCAAAAACCTTTTTACGCAGCAAGTGGTTTGGATTTGGAATGCACTGCCTGATAGGTGGTGGAGGCAGCGGATTCATTAGTAGCCTTCAAAAGAGAATTGGATAATTACTTGAAGGAGAAAAAATTGCAGGGATATGGGGAAAGAGCAGGGGAGTGGGAGTAACTGGATTGCTTTTCGAAAGAGCTGGGGCAGACTCGATGGGCCGAATGGCCTCCTTCTGTGTTGTTTGATTCAAAGGTCGCCAGTGTACAGATTTCATTGTAATTAATTTTTCTTCAGCGTATGATCCTGGACCTTAAAATCTGTATACGTTATTAAAAATGCCATCTCTTCCAGATGATCTCTCTAGTAAGCCGCTAACATACTGATCAGCCCAAGCTAGCCACATGACATTGCACACCAATCAGATCCCAGCATTAGTCCATGTGACATCACTCGCATTGTTCTGCCTCCCATGATCTTTCCACATTTCTCCCACTCATATAGTCTACCTACTCAGTTTATCTACTCAGTCAGGTCTTTGTTTCCTCCCGGGTACAACTCTCCGCAGCCCCCCACTCATGTGCTCCAGCTCCAGCGTCACGCTCTCAGGAAGGGGCACTCTCTGACTGCTCCATCCCCTCTGTTTTCTATCTCTTCAGGCCCACCCAAAGTGCCTCAGCTTCCCATCAAGGTCTGCCTCTAGTACTCAGGCTGTGGCTCTGCACCCTTGAAACAAACCCAGCTCTAGTAGTCCAGCTTAGTTTCCACATCCCCAGTCCAACTCCAAATGAAGCAGGCAACTCCCTGTCTCACCTGACTGAGCGCGGGCAGCCTCACCATTCCTATTCAACTATCAGGGAGAACACGCCTGCTCTTATTTGAGTAGTGCTGTGGGATCGTTTACGTTCACCTAAGAGAGCAGAAGGGGCCTCGGTTTAACATCTCATCCGAAAGATAACACCTCCGACAGTGCAGCACTCCCTCAGTACTACACAGGGAGTGTCAGCCCAGATTATATGCTCAAGTCTCTGGAGTGAGACTTGAACCGACAACTTTCTGACTCGAGTGCTACCCACTAAGCCACAGCTGACATATGATGAAGAATAAACATTGTTTGCATCAGTTTAGCTCAGATGGTAGAACCCTTGTGTTAAGATGCAAGTTCAAACCACAACAGGATGGGCAGGACAGACCCAGGAATGGTGAAGGAGAAGGAAAAGGCTGGGATACCGGCTAATAGATATGCTCCTGTAAATATGAATATGCCAGGCTGTTGCTTGAATACTCCGTGGGCAGTTCTTTCACCTTAGGTACCTTGTCTTCAGACGCTAGTGAGGACATTGCAGGGTTGACTGGGCTCAGATTTCCTAGAGTCTTGTCTGGGTCATTGCCAATAGGCCCAGACAATTTTATCCCCCTTGTTTTTGAAATTTGTAGTGATTGTTTACAAATAAGCAAGGGCATTAAGAGTTAACCAATTGGTGTGGACTGGAATTACGTGTCAGCCAGACTGGAAGTAGGACTGGTAGACTTCCTTCCCTGAACATTAGTGAACCAGTTGGGTTTGTAACGTCCTTACACACTACTATAAATTCACACGAGGCACATTCTGCAGACAAGGTCACTCTGTGACCTGAACCTTTATTCACAGGACCAAAAAGTGATGACCCTGCATGGGCCCTCCCTTTATACACCTGGATGACCAGGTGAGGAGTGTCTCCCACAAGTTCACCCTCTGTGGTCAAGGTGTGCATTTCTTAGGTGTATACAGTATGCAGTGTTGATACATAAAGGTTACAGTTACATGAAGGTTACATACATGACATCACCTCCCCTGCCCCCACCCCGCCCAACGTCTTCTGGGGTCAAAGATTAAGTCTTTCAGGCGGTCGACGCTCTCTCGTGGAGCGCTGCAGTTGGGGCTCTGGTTGTTGAGCCTTGGCATGCGTCTCTGTCACCTGTGGTGATTCCGGCATGTCCGGGTTGGCCGCAGGGACTGTGCATGCTGCTGAATGTTCTTGTTGCTCGCTCACTGGCGGTGGTGTGGGCAACATCTCATGATCTTCCTCAGGTTCCTCAGTGTCCATGCTGAACTTTTTTTTTACTTGGTCCAGATGCTTGCGGCATATCTGTCCATTGTTAAGTCTGACCACTATGACCCTATTCCCCTCCTTGCCAATCACAGTACCCTCAAGCCACTTGGGCCTCAAAGCGTGATTAAGAACAAATACAGGGTCATCGATTTCTATCCATCTCCCCTTTGAGTTACGGTCATGACACTCATTTTGGGACTGGCGCTTGCCCTCAACAATGTCTGACAGGACAGGATGAATGAGGGACAGCCGAGTTTTAAGTGTACGTTTCATGAGTAGTTCCGCGGGCAGGATTCCCATGAACGAATGCGGTCGGGACCTATAGGCTAGCAGGAGGCGTGATAGGCGGCATTGAAAGGCGGGTCCTTGAATCCGGAGCATGCTCTGTTTTATGATTTGAACCGCACATTCCGCCTGGCCATTGGAAGCTGGCATGAACGGTGCCGTCCTGACATGTTTGATGCCATTTCCCGACATGAACTCCCGGCATTCATATCTATTGAAACACGGGCCGTTGTCGCTAACCAGGATGTCAGCAAGCTGTGGGTCGCAAAGACCGCACGCAGACTCTCCACAGTGGTGGATGTCGTGCACGAATTCAAAATGATGCACTCGATCCATTTCGAGTAGGCATCAACCACAATGAGAAACATTTTTCCCATGAACGGGCCCACGTAGTCTACGTGATTACGTGACCATGGCCTGGTGGACCAGGGCCAAGGGCTGAGTGGGGCCTCCCTGGGGGCATTGCCCAGCTGGGCACACGTCGTGCACCTGCGAACAGTGTTCCAGGTCTGAGTCAATTCCCGGTCACTGGCCTTCATTAGCACGATGCCTGGGTGCTCGTTGTGGAGTTCCCTGATGAATGCTTCTCTTCCCTTCTGGGGCATGACTACCCGGCTGCCCCATAGTAGGCAGTTGGTTTGGATGGAGAGCTCATCCATCCGTCTGTGAAACGGTCTGACCTCCTCGGGGCATGCTCCGTGTGCGGGCGCCCAATCCCCAGTCTGGACACATTTCTTAATCAAGGATTGGAGGGGATCTCTGTTGGTCCAGATTTTGATCTGGCAGGCTGTGATGGGGGAGCCTGCGCTGTCAAAGGCTTCAACGGTCATGACCATCTCAGCGCTTTGCTCCGCTGCCCCCTCAGTGGTGGCCAGTGGAAGCCTGCTGAGCGCGTCGGCGCAATTTTCAGTGCCTGGTTGGTGCCGTATGGTGTAGTCATACGCAGCCAGCGTGAGAGCCCATCGCTGTAAGCGAGCTGACGCATTGGCATTGACAGCTTTGCTGTCTGACAACAGGATGTTAACGGCTTGTGGTCCGTTTCTAACTCGAACCTTCTGCCAAAAAGGTACTGGTGCATCTTTTTCACCCCGTAGACACATGCGAGTGCTTCCTTTTCAATCATCCCATATCCCCGTTCTGTTTGGGAGAGCGACCTGGAGGCATAAGCCACAGGTTGGAATTGGCCCTCATCATTACTCTGCTACAACACGTACCCAACCCCATAGAATGATGCATCACATGTCAAAACCAGTTTCTTACAGGTGTTGTACATAGTCAACAGCTTATTAGAACAAAGCAGGTTCCGCGCCCAATTGAAAGCCCGTTCCTGACAGTCCCCCCAAAACCAATCGCAACCCTTACACAGGAGCACATGTAGCGGCTCCAACAATGTGCTTAAGTTCAGCAGAAAGTTCCCGAAATAGTTCAAGCGTCCCAGAAATGAACGCAACTCCGATGTGTTGCTGGGCCTGGGCGCACGACGAATCGCCTCCGTTTTGGATTCGGTGGGCCGGATCCCGTCTGCGGCAACCCTCCTGCCCAAAAACTCGACCTCTGGGGCCAAAAACATACACTTGGACTTCTTTAGTCGCAGGCCGACCCAGTCCAGTTGGCGTAGCAACTCCTCCAGGTTGTGGAGGTGTTCCTCAGTGTCTCAACCCGTGATAAGGATGTCGTCCTGAAATACGATTGTTCCAGGGATGGATTTGAGCAGGCTTTCCATGTTCCTTTGAAAGATAGCAGCTGCTGAACGAATGCCAAACGGACACATGTTGTAGACAAACAGCCCCTTGTGCGTGGTGATGGTGGTCAGTAGCTTGGATTCTTCGGCCAGTTCCTGGGTCATGTAGGCTGAAGTGAGGTCCAACTTGGTGAACAGCTTGCCGCCTGCCAGCGTGGCAAAAAGATCCTCCGCTTTCGGAAGTGGGTATTGGTCTTGTAGTGACACTTGGTTGATAGTGGCCTTGTCGTCGCCACAGATCCTGACCGAGCCATCCGTTTTTAGGACAGGGACGATGGGGCTTACCCAGTCACTGAATTCAACAGGCGAAATTATGCCCTCTCTTAGCAACCTGTCCAACTCCGTCTCAACTGTTTCCCGCATCACATACGGCACAGCTCTTGCTTTGTGGTGCACTGGTCTGGCGTCCGGGGTGATGCGTATCACTACTTTGGTACCTTTGAAAGTCCCGACACCAGGTTGAAATAGTGACTCAAATTTCTGTAGGATCTGTGAGCATGAACTTCGCTCCACAGATGAAATGGCGTGCACATTCCTCCATTTCCAGTTCATCTCGGCTAGCCAGCTCCTCCCCAAAAGCGCGGGACCATTTCCAGGGACAATACAGAGTGGCAGCCAGTTCGCTGATCCATTATGTGTGACCACCAACATTGCACTGCCTAGCACTGGGACGATCTCTTTGGTGTACGTCCGTAGTTGCGTGTCAATACGTTCTAGTTTGGGTCTGCTAGCTCTGAGTGGCCACAGTTTCTCGAATTGTTGGACAATCATACGTGACTGGCTGGCCCCTGTGTCCAGCTCCATGCGTACCGGATGCCGTTTAATAGGACTTTCATCATCATAGGTGACGTTTTGGTATATGAGCTGTGGATGTTTGCCACATGAACCCGCTGAACTTCAGCCTCCATTGCTTTGTCCCAAGCATCAACCTGCCTTGCAGACCCCTCTTCTGGTTCATCTGCCTTGTAAATTAGCCTCACTACGGGCTTCCAGCACATTCTGGCTAAATGTCCACTGAAGTTACAATTTCTACAGATAAATTGTTGAAACCGACAGGTTTTTGCAGCATGTCTGCCCCCGCACCTCCAGCATAAGCTGAGATCATTGTGAACAAAAGGGCTGTTACCAGTCATTCCTCTCTGATTGTCTCTTTAATTACTCTTGAGCACTCTGTTAATGGATGTCAATGGCCTCATCCCGGGATGTATTGTCCACTGTGATGGCGTAAATGTCCGTTCAACCTGCCATTGTCTCTGTTGAGGACCCACTCTAGAGTCTGTTGCTGCCTGGGTGGTGTCGAATTGCCCTTGCCTGCCTGCGGGGTTCTGAGTCGTGTTTACAATGTTAACTCCCTAATCCATCGCCACGTTGGAAGCAGAGTTGCGCGCGTATATTATCTTGGTTTCCTCCTCCCCCGCCTTGAAGGTCTGAGCCATCAATGCTGCTGCTTCCAAGGTCAAGTCCTTGGTCTCAATTAGCTTTGTGAAAATCCCGACATGACCAATGCCCTCAATAAAAAAATCCCTTAACATCTCCCCCCTGCAGGCGTCTGTGAACTTACAGAGGCTGGCCAAGCGCCGAAGGTCCGCAACGAAGTCTGGTATGCTCTGTCCTTCCCAATGTCGGTGTGTATAGAATCGGTGTCGGGCCATGTGTATACCGCTTGTCGGTTTGAGGTGCTCACCGATCAGTTTGCTGAGCTCTTCAAAGGTTTTGTCCGCCAGCTTCTCGGGTGCGAGCAGATCTTTCATCAGCGCATACGTCTTAGGTCCACAGCTGGTCAGTAGATGCGCCCTTCGCTTGTCAGCCGCTGCATCTCCCAGCCAGTCCTTTGTGACAAAGCTCTGCTTGAGCCTCTCAACCAAATCATCCCAGTCCTCACCAACACAGTACCGTTCCTCTGTGCTACTGGTGGCCATTCTCGTGAGTCACTGATTCCGTTTCTCGTCGCCAAATGTAACGTCCTTACACACTACTATAAATTCACACGAGGCACATTCTGCAGACAAGGTCACTCTGTGACCTGAACCTTTATTCACAGGACCAAGAAGTGATGACCCTGCGTGGGACCTCCTTTTATATACCTCGAAAACCAGGTGAGGTGCGTCTCCCACAAGTTCATCCCCTGTGGTCAAGGTGTGCATTTCTTAGGTGTATACAGTATGCAGTGTTGTTATGAAGGTTACAGTTACATGAAGGTTACATACATGACAGGGTTGTTACGATAATATAGCTTTCATGCTAACACCACAAATCATAGCACAGAAAGAGACCATCGTGCCTGTGCTGGATCAGATCTATTAAATTCAATTTCACAACTTACCTCGATGGTACTTGAACAGACAGCCTCTGAGTTGCTAGTTCAGTGCTCGGCTACCATATTGAGATTGAAGGCAGCAAACATAAAACACTACATTTAAAACTGTGCACAAGAGAGTAAACAAAAATATGGAAATTGGCCATTGAAGAATCAACTCAAACACTCTTTATTTTTAAGAGTAATCCTTGTTTGCTTATAATTACTGGGTAATTATAACTTCCGAGGCCTTATTTTATTTCAGTGAGAGACACAACTGGGACAACTTGTTTGCATCAGCTTTCGCAGTCAACAATAGTTACAGGTGTGGTTTAAAATGTGTGCAGCTCATAGGTAGCCCAGGCAGGTAATTATATTACAAAAGCAATTTGCTGGTATAAGTGCAGCTTTCACAACCTAACAAATGACAACATTCAGAGTCAGCGGAAACCTCAACGAAAGTGCACATACACCTATCTGTTTGTATAGATGACCTTTAAATCTCAGATGCACTGGTCTTGTCCACTGTGTGAATCCTACAGTACCTTTATAGCTCAACAAACATAGCTCCCAACACTTAGTTCCCAAGCAGTAATTAGACAACGTGTCCCTAATCCAGGAAGGGAAAGTGTGTTGCAGTGAGGTCATGGAATTTCCATGGAAAAAGATTAATAGCAGACGAAAAGCATTTTAAATAGCTTGTCGGAAAAAAATCAAAAACATCCTTTAGCCACAACCAACACCTATGTACAATACTCAGAACACTGGATGCTGGAAGAGAAAAGTGGGCTCACCCCGCCCACACATTACAGACATCTTCAAGTGTGATCTCAATCAGGTTTTCGCTACCTCACACCAAGTCTCGCTCACCCATCACCCCTGTGCTCGCTGACCTACATTGGCTTCCGGTTAAGCAACGCCTCAACTTCTTAATTTTCATCCTTATTTCCAAATCCCTCCATGGCCTCGCCCCTCCCCATCTCTGTAATCTCCTCCAGCCCCACCACCACCCGAGATGTCTGCACTCCTCTAATTCTGCCCTCTTGAGCATCCCTGATTATAATCACTCAACCATTGGTGGCCTTGCCTTCTGTTGCTAGGCCCCAAGCTCTGGAACTCCCTGATAAACTTCTCTGTCTCCTTCAAGATGCTCCTTAAAACCTACCTCTTTGACCAAGCTTTTGGTAATTTTGAAAACAATCGGGAGAATGTATAAGGATGGCTGAATCAATAGCACCCATTTTACACCGTCAGCCAAAGTCAAAATTACCCCCCTTAACTTTTACATCTCAGTTTTATAGTATAGTCATGACCTGAACAGCCACTGGCAATGCAGTTTCCAGCGTTTGCCTGCAGGTCAGCGTTACTCTTTCATTGGTTGGAATTTTTACATTGTAGAGAGTGCGGGTTCACGAGTGGGTCGTCAGTTAAAAGCATTAAAGTCCAGCACAATGTGTTTCAGGTTAATGACTCAATATCAGACAGAGGACTGTCATACAAATGAGTTAACGTATTGTACACTAACATTAGAATCCTATCATAGAATAACAGAAATTTACAGCACGGAAGGAGGCTATTTAGGTCAATCGTGTCCGCGCCGGCCGACAAAGTGCACATCCAGATACTTTTTAAATGTGGTATGGGTCTCTGCCTCCAACACCCTTTCAGGCAGTGAGTTATAGACTCCCATCATCCTCTGGGTGAAGAAATTTCTCCTCAAATCTCCTCTAAACCTCCTAACAATTACTTTAAATCTGTGTCCCCTGGTTGTTGACCCCTCTGCTAAGGGAAAGAGTTCCTTCCTATCCACTCTATCTAGGCCCCTCATAATTTTATACACCTCAAAAAGGTCTCTCCTCAGCCTCCTCTGTTCCTGTCATATATGTTCATGCTGTTTTTAACCACCAGATGGTGTCATTGTTAGAGGCCACTGAGCAGCATGCCGCTGGTGCTGCTCTGGTAAAAAACGCTAGCCATTTTGTGAGTCGGGCACTTTGGGCCTAAATAAAGCAGAAGCAAGGTTGTACCTTGCTTAGTTAAACAGTACTCAGTTCGAACCTTTAATGCATACATAACAGTTCCAAAGAAAACAAACACAGCCTATCCAATTTTTCCTCATAGCGAACATTCTCCAGTCCAGGCATTATCCTTGTAAATCTCCTCTGTACCCTCTCTAGTGCAATTACATCTTCCCTGTAATGTGTACCTCACCGCGGTGAGATCGGGGCAAAGGAGCAGCGAGAGACTGTGGAGGGATGTCATAACGGGGAACAAAGAAATGGCAGACCAATTGAACAAGTACTTTGGTTCAGTATTCACTAAGGAGGACACAAACAACCTTCCGGATATAAAAGTGGTCAGAGGGTCTAGTAAGGAGGAGGAACTGAGGGAAATCTTTATTAGTCGGGAAATTGTGTTGGGGAAATTGATGGGATTGAAGGCCGATAAATCCCCAGGGCCTGATGGACTGCATCCCAGAGTACTTAAGGAGGTGGCCTTGGAAATAGCGGATGCATTGACTGTCATTTTCCAACATTCCATTGACTCTGGATCAGTTCCTATCGAGTGGAGGGTAGCCAATGTAACCCCACTTTTTAAAAAAGGAGGGAGAGAGAAAGCAGGGAATTATAGACCGGTCAGCCTGACCTCAGTAGTGGGTAAAATGATGGAATCAATTATTAAGGATGTCATAGCAGCGCATTTGGAAAATGGTGACATGATAGGTCCAAGTCAGCATGGATTTGTGAAAGGGAGATCATGCTTGACAAATCGTCTGGAATTTTTTGAGGATGTTTCCAATAAAGTGGACAAAGGAGTACCAGTTGATGTGGTATATTTGGACTTTCAGAAGGCTTTCGACAAGGTCCCACACAGGAGATTAATGTGCAAAGTTAAAGCACATGGGATTGGGGGTAGTGTGCTGACGTGGATTGAGAACTGGTTGTCAGACAGGAAGCAAAGAGTAGGAGTAAATGGGTACTTTTCGGAATGGCAGGCAGTGACTAGTGGGGTACCGCAGGGTTCTGTGCTGGGGCCCCAGCTGTTTACATTGTACATTAATGATTTAGACAAGGGGATTAAATGTAGTATCTCCAAATTTGCGGATGACACTAAGTTGGGTGGCAGTGTGAGCTGCGAGGAGGATGCTATGAGGCTGCAGAGTGACTTGGATAGGTTAGGTGAGTGGGCAAATGCGTGGCAGATGAAGTATAATGTGGATAAATGTGAGGTTATCCACTTTGGTGGTAAAAACAGAGAGACAGACTATTATCTGAATGGTGACAGATTAGGAAAAGGGAAGGTGCAACGAGACCTGGGTGTCATGGTACATCAGTCATTGAAGGTTGGCATGCAGGTACAGCAGGCGGTTAAGAAAGCAAATGGCATGTTGGCCTTCATAGCGAGGGGATTTGAGTACAGGGGCAGGGAGGTGTTGCTACAGTTGTACAGGGCCTTGGTGAGGCCACACCTGGAGTATTGTGTACAGTTTTGGTCTCCTAACTTGAGGAAGGACATTCTTGCTATTGAGGGAGTGCAGCGAAGATTCACCAGACTGATTCCCGGGATGGTGGGACTGACCTATCAAGAAAGACTGGATCAACTGGGCTTGTATTCACTGGAGTTCAGAAGAATGAGAGGGGACCTCATAGAAACGTTTAAAATTCTGACGTGTTTGGACAGGTTGGATGCAGGAAGAATGTTCCCAATGTTGGGGAAGTCCAGAACCAGGGGTCACAGTCTAAGGATAAGGGGTAAGCCATTTAGGACCGAGATAAGGAGAAACTTCTTCACCCAGAGAGTGGTGAACCTGTGGAATTCTCTACCACAGAAAGTAGTTGAGGCCAATTCACTAAATATATTCAAAAGGGAGTTAGATGAAGTCCTTACTACTCGGGGGATCAAGGGGTATGGCGTGAAAGCAGGAAGGGGGTACTGAAGTTTCATGTTCAGCCATGAACTCATTGAATGGCGGTGCAGGCTAGAAGGGCTGAATGGCCTGCTCCTGCACCTATTTTCTATGTTTCTATGTTTCTATGTGATCGGGGCCCAGGGGAGGCGTGAGTTCGGTACCAGGGTCCCAGGGGCAGCATGGACCAGCCCACACTGCGATATGTGTGCGCACTAGGTCCGTGCAGCAGAGCTGGTCGCCAGTCGTCTTGGGTAATCCTTGCCACTGGACTAAGACCTAGCTCTGTCAAGCCCGTGTTGTGGCTGGTGTGCAACGGCCACCACACGTTAAAAAAATCCACGCACAGGCACCTTCCACCCTTGAGGATGTAGTTCGGGTCCTTCATTGAAACATCTGTGAACTCATCCATTTTTGGCGTGGAAGCAAGTCATCCTCGTTTCCAGGGACCGCCTATGATGATAATGATGATGGTCACCTGCGCTAATTTCTACTTACGTGGGTCGGTATCAAATATTTTAATTTCATAATACTCCTGTGAAGTGCCTTGGGATGTTTCACTATGTTAACTGCACTATATAAATATAAGTTGTTGTTTTCAGAACTCCTTGAACAACTGAACAAATTATTATTAGATTTGATGGACTGGAATTACAAATGTTTAGCGTTCCAATTTATTACAGCATAATTCTGTTACAAAGGAGCAGTGATGGTTTAAAAAAAGAAATTCTGTGGAATGACCCAGCACGGAAGGAGGCCATTCGGCCCATCGAGCCTGTGCTGGATTTAACTCCCCCATTGACATGGCTGGTTAGCGCAGTGATTGGCTCAACCATAAAGATTCCTAGTTTTGATCCCATGTTTTGTGCTAGCTTTCACTGATGTTCCCAGAGAGCAGTGAGCTTCTGGAAGACTTGCATTTATGCAGTGCCTTTCACAACCACCGGATGTCCCAAAGCACTTTACAGCCAATTAAATATTTTTTTCTTGAAGTGTAGTCACTGCTGTAATGTAAGAAACACCAATTTGCGCACAGCAAGCTTTCAGAAACAGCAATGTGATAATGACCAGATAATCTGTTTTTTGTTATTTTGATTGGCCAGGATTCTAGGGAGTATTTTGCTCTTCTTCTGCTCTTCTTCAAAATACTGCAATGGAATCTTTTACATTTATCTGAGAGAGCAGACGTGTCCTTGGTTTAACATTTCATCCGAAAGACGGCACCTCCAACAGTGCAGCACCCCCTCAGTACCGCACTGGAGTGTAGCCTAGATTTTTGTGCTCAAGTCTCTGGAGCAGGACTCAGAGGCGAGAGTGGTTGGTGCTGACTCTCTGCTTTCCCTTGAAGAGAGAGCTGGACTGGTTCCTGGCTGGGGCAGAGATGGCATCATATAGAAAGTCAGTGTCTATACAGAGAACACTTGGTCTGTGTGATCCCCTCGACTGATTTCCATCGCCTGAGAGAGTGAGAGAAGAATTTTACAGAGTATTTTTTCCCTTATTGGCCCTGAACTTTTCGCCTCTCCCAAGAGATTATGTGGCTGCAGAAGGAGTGGGGATGGCAGAGGAGGTATCTGGTCATGATGCTCCGGCCATCATGAGGTGTGCGGCAAGAGTGTGATGGACCAGCTGGCCTCTCCTTGCCCGTTAATTTTGTATATTTGTATTATGGTGCCGATAGCTGTACTACCACTAGCTTCAGTGACCCCACGTGAGGGAGAGAACGTTTAAAAAATAAATAAGGCAGCATCTCCCACTCTTGAGCGCTGTGTAGAGACTGTGGCTGGATTTGCATGTACATGTCCACAGGTGTCAGGTGAGGAGATGATCTGGTTCAGCTTGGATGCTCCCAGCAGTGAAAAACCCTCACCGACACTCAGGGGGGCTAATTTAACCCTACTCGCTCAGTAGGAACCTGGCAAGTGGGCAGTTAAAATCGCCCGGCTCTTACCTATCCGAAAGCCACTATGATCGCAACACCTGCAATTTTAACCTACTCTCCTGAGAGGGCAGCAAGGACAGGCGCCCGGAGCCATCAGGATCCTTCTTTGCATTTGCATGTTGCGTCCCGATGACATCACTGAGACCCGACTCTAATTTTAACTCCGAGAATTCAGCTGGAGTTAAAATCTAGACTCACACGTGAAGGTTAGTTGCTTGGACTAGGTAGTCCAGAGCTGTCCTCCATTATGGAGCATGGTGCTGGTTCAACTACACATCTAAAATAGGAGATTTGGGCCTCATGTGAAAGCTGTCATATGAATAGACAGCATGCCATTGATAGACTACATGGAACATAGGAACAGGAGTAGACCATTGAGCCCCTCGAACCTGTTCCGCCATTCAATGAGAGCATGGCTGATCTGCGACCTAACTCCGTATATCCGCTTTTGGCCCATATCCCTTAAAAACTATCACACCCTTTGTGTGTAGAAGTGTTTCTTAATTTCACTCCTGAACTTTCGACTATGCACCTAGTCCTAGAATCCCCAATCAGCGGAAATAGTTTCTCTCTATCAACCCTATCTGTTCCCCTTAATATCTTGAAAACTTTGATCAGATCAACTCTTAACCTTCTAAATTACAGGGAATACAACCCTAAATTGTATATTCTCTCCTCGTAACTTAACCCTTGAACATAAGAACATAAGAACATAAGAAATAGGAGCAGGAGTAGGCCTTGAGCCTGCTCCGCCATTTAAGAAGATCATGGCTGATCTGATCATGGACTCAGCTCCATTTCCCTTCCCGCTCCCCATAACCCTTTATTCCCTTATTGCTCAAAAATCTGTCTATCTCCACCTTAAATATATTCAATTACCCAGCCTCTACAGCTCTCTGGGGCAGAGAATTCCATAGATTTACAACCCTCAGAGAAGAAATTCCTCCTCATCTCAGTTTTAAATGGCAGCCCCTTATTCTGAGACCATGGGATCAAGTTTCGGCCTGAGTTGCTCCTATTTTTTTGGAGCAACTAGTTTAGAATGGAGTATCATAGAAATTGCAATTCTCGGCATTTAATTTGCTCAGTTAGAACAGTTTCATTCTGGAACAGATTTTTTTTTAAAGGGGGCGTGTCCGGCCACTTACGCCTGTTTTGAAAGTTTAGGCAGCGAAAACTTACTCCAAACTAACTTAGAATGGAGTAAGTGTAGATTTTTGTACGCTCAGAAAAACTTTGCCTACACTTAGAAAATCAGGCGTAGGTTACAAATCAGGAGTAGGGAACAAGAGATGGGGGGAGGGGGTTGGGGGGAGGGAAGTTTACAAACATGAAACACATTACTTTTACAAATATCACTTTTATCATCAATAATAAATGATAAATACATCAATAAATCAACCAATAAATCAATCCAAAAAAATTTAAAATTAAAAATTAAAAAATTAAAAAATCAATAAATAAAAAATTACGTTTCTACTCACCGACTGCAGCACCAGGAGCCCTCTGTCAGTGTCTCTCTCTCTCTCTGTCTGTCTGTCAGTGTCTCTCTCTCTCTCTCTGTCTGTCTGTCAGTGTCTCTCTCTCTCTCTCTGTCTGTCAGTGTCTATGTGTTTCTGACAGCGAGATGAGGGGGGGGGAGGAGGAGAGGGAGGGGGGGAGGGGGGAGAGGAGAGGGAGGGAGGGAGTGAGGGAGAGATGGAGGGGAGAGGAGAGGGGGCGGGGGGGAGGAGAGGGAGTGGGGGGAAGAGGAGAGGGAGGAGAAGAGGAGAGGGAGAGGGGGGGGAGAGCGAGGGAGAGGGAGGGAGGGAGGGGAGAGGAGAGGAAGGGGGGAGAGGAGGGTGGAGGGAGAGAGGAGTGGGAGGGGGTGGGGGAGAGAGAAGAGGGAGGGGGAGGGAGGAGAGGGGGTAGGCTGAACGGGCCCGTCCAACGAGAAGAAGCCGGGCCGAAGACTTCGGGCGGGGCCTGCCCCCAGCAAGATGCCGGGCGGGCGGGCCCCGCTGAAGACATGAAGAGGGAGCGGAGCGGAGCTGAAGGTGGAGGGGGGGGGGCGGCTGGAGCCGGAGTGGAGTGGGGGGGGAGGGGGGGAGCGGCAGGCAGCAGAGCGGGAGCTTGGGGGGGGGGGGGGGGTGGCGGGAGAGAGCCAGAGGGAGCGTGAGCTGAACAGGCAGAGAGCCTGAGCCACAGCCAGATCAGGAGCTGGACAAGGGAGGTGCAGTCCGGTCTTCGCCGCCCCAGAGAGCCCATTCGGCCAGGGCTAGGGGCTGCGTGCTTCGGGCCCCTCCCACACAGTTTTGGGCGCCTGGAGCTACTGCACATGCGCGCGCACTGTAGTGCGCATGTGTAGAGGTCCCGGCTCTGCCCCCCACAGCGTGTGCTGCGCTGCGCCAAGGGCCCGGATCGACCTGAGGGAGTGGAAAATACCAAGGTAAGTTTTCGGTGCGGTTTTAAGCGCGGAAATCAGGCGTGGCTCGCGGGGCTGCGCCGTTCTAGGCGTGGCCCGAAACCTGACCCCTATGTCCCCTAGTTTTAGTTTCCCCTATGTGTAAATATCCTCTCTGCATCCACCTTGTCGAGACCCCTCATTATCCTATATGTTATCCTCAAAGCCTCCCTGAAAAAGTGCAACATCCCCACTGATACTTGGGAGTCCCTGGCCAAAGACCGCCCTAAGTGGAGGAAGTGCATTTGGGAGGGCGCTGAGCACCTCGTGTCTCATCGCCGAGAGCATGCAGAAACCAAGCACAAGCAGCGTAAAGAGCGTGAGGCAAACCAGTCCCACCCACCCCTTCCCTCAATGACTATCTGTCCCACCTGTGACAAGGACTGTGGTTCTCGTATTGGACTATTCAGCCACCTAAGGACTCATTCTAAGAGTGGAAGCAAGTCTTCCTCGATTCTGAGGGACTGTCTATGATGATGATATGTTTCGATAAGATCACCTCTCATTCTTCTGAACTCCAATGAGTATAGGCCCAACCTACTGTATCTACATAAGTCAACCTCTCATCTCTGGAATCAATCTGGTGAAACTTCTTTGAACAGCCTCCAATGTTAGTATATCCTTCCTTAAATACGGAGGCCAAAATTGTACAGAGTACTCTAGGTGTGGTCTCACCAATACCCTGTACAGTTGTAGCAGGACTTCTCTGCTTTTATACTCTATCCCCCTTGCAATAAAGGCCAACATTCCATTTGCCTACCTGATTACTTGCTGTGCCTGCATACTAACTTTTTGTGTTTCATGCACAAGGATCCCCAGGTCCCTCTGTACTGCAGTACTTTGCAATTTTTCTCCATTTAAATTATAATTTGCTTTTCTATTTTTTCTGCCAAAGTGGATAACCTCACACTTTCCCACATTATACTCCATCTGCCAAATGTTTTCCCACTCACTTAGCCTGTCTATATGCCTATATGCCAGATTTTTTGTGTCCTCCTCACAATTTGCTTTCCCACCCATCTTTGTATCATCAGCAAACTTGGCTACATTACACTCGGTACCTTCATCCGGGTAGCATTCTGGTAAACCTGCGCTGCTCCGCCCCTTCCAAGGCCAATATATCCTCCCTAAGGTGTGCTGCCCAGAATTGCTCACAGTGCACCAGGTGTGGTCTGACCAGGGCTTTGTATAGCTGCAGCATAACTTCTACCCCCCTTGTATTCTAGTCCTCTAGATATAAAGGCCAGCATTCCATGGTCTAATACTTGGACAAAATTGACTGCTACATTCTACTTTAAAAGACATGTCATTACATATCATTTTAATGCGTGAAGATTAATGAATTTGTTATATTTCTTCATTTTAAATTTTCTAATGACAAATTTCACCACTATTTTCCTTTCTCCCACTCAGCTGATTCACTGAGACTTATTCCAGACTCCAATTTGGCAGCTCATTTTTGTTTTTAGGAAGTACAGGTTGGAGATTGAGAACTGTGTGTACTGTTCACAATGCGCTGGAGAGGGATAGAGTGCAAAAAGAACTCCTGTGCAAGAGGTAGAGAAAAAGAATGAACTTTTATTACATTTTAAGCATCTGCAAGTGTTGTTTGGGGAGAGGCTTGATGCATGTGAACTTCCTTCAGTCTTGCGTCCTGCAGTGTTTTACGTAAAACACCATTCACTTGCCCAAAGATGATGGCCTGCAGATCAGACTCAATGGAAACGCATCTCAGCTGCAGCTCATGCCTCTGTAAGTTTTCAGCTAACCTATTGGGCCTTGATCCCAATCAGGAGGCACCCAAGACTAGAAAATTCAGTTCCAAACTATTACTGAACATTTTCGGTTTCTGATGTCAAATTACACTGCATATTCTAGCAAAATGTTAGAATCTATTATTAGGGACATGGTAACATGGCACTTAGAAAGTCGTAATACGATGAGACATGGTTTTATGAAAGGGAAATCGTGTTTGACAAATCTGTAGAATTTTTTTAAGATGTAACTAGTAAGATGAATAAGGGGGAACCAGTGGTTGTAGTTTATTTGGATTTAAAAAAAATGTTCGATAAGGTGCCACATAAGAGGTTATAATACGAAATCAGGACTCTTGGGATTGGGGGTAATATATTAGCATGGATTGAGAATTGGGTAATGGACAGAAAACAAAGAGTAGGAATAAACGGGACTTTTTCGGGTTGGCAGGCTGTAACTAGCGGAGTACCACAAGGATCAGTGCTTGGGCCTCAGCTATTTACAATCTATATCCATGATTTGGATGAAGGAACGGATACTGATGATACAAAGTTAGGTGGGAAAGTAAGTTGCGAGGAGGATGCAAAGAGGTTGCAGAGAGATATGGACAGGTTGGCTGAGTGGGCAAGAACATAGCAACTGGAATACAATGTGGGGAAGTGTGAAGTTATCCACTTTGTTAGGAAAAACAAAAAAGCAGATTATTATTTTTGAATAGTGAGAGACTGGAAAATGCTGGTATTCAGAAGGACCTGGGTGCCTTTGTACATGAATCACAGAAAGTTAACATGCAGGTACAGCAAGCTATTAGGAAAGCAAATGGTACGTTGGCCTTTATTACAAGAGAATAAGAGTAAAGATGTCTTACTACAATTATACAGGGCATTGGTGAGGCCACTCCTGGAGTACTGTGTACCTGTGATCTCCTTACCTAAGGAAAGAAATAGTTTCCTTCATCATTATCATCATCATAGGCAGTCCCTCGGAATCAGGAGGACTTGCTTCCACTCCCAAAGTGAGTTCTTTGATGGCTGAACAGTCCGATACGAGAGCCACAGACCCTGTTACAGGTGGGACAGACATTCGGCGAGGGAAGGGGTCGGTGGGACTGGTTTGCCGAGCGCTCCTTCCGCTGCCTGCGCTTGGCCTCTTCATGCACTTTGCATTGAAACTTGAAGAGCTCAACGCCCTCCCGGATGGAGTTTCTCCACCTCAGGCAGTCTGCGGCCAGGGTCTCCCAGGTGTCAGTGGTGATGTCGCACTTTACCAGGGAGGCTTTGAGGGTGTCCTTATAACGTTTCCGCTATCCTCCTTTGGCTCGTTTACCGTGAATGAGTTCCGCATAAAGCATTTGCTTAGGGAGTCTCGTATCTGGCATGTGTACTATGTGGCCTACCCAGCGAAGCTGATCGGATGTGGTGAGTGCTTCAATACTGGGGATGTTAGCCTGGTCGAGGACACTGATGTTGGTGCGCCTGTCCTCCCAGGGGATTTGCAGGATCTTGCGGCGACATCGTTGGTGATATATCTCCAGCTACTTGAGATGCCTTCTATACATCGTCCATGCCTCAGATCCATACAGGAGGGTGAGTATTACTACAGCCCTGTAGACCATGAGTTTGGTGGTAGATTTGAGGACCTAGTCTTCAAACACTCTTTTCCTCAGGCGGCCGAAGGCTGCGCTGGCGCACTGGAAGCGATGCTGAATCTCCACATCAATGTCTGCCTTTGTTGATAAGAGGCTCCCGAGATATGGGAAATGGGCCACGTTGTCCAGGGCCGCGCCGTGGATCTTGATGATTGGAGGGCAGTGCTGTGCAGCGGCGACAGGCTGGTGGAAGACCTTTGTCTTACGGATGTTAAGGCCCATGCTTTCATATGCCTCAGTGAATACATTGACTATATCCTGGAGTTCAGCCTCTGAGTGTGCACAGATGCAGGCGTCGTCCGCATACTGCAACTCAACGACAGAGGTTGGGGTGATCTTGGACCTGGCCTGGAGGTGGCGTAGGTTAAACAGCTTCCCACTGGTTCTGTAGTTTAGTTCCACTCCAGCGGGGAGCTTGTTGGCTGTGAGGTGGAGCATAGCGGCGAGGAAGATTGAGAAGAGGATTGGAGCGATAACGCAGCCCTGTTTGACCCCGGTCTGGACGTGGATTGGGTCTGTAATGGATCCGTGGGTAAGGATCACAGCCTGCATGTCACCATGAAGCAGGCGAAGGATGTTAACAAACTTTTGGGGGCATCCGAAACGGAGGAGGACGCTTCATAAACCCTCACGGTTGAATGTCAAAGGCCTTTGTAAGATCGAAAAGGCCATGAAAAAGGACTGGCGCTGCTCCCTGCATTTTTCCTGCAACTGTCACGCTGCAAAGATCATGTCTGTTGTGCCCCATAGGGGTCGAAATACGCATTGTGATTCGGGAGGAGCTTCTCGGCCATGGGGAGAAGACGATTGAGGAGAACCCGAGCGACAACTTTCCCAGTGGCTGGTAACAGGGAGATTCCTCTGTAGTTGCAGCAGTCGGACTTGTCCCCTTTTTAAAAAATGGTCACAATCACTGCATCTCTCAGATCTCCCGGCATGCTCTCCTCCCTCCAGATGAGAGAGATGAGGTCATGTATCCATGCCAGCAGCACTTCTCCGCCATATTTTAGTGCCTCAGCAGGGATTCCATCCGTACCCGTAGCCTTGTTATTCTTAAGCTGTTTTATGGCTTTGCCTACCTCGTGCAACGTTGGAGTTTCACTGAGTTGGTGGCGGGATGGAGTCGAGAACACTCGAGTCAAAGGCAGAGTCTCGAGTTTCCTTAGAGGGAGTGCAACAAAGGTTTACTAGACTGATTCTTGGGATGAGGGATTACCCTATCAGGAGCGATCGAGTAGACTAGGATTACATTCCCTAGAGTTTTACAAGAATGAGAGGTGATCTAATTGAAACATATAAAATTCTTAAGGGGCTTGACAGAATTAATGCTGAGAAACTGTTTCCCCTGGCTGGATCATGAGGTCACAGTCTCAGAATAAGGGGTCAGCCATTTAGGATTGTGATGAGGAGAAATTTCTACACTCAAAGGGTTGTGAATCTTTGGAATTTTCTACCCCAGAGAGCTGTGCATGCTCATCATTGAGTATAGAGGTGCAGCATCTCGAATCCGATACCCTCGGGCCTGAGGCCATTCCGGATTCTGCGTTTTTCCAGACGTTGGAACACCACGACTCCGGAAACACCTGATCCCAGGTTCGGGTATTTCCGGATTTCGGAACGTCAGAAAGTGTGTGTGCGGTGCTTGCCGAGGAGCTGTTCGGGTCTGTCGATGAGGTCGTCGAGCGGGGCTCAGCCGCCAAGGAGCTGTTCGGGCGGGCCCTGCCGAAGTGGAGATGTTTGGGCAGGGCCCCGCCGCTGAGGAAGTGTCCGGGCGGGCCCCGCCGTCGAGGAGGAGCTGGTCAAGAGGGGCCCCGCTGAAGAGGAGCTGGGCGGGAGGGGCCCCGCCGAGGAGGAGCTGGCCAGGCGGGCCCGCGGCGGTGGAGCTATTCAGGCAGCTCCATCGTGGAGGTGGTGTTCGGGCCAGCCGGCGAGGAGGCCCTGAGGTAAGGGCAGCGGCGGCGAGGCGAGGGATGGTGAGGCGAGGCCCGAGATTGGGCAGCAGCGTGACCGCGAAGTCGGCAGGTCCAGATTCTGGAACATTTTACGGATTCCGGACGACCCTGGCACCAATCAGTCCAGAGTCCGGATCTCCGGATTTTGGGTGCTGCACCTATATTCAAGACAGAGGTCGATACTGTTGTGTATTTGTAAAGCATGCACTCCCATGTTCCGCCACCAGCGAGCTCATCCCCTGAAGTCCCAAAGGATCTCAGCATCCCTTGGGAGCACTGTATATAAGCAGGCCCCAAAGGCCTGTTCCTCACTCTGGATTGTCTTAATAAAGACTGAGGTCACTGTTACTTTAACTTCCCTGTGTGCAGCCTCATCTGTGTTAGGAACACAATAACTGGCGACAAAACTACGAATTCAACGCAAAGATGCAGCAAACTGTGGGCATCCTGGAGAAGTTCTCAGAGGGTGAGGACTGGGAAGCCTATGTCGAACGGCTAGACCAGTACTTTGTAGCCAATGAGCTGGACGGAGAAGGAAGCGCTGCAAAAAGGAGAGCGGTCCTCCTCACAGTCTGTGGGGCATCAACCTACAGCCTCGTGAAGAATCTTCTGGCTCTGGTGAAACCCACAGATAAGTCGTATGAGGAGCTGTGTACACTGGTTCGGGAGCATCTTAACCTGAGGGAGAGCGTGCTGATGGCGAGGTATCGGTTCTACACATACCAGCAATCTGAAGGTCAGGAAGTGGCGAGCTACGTCACCGAGCTAAGGCGACTTGCAGGACAATGTGAGTTTGATGGCTACCTGGAGCAAATGCTCAGAGACTTTTTTGTACTGGGCATTGGCCACAAGACCATCCTACGAAAACTTTTGACTGTAGAGACACCGACCCTCAGTAAGGCCATTGTGATAGTACTGGCGTTTATGTCCACCAATGATAACACTAAACAAATCTCTCAGCACACAAGGGCTAGCAATGTTCATAAATTAACTGGAACTGTGTTTGCGAGCAGAAATGTACAGGGCAGACCCACGAGTCTGCAACTGCCAGCAGGCCTCAGGTGACCCAGATGACTCAGAGTCCCCAACAAAGGATGAATGCAAGGCAATTCACACCTTGTTGGCGTTGTGGAGGCTTCCATTCAGCCTATTCATGCCGCATCAAAGGGTATGTTTGCAAGAGCTGTGGAACAATGGGGCACCTCCAACGAGTTTGCAGACGAGCTGCAAGCTATGCAAAACCTGCTAACCACCACGTGGCAGAGGAAGATCGGTCCATGGTGGATCAAAGCAATTTCGAGCCTGAGAGAGAGGAGGCAGATGCTGAAGTACACGGGATGCACACATTTTCGACGAAATGTCCACCTATAATGCTAAACGTATAACTGAATGGCTTACCCGTAGCCATGGAACTGGACACTGGCACTAGCCAATCCATCATGAGTAAAAAGATGTTTGAGAGACTGTGGTGCAACAAGGCATTCAGACCAGCCCTGAGCCCCATCCACACGAAACCGAGAACGTACACCAAAGAGCTTATCACTGTACTGGGCAGCACCATGGTCAAGGTCACCTACGAGGGCACGGTGCACGAACTGCCATTCTGGATTGTCCCAGGCGATGGCTCCACACTGCTTGGAAGGAGATGGCTGGGCAAAATCCGATGACATCCGAGCGCTATCACATGTCGATGAGGCCTCATGTACCCAGGTTCTTAACAAATTTCCTTCCCTTTTTGAGCCAGGCATTGAAAACTTTTCTGGGGTGAAGGAGCGGATCCACTTGATCCCAGAGGCATGACCCATTCACCACAAGGCGCGAGCGGTACCTCACATGATGAGGGAGAGAGTGGAAATCGAGCTGGACAGGCTGAAACGTGAGGGCATCATCTCCCCAGTGGAATTCAGCGAGTGGGCCAGCTCGGTTGTTCCTGTACTCAAAAGTGATGGCACGGTCAGGATTTGCGGCGATTATAAAGTAACTATTAATCGTTTCTCGCGACAGGACCAATACCCACTTCCTAAGGCAGACGACCTATTTGCGACGTTGGCAGTAGGCAAGACATTCACCAAGCTCGACCTGACTTCAGCCTACATGATGCAGGAGCTGGAGGAGTCTTCGAAGGGCTTCACCTGCATCAACAAGCACAAAGAACTGTTCATCTACAACAGATGCACGTTTACAATTCGGTCGGCTGCAGCGATCTTCCAGAGAAATATGGAGAGCCTACTCAAGTCGGTATCACACACGATGGTCTTTCAGGACGATATATTGTTCACAGGTTGGGACACCGCCGAGCATCTACAAAACCTGGAGGAGGTCCTCCAGCGACTGGATCGCGTAGGGCTGCGGCTGAAGAGGTCGAAATGCGCCTTCATGGCAACAGAAGTGGAGTTTTTGGGGAGAAAGATCGCCAGGGACGGCATTCGGCCCATAGACGCCAAGACAGAGGCTATCAGGAACGCTTCCAGGCCACAGAACGTCACGGAGCTGCGGTAGTTTCTGGGACTCCTCAACTATTTTGGTAACTTCCTACCGAGGTTAAGTACCCTCTTAGAGCCCCTACATGTGTTATTGCGCAAAAGTGAGAACTGGGTATGGAGAAAAAACCAAGTAATTGCTTTTGAGAAAGCCAGAAACATTTTATGCTCCAACAAGCTGCTTGTATTGTATAACACGTGTAAAAGACTCATGCTAGCATGTGATGCGTTGTCGTACGGAGTCGGGTGTGTATTACAACAAGCTAATGTTGCGGGGAAGTTGCAACCTGTCGCCTATGCTTCCAGGAGCTTGTCTAAGGCCGAGAGGGCCTACAGCATGATTGAGAAAGAGGCATTAGCGTGTGTGTTCGGGGTAAAGAAAATGTATCAGTACCTGTTTGGCCTCAAATTTGAGCTGGAAACCGATCACAAGCCCCTCACATCCCTGTTCGCTGAAAACAAGGGGATAAATACTAATGCCTCAGTCCGCATACAAAGGTGGGCACCCGCGCTTTCAGTGTATAACTATACCATCCGCCACAGGCCAGGCACCGAGAACTGTGCGGATGCTCTCAGTCGGCTACCATTGCCCAACACGGGGGGTGGAAATGGCGCAGCCTGCAAACCTGTTGATGGTCATGGAAGCGTTTGAAAATGATAAATCACCTGTCACTGCCCGCCAGATTAGGACTTGGACCAGCCAAGATCCTCTGCTGTCCCGAGTAAAAAACTGTGTACTGCATGGGAGCTGGGCCAGCATCCCCATTGAAATGCAAGAACCAATCAAGCCGTACCAGCAGCGAAAGGACGAGCTGTCCATTCAGGCAGACTGCCTGTTGTGGGGTAACCGCACAGTGCTACCAAAAAAGGGCAGGGAGACATTCATCTCAGATCTCCACAGCACACACCCGGGTATAGTAATGATGAAAGCGATAGCCAGATCTCACGTGTGGTGGCCCGGTATCGACTCTGATTTAGAGTCCTGTGTACGGCAATGCAGCGTATGTGCTCAGTTGAGCAACGCGCCCAGAGAGGCACCACTAAGTTTGTGGTCCTGGCCCTCCAGACCATGGTCGAGGATCCATGTCGTCTATGCGCACCCGTTTCTCGGTAAAATGTTCCTGGTGGTGGTGGATGCTTTTTCAAAATAGATTGAATGTGAAATAATGTCGGGAAGCACCGCCACCGCCACCATTGAAAGCCTGAGGGACATGTTTGCCACCCACAGCCTGCCTGACATACTGGTCAGTGACAACGGGCCATGTTTCACCAGTGCCGAATTTAAAGAATTTATGACCCGCAATGGGATCAAACATGTCACCTCGGCCCCGTTTAAACCAGCCTCCAATGGGCAGGCAGAGCGGGCAGTACAAACCATCAAACAGAGCCTTAAACGAGTCACAGAAGGCTCACTCCAAACCCGCCTGTCCCAAGTGCTGCTCAGCTACCGCACGAGATCCCACTCGCTCACAGGGGTGCCCCCGGCTGAGCTACTCATGAAAAGGACACTTAAAACCAGACTCTCGCTGGTTCACCCCAACCTGCATGATCAGGTAGAGAGCAGGTGGCAGCAACAAAATGTAAACGATGGTCGTGCCACTGTGTCACGGGAAATTGATCTGAATGACCCTGTGTATGTTCCAAACTATGGACATGGTCCCAAGTGGATCGCGGGCACGGTGATAGCTAAAGAAGGGAATAGGGTGTTTGTAGTCAAACTGGACAATGGACAAATTTGCAGAAAGCACCTGGACCAAACGAGGCTGCGGTTCACAGACTGCCCTGAACAACCCACAGCAGACACCACCTTTTTCGAGTCCACAACACACACCCAAAGGATCAACGACACCACGCCGGACCAGGAAATCAAACCCATCATGCCCAACAGCCCAGCAAGACCAGGCTCACCTAGCAGCCCTGCAGGGGCAACAACACGCTAGCCCAGCGAGGGTACAGCCAACACACCAGAACAGACATTTGTACTGAGGCGGTCCACCAGGAAAAGAAAGGCTCCCGACCGCCTCACATTGTAAATAGTTTTCACTTTGACTTTGGCAGGGGGGGGCGGGGGGAGTGATGTTGTGTATCTGTAAAGCATGCACTCCCATGTTCCGCCACCAGGGAGCTCATCCCCTGAAGTCCCAAGAGATCCAAGCATCCCTTGGGAGCACTGTATATAAGCCGGCCCCCTAAGGCCTATTCCTCACTCTGGAGTGTCTTATTAAAGACTGAGGTCACTATTACTTTAACCTCCCTGTGTGCAGCCTCATCTGTGTTAGGAACACAATAGATACATTTTGGGGAACTAAGGGAATTAAAGGATTTGGGGACAATGCAAGAAGGTGGAGTTGAGGTAGATCAGCCATAATCCTGTTGAATGGCGAAGCAGGCTCAAAGGGCCAAATGGCCTACTCCAGCTCCTGATTCTTATGTTCTTATATAAATGAAGTCACCCTTAAGGACTGAAAAGGACAGCCAAGCAGAACAGAAAGTTACAGAGCCCATTGCTACTAAGAGCTTGTAGCTGCGGCATAGCTCGGTGAAGGTTGATCTCCAACCCACCATTTTGGAACTTGGGCAGGGAAGGTGTATGGTACAGGACTGATGAGATTTGAAATATTCGATCTGTACCCACACTTCTGGACCCATTTCCCTCAGCAGAGGGGTCAACAACCAGGGGCCATAGATTTAAAGTAATTGGTAGGAGGTTTAGAATGAATTTGAGGGAAAAAATTTTCACCCAGAGGGTGATGGGGGTCTGGAACTCACTGCCTGAAAGGATGGTAGAGGCAGAAACCCTCACCACATTTAAAAAGTACTTGGATATGCACTTGAAGTTACAAGGCTACAGACCAAGAGCTGGAAAGTGGGATTAGGCTTGATAGCTCTTTGTCTGTCGGAGCAGACACGATGGGCTGAAATAGCCTTCTTCTGTGCTGTAAATTTCTGTGATTCTACTTCAGACAACAAGCTTGTGGAACAAAATTTTCCCATTCTGGTTGAGCAAATTAATGAAACATAACTTAGCATACTGCTTCTTCCAGCGTTAAATAAAATCACTTGTGTTGATAATTTAAAGCGGGTTTGATTTCTTAACTATGTACACAATGCTACTGATAAAAATAACCACATGGATAGGCTGGAGAAGCTGGGGTTGTTCTCCTTAGAGCAGAGAAGGTTGAGAGGAGATTTGTTAGAGGTGTTCAAAATCATGAGGTGTCAGGACAGAGTATATAGAGAGAGACTGTTCCCATTGGCGGAAGGGTCGAGAACCAGAGGGCACAGATTTAAGGTGATTGGCAGAAGAACCAAAGGCAACATGAGGAAAATCCTTTTTATGCAGCGAGTGGTTAGGATCTGGAAAGCACTGCCTGAATCATCATAGGCAGTCCCTCGAAATCGAGGAAGGCTTGCTTCCACTCTAAAAGTGAGTTCTTAGGTGACTGAACAGTTCAATATGACAATTACAGTCTCTGTCACCGGTGAGACAGACAGTGGTTGAAGGAAAGGGTGGATGGGGCTGGTTTGCCGCACGCTCCTTCCACTGCCTGCGCTTGTTTTCTGCATGCTCTTGGCGACGAGACTCGAGGTGCTCAGCGCCCTACCGGATACTCTTCCTCCACTTAGGGCGGTCTTTGGCCAGGGACTCCCAGGTATCAATGAGGATGTTGCATTTTATCAAGGAGGCTTTGAGGGTGTCCTTGAAACGTTTCCTCTACACACCTGGGGCTTGCTTGCCGTGTAGGAGTTCTGAGTACAGTGCTTGCTTTGGGAGTCTTGTGTCAGGCATGCGAACAATGTGGACCGCCCAACGGAGCTGGTCGAGTGTGGTCAGTGCTTCGATGCTGTGGATGTTGGCCTGATCGAAGACTCTAATGTTGGTGCGTGTGTCCTCCCAGGGGATTTGCAGGATCTTGTGGAGGCATCGTTGGTGATATTTCTCCAGCAATTTGAAGTGTCTACTGTATATGGTCCACGTCTCTGAGCCATACAGGAGGGCGGGTATCACTACAGCCCTGTAGATGCCTGAAAGGGTGGTGGAGGCAGACTGAATCGTAGCTTTCAAAAAGCACTTGGATAAGCACCTGAAGGAAAAAAAATTCGCAGGGCTACGTGGAAAAGGCAGGGCAGTGGGACTAGCTGAAGTGTTCGTGCAGAGAGCCGGCACGGGCTCAACGGGCCGAATGCCTTCCTGTGCTATGATCATTCTATGATTATAATTGCATTATAGTGGATCTGTGAGAATGTCCCTCAAACAAGTTGCTACTTGGGATTATGGCCCTCTGTCATAGGTTATTGAGCAAGACTTTTCCAGTCTATTGATGCTTGTTTGCAGACGCATAGCTGTAACTGCAAATATAGTTTGACGCATACAATTAAAAAAAAATTTAAACATAGATTGGGTAAGATGAATCACACTGGAGATACCAGACCAAAGCCACCACCACAACAAACCACTGTTATTTTCCCTCAAATGTTGAAAGGGTGGTAATTATTCTACTATATATTGTGGCACCAACGATAACTCAAGCAAGCTGGACAATTTGACTGGAAATACTGACAACTGTTTCTGGTGCAGTCTGAGCTACAATAACAAAACCCCCACCACCTGAGACCACAGGGGCCAGGATATGGGTTACTTATAGCAACCGTGAGCCAGCGAACAAGAATAGCAGGAAAGCTGCTGAAGTTGAAGCGATGCAGTCCTTTGAAGTCAGCTACTTAGCGGTTATTATAACCGTTCAAGTGAAATCTTTGAAGGCAGGTTATCCTCTGCTGCATCATGTCCTGTTGTTGTGAATGAATTATTTCCTTTTCCTTCATTTTTCACGTTTGTGACACTGACACTTTAATTGTTTTTGTTGCTAACTACAGGCTTGGGGAACTGAAACACTTGACTGGCAAAGCAACAAAATTAATGAGTGAACTAATAGAACTGTGCGCATAAAATCCACACATCGTCACACTTATGTATCCTGCATTAAACTACATATTCTGGCAAATGACAGCTGGTAGGATGCAAATTAAGTATTCATGGGCAGCAATTATTCGACTTAACTATAAGCAGCTATTCTACATAGTCTGCTCTTGTTGTATCTCTTTAGAATTGATTATACACCAACAGAACTATTTCTTATTCATAGCCCACCTTGTCTTCTGTTGTTAATCAAACCAGTTCTAGTATTTTTTTCCAAGAATATTTTAGCTGTGGTGAAAATGTAGTCAAGTGGCTATCTATGTCAAGTGTTATTTACCTAATTTGTCTTTTTGTACCTATGCATCTATTACCAGAGGCACGAGAGGTTTAAAAAAACACGTATTTGCTTTTTTGCACCACACAGTTTGATTGTTTAACTCTTTCCTTCACTTCATTATTCTTTGTGTGTCAGCTGTAGCTCAGTGGGTATCAGTCTCGGTTCCAAGTTGTGGGTTCAAGTCCCACTCCAGCGACTCGAGCACAAAAGCTTAGGCTGACAGTCCAGCGCAGTGCTGAGGGAGCACTGCATTGTTGGGAGGTGCCGTCTTTTGGGTGCGACGTTAAACCGAGGCCCTCCTGTCTACCCGCTCAGATCCTGTAAAAGATCCCACGGCACTATTTTTCGAAGACAAGCAGAGTTCGCCCCAAAGTCCTGGGGCCAATATTTATCCCTCAATCAACACCACTAAAACAGGTTGCCTGGTCATTATCACATTGCTGTTTATGGGAGATTGCTGTGCGCAAATTGGCTGCCGCGTTTCCTACATTACAACAGTGACTACACTACAACAGTACTTCATTGGTTCCACTGATTTGAAAAGCATGATTTATAATTTAATCTGTTTTAAATTTTAATGTTTTATTACATAAAACATGTGTTATATAAACAGACTACACTGTGGGGAAAACTGCAATATGGAATGTATTTTAATTAGAAGGAAGATCATTATAATTCATTTGTAACTTAAGAGCTGTAAAGAGCTTTCACACACAATTCTGTATTCCACAGTTCCCTCATTATGCATCACTTTCAGTTCTATCTTTTATCTCCCGTTCACTATTTCCTACTTGTAATGTTCCCTTTTTTATGTTCCATTTTTCTTTTTCACTTCTGTTCTCTTTCCTGTTGTGTCAATTGCTGTTTGGGTTGGGATTGCTTCATCATAGGAGTACCGCCTTTCGGAAGAGTCGTTAAACTGGGGCCCCGTCTTCCCTCTCAGGTGGACGTAAAAGATCCCATGGCAATATTTCGAAGAGGAGCAGGGCAGTTCTCCCGGAGTCCTGGCCAATATTTATCTCTCAACCAATATCACTAAAAACAGATTATCTGGTCATTATCACGTTGCTGTTTGTGGGAGCTTGCTGTGCGCAAATTGGCTGCCACGTTTCCTACATTACAATAGTGACTACACTCCAAAAGTACTTCATTGGCTGTAAAGCGCTTTGGGGCATCCTGAGGTCGTGAAAGCCGCTATATAAAGGCAAGTTCTTCTTTCTTTTAGAGTCTTAAGTTGCAATTGAATTTAGACTGCATGCACTACCACTTTTACACCAATGTGCTCAATTTCCAGTCTGCCTGGTGCAAAATTCAGCAGTATTGCTCGTGATTTAGATCAGTATTCTGAGTCCCAAATGCATTTGGGCTCAAAGACCCCTCTCTGGCAGGTGATCTGGGTTGGAACAAAGACATGTGTACCTCGCGCAAAGCTGGATAGCCTCTTGTTGGCCGGCATGGACACGATGGACCAAAATGGTCTCTTTCTGTGCTGTAAACTTATATGATTCTATGATAAGGTGGTTAAGAAGGCATACGGAATACTTGCCTTTGTTAGCCGAGGCATAGAATACAAGAGCAGGGAGGTTATGCTTGAACTGTATAAAACACTGGTTAGGCCTCAGCTAGAGTACTGTGTGCAGTTCTGGTCACCACATTACAGGAAAGAGGTGATTGCACTGGAGAGGGTACAGAGGAGATTTATGAGGATGTTGCCTGGACTGGAGAATTTTAGCTATGAGAAAAGATTAGATAGGCTGGGTTGTTTTCTTTGGAACAGAGAAGGCTGAGGGGAGATTTAATCGAGGTGCATAAAATTATGACGGGCCTAGATAGAGTGGATAGGAAAGACCTATTTCCCTTAGCAGATAGGTCAATAACCAGAAGGCATAGATTTAAAGTAAGCAGTATAAGGATTAAAAGGTTAAGGAGAACCTTTTTCATCCAGAAAGTGGTGGGGGTCTGGAAAATAGTGCCTGAAAGGGTGGTAGAGGCAGAAAACCTCATCGCATTTAAAAGCACTTGGATATGCAGTTAAAGTGCAGTAACCTACAGGGCTACAGACCTGGAAAGTGGGATCAGGCTGGATAGCTCTTTTATGGTCAGCAATGATACGATGGGCCAAATGGCCTCCTTCTGTGCCATAAACATCAATGATTCTAGGCCCAATTACTATCATTAGTTGTCGTATGTAACATTATTATATCCAAAGAAAGCTACAGGAAAGAACATTTATGATCTAACTACTCAATATCTTCTGAAATACAATGCACTTGCGATGCATGGTTTATGAAACAAGACAGCCTAAACTATACCTTCAACAACAATTACTTGTATTCATACAAGGGCTTTAATTATAGAATGCCTCAAATCTCCTCACCCTCAAGCATCCCTCTTCTTCAACTACCATCCCATTTCTAACAACTTTTTCCTTTCTATGGTTTATTGACCATTTTATCAGTACCCAACTCTATGCCTACCTCTCCAAGCATTTTCTGTCTGAATGACTCTGTATTGGTTTCCACCTGGCGCTCAACACTGAATTGACCTTGTCACACTCACCAGAGACATTAATTGTGATTGTGATTGTAATGTGCTGTCTCTCCTGGTCTCCTCGATCGCTCCATGGCATTCGACATGGTCAGTCAGTCACTCCCTCCTCCTCAATCTCCTCTTCACTGTCCACTGTTCCAGTGACACCTGTCCAGGCATACCTTTTGCAATGGCTTCTCCTCCTTCACCCCCTGTGCTCACTTCGGCCTGCCACAAGGTTGCATTCTTAGCTCCCTTCTTTTCTTCATCTTCTAGGGAGAGCTTCAAACTCCATGTCCTAGCCACTAACAAGATCACCCAATTCTACCTATGGCCTACCTCACCCCAATACTGCTGACACCCTCATCAATACTCAACTATACCAACAGTCTCTTTGTGAAATTCTACTCGACGTAAACTACAACACGTTGGTAGTTCAACTGCCTGTATTCCACCTCACAGTAAGTCTCACTTCCCTTTCACCCCTCTACAACAACTTATATGGCACCTTTAACGTAGTAAACCGTCGCAAAGCGCGTCACAGGAGCGTTATGAAATAAAATCTGACATCGAACCACATAAGGAGATATTAGGGCAGGTGACCAAAAGCTTGGTCGAAGAGGTGGGTTTTAAGGAGTGCCTTAAAGGAGGAGAGAGAGAGACATAGGTAGAAACGTGGAGAGGCTCACCAGCTCCCTTGGCATGAATCCCCAATGGATTAAATTCAAAATTTTTGTCCTCAACTTGATTCCTCTACAGCCTCGCTCCTCAGGTGGCCAAGGTTAGTGGGAAAATCGAAGATTGGGAAAATTTTAAACGACAGCAAAGAATGACTAAGAAAGCAATAAAGAAAGGAAAGATAGATTACGAAGGTAAACTTGCGCAAAACATAAAAACGGAAAGTAAAAGCTTTTACAGATATATAAAACGGAAAAGAGTGACTAAAGTAAATGTTGGTCCCTTAGAAGATGACAAGGGGGATTTAATAATGGGAAATGTGGAAATGGCTGAGACCTTAAACAATTATTTTGCTTCGGTCTTCACAGTGGAAGACACAGAAACCATGCCAGAAATTGCTGGTCACAGGAATGTGGGAAGGGAGGACCTGGAGACAATCACTATCACTAGGGGGGTAGTGCTGGACAGGCTAATGGGACTCAAGGTAGACAAATCCCCTGGTCCTGATGAAATGAATCCCAGGGTATTAAAAGAGATGGCGGAAGTTATAGCAGATGCATTCATTATAATCTAACAAAATTCTCTGGACTCTGGGGAGGTACCAGCGGATTAGAAAGCAGCTAATGTAACGCCTCTGTTTAAAAAAGGGGGCAGACAAAAGGCAGGTAACTATAGGCCGGTTAGTTTAACATCTGTAGTGGGGAAAATGCTTGAAGCTATCATTAAGGAAGAAATAGCGGGACATCTAGATAGGAATAGTGCAATCAAGCAGACGCAACATGGATTCATGAAGGGGAAATCATGTTTAACTAATTTACTGGAATTCCTTGAGGATATAACGAGCATGGTGGATAGAGGTGTACCGATGGATGTGGTGTATTTAGATTTCCAAAAGGCATTCGATAAGGTGCCACACAAAAGGTTACTGCAGAAGATAAAGGTACACGGGGTCAGTGGAAATGTATTAGCATGGATAGAGAATTGGCTGGCTAACAGAAAGCAGAGAGTCGGGATAAATGGGTCCTTTTCGGGTTGGAAATTGGTAGTTAGTGGTGTGCCACAGGGATCGGTGCTGGGACCACAACTGTTTACAATATACATAGATGACCTGGAAGAGGGGACAGAGTGTAGTGTAACAAAATTTTCAGATGACACAAAGATTAGTGAGAAAGCAGGTTGTGTAGAGGACACAGATAGGCTGCAAAGAGATTTGGATAGGTTAAGCGAATGGGCTAAGGTTTGGCAGATGGAATACAATGTCGGAAAGTGTGAGGTCATCCACCTTGGGAAAAAAAACAGAAAGAGGGAATACTATTTGAATGGGGAGAAATTACAACATGCTGCGGTGCAGAGGGACCTGGGGGTCCTTGTGCATGAATCCCAAAAAGTTAGTTTGCAGGTGCAGCAGGTAATCAGGAAGGCGAATGGAATGTTGGCCTTCATTGCAAGAGGGATGGAGTACAAAAGCAGGGAAGTCCTGCTTCAACTGTACAGGGTATTGGTGAGACTGCACCTGGAGTACTGCGTGCAGTTTTGGTCGCCTTACTTAAAGAAGGATATATTGGTTTTGGAGGGGGTACAGAGACGATTCACTAGGCTGATTCCGGAGATGAGAGGGTTACCTTATGATGATAGATTGAGCAGACTGGGTCTTTACTCGTTGGAGTTCAGAAGGATGAGGGGTGATCTTATAGAAACATTTAAAATAATGAAAGGGATAGACAAGATAGAGGCAGAGAGGTTGTTTCCACTGGTCGGGGAGACTCGAACTAGGGGGCACAGCCTCAAAATACGGGAGAGCCAATTTAAAACCGAGTTGAGAAGGAATTTCTTCTCCCAGAGGGTTGTGAATCTGTGGAATTCTCTGCCCAAGGAAGCAGTTGAGGCTAGCTCATTGAATGTATTCAAGTCACAGATAGATTTTTAACCAATAAGGGAATTAAGGGTTACGGGGAGCTGGCAGGTAAGTGGAGCTGAGTCCACGGCCAGATCAGCCATGATCTTGTTGAATGGCGGAGCAGGCTCGAGGGGCTAAATGGCCTACTCCTGTTCCTAATTCTTATGTTCTTATGTTCAGTACTGTTGCAACATCCTCCAGCTGTGTGTGCCAGAGAACGCTCTCTTCTCTACTGACTTTGTCCCACATTCTGTCACTGAGGCCTTCAGTCATCTTGACCCGACAGTGGAATGTGATTTCCGAAACCCTCCCCTTGCTATCTCTCTCCATTCCCTTAAAACCTTCCTCAAAACCTAAGGCTTTGACCATATCCCAGTTATCCCCCTAGATCTTCTCCCCTTACTGTTCAGTTGAACCTCATGCTTGACATCTCAGACCATTTTGAAATACATGGTTGAAAGAGCTGAATGACTTTTTCTTGTTCCTACATTCTGAAGGATTAGAAAAATGAAATACCAACACTGACAGCTTTCCACATCCCTGTTCTGCTGTCATGCTGTGTATGTACTCAAAACTATATACCGATATACTGACATAGTGTATTTATTAGAGGGAGAAGGCAAGGACATCTATAATGCAAATGAATAGTTAAGTGTGTAAACAAATATAACGCATTAAAAATAAACGTGGCTTTTATATACACTGATTAATTATGCATTGGTAAAAAAGGTTACACTTTAAATGATACTGAATTTAACGCGTCATTAGAAAATGTAAAAATACCGCAGCCAGGAATTCTTTAGATAATTAGCTCCTCTAAGAAAATGTGAACAATTAAAGTAGCAATATTACAACCAGTCACCATCAGCAGATTCACAGAGCAGAACAAATTGTCTGCACTACGATTTATGATACAACCCAGTCCCAATGCTCATTAGTATAATTGGTGTTAGGTAAAGCTGGTTAGTAAAAGTCATACTGGGGGCAATAAAGTCAGATCCCCACGATCGCAGCAACGAATATAAAAACATGTGCGAGGGAGATGAGGCAGTGTACCATCAGTGATTTAAAAGCACAATGAATTTTAAAACATTTAATTATATTATAAGTGAAGCAAGACTTCACATATTACATCAAATGTACAGCACAGCAACAGGCCATTCAGCCCAACTGGTCCATGCTGGTGTTCATGCTCCACACGAGCCTCCTCCCATCTCTCTTCGTCTCACCCTATCAGCATAACCTTCCATTCCTTTTTCCTTCATGTACCTATCCAGCTTCCTCTTAAATGCATCTCTACCATTTGCCTCAACCACTCCCTGTGGTAGCGAGTTCCATATTCTCACCACTCTCTGGGTAAAGAAGTTTCTCCAGAATTCTCTGTTCGATTCATTAGTGACTATTTTATATCTATGGTCCCTCGTTTTGGACTCAACACAAATGGAAACATCTTCTCTATATCTGCCCTATCAAACCGTTTCAGAATTTTGAAGATCTCTGTCAGATCACCCCTCAGCCTTCTCTTTTCTAGAGTAAAGAGCCCCGGCCTATTCAATATAAGCCAAGAAATTACTGTTATTGGTATTATTAGATGAACACCTACCATGTTCATATGACATTTCTTTGTCTGTTATTTTAGTATAGTAATTAATCTATTTAAAATTAAAACCTAGATTAAAGTAGCAGAGGAATGTCACTTAAAACTTTTAATTTTACTGCTGTGGTTTCTAGTCTATAGATAGATATTCATAAAGTAGGCAATCTCGTGTGGTCACAGAGAGTCAAGGTGAAGCAGGGTTATCAGGTACGGTACCATAGTGGTTATGTTACTGCACCAGTAATCCAGAGGCCTGGACTAATGATTCGAAGACACTCATTCAAATCCCACCACAGCAGCTGGGGAATTTAAATTCACTTAATTAAATAAATCTGGAATAAAAAGCTAATATCAGTAATGGTGACCATGAAACTACCAGATTGTCATCAAAATCCATCTGGTTCACTAATGTCCTCAAGGGGAGGAAATCTGCCATCCTTAAGTCTGGCTGATATGTGACTCCAGACCCACAGCAATGTGGTTGAATCTTAACTGCCCTCTGAAATGGCCTCGCAAGCCACTTGGTTGGACCAAACTGCTACAAAGGAGTACTCCCACTGTGGGAGTACCTTCACCACATGGACTGCAGTGGTTCAAGAAGGCGGTTCACCAACACCTTCTCAAGGGCAGTTAGGGATGGTCAATAAATGTTGGCCTTGCCGGTAATGACCAATCCCGTGAACGGATTAAAAAAAGTCAGGGAATAATTGGACCACAGTGCACAGGTGTAATTTAGTCTGTAAAATCTGTCCTTATTTTTATATTATTCAGTCAGTCACCCATTGCATTGCAACAGGAAGTCAAGGTCAAGTTCAATCTTCAGTCAAGTGGGCTTAGAGGGTAGAGCGGGGGTAACTGGATGAGGGCCGAAGGAGCACTACAACATCACAGGGCAGAGGGCAAGGACAGAGTGGGGAGGGAGAGTAGGAAGTTAGATCAGGATTGCAAGGTAAGGGAGACAAAGGTTATAGACCTGGGGCAAGATGGCGGAGGGTTAGAGGCCATGGTTTAAGAGACCAAGGTGCAGGGGGTAAAATAGAGGTTGGGAAAGAGAAGGGTAGTGGGTGGGGGGGAGGGGGGAAGGTAGAACATGTTAATAGGATGGTGGGGGCGGGGGTGTGGAAAGAAAGACTGCTAAAACACACTGGAGCCCACAGGAAATGACTGCATTGCTGCAGCCAGTAGCACCAGTATGGTAAACCCAGCCAAACGATAGCTGGGGGAAGGGAAGGAGATGGGAGGAGGAGTAGGAGGAGGAGGGAGGAAGAAAATAGGAGAGAGCAAGGGGGTAAGGGGATGTGGAGGAAGGGGAGAGGGAGAGGAGGTAGTAGTGGAGGGAAAGATGAGGGGAAGAAGGGTGAGGAGTGAGAAGAAGGGTAGGGAGTGGTAAGAAGGGTGGGGAGTGAGAAGATGGGTGGGGCCAAAGTCTTTCCTTTACATCTGGAGAAACCGATGAAAACCGGATTTCCAAAAAGTATCTATCCCGCATTAAAACAGGGATGCATCTATTTGCACTGCCAAAATGGCTGCCTTGTCTCTGATTGGCTCTCTAATTTCACTGCACCTATTGCTGATTGGTCTCTTTGGAGGATAAGCCACACCCTGAATTTTCTGTGGAGTGTGTAATTGGAACCACCCAACCCAGGTTGACTGACTTCGCAAATTGTAACTCGATCCATTTTGACTTCAGAAGCCACAGAAGATAGATCTTCCCCCAAAAGCCACCAAGTGCCAGTCAAAGTCCCTAACACCAGCGCAAGTGCATCCTTCCACCAGCCAAAGTTCTTTACACCAGCGCAAGTGCCCTCCCCGCCCTCAGCTCTCTCTCTCCCCCCCCGAGGCCCCCTCTCCCCCTGTCACCCGCCGCCGCGGCTCAGCGGGAGACTTGGGGTCCAGTCGGAGGCTCGAGGGCTTGCGGCTCAGCCCTCTCTCTCCCCGCCACTTCTCTCCGGTCAGCGGTCACTCAGACGCTCGCGGAGGAATCAACAACATGGTCGGGTCGGAGGAGCAGGCTCGCGGAGGATCAGCATCCACAACCCGAGGATTCAACAACGTGGTTGGACTGATTGCAGGGTCCCACTTCTGGTTCCGGGCAGGAGGCATTGGGGGCGGAGTCTCCAGGGGATGCATGCGCAGAAGGACCGAAAAAGGAAGTACAAAATAGAGCCTGTGCCTTATATGTTGATGGCAGCACAAAATTGTCCATTTAAAGATGGTGCAGATGTTAGGGAATCTGTTTTCATTATCAAATATTGAACTGTCTCAGAATGGGTTGTTGTCCAGAATGGCAAATCATCAGCAAGGGGAGAAGTGCGTCACATATTTGCACAGGACTGGTGTGTCTGCGGCCGAGGGAGGCAGGGAGCAAGGGATGACATCTGCGGACGTGCTGACAATGGGCCACGGGGAGTAGATGTTGTATGTATGGATCTTCTGTATATGGTTCGATACAGTGCCTCTTAAGAGGCTGGTCAGAAAAATTCAGGCGTTGGTATGAGGAAATGTAGCAGCGAGGATTAAATGAAAATCAAAGGTAGGTTCAGATTGAAGAGGGGTCGGGAGGGGTGTAACCCAGGGGTGAGAAGGGATGAGAAGGGGTGTAACTCAGGGGTAAGAAGGGGTATAACCCAGGGGTTGGAAGGGGTGTAACCCCGGGGTGAGAAGGGATGTAACCCAGGGGTCGGGAGGGGTGTAACCCAGGGGTAAGAGATATAGCCCCGGGGTAAGAAGGGGTGTAACCCCGAGGTGAGAAGGGATGTAACCCAGGAGTAAGAAGGGGCGAGCCACATTGTTCAGATGCCTGCCACAAGACTTCCAAAGCAAGTGCTCTACTCGGAACTCCTACACGGCAAGCGAGCCCAAGGTGGGAAGAGGAAACATTTCAAGGACACCCTCAAAGCCTACTTGATAAAATGCAACATCCCCACTGACACCTGGGAGTCCCTGGCCAAAGATCGCCCTAAGTGGAGGAAGTGCATCCGGGAGGGCACTGAGCATCTCGAGTTTCATCGCCGAGAGCATGCAGAAATCAAGTGCAGGCAGTGGAAGGAGAGTGCGGCAAACCTGACTCCCCACCCCCCCTTTCCCTCAACGACTGTCTGTCCCACCTGTGACACAGACTGTAATTCCCGTATTGGACTGTTCAGTCACCTGAGAACTCACTTTTAGAGTGGAAGCAAGTCATCCTCGATTTCGAGGGACGGCCTATGATGATGAACTCCGAGGTGAGATGGGGTGTGACCCCGGGGTGAGAAGGGGTGTGACCTCGGGGTGAGAAAGGGTGTGACCCCTGGGGACCCCGGGGTGAGAAGGGGTGTGACCCCTGGGGTGAGGAGGGGTGTGACCCCTGGGGTGAGAAGGGGTGTGACCCCGGGGTGAGAAGGTGTGTGACCCCGGGGTGAGAAGGGGTGTGAACCCGGGGCGAGAAGGGGTGTGAACCCGGGGCGAGAAGGGGTGTGACCCCGGGGTGAGAAGGGGTGTCCCGCCGGAGTCAGTGCTGGGTCCACTCAGGCTTTTCTATTTTTAAGTTCTATGTCGGGGAACACATCTTGAAATTGGCTGATTATACAAAAGTAGAGGATTTATCAAACAGTGAGGAATGACTGTAAAATACTTCAGGAAGACAGCCAGATTAGAGAACAGGTGACAGTTACAATTTATTGCAGGTAACTGGGAGGTAATACATTTGGGAGGAAAAACAAGGTATCAGAGCATATGGAACAATACCAAAGATGTGGAAGAATAGAGATCTAGGGGTTCAAACACTTAATTCACTGGAAGTGCAAGTGCCGTAGATAAAGCCAACATGTTTTGAATTTTATAAATAGTGGCATAGAGTACAAGAAGTAAAGAATCTCATTTTACCATTCAATGGGATTAACTGCAACCAAAATTAGTTAAAGTTCCTCATTTGATATTTACAAGTTTCGGAGGCAATAGTAAATGGATCATTTTCTTACAGTTTAAAAATTATGACATCATTAGCACATTCAGTAATGCCCTCCTAGTCAAATAATACCAGTAATAATAATAATTTTCTGAATTAAATACATCCTCCAGTTATGGCGCTGAAGTCAGCACTAATCAGGGCGTCATTCGCTCCTTGCTGTAAAGTCAATATTCTCACACCAATGTAAACAGGGCAGGGTCAAATGTCACCCGAGTAATTAAACTCTGACTTTTGTTGGTGGTATTATTAGCATGGAGCCAGTCCCCAGCTCAGCCATTCAAGAAACAAGTCTGCAAGGGTAAGCTTCAGTGCGAAGTTGCACGTTTGTCAGCCCCTACAGGAAATCCCAGTGCTTTCTGTTGGGGTCAAACAGAAATTATTGCCATTGAAAAGGAACACTGTGCTGCAAAACTACATTTTTATCCTGGCATTAGAAGTCATGCAGTCATCAGTTTTTGTAACTTGGTTTACTCAACCAGAATATCTTCCCCAAATTATCTTCATAAACTGTTGAACAATAACATTGCAGCTCTGTGGACCAATTCCACTTTTGATAATTTGACTTTATGTGAAAGAAAGCTATACACAGATAATAGATTTGTAGAAGGGTCTGAGACATAAATAAGTGTCAAATATTAAGAAAATTAATGACAACTCCATACTACCAGAAAGTTTTTTTAAAATTCTATACATTCGGCGAGTGTCCTCTCAGTTTTTTCAGTCCTATTGACTTCTGCAGTTTTTCCAATCAAGATGCAATGGTCACTTTACTGTTCAGATCGACATGACGATGTGCTGCCTGAGATATGGGGTTAACCTGCAGCATTGTGAAACATACTTTTACAGTGTGCATTATCAGTCATGGTAAACTAGCCCAACAACATTCATATAGCGCCTTTAACGTGGTAAAACATCCCAAGGTGTTTCACAGGAGCGATTGAGAAAAAATTTGTCACAGAGCCACATAGGGAGATATTAGGACAGGTGACCAAGAGCTTGGTCAAAGAAGTAGCTTTTAAGAAGTGTCTTAAAAGGAGAGGTAGAGAGGCGGAGAGGTTTAGGGACGGAATTCCAGAGCTTAGTGCCTCGTTGGCTGAAGGCACGGCCACCAATGGCAGGGCGATGAAAATCGAGGATGCGCAAGTGACCAGAATTGAAGAAGCGCAGAGATCTCGGGGGTTTGTAGGGCTGGAGCAGATTACAGAGATAGTGAGGGGTGAGGCCATGGAGGGATTTGAAAACAAAGAAGTGAATTTTAAAACTGATGGGAGCCAATGTAGCACAGGGTGTTATGGGTGAATGGGACTTGGTGCAAGTTAGGATACAGGCAGCAGAGTTTTGGATAAGCTCAGGCATGGTAGAAGGAGGGGCAAAAAAGGAGGGACTCTTTGAATTATAAAGAGAGATGACAAATTTCAAGTCATTGATTTCCATAAATTATCAACTCCTCTCGTTCTTACATTTCAATTGTATGCTGTTTGACCTAAAATTGCTGTATTAGCAAGTTTGCTCCTGCTCAGTCCCATTTAAAGGACTGTATTGTTTTAACATTAATGACTTTAAATTAAGAGCCACTGTAGTAATAGAAAAGAAAGAAAGACTTTCATTTCTATAGAGCCTTTCATGACCTCAGGATGTCTCAAAGCGCTTTTCAGCCAATAAAATCGTTTTTGAAGTGTAGTCACTGTTGTAATGTAGGAAATGAGGTAGCCAATTTGCGCACAGCAAGCTCCCACAAACAGCAATGAGATAATGAGCAGATAATCTGTTTTTAGTGATGTTAGTTGAGGGATAAATAGAGTTAGGTTTAAGTCTGCATTATTTGAAGTCAGATTGGGAATAAGATGATTTGGTTTTGCTGCATTTAATGTTGCAATGCCTCAGATAGAAATGGTTTGAATAATGTTAAAATTATGTTACCTACAGACCCTGGCTGACATGATCAACTTTTCGTCATTGTGATAATGACCATATAATCTGTTTTAGTGATGTTGATTGAGGGATAAATATTGGCCCAGGATACCGGGGATAACTCCCCTGCTCTTCTTCAAAATAGTGCCATGGGATATTTTACGTCCACTTGAGACAACAGACGGGACCTCAGTTTAACATCTCATCTGAAAGACAGCACTTGCGACAGTGCAGCGCTCCCTCAGCATTGCACTGGAGTGTCAGCCTAGATTTTTGTGCTCAAGTCTCTGGGATGGGACTTGAACCCACAACCTTCTGACTCAGAGCCAAGGGTGCTACCAACTGATCCATAGCTGACACATTTACAGTGGTCAATAAAATAAAACGGTAGAGCATTTGAGCTATGAATACCCTCCTAAACGATGAACAAAGCAGCAACTTGGATTTCTATGGCACGTAGAACTACACCGCTAGGTGCTGCACAAGGTGCATGAGAAAAACAAATACTGAACCAAAGGAGGATAGATTGGAAGGAGTGTTCAAAAGCTTGGGTGAGTTTTAAGGAGAATGTCCAGAGGGTTTGACGGTGGGGGGTGGTGGGGGGGGGGGGGTTGGGGGTGGAGGGAATTTCAGAGAGTGGGACCTAGGTGACTGAAAAGATAGCTGCCATTAAATGTGAGGTGAAGGGAAGGAGGATGCATAAGAAGAAGTCAGAAGAGAAATAGAAATTTGGGGGTCGGTTGTACATTGGTTTACATAGGATATGCGGCACCAAAGGAAGCCTTTTGGCCCAGTCAATGCCAATGTCTTTGCTCCACTCGAGCCTCCTCCCGTCTTGCCTCATCTAACTCTATTAGCATTACCTTCTATTCCTTTCTCCCTCATGTGCTTATCCAGCCTCCCCTTAAATGCATCTATACACTTCGCTTCAACCACTCCCTGTGGCAGCAAGTTCCACATTCTCACCACTCTGTGGGTAAAGAAATTTCTTCTGAATTCCCTATTTGATTAATTGGTGACTATCTTATGTTGATGGCCTCTAGTTTTGCTCTTCCCCACAAGAAGAAACACTCTCTGTGTCTACTGTATCATAACCTTTCATAATCTTTGTAGCGCTAAAGATTATGGAGATGGCTGCATAGAGAGATGCCGCCATTCTCGGCCAGAGCGGAGATAATTGGTTAATTCTCCCGTCAATCATGCCTGGAAACCGCACTACTGGAAGTGACGGGGATAATTCTACGCACATCATTTATATTATCAAACTATTTACCACTTACTGAATTTTTCTGGAGAAATAATCCTGCTTTTATCGGGAGACTTTGATGCAGTTTTGATTATAAGTCCTGTTTATGTAGTTCGTAGAGATTCTTTTTAAGAGCTGTTTGCTGTTGTGCGCTGTTTAAATAGACTCGGTTTGCTGAGTAAATAAACTGTTTGCTGTGAGTCCTGCCGTAAGTCCCACCCTGCCTCCAACTCATTGGCTGACACAGTGGTGTCAACAGACACTTTGTATGAAGAGAAGTTGGGCTGAGTCCATGGCAGGATTTAAAGACAAGGGGTAAGAGTTTTGAATTTCAAGCACTGGGGGACTGGGAGCTAATGTAGGTCATTGAGGATGTGAGTGATGAGTGAGCTTCACCTGGTGGGGAACAGATATGAACACGAGAAATAGGAGCAGCACTAGGCCATACAGCCCTTCAAGCCTGCTCCGCGATTCAATAACATCATGGCTGATCTTTTACCTCAACTCCACTTTCCTGTCCAATCCCCATAATCCCTCGATTCCCAAAGTGCTCAAAAATCTATCGATCTCAGTCTTGAATATACTCCTTTACTGAGCAACCACAGCCCTTTGGGGTAGAGAATTCCAAAGATTCACAACTCTCTGAGTGAAGAAGTTCCTCCTCATCTCAGTCCTCAAGGCCGGACCCTTATTCTGAGACAATGACCTCTAGTTCTAGACTCCCCAGCTAGGGAAAACAGTCTCTCAGCATCTATCCTGTCAAGCCCTCTAAGAATTGGATACATTTCAATAAGATCACATTCCGTTCTTCTAAATTCTAGAGAATAGAGGCCCAATCTACTCAATTTCTCCTCATATGGCAGCCCCCTCATCCCAGGAATCAGTATAGTGAACCATTTTGCACTCCTTCTAAGGCAAGTTTATCCTTCCTTAGGTAAAGCAACCAAAACTGTACACGGTACTTCAGGTGTGATTTCACCAAAGCCCTATATAATTGCAGAAAGACTTCCTGGGGCCGAAATTGCACCTTTCTATAAGAGCCATTTTGTAAATTGCCCTCATTTATTTTTGGAGCTGTGTACAGGACCACCCCGCCCATTTTCCCGCCGTGTCGTGCATGCGCCGACTCCTTACCGACCGGCAGCGGCCCCCTTTCGGAAATTGCCCCGCAGGAAATTTCACTGCGTGGAATTGCCCCGCAGGAGCGGCGCCCCGCCAGCCAGTGCCACTGACAGCTTTTTCTGTCGGGAAGCTGTGTGTGTTTGGACAGCGCGTTCGCCCTTAAAGGGGAGGGCACGCTGCCGCAGTCGTCATATTATTTTTCATTGTCAGCCGACTGCCAGGTTGGCCCGACAATTATGCCCCCGGGTTCAGCCAGGCCGCCAACAAGCAGCCTGGCAACCCCTCTTGGATGCCAGGCCTCTGGCCCAGCGGAAACCCTCCCTGATGGCTCAGTGAAAACTCTGCAGAGTTCGCAGCGGCCCTCACCTTTAACTGCCTGGCGCTGATGACACGGAGCGATGGCCACTCCGACCCGCCTGCACTTCCACCCCGATGATGAGGCCACTTCCGCCCCGCTCCAAAAAACCCCACAAAAACCTGAATTTCTCCGGATTCTCCATCCCATATATTTGGGCAGACTGAACCCTTCGAAATTGGTAGATGTGCCCTATTTCAGGCGGAGGGCAATTTCAGCCTGCCTTACTCTAATCCCCTTGCAATAAAAGCTTACACACCATTTGCCTTCCTAATTGCTGGCTGTACCTGCATGTTATCTTTCTGTGATTTGTGTAACATTTAGCTTTCTTATGTACTAAAGTTACTTCAATGAGAAAATGCATTTTTGGAATGGATTAAAGCTGATTCTGAGTCAAAGAATAATAGTTGCAGTGCGGGCACTGAGATATTTTATTGTGACTAAAACTAATTTGAGAACAAGAGATTAAACTGTCAGAAACTATGAAAAGGACAAAACTAATTGTAGTAACATTTCTCTAATAAAACTTGATATTTCTGTATAGATTTCTGTTTCAAAACATGGCACGGTGCTACAATTATGAGTGTTTCATTAAAATAAATAGTGGCCTGATTCTAACTGTAACCTGCTCTATGTTTGTAATTACCACAGTTCTGGATGTGCTGTAAAAAAAATTAAACATTGGACCAATTAGCAGGGTCTCATATTTCTTCCAAGCAGGAAACAATTGTTCAACTGGGCTGCTATGAATTCAATCCAATGTATTTAATACCAGCATTCTGGATATTGTTCCATGGAGTGTATCATCTACTGAATAATTTACTCTGTAATGGCACAATTGGACTTCGCGTGTCATCACACTTTCCAAAAGATGTCAGAAGTTCAAGGGGCCGAAATTACCCCTTTTTAAAAAGCCGTCACTGTCTCAAAGAGGCATTTAAGGTGTGGAAAGCACTCTGCTCGGTCAGCGTAGATTCGCCGACAATCACAACATTGCCCTCATTTTTTTGGGGGGTGGTGGACATTCCCACCCCATTGACCCCTTACTGACCGGCAGCGACCCACTTTCCGCCCTGCGTGGGAGATTGCTCTGCGAGAGCAAATCAACAGCCGCTCAGTTTCCCCTGACAGCTTTTCCCTGCGGGAAGCTGCCTGTGGTTGGCAGGCACGAAAACCCTTAAAGGGGAGGGTGCACTGCCGCGGCCGCCATTTTATTTTAATCGTCGCCCGATTCCGAGGTCGACCCGACAATGGTGGCCACGGGTTCGGCCAGGCCTCTCGAGTGCCAGGCCACTGGCCTGGCCGAAATCCTCCCTGGTGGCCCAGTGGGTGTCACTAATGTGGCTGCAGACCGACATCTGCCCCACGCCGAATTCTGCCCCTAACACCACCCGGAAGAGAAAAAACATTTAAAGAGCTCAAAAATCTTTCTTTTTTATTTAAAGTAGGTGCGCCCCCTTTCAGTCCCGAAGTGTTTCCACACAACTACAAGTGTGCTCCTGATAAAGTACTCGTTTTGCACCTATACCAGTATTTTGGGATTAACCAAAAAAAGTGAGGATAGAAAAGGAAGCAATGGGAACAGCAGACTGCCAGCAGAAGTTGAAACAAGGATAGGGGTAGAATTTAGGAAGAAAGTCCATCTACTAATCTGAACTTCCTCCAGCCAGGTCAATCCAAGGGTGCAGTCAACTCCCAAGGTGGCTTTTGTTGACAATAATTTGCTAGCTAAGGGTACTGAGGGGTATGGAGTCAAGATGGGTGGATAGAGTTAGGCAGCCATGATCTCATTGAATGGTAGAACAGGCTCGAGCTGCTGAATGGTCTATTCCTGTTTCTAATGCTTATTCAGAAGTACTAATTTCAGTTTGCTTACAATAGCAAAGGAGTACAGACTCCATTCCCACTATACATAGGTCAACAGAAACAATTGGAAAAACATAATTTCAATAGTCAACATTAGTTTTTGAGGAATGACCTGTGATTAAGAACGTTACTGTATGAGTTCATACTTTACCACAACCTCAGAGCATCCCAAATTACAGCATTGTTGGAACATGGAGAAGGAAGAGGCAGAGAGCTTGATGATATTTTAAGGCTAGCTTAGCACGTGGTATAGGAGCAAACACTACAAGATAGTGCATAATTGTTTATTAACATGTATTTTATTTATATATTCATAGAGACAATTACAATAAACTTGTGAGCCAAGTGAACTAACTTAGCAGAGAGCTTGCTAGGAAATTAGAAGTTAGCTTAGCATATAAAATAAAATCAGGTGACTGAGATATTAAGACATTAGCTTAAAAATAACAGCTAGTTGAGCATAGCGAATAGGTAACTTCATTGCAGGATAATTGAATAAAGCATTATGCTTGGAACCTAAACGCTAGCCAGGTAACAGCTTTATTGCTGTAAAAGTTTGAAAGACAAAGGAGTTATTAAATGCAGCTGCTTTTCACACAGAAAAGCAGACAGATGAAGTTCTGAGGACAGACGAGATAAGGGAAACTACGTGACACGGAGCTTGAACTTTAATTCAAAATGGACACCATGGGAAAATTACTAAAGGGGGCTGTCATGTTAAGTCTGGTGACAGTAGGAATCTAATCGAGGTAGAAGATGCAGATTCATCTACCTTACTTCATTAGTAAGCGGACAAGGATCATATAAAAACAGACATTTTGGGGTTGAAATTCAGTACCGCCGTTTTTGAGGCGGTGTCATCCCGAGTGTAGATTTTACCGCCAGCAGTTAGGTGCAGGCTCAAATAACCAAATTTAGTTTTATGCCCAAAGATGAGAGCACGCTAAAAGGTGGCATTGCACACTCATTCTCGGGCGGGAGCTTAGGAGGCCCACTGAATTTCACAACGGGAGGCTGCCGCCATGCCAGCTGAAAAACGGGGAGAAAGAAAAAAGACCTCAAACTGCTCCGACTAACACACATACTTCCCCCACTGTTACAACAAATGAAAAGAAGATGAAATAAAGAAAGAATAAAACTGACCTTGATCTCTGGACGAATACGTCCGAGCACCGTGAAGTTCCCTGCACTTTTCCCAGGCAGTACAGACGCCTTGCTGTTAGAGATCCGTACAAACAAAATATCGTGGGAGGGGCACCAAGGGGACGTTGCACGCTGGATGACATCACCATGTGGGTGGCGTTAGAGGGTGCAGCGTTACCTCTTGCCGCCTCTACCAAAGAGGCTACCGACTTTCTCCCGAGCCATGGACGGCGCTTAACACCGACAGTAGGCCTTTGCCGCCCGTTTGTCATGTAGCACCGGTGCGAACAGGCAGCAGGATAAAGGGAATTTCAACCCCTTTGTGTTTAGAAAAGTTAGCGCAGCGAGGGAATAGTGAGGTGCATGTTACTCATCTGTAGTCATATTTGTTTAATGTACTCGGCTTGTAAAAGAACCATCGACAACATGAGGAAAAACTTCTTCATGCAGCGAGTGGTTAGGACCTGGAATGTACTCCCTGAAAGGGTGGTGGGGAGAGACTCAATCATGGCTTTCAAAAGGGAGCTGGATAAATATCTGAAGGAAAAACATTGGCGGGTACGAGGAAAGGGCGAAGGTGTGGGACTAGCGGAAGTGCTCTTGCAGAGAGCCGGCACGGGCTCGATGGGCTGAATGACCTCCTTCTGTGCTGTAATCATTCTATGATTCTATAAGTACTTTGCATATTGACTGAAGAAATAAAGATATTGAACCTGAAGCAACGGCTATCTTGGGGCCCAACTTTGCCCAACCCCTTTTTTCGGCGCACTTACCTTAAGTGCGCCTACTTTGCATGCTGGAAACGGCGCAGAAAAAAGGGGCCCCATCCTGGCCGCACTTCCGATTCCCCGGAGTACCGGCGTGGCGTGCATTCTGAAGTGGGGGGCAGAGCAATAGGCCAGCGCCGAAAACAGTGCCGGCACCGGCGTGCATGCGCAGTGAAGTCTGCGCGCATGCTCCTGCCCACCCAGCGAGTCCTGTGGGCTGTGAGCAGGACCCCGATGCTCGCAGCCCCTATCCGAAGGGACGCCCCGATCTCACCGCACCTTATCCCCGGCCGAGTGGCCTCCTGCACCGGTCGGCCGGCCCGCTGAGTTCCCGGGTGAGGCAAGACTTCGGTTTTATTTTTTATTTATTGGTTGTGCTTGAGAGTTTTGACTGGGGGAGCCGGGGGGGGGGATTGGAGGAGGAGAGTTTTGGGGGGGGGGGGAGGGGGGAGAGGAGAGTGTTTTGGAGGAGGGGGGAGGGAGAAAGAGTGTTTTGTATACCAGCATCTCTCTCTCTCTGGCTACCCGCGCCCCCTCCCCCCCTCCCCCGTGACATTGCGGCCAGCAGCTCGCATTTCTCTGATAGGATTTATTTCATTTTTATTAGTATTTTAATTGTTTGAGCTTTTCCTTGCAATGTTTGGTGCTTGGTTGTTGAGGTCCTCTCCAGTTCCCTTCCCTCCCCTCCCCTAGAACTCGCTACCACAAGGAGTATTTGAGGTGAATAGCATAGATGCATTTAAGGGGAAGTTAAATAAATAACAACTTGCATTTATATAGCTCCTTTAACATAGTAAAATGACCCAAGGCGCATCACAGGTGCATTATAAGACAAAACAGTTGACACTGAGTCACATAAGGAGAAATTAGGGCAGGTGAGGTAGGTTTTAAGGAGCGTCTTAAAGGAGGTAGAGAGGCAGAGAGGTTTCGGCAGGGAATTCCAGAGCTTAGGAACAGAAGGCACGGCCACCAATGGTTGAGCAATTATAATCAGAGATGCTCAAGGGGGCAGAATTAGAGGAGCACAGATATCTCGGGGGTGGGGGGGGGGGGGTGGGGGGGGTGCTGAAGGAGATTACAGAGATAGGGAGGGGTGAAGCCATGGAGGGATTGGAAAACAAGGATGAAAACTGTGAAATCGAGGCACATGAGGGAGAAAAGAATAGAAGGCTATGCTAATAGTATGAGATGAAGTAGGATGGGAGGAGGCTCGTGTGGAGCATAAACACCGGCATGGACCTGTTGGGCCGAACAGCCTGTTTCTGTGCTGTCTATAATTCTATATAATTATTGAACTCCCTCATGTTGTGAATGATTTGGTGTCAATAAAAGTAATGTATTTTCTAAACTTCTGTGTTAAAAAAATTTTCCAACTTGCTTTATGCTTCTAGTTACTAATCTTAACGTCATTATCGATTCAGCAACCAGTTGAAATAATCTTTGATTTTTACCCCTCTTTCAAACCGGATTTTCGGTCTTTTGCCGTCCCTCTTAGTGTCCTGGAGGGGCGGAAAAGCCAGCAGTAAGCACTTTAAATGGAAAGAGACTATAAAATGCTGCAGTACAGAGATATCTGGGGGTCCTCGTACATGAAACACAAAAAGTTAGTATGCAGGTACAGCAAGTAATTAGGAATGGTGGCCTTTATTGCAAACGGGATGGAGTATAAAAGTAGGGAAGTCCTGCTACAACTGTTGGTGAGACCACACCTGGAGTACTGCCTACAGTTTTGGTCTCCTTATTTAAGGAGGGATATATTTGTATTGGAGGCAGTTCAGGAAAGGTTCACTAAGTTTATTCCTGAGATGAAGGAGTTATCATATGAAGAAAGGTTGAGCAGGTTGGGCTTATACTCATTGGAGTTTAGAAGAATGAGAGGCGATCTTATTGAAACATAGAAGATTCTGAGGTGGCTTGACAGGGTAGTTGCAGAGAGGATGTTTCCCCTTGTGGGGGAATCTAGAACTAGGGGGCATAGTTTCAGAATAAGGGCGTGCCAATTTAAAACGGAGATGAGGAGGAATTTCTTCTCTGAGAGAGTCGTCAATCTTTGGAATTCTCTACCCCAGAGAGCTGTGGATACTGAGTCATTGAATATATTTAAGGTGGAGATCAACAGATTTTGAACTACAGGGGAATCGGGGGTTATGGGGAGCGGGCAGGAAAGTGGAGGCCAAGATCAGATCAGCCATGAGCTTATTGAACAGCGGAGATGGCTCGAGGGGCCAAATGGCCTACTCCTGCACCTCTTTCTTATGTTCTTATGCTCTTCCGGACAGGCAGCCAGCTTCCAGTGCCCCGCCAGGGTATTCGGTGCTGGTTTCGACGCGGCGCTGAGCATTACCGTCCGAAAGAGACACTGGCTCAATTTTTAGCTGTCGCCCAATCCATAGCGCCCCGTTAGAGCGTCCCTGGTGGGAACACCTGTGGAAGCTGGCCTCCAAGCTGTAGTGGTCACAGTGAGGTAAGTAATGTTGAACTCATGTGATTCGTTTTTTTTTGCAATTTATGTTGTGGTGGCGTGAGTTATGTATTGGGTATGTTGCTGGTGGTTTCACCACCCCCCTCGCCCGAGGCCTCTCTTAGGAAGTTCCGAGGCCGGCTGTTTACAACAACATCATCATCTTGTATTTATATAGTGCCTTTAATGTAGTGAAACGTCCCAAGCTGCTTCACAGGAGTATTATGAGATAAAAATTTGACACCGAGCCGCATAAGTAGAAATTAGCGCAGGTGACCAAAATCTTGATCAAAGAGGTTTTAAGGAGCAACTCGATTGAGGAAAGAGAGGTAGTGAGACAGAGAGGTTTAGGGAGGGAGTTCCAGAGCTTGGGGCTCAGGCAACAGAAGGCACAGCCCACCAATGGCTGAGCGATCATCATCAGGGATGTTCAAGAGGACAGAATTAGAGGAGCGCAGACATCTCAGGGGGTTGTGGGGCTGGAGGAGATTACAGAGATAGGGAGGGGCGAGGCCATGGAGGAATTTGAAAATAAGGATGAGAACTTTGAAATCGAGGCGATGCTTAACCGAAATGTAGGTCAGCGAGCACAGGGGTGATGGGTGAGCGGGACTTGGTGCAAGTTAGGCAGCCAAGTTTTGGATCTAGTTTATGTAGGGTAGGATGTGGGAGACCAGCCTGAAGTGTGTTAGAATAATCAAGTCTAGAGGTAACAAAGGCCTGGAAGAGGGCTGCAGCTGTGGATGAGCTGAGGCAAGGGCGGAAACGGGTGATGGTACGGAGGTGGAAAAAGGCGGTCTTAATTATGCTGCAGATATGTGGTCAAAAGCCCTTTTCAGGGTCAAATATGATACAAAGGTTGCGGTTCAGCCTCAGACAGAAGTGGTGGAGAGGGATGGAGTCAGTGGCTGGGGAAGGAAGTTTGTGGCAGGGACTGCTCATCCAAAACTGGATGTCGGACAAGCAGTCTGACAATTTAGAGACCGTGGAGTGGTCGAGAGAAGTGGTGGTGAGGTAGAGCTGGGTGTCATCAGCGTACATGTGGAAACTGACGCTGTGTTTCCGGATGATGTCGCCAAGGGGCAACATGTAGATGAGAAATAGGAGGGGGCAAGGATAGGTCCTTGGGGACACCAGGGATAACGTTGCGGGGGCGGTAAGAGAAGCCATTGCAGGTGATTCTCTGGCTATGATTAGATAGATAAGAATGGAACCAGGCGAGTGCAGTCCCACACAGCTGGACGATGGTGGAGAGGCGTTGAAGAAGGATAGAGTGGTCAACCCCGTCAAAGGCTGCAGACAAGTCAGGAAAGATGAGGAGGGATAGTTTGCCTTTGTCACAGTCACAAGGAATGTCATTTGTGACTTTGACGAAAGCCGTTTCGGATTGGAGAGATTCAAACATGGAATTGCGGGAAAGATGGGCACGGATTTGGGAGGCAACAACACGTTCAAGGACTTTGGAGAGGAAAGGAAGGTTGGAGATAGAGCGGTAGTTTGCAAGGACGGAGGGATCAAGGGTTGGTTTTTTGAGGAGAGGGGTGATGACAACAGATTTGAGGGAGAGGGGACAGTACCTGAGGAGAGCAAACCATTAACAATGTTAGCTAACATGGGGTTTTCACTTGCTCAGCTGGCCTAGCACCCTAAAAGAGGTGTGCAACGCCTCCTTAGTGCTCCGCTCCAAACTTTGGGCCCAGCTGATGGATTTTGAGGTGACAGGCACAATCCATTAGCCGGCGCAAAATTTACTGCTCCGCCGGGATTAATGCCGCAACAGAGGCGCGACCAAATTTCCACCCCTAATAGTTTTGCACACTTGTATTAGATATCCTCTTAACCATCTCTGCTCCAATAAATGTAGCACTAGTTTTTGAAAGCTCTCTGTAACATATTCTTTCATTCCCAGTCAGTTTATAATGAATCCACATTGTACTATTGCCATATCCTTTCAATAATGGTGCACCCAATACTGCACCCAGGAGTACCATTACCTAACCAATACTTTGCACTGAATCATTAACTCTTTGCTCTTGCATTCAATATTCTGATGTGCAAAAAAACAGAATCCAATATGTCATTATCATGGCATTTTCCTCCTGTTCTGTGCATCTGCACCTGTGGATCTCTCTGTTCCTTCACTCCATTCAGAATGTTATCATTTAGGGTATATTTCCATTCTCTGTTCATTTTTTCCCCAAATCGCTTCACACCTATCTCCAACAAAATACATTTGCCACATATTTACCTATTCTTCAAATCATGTCCTCTTCCATTCTTCCTTACAGTTTATGATGCCCCTTTGGTACCATCAGCAAATTCTTACTATTTTCTTCGTGTCTACATTGAAATCATTTATGCAGACAGTGAACAAAACAGTCCCAACAGATACATCTTAGCGGTCTGACAAACATCCATTTAACTGCACATTTTGCTTTCTATCCTTCAGCCATTTCTCTATCCATGCTAACATTTTATTTTTAATACCCACGGGTCTTAATCATTGCAACAAACGTCTTATCCACTTCATCAAATGCGTCATGGAAGTCCAAACATATTACATCCACTGCATTCCGTTTGTCTGCCTGCTCAGTAATTTCCTCAAAGAACTCAATTAACTTAGTCAAGCCTGACCTACCCAAAATCCATGTCCTTGATGAGCCCACAGTTTTCCAAGTGTTCCCTAATCTTATCCCTTATGATCTCTAGCAGGTTCCTATTATTGATGTGAGGCTAATTGGTCTATAGTTATCTGGCTTTTGCCTTCTGTTGGACAGGGGTGTAACATTCGCCAGCCTACATTCTAATGGTACAAACCCTGTTTCCAAAGACTTACGGAAAATTATGATTAGTATTCCTGCTATTTCCTCACAATAATATGGAAGTTTGAAACACTGATAACACAGAATTAATTCAGTTTCCTCTTAATATTTCAAAGCCATTTTATGTGCTATAAAATTGTGATTTATTCAATAATTATTCAAAGTAAATAATAATGCAAAAGAGCCAGAGGCGAGACGTGGAGATTTTTTTATACGCAGCAAATTGTTGTCATCTGGAATACGCTTTATGGAAGAGTGGTGGAAGCAGATTCAATAGTAGCTTTCAAAAGGGAAATGGATAAATACTTGAAGGGAAAAAAATTACAGGGATATGGGGAAAGGGGGTGCGATACTAATTGGTAGCACTTTCAAAGAGCCGACACAGGCATGTTGGGCTGAATGGTCTCCTCCTGTGCTGAAAGATTCTATGAATACAAAGTGGGAATGTAGTGCTAAAAGTTGAATAATCAGATAATTTGAATTAAGCAACTGCATGAAGAGAGTAAAAAATTGTTCTTGTGTTAATGAATTGCATCCGGAACATTGCTGGATTGTGAAAAAAATTGTTTCTCTGTATTTTATTGGTCTCACATGGCATTGCTCACAGTAAGATGGAGAATTTGGGGTTTCTTCATCATTGTGTTGCTCTTTCTCTCAACGTAACTGCCAATGTTCCCGCTGAGCTGCGTGGCCGCACAGTCATCTGTATATTGTAGATATCGTGCATGCGCAAAAATGTGAATGAGGCTGTGCATTGGGGGAGGCAGTGCAGCTTACGGGGCACATTGGTCACTGCACTCCTGTTTTTCTCTCTCCTTTCTTCTCTCTTCATTATCTGCTTCTCTGGTTCTCTTCCTATTCCCTGCCTGGCGAGGAAGGGAGATACAGAGGACTGCAGACTACGTTTCACAGCAGCAAGTGCAGGAAACATGTGGACAGGAGTTCGAGAGGAATTCTCCACTTCCTTCTGATCCCATGTCACCTTCCCACAGGCTATGTCCATTATCGCCTGCTATCCCTCTATGGCATCCGTTGAGCACAACAGCTATCCCCTGAGGTTAGGACTCTACCTGCTTGCCAGCCTAAGTTATGATAAATCTCCCCCACCCCACCCACAATCACCCTGCTGAATCTCCCCCATAGCTCCACAGCATACCTTATTTTTCTACTCCTTTTACTCCCTTAAATAAAAAGGATATAGAGACATTGGAAAGGTTGCAAAAAGGATTTACAGGGATGATTCCAGAAATATGAGGGTACACCTATCAGGACAGGATAAACAGGCTGAGTCTTTTCTCTTGAAAAGAGAAGGCCGAGGGGTAGCCCAATGAGGTCTTTAAAATCATGAAAGGTTTTGATAGAGTGGACACAGATAGAGTGTTTCCACTTGTGGGGAAGAGCAAAACTAAAAGCCATCAACATAAGACAGTCATCAAGAAATCCAATAAGGAATTCAGAAGGAACTTCTTTACCCAGAGAGTGGTGAGAATGTGGAACTCGCTACCACAGGGAGTGGTTGAGATGAATAGCATTGATGCATTTAAGGGGAAGCGAGATAAACAGATGAGGGAGAAAGAAATAAAAAGATATGCTGATAGAGTGAGATAAAAAAGGGTGGGAGGAAGCCTGAGTGTAGCATAAACACTGGCATGGACCAATTGAGCTGAATGGCCTGTTTCTGTGCTGTACATTCTATGTAATATTGAAAATCCTGCATCTAGCACACATTTCCTGTCAGTCACACCTACTTCCTGTAACATTACACTTTTGTCGTTACACTTTGTTGATTGGCACAAAGTAACATAGCTTTCCTTTTCTTTTTGTACGCCAAATTTTAAAACAGGTATTGATTTAAATCAATGAAAGCAGAAGATACAACCAAATGAATAGTCGTGGGCATCAGAATACAATGATTTGGAAAAAAAATGTATCTATTTTTCAGCACAGGAGCGACAAGGAGCTAGAAACATCACACACTTCGTCAGAGAAAGACTTTCAAGGTTCTCTATGTGTCAGCTGTGGCTCAGTGGGTAGCACTCTCACCTCTGAGTCAGAAGGTTGTGAGTTCAAGTCCCACTCCAGAGACTTATGCACAAAAATCTAGACTGACACTCGCAGTGCAGTACTGAGGGAGTGCTGCACTGTCGGAGATAATGTCTTTCAGATGAGATGTTAGCCCCATCAGTCCTCTCAGGTGGATTTAAAAGATCCCAAGGCACTATTTTGAAGAAAGGCAAGGGAGTTATACCTGGTGTCCTGACCATATATATCCCTCAATCAACATCACTAAAAAAAGATTATCTGATTATTATCATTGCTGTTTGTGGGAGCTTGCTGTGTGCAAATTGGCTGCTGTGTTTCCTATATTACAATAGTGACTATACTTCAAAAATTAATTAATTGTATGTCAAGCGCTTTGGGACTTCCTGTGGTCATGAAAAATGCTATATAAATGCAAGCCTTTCTTTCTTTTGTTTTTCAAAGTAAAGAGCAAAACTGGGTGCTTCAGCCATGAAGGGAAGCAGGCAGAGGTGATGTTAAGCAAGTTGCCTCCAGTTAAAACAAAGCTGATGTGGTAACCTGGTAACCTATTTGACAAGGAGTTTTCCTAAATGCTGATAAATCCTGGACAAATGGCAAAAATGTAATTGCGGACAATAATAACTTTCTCTTTTATGCTGATCATGGACTTTCTGTACAATGACTTTCCTGCACAGTATGCGCTCCCATAAAACAAGGCAGCACCATATAAACGTTGGAGGAACTACTTAAAAACAAAACATCTCATCTGAGGAAAATACAAATGCCAAGTTAAATATTTAAAAGTGCAAGGATTTAAACTTGAACTATAACTCAAATCTTGCCATCGTTTCCAAGTTACAGAATATTCAAAGTAAACTAATCTCACTGTAAAATTCCTTTTATATTGTGCCAATCATCATTACAAAAGATTTGTGCAAGTTAAAGTTAAAGATAGTCCATCACCATAATATATTGCACATAGCAACGCAGAAAGAAATTAAACTTCCAATCGTAAAAATCAGATGCTGCCGTTGCTTTTCACTTAGTCCCTGTTGCAAAGAATGTACAGGACAATAACAGGCCATTCGGACCGACTGGTCTGTGCCGGTGTTCATGTTCCACACGAGCCTCCTCCTACTCCTCTTCATCTCACCCTATCAGCAAATCCTTCTACTCCTTTCCTCTTCATGTGTTTGTCTAGCTTCCCTTTTAATGCATCTCATGCTATTTGCCTCCACCACTTCCTGTGATAGCGAGTTCCACATTCTCGCCACTCTGGGTAAAGACGTTTCTCCTGTATCCCCTATTAGATTTATTAGTGACTATTTTATATTTATGACCTTTAGTTTTGGACTCCCCACAAGTGGAAACATCTTCTTTACATCTACCCTATCAAACCCTTTCAGAATTTTAGAAGTCATCTAATAGGTCACCCCTCAGCCTTCTCTTTTCCAGAAAAAAGTTTGATGTTTTTTGACTCTGCTTGGTGCTTTGCCCTTCATTTTGGAATAGACTTGGAGCAGACATAATCATGTATGGTGTGTAATCTGTTTAATAAAACAATATACTTGATTCTTGTCTCTGGTCTGTTCTCCCATTCTTTTATATTCCCACCCACCACCTTCTACATGAATCTAATTTGCTTTATTTCTATCAGTTACTGACCCTTCCACTTGTTCAAAATAGTGCCATGGGATTTTGTTACATAGAAACATAGAAAATAGGTGCAGGAGTAGGCCTTTCGGCCCTTCGAGCCTGCACCACCATTCAATAAGATCATGGCTGATCATTCCCTCAGTACCCCTTTCCTGCTTTCTCTCCATACCCCTTGATCTCTTTAGCCGTAAGGGCCATATCTAACTTCCTCTTGAATATATCCAATGAACTAGCATCAACAACTCTCTGCGGCAGGAAATTCCACAGGTTAACAACTCTCTGAGTGAAGAAGTTTCTCCTCATCTCAGTCCTAAATGGCCTACCCCTTATCCTAAGACTATGTCCCCTGGTTCTGGACTTCCCCAACATCGGGAACATTCTTCCCGCATCTAACCTGTCCAGTCCCGTCAGAATCTTATACGTTTCTATGAGATCCCCTCTCATCCTTCTAAACTCCAGTGAATAAAGGCCCAGTTGATCCAGTCTCTCCTCATATGTCAGTCCAGCCATCCCTGGAATCAGTCTGGTGAACCTTCGCTGCACTCCCTCAATAGCAAGAACGTCCTTCCTCAGATTAGGAGACCAAAACTGAACACAATATTCCAGGTGAGGCCTCACCAAGGCCCTGTACAACTGCAGTAAGACCTCCCTGCTCCTATACTCAAATTCCCTAGCTATGAAGACCAACATACCATTTGCCTTCTTCACCGCCTGCTGTACCTGGATGCCAACTTTCAATGACTGATGAACCATGACACCCAGATCTCGTTCACCTCCCCTTTTCCTAATCTGCCGCCATTCAGATAATATTCTGCCTTCCTGTTTTTACCCCCAAAATGGATAACCTCACATTTATCCACATTATACTGCATCTGCCATGCATTTGCCCACTCACCTAACCTGTCCAAATCACCCTGCAGCCTCTTAGCGTCCTCCTCACAGCTCACACTGCCACCCAGTTGAGTGTCATCTGCAAACTTGGAGATATTACACTCAATTCCCTCATCAAAATCGTTAATGTATATTGTAAAGAGCTGGGGTTCCAGCACTGAGCCCTGCGGCATTCCACTAGTCACTGCCTGCCATTCTGAAAAGGACCCGTTTATCCCGACTCTCTGCTTCCTGTCTGCCAACCAGTTCTCTATCCATGTCAGTACATTACCCCCAATACCATGTGCTTTGATTTAGCACACCAATCTCTTGTATGGGACCTTGTCAAAAGCCTTTTGAAAGTCCAAATACACCACATCCACTGGTTCTCCCTTGTCCACTCTGCTAATTACAGCCTCAAAAAATTCCAGAAGATTCGTCAAGCATGATTTCCCTTTCATAAATCCATGCTGACTTGGACCGATCCTGACACTGCTTTCCAAATGCTCTGCTATTTTATCCTTAATGATTGATTCCAACATTTTCCCCACTACTGATGTCAGGCTAACTGGTCTATAATTACCCATTTTCTCTCTCCCTCCTTTTTTAAAAAGTGGTGTTACATTAGCTACCCTCCAGTCCATAGGAACTGATCCAGAGTCGATAGACTGTTGGAAAATGATGACCAATGCATCCACTATTTCTAGGGCCACTTCCTTAAGTACTCTGGGATGCAGACTATCAGGCCTGCCTAAGAGAGAAGAGCCTTGGTTGAACGTTTCATCTGAAAGACGGCTCCTCCGACAGTGCAGCACTCCCTCAGCACTGCACTGGAGTGTCAGCCTAGATTTATGTGCACAAGTCCCTGGAGTGGGACCTGAACCCACAACCTACAGACTCAGAGGGGAGAGTGCTACCCACTGAGCCACAGCCGATACAATAAGTGAAAAAAGTACTCTGGACAATTCCTCTCCGACCTGCTCAGGCAATTGAGACCAGTCCAGGAGATCACACAGACCAAGTGTTAGCTATAAAGACACTTGCCTTCTATATGATGAAATCTCTGTCCCAGTCAGGAACCACTCCAAATCACTCTTGAAAGCAATACAGAGAGTCAGCACCCACCGGACCACCCGGCAATGTGTTCCAGAGGCTCACTACTCATTGGGAAAAGAAGCAGTTGTCAGAAGGCAAGTCACTCTGGGGCTCTTTGACGCTCAAGAGGCCCGAGAACAGGTTGTTGACCCTCTCGGTTGTTAGTGTGGCGCATAATTCAGGATGGGAAGAGGTGGCGGGGGTAGTTGAGCTGTACTCTTAAATGCTGGGTGAAAGTAATTCACCAGCAGTGCGAAGTGATTGGATATGCACAAATTGGGCTTTCTTTCTATACATACACACACACACATACACACACACACACACACTACATAATGCAAAACTGCTGTTTATATTGCTGCTGATTCATTTCTATGTTCACACAAAGAAGATAACAATACAAAACCAGAGTCCAGGGGTTTTATATAAATTGCGCATAATTTAATCAGGAGAATTCACAGTGGAGATTTGAGAAGCAATGCCAATTTATACCAATGTCAAGCAGTTGCACCCACCACTGACAAAATGATGCGCACTAAATTTATGTAAAACTTATGCAAATTTTGTCACACTGAATAAACGAATCTAATTATCCTACTCAGAAGAGATGAAAATCATGCCGATTTACAACCTGTTATAAAATGAGGTCTGGTGTTGGTTTCTTCACCAAGTCAGTGACAATACTTTTCATTTTTTAATAGCTTGTAATTCTTTCGGTCTCTGACTGGATGGAGTGGTCTCAAAGCCTTTACGACCACAGAATCACTAGTTTAGAAAAAAAAGATACAAGAGCATAAAAATAGGATCTGGGTTGATGAGAAACACATCATCATCATAAGCAGTCTCTCAGAATCGAGGAAGACTTGCTTCCACTCTTAGCATGAGTTCTTAGGTGGCTGTACAGTCCAATACGAGAACCACAGTCTCTGTCACAGGTGGGACAGATAGTCATTGAGGGAAAGGGTGGAGAGGGAGCCTGGTTTGCCGCATGCTCCTTCCACTGCCTGCGCTTGATTTCTGTACACTCTCGGCGACGATACTCAAGGAGCTCAGCACCCTCCCGAATACACTTCCTCCACTTAGGGCAGTCTATGTCCAAGGACTCCCAGGTGTCAGTGGGGATGTCGCACTTTATCAGGGAGGCTTTGAGGGTGCCCTTGTAACGTTTCCTCTGCCAGCCTTTGGCTCGTTTGCCGTGAAGGAGTTCCGAGTAGAGCGCTTGCTTTTGGAGTCTCGTGTCTGGTATGCGAACTACGTGGCCTGCCCAGCGGAGCTGATCAAGTGTGGTCAGTGCTTCAATGCTGGGGATGTTGGCCTAGATGAGGACGCTAATGTTTGTGCATCTGTCCTCCTAGGGGATTTGCAGGATCTTGCGGAGACATCGCTGGTGGTATTTTTCCAGCGATTTGCGGTGTCTACTGTACATGGTCCACGTCTCTGAGCCATACAGGAGGGCAGGTATTACTATGGCCCTGTAGACCATGAGCTTGGTGACAGTTTTGAGGGACTGATCTTCAAACACTCCTTTCCTCAGGCGGCCGAAGGCTGCACTGGCGCATTGGAGGCAGTGTTGGATCTCGTCGTCAATCTCTGCTCTAGTTGATACTGATCAACGCTCCCATTAAGCTGAGCGACTGCGCAGCGGTCTGGAGGTCCCGTGCAGGCCGCTCACTGGCTTTTCAATGGGAGAAACCGCGCATACGCAAAGATTTGAATTGTGCCGCGCAGCCCGTTAATGGGCCCGCGTCCATTGTGGACTATATACAGCAGACACCTCAAAGCGCTGGAGAAGTTACCACCAGCGCTGCCTCCGCAAAATCCTGCAAATCCATTGGCAGGACAGACGCACCAACATCAGTGTTCTCGCACAGGCCAACATCCCCAGCATTGAAGCATTGACCACGCTCAATCAGCTCTGTTGGGCGGGCCACATCGTCCGCACGCCCAACACGAGACTCCCAAAGCAAGTGCTCTACGCAGCGCTTCGACACAGCAAGCGAGCACCAGGAGGGCAGAGAAAACGCTTCAAGGACACCCTCAAAGCCTCCTTGACAAAGTGCAACATCCCCACCGGCACCTGGGAATCCCTGGCCCAAATACCACCCAAAGTGGAGGAAGAGCATCCGGGACGGCGCTGATCACCTCGAGTCCCATCGCCGAGAGCAAGCAGAAATCAAGCATAAACAGCGGAAAGAGCATGAGTCAACCCAGGTTCCCCAACCACCCTTTCCTTCAACCACTGTCTGCCCCACCTGTGACAGAGATTATAGGTCCCGCATTGGACTCCTCAGTCACCTGAGAACTCACTTTTAGAGTGGAAGCAAGTCATCCTCGCCTCCGAGGGACTGCTTATGATGATGATGATAATGGGCCCGCCCACCAAAAATTAATGTTACTGATGCCATCTTTTAAGAAATCTAGACATTTCTTTCCCAGATATCTACATTTTTTTTGTTACAAACATGATTTATTTATGTTTTGATCTAACACATTGAAAGAAATATTCCGGATTTGTTTTATTTTTCAAACCACTGAAGCGTAGTCACAATGTAGATGGAATTTATGTGGGCGCTTTCTGTTTGACATTCTTGTTTTACCAAACTCACTTTTTCTTTACAGAAATAAACAACTTTAGAAAGTGACACCTCAAACAGTGGAAAGGTTTATTTCAGATCTTTATTTTTGGAAAATACCATTTTCAGCCTTCAAAAAGAAACAATTTACAATGAAAATGGTTTAAATTAAACTCGTGAGTGGAGACAGGAGCTGATGGAGGACATGATACTGGTCCAGTTTAAGAACATAAGAAATAGAAACAGGGCCGAAGAGCTGAATGGACGTCACCTGTACCTATTTCTTATGGCTTTTTTTGTTCTAACATGCAAGTAATTATTTTTTTACATCTCAACAGTCCACCTTACAAACCCTCCCACCTGATTTTACAGTGTGAACTTGGTAGACGGAGGAATTGAGCGCTTGGGAGAACAGATAAAAAGCAACAAAGCAATAAATAAACTAATAAATTCAATAGGGAATTTGGGAGAAACTTCTTTACCCAGAGAGTGGTCAGAATGTGGAATTCGCCACCACAAGAAGTGGTTGAGGCGAATAGCCTATATATGTATTTAAGGAGACGCTAGATAAGCACATGAGGGAGAAAGGAATAGAAGGGTATGCTGATGGGGTGAGATGAAGAGGGGTGGGAGGAGGCTCGTGTGGAGCATAAACACCAGCACGGACCAATTGGGTCGAATGATGTGTTTCTGTGCTGTACATTTAATGTAATTCTATATTCGAGTTCATCAATGAACCAATCAGTATATAGAAAAATCAGTTCCTAATTTGTCTTGTTGGTCATTTCCCAAGCGGACAACTGCAAGGTATCCAATGGTAGGTGGGCTGCATGGGACACAGTGCTGTCAATCAGCTGGAGTGACAGTTGAAACATTGGAAAGCCCAACTGTCCCAAGTGGTGGTCCGCCAGTATGTCAAGTCTCTGGGATAAACAGGGCCATGGAAAGTAAAACCGTGATTTGCATGGCAAAATATGGCTTGTATCGGGTACCAAATATTCAGTGGTTATTGATAAAAGTTTATTTTTTGAACTTTCAAATTCAGCATTTCAGAAAGTGATAATCACTATTTCAAAAGCCTTTGTTTCATTACTTTTGTGCATTCCAGAAATGACAATCACTATGAAGAGGAGATCTGAATTGTACTTAAACTAACAAAAAGACATTTAATACCCCTTCATGACCCATCCTACCTCTGGAATATTATGCCAACTGCTACATACATGCTCTTACACCAACTTAAAACTGAGATGCATTTTAGTGCTACGACAAATACTCCTGAATTAACAAACCCCACCTTTAGGGAAACAATACACTCTACTAACACAGCTCGAGCTAGGATTGCCTATCAATGAAGGAGGACAACTTGTCCTTCAAGATTCTTCTCTCCCTTTGGGAAGTATTCAACCTCTGCTCACCATTTTCATCTGACTCAGTGGTTAAAGTAGAGTTTAGTGCGAGAAAGTACTGAGTCTTCGTTCCCTCCACATATTGGGCTCAAGTTTCGGACCCCCCTAGAACAGCGCACATCGGAGAGGCCCGCCTAATTTGTAGAACAAAAATTGCGCCGAATACTTACCTCGCGATTCTCCGATAGCTGTAGGCCCGTTTCCAGCTCGGCGCGTCGCAGCAGGATATGCTGGGGGCGGAGCTACAGCCCTGCGCCAAAAACAGTGCCGGCAGCTGCGCGCATGCGCAGCAGCTCCTGGCCCTCCCAGCGCGTCCTGTCTCCGGGTGACGACCCTATCCCTGGCCACAGGGACATTGCCCCTATCCTGGACCGAGTGGCCTGACACCTCGTACCTCGTTGGCGGCGGGGCCCGCCCGCCCGGCATCTCGCTGGGGGCGGGCCCCGCCCGAAGTCCTCGGCGGGGCCCGTTCAGCTCCCACCTCACCCCGTTCAGCTTCTTCCCCCCTCTCTTTCTTCTCCCCACCTTCTTTTTCTTCTCCCCACCTTCTTTTTCTTCCCCCCACTCTTCCCTTTCCCTCCCCCCTCTTCTTCCCTTCCCCCGCTCTCTTCTTCCCTTCCCCCTCTCTTCCCTTTACCTTCCCCCCCTCTCTTCTTCTACCCCCCCCTCCCCGCCCTCCCCTGCCCTCCTCCCCCCTCGCTGTCAGAAACACGGAGACAGAGAGAGCGAGACAACAGCATGCTGTTGGAAGGCTCCCAGTGCTGCAGTAAGTGAGTAGAAATAATTTATTTATTTATTGCTGATTTTTTATTCTTTTTTTTTTGATTGATTTATTGGTTGATTTATTTATCATTTATTATTGATGATGGCTCTTTATTTGTAAAAGCGAAGTGTTTAATGTTTGTAAACTTTCCTCCCCCCTCCCCCCAATCTCTCGTTCCCTACGCCTGATTTATAAGTGTAGGCAAGGTTTTCTGAGCGTACAAAAATCTACACTTACTCCATTTTAAATTAGTTTGGAGTAAGTTTTCGCTGCCTAAACTGCAAAACAGACGTAAGTGGCTGGACACGCCCCTTTTGAAAAAAAATCTGTTCTAAAATGAAACTATTCTATCTCACTGGAATGGAGCAAACTAAATGCCGAGAATTGTAATTTCTAAGATGCTCCATTCTAAACTAGTTGCTCCAAAAAAATAGGAGCAACTCAGGCTGAAACTTGAGCCCGATGTTTGCACATCTAGTATTGTGGGATCCAGGGGAGGGAGACAAGAAAGCTGATCTGTACTTTAAAAGCTTGGGGTAAACCAAGAGAATTAGTAGGGCTGTTAATAAGCAAAGTTATTAAATAGCAGTGACCCAGGAGTCTTAAAAAAGTTTCAGAAGGAGGCCCTTTGGCCCATCAGGCCTGTGCCGGCTCGTTGAAAGAGCAATCCAATTAGTCCCACTCCCCTGCTCTTTCCCCATAGCCATGGAAATTTCTTCTTTTCAAGTATATATCCTATCCCCTTTTGAAAGTTACTATTGAATCTGTTTCTACCGCTCTTTCAGGCAGCGCATTCCAGATCACAACAACCAGTTTTACACTAGATGAGAACTAATTTGATTCTTAACAAAGCATCACATTATCTAACTCCTCAATAATTGTTTAATTGACATAAATGGCAGTACTTCTCTTTGTGATGACTTTGAACTGTGAAGGCTCCCAGAATGTGGATCATCTTATGCCTCCTTAACATTATAGGGTTGACATTGATAACACACTTGGTGAGCAGTATAAATTGGCATTTGAAGGCAGGAAATGCCTCATCAAAAGTGGGTTTCACTGGATGTATCCGACAAAAATTGCCACCAGTGCACAGGGAAATAAAAAGGGAAGAAAGACTTGTATTCCGTTGGGTGTAGGCTCGAATGGAGTATAAAAGCTGACATGGACTGGTTGGGCCGAATGGCCTGGTTCTGTGCTGTATATTCTATGTAATTCTATGTAATTAAGGAGTGATCTAATTTAAGATGATAAAAAGAGTTGATAGGGTAGATAGAGATATGCTATTTCCCTGGTGGGGAAGTCCAGAACAAGGGGGCATAACCTTAAAATTACAGTTAGGCCATTCAGGGGTGATGTCAGGAAGCACTTCTTACACAAAGGGTGGTGGAAATCTGGAACTCTCTCCTGCAAAAGCTGTTGAGGCTGAGGGGTCAAATGAAAATTTCCAAACTGAGATTGATAGATTTTTGTTGGGTAAGGGTATTGAGAGTTAGGGAACCAAGGCAAGAAGATAGTGTTAAGATACAGAGCAGTTCATCATCATCATAGGCACCTCGGAATCGAAGAAGACTTGCTTCCATTCTTAACGTGAGTTCTTAGGTGGCTGTACAGTCCAATACGAGAACCACTGTCTCTGTCACAGGTTGGACAGATAGTCGTTGAGGGAAGGTGTAGGTGGGACTGATTTGCCGCACGCTCTTTCCGCTGTCTGCACTTGATTTCTGCATGCTCTCGGCGATGAGACTCGAGGTGCTCAGTGTCCTCCCGGAAACACTTCCTCCACTTAGGGCAGTCTTTGGCCAGGGTCTCCCAGGTGTCAGTGGGGATGTTGCACTTTATCAGGGAGGCTTTGAGGGTGTCCTTGTAACGTTTCTGCTGCCCACCTTTGGCTCGTTTGCCGTGAAGGAGTTCCGAGTAGAGCGCTTGCTTTGGGAGTCTCGTGTCTGGCATGCGAACTATGTGGCCTGCCCAGCGGAGCTGATCGAGTGTGGTCACTGCTTCAATGCTGGGGATGTTGGCGCGTCTGTCCTCCCAGGGGATTTGTAGGATCTTGCAGAGACATCGTAGGTGGCATTTCTCCAGCGACTTGAAGTGTCTACTGTACATGGTCCATGTCTCTAAGCCATACAGGAGGGCGAGTATCACTACAGCCCTGTAGACCATGAGCTTGATGGCAGTTTTTAGGACCTGGTCTTCGAACACTCTTTTCTTCAAACGGCGATGGCTGCACTGGCACACTGGAGGCAGTGTTGGATCTCGTCGTCAATGCCTGCTCTTGTTGATAGGAGGCTCCCGAGATATGGGAAGTGGTCCACGAATAGCTATGATCTAATTAAATGGTGGAACAGGCTTGAGGGGCTGAGTGGCCTGCTCCTGATCTTATGTTACTATTTATATAGTGCCTTTCATGATCTTAGTAAATCCCAAATCACTTTATTGCCAACAAAATACTTTTTTTTTTACGTGTAGTCACTGTTGTAATATTGGAAACGCTGCAGCCAATGCGTACACAGCAAACAGTAATGTGACAATGACCAGGTCATCTGTTTCACTGATGTTGGTTGAGGGATATATATTGGCCAGGGCAATAAACTAGAACATAAGAAAAAGGAACAGAAGTAAGCCAGACGGCCCCTCGAGCCAGTTAGCAATGGCGCTATCAACAAAAGAACTAAAAATAGACAACCCCAAGGGTGCCAGTGCATAAAGAAGCCAGAATGTTGAGCATCTTCAACCAATTCTTGGAGGGTGCGAGTATAGGTGGGGTAGAGGAATAAAAGGATCTCGGAGTATAAATACAAAAATCACTAAAAGTGTGACACAGGTTAGCAAGACCATAAAAAAGCAAGCCAAGCACTAGGGTTTATTTCTAGAGGTATAGAATTGAAAAGTAGGGAAATTATACTAAACCTGTATCGAACCTTAGTTAGACCACATTTAAGAGTACTGCGTACAGTTCTGGTCACTATATTATAAAAAGAATAGATGCACTGGAGAGGGTGCCGAGAGGACTTACAAGGATGATACCAGAAATGCGAGGTATACATATCAAGAAAAGGATGAACAAGTTGGGTCTCTTTTTTCTTGAGGTGACCTAATAGAGATCTTTTATGAAAGGTTTTGATAGAGTGGATACAGGGAGAATGTTTCCACTTGTGGGGAAGAGCATAACTAGAGGCCATCAATATAAGATATTCAAGGTTATGCTGATAGATTTAGATGAGAAAAGACTGGAGGAGGCTCGAGTAGATCATAAACACCGGCATGGACTGGTTGGGCCGAATGGCCTGTTTCTGTGTTGTATATCCTAAGTAATCCTATGTAAGTAACAGACAATTATGTTATTCTCCGAATTTGCTGGCTAAATACAAAGATTATTTCCCTAATGCAAAATATGGCTGGAAAATATCGTGTCATTTCCAACAGTGTATTCACTAGGTAGATGTTGACCAGTTTTGTGCAGGGTTTGGAGTCGGTTCTTGTGTGCTGTACCCTTGTTAGCAAAGCTCCCGGAGACTTTCTAGTAGCTTCAGCCTGGGAGCTTCTCGAAAACCTTCAACAGAGCACATTTTGAGAGAGAATTGGCAAGAAAAGGAGTAACTGATCGCAGACTTTAGAAGGTGAAAAATACAAAGAGAAATTTCAGGATATTTAAGTGCTATTCCGTCACACTAGCTGCCGTTCCTTGCAGTGACTTTTACTGGAAGCACTAAGGAGCTCACACTCAAGAGAAACATTCAAAGTGAGTGCGTAAAATGTAATCTGAACATGAAGTCATAAACATCGCCCGTCATCGCCTTGCCTCAAGCTCATCCGCTGCTGAAGTCCTCATCCATGCTTTTGTTACCTCTAGACTTGACTATTCCAACAGACTCGTGGCTGGCCTCTCACATTCTACCCTACGTAAACTAGAGATGATCCAAAACTCGGCTGCCCGTGCCCTAACTCGCACCAAGTCCCGTTCACCCATCACCCCTGTGCTCGCTGACCTACATTGGCTCACGGTTAAGCAACACCTCGATTTCAAAAGTCTCAACCTTGTTTTCAAATCCCTCCATGGCCTCACCCCTCCCTATCTCTGTAATCTCCTCCAGCCCCACAACCCCCCGAGATATCTGCGTTCCTCGAATTGAGCATCCCTAATTATAATCACTCAACCATTGGTGGCCATGTCTTCAGCTGCCTGGGCCCTAAGCTCTGGAATTCCCTGCCTAAATCTCTCCGCCTCTCTATCTCGCTTTCCTCCTTCAAGATGCTCCTTAAAGCATACCTCTTTGACCAAGCTTTTGGTCACCTGCACTAATTTCTGCTTATATGGCGCGGTGTCAAATTTTTTGACTCATAATACTCCTGTGAAGCACCTTGGGATGTTTCAGTACATTAAAGGCGCTATATAAATGCAAGTTGTTGTTGTTGTTGTTGTTGTAACGCAGGAAAACTGTTCGAATTAACTGTGTGGACATCCAGTTGCTTGACAAGACATCAAGAAATTTACACTGGGACAAAACCAGTCTAAGTGTATAGCGTTAAAAAGCTGGTTAACGTAACTGGTTGCTTGATAGGGCCACAGCATTTTCTTATAGAAATGAGACCATATAAACTTACTGAATTAAGAAGAATTCCAGAGTCAGTGAAACTTCAGATACACCAATGAATTCAAACCGAAGGATTACCAATTCTGTCAGTTAGTATCAGCTCATTTTGGGACACCTTGAAGTTGTGGAAGTCACTGGTTGTGCAAGTTCTTCTTTCTTACTTGTTGATGTTAGCATTGAGACGACCTGAATTGTGTTAGTGGAAGTACATTAATGATAAAAAAAAAGTCAGTTCATAATTTCATTGTCCGGCTTCCTCTTTGATGATTTAGCCAGAAGGGCTTAACTCATTCACTAAATAGCGTATCCTGTGATCTAAGTAGGGGGTTGGTTTGTGTAGTTGTGGATGTCATTTGGGCCAGTTAATGAGAGACAGTTCAAGCGAGCTAAATCATGGGCATCTATTAATCACCAGATGTGGACAGCAAACCCCTAGAAAGTTTGTTAACGAGGAATTAGTTAAAGGGATTATGAGTTCAGAGTAGACTGTATAACCACCATCGGTTTCTGTGAAGACCATCGCCAACAAATTCTCCATCATTTAGCAACTTTATTCAGACCAAAATGTAACTGCAGATCACAAGTGACACATTTGACAATGGAAAGACAAACTTGCTCCATAAATGCCTAATTGATCTCTTGATTTCTCATCAATTTACAGAACAAAACATAAAAATTCACAACACTAAAAACACACTGGCTCATTTCATATTATACAAAATAATGATTTCTTGATTATTAAAAGGGCGCACAAAATCAATTCCTTTTGTTTGGTATATCTACAGTCGATGGGATTTGATCCTGCTTATGTACATGTGACATGGAGCTCCCAAAAATAGAGCAACTTTCGAATATCTCAGCTTGCAATCAGCTCAGCACTCTATGCTACTCTGTGTGGTCAAATAAAACTTAGAATGGTTTTGGCAGTTTTCATTTACATAAAATTACAGCTTTATACGAACATGACAAGTGAAAACACTCATTGGTGGCAGACAGCACAGACGGTTGAGCCCCCCTCCCGTGATACTGGATGACAAGATTCAGCACAAACTTCATCTCCTGCTAATTAAACGAATCAATTAAGAGACTATTGTTGCAACTGTGTAACTGATGTTCTATAGTGGCAATAACAACCCCACAGGGAGGTCGTTTTACTACATTAAAATGCTGTCCTCCACAACTCCATCTGATATTATTAGAAACAGTTATTTGTGTCTTGCTGTCATATCGCGAACGCAGGCAAATTATGGAAATGGGGAGGCGAAGATCAACCCAGTATGGGATCTGGTTCAGATCTGAGACCTCCAAGGGAACATTCAGCGGAATTCCAAAGTTCCCCCAAAGTTCCTTATCAGAACTGAAATATCCATCAACACAGCAACCACTTAAGACACTAAGTAAGGGTCATATATTTGCATACTACCCTGCTAAGCTAATATAATTCAACGAGACAAATTATCATATTAAATTTACCCTCTCGAGTTAAACTGATTGAGTTTCAAATTGTTTCTGAGGTTTGTCATTAGTTTATGCTGAAGCTTAAATGCAGATACAGGGATCTAATTGTACAGCTATAGCCTGGGTCACAGTGGAACAATCTGCATGTTTTTTTCGCAATATAATGTCCACCCAGTATGTTACAGTTAATTAGATTTTGGGAAGAATGCACAGTTTATTTATATAGGGGGAGACTTTCGCCTTCATTTTCGGTGATTTTCTCAGCGGTACAGCTGTTTTTGGGAGAGAAACCGCCCGGCGAAAGTTTCCCCCTTATTTTTTTAAGTGGAACCGCCCACATCTCGAAACGACTGCTGGAAGCAAACCGCCGATGTGCACCACTGAGAAAAGTGTATAGATTGTTAGATTTAGGGATGAACACTTTTAAATAACCCATCATCAATAATTCCATTCCTTCAATAAACAGTTGATGAGGTTCTGGTTAATGAGGAGATTACTTAAGAGGCAATGTTCTCTGGCATCACATCGAGTCCTATTGTATTTAATCAGTACTGATGAGCATTACTGACTGAGAATGGTTCTGATAAAGACATCTCCACAACGACATCCCAATTAATGGGGCTCAACTATAGTACAATACTCTAACGTATAGAGTGTCCTTGCCACACAAAATGATACAATTAACAGAAGTATACTCTTGGGGTAAACTGTTAGCTCAAACAGGCTGAGCCTCCAACTCCCAAGCAGAATTGTGCAACCAACTCCCAAAGCTGCCCATTACTGCAACCAGCCGGCTTGGTTGCACGAGTTTGATCAATTCTTCAGGCGCACAGCTAGATGGGGCACGACCCGATCAATCTGTTTAAAAGCGGATGGAAAAAACAAACAAAAAAATACATTTCCCAAAATTGCTGCCCTTAAAGACCAACTGCTGCTGTTAATCACAGACCTGCATTGCCAGACTTTGTGCCCCAAGTCCCATTCTCCTCGCTAGAGGGTATGAGTGGTGATAAAGGTTTATACATAAAGCAGAATTTACTGAATAGCAACCTACCTCCTTCCTGACAAATGTAATGTCAGTAACTCTATTGTGCAGACAGGGCACTTTTAGTATAGCATTATTTCTTCTAAAAATATATATATATGGTACTAATGAAGCAGAGTATGTCTACATTACAACTGCACAAGATTAATGTGCATCAAAAAGTACTTTTCTTTCCATTTTTACAGTGTCAGCTCAGTGGGTAGCACTCTTGCCTCAGAGTCAGAAGGTTGTGGGTTCAAGTCCCACTCCAGGGACTTGAGCGCAATAATCTAGGCTGACATTCCCAGTGCAGTACTGAGGGAGTGTTGCACTGTTGGAAATGGCATCTTTCGGATGAGACGTTGTACTGAGCCCCCGTCTGCCCTCGGGCGGACATAACAAGATCCCATGGCCTCTATTTTAAAGATGAGCAGGGTGTCCTGGCCATTATCTATCCTTCAACTAACATCACTAAAATAACAGAGTATCTGGTCATTATCACATTGCTGTTTGTGGGAGCTTGCTGTGTGCAAATTGGCTGCCACGTTTCTTACAGTATAACAGTAACTGCACTTCACAAAATACTTCATTGGCTGTAAAGCACTTTGGGTCGTCCGGAGATCGTAAAAGGCATTAGTGAAATGCAAGTCTTTCTTTTCTTTAATTAATCCTTTACGTCACTGCACAAGAAATAAACCGAATGAGCTGATGCTTGCTATCAATATGGACAACTCTAAGCAATGAAAAAGACAGACAGAAAGACTTGCATTTATATGGTGCCTTTCACGACTGCCGGACATCCCAAAGCGCTTCACAGCCAATGAAGTACTTTTGGAGTGTAGTGTCTGTTGTAATGCAGGATTCCACATTGGTTTGTTGCTTTTTCACTGACTGGAACTGCACAGGATATGGTGGTACAGCCAAAATCAATAACTTGGTCATGTGAAAAACCGCAGACTTGAATCCATGACTTATCATTCCAAGGCACAGTGCACTGTAGCACCACCTAAAGTTTACACAATTAAACAAAGGACTGAGTGCACCATCCAGCGGTACTAAATCCTGTCTTACAAAACCATAGGCAATCCCTTTATTGCATTGTACAGCCAGGATGCATCACAGAATCACAGAACACAGATGGAGGCCATTCAGCCCATCATGCCTATGCCGGCTATTTGACGAGTTATCCAATTAGTCCCACTCGCCCCCTGCTCTTTCCCCATAGTCCGACAAATTAATCCTTTTTACTATTTATCCCAATTCCCTTTTGAAAGTTACTATTGAATCTGCTTCCATCGCCCTTTCAGGCAGCGCATTCCAGACCACAACAACTCGCTGAGTAAAAAAAAATTCTCTTCATCTCCCCCCGGTTCTTTTGCCAATGACCTTAAATCTGTGTCCTCGTGTTACTGACCCTCCTGTCACTGGAAGCAGTTTCTCCTTATCCTCTATCAAAACCCCTCAACATTTTGAACACCTCTATTAAATGTACTTCAGAGGAGTGGGGGCAGGTCCTAATTTAATGTTCAGAGCGTTATCTTCCTATATGATCATACTTTGAGATTAGAAATGAACATTAATAATGTGATGTGATGCGAGACCGTTGACAAAACAAAACAATTTTCAGCTCCCAGCTCAAGAGCTCCCTGCTGCTGAATATTGCAGCAGAATAAACAATCTCCCCTATCTGTGACCAAAGTCCTTCTATACAGCAATTTCTCATAAAAAAGTAAACCATTATGTTTTCCTTATTGATACATGATATTTAAAAAAATATATTATTGTTATATAAAAAAAAATAACATAAAACACATTTCTGTGACAACACAGCATAGATCAGATAAAATATGATACAAAATACTGTGAACTGCAAGTATGCATGGTCAACCTACTGCCTTCATTGCTCAAACATAGCAAAAGTGACTTAATACTCCTGATTATGTCTACCTGTTGTGTCAATGAGCTCTTTCAAAGCAGTATCATTCATGATATGTAAATACCCTTAAGCAGGATTAAACTAGATCCAATTGAAAATTCTATTTAAGAACTGTCTTGAATAATAGATGAGTGGTGGCAGAGGATCATATAACACTATCATTTTGCCTCAGGGAGTTGGAACTGAGCCCCATTCACACCAATGGATGAAAGTCTCGTCAGAAATGACAATTAAAGGTTTCAACTGAAATAAATTTAGGCAGCCTCACGACAGCTCCCAGCGGACGTGAGTCGGTGGTTCAAGACTGCCCATCATTCGACACAAACTGGGCAATCTGGATAAGCTTGCTTACGCTGAAGATAATGATCAATCCAGTTTTGGACTGCTGTTGCTGGATTCGATTTGAGTGCCCTGCGCGCGCGCGCCAGGTTCCCCGCTCAGTTTATATTCAACAACATCAAAGTCTCGCTTCTGGGCTCTGACATACCGTGAGTAATACACATGCACGGTAGGTGTAACACATAGCAAGGTGTTGGCTTTCAGGGACACAAAGATTGAAAATCGAAATCGAAACTATCAAAGAAAATGTTTAACGAGCAGCCAATGGGCCATAGCGTCTATAGAATCATAGAAACATACAGCACAGAAGGAGACCATTCGGCCTGTCGTGCCTGTGCTGGCTCTTTGACAGAACAGTCATGCTTCATCCCACATCCCTGCTTTTTGTCCATAACCCTGTAAGTTCCTCATCCTCAAGTTTCTGTCCAACTCCCTGTGTCACTGTTGGATCCTATGTTCATCTGCTCATCCATGCCTTTGTTACCTCCAGACAAGATTGTTCCAATGCTCTCCTGGCCGGCCTCCCACCCTCCGTAAACTTGAGCTCATCCAAAACTCTGCTGCCTGTGTCATACCTCGCGCCATGTCCCGTTCACCCCTGTGCTCGCTGACTTACACTGGCTCCCGGTCCTCGTGTTGAAATCCCTTCATGGCCTCACCTCTCCCTATCTCTGTAGCCTCCTCCAGCCTTACAAACTTCTGAGATCACTGCGCACTTTTAATTCCTGCCTCTTGAGCATTCCCGATATTCATCGACCCACCATTGGTGGCCGTGCTTTCAGCGGCCTCGGCCCTAAGTTCTGGAATTCCCTCCCTAAACCTCTCTACCTCTCTTTCCTCCTTTAAGACGCTCCTTAAAACCTACCTCTTTGAGCAAGCTTCTGGTTACAGTGCTAATCTCTCTTTATGTGGCTCGGTGTCAAATGATGTCCAATTACGCTCCCGTCAAGAGCCTTGGAATGTTTTTATTGTGTTAAAGGTGCTATATAAAAGCAAGTTGTTGTTGATTTGTTGCACATTTTCCATCAGGCCAGCACCTTTCTATAATGAGGAGCCCAAAACTAACACAAAGTTCTGTAGCTGTGGTCCATAGCTGGTTTAGATAGATTCGTGCTGCAACATTAAGTAACCTTGACAGTCAAAAAGCATTTGAGATCCTGCAGATTGTGCTCTTAATATGTCCTTATTACACTGGCTGTTTTTATTCCGTGCCATTCTCTATTTACCTCGTGATGGTCGTGCTTGGCATTGCATTGTTATAAAGGCATGCTAGGTTGTTTTGCAAAGTATTGGCTCCACACAAGCCACAACCATAAAAGCCAACCCTCAGAGTGATGCTCTTTAAAATTCTAATATTAATTCGGAGAGCAGAACTTGGGCTGTGTGCTGTGTACACTGTGCTCATTTGAAAGATATGCCAACTTCCTTTCATTATTAAGCTGTCAATGTAAATAGGCTACGAGAGTTAATCATGTAAATGAAAGTGGTGCGTGACTGCAGTGGGGGGTACCCTTTTCGGAATGGGTCAAGTAACATTATAGGACCAGCACAGGAGAAGCTCTAACCTGCATCTAACTTGCACTTCACCTGACCTAAGACTACTTGATGCTGTCATTACAGAGAGGAAAGATGTTTCCTTCTCCTGTACAATTAATCCTCAACATAAGCACCAAGATAGTCGCAAAACACAAAACAAAAAGGAACTAAAACAACATAATCTGGCGATTGGAAATTTATTAGTTACTAGTAAAATGGGCAGCAGGCATTTACTGTTTTAAGAGACTGGATTATGCATGAATCCACAATTAACTATGACCATTGCTCGGGCTAACAAACATTAAATGCTTTAATGGCAACTCTTTTAAACGTCCATTATTTTTCCTGCCAGGAGACATATTAAATGCCGATAACAGGGGAACAACATTTCTACTGTTTTCATTAGACACGCCATTACATAGAAACTGCAGCACAGAGACAGGCCATTTTGCCCAAATGGTCTATGCCGGTATTTATGCTCCACACGAGCCTCCTCGCACCCACTACAAGTAGCGAGCGTTTGGCAAATTAAAATACAGTAAGGAAACAACTTCAGTCAGAATGCTGCAAAAATCAAAACATAATAAAATAACATATAATTAGTAATTAGAGTCCGGAGCCTTCACCGAAAATAAACTAACAGTAGAGTTGTGCGTGCCATCTCATGCCAGGAAATCAAGTGAATCATTATATCCCAGCTGATGCCCTTACAACTGTCAACATGATGGGATTTACAATCAGCCCCCTTATGATGCAAAGGTCAGTGGAGTATGTGCTAAGCAGCATCATGCTGCCAAAGGAAGCTCAGATGGCACTGATAGCCAGAAAAAACACTGATGCGCCATACAACAGACTGAACTTGGCCAAATGTATATGAGGGAGCCACCAAACAGAATGCAGTAGCACAGAATCAGTGGAAATATAAAGCATCAAAATGGCTCACTACTCTTTATTTAAAAAGTACAATATGCAGATTCTAAGATGCAAGGAAAAGATGAGCTGACAGAGAAGTGGGACCACCCAAATTAAATCTAATTGTAAGCAACATTCCCGCCAAGCTGCGCGGTGCTCTGGAGGGCCCGGGCAGCTAACTCACCGGCTTTTAAATGGAAAAATCGCGCGGGACGCGGAAATTTGGATGGGCCGCACAGCTCGTTAAGGGCGCATCCCAAAAAAATTAGAGGGAGCATTGATTGTAAGGAGTAATTCATTAGTTTGACTGTTTTTTTAATACCTGAATCTATATTAAAGGTAACTGTCAAAATAGCCAGAGGGGAGATGAGGAGAATTAAAAAAAATGTTGTTATGACCTGGAATGCGCTGCCTGAAAGGGCGGTCGAAACAGATTCAATAGTAACTTTCAAAAAGCAATTAGATAAATACTTGAAGGAGACTCATTAGAGTCATACAGTACAGGGGGACACTATTCAGCCCATCGTGCCTGTGCTGGCTCTCTGTGAAATAGCTATCCAATTAGTCACACAACACCCTGAGATATCTACGCTCCTCTAATTCTGCCCTCTTGAGCATCCCTGATTATAATCGCTCAACCATTGGTGGCCATGCCTTCTGTTGCCTAGGTCCTAAGTTCAGGAATTCTCTCCCTAACTTCTCCGTCTCTCTACCTCTTTCCTCCTTTAAGTCACTCCTTGAAACCTACCTCTTTGCCCTAATTTCTCCTTACGTAGCTCAATGTCAAATATTTTGTCTTATAATATTCTTGTGAAGCGCCTTAGGACTTTTTAACGATGTTAAAAACGCTAAATAAATACAAGTTGTTGTTGTTTTAAGGAATGATTAAAAGGAGAAGAGAGAGGTGAAGAGGTTTAGAGAGGAAATTCCAGAGCTTAGGGCCCAGGCAGCTGAAGGATTGGCCACCAATGGTGGAGCGATAAAAATCGGGGATGCGCATGAGGCCAGAATTGGAGGAGCGCAGAGATCTGCATTTGTTAATTGCAGGGGGCGAAACAACAACAAACACTTGTATTTATATATAGACTTTAACTTAGTAAAACATCCCAAAGCGCTTCACAGATGCGTTGTCAAACAAAATTAGACACCAAGCCACAAAAGGAGATATTAGGACAGATGTAGAGGTAGGTTTTAGGAGCATCTTAAAGGAGGAGAGAGCGGTAGAGAGTCAGAGAGGTTTGGGGAGGGAATTCCAGAGCTTCGGGCCCAGGCAGCTGAAGGCACGACCGCCAATAGTGGAATGATGAAAATCGGGAATGCACAGGAAGCCAGAATTGGCAACATCAAAAGAAGCTTTCACAGCTTTGGATTTAGGAGCAAATAGAACAGACTTTGTTGTGCCTACAGAAGCTTATATCTGGATATTCATACAAAATGCAATCCCCTGAAAACATGGCAGGTAACACACAGGATTAGAAAGACACATGGCTCTGCAATTCAACACAGCCAGTTGCTACTGACATGATATTTACACAACACAAATGTTTTGCATTTATATGGCACCTTTAAAGTAGTAAAACGTCGAGAGATGCTTTGCAGGAGTGTTATCAGATAAAATTTGACACCGGGATACATTCGAAGATATTAGGGCAGGTGACCAAAAGCTTGGACAAAGAAGTAGGTTAAGGAGCGTCTTAAAGGAGAAGAAAGAGGTAGAGAGGCGGAGAGGCGTAGAGACTGCCAATCCAATTCAGCACTAATCCCAATGTAATCTGTTGGCTCCACTGATTCGCATACTCACTGGCATTGGCGTTGTGCTATTCCCTTGCAACATGGGAGTAATGTGAGAGAGGGGCGGAAACATCAGGTACAGCCTTTAAAAATTTCCACTCACCTCAAACAGTCAGCAGCAGGCTGGAGGATTGGCACTTCAAGTAGCAAACCTTTTTGCAAAACTAAATACATTGGCAGTTCAAGGCTTCAAAGGTCTGGTCTGAGTTTTCGCAAGTGCTTTATAAAGAATGTCTGAAAGAGCAGACAGAGGTCGAACCCAAAGAAGGGAGCAGGCAATTCGAAGTGAGGAGAAAAGATTACCTCAAAGCTTCAATGCCCTTCAAACACTTCTGGATGAAAGGCAGCAGTGGAGAGAAGGATTGCAAGGTGCTCATGGGAGGATGCCTCTGAAAACCTGTGTTGGCAACCATGTTTCTGGCACCTCTCTGACACCCGGAACAGTAATCTGATGACTGGACAAGAGCAGGCGAGGTGACAGACATACCACCGTCCCTTCTCTTTCTTCGGTACCAACACACCATTAACCCTCGTATTTGACTGTACAGCCATCTAAGAACTCATGTTAAGAGTGGAAGCAAGTCTTTCTCGATTCCGAGGGGCTCCTCTAATATGACTTCCTGGACAATTCCTCCTTCTCAATGATCATGTCTTGCATCGTCTGTTGGCATTTACTCTTACAAGAATGACTTAGGAATATAGGAACAGAAGGAGGCCATTCAGCCCCTCGAGCCTGTTACGAATATACGAACAATGACGGACAGGTAAAGACCCTCTGGTCCACCCAGCTTGTCCCACACAATTGTGATACAGGTACAGCATCTAGAATCCAGAGATCTGGAATCCGTACTGTTCCAGAATCTAGACCCCGGGATGATCCGTGACGGGGCCATCCGGAAACCAGAAAATGTTCTGGAATCCAAACCTCCGCCTCGAGTCACCGCCGAACTCGCCCCCACCGCCACTCGGCCGCCTGACCCCCCCTCCCGACCCCCTCCCCTTCCCTATCTACCTACCTTGGCTCAGGCGGTTCCAGACTCAGGATATCGGAAAGGCGTTCCGAAGTCTGGAAATAGACGAACCTGGGCTCGGGCACTTCCAGATTCGGGACGTCATAAACACGTTCCAAAGTCTGGAAATACACAGAAGCCGGAGCGGCCTCGATTCCGAGGCTTCCGGATTCTCGATGCTGTACCTGTACCTTGTGTATTACAATAGATATACTCTCCACCCACCCAAAAACATGTGATCTCCTGGGAGAGGTGAAAATCCAGACAAAAACCCAGGCCAATTTGCGGGGGCGGGGGGGGAGGAAAAATCTGGGAAATTCCTCACTGAACCATCTAGGTGATGGAAACTAGTCCAGATCATCACTCTGGTCCTGAATTCCCTGCAGTACCTACCTTCTGTAAGTGGTGATCTTCGCCCCAACCAGAAACAGGTCCAGCTCTCGCTTGAAGAAATTCACGAATCGCCATCCACTGCACAAGACAGGAGCCTGTTCCAGAGGTCCACTATACTCTTGGAATTTTCTGCCATTTAATTAGATCATGGCTGATCTGTACCTTAATGGACTTCTTGTCTCAAAGATTGAGTCCATCCAATCAGCTGCCTCTGTCAATTTCCTTCCTTCTCCTAGCCCACCGGACAAACTTCCTCTGAGGTTCCCTCCTGCCCCAGCCCTGAACTCGCATCTCTCTCCAGTTTCTCTCCGATCTCCCCTCTTGACCATGCTCATCTTGTCCATGAGACCCACTTCCTGCTCCCTTGACCTTATTCCGACTAAGCTGACCATCCAACTTCCTTTTCTGGCTCCCATGTTAGCTGACATTGTTAACAGGTACTGCCCCCGTCTCCTTCAAATCTGCCATCATCACCTCTCTCCTCAAAAAAACTATCCTTGACCTCACTGTGCTTGCTGGTTACCGTCCAATCTCCAACCTCCCTTTCCTCTCCAAAGTCCTTGAACATGTTGTCGCCTCCCAAATCCGTGCCCATTTTTCCCGGAACTCCAATTTGAATCCCTTCAATCTGGTTTCCGGCCCTGCCACTGTACCGAAACGGCTCTCATCAAATGACATTCTTTGTGACTGTGACAAAAGTAAACTATCCGTCCTCGTCCTTCTCGACCTGTCTGCAGCCTTTGACATGGTTGGGTGGGACTGCACTCGCCTGGTTCCATTCTTATCTATCTAATCGTAGCAAGAAAGTCACCTGCAATGGCTTCTCTTCCTGCTCCCACATCGTTACCTCTGGTGTCCCCCAAGGATCTATCCTTGGCTTTCTCCTATTTCTCATCTATATGCTGCCGCTTGGCGACGTCATCTGAAAACACGGTATTAGTTTCCACATGTACGCTGACGGAACCCAGCTCTACCCCACCACCACTTCTCTTGACCTCTCCATGGTCTCTAAATAATCAGACTGCTTGTCCGACATCCAGTACTGGATGAGCAGAAATTTCTTCAATTAAATATTCGGAAGACCAAAGCCATTGTCTTCGATCCCCGCCACAAAATCCATTCCCTAGCCACCGACTCCATCCCTCTTCCCAACATCTGTCTGAGTCTGAACCAGACTGTTCGCAACCTAGGTGTCATATTTGACCCTGAAATGAGTATCCAGCCACATATCCACGGCTTAACTAAAACCACCTATTTCCACCTCCGTAACAGTGCCCATCTCCGCCCCTGCCTCAGCTCATCTGCTGCTGAAACCCTCATCCATGCCCTTGTTATCTCTAGACTTGACTACTCCAACGCACTCCTAGCTGGCCTCTCTCATTCTACCCTATGTAAACTTGAGGTATCCAAAACTCGGCAGCCCGTGTCCTAATTTGCACCAAGTCCCGCTCACCCATCACCCCTGTGCTTGCTGACCTACATTGGCTCCCGGCAAAGCAACGCCTCGATTTCAAAATTCTCATCCTTGTTTACAAGTCCCTCCATGGCCACGCCCCTCCCTATCTCTGTAACCTCCTTCAGCCTCACAATACCCGCCCCCCCCACCCTCCCCCCCCGATATGTCTGCGCTCCTTAAATTCTGCCCTCGAGCATCTCTGATTATAATCGCTCAACCATTGGTGGCCGTGCCTTCAGCTGCCGAGGCCCAATGCTCTGGAACACCCTTCCTAAACCTATCTGCCTCTCTACCTCTCTTTCCTCCTTTAAGACGCTCCTTAAAACCTACCTCTTTTTTTGGTCACCTGCCGTAATTTCTTCTTTTGTGGCTTGGTGTCAAATTTATTTGTTTTGTCTTATAACACTCCTGTGAAACACCTTGGGATGTTTTACTACGTTAAAGGCGCTATATAAATACTAGTTGTTGTTGTCAATTACATTTGCCCGCCTTGGTTCTATAACCATTACCTAACAAAATATTAACGATCTCAGCCTTGAACATTTCAACTGAATGGAATACAAACCAAGTTTATGCAACCTGTCCTCGTAATTTGAATTTGTGCTGTACCCCTTCCAAAATCTTTCATGAGGTGCGGTGCCCAAAACTGAACGCAGTACCCCAGATAGGGTCTGACCAAGGCTCTGCACAACTGAAGCATCATCTCTTCAGTTTTTAAAATCCAACCCCCTTGAGGTAAATGCCAAGATTCCATTCATCTTTTGATGACTTTTTGTACCTGTGCCCTCGCTGGCAGTGATTTGTGTACATGGACACCCAAGTCCTATTGCTCCTCCACAGCTCCTAGTCTCCCACCATTAAAAAACAATTCCAATTTGTCTTTCTCGGATCCAAAGTGAATGATCTCACGCTTCCCCACATTGACCCCCATCTGCTATAGTCTGTCTATGTCCCTTTGTAACTACCTAGTCTGCAAACTTGAATATACAACTCCCTATTCCTTCATCCAAATCATTAATATATATATGTAGTAAAGTGGAGGCCCCAATACAGATCCCTGGGGAACACCACTTGTCCCATCTCGCCAATCAGAGAACGAACCTTATTCCTACTCTCTATCTACTACCTAAAAAACAATTACCAATCCATGCCACAAGGTTACTTCTAATTCCGTGCTAATAATCTCTTGTGCGGAACCTTATCAAATGCCTTCTGGAAGTTCATGTGGACAACATCCATAGAACACCCCAATCCACCATAACACAACACAGCCCAAGAATCAAACCTGGGGCCTTCAGGTCTATGTGGCTTAGTAACATATCATATGGTGAATTTGCCTACAGATTCCAAATCGTCTGGACCTATTCCTTCAAGCTTATTACGAAGCCAGTATGTGCAGCATCATTTACCAGCAACTTTGCATTGATTAGACCACAATACTACTAAAAGCACTTAAGAAAAGAGCTGAAATACTGCTTACCACGGTGCCAAGGTATTGCATTTTCATATTTCCAGCTGCATTTCGGGAAAGGCACTGAAAATAAAATAATAATAATTTGTCACAATATACAACTCCCAGAGGGTCAAAATCAATTACTTCAGCAAGCCAAAATGATACAATAATGTTTTAATGTTTTGATCTGGACAGAAATAACCTTCCTATATGAAAATGAATTCTGTTCTTGTCACAACACGTTGCAACAGTTGTAACAAGACTATTTCCTTAAATATATACTCAAGAAAATATTAATTATTTAGTGAAACATGAATGGTGACAGTGGTAAAACAATCCGGTGCAGACAGGTATATGAAAATTGTCAGAAAGTTAAACTTTATCCCAGCGAATAAGTAACAATTTTAAGAGAAAACAATCCACAAATAAACTATCATTTGTTTACCTAGAAAAATTGGTTTAACCTCATAGAGGCACACATAAGAACATAAGAATTCGGAGCTGTGCACAACAAGAAAAAGCAACTCAGGTAGTTATAAAATGGTATGTACTAAAGATACAGGGGGCCAAAATTGCCCCTTTCTATAAGGCCCGTGGCCGCCTGATAGCGAAGGTCACAGGTTGGTGGGGACTGCCCGCCGAGTCACTGCAGTGGGGCCGCCATTTTGGATATTGCCCTTCTTTAGTTTTGGAGCTCCCCGCCCGTTTTCCCGCCACATCATGCACGCGCTGATCCTTTACCAATCGGCAGCGATCTCCTTTCCGAAATTGCCCCCCGTTAAATTGGCCCTTTTCGGAATTTCCCCACGGGAGCAGTGCGCCGCCAGTCGGTGCTACTGATGGCTTATTTTGTCAGTACCCTTTTTGTGGCTCGGCGGCGTGTCCACCTGGCGACTCCATTTTATTTTTTGCCGGCCGACTGCCAGGTCGGGCTGACAATTGTGATTGCGGGTTCGGCTGGGTGCCAGGCCGCTAGCCCAGCCGAAACCCTCCCTGGTGGCATAATGTTTGCCACTAAAGTGGCTGCAGAGTTTGCAGCAGCCCTCCCCTTTAACCGAAGGGGAGGGACATTGTGACGCGCTATCACAATGACACATCAGCGCGGTGCTGATGACTTGGAGCATCGGCCACTCCGATCCGCCCCCACTTCCGCCCCACTAGTGGCGGCTACTCTGACCCGACCTCATTTCTGCCCTTCGGGACCACTTCGGCCCTGCTCAAAAAACTCCACGAAGACCTGAATTTCTCCGGATTGTCCACCCCAACGGAACCTTTCGAAATCGGTAGGTGCACTCCGTTTAGGGCAGAGGGCAATTTCAGCCCCACAGAATTTTGACTCATATTTTGCACTTAGTAACAGAAAACCCAAATCTTGAAGCGGTAAATATACATAGAATCATACAGCACAGAAGGCGGCTATTCAGCCCATTGTGCCTGTGCTGGCTCTTTGAAAGAGCTATCCAATTAGTCCCACTCTTCTGCTCTTTCCCCATAGCCCTGCAAATTTGTCCTTTTCCAGTATTTATCCAATTCCCCTTCTTGAAGGTTATTATTGAATCTGCTTCCACCGCCGTTTCAGACAGTACATTCCAAATCAGAACAAGTCACTGCGTAAAAAAAATTTCTCCTCATCTCCCCTCTGGTTCTTTTGCCAATTATCGTAAATCTGTGACCTCTGGTTACCAACCCTCCTGCTAGTGGAAAGAGTTTCTCCCAATCTACTCTATCAAAACCCTTTGTAATTTGAACAGTTCTATTAAATCTCCCCTTAACCTTCTCTGCTCTGAGGAGAACAACCCATATTTATTGGAAGTAACCCCATTCCCTGCAGTTCGCCATTTTGCAAAGCCAAGAATTCAATTAATAAATGGTTTACAGTAATGAAAGAACGTGCATTTATACAAGAACATAAGAACAAGGAGCAGGAGTGGGTCATTCGGCTCCTCGAGCATGCTCCGCCATTCAATAAGGTCACAGCTTATTTTCTACCTCAACTTCACTTTCCCGCTCAATCCCCATATCCCTTGATTCCCTAAATATTCAATAATCTACCGACCTCTGTCTTGAATATACTCAAAGACTGAGCATCCACAGCCCTCTGGGGTAGAGAATTCCAAAGAGTCACCACCCTGAGTGAAGACATTTCTCCTCATCTCAGTTCTAAATGGCCGACCCTGTATTCTGAGACTGTGACCCCTGGTTCTTGATTCCTTTCAGTGACTTGTGTACAAGGACACCCAGGTGCCTTTCATGGCCTCAAAATGTCCCAAAGTGTACCACAGTCAATGAAGTGCAGGCAATGTTGTAACATAGGGAAATGCAATTATCAATTAGTGCAGAGGAAGATCCCACAAACAACAAGATCAATGATGAGACAATCTATTTTTTGTTGATGTTAGTTGAGGGATAAATATTGGCCAGGACACCGGGAGGAACTACCCTGCTCATCTTCTGATAGGGCTGTGGGATATTTTACATTCACCTGAGATAGCAAATGGGGCCTCGGTTTAATGTCTCATCCAAAAGACCGCATCTTTGAAAATACAGTACTCTTGTAAAACTGCACTGGAGTGTCAACCTCGATTATATGTTTTAGTCTCTGGAGTAACAGACTGATGTAAGTATCTCTCACATCAAGGTAAAATGTTATTTGAGGGGAAATGTGTTTTTCAATTTATAGCAGAACCCACATGACATACGGCTTCATTTTTCCCTCAACTTCCATAGCAGCACATTATGTATAGGCAAGTTAGCATGAACAAAAGATGGTTACCTGTTTGCAGGCTCTCCTACTAATTTTTCCCCCCCACCCTGTGGAGAAGCTTCTTCCCACAGCGACACATCTCAGTGAAGTGGATGAAATTTGAAGCTGCACGTGCCACACCATAATGTTCCCTTCTCACCCCTACCCTGAAGATGATGAAAAGAATTGATAGAGTAAAGAAAGAGAAACTAGTTCCTCTGAAGGGGAAGTCCAGAACAATGGGCATAACCTTAAAATTAGAACTAGGCCGTTCAGGGGTGATGTCAGGAAGCATTTTTTCACACAAAGGGCAGTGGAAATCTGAAAATTTCTCCCCTCCTACCCAAAAAAACCTGTTGAGGCTGACGGTCAATTGAAAATTTCAAAACTGAGATTGACAGAATTTTGCTGGCTAAGGGTATTGAGAGTTGAGGAACTAAGGTGGGTAGATGGAGTTAAGATACAGATCAGCCATGGTCTAACTGAATGATAGCACAGGCTCGAGGGGCTGAGTGGCCAACTCCTGTTCCTACCCAAGTACTGCCATGGCTCGCAGGTTCAGTCCCATCTTGCCCTGAGTGTTGCCATGGCTCCCAGGGTCAGTCCCATCTTGCCCTGAGTGTTGCCATGGCTCCCAGGGTCAGTCCCACCTTGCCCAGAGTGTTGCCATGGCTCCCAGGGTCAGTCCCACCTTGCCCAGAGTGTTGCCATGGCTCCCAGGGTCAGTCCCACCTTGCCCAGAGTGTTGCCATGGCTCCCAGGGTCTGTCCCACCTTGCCCAGAGTGTTGCCATGGCTCCCAGGGTCAGTCCCACCTTGCCCAGAGTGTTGCCATGGCTCCCAGGGTCAGTCCCACCTTGCCCAGAGTGTTGCCATGGCTCCCAATCAGTCCCACCTTGCCCGGAGTGTTGCCATGGCTCCCAGGGTCAGTTGCACCTTGCCCAGAGTGTTGCCATAGCTCCCAGGGTCAGTCCCACCTTGCCCGGAGTGTTGCCATGGCTCCCAGGGTCAGTCCCACCTTGCCTAGAGTGTTGCCATTGCACCCAGGGTCAGTCCCACCTTGCCCAGAGTGTTGCCATGGGTCAAGCAACTGCCCCAGTAAAAATGTCAACAATTAAAGGCGGTTAACACATACTGAGGTGACTTCAATCATCTCCACCTTTGCCAGGACAGTAGCAGTAGTCACTAGGAGCTGTGGGGACACTGGGTAGGAGGCAAGGTACGACCGACTCTGGAACCACTTATTGGCTGGCTTGCCAGTGCATGCTGTCGATTTTCAGCTCGCTGGATGTGAGCCTATACTTTTAACAAAAACTTAAAAGTAGGTATGTCCCCTCCACTGCACTCCTGTGTACCAATACATGTTGATTAAAGCAGGGAAAATGAAAAACAATATTGTGCAATTATTAGGCACACGCATACATTAAAACTCCCTGCAAGAAAACATACACAAAGCATGAGAGATTTGTTTTAATTCACAACTTGGAGACTACTTCAGCTGAGGAAGCAGGAGCAGCTACTTTTTCCCACAACTCAACATAAACATCAGCGCGGAAGAGAACAAAGTACCGGCTTGCTCATGATGCAGCGTACAGCGTGCCAACATAAATTAAACTGTTGATCACTCATGGAGAACACAGCAGACTACACGATCAAAATATTTTCATCCTCATTATTTTACTTTGTAGTCCATTTTATAGACTATTTAAAAAGACTCCCCTGTAGAATAAGATTCAATTCACAGTATTTCCTTCATAAATATGAGCTCAATTAGCATTGTGCAATAAACTTGTTATCCAAGGTTTTCTCACAGTTGATGTCATTTAAACATTTAGCTATAAAATTCTTTTAGGACGAGACTTAAGATCAAAAAAAAAATTCAGCCCCACAGTATTACTTGCATGTTATGTTTACTCAGGGTAGAAATGTTGCTTTGTTGACCAAGTTAGGCTGCATTTTGCAGCGAGCTGGCACGGGCTCAAAAGGCCGAATGGCGTCCTTCTGTGCTGTAACCATTCTAGGATTCTATTTAAAAATCAAATCATGCAATCAACCTTTTGTCAACCACAGGTGTCAGCTGTGGCTCAGTGGGTAGCGTACTCGTTTCTGAGTCAGAAGGTTGTCGGTTCAAGTCCCACTTCAGGGACTTGAGCACAAAAATCTAGGCCGACATTCCAATGCAGTGCTGAGGGAGCGAGGCATTGTTGGAGGTGCCCGTCTTTTGGATGAGACGTTAAACCGAGGTCCCGCCTGCTCTCTCAAGTGGACGTAAAAGATCCCATGGCACTATTTTGAAGAAGAGCAGGGAGGTTATCCTCGGTGTCCTGGCCAATATTTATCCCTCAATCAACATAACAAAAACAGATTATCTGGTCATTATCACATTGCTATTTGTGGGAGCTTGCTTGTGTGCAAATTGGATGACGTGTTTCCCACATTACAACAGTGACTACACTCCAGAAGTACTTCATTCGCTGTAAAGCGCTTTGAGATGTCCGGTGGCCGTAAAAGGCGCTATTTAAATCCAAGTCTTTCTTTTTAAAAAATGTCGCCACCTCCTTAAAAGATTCTACATAGTTTCTTTAAATAAGTTCTGTTTAAATCTTAACTAGCCTTCTCCGTTACATAAACTAGGCTTGTATCCTCTGGAATATAGGTTAAGGGGTGATTGGATTGAGGATTTTGAAAGGTACTGATAGAATAGATAGAGAAATTTTTTCTGCTGGTGAGGGCGTCTAAGACAAGAGGGCATAACCTTAAAGTCAAAGCCAGGCATTTCAGGAAAGAAGTTAGGAAACTCTTCTTCACACAAAGGGCGGGATTTTCAGCTTTTTGTGTTTCCGCCTTTCTGGGCGCAATTCGTGGTAGATTCAAAAATTTACCGCTGGGTTAGCGTTAGCGCCAGAGCGTGCAACTTTTGCCAAATGAAAGTTCACGAGGAGCGTTAGTGCTAACTCTGGCGTTGCACCACACACTTTGTGTGGCGGAGCTGAAAGTTTCGGCTCGAAAAGAAAAAATCGGACATTCTGCATTTGCGCGAATTTTATTTTTATTTTTTCTTCCCGCACTTCTTGTCTGCTGTCCGATTGCAAACACTAATGCAGGGTGCGGCCGCACACATGTGGAGTACACCCGGGGCTGAATCAGCCATTTTACATTGGCATTTTGATGATGGAGGAGGACGACTCCAGACTGCGTGCCAGGCGATTCAGCCACCAGATAGCAGGAATTGCATCGTAGGGGTGGATCTAGACCACTGTATCTATTTTTAAAAGGATTCGGAGGGAAATCGCTGAGGAGCTCTCTGCCTCAGACACTGTGATCAGGACTGGCACATAGAGCCGAAAGAAGTTTAATGATCTTTCAAGGGTCGTTTGAAAATTTTACTCACTCTTTCTGCACTCCTTTATTACTTCAATTATAAATCTGACACACTATTTATTCTCATGCTGTTGCTGTCTCTCAGCACTCTGTGGGTTGCCTCCTAAAATGCATGACACATAGGTAGGCTTAGTTTGGCACCCTATTTGACATGAATGATCTTTACACATTATTAAGATTTCTTTCTGAGATCTCATAAGATGGCTCCGCACTTCGATGTCCTCCTGATGAACCACGTGCAAGGCGATTAAACGAAGGACTGTATTACATGCAGACAGTATGGCATAAAGTGCTTTGGTGGCTTTGTGTGTGCACAAGAGCAGATGGACCCTCTTGTAACCATTCCCATTTTCCTCTTTGCAGGCAAAGAAGTCACACAATTGCTGTAAGCAGGTGTGGACAGGCGGCGGTCCGCCTCGGACCCTGCCACTCACCGACATCGATGACAGAGTGGCAGGCCTCATTGGCGTCTCAGGTCGGGCAACTGCCAGTGGGGGTGCTGACCCCGGCTTGTATACTGAGGGTAAGTCCTGCACACTGCTTGGACTAGGGTTGGGGCAATTTTATGTAGTGTCTCTGGACTAGGGTTGGGGCAATTTTATGTAGTGTCTCTGGACTAGGGTTGGGGAAATGTGATGCAGTGTCTCTGGACTAGATATAATGGAGTAGCGGCGGTCCTTCAAATGAGCCTGTGTTGTGCGGTTTTCCTTATGTCACCCTGCCCCCTCCCCTGCTGCTAACCACTCGTCTGTTGCTTTCGTCTTCCAGATGACCAGTCACAGGCACAGCATCCCTCAAGCGACCCTTCCATGTCAGGCCATTGTCTGGAGGAGGAGGAAAAGGAGGATACGGATGAGCCAACTCCGGTGCAGCAACCGGCACAGCAGCTTCAATCCACCCCTGTTCTACCATCGGCACTCAGCTCCTCTGAGGGCGATGTGACGTTCTCAGGCTTTGATGACTCCACGGCTCCTGGGTCTAGTGGCGTGCAGCAACACAGTGCTGGGGTCGAATCCCGTATGCCATCTCTCCGAAGGGTGAGTCGGCAAAGTCGGTCTGCTGACAGATAGGCAGACGTGGAACTGGACATGGTGGGAATGTCCAGGGAGACCATCCAGGTCAGCCATCAGCTCCTTGATGTCTTGGGTAGGATTCCCGTGACCATCGACAGTCTCAAAGCGACGATTACGGAGGTAGAGTCGCAGATTGTCGGTGCGAGCCGTGATACCTGCAAGGCCATCAGTGTCTACACGAGGCTGGTGGCCTCCAGCAGTGACGGTGGAGTCCCGGAGAGTGTGGTGAGAAACCTTGTGGAATATGGTGCATCACAGGCACAAGCTCAGCTTCAACTTGGGCAGGTGATACAGTCCATAAACCCTCCCGCCGTACTCTCTGCATTCCCCACTGTCACACCCAAACCAAAGCCACCTGTGACTGGCGACGCCGATGAAGAGACTCTCCAGTCAGAAGCCGGGCCTTCCACACCACGAGCTGGTCCAGTGTGTCCCCAGGCAGTGTCTCCATTGTCTCTCTCCCCCAACACAGCAGCGCTCTGGCAACCTTGCTGCATGCATCTTGGTGTCACTTTAGTCAGGAGCAGCAAGCAAGGAAGGATGATAAGGGGAAGGGGGGTGCAAAAGCCGGTGGTAAAAAATAGTGGAGCAGGGGTTGCTGCATTATGTTTTTGATGCTGGATGCATCGTATGTTTTTCACAGTGTTATTATGTTCTGGATTATGTTGGTAATAATATTGTTGAATGATCACACTGCTGGATGCAGCTAATTATTTTATGTTATTTTATTAAAGTTTCACAATGAAGGTTACATTAAAATGTTACGTTTAATAAATTCTTTTGTTCACCTTAACCATTCCTGTGCAGTGTCTCATTTGCAGAATAAGAGGGGGAATAGTCAACATGGTGGGATAGAGTGGCCAGGCAAAGGTCAAACGTGCCGTTCACTCTTCAAGCAAAGCCTTCAATTATGAGCTGCTGACGTAAGGCTTTTACAGCGGCGAAATCTCCACGATGCCTCCTGTGGTTGTGGTGGGGATGGTGGCATGGGTTCGTCGCCAGGCTCCTCTTCCTCCTCCCCCACTCCCTCCTGAGGTGGTTCTGCAATCCCCATTGGCAATTCCTGTCCCCTCATGATGGCTAATTTGTGCAGCATGCAGCACACCACAATGAACTCAGAGACCTGCTTAGGGGAGTATTGTAGGCAGTCTCCAGAGTGGTCCAGGCATCGGAAGGGCTGCTTGAGCATTGCAATTGTCTATTAGACGATGTTGCGTCTGGCTGCATGGCTCTCATTATACCTGTTATGTCTTGAATAAAGAATCAGACCAGATACTGCAAGCTCAAAGTAAGGTGTGACCGTAGTCCTTTATTACAGATCTCAGAGTGCCTCTTCACCCTGTGAGGCCTCCTTATATACAGGTGCTCCCAAGGGATTGTGGGATCCCTTGGAACTCCAGGGGATGAGCCCTCTGGTGGTTAGACATGGTATTTACAGGTTTACATACATAACATCACTCCCTCGCCTGCCGCCCCCCCCCTCCACCACCAAAATCAATAGTGTAACTATTTACAATGTGAGTCGATCTGAGGTCTTCCTTTCCCTCGTTGATCGTCTTGGTGCAAATGCTGGTTTTGGTGAGTCGTTTGTTGGGCCCTCGCTGGACTGCTTGGAGTGGTGAGTCCTGCTGGGCTGCTGCGGGTGATGGGTTCTACTTTGTGGTCAACCGCTGGTCGGTTGCCACTTGTATGTGTGCTGGAGGGTCGATAAAGGTGGAGTCTATTGTGGGTTGTTCTGGATAGTCTGTAAATCTGAGTTTGGTTTGGTCCAAGTGTTTCCTGCAGGTGAGTCCATTTGAGAGTTTGATCACAAACACCCTACTCCCCTCTTTGGCCAAAACAGTGCCAGAAAGCCACTTGGGACCTTGTCCATAGTTCAACACAAATACAAGGTCATTTATCTCAATTTCGCGTGACACATTTGCGCGATCATGATGTCTATTCTGTTGAAGCCGCCTGCTCTCTACCTGTTCGTGTAGATCAGGGTGTACTAATGAGAACTTTGTCTTAAGTGCCCTTTTCATGAGCAGATCAGCGGGAGGGACCCCAGTGAGCGAGTGGGGTCTTGTGCGGTAACTAAGCAGGACTCAGGATAAGTGAGTCTGCAGTGAGCCTTCAGTTACCCTTTTCAAGCTGTGCTTGACAATTTGAACTGCTCGTTCTGCCTGACCGTTGGACGCTGGTTTAAATGGGGTAGATGTGACATGTTTGATCCCATTGCAGGCCATGAACTCGGCACTGGTAAAGCACGGCCCATTGTCACTCACAAGGACATCAGGCAAGCCGTGTGTGGCAAACATGGCCCGTAGGCTTTCAATGGTGGCAGCGGACGTGCTTGCTGACATTATCACACATTCAATCCATTTGGAGTACACATCTACAACCACTAAGAACATTTTTCCCAAGAATGGGCCGGCATAGTCGACATGGACCTGGACCACGGTTTGGAGGGCCAGGTCCATAAACTTAGTGACGCCTCCCTGGGTGCATTGCTTAACTGTGAACATGTATTACATTTGTGCAAGCAGGACTCTAAGTCTGCATCGATACCTGGCCACCACACGTGGGATCTGGCTATCGCTTTCATCATTACGATGCCTGGGTAGGTACTGTGGAGATCACTAATGAAAGTGTCCCTGCCCCTTGGCACCACTACCCGATTACCCCATAGGAGGCAGTCTGCCTGTATAGACATTTCATCTTTGCGCCGCTGGTACGGCTTTATCTCCTCCTGCATCTCTAAGGGGACACTAGACCAACTCCCATGGAGGACATAGTTTTTTGACTAAGGACAGTAAAGGGTCCTGGCTCGACCAGGTTCTAATCTGTCAGGCAGTAACAGGTGAAAGCTCACTCTCGAATGCTTCCATTACGGGCTGTGCAATCTCCACCCCTGTGGGCAATGGCAGCCTACTGAGAGCATCGGCAGAGTTTTCTGTGCCTGGCCTGTGGCGGATGACGTAATTGTATGCGGACAACGTGAGCGCCCATCTCTGGATGCGGGCTGATGCATTCGTATTTAGCCCCTTGCTTTCAGAAAAGAGGAATGTAAGTGTCTTATGGTCGGTTTCCAATTCGAATTTGAGCCGGAACAGATATTGATGCATTTTCTTTACCCCGTAAACACACTCCAACGCTTCTTTCTCGATCATACTGTAGGCCCTCTCAGCCTTAGACAAACTTCTAGATGCAATTTCCCAAATTCATTAGCTTGTTGCAATACACACCCGACCCCGTATGACGACGCATTACGTTAGTACCAAACGTTTACATGGATCGTACAACACAAGCAATTTGTTTGAACATGACAGCTTCCTAGCTTTCTCAAAGGCATTTTCTTGGTTTTTACCCCATACCCATTCATCTCCTTTACGCAGTAAAGAGTGCAGGGGTTCTAACAATGTGCTAAGACCCGGTAAGAAGTTACCAAAATAGTTCAGGAGTCCTAGAAACGACCGCAGCTCCGTCACGTTCTGTGGTCTCGGTGCGTTCTTGATTGCCTCTGTCTTCGAATCGGTGGGCCTGATGCCGTCCGCCACGATTCTTCTCCCCAGGAACTCCACTTCAGGCACCAGAAAAACGCACTTCGAGCGTTTTAGCCTGAGCCCCACAAGATTAAGCCGACTAAGAACCTCCTCCAGGTTCTGCAGGTGCTCGACGGTGTCCCGACCTATAACGGTGTCCCAACTTCAGCAAGCTTTCCATGTTCCTCTGGAATATCGCCGCGGCCGATTGAATCCCAAATGGGCATCTGTTGTAAATGAAGAGACCTTTGTGCGTGTTGATGCAGGTGAGGCCGTTCGATGATTCCTCCAGCTCCTGCATCATATAGGCCGAGGTCAAGTCCAGCTTTGTGAATGTTTTCCCTCCTGCCAGCGTCGCAAATAGGTCATCTGTCTTCGGTAGCGGGTATTGATCCTTCAGTGAGAAACAATTGATAGTTACTTTATAATCATCACAGATTCTGACGGTGCCATCTCCCTTGAGGACTGGAACAATCGGACTGGCCCACTCATTGAATTCGATCGGCGAAATGATGCCTTCTCGTTGCAGCCTGTCCAGTTCAATCTCCACCCTCTCTCTCGTCATGAAATGTACCACTCTCGCCTTGCGATGGATGGATTGTGCCTCCGGAATCAAATGGATCTGCACTTTTGCTCCTTGGAACTTCCTGATGCCTGGTTCGAACAGCGAGGGGAACTTGTTTAGGACCTGGGCAAATGAGGTGTCGTCGACGGACGAAAGCGCTCGGACACCGTCCCAGTTCCAGCGTATCTTTCCCAGCCAGCTCCTGCCGAACAGCGTAGGGCCATCGCCCCGTACCATCCAGAGTGGTAACTCGTGCACTGCTCCATCGTAGGAGACCTTTATGGTAGCACTGCCGATTATGGGAATCAGTTCCTTTGTATACGTTCTCAGTTTAGTGCGAATGGGAGTCAGGACTGGGCTTGAGGCCTTGCTGCACCACAATTTATCGAAAGTTTTTTTGCTCATTATGGACTGACTTGCGCCCGTGTCCAGCTCCATGGACACCGGGGGTCCATTTAATTCAACCTTCAGCATTATCGGGGACACTTTGTGGTAAATGTGTGCACCCCATATACTTCTGCCTCCTCGGTCTGAGGCTCTGGTTCATCGTGATCCATTGTGGATCTGTCCTCCTCTGCAACATGGTGGTTTGCAGGATTAGCAGGGTTTGCAGCTCACCTGCTCATACGTTGGAGGTGTCCCATTGTTCCACAGCCCTTGCAAACGTATCCTTTGAAGTGGCATGAATGGAAACGATGATCATCCCCGCAGCGCCAACAAGGTGTTAATAGTCTTGTATTCACCACCCTTGATGGTGGACTCTGAGTCACCTGCGGACATGCAGCTGCAGGCACGTAAGTCCTGCCCTGTACATTTCGATTCGAAAACAACGTTACTTTGTTCACAGTACTTGCAGCAGCACTCATGTGCTGAGAAATTTGTTTGGTATTGTCACTGGTGGCGATAAACGCCTGGGCTATCGCTATGGCTTTACTCAAGGTTGAGGTCTCTACAGTCAAAAGTTTGCAAAGTATTACTTTATGGCCAATGCCAAGTACAGAGTCATCCCTGAGCATGTGCTCCAAGTGTCCTTCAAATTCACAATGTCCTGCAACATAGCTTGCCACTTCCTGGCCTTCAGACCTCTTATACATGTAGAACCGATAACTCGCCATCAGAACACTTTCCTTTGGGTTTAGATGCTCCCGGACCAGTGTGCACAACTGATTTTTCATGAAGTCATACGTTAGTGCCCCGCAAGCGGTGAGGAGGATCGGCGTTCGTTTGATAGCATTGGGCTTCTCCTTCCAGCTCATTGGCCACGAAGTATAGGTCAAGTCGCTCCACGGAGGTTTCCCAATCATCTCCCTCCGAAAATTTCTCCAGGATGCCCACGGTTCTCTGCGGTGGGGTTCGTCATTTATATCTCGTCGCCAGTTGTTACATCTTGAATAAAGAGTCAGGTTGTGGGATCCCTTGGGACTCCAGGGGATAAGCCCTCTGGTGGTTAGACATGGTATTTACAGGTTTACATATATAACAATACCAATGCTCGGCTTCTGTCTGAGGGTTCTGGAGGGGTGTCATAAGCCAGTTGGCGAGGCCAAAACCTTTGTCCCTGAGCATCCAGCTCTGGCCTTGTGGTTGACGCTGGAACATGCGTGAGACACTGCTCTCACGCAAGATGAAAGCATTATGGATGCTCCCTGGATATTGGGCATTTACTGCCATGATGTGCTGAGTATGGTCGCAGACGACCTGTACGTTTGATTTCAGAAAACCTTTGGATTCTCTAAAGGTGCTTGTGCGTACAGCCAGGGGCACCCTGGACCTTAGGGAAGCCAGAAAATCGTCCAAAACCTACAGCCCTATCATTTTGGGTCACCCTGGTCACTGGGAAGTTTATGAAGTCCATCCTGTATGCATACAGTGCTGTAGTCACCTGGCAAATGCAACAATGGGTCGCGTGCTGCGAGATGGAGCATATGTCCCACACTGATGCCTGAAAGGAGCCGGAGGCATAGAAGGCAAGTGCCACAGTCACCTTCACCTCGATGGGCAGTGCAGTCCTGTTGCCGCTGGTAGGCTGTAGGTCTGCCTGTATGAGCAGGCTTATCTCTGTGACTACTTATTTTTGGAAGCGCAGCCTTCTAACTCACTGTGCCTCAGAGAGCTGTAGGTATGAGCGATGTTCCTTGTAAACCCATGGGGGGGGGTAAGGCCTTCTCCCCATACATTTGCAACCTCTTCGATGACGTTGCAAATGATCATCAATAAGCCTTCTTCCAGCTTGAAGCCGTATAATCTTTCAGCCAGGCTCCCGACATACCATGCCCTTATCTTTTAAAATGTCCTTTAAAACAAACTAGAAATTCACATAAACTTCACAATCAAAAGTATGCAGCAATGCAGCGTTCTTCTCCCAATCCTTTTTAATCACTCATAACTGCAACTTTGTCCTTCGCTTTCAACATGGTGCCATGAGCACTTGGTGCGCCCTGAGTCCGACTGTTTTTACTTGACGGGTTCTCGGGCGAACGAAATGCTCGAAAGTTCCGCCCGGGGCGCTAGCGCAGCGATGCATGACGATTTACATCATCCAAATGGTCAAAACAGTGGCGGGGCGCTAAGCCGCCGCAATACCATTGGCGAAAATTCCGCCCGGGTGCAAAATCTTGTGCACCTCGTTTCACGCCCCAAAAAATCATTTTTGCGCCTCGTCGAGGCACTAAATGGGGTGCAAGTGAGCCAAAATTCCAGCCCAAAGGATGGTAAAAATGCGGAACTCCCTTCCCCAAAAAGCAGTAGATGCCAGCTCAATTAATCATTTTAAATCTGAGATCGATTGATTTTGCTCCACAAGGTTATGAAAGGACTTGGAGTTAAGATACAGATCAGCCATGATCTAATTGAATGGCGGAACAGGGTCGAGGGACTGAATGGCCTGCTCCTGTTCCTATGTCATCGTACCAACAACAACTTGCATTTATATAGTGCCTTCAAAGTAGAAAACTATCCCAAGGTGCTACACAGAGAAGTAAGTGAAAAAGAACAATCCTCCCTCCAATTCCACATAATTTACCTTAGTCAAGCTAATATGATGGTGCACAGACAATTCCTAAATGCCCCATGAACAAGTTGCACCTGAAAAGTGTTTCAACAACAACTTGTGCCTTTATTGCCTCTAACCTAGTGAAATGTCCGAAGGCGCTTCACATGAGTGTTATAAGACAAAATTTTGACACCAAGCCACATAAAAGGGAACTATGGGCAGATAAGGTAGGTTTTAAGAAGTGTCTTAAAGGAGGAAAGAGAGTTAGAGACACGGATCAGTTTAGAGAGGGTATTCCAGAGCTTAGGGCCTTGGCAGCTGAAGGCATGGCCACCAATGTTTCAGCAATGATAATTAGGGATGCTCAAGAGGGCAGGATTTGAGGAGCGCAGATATCACAGGGGGTTGTGGGGCTGGAGGAGATTACAGAGATAGGGAAGGGCGAGGCCATGGAGAGGTTTGAAAACAAGGATGAGAATTTTGAAATCGAGGCTTTGCTTAACTGGGAGCCAATGTAGGTCAGCGAACACTGGGGTGATGGCTGAGCAGGACTTGGTACGAGTTAGGACACAGGCAGCCAAGTTTTGGATGACCTCAAGAGTACGTAGGGTAGAACGTGGGAGGTCAGTCAGGAGTGCATTGGACTAGAGGTAACAAAGGCATGGATGAGGGTTTCAGCAGCAGTTGAGCTGAGGCAAGGGCGGAGACGAGCGATGTTACGGAAGTGGAAATAGGCGGTCTTTGTTATGGCGCAGATATGTGGTTGGAAGTTCATTTCAGGGTCAAATATGACACTACTGTTGCGAACAGTCTGGTTTAGCCACAGACAGACGCTAAGGAGAGGGATGGACTCAGTGGCTGGGGAACAGAATTTGTGGAGTTTCAAGAGACCTTGATACCCATTTCTTTCTTTTCCCATCTGCAGACAATCTGACTGTGATAGTGAAACTATCAACTTCAAATATCAGTCAATTAGGTTTCAATTTATAATTCTTCACTGAGAACCTAGTCTTCATCTACCAGAAGGAAGGGGAAAAATTCGGGGCATTTGCACCTCCCGTTAGTTCCCCCGGAGGCGCAAATGACTTTTCACCTGGGCATGGTCCCGTTACCGACTCCTGCAAAATGATGCGGGAGTTTAGCAGCGGTGTTAACCAGTCGCGTCGCGCTCCGCTGCGCCGGCAATGATGATGTCATCACCTGTTTTCACCCCAGAATGAAAATTCTGCAGCGCCTCCTGAAGCTGCGCCGGGAATGCCCACGACAGCTTCACGGGGCGCGTATCTGGCTGTAGGGCAAAAATTAAAGGGGAGGTGCGGCGGGAAAATGGGCCGCCCATTTAAAACTGAGATGAGGAGGAACTTCTTCTCTCAGAGGGTTGTAAATCTGTGGAATTCTCTGCCCCAGAGAGCTGTGGAAGCTGGGACATTGAATATATTTAAGGCGAAGAAAAAGGGTTTTGGGGAGTGGGCAGGAAAGTGGAGCTGAGTCCAAGATCAGATCAGCTGTGATATTAAATAGCAGAACAGGCTCGAGGGGACAAATGGCCTACTCCTGCTTCTATTTCTTATGTTCTTATGTTCTTAGGAAAGAAGAATGGCCGACTCATCGGTCACGGCTTTCTTGTTTATTGATCGCAGGTCCGTGCCACGAGCTTGCAGCCGCGGCACCCCGCTCCCTGGTGGTCCAGCAATGGCCCCGTTTCCTGCCAGCAGAGTCAGCAGCTTGGTTCTCCCTTTTAATGAAGGGGAGGGCCCTGTCTACGCACCAGCGCTCCGTGTCCCACTGCGAAGCGCTAGAAACTTCACGTGGCTTTGCGCCCCAGTCTCGCTTCCGAGAGCAAGTGCAGCACGATATTTTGCATGCTTTCGCCTAGCACAGGAACTCCCGCCTCGCGTCTGTTACTGCCCCCAAATGGGGCACTACCAAATTTCGCCCCCATAGTTTTTTCCTACCTCAAATGTAGCCTTTTAAAAAAAGGTTATTATCTCATAAGTCTCAAAGACTGAATGAACTTACTGCCCAATAGTAGAGCCTAAGAATCACGTTGGTTTACAGCATTATAACAGTGACTACACTTCAAAAGTACTTCTTTGACAGTAAAGCGCTTTGGGACATTGAGGTTGTGAAAGGCACTATATAAATGCAAGTCTTTCTTACAGCGCAGGAGATAACCATTTGCTTCATCATGTCTGCGCTGGTTTTTTGCTAGAGCAATCCAAAAGTAATCTCATTGCTCTATTCTCTCTCCATTACATTCTCACTTACACCATCATTTGAAACGCATTTCATTTCGCTGCTATATCTTTATCCTTCACAATTAGCCTCCCTCTTTCATCACGAAGTGGTCTGACCCTCTCGAACTATTCTTGTACTTTGCACATCCTTATAAAAGCTATTTCCTCTTATATCAATTGCTAGCCTTTTTCATATTTTCTGTTAGCCCTTCTAATCTCCTTTTCACCTCCCCAACAATACTTTCTATATTCCTCATGATTATCTTTACCATTGTTCCCCTCATTTTATCGTGCACCTCCCTTTACTAGAACCATGAGTCACAGTCTCAAGATAAGGGGTCGGCCATTTAGGACTGAGATGAGGAGACATTTTTTCACTCTGAGGGTTGTGATCGTTGGAATTCTCTGCACCAGAAGGCTGTGGATGCTCAGTCGCTGAGTATATTCAAGACAGAGATCGATAGATTTTTGGATACTAAGGGAACCAAGGGATATTGGAATCGTGCACGAAGGTCGGGCCGGAAGGTAGAGTTGAGGTCGAAGATCAGCCATGATCTTATTGAACGGTGGAGCGGGCTCGAGGGGCCGAATGGCCTACTCCTGCTTTATTTCTTATGTTTTTAAAGTTTCTATTATGTTTGTAATGTACTTATGAGTGACTCCACGAGGCAATGTGTTGTACTCGAACTGTAGTGACCGTGGTCCTTTATTCCAAACTTTCAGAGTGAGGCACAAGAATGGTGAGCAGCCTTTTATACTGGGCCCTGCCACCAGGGCAGGAAACCCCGATCTCCACCAGTTGCACCCTCTAGTGGTGCCAGCATGTATATACACAGTGTAAACCTTATTGACAGTACATCAGGTAAACAAGTCTCCATCTCCATCACTACACAGAGAGTACATCCATAGTCTGCATATACAACAGTTTCAATTCAGTTTTAATATCTCTACTTATCCACGTTACTCTATTCTTTTTCACAATAGGGAATATATTAATTTTGTATTCTATCTATCTCATATACATAAGAGAGCAGGGATATGCAGGGAGCAGAACAAAATAAGGAGAAAGAATGTCAGCATAAAAGAAATACATGTAGTTAGGAACTATTTACAAACATAATGTAAGAGTGAATGACTGCGCAGGAAAGCAAGAGAGAATGAAGCAGGTAAAAAATGAGGGAAGAGAGAAAGAGGAGGAAAGGCCAAGAAAAGGGGGAGAAAATAAAGTAGAGAGAGAAGAGAAAGGGAAGAGAAGATAAGAGAAAATAGGACATGAGGGAGAGAGAAATGGGAAAAGCAATAGAGAGAGTAGAGAAAAACAAGAGGGCAAACAAATGAAACAATGTGAGAAACAGAATGAGCATAAGCAAGAAAAACCATGAGCTAGATAGCACAAGCAAAGTGATAGAGAGGGGCTGAAAGAGAGAAAGTGGAAATACTGTAGAGGAAGAAACACTGAAGAAACAGTGAGCAATCGAGAAACTGTGAAGGAAAGAATGAGAAAGTGACAGAAAACATAAATGAGGAATGCACAAGAGAAATAGTGAGCAAGACACAGAAAAAGAGAGCAGCATTGAAAAGCTTTACTGTGTAGGGAGAGAGAGAGAGGGAGAGGAGGAGCAGAGAGAGAGAGGGAGAGAGGGTGGGACAGCGAGAGAGAAATAGAGGGAGGAAGAAAGAAAGAAGGAAAGAAAGGAAGAAAGAAAGAGGGAGAGGAGGGGAGAGAGGAGGGGGGAGAGAGAGAAAGAGGGAGAGGAGGAGGGGAGAGAGAGAAAGAGGGAGAGGAGGGGGGAAGAGAGAGAAACAGAGAAAGAAGAGGAGGAAGAAATAAAGGGATGGACAAAGAAAAAGCTGGAGAAAGAATGGAGGAAAGAAATGAAGGAAAGGAAAGGAAGGAAAGAAAGGAAAGAGAGGAAGGAAAGAGAGGAAGGAAAGAGAGGAAGGAAAGAGAGGAAGGAAAGAGAGGAAAAAAAGAAAAGGAAAGGCAGGAAGGAAGGAGCCCTTACTGTGTGCAGTATGTTTAGACTATCTCCATGTTCTTCTATTCTGTTTTAATCTTATTAAGGTTAGAGACAGATATAACCCAGGTAACTAAAATCTGGGGTGCAGTGGCACATGGAATGGTGCATTATCGGCTTGTGTCAACCACTTTGCCAAAACGAGCTGTTGATTCCTGCCCAGTGTGGGGGGATGGAGGAAGGATATATCAGGAGGAAGGTCACCCCGAGATTGCCCATATCTAGCTGCGAATAGCTGGTTCAGAGTGGCACTGCTCGGGGCCTGGGAACCTGATGCCCTCAGAGAAGTGTCTGGCACACGAAAACCTGGGCAGGGTAGAAAAGCAAGAGGGAGGGAATTGCACCCCCTGTAAAAAAAAAGGTATGGGAGAATCTGACGAGGAAATTACAGGCGGGTTTGTTAAAAAAGCACAATGGTTTTTTTTTGTGTTATTAGGGTGAAAAGTACTGTCTAGACAGAAAGACATACAACTACAGACCGGCAGCAGAAAGTCCTCACTTCTTGCAGCTTGAATGGATTAAATAAACTCATTATTTCAACTTCTCAATCTGAACTATCCTAATTCCACTTTATTGTCAGAGCAGGTTGCCCTGTGGTTCTATTTGAATGAAGAGGGTTTCAAGTGACACTGCACCCGATTTTTTCTTGCTTTTGCCATCTAAAATTAGTTCCACTTAGCTGGGTATCAATGACCTATTCAACGCGAGATGTAGCAAGGGTACAATCAGCACGATACTTACCGCCACCACTGTACGCTTATCACCAGCCGAGGATGAGCAAAGGTAACAAGGCGTTAAAGGAATGAAACAAAGGTGCCATTCATACAGCAGTGTTTCAGAACATTGCAAGGCTTTGCACACATTCATCTGCTATTCTAGGGGAAGAGATTATCGACTGTTGTGGACAAAATTAAATTGTAGACTCTTTGGAAAAACTCATAATTAAATGAGAAAATTATATATAACACGATATCCCCTCTCCCCTTCTTCTTCCATGTTCATTTCAGCATTATTTGTTATTGAAATAAAGATTTTTGTTTATTCATCGCCCTTAGTACAAAGAATTCAGATCGCACAGCTTCAGCCAAACAATGGAATACATCCGTGGAAACAGTTCCCTATTGTATTTTTAAAGTCAGGCTTAAGAGGTCTGCTACACCCTTCTCCAAAGGGTTGGCAAGTTTCATTAGCGAACAACTGAGTCAGGCGCACAGTAAAGATCCATGGTCCATTCCTAGGCATTGAGTAAGCACTTCTACGCTGAAGCATCGGCTGCGGTGACTGGTCATGGTGCCCTTGGATTGCAAAGGGGGAAACTGGCTCAGAGTCCTGCTCCCGATCACCCAGCAGTGATCCTGGGAAAGAAAGTGTGAAATAGGGTAGAGGGCGGGTAGAGGGAGGGGTGAGAGAGGGGGAAGGGTGAGAGAGGGGGAAGGGTGAGAGAGGGAGAGGGGTGAGAGAGGGGAAAGGGTGAGAGAGGGGGAAGGGTGAGAGAGGGGGAAGGGTGAGAGAGGGGGAAGGGTGAGAGAGGGGGAAGGGTGAGAGAGGGGGAAGGGTGAGAGAGGGAGAGGGGTGAGAGAGGGAGAGGGGTGAGAGAGGGAGAGGGGTGAGAGAGGGGGAAGGGTGAGAGAGGGGGAGGGGTGAGAGAGGGAGAGGGGTGAGAGAGGGAGAGGGGTGAGAGAGGGGGAGGGGTGAGAGAGGGGGAGGGGTGAGAGAGGGGGAAGGGTGAGAGAGGGGGAGGGGTGAGAGAGGGGGAGGGGTGAGAGAGGGGGAGGGGTGAGAGAGGGGGAGGGGTGAGAGAGGGGGAGGGGTGAGAGAGGGAGAGGGGTGAGAGAGGGAGAGGGGTGAAGGGGGAGGGGTGAGAGAGGGGGAGGGGTGAGATAGGGGGAGGGGTGTGAGAGGGGGCGAGACAGGGGGAGGGATGAGGGAGAAGGATAAGGGGGAGGGGCGAGGGGGGAGAGAAGGGGGGATGAGAGAGGGGAGGGGAGAGGGGAGGGGAGAGGGGAGAGGAGAGGGGAGAGAGGGGGATGGGAGTGAGAGGGGGATGGGAGTGAGAGCGGGATGGGAGTGAGAGGAGGAGAGAGAGGAGGGGAGTGATGAGGAGAGAGAGGAGGGGAGTGAGGAGGAGAGAGGAGGGGAGTGAGGAGGAGAGAGAGAGGAGGGGAGTGAGCGGAGATGGGGAGCGAGAGGAGGAGGAGGGGAGCGGGAGAGGAGAAGGGGAGAGAGAGGAGAAGGGGAGAGAGGAGGAGATGGGGAGAGTGGAGGGGGGGGAGAGAGAACAGGACATTTGGGAGTAATAGAGATACAGTAAGGATTTTGGTTATAAATTCTTTTATCTTTCTGGAATGAATTCAAATTTTTATTTTGGGGGAATGTTTTTGTCTTTATACATTTTGTCTTAATATACACTTTTTCTGCAGTTGCTTATGATGAACCTGGAGGCTGCATATAAAAAGCAAACTCCTACCATCACAACAACTATTGCACACCTGCTTATAGTATAGCCATGGTTCCTACCCCATCAATATCCAATTGATGCTTTGCCATTTTCCCCAGCCGCCCCCCCTTCCCCCGCCCCATTTTAATGCTTAAAGGCCTTTGATGCAGAATCAATTGAGGCATTTCAAAGTGAAATAAATAGCTACTTGGGAAGAAATTTTATGAAAGGATATGGCGAAAGAGTGAATTGGAAAGAAAAACATAAAAAGCTAACTCAATGGCAGAATAGGCTTGATGGGCCAAATGGCTTACTCCTGTGCCTATCTTACATCAGACTCTTGATATATCTGCATTTCAAGCCAGTCCCTTCACCCTCAATACATCAAAATTCTAATGCAAAATATCTAAAGCACTTTTATTGTTGTTGTGAATAGCATGCAATATAATCCAACCTGTAACCTGGCGAGACCACTTACCAGCAATGTTATAAACATGGTTCTGCCCCCCTATTCAGGTGGAAATGTTGAAAAGTCTGAATGGTAAGGTGGTAGTGTTAATATTCTGGCAGAAAGAGCTCTAATTGGCTCAATGCTGTTCTTCATCTGAACTAATCTTGTAACTCTGACTTCAAAAATTGCACTAATGCCAATACTAGGTTCCTAACGGGAATGGCATTGGAAACTGCACAGAACAGATTTTGTTTTGATATCAGCATTTTGTCCTTCTTTTCTTCCATTGCAAAAACATTAATCAATTCACCTTCAGGATGGGAGACGGATGAGTTGCAGGCATTTTCAACATTACTATCAGCACCATTCTGCTGGATTACATCCCTTTTCCTCCCCTCTGACCTGGGCCACTTTACTTTGTTACTTTTCCTTCCTAATTTATTTATCAACTTTCTCCCCCTTCTCTCTTGATGACCTTGCTAAGGTGCAGTTCCATTGCCACTGATTATCTTCCAGCATCTAACCCAAATGGCCTTCATTCATGAGTGAGTCTCAGCGGCAGGTATTGACTTCACCATGCATCAGAAGCAAGCCTAATCCTGTCCATAGTATACATCTCCATCAGGAGCAGGCATAATGTCTGATTTCGCTCTCTCTAATCCAAATATGTCAATTGTAGCACAGGTAACTTCGCACAAAGCTGGAACCTCCCTGCTCCATATAGCTTAGGTATGAGTATGAATGACTGAGCCACTGACGAGGCTACCACTTCACTTTCAAGTATGACTTTAGCAACTGGTCTGGGTAAACAATTTTAATTAAGTTCTGTGACTTACGGGGTAATTATAATCTAACTTGGCTGAGTGCGAATCCCATGAAACCGGGGGAATGATGGCTTTATTCCCCGCCCAATATTACTCTCCACTGACTGTAAAACCAGCGTTGCCCCCGATCCCGTCATTTTCTGAATGAGCAGGTTAGTTTAGAATTTCCCCTTATCTTCTGGTTAGTGATCAAATATTTAATTACGTGTGTCTTTTTTTTAGAAAAGACTGGGGTGCAGTCAAATTGACGCGTTTGTTAGTGGAGGTCTTAAAGTTGGCAGTAAACTGGCTTCATAGGCACCTCATCCATTCTGTGACAATCTCCAGAAACAAATGATCTTTATATGAAACAAAATAAATGTCTACCGTTATACAATTGTCATTGAGGAGTAAGTTAAACTAGAATCATAGAATAGTACAGCAGAGAAGGAGGCCATTCAACCCATCAAGTTTGCGCTGGCTCTTTCGAAGAGCAATCCAATTAGTGCCACTCCCCCACCCTTCCCCCATATAGAAACATAGAAAATAGGTGCAGGAGTAGGCCATTCAGCCCTTCGAGCCTGCACCACCATTCAATAAGATCATGGCTGATCATTCACCTCAGTACCCCTTTCTTGCTTTCTCTTCATACCCTTTGATTCCTTTAGCCGTAAGGGCCATATCTAACTCCCTCTTGAATATATCCAATGAACTGGCATCAACAAATCTCTGCGGTAGGGAATTCCACAGGTTAACAACTCTCTGAGTGAAGAAGTTTCTCCTCATCTCAGTCCTAAATGGCTTACCCCTTATCCTTAGACTGTGTCCTCTGGTTCTGGACTTCCCAATATCGGGAACATTCTTCCTGCATCTAACCAGTCTAGTCCCGTCAGAATGTTATATGTTTCTATGAGATCCCCTCTCATCCTTCTAAACTCCAGTGAATACAGGCCCAGTCGATCCAGTATCTCCTCATATGTCAGCCCTGTCATCCTGGGAATTAGTCTGGTGAACCTTCGCTGCATTCCCTCAATAGCAAGAATGTCCTTTCTCACATTAGGAGACCAAAACTGAACACAATAGTCCAGGTGAAACATAGAAACATAGAAATTGGTGCAGAAGTAGTCTATTCGGCCCTTCGTGCCTGCACCGCCATTCAATAAGATCATGGCTGATCATTCCTTCAGTACCCCTTTCCTGCTTTCTCTCCATACCCTTTGATCTCCTTAACTGTAAGGGCCATATCTAACTCCCTCTTGAATATATCCAATGAACTGGCATCAACAACTCTGCGGCAGGGAATTCCACAGGTTAACAACTCTCTGAGTGAAGAAGTTTCTCCTCATCTCAGTCCTAAATGGCCTACCCCTTATCCTTAGACTATGTCCCCTGGTTCTGGACTTCCCCAACATCGGGAACATTCTTCCCGCATCGAACCTGTCCAGTCCCGTCAGAATCTTATATGTTTCTATGAGATCCCCTCTCATCCTTCTAAACTCCAGTGAATAAAGGCCCAGTTGATCCAGTCTCTCCTCATATGACAGCCCAGCTATCTCTGGAATCAGTCTGGTGAACCTTCGCTGCACTCCCTCAATAGCAAGAACGTCCTTCCTCAGACGAGGAGACCAAAACTGAACACAATATTCCAGGTGAGGCCTCACCAAGGCCCTGTACAGCTGCATTAAGACCTCCCTGCTTCTATACTCAAATCCCCTAGCTATGAAGGCCAACATACCATTTGCCTTCTTTACCGCCTGCTGTACCTGCATGCTCACTTTCAGTGACTGATGAACCATGACACCCAGGTCTCGTTGCACCTCCCCTTTTCCTAGTCTGTCGCCATTCAGATATTCTGCCTTCGTGTTTTTGCCACCAAAATGGATAACCTCACATTTATCCACATTGTACTGCATCTGCCATGCATTTGCTCACTCACCTAACCTGTCCAAGTCACCCTGCCACCTCTTAGCATCCTCCTCACAGCTCACACCGCCACCCAGTTTAGTGTCATCCGCAAACTTGGAGATATTACACTCTATTCCTTCATCTAAATCATTAATGTACATTATAAAGAGCTGGGGTCCCAGCACTGAGGCACTCCACTAGTCACTGCCTGCCATTCTGAAAAGGACCCGTTTATCCCAACTCTCTGCTTCCTGTCTGCCAACCAGTTCCCTATCCACATCAGTATATTACCCCCAATACCATGTGCTTTGATTTTGCACACCAATCTCTTGTGCGGGACCTTGTCAAAAGCCTTTTGAAAGTCCAAATACACCACATCCACTGGTTCTCCCTTGTCCACTCTGCTAGTTACATCCTCAAAAAATTCCAGAAGATTCGTCAAGCATGATTTCCCTTTCATAAATCCATGCTGACTTGGACCGATCCTGTCACTGCTTTCCAAATGCGCTGCTATTTCATCCTTAATGATTGATTCCAACATTTTCCCCACTAATGATGTCAGGCTATAATTACCCGTTTTCTCTCTCCCTCCTTTTTTAAAAAGTGGTGTTACATTAGCTACCCTCCAGTCCATAGGAACTGATCCAGAGTCGATAGACTGTTGGAAAATGATCACCAATGCATCCACTATTTCTAGGGCCACTTCCTTGAGTACTCTGGGATGCAGACTATCAGGCCCCGGGGATTTATCGGCCTTCAATCCCATCAATTTCCCTAACACAATTTCCTGCCTAATAAGGATATCCTTCAGTTCCTCCTTCTCACTAGACCCACTGTCCCCTAGTACCTTCGGAAAGTTATTTGTATCTTCCTTTGTGAAGACAGAACCAAAGTATTGGTTCAATTGGTCTGCCATTTCTTTGTTCCCCATTATAAATTCACCTGAATCCGACTACAAGGGACCTACGTTTGTCTTTACTAATCTTTTTCTCTTCACATATTTATAGAAGCTTTTGCAGTCAGGTTTTATATTCCCTGCAAGCTTCCTCTCATACTCTATTTCCCCCCTCCTAATTAAACCCTTTGTCCTCCTCTGTTGAATTCTAAATTTCTCCCAGTCTCAAGTTTGTTGCTTTTTCTAGCCAATTTCTAAGCCTCTTCCTTGGCTTTAACACTATCCTTAATTTCCTTTGTTAGCCATGGTTGAGCCACCTTCCCAGTTCTATTTTTATTCCAGACAGGGATGAACAATTGCTGAAGTTCATCCATGTGATCTTTAAATGTTTGCCATTGCCTATCCACCGTCAACCCTTTGAGTATCCTTTGCCAGTCTATTCTAGCCAATTCACGCCTTATACCGTCGAAGTTACCTTTCCTTAAGTTCAGGACCCTAGTTTCCAAATTAACTTTGTCACTCTCCACCTTAATAAGGAATTCTACCATATTATGGTCACTTTTCCCCAAGGGGCCTCGCACAACAAGATTGCTAATTAGTCCCTTCTCATTAATCATCACCCAGTCTAGGATGGGCAGCTGGTTGGTTCGTCGACATATTGATCTAGAAAACCATCCCTAATACACTCCAGCAAATCCTTCTCCACCGCATTGCTACCAGTTAGGTTAGCCCAATCAATATGTAGATTAAAGTCGCCCATGATTACTGCTGTACCTTTATTGCACAAATCCCTTATTTCTTGTTTGATGCTGTCCCCAATCTCACTACTACTATTTGGTGGTCTATACACAACTTCCACTAGCATTTTCTGCCCTTTGAAATTCTGCAGCTCCACCCATACCGATTCCACATCATCCAGGCTAATGTCCTTCCTTACAATTGCATTGATTTCTTCTTTAACCAGCAACGCCACCCTGCCCCCTTTTCCTTTCTGTCTATCCTTCCTAAATGCTGAATACCCCTGGATGTTGAGTTCCTAGCCTTGGTCACCCTGGAGCCATGTCTCCGTGATGCGAATCACATCGTATCCGTTAACTGCTATCTGGGCAGTTAATTCATCCACCTTATTCCGAATACTCCTCGCATTGAGGCACAGAGCCTTCAGGCTTGTTTTTTTAACACACTTTGCCCCTTTAGAATTTTGCTGTAATGTGGCCCTTTTTGTTTTTTGCCTTGGGTTTCTCTGCCCTCCACTTTTACTATTCTCCTTTCTATATTTTGCTTCTGACTCCATTTTATTTCCCTCTGTCTCCCTGCATAGGTTGCCATCCCCCTGCCATATTAGTTTAACTCCTCCCCAACAGCACTAGCAAACACTCACCCCTAGGACATTGGTTCCGGTCCTGCCCAGGTGCAGACCGTTCAGTTTGTACTGGTCCCACCTCCCCCAGAACCGGTTCCAATGTCCCAGGAATTTGAATCCCTCCCTACTGCACCACTCCTCGAGCCACGTAATCATCTGAGCTATCCTGCGATTCCTACTCTGACTAGCACGTGGCACTGGTAGCAATTGTGAGATTAATACTTTTGAGTTCCGACTTTTTAATTTAACTCCTAGCTCCCTAAATTCGTCTCGTAGGACCACCGTAGGTAAGGCCTCACCAAGGTCCTGTATAACTGCAGTAAGATCTCCCTGCTCCTATACTCAAATCCCCTAGCTATGAAGGTCAACATACCATTTGCCTTCTTCACCGCCTGCTGTACCTGCATGCCAACTTTCAATGACTGGTGAACCAAGACACCTAGGTCTCGTTGCACCTCCCCTTTTCCTAATCTGCCAGCATTCAGATAATATTCTGCCTTCGTGTTTTTGCCACCAAAGTGGATAACCTCACATTTATCCACATTATACTGCATGTACCTGCAATTCCTTCTCCTTCAAGTATTTATCCAATTGCTTTTTGAAGGCTACTAATGAATCTGTATCCACCGCCCTATCAGACAGAGCGTGCAGTTTTGGTTTCCATATTTACTTGCTTTGGAGGCAATTCAGAGAAGGTTCACAAGGTTGATTCCGGAGATGAGGTGTTGATTTATGAGGAAAGGTTGAGTAGGTTGGGCCTCTACTCATTGGGATTCAGAAGAATGAGAGGTAATCTTATCGAAATGTATAAAATTATGAGAGGGCTTGACAAGGTGGATGCAGAGAGGATGTTTTCACTGATAGGGGAGACTAGAACTAGAGGGCATGATCTTAGAATAAGGGGCCACCCATTTAAAACAGAGATGAGGAGAAATTTCTTCTTTCAGAGGGTTGTGAATCTGTGGAATTTGCTGCCTCAGAGAGCTGTGGAAGCTGGGACATTGAATAAATTTAAGACAGAAATAGACAGTTTCTTAAACAATAAGGGGATAAGGGGTTATGGGGAGCGGGCAGGGAAATGGCGCTGAGTCCATGATCAGATCAGCCATGATCTTATTGAATGCAGAGCAGGCTCGAGGGGCCGTACACTCTACTCCTGCTTCTATTTCTTATGTTGTTATGTACCATTCGAAATCCTAAACACTCGTTGCGTAAAAAAGTTTTTCCTCATGTCGCCTCTGGTTCTTTTGTCAATCATCTTAAATCTGTGCCCTCTTGTTATCGGCCCTTCAGCTATTGGAAATAGTTTCTCTTTATTTACTCTATCTAAACCCTTCAGTGATTTTAAATAACTCAATCAAATCTCCTCCAAGGAGAACAATCGCAGCTTCTCTATCCATACAACTGGTCATGTTTATATAATCAATTTGTGATACATCATGAAACAAGCCAATAAGTATATTTTTTTCTCGATTGGCCAATTGTCTGACACACATGGAACCCACCACCATGTTTAGGAGTTTCCAACCACAGCTACTGAGATATTTGCACCAACCTGTAGGGTTTCTCATTGCCCAATATGGGCAATATGCCCTTTAGGAACATTTCCACGTACACAAGTCGAGAGAGCTTAGGCACCCCCAAGTGTGCACGGTCGGGTACTGCTGAAGTTTAATGTTAAGGCCACTTAGCTTACGGTAGCACAGTGGTTATGTTATTGGACTAGTAATCCAGTGGCCTGGACTAAGAATCCAGAGACGTGAGTTCACAATTCCACCACGGCAGCTGGAGAATTTAAATAATTTGGTTGACTGTTTCTGCCTATTTTGGAATGCGCAGGAGTGGTTAGGAAGATGCTTGGCTTAGGGAAACATTGAAATCTATAGACACTCAGGCACAAAAAACACGTTCAAATTCTCATCAGTGATTTAATATATGTAAGGCGGGCGCAAAGTATAGACCATTAGAACGTTCTCAGAGCAAGACTGGACATGCTCAAGTGTTGAATGTTCGAGGGGCTGAATGGCCTTCTCCCGTTCCTATGTGCTTAACAGACCCCAAATTGGATTTTTGCTATAACGGAAGAAAGATGGAAAATAATGAAGCACCCTTTTCTCCTTCTCAGTGCAGTTACACAAGACTGTCTGCAGGCTGAAGTTTGGCATCCACCAGGATTTCTAGGTATGGATATTAATAAACAACTGGGACAAATGCTCCTTTTGTGTTCCAGTCAATACCTTTGATGTTCCCTCTTGTGTGGTGCAAGGCCAAAATACAGCACATGGACGCATCCACCGCCACGTCTCATTGGTTAACCCATTGTCCATGATGGAGTAGTGTGCATTAGATCCCCTAGTGTGTCTGCCAGTAGCAGTATCACCTTCAAAGAAAAGTGCTGCAATACATTCCGACACCCTCAGACCATCTATATGATCACATCGCTTATGAAGACACTTCTTCTTTCGTATGGTAGAAGCAAAAAAACAAATTAAATATCAATATCTAAGTCAAATATCCAAGCCAAAGCTTCTGGTGTAACAGCGTGGATCACTTGTAGGCTGCCTGTGAATTTCCTCTGAGGGCATTGTTGGATGATGTGCTCCAGGGTCTGATTCGGAGCTCCACAGTCGCTTGATGGAGATGCTTTAATAGAAACAGAAAGAAACACAGAAATCTACAGCACAGAAGGAGGCCATTTCGGCCCATCGTGTCCGCGCCGGCCAACAAAGAGCCACACGGCCCTCGATCAGCAGCCCTGAAGGTTACATATAAACCTATGAACAATGGCGGCAAGGTAAAGAGCACCCAGCCCAACCAGTCTGACCCACACAACTGCGACTCCCCTTGCACTGAAACATTCTGCCCTCCACTCCAACTGGAGCCATGTGATCTCCTGGGAGAGGCAAAAAAACAGGTAAAAACCCAGGCCAATTGGGGGGAAAAAAAAAATCTGGGAAAATTCCTCTCCAACCCATCCAGGCGATCGAAACTAGTCCAGGATATCACCCTGGCAGTATTCGATTCCCTGCAGTATTTACCATTGTATCTGAGCCAGCCAGCAAGAGGTTATCCAGTCTAATCCCACTTACCAGCTCTAGGTCCATAACCCTTCAGGCTATGGCACTTTAAGTGCCCATCCAAGCAACTTTAAAATGTGGTGAGGGTTTCTGTATCCACCACCCTTCCAAGCAGTGAGTTCCAGACCCCCACAACCCTCTGCGTGAAGTAGCCTCCCCTCAAATCCCCTCTGAACCTTCCACCAACCACCTTAAAACTAAGCCCCCTCGTAATTGACTCCTCCACCAAGGGAAATGGGCTTTTGCTATCCACTATATCCGGCCCCTCAAAATGTTGTACACTCAATGAGGTTTCCCCTCAGCCTCCTCTGTTCCAATAAAAACAAACCCAGCCTATCCAATCTGTCCTCATAGCTAAGATTCTCCATTCCAGGCAGCATCCTGGTAAATCCCCTCTGCATCCTCTCCAGTGCAATCACGTCCTTCCTATGGAGAAGGTGGCAGCATCTACCGTGACAGGTTGTGAGGCGGTTGATGGTTGTGAAGATACTGAATCGGATGGATGACCTTGGATAATCTTGCCTCACTCTCCTTGTGGGAAAGTGAGATTCAGTGAGTCTTTTGCTTTCCTTACATGATCTTGTAAGTGGAGAACACATCTTGAATAATACCCAAGATTTTGACACATACTCCTATGGCTTCCAGCTGCGTCAGGAGAACTGCTTGAAGCACTAGGCCCTACACAGACCGAGGATCTAGAGAATATTAGCTAGAAGGAAAGATTGTGTAAGCTGGGGTTGTTTTCTTTGCAACAGAGTAGGCTGAGGGGAGACTTGATTGAGGTGTATAAAATTATAAGGGGCTTGGATAGAGTGGATAAAAAGGACCTATTTTTCTTAGCAGTTATTAACCAGAAGGCATTGATTTAAAGTATTTAGTAGAAGGATTAGAGGGGAGTTGAGGAGAACTTTTTCACCTAAAGGGTGGTGGGGGTTTGGAACTCACTGCCTGAAAATGGTGATAGAGGCAGAAACTCTCACTACATTTATAAAATACTTAGATATGAACTTGAAGTGCCATAACATAGAGGGCTACAGACCAAAAGCCGGAAAGTGAGATTAGGCTGGAGAACTGTTTGTCGGCTGGCACAGTCAAAATGGGCCAAAATGCCTCCTTCTGTGCCGTAAATTTCTATGATTCTATGAAAGCGGTGTAAGTGTGGTTCTGCAATCTTCAATAAAGCCACACCTCATACGACATAGTCCTCAGGAGAGAGAAAGCCTGCCTGTTCCTTTTGATTGCTCTGCTGTCCTCCAGAGTATCTGATAGGTGTGCAGTGACAACTATAGTTTTCAAATTCACTAAGATCCTCTCTCTTATGGAGAGAAACCATAACAAGTCTCTGGAACATCAAGGGTATACGTGGTTCTAACAGAATACTGCTCGCTAGTTTCAGAAAGGCAGAGTCAGTGTAGCCAGCATTGTTTTCCAAGGTCGCTTCTCTTCACCATCCTCCCCTAGAGTAGCTATTAGGAATCAAAATAAACACAGCCACAAATACAGCTTACCTTCCTAGAATACTGCATCATGCCTGCCTATAATTAGACTGAAATTCCCTTCTTAATATTCCATAAACAGGCTAATTCTAGCTAGTTACAGCATCCCTCTTCTCAGAATCTTGACGCAATTCAATATTTCATTCAATTGTTTTGAGGTCATTTTCTATTTGAAAGAAAAAATTAAAATGAGTTTTTAATCATCATGCGTGAGTGCCCAATAATGGGTGGCTGCATTCAAGGTCCTGATCTCAGTGAAGTCACAGAGGTCATTTATTGGAAGACTTATTTTTAAAACTACATCAGTGGAACAGCAGTGTGGCACTGCATTTCAAGCTGTTTTAGGAAACCAAGTATTAGCAAACTCTTGAGTTAATGGATCATCTCTCTCTCTATTGAATGCCCTTGTCAATTTTCCAACATATGTATCATATACCTAACATAAACTGCAAAAAATAAAGTGAAGAAAATTTCTAGCTATACTCAATGTTCCCTCTAATAATTTTTTCATGTATGGTCCCTTTAATTGGCTGTGCAGCCCATTCACATTTTCGCGCATACGCGGTTTCTCCTATGTAAAAGCCGATGATAGGCCTGTGTGCTACCTCCAGACCGCTGCGCAGCTGTGGCAGGAACGTTGGCCAGATCATATATTTTCTAAACAAACGTAACATTTTAACAGGAACTTCTTACAGAACGGAATACAATTACAGTCCTGACATGGTTTTCATTTTCCTAACTAAAATACAGGTATATGCATGTGGGTCATCTTTCTATTCGCGTAGGAAATAAATACATTTCCATAGCACCTTTCACGACCTCAGGACCTCCCAAAGCGCTTTACAGCCAATTAAGTACTTTTGGAGTGTAGTCGCTTTTATAATGTAAGGAAACGCGGCAGCCAATTTGAGCACAGCAAGCTCCCACAAACAGCAATGTGATCATCTGTTTTTACATGTTGGTTGTCGGATAAATATTGGCCAGGACATGTACAATTTATCAACACCGTACTAAATGCATTTTTTTTTAAACATTAAAAGACACTATAGTTACTGTATTAACAAAAAATGATTAGTTTATGATCAGGATACAGTAAAATTCCCAGTATCCTACACGTTACGTTGTACAGGTATGCTCTTTAGCCATCTTAGTTACATTCTGAGCGGCCCATCTCAAAAGCAGCTCATGCGGAATATTCTCTTTAAATAAAAAAATCTGATAATTGAACTGTGGTTAAATATACCTGAACGGTCCTTTGGGTACCATCAATGGTGACAGGCAACAAGGGTGAAGCAAGGTCCCATTCACTGGTCACACTTAGCGTCTTTCCATCAACCTCCACCTGTTGTGACACCAAATAAGACTGTTACGGTGAAGACAGACAGAAAACAGATCCCAAGTCCGCTACTGTGAACAAAGCAGTGGCCATTTTAAACAGATGGTAACCCAACAGCCTGTCATGTTTATTACTTCTGCCATAAAAGACAGGGCCCAACAACATCGTCTTGAAACTATCTCTGGGGACCAGCAATGGACCTCGGAACAGCTGTCTCTGGTTACGAAGGTTTCAAGCAATTTAAAATAAGTAACAAATAGTCATTCGACTTTTACACCTACCTTGATATGCTACATTTACTGCAATTTAACAAGTGCTGAATGTAAATTCTTGTGACACATTTCAACCTGCACATTAGGGCTTGTGTATAATAATTCGACCCTCTAAGGAATACAGAAGCATTTCTTCACTGCATCAATAATTACAACATAATTAACATTTTCATTTTAGTCGTACAGAACTTTTCTCTTAAAAAAATTGCTCTCTCTGTCGAGACACAACTTGGAGACACATTTGAAAATACTGCTAAACATATAACGGTATCTGAATTTTAGCTAATCTGAAGACTTTTCAGGAATAACTCACTGAGAATTTTAATGAGGAATAAGTAATCATTGCAGGGCAAGAAATTTTTATTTTACCATAAACATTCAAGCTTTTCATGTGTTCAATTTTGCAACTACTGAAGATTCGGACAGTAGGTTGCATTATAGAAACATAGAAACATAGAAAATAGGTGCAGGAGTAGGCTATTCGGCCCTTCGAGCCTGCACCGCCATTCAATGAGTTCATGGCTGAACATGCAACCTCAGTACCCCATTTCTGCTTTCTCGCCATACCCCTTGATCCCCCTAGTAGTAAGGACTATATCTAACTCCTTTTTGAATATATTTAATGAATTGGCCTCAACAACTTTCTGTGGCAGAGAATTCCACAGGTTCACTACTCTCTGGGTGAAGAAGTTTCTCCTCATCTCAGTCCTAAATGGCTTACCCCTTATCCTTACATTGTGACCCCTGGTTCTGGACTTCCTCAACATTGGGAACATTCTTCCTGCATCTAACCTGTCTAAACCCGTCAGAATTTCAAACGTTTCTATGAGGTCCCCTCTCATTATTCTGAACTCCAGTGAATACAAGCCCAGTTGATCCAGTCTTTCTTGATAAGTCAGTCCCGCGATCCCGGGAATCAGTCTGGTGAACCTTCGCTGCACTCCCTCAATAGCAAGAATGTCCTTCCTCAAGTTAGGAGACCAAAACTGTACACAATACTCCAGGTGTGGCCTCACCAAGGCCCTGTACAACTGTAGCAACACCTCCCTGCCCCTGTACTCAAATCCCCTCGCTATGAAGGCCAACATGCCATTTGCTTTCTTAACCGCCTGCTGTACCTTCATGCCAACCTTCAATGACTGATGTACCATGACACCCAGGTCTCTTTGCACCTCCCCTTTTCCTAGTCTGTCACCATTCAGATAATAGTCTGTCTCTCTGTTTTTACCACCAAAGTGGATAACCTCACATTTATCCACATTATACTTCATCTGCCATGCATTTGCCCACTCACCTAACCTATCCAAGTCGCTCTGCAGCCTAATAGCATCCTCCTCACAGCTCACACTGCCACCCAACTTAGTGTCATCCGCAAATTTGGAGATACTACATTTAATCCCCTCGTCTAAATCATTAATGTACAATGTAAACAGCTGGGGCCCCAGCACAGAACCTTGCGGTACCCCACTAGTCACTGCCTGCCATTCTGAAAAGTACCCATTTACTCCTACTCTTTGCTTCCTGTCTGACAACCAGTTCTCAATCCATGTCAGCACACTACCCCCAATCCCATGTGCTTTAACTTTGCACATTAATCTCTTGTGTGGGACCTTGTCGAAAGCCTTCTGAAAGTCCAAATATACCACATCAACTGATTCTCCCTTGTCCACTCTACTGGAAACATCCTCAAAAAATTCCAGAAGATTTGTCAAGCATGATTTCCCTTTCACAAATCCATGCTGACTTGGACCTATCATGTCACCTCTTTCCAAATGCGCTGCTATGACATCCTTGATAATTGATTCCATCATTTTACCCACTACCGATGTCAGGCTGACTGGTCTATAATTCCGTGTTTTCTCTCTTCCTCCTTTTTTAAAAAGTGGGGTTACATTGGCTACCCTCCACTCCATAGGAACTGATCCAGAGTCTATGGAATGTTGGAAAATGACTGTCAATGCATCCGCTATTTCCAAGGCCACCTCTTGAAGTACTCTGGGATGCAGTCCATCAGGGTGCAGTCCATCCTGAAATTTGTTGAGATTTACGACAAGGTGGTACTGGTACAGTAGCACAAGACTTTGTTTAATTTTCTTCCCTCCTGTCCTGAGAGTATTGACTCACTTCTCCTCACTGGAGTATGGTTCCACAGGACCTGGCTGCCATCTAACACCTCAAAGTCACCGGTTTCATGCATGAGCCTTCACATTGAATGCTGTTGGGATATCTTACAGTCAAGTCCAATAGTACCCTCATTCAACAAGAATTCCTGAGTCCTTCCAAGTAGTGATTGCTGTGCAACTATTAGGAGAAGGAACGCTGGCAAACTTCCCCTTCTTCTCATCTTACTGGCAACAGATGGAGGGAGCTTTTTCATGTTCTATTAACAACAGCAACATGCATTTATATAGCGCCTTTATCATCGTAAAATATCCTAAGGTGCTTCACAGGAGCGTTATCAGACCTGGAAAATTTTGATGCTCAGCACCCAAGTCAGAGGCTGGGTATTCTGTGGCAAGTGACTCACCTCCTAATTCCCCAAAGCCTTTCCACCTACAAGGCACAAGTCATGAGTGTGGTGGAATACTCTCCACTTGTCTGGATGAGTGCAGCTCCAACGACACTCAAGAAACTTGACACCATCCAGGAAAAAGCAGCCCACTTGATTGGCACTCCATCGACTACTCCCTCCACCACCACCGACGTACCGTGGCTGCAGTGCGTTTCATCTACAAGATGCACTGCAGCAACTTGCCAAGGCTTCTTCGGCAGCACCTCCCAACTCGTGACCTCTACCACCTAGAAGGACAAGCGCAGCAAGTGCATGGGAACTTCATCACCTCCAAGTTCCCCTCCTAGTCACACACTATCCTGACTTGGAAATATATCGGCTGTTCCTTCATCGTTGCTGGGTCAAAATCCTGGAACTCCCTCCCAAACAGCACTGTGGAGTACCTTCACTACACGGACTACAGCGGTTCAAGGCGGCGGCTCACCATCACCTTCTCAAAGGCAATTAGGTATAGACAATAAATGCTGGATTTGCCAGCGACATCCGCGTCCCATAAATGAATATTTTTTTTAAAGTTGGAATAAAAAATATAAGTGCTTCAGCAGAGTTGATATTTGGCACAGTTCAGTGGTAGGGCCAAATTGCTGTTGTGTTCCAAAGAATTGTTGTGACACAACAATATACAGTGGCTCATCTGTCCCAGGGAGCACTTTCACTGTACAAACATGGGAAATTATACTGAAATTATTTTATTTTCCACAATTTTTTTCCGCATCTGATAGTCAATTAAAATGTTTTTTTACCTAAGTACTATATAATAGCACATGTCATGTCGCAATACCTGTGCTACTAGCTTTGCTAATTGGTAATGGTTGTAGGGGATTCAATAGGGTCGGACTGATCTTACGGGCAACAATGCCCAAGAAACAGGTTTCCCTTGATAGGGAATTACTCAAATCATTGTTATTTCCTCCATCCAAATACTTGAATTTAAAAAAAATAATTAATTCTCGGGATGTGGACATTGCTGGCAAGGCTGGCATTTATTACCCAACCCTAGTTGCCCTGAGAAGGTGGTAGTGGGCCTTCTTCATGATCTAGGCATCTGGTTTCCTTCCCTGAAAGACATTAATGAACCAGTTGGGGTTTTACGACAATCTGACAGCATCATGGTTACTTTTATAGAGACCAGATTTTTATTTCAAGATTTTTTTAAACTGAATTGAAATTCTCAAAATGCCATGGTGGGATCTGAACTCATGTTCCACTAGATTATTAGTCCAAGCCTCTGGATTACCAGTCCAATAACATAACCACTACACCACCATACCTATGAATGCCCTTAGAGAAAGAGAGGAAACCGAGAAGACTACGTAAGAAATTTTTGTTTAAGAGAGCAAAGCCAAAGGTCACAGTCCAGTTGTTTTGACTCTTGCTACCAAATATTTGTGAGCTTTTCCGGGGTCGTAGATCGCTCTCACCTGTCACGGGTTGTATGTCTACTATATCTTTCTCAATCACATGTAGTATCGGATTATGCTTAAAACTGTAGCTCTTTAATAAAACGCCTGACAACTCCCAAGACCATTTGGATAATGTGTGTGTGACCTGTGATCCAAATCTTACACTGGTACATCACCATGCGGTCCAACTCTGACTAACTTCAAGTACCAACTGGCAGCAGGGTCAGAAACCAGAGGCCACAGATTTATGATCAGCGGCAAAAGAACCAGAGGGGGAGAAGAGAGAATTTCTTTACACCGCGAGTTGTTGTGATCTGGAATGCACTGCCTAAAAGGGGGGTGGAAGCAGATTCAAGAGTAACTTTCAAAAGGGAATTGGATAAATACTTGAAAAGGAAAAATTTGCAGGGCTATGGGGGAAAGGGATGAGGGAGTGGGACTAATTGAATAGCTCTTTCAAAGAGCCGGCACAGCACGATGGGTCGAATGGCCTCGTTCTGTGCTGTATGATTCTATGAATACAAAAGATCACTTGCACCTTTTTGCAAGTTCATCTGCTGTCACGTTCTGAACAAGCGGCCCACTGAACTGACATCTTCATCAAATTTTGAGACAGACCTGCAATGTTATTGAAGCATAGAAGGTTGGATCGAGTTTCACCCCATCTCAGATATAATTCACAAGTCACTTTGTTTTTGCAGACTCTCTCACTGATTTGTAGCAGGTATGCTCCAACCAGACAGCTCACAGCTCAGCTCTGCTGATATGCCGTGTGCTATGTATTTGAACATATGCTCTTCAAAGAAAAATTTGTCACAGGATGGAACAAAGACTACTGCCGGAACCCAACGACTATCATGGTAAGGAGCTAGCTGGTACAACAAGTGTAAAACTGTTCTCTTGAAGGTTACTAAATATAAGATAGTCACTAATAAATTCAAAGAGATGTCAAGAAAACCTTCTTTACCCAGAGAGTGCTGGGAATGTGTAACTCGCTGCCACATGGAGAAGTTAAGATGAATAGCATAGATGCATTTAAGGGGAAGCTGGATAAGTACATCAATGAGAAAGGAATAGAAGGATATGCTGATAAAGTAAGGTGGCAGGAGGCTCATGTGGAACATAAATAACTGCATGGACCAGATGGGCCCAATGGCCTGTTTCTGTGTTGTAGACTGGATGTGGGGGGGGGGGGCAACATAACCCCCAGAAGGGGCGGGAGAGGGTTGGGTGGGTTACATCGGTAAATATGTGAAGCCCGACTCTAAATGGCTGCAAACGTGCCTATTTCCGGTTTAACCGCGGCAGGTTTGGGGCGGGGGCGAGTAACTCGCGCTGGAGAGGTGGGTCCGTGATTTGTAATATTCAAATGAGGATGCAGTCCTCAGATTGGGGCTCGAGAACACCGGTAGCTAAAGGGAGACAGGAGCTACCAGCTACAGCAGGTTAAAGTGCTTTTCCAACACTGCTTGAGGGCCAGGAGGAGCAAGGAGTACTTCCCCCGACCCGTCACACAAATCTTCTGCCGTGATCTGCCTCCCTCCCCGGGTCTGCCTCCATCCCGCCGATCTCACACCTCACACCCCGCCAGCCCACCCCCACCACTGCATCCCACCCCCCCGCGATTTCACTCCCCCGACCCCCTCCCCGATCTCACTCACTCCCCCACTACCCCAAGTCATCTCACTCCCCACCCGCGATCTCAGTTCCCTCCACCGCGATTTCACTCTCTCCCCTGCGATTGATCTCTCCTCTCACACCCCCAAAACCTGGTCTCACTCTCCCCCACCCACCACCCCACGCAATCTCACTCCACCCCACCCCCACCCCCCGCGATCTCACTCCCCCAACCCCGCCCGCGATCTCACTCCTCCCCCCGTGATCTCATTCCTTCCCCCGCCCCCCCCCCCCGTGATCGCACTCCTCCCCTCCCCGATCTCACTAGCCCCCTGATCTCACTCTATAACCCCCCCCACGATCTCCCCCCTGCAATTTCAATCCCCCCACAGCCCCCGCGATCTTAATCCATCCCCCCACGATCTCACTCCTCCCCCCCCACCCCCCCGCGATCTCACTCCTCCCCTGATCTCACTCTCTCACCTCCCTCCGCGATCTCCCCCCGCGATCTCAATCCCCGCCCCCCCACGATCTCACTCCAAACCCCCCCCCCCACGATCTCACTCCCCCGCCCCACCCCTCCCCGCGATCTCACCCACCTCGCCCCCGTAATTCCACCCACCCCATGCGATCTCACTCCACCCCCACCCCCACCCTCGCAATCTCACCCACCCCATGCGATCTCACTCCCCCCGCCCCTGCGATCTCACTCACCCCATGTGATCTCGCTCCTCCCCACCCCCTCCCCACACCCCGCAATCTCACCCACCCCATGCGATCTCACTCCCCCCCCTCGCGATCTCACTCCCCCCCCCCGCCGCAATCTCACCCACCAGCTAATGTAACACCACTTTTTAAAAAAGGAGGGAGAGAGAAAACAGGGAATTATACACCGGTTAGCCTGACATCGGTGGTGGGGAAAATGTTGGAATCAATTATTAAAGATGAAATAGCAGCGCATTTGGAAAGCAGTGACAGGATCGGACCAAGTCAGCATGGATTTATGAAAGGGAAATCATGCTTGACAAAACTTCTAGAATTTTTTGAGGATGTAACTAGTAGAGTGGACAAGGGAGAACCAGTGGATGTTGTGTATTTGGACTTTCAAAAGGCTTTTGACAAGGTCCCACACAAGAGATTGGTGTGCAAAATTAAAGCACATGGTATTGGGGGTAATGTATTGATGTGGATAGAGAACTGGCTGGCAGACAGGAAGCAGAGAGTCGGAATAAACTGGTCTTTTTCAGAATGGCAGGCAGTGACTAGTGGGGTGCCGCAGGGTTCAGTGGACCCCAGCTACTTACAATATACATCAATGATTTAGATGAAAGAATTGAGTGTAATATCTCCAACTTTGCAGATGATACTAAGCTGGGTGGCGGTGTGAGCTGTGAGGAGGATGCTAAGAGGCTGCAGGGTGACTTGGGAAAGATTAGGTGAGTGGGCAAATGCATGGCAGATGCAGTATAATGTGGATAATTGTTAAAAGAGGTTATCCACTTTTGTGGCAAAAACAGGAAGACAGAATATTATCTGAATGGTGACAGATTAGGAAAAGGGGAGGTGCAACGAGACCTGGGTGTCATGGTACATCAGTTATTGAAGTTTGGCATGCAGGTACAGCAGGCGGTGAAGAAGGTAAATGGCATGTTGGCCGCCATAGCTAGAGGATTTGAGTATAGGAGCATGGAGGTCTTACTGCAGTTGTACAGAGCTTTGGTGAGGCAACAGCCTGGAATACTGTGTTCAGTTTTGGTCTCCTAATCTGAGGAAAGACGTTCTTGCTATTGAGGGAGTATAGCGAAGGTTCACCAGATTGATTCCCGGGATGATAGGACTAACATATGAGGAGAGACTGGATCAACTGGGCTTGTATACACTGAGTTTAGAAGAATGAGAGAGGATCTCATAGAAACATAAAATTCTGACGGGATTGGGCGGGGTTAGAGGCAGGAAGAATGTTCCCGTTGCTGGTGAGTTCCAGAACCAGGGGTCACAGTCTAAGAATAAGGGGTAAGCCATTTAGGACTGAGATGAGGAGAAACTTCTTCACTCAGAGAGTGGTTAACCTGTGGAATTCTCTACCGCAGAAAGTTGTTGAGGCCAATTTGTTAGATATATTCAAGAGGGAGTTAGATATGGCCCTTACGGCCAAAGGGATCAAGAGGTATGGAGAGAAAGCAGGAAAGGGGTACTGAGGTTGAATGATCAGTCATGATCTTATTGAATGGCGGTGCAGACTCGAGGGGCCGAATGGCCTGCTCCTGCACCTAATTTATATGTTTCTATGTGGAGTGCGGGGTTGATAGTACAGGTCTATGTGTAAAGTTCTTCCTGAGACCATAGCATGTGTACTCGAGTAATGAGTTGGATGGATGACTATGCAGGTCTTGGCTCAAGCAGTGTCTACGTGAACATAAACATCCAATCTAGAAGTAATAGGGGCATGATAATTATACTTGGATATGCATCCAAAGCTCGAGCATAGTCACATGACTTTGCTTAAATGACATGTGTTGGTTTCTCAACTTCCAATCTCATTGTATGTCAGTTCTTGTAAACAATGGCAGTCTAGCTTGCAGTGGATGCACGATAGATGACACCAATGTCTTTGGATATGAAAATATTGCCAGCGAAGCCAATTTGTTGCTTTAGCTGACAGCATTGATAATACAACTAAGTACAGGATGGAATGTGCCAATCGCACCATGCAAGTCATAGGCCTCAAAACCAAAATCACCAACTCAAATCCTTTCAAGTGGAAATTTGTTGAGGTTATTTCTCACTCAAAGATATGCTACAAAGCTGTCAGTATTTGGGCCAATACAGCTTGAGGTTAATATATTAGCGACTGGGGAATGAAGAGAAGGGGCAGAAGCCTAAGACCAGCTCTATTTCCATAAGAACATAAGAATTAGGAGCAGGAGTCGGCCATATGGCCCCTCGAGCCTGCTCCACCATTCAATGAGATAATCGCTGATCTATACCAACTCCACTTTCCCATCCTATCCTCCATATCCTTTGATTCCCTTAGTGTCCAAAAATATAACGATCTCGGTCTCGAATATACTCCAACTGACCATTCACAGCCCTCTGGGTAGAGTATTCCAAAGGTTCACAACGCTTCATCTCAGTCTTAAATGGCTGACCCTTTATCCTGGGACTATGCCCTCTAGTTCTATACTTTCTAGCCAGGGGGAACAGTCTCTCAGCATCTACCCTGTCAAACCCTCTAAGAATTTTAAACAACAACAACTTGTATTTACATAGCACCTTTAATGTAGTGAAACGTCCCAATGTGCTTCACAGGAGTATTATGCGATAAAAATTTGACACTGAGCCACATAAGTAGAACTTAGCACAGGTGATGCCTTGAAGGAGGAAAGAGAGGTAGAGAGGCGGAGAGGTTTAGGCAGGAAGTTCCAGAGTTTGGGGTCTAAGCAACAGAAGGCACGGCCTCCAATGGTTGAGCGATTATAATCAGGAATGCTCAGGAGGACAGAGTTAGAGGAGCACAGACATCTCGATTGGGTTGTGGGGCTGGAGGCCTTGGAGGGATTTGAAAATAAGGATGTGAATTTTGAAATAGAGGCATTGATTAACTGGAAGCCAATGTAGGTCAGCGAGCACAGGGGGTGATGGGTGAGCAGGACTTGCTGCGAGTTAGGACACGGGCAGCCGAGTTTTGGATCACCTCTAGTTTACGTAGGGTAGAATGTGGGAGGCCAACCAGGGGTGCGTTGGAATAGTCAAGTCCAAAGGTAACAAAGGCATGGATGAGGGCTTCAGTAGCAGATGAACTGAGGCAAGGGCAGAAACAGGCAAAGCTACGGAGTTGGAAATAGGTGGTCTTAGTTATGCTGTGGATGTGTGTTCGAAAGCTCATTTCAGGGTCAAATATGACACCAAGGTTGCGAACGGTCTGGTTCAGCCTCGGATTGAAGTTGCGGAGAGGGATGGAGGGGTGGCTAGTAAACGGAGTTTGTGGCGGTGACTGAAAACAATGGCTTCGGTCTTCCCAATATTCAACTGAAGAAAATTTCTGCTCATTCACAACTGGATGTCGGTCAAGCAGTCTGACAATTTAGAGACCATGGAGTCGTCGAGAGAAGTGGTAGTGAGGTAGAGCTGCGTGTCATAAGCGTACATGTGGAAACTAACATGTTTCTGGATGATGTGTCCAAGGAGCAACATATAGATGAGAAATAGGAGGGGACCAAGGATAGATCCTTGGGGGACAACAGAGGTAACGATGCGGGGCCGGGAAGTGAAGCCGTTGCAGGTGATTCTCTGGCTACGATTAGATAAGAATGGAACCAGGCGAGTGCAGTCCCACACAGCTGGATGATGGTGGAGAGGCTTGGAGAAGGATAGAGTGGTCAACCGAGTCAAAGGTTGCAGACAAGTCAGGAAGGGCGAGGAGGGATAGTTTGCCTTTGTCACAGTCACAAAGGATGTCATTTGTGACTTTGAGAGCCGTTTCGGTACTGTGGCAGGCACGGAAATCGGATTGAAGGGATTCAAACATGGAATTGTGGGAAATATGGGCACGGATTTGGGAGGTGACAACACATTTGGAGAGGAAAGGGAGGTTGAAGATGGGGCAGTAAGTTTGCAAGGGTTTTTTTTTGAGGAAAGGGGTGATGATGGCAGATTTGAGGGAGAGGGGACAGTACCTGAGGAGAGAGAACCGTTAACAATGTCAGCTAACATGGGAGCCAGAAAAGGAAGTTGGGTGGTCAGCAGTTTAGTGGGAATAGGGTCGAGGGAGGAGGAAGTGGGTTTCATGGACAGGATGAGCTCAAAAAGGTCATGAGAGGAGATTGGAGAGAAAGTGGAGAAAGATGTGAGGTCAGGGCTAAGGCAGGAGTGATCCTTAGAGGAAGTTTGGCCCGGTGGGCTAGGGGAAGGAAGGGAAGAGGCAGAGGCGGCCGAACGGATGGTCTCAATCTTAGAGACAAAGAAGTCCATGAGGTCCTCACATTTATTGTCGGAAGTGAGCAGGGAGACAGGGAAGAGGAGTTTCATAAGACGATTAGCGTTGGAGAATAGAAGCCGGGGTTTATCTTAACATTCCAGAATATACGTTTCAATGAGATCACCTCACATTCTTCTAAACTTCAGAGAATATAGCCCCATTCTAATTAATATATAGGCCCGATCTACTTTCAGTTCAGTGCTTTGCTAATGCTGCTGTTGGTTTATTGACTGAGGTGAATAGTGGGGTTGAGTTTCTCTTAGAGGACCACTGGGTGGCAGCAGTGTTTTTCAGACGGTACCAAAGGTCTGGAGCACCAGTGGCAAAGAGCCAGATGATTTGATGAAAACTCTTTTCTGAAGATGCTTGAAATGTTCACGATTGATTTTGTACCTGGCCTGGAGCATCTGCAAATCACAAAACAGCTGAATTCCACGATCTTAATGTACAAAAAGGGTTAAAGGCACCAATCAGCCTTCCAACACTTTCATCAGAACATAAGAAATAGGAGCAGGAGTAGGCCACGGCCCCTCGAGATCAATGAGATCATGGCTGATCTTTTAGCTCAACTCCACCTTTCTGCATTATCCCCATAATATCCAAAAATCTATTGATCTCTGTCCTGAATATATTCAACGACTGAGCCTCCACAGCTCTCTGGGGTAAAGAATTCCAAAGATTCACCACCCTGAATGAAGAAATTTCTCCTCATCTCAGTCCTAAATGGCTGCCCTCTTATTCTGAGACTATGACCCCTGGTTCCAGACTTCCCAGCCAGAAGAAACATCCTCCCTGCATCTACCCTGACTTGCCCTATAATAATTTTGTATGTTTCAATGAGATCACCTCTCATTCTTCGAAACTCGATAATATAGGCCCAATCTACTCAATCTCCTCAGAGGACAATTCCCGGATCCCAGGAATCAATCTGGCAAACCTTCATTGCACTCCCTCCATGGCAAGTATATCCTTTCTCAGGTAAGGAGACTAAAACTGTACACAATACTTCAGGGGTAGTCTCACAAGGGCCTTGTATAATTGCAATATGACGCCTTTCTTCATACTCAAATCCTCTTGTAATAATGGCCAACATACCATTTTCTTTCCTTATTGCTTGCTGCACCTGCAACAACAACAGCTTACATTTACATTGCGCATAATAAAATGACCCAACGCACTTGCACAGGAGTGTTATCAGACAAAATTTGACACCAAGCCACATAAGGAGATATTAGGACAGGTGACCAAAAGCTCAGTCAAAGAGGTAGGTTTTAAAGAGCATCTTAAAGGAGGAATGAGAGACAGAGAGGTTATGGGAAGGAATTTCAGAGTTTGGGGCTTCGGTAGCTAAAGACATAACCGGCAATTGTGGGGCGATGAAAATGGGGAATGCGCAAGAAGCCAGAATTGGAGGAGTGCAGATGCTTGGAGGAGATTACAGAGATAGGGAGGGACGAGGCCATGGAGAGATCTGAAAACAAGGATGAGATTACCATTTGAAGACTCTGTGACAAGCCCAGCTGCGCACCCATGAGTGCATCAATATGCAATTACCGTGGGTATCTGTTTTTAGAAAGAGTCCATGTTGAGAAGGGCAAGTCTTGGATTTAGTGGCTACTCCAAAGTCAATTAAATCCAAATAATGTAGGACTTGATTTGAGAGATTTAACATGAAAAATAATAAATCACATTTCAAAAAGGGAAGTTGATGATAATGAGGACTGTGTGTTGCTGGGGAAAATGTGAAAAATTGTATCAAAAAACTAAAAGGACCATATATTACAATAACAATAACTTGTATTTATATAGCGCCTTTAACATAGCGAAACATCCCAAGGTGCTTCACATGAGTATTATGAGATACAAAAGTAGAAATTAGCGCAGGGCTTGGTCAAAGAGGTATTTTTCAAGGAATGTCTTGAAGGAGGAAAGAGAGTTAGAGAGGCGGAGGCTTAGGCAGGGAGTTCCAGAGCTTGGGGCCTAGGCAACAGAAGGCACGGCCACCAATGGTTGAGTGATTATATTCAGGGATGCTCAAGAGGACAGAATTAGAGGAGTGCAGAGATCTCGGAGGGTTGTGGGGCTTGAGGAGATTCTCTTCTTCTTCTTAGGCAGTCCCTCGGAGTCAAGGATTACTTGCTTCCACATTAATATGAGTTCTCAGGTGACTGATGAGTCCAATGTGGGACCTACAGTCTCTGTCATAGGTGGGGCAGATGGTGGTTCAAGGGACAGGTGGTGGGGTGCTTGGGTTGTCGTGCGCTCTTTCCGCTGTTTGCGCTTAGCTTCCGCTTGCTCCGGGCAAAGTGACTCGAGGTGTTCGGCACCTTCCCGATGCTTCTCCTCCACTTTGAGCGGTCTTGGGCCAGGGATTCCCAGGTGTCAGTGGGGATGTTATACTTTTTCAAGGAGGGTTTGAGGATGTCTTTGAAGTGTTTCCTCTGCCCACCTGGGACTCGCTTGCCGTGTCAGAGTTCCGAGTAGAGCGCTTGTCTTGGGAGTCTCGTATCAGGTATGCAAACGATGTGGCCTGTCCATCGGAGCTGATCGAGCGTGGTCAATGCTTCGATGCTGGCCTGAGAGAGAATGCTGACGTCGGTGCGCCTATCCTGCTAATGGATTTGCAGGATCTAGCAAAGGCAACGTTAGTGGTACTTCTCCAGTGCTTTGAGGTGCCTGCTGTACATGGTTCATGTCTCTGAAGCATATAGAAGGGAAGGTATCACTACTGCCCTGTAGACCATGAGCTTGGTGGAGATTACAGAGATAGGGAGGGGCAAGGCCATGGAGGGATTTAAAAATAATTACATAAATAAAAGTGAGCTGTAGAGGAACTGAATAAATTGAACAAACTTTCCCTGTTGCAGAACGGACTGAAGTTCAATACAAAGGCAAGGCCTACATGTTCTTGGGCTTGGGGAAAAAGAGGGAGGCGAGAGGATGGGGGTGGGGCGGAGGCAGTGGGAGGAAGAGTACTGCATACTATACAGAAAGAAAGACTTGCATTTATATAGCTTCTTTCACGACCTCAGGATGTCCCAGAGCGCTTTACAGCCACTTTTGAAGTGTGGTCACTGTTGCAATGTAGGAATCGCGCCAATTTACACACAGGAACTTCCCACAAACTACAATGAGATAATGGCCAGATAATTTGTTTCAACCTCTCCGCTTCTCTACCTCTCTCTTCTCCTTTAAGATGCTTCTTAAAACTTTCCACATCTGTCCTAATATCTCCTTATGTGGCCCGGTGTCAGATTTTGTTTGATAATCGTTCCTGTGAAGCACCATGGGATAGTTTGTTATGTTAAAGGAGCTATAATATAAGTTGTTGTTGATGTATTGCTGTGGGATCTTTTACATCCACTCAAGAGGGACGGCTGGGCCTCGGTTTAACATCTCATCTGAAAGATGGCACATCCAACAGTGCAGCACTCCCCCAGCACTGCACTGGGAGTGCCAGCTTAGATTTTTATTCTCAAGTCTCTGGAGTGGGACACGAACCCACAACCTTTTGACTCAGAGGTGAGAGTGCTATCCACTGAGCTACGGCTGACACCTGGACATATGGCTACCTGGAGACAACTACAAAGGGACAGCATTTCGTAGCTTCCTTCTCTATTTACATAACACCCTAATAATTTGTACGTGAAGAGTAATAATTTGTATCAGAAGAGTTCGCAAACACTGGTAAGGATTTTGAAACACCTTCTGACAAAAGTCATTGACCAAAAATGTTAACTTTGTTTCTCTCTCCACAGATACTGTGCAACCTGCAGAGTATTTCCAGCATTTTCTGTTTTTTGTTTTGAGTACAGGTATCTAAACGGGGTAGAGGAGCAAAGAGATCTTGGAGTACAAATACACAAATCATAGGTTAATAAAGCCATTAAAAAAAAGCAAATCAAGCACGAGGGTTTATTTCTAGAGGAATAGAATTGAAAAGTAGTGAAGTTTGGCTACACTTGTATCGAACCTTGGTTTGACCACATTTGGAGTACTGTGTGCAATTCTGATCGCCATATTATAAAGAGGATATGGAGGCACTGGAGTGGGTGCAGAGAAGATTTACAAGGATGATACCAGAAATGCGAGGGTTCACTTATCAGGAAAGGATGAACAGGCTGGGGCTTTTTTCTTTTGAAAACAGAAGGCCAAGGGGTGACCTAATCGAGGTCTTTAAAATTATGAAAGGTTTTGATAGAGTGGATACAGAGAGTTTCCACTTCTGCAGAAGAGTATAACTAGAGGCCATCGATATAAGATAGTCACTAAGAAATCAAATAGGGAATTCAGAAGAAACTTCTTTATCCAGAGAATGGTGAGAATGTGGAACTCGCTACCACAGGGAGTGGTTGAAGCGAAAAGTATAGATGCATTTAAGGAGCGGTTAGATAAATATATGAGGGAGAAGGGAATAGAGGGTTATGCTAATAGGGTTAGATGAGGAAAGAAGGGAGGAGGCTCGAGCAGAGCACAAATGGTTGGGCCGAATGTGCCGTATATCCCATGTAATGTTTGTAATTTTGATGATATGACTGAACTCAGCCATGTAAAAATAAAGACAATGTAATCTGGGATTCATAAAAAAATTGGTAATCGAAGCGCAGGGGAATTGTTTTTGTGGAAATGGACATCAAAAGACTGCACTACATAAAAAAAAATACTTATTCATGATGACCAGATTAATGAGATGCCAAGGTACATCTCCTTCTACATTTTAATGCTTTGGGATCCCTTCCACAGGATAAGAAAAGGAACCAATAGCTGATGTTATTACAGGAGTGGTTACAACAGCCAAACAAAAAAGATGTTTTCTCTGTAAAAGCAGTTGAACAAACACAAGACTTTCCTCAGTAAAAAGGAATCCAACATCAAACCACCAGTAAAATCTTGAACCCTAAAACCTCCTTTGAAGAAACCTATTTGAAGTGAGGTATTTCTAGTTATGGGTGATTGAAATGAGAAATCTGTCGCAGCACATGGACATGTTGGCAACGTGACCTGCTAATTAAATCCATGTGAGGCAGGCTCATCTTAAAAGAGGTTCCAAACATTAGCTTTCTCAACTTATGTCTAGTCAATCAACCGGGAAACAGAGTCTAAAACATGAGACCACAGTGACGCAAATCCTGCCCCTAAACTAACCACTTTTTGCATTTTAACCAGATTCAAACGATAAGCATTGCATATTCTACTAAACCAATGCTGCCAATACAAGCTTTGAAAGTGGGAAATTATGCTCAGTAATATGTAAAGCCTGAAGAAGTTTTTCTTTTCCACAGTGCAGCAACACAATCTTGAATTTGGCTAATGCTGGGAGTCTGGGAAATCCAAAAGTAGTTCTGTCTTACTAAAATGAGAAAGGTAGAGCTTCTGTCCTCAACACTATAATATTAACGCATTCGGCTTATTTTGATCAATAAACTGCATTTCTAATTTACAGCACACTTGAAGGCGGCAGACAGCAAACTGCTATGCTGCGTTAGCAACTTTACACTAGGTTTAAAAGGCAGAGATATTGTTTCAAGCTTACAGTGTATGATGACCCCGATCGTGAGACAGTAACAGAATGCACCCCATCATCCAGCTGTACTGACAGCTCCCAGCTCTTCTGTTCTTGTTTAGCAGCAGGAACCCTGCAAACCAAAGTACAAAGAACATTTTATTTCAGAAAGATGAAAATGATGTGCTCAATAAACTTGGATCACAGGGATATATTAAGGGCATTAAATAATTAAGTGTCACTTGAATTTGAGCCTTATTTCATAAATGATCATCCTGTGTACATTTTGAAACATTTTCTGCCCAAATTGAAAGAAATTGTTTTCCTCGACTTTCATCACCAGCCCTGCAAACTTGAAAGAAGCTTGTGCACAAAACAAAACATGCTCTCCCCAAGAGAACTACTGATGGAAAAAAATCAAATGTTAATAAGTGATATTGCTGGAAAATGTACTTGTAAAATTCTTATCATTATGTGTACACATTTGAGTTCGGCAATTATCTCCATTGATGTATTGCAACATTTATATCAAATACAAGGTACTAATCAAAGGAAAAAATCTCAGTGATTAGTGTCATTTTCAGTCAACTCTTTTGAAGACTAAAAGCATTTCTGCATCACAACAAATAAAGATTGCAATTCTACGTTACATTCAGAAAACACAGTGATTGAAGAATCATTCTGATCATTTTCAACTCCATAATGGTAAGCAGCAGCGTTTTATGAGAAACGCTTTTTTCTAGTTGTAAAAAAATAAACAAAATCTTACATAGAATGTACAGCACAGAAACAGGCCATTCGACCCGACTGGTCCATGCTGGTGTTTATGCTCCACACGAGCCTCCTCCCACCCCTCTTCATCTCACCCCATCAGCATACCCTTCTATTCCTTTCTCCCTCATGCGGTTATTTAGCTTCTGCTTAAGTTACTCGCCTCAATCACTCCCTGTGGTAGCGACTTCCACGTTCTAGCCATCCTTGGGTAAAATCTTCCAAAGAATTTATTTTATTAAGCACTAAAAACGTACACTAGGTATTGGAATGGGATTGCAACTTCTGTTATTGGCAAAGTCAAAAAGGTCCACATAATGGACAGAATGTTCATCAATTGATAGTGTTAAAAAACCTTACTCTAAGTTATTAATATATTACAACCCCTGCCTAAAGCAAGCAGAGGCTAGTGTTCTACTCACGCAGTCGCAGAATCACTGATCAAAAAGAAAAGACCTTCAATTATATAGTGCCTTTCATGACCACTGGACGTACCAAAGCACTTTACAGCCAATTAAGTACTTATCAAGTGCAGTCAGTGTTGTAATGTAGGAAATGCGGCAGCTAATTTGCGCACAGCAAGCTCCCACAAACAGCAATGTGATAATGACCAGATAAGCTGTTTTTAGTGATGTTGATTGAGGGATAAATATTGTCCAGGCCACCGGGGATAACTCCCCCACTCTTCGAAATAGTGCCATAGGATCTTTTGGATCCACCCCAGAGAGCAGACGGGGCGTCGGCTTAAAGTCTCGGCTTAATGTAATCCGAAAGGTGGCCTCTTCGACAGTGCAGCACTTCCTCAGTACTGCCCTGGGAGCATCAGCCTAGATTTTGTGCCTAAATCTTCTGGGGAGGGACTTGAGCCCATGACCTTCTGACTCAGTGGCGAGGGTGCTACCAACTGGGCCATGATTTGGATTCACAATCTTGGATTGTTGTAGGATTACCAGCAATAATGCACATTAGATCCATTATTATTCTTCAAAGTGACACCATTCGAAATCATCAGTTCAGAACATAGGAACAGGAGGATTCTGCCCCTTGAGCCTGTTCTGCCATTTGATTAGATCACAGCTGATCCGTATCTTAACTTTATCTACCCACCTTGGTACTGAAATCCTTAATACCCTTACTTAACAAGGGTTATTCATATAAATACAATGGGGCTAAAATTCTGGCCTCGCCGGGTCCATACGAAGTGCGCACGAACTCGGCGAGGCCTCGCAAAAGCCGGTTTTCGGGACACCATGCGCATGTGCCGAAAATCAGCTTTTGCGATCTGTCAAGATGTCTCTAGACAGATCCTCCGCATCCCCGGGAGAAGGACATTCGCACGGGAGAGATTGGGCTATTTGCCCATCTCTTACCCAGCGAATCTCCTTCAAACTTTTACACCTGGTGAAAGCAGGCGCATAGCCTACTTTTACCAGCGTAAGAGTTTAAAACATATATATAGTAAAAACCCTATCCATTAAGGTAAGTTTATTTTTAACACAATTAAAACACATTAAAAAAAATTCCCACAAATATTTTTTTTTCTAAAACATTTAATTACATTTAATTTCATTACATTTTAAATATATGAGGTGTTTTATTTATTTATTATGCTGTGTTTGGGTGTTTTAAGAGTTTTTCTCATTGATAGTAATGGTAACTCGCACAAACTGAGTTCCCATTATCAATGAGAATAGTGCATCGTGATTGGTCGTCCAGGCCCAAGTGACTCCAGCTTGGACCTCGAAGATAGGTTCCCATGCGCTGTGCAGCGAATCTGGGCCTCCGACCGGGATCTTAGGTTTCTCCAGGAACATCAGGTAGATTCGTAGATTTTTTTCAGGTCGGAGGCATTCATACGAAGGAAGCCTCTGACCTCAATTTTACGTCCATTATCAATTACACTGTATAGCACAGAAATTTTTTTAAACACTGGTGCTGTGCATCTTTGTAGCATATTAATGTACAAATTAAGCTGATAAGAACTCAAATAGTCCTTAAGTGTACTATTTGCATCACTGCCACCGGCTTTTACTTTAGTTTGATTCATTTCTGCACCAATCTGCTGCCTTAGCTTGATATCAACGGAAGAGATGCGCCCACTGAGAAGTCAATTTAACAGCAATACATGGTACCCAGGACACTTACAGCCTATAGTATTACATAAAATAGAACGTTACACCTTCTCAAAAGCACATAAATCACAACCAGTCAACATAATAAAATACTATATTCATTCAGAAATATGACCAATGACTCAATTTTTTCTGAGCATAGTTTGAAAGACATGGTTAGATTTTTTATTTTCAAAAGCTGGAGTAGTTTTAGTATTACACTGTCCAGGAGATGCGGATTATAAAAGGGTAGAATTTGAGTGGACAAGATTTAACTTTGCAATCATTATTTGCTAAATTAATGTTTTAGATGGCGTTAATCTCTTAATTCATATGTCTGAATATTTAGTAAAATTGCAAGAGTACAATCACACCTAATAAAACAAGTTAAATTGGTATCACAACACAGCCTTGCCTTTTGGACACTGACATGATCTATCCATGCATGAACTACACAAATGTAAACTCTGCTTGTTAAAGTTCCACCCCACGGTGCACTGACTATTTTCTGTTGAAATTTTAAACAAGAGAAACTCCAGGCTCCAAACAATTCATCTGCAATATGCAGAACACTCATCCAATGCATAGTTCTCAGGAGAAATGATTTCTTACGATTTCATCTTCACTACAAAAACAAGTCTCAATGTGAATTTTTTCCTCTTACCTGGCAGAAGCTTTGAAGACAATGTAACAACAAAAATTTGAATTAATATAGCGCCTTTAACATAGTAAGAGACATAGCAGAGGCCTTGACCATCATTTTCCAGACCTCTTTGGATCTGGGCATGGTGCCAGAGGATTGGAGGACTGCTAATGTAGTATCCTTGTTTAAGAAGAGAAAAAGGGATAGGCCGAGTAATTACAGGCCTGTCAGCCTAACCTCAGTGGTGGGAAAATTATTGGAAAAACTCCTGACAGACAGGATAAATCTGCATTTGGAAAGGCAAGGATTAATTAGCATGGATTTGTTAAGGGAAGATCGTGTTTGACTAACCTGATTGAATTTTTTGAGGAGGTAACTAAGAGGGTTGATGAGGGCAGTGCGTACGATGTAGTATATTTGGACTTTAGCAAGGCTTTTGATAAGGTCCCACAAGGTAGACTGGTCATGAAGGTTAAAGCCCATGGGATACAGGGCAAAGTGGCAAGTTGGATCCAAAATTGGCTTGGAGGTAGGAAGCAAAAGGTAATGATTATGGATGTTTTTGTGACTGGAAGGATGTTTCCAGTGGGGTTCCGCAGGGCTCAGTACTGGGTCCCTTGCTTTTTGTGGTATATATATTAACGATTTCGATTTGAATATAGGGAGTATGATTAAGAAGTTTGCATACGACACTAAAATTGGTTGTGTGGTTGATAATGAAGAGGAAAGTCATGGGCTGCAGGAGGATGTCAATCTACTGGTCAAATGGACAGAGCAGTGGCAAATGGAATTTAATTCAGAGAAGTGTGAGGTGATGCACATTAAGCGGTAGGCCACGTAATAGTGTAGATGAACAAGGGGACCTTGGGGTGCTTGTCCACAGATCCCTGAAAGTAGGCCAGGTGGATAAGGTGGTTAAGAAGGCATACGGAATGCTTGCCTTTATTGGCCGAGGCATAGAATATAAGAGCAGGGATGATACTTTGGTTAGGCCACAGCAGGAGTACTGCATGCAGTTCTGGTCGCCGTATTATAGGAAGGACGTGATTGCACTAGAGAGGGTGCAGAGGAGATTTGCTAGGATGCTGCCTGGAATAGAGAATCTTAGTTATGAGGACAGATTGGATAGGCTGGGTTTGTTCTCATTGGAACAGAGGAGGTTGAAAGGAGACCTCATCGAGGTGTACAAAATATTGAGGGGTCTGGAAGTGGATCGTCAGGTTCTTTTTCCATTGGTGGAGGGCACTATTACAAGGGGGCATAGTTTTAAGGTGGTTAGTGGAAGGTTTAGAGGGGATTTGATGGGGGGCTTCTTTATGCAGAGGATTGTGGGGATCTGGAACTCGCTGCATGGCAGAGTGGTGGATGCAGAAACCATCACCACTTTTAAGAGATGGTTGGATGGGCACTTAAAGTGCAGTAACCTGCAGGGTTATGGACCTAGTGCTGGTAATTGGGATTAGACTGGATGACCTTTTGTTGGACGGCGCAGATATAATGCTAAGTACTGCAGTGAATAGAATACGGCCAGGGTGATCTCCTGGACTAGTGTTGATTGCCTGGATGGGTCAGAGAGGAATTTCCCCAGCTTTTTTCTCCCTAAATTGGCTTGGGTTTTTATCTGGTTTTTGCCTCTCCCAGGAGATCACATGGCTCCGGTTGGGGTGGAGTGTAGAATGTTTTCAGTATAAGGGATGTCACAGTTGTGTGAGGCGGACTGGTTGGGCTGGGTGCCTTTGCCCTTCCGTCATTGTTCATAGGTTTATATGTAACCTTTAGGGCTGCTGACCAAGGGCCGTGCGCGGCTCTTTGTCGGCCGGCGCAGACACGATGGACCGAAATGGCCTCCTTCTGCGCTGTAAATTTCTATGTTTCTAACTTGTCCCAAGGTGTTTCACAGAAGCGTTGTCAAAACAAAAATTGACACCGAGCCAAACAAGGAGGCATTAGTCCAGGTGACCAAAAAACTTGGTCAAAAAGGTAGGTTTTAAGAAGCGTCTTAGGAGGACAGAGAAGCAGAGAGGTTTAGGAAGGTATTCCAGAGTTAGGGCCCAGGCAGGTGAAGGCATGGCGGCCAATGGTGGAGTGATGAAAATTGGGAATGTGCAAGAGGTCAGAATTGGAGGAGCGCAGACACCATGGAGGTTTACAGGACTGGAGGAGGTTACAGAGGTAGGGAGGGGGCGAAGCCAAAAAAGGATTTAAAGACAAGGATGAGGATTTTAAAATCAAGACGCTGCCAGACTGGGAGCCAATGTAAGCCAGCGAGCACAGGGTGTGATGGGTGAATGGGTGAACGGGACATAGATGAGCTTAAGTGAACGGGGGGTAGAAAATGGGAGATCAGCAGGAAACAGTCGATCTTGAGGTAGCAAAAGCATGGATGAAGGTTTCATGAGCAGATGAAACAGGGACAGGAATAGAGATAAAAACTTCAGGGCCTAGAAACTGGAGTGTATAGCCCCGTTGTGAGAAGGATGAACTGAAGGAAATCCTTATTAGGCGGGAAATTGTGTTAGGGAAATTGATAGGATTGAAGCCGATAAATCCCCGGGGCCTGATAGTCTGCATCCCAGAGTACTTAAGGAAGTGGCCCTAGAAATAGTGGATGCATTGGTGATCATTTTCCAACAGTCTATCGACTCTGGATCAGTTCCTATGGACTGGAGGGTAGCTAATGTAACACCACTTTGTAAAAAAGGAGGGAGAGAGAAAACGGGTAATTATAGACTGGTTAGCTTGACATAGGTAGTGGGGAAAATGTTGGAATCAATTATTAAAGATGAAATAGCAGCGCATATGGAAAGCAGTGACAGGATCGGTCCAAGTCAGCATGGATTTATGAAAGGGAAATCATGCTTAACAAATCTTCTAGAGTTTTTTGAGAATGTAACTAGTAGAGTGGACAAGGGAGAACCAGTGGATGTGGTGTATTTGGACTTTCAAAAGGCTTTTGGCAAGGTCCCACACAAGAGATTGATGTGCAAAATTAAAGCACATAGTATTGGGGGTAATGTACTGACGTGGATAGAGAACTGGTTGGCAGACAGGAAGCAGCGAGTCGGAATAAACAGGTCCTTTTCAGAATGGCAGGCAGTGACTAGTGGAGTGCCGCAGGGTTCAGTGCTGGGACCCCAGCTATTTACAATGTACATTAATGATTTAGATGAAGGAATTGAGTGTAATATCTCCAAGTTTGCAGATAACACTAAGGGCCCAAGTTTCGAGCCGCGCCTAGAACGGCGCAGTCCCGACCTGGACACCCGTTTTTCGTGCCACAAAGTGCGCCTAAAAAAACCTCCAGATTCTCCACCTTCCTGCAGGTCCTCTGGCCCTCGGCGCGGCGCGGCGCAGCAGGAGCTGTAGGGGGCGGAGCCAGGTCTCTGCACTGAAAACAGTGCCGGGACCTCTGCACATACGCGCTACAGTGGGCGCGCAAGTGCAGTAGCTCCAGGCGCCCGAAACTGTGTGGGAGGGGCCCGAAGCACGCAGCCCCTAGCCCTGGCCGAATGGCCTCACTGGGGCTGCGTGAATAAGGCTCCTCCCACGGCCAGCTCCTGCTTCCTCCCGACCCGACTCCCGTTTCCCGCCCCCCACCGCCTCCAGACCGGACCCGACTCCCGCTCCCCCCCGCCCCTCCCCGGACCCGACTCCTGCTCCCCCCCCCCCGCCTCCGGACCCGACTCGACTCCCGCTTCCCCCCCCCGGACTGGATCCGACCCGACTCCCGCTTCCCCCCACCCCGGACTGGATCCAACCTCCCTTCCCCCCCGACCTGACCTCCCTCTCCCTCCCTCCCCCCGACCCGACCTCGCTCCCACCACCCCCCCCCGACCCGACCCAACGCCACCTACCTGTAAATCTGGTGCTGGGGACGGGCCCTGCCCGAAGTCTTGGGCCCGGCCCGTTCAGCCTCGCTCCCCCTTCTCCTTCTCCCCCCCCTTCTCCTTCTCCCCCCCCCCCCATCTCCCCCCCATCTCCTTTCTCCCCCCGCCTTCTCCCCCTTCCCTCCCTCTGCTCCCCCCCCTCTCGCTGTCAGAAACACAGACACTGACAGACAGAGAATGAGAGACACACAGACAGACAGAGAGATAGAGACACTGACAGAGACACACCGGTGGGGGGGGGGAGGGGGCATCCCAGCATGCTATTGGAGGGCTCCCGGTGCTGCAGTCGGTAAGTAGAAAATGTTTTATTTATTGATTTTAAAAAAAAATAATTATTTCTTATTAATTTTTTTTGATTGATTTATTGGTTGATTTATTGATGTATTTATCATTTATTATTGATGATGGCTCTTATTTGTAAAACTGAAGTGTTTAATGTTTGAAAACTTCCCTTTAAACCCCCCCTCCCACATTCCCTACGCCTGATTTGTAACCTACACCTGATTTTCTAAAGTGTAGACAAGGTTTTTTCGAGCGTACAAAAATCTTCACTTACTCCATTCTAAGTTAGTTTGGAGTAAGTTTTCACTGCCGAAACTTTGAAAACAGGCGTAAGTGGCCGGACACACCCCCTTTTGAAAAAAAAATTCTGTTCCAAAGTGAAACTGTTCTAACTGACGAGAACTGGAGCAAACTAAATGACGAGAATTCCGATTTCTAAGATAGTCCGTTCTACACCAGTTGCTCCTAAAAATCAGGAGCAAATCATGTGGAAACTTGGGGCCTATGCTGGGTGGCGGTGTGAGCTGTGAGGAAGTCGCAGGGTGACTTGGACAGGTTAGGTGAGTGGGTAAATACATGGCAGATGCAGTATAATGTGGATAAATGTGAGGTTATCCACTTTGGGGGCAAAAACACGAAGGCAGAATATTATCTGAGTGGTGGCAGATTAGGAAAAGGGGAGGTGCAACGAGACCTGGTTGTCATGGTACATCAGTCATTGAAAGTTGGCATGTAGGTAGACCAGGCGTTGAAGAAGGCAAATGGTATGTTGGCCTTCATAGCTAGGGAAATTTGAGTACAAGAGCAGGGAGGTCTTATTGCAGTTGTGCAGGGCCTTGCTGAGGCCTCACCTGGAATATTATGTTCTGTTTTGGTCTCCTAATCTGAGGAAGGACATGCTTGCTATTGAGGGAGTGCAGTGAAGGTTCACCAGACTGATTCCCAGGATGGCAGGACTTACATATGAGGAGAGACTGAATCGACGGGCCTGTATTCACTGGAGTTTAGAAGGATGAGAGGGGATCTCATAGAAACTTATAAAATTCTGATGGGATTGGACAGGTTAGATGCAGGAAGAATGTTAAACATCAAGTCTTATAAATGCATGAAGCTATTTCATATTGTATCAGTTTGCTGCATAATGATTACAATTTGCAGTGATACACAATAGCAAATTCATCATCATCATAGGCAGTCCCGCAGAATCGAGGAAGACTTGCTTCCACTCTTAACATGAGTTCTTGGGTGGCTGTACAGTCCAATACGAGAACCACATCTCTGTCACATGTGGGACAGATAGTTGTTGACGGAAAGGATGGGTGGGACTGGTTTGCCGCACGCTCTTTCTGCAGCCTGCGCTTGATTTCTGATTGCTCTCGGCGACGAGACGCGAGGTGCTCAGTGCCCTCCCGGATGCACTTCCTCCACTTGGGGCGGTCTTTGGCCAGGGACTCCCAGGTGTCAGTGGGGATGTTGCACTTTATCAGGGAGGCTTTGAGGGTGCCCTTGTAATGTTTCCACTGCCCACCTTTGGCTCGTTTGCCGTGAAGGAGTTCCGAGTAGAGCGCTTGCTTTGGGAGTCTTGTGTCTGGCCTGCCCAGCGGAGCTGATCAAGTGTGGTCAATGCTGGGGATTTTGGCCTGGTTGAGGACGCTAACGTTGTTGCGTCTGTCCTCCTAGGGGATTTGTAGGATCTTGCGGAGACATCGTTGGTGGTATTTGTCTAGCGACTTGAGGTGTCTACTGTACATGGTCCATGTTTCTGAGCCATACAGGAGGGTGGGTATTGCTACAGCCCTGTAGACCATGAGCTTGGTGACAGTTTTGACGGCCTGGTCTTCAAACACTCTTTTCCTCAGGGTGCCGAAGGCTGCACTGGTGCACTGGAGGCAGTGTTGGATCTCGTCGACAATGCCTGCTCTTGTTGATAGGACGCTCCCGAGATAAGGGAAATGGTCCATGTTGTCCAAGGCCGGGCCGTGGATCTTGATGACTGAGGGGCAGTGCTGTGCAGCGAGGACAGGCTGGTTGAGGACCTTTGTCTTACTGATGTTTAGCGTAAGGCCCATGCTTTCGAACGAGGCCTGTGTCTACGCACATACAGAGGCTGAACTCCAGGACATAGTCGACATATTTACTGAGGCGTACAAAAGCATGGGCCTTACGCTAAACATCAGTAATAGCAAATTAGAGAGAGAGAGAGAAAGAGGACATTTAAAAGAGTGATAGAAAGAGATAGAAAAACAGAGAAAGAATTGCTTTTATACCACGACCACAGAACACCCCAAATCATTTTCCAGCCGATGAAGTACTTTTCCTTTCAAATATAGTCACTGTTGTAATGTAGGAAACATGGCAAATTCGGAGAGATTAGGGCAGATGACCAAAAGCTTGGTCAAAAAGGTAGGTTTTAAGGAGCGCCTTAAAGGAGGAATGAAAGGTAAAGAGGCGGAGAGGTTCAGGGAGGCAATTTCAGAGCTTTGGGCCAAAGCAACAGAAGGCATGGCCACCAATGGTTGGGCGATTATAATCAGGGTTGCTCAAGAGGGCAGACATAGATATCTCGAGGGGCGGGGGGGTGGTTATGGGGTTGGAGGAGATGACAGTGATAGGGAGGGGCAAGGCCATGGAGGGGTTTGAAAACAAGGATGAGAATTTTGAAATCGAGGCACTGCTTAACCGGCAACAAATGTAGGTCAACAAGCACAGGGGTGAGGGATGAGCGGGACTTGGTGCGAGTTAGGACATGAGCAGCCGGGTTTTGGATGACTTCAAGTTTACGTAGGGTAGAATGTGGGAGGCCAGCCAGGACTGCGTTGGAATAGTCAAGTCTAGAGGTAACAAAGGCATGGATGAGGGCTTCAGCAGCGGATGAGCTGAGGCAAGGACGGAGACGGGTGATGTTTGGGAGGTGAAAATAGGCGGTCTTATTTATGCTGTGGATATGTGGCCAGAAGCTCATTTTAGGGTCAAATATGACACCAAGGTTGTGAACTTCAAAGCTCTTCTTCGAAATAGTGCGAAGGGACCCTTTACGTCCACCTGAGAGGGCAGATAGAGCCTCAGTTTAACAACTCATCTGAAAGACTGCACTGGAGTGCCGCCCTGGACTATGTACTCAAGTTCCAGGAGTGGGACTTGAATCCACGCTTTGCTGAGGCGAGAGAGAGTGCTACCACTGCAATAAGGCTGACACTTATAAATTTTTAAATAACAGATCATAAATGGGGTTTAAAGCGGCACCAGAATTTTACTTTCATTTTTAGTCAGAGGGCCCAGGTAGACAATTTTATTAGAAGTGGGAATGGCATAAGACTCTATTAAATCACATGTTTGAAAATAATATGCTGCAACAGAGATTATGGGGCGCCAGGTCAGGCGGACAATTATGCTCACAACAGGCAGCCCGGCACCCGCTATTGAGTGGCAGGCTGCTGGCCCAGCCGAAACCCTTCCTGGTGGCCCAGTCGATCTAACTAATAGCTTTGCAGAGTTCGCAGCGGCCCTCCCCTTTAACTGAAGGGGAGGGACGTTGTGACACGTCAGCGTGGTGCTGATGATTGGTCGGGGCGGTATCTCCACCCCATGGGTTGCTGTGGAGAAAAACTTTTAAAAATGGTCGGTGCGCCCCGTTTGGGGAGGGGCTCAATTTCAGCCCCTATGTATCTCGAATCAGAGAATGATACAGTACAGAATGAGGCCATTTGGCCCGTCGTGCCCATGCCAGCTCTTTAAAAGAGCTATTCAATTAGACCCACTCCCTAGCTCTTTCCCCAGAGCCCTATATTTTTTTCCCTTCAAGTATTTATCCAATTCGCTTTTGAAAGTTACTATTGAATCTGCTTCCACTGACCTTTCAGGCAGCGCATTCCAGATCATAACGACTCGCTACGTAAAAAAATGATTCCTCCTGTCGCCTCTGGTTGCCAATCAACTTAAATTTGTGTCCTCTGGTTACCAACCCTCTGCCACTGGAAACATTTACTTTTTATTTACTCTATTAAAACCATTCAAGACTTTGAACACCTCGAACAAATCTCTTCTTAACCAGAACAATCTGAGCTTCTCCAGTGTCTCCACAGAAATGATGTCCCTGAGCCCTGGTACCATTCCACTAAATCTCTTCATGCACCTTCTACAAGGTCTTGATACATCCTTTCTAAAGTGTGGTGCCCAGAATTGAACACAATACTCCAGCTGAGGCTTAACCAGTGTTTTATAAAGATTTAGCATAAGTTCCTTGCTTTTTTACTCTAATCCGCAATTATTAAAAGCCATATCTAAACATTTGATAAACTTCTGATGCATTTACAGGAAACTAGATAAATACAGGAGCAAGAAAGAAATAGAAGGATATGCTGATAGGGTGAGATGAAGTGGGGTGGAAGGAGGCTCATGTGGAGCATAAATGCCAGCACGGAACAGTTGGGCTGAATAGCCTGTTTCTGTGCTGTAAAATTTTATGTTACAATATGACCATTTCTGTCATAGTGGCAGCTATTGTAATAGGGTCTGTGTGAAATATATCTGTTTTGTCTTGTTCACACTGCTGTGAAGTGTCTTGGGACGTCTTACTACGTTAAAGGCGCTATATAAACAAGAGGTGTTATTATTAGGATGACTTGCAACTCAATTTAAACGGTACATATAATTTCTATGCTTCAACACCTTAATACTTGAGATGAGGCGAATTTGATGCCAAATAATTTATTTTCTGTGGGGCCCCAAGCAATGTTCCCCCTAATTTCAAGTTTGGGTGCGCAGTCCCATTATGGGCTGCGCGACCCATTCAAAGTTTCGCCCAAGCGCAAAATTTTACATTGAGAAAGCCAGTCTCGGGCTGTGCAGGACTGGCAGACAGTTGTGCGACCGCGCGACTTAGAGGGAACGTCGGCCCCAAGTTTCCTTTTGATCTTTGCCATCAGTCTCCATTACACACATACACTGCTTTAGGGAGTCTGACAAGACTTTAATAAAAGTCAATTAAAGCTTAGTTTACAGATTCTTTATTTCAACAACAACTTGTATTTATATAGCGCCTTTAACATAGTGAATCGTTCCAAGGTGCTTCACAGGAGTATTATGAGACAAAAAAATTGACACCGAGCCGCATAAGGAAAAATTAGGGCAGGTGACCAAAAGCTTGGTCAAAGAGGTAGGTTTTAAGGAGCATCCTGAAGGAGGAAGGAGAGGTAGAGAAGCGGAGAGGTTTAGGCAGGGAGTTCCAGAGCTTAGGGCCTCGGCAACAAAAGGCACGGCCACCGATGGTTGAGCGATTATAATCAGGGATGCTCAAGAGGGCAGAATTAGGGGAGTGCAGAGATCTCGTGGGGGGTGGGGGGGGGGGGGGAGGGGGGGAGGGGGGGGCTGGAAGAGATTTCAGAGATAGGAAGGGGTGAGGCCATGGAGGGATTTGAAAACAATTGATGTACTACTTGCTAATTATCTGCTAATCTTACAATTTTGTTTATCTAATCTAGCCTTTGAATTAAAAAAGAGAGATGTACATTAAAAGTAAATTCTGATTTGGATTAGCTTTACTATTCAGTGAAAGGATCATTAAGGAACCCTTAGTCATAACTTTCACTGCAGGGAGTCACAAAAATGATCAAGAATAATGTGGCCCGTTTAGTCAGGAGCCGAGGTCAGTTTCTGCATACGAACCCACACTAGAGAAGTCGGTCATTCATCTTAAATGATTTCAGAAAATTTGCAAAGAGCGTGAAAGATATGTTACGCAAGCATATAGAAGTATTCAGTGGAGGTAGACAAGACCAGCTACATGGAGACTACAAAGCAGCCCTCCCACGGTTCATGAATAAGTCGAGGAAATTATCAGAAAAAAATGGAGATGTTTGGACAGATGGCCCACTTAAAACACATGGGATAAAGTGGGAGCAATTTGAATGAAATGTTAGATTTTGTTAATAATTGATCTTTATTCTCTGTATTCCCTAGGCAGGTAAATGAATAAATTCTTGGAGTGTTACAAGTTATAAGTCTTGCTGACAAAAAAACTATTTATGAACTTTACTGTTGGAACCTTAGAAAAGTACTTAAATGTAAAAACTGTATGAAAACCTCAAGTAGAATCACACATAAAAGGAAGGTCAGGATTAAAGGAATTTTAAATAGCATGAATCTGTTCCAACCAAAACAATGCTGAGGATTTATTTTGTGATCATTCTGCACTTTGAACACTCGCTGAAAGTCTCCTCCATGTATAGCAAACTCTAGACTTACAATACCGCATTTCCTCCCTATTGCATCACCATTTGTAATTTGTATGTTTAACACTTTAACAAAAAAAGTTTTATTTAACTGTTGGGCATGCTCAAACTCCAGAACTATTATGTCGTATGTTCAACATGCTCACTCATCCTGGGTCTTCGGAACAAACATATCCTTTCAGTTCAATATTTCACTCTCTTTCAACATCTTAAATATCGAGATACCCGTTAAGCTGTGCAGCCACACAGCGGTCTGGAGGTCCCGTGCAGGTCGCTCACCGTCTTTTCAAGGGAGAAACCGCGTACGCACAAACATTTGAATGGGCTGCGCAGCCAGTTAATGGGACTGTGCACGAAAAATAAATTACAGGGAACATTGCAAGATATTCATTGTCAAGATCTTCACATTCAAAAGTAAGTAAAAATAAAGTATGAATCAATTCAACCAACTTAATTGGTCCAACATTAACTTGTATTTATATAGTGCCTTTAACATAGTAAAACAACCCAAGGAGCTTCACAGGACGATATCAAGCAAAATTTGACATGTAGTAATAATTGAATGAAACAGAAAATTCAAGTGCATCATGGCTCCAATCCCTCATCACCACTGGTTATAATTACTCTGTGCTACACAAATACTTGTTTTTTAAAATGTTATTACTGTTATTGCTTTATTTCTCCTGGCGTGTTGATACACTGCAATGCAAACGCAATTGATTACATGGATTAGTTAAGAATCTCTAGTCTGCAGCACTGATTAACTCAACAACTTTGACAGGCTATCAACAAAATAATTGCAGTAGTGGCTCATAGCATTACCACTGATTTTTTTAAGCTCTGTAAAAATATATAATAATGCATCATTGGCACAATATCATTTTATCTAAATCATAGCTAAAAAGTTTCAAAAAGTTGTTTAAGTTAGTGTGACTATTTAGACTAGACTGTTCAAAATACCAGCTGACATCTACTTGTTTGGCTACAGGGTTAAAAATGTGGTTTTTCCTTATTTCAAATTCCAACACCCTTGCTTCAGCCTTACAACGACTGAATGCTGCTTAAAAGCAGGGCAAATATCTTTTCAAATTCCTGTTCTCACACATAAATCATCAAGGAAACTATGTCATGCAGAGACAGGGGTCATTCTCCTAGTGAGACAAATTCTTTTAATACTGCTGTTCTGGTCCAGCACTTTTGTCTGCACCTATTAGAATAACATATAAGTTTATAAGCAGGTAACTTATTTATCCGTCACCTACGCAAAGTAGCCAGTTTTTTTAATGTATAACAGAGTAGAAAAGCAAATAATTATAAAATAGCCCATTACTTAAACACCTACTTAAGCAGAGATTTGCAATAAAAAATTAGAATAAAAATAGCACTATAAATTAAGATTTGGGAAAGCTTTTATGTTAAACAAAAGTGCGCCATTAAATACTTTTGGTTTGAAAAAAAAAAAATTTTGTTTTCGGTTTGTTACGTAATGAGTTATTTGGGAGTTTATGACCACAGTTATACGACATCACTGACTCTCTTGTGCTTGGTGATGTGATGTGTTGATACAGCCTCAGTCATAAATGCACATATGGATCAACCTATAAAATGGAATCTCATACATTACAATTGTTAGCACTAACTTAACATTTCCACACCTTATAAAAATACACGGCTTTAATTTTTCAGGCTTATTTGAATGTGAGTAATATTCCTCATCACAGATATATTGTTCCAATACTCCAGTATTACAGTTGCTTGTAGTTTTACTCTTATAAATATTTTAGTTAAACAACGTTTAGAAATATTGACCCGGAATTTGCAATCCTGATGACGGCGAACTGGTAGCGTTCACCGTCATTTCACCTTTGAAACTGACCGCGACTTCAGGATATAGCGTATGGGCAGCCTTATGTGTCATTCACTGCTCCGTCAATGGCTGCACTGTGGAAGCACCCCCCCCGCCCCCTCCCCGCAACCAACACAGAACCGGCAATCTGTGAAATATCTTAAATCAGGGAAATTGATGAAAACTTCGGCTCTTCCGCAGAAGCACACTATTAAGTTCCCCATTACAAGTTACAACACCATGACCGGGATTGCGCCAACAAAGGCGACTTCGATGCGGGGGGCATTGGTGCAGCATGGGAAACCCGCTCCGAACTGCAGCCCGCCCTCTCCCTTCAATTTTCCATGGCTAGGGCTTGTTAAGCCCGCCCTGCGGGTTTCCCGGCCAATTAACTGGAAGCGGATCTGATGACGTCATTTGATGACCTGTTATCAGCCAGTTTCCTTAAAGGGACCATGCCCACAATGATTTTGACCGTTGTTCTGTCAGCGTTTTGCAGCACTGAGCTACTCCAAACACTGACAAACACTGCACAAAGGGGCACAGCTGCACCCAGGCTCTCCCATGACTCCCTCCAGATGCTTATGGAGGGAGTCACAGCACGTATGGAGGTTCTCTTCCATTCCAAGTGGCGCAAACTTTTCAATTATCTCAAATGATCAGAAATGTTACTGCAAAGCCATAACCCAACCTCATCCTGCTGCGCCACTTATCACATCCCCATCATTCTGCCTTCCCCACTCTACCCCTGCACATCCTTACTCACACCAACCTACTTTGCACCTTCACCCATCCCCCACCCTCTCTCTATATCTACATTATCAGTTCTCCATTTCACTAGCTAGTCCTCACACTCACCCTCATCCTTGTCCAATCATATCAACTAACAGCACACAAAGGTAGGCACTAGGGTCCTTTAGCCAATGTTCATGTATAATTAATGTTGATGTGTTGTCAAACATTGAAATCTTTATTTTCAGCACTTTGCATTCTTGGACAGATTTGTGGGTACCTTTGGAAGTGGCTTAGCGAGTTGCAGTGAACGGTGAGACATAAGGATACCCCCCCCCGCCCCCACAATGGTCACGAGTATGAAAGGAATGGGTTGGACATTGCAGGGATGTATAATGGAGCTGGTGTAAGGTGGTGCCAACCTGGCATGCGTCAGTCAGGGTGTACAACGTGCAGTAAATGTGACCATGGTGAGGCCATCCCTGGCCTCCCGAGTAGCAATGTGGTTGGGTGCTGATGCCCTGTGTACTGTGCAGCGTCAGGTGATCGCGGAGAAGGTTGGTGTTGTTGTTGTTGATGATGCTGGTGTGTTTAGTGATGTTGGTTTGGGGCTGATCGTGGTGGGATTCTAAGGACCAAGGTGAGGTTTTTTCAAGGGCACCGATGCTGCTGGAATAGATGGCAGCTGAGGTTGAGATGACAGAAGCACCCTGTCAATGGTGAGAGAGGTTGCTCCAAGGAGGTGACACTGGATGGAGAGTTCACTGCAAATACTTCCAAAGTGCATACAGCTCAAAAGTCTCTTCCAAATCCTGAAGGCTTGAGCTTCTGACATTGGAAAGTGAACAGATGTGAAATGGTAGCTTTTATACCACTTCTGCAGTTGCCAACTATCCAAAGCAAGAGAGAGTCATTGAGAAACCAACTCCATTTACCTGACCGAGGGACGGCAAAAAGTTGGTAACTTATAAGTGCCTGCTTTTAAGCCTCTTAACTGGCATTTAAGTAATGTTTTAATGATTTTAATTACCTGTCCTGCCGCTTGCTGTTGGGTCTGCGATCCGAACGCAGATCTGACAGCTGAGAAACTCACACGGAAGTGGGTTCAGAGCGGGATCCCGACCCACTGTCAATCAGGGCCATTTTGACAGCGGGCCCGCCTCTAAACCCACACTCACAGGGCTGCGAAGATTCCAGCCAAAGCGATTAGGTGTAACTGGGGTTTTGACAGCCTATTGAAGTGTCAAATTTATATATTTTAATAAAAATTAACATTTTTAAGAAGCTTGTTCATCTTTATTTCAGGTTTGCCTTTTCCCCATGTGAGCTAACATTTAAAAAAAGTTAGAATTTTAAGATCTTATCCACTTCCTGGTTCACTGGATGTGAGAATTCTGTGTTTTGATTGGCTGCTTAGACAGTCTGTTAACATCACAGCAGCTCGCACTCGGGGATTCCCAATTAACTTCCATTGACTTGAATTACATGTTGGAAAATCAGAAATTCTGGAAACAGAGATGGCAAGATCTTTGTGCGAAGCTTAATTCAGGGCCAGCGGCGAACACCTTTGCTTCACCACTGACCGCAAATTCCGGGACAATGTTTTTTTAAAAACTACAATGTGCATCAAGCACAACGGAATTTTAGTCCTTAAAAGGTTAATCACGATGATCATTCTGCTAAAAAAAAAGAGTTTTAAATGAAGATGCCATTCTTAATTTTAACTTTGCAATATTACAGAACACATTAACGTGGAGCCATTCAATATGAGTATGGCTGATCCTCTATCTCAACACCATATTCCTGCTTTTTCCCCATACCCCTTGATGCCTTTTGTGTCTAGAAATCTATGTATCTCCTTCTTAAATATATTTATTCAGTGACGGCCTTCACAGCCTTCTGAGGTAGAGAATTCCACAAGTTCACCACCCTCTGAGTGAAGAAATTTCTCCTCATCTCAGTCCTAAATTTCCGACCCCATATCTTGAGATTGTGACCCCTTGTTCTAGACTTCCCAACCAGGGGAAACATCCTCCCCGCATCCAGTCTGTCCAACTCCGTCAGAATTTTATACGTTTCAATGATGAAGGATAGACAGAGACAAAAAGGAGGTGGGGTGGCGTTGCTGGTTAAAGAGGAAATTAATGCAATTGTAAGGAAGGACATTGGCTTGGATGATGTGGAATCTGTATGGGTGGAGCTGTGGAATGCCAAAGGACAGAAAATGCTGGTGGGAATTATGTACAGGCCACCAAATAGTAGTAGTGAGATTGAGGACAGCACCAAACAAGAAATAAAGGATGTGTGCAATAAAGGTACAGCAGTTATCATGGGCAACTTTAATTTACATATAGATTGGGCTAACCAAACTGGTAGCAATGCGGTAGAGGAGGATTTCCTGGAGTGTATTAGGGATGGTTTTCTTGACCAATATGTCGAGGAACCAACTAGAGAGCTGGCCATCCTAGACTGGGTGATGTGTAATGAGAAGGGACTAATTGGCAATCTTGTTGTGCGAGGCCCCTTGGGGAAGAGTGACCATAATATGGTAGAATTCTTTATTAAGATGGAGAGTGACACAGTTAATTCAGAAACTAGGGTCCTAAACTTAAGGAAAGCTAATTTCGATGACATGAGGCGTGAATTGGCTAGAATAGACTGGCAAATGATACTTAAAGGATTGACGGTGGATAAGCAATGGCAAATATTTAAAGATCACATGGATGAACTTCAACAGTTGAACATCCCCGTCTGGAGTAAAAATAAAACAGGGAAGGTGGCTCAACCGTGGCTAACAAGGGAAATTAAGGATAGTGTTAGATCCAAGGAAGAGGCATATAAATTGGCCAGAAAAAGCAGCAAACCTGAGGACTGGGAGAGATGTAAAATTCAGCAGAAAAGGACAAAGGGTTTAATTAGGAGGGGGAAAATAGAATACGAGAGAAAGCTTGCCGGGAACATAAAAACTGACTGCAAAAGCTTCTATAGATATGTGAAGAGAAAAAGATTAGTCAAGACAAACGTAGGTCCCTTGCAGTCGGACTCAGGTGAATTAATAATGGGGAACAAAGAAATGGAAGACCAATTGAACAAATACTTTGGTTCTGTCTTCACGAAGGAAGACACAAATGACCTTCCGGATGACATAAATGACCTTCCAGATGACACAAATGACCTTCCAAATGTACTAGGAGACCGAGGGTCTAGTGAGAAGGAGGAACTGAAGGATATCCTAATTAGGTGGGAAATTGTGTTGGGGAAATTGATGGGATTGAAGGCCGACAAATTCCCGGGACCTGATTGTTTGCATCCCAGAGTACTTAAGGAGGTGGCCCTAGAAATAGTGGATGCATTGTGATCATTTTCCAACAGTCTATTGACTGGAGGGTAGCTAATGTAACACCACTTTTTTAAAAAGGAGGGAGAGAGAAAACGGGTAATTATAGACCGGTTAGCCTGACATCAGTAGTGGGGAAAATGTTGGAATCAATTATTAAGGATGAAATAGCAGCGCATTTGAAAAGCAGTGACAGTATCGGTCCAAGTCAGCATGGATTTGTGAAAGGTAAATCATGCTTGATGAATCTTCTAGAATTTTTTGAGGATGTAACTAGTAGAGTGGACAAGGGAGAACCAGTGATGTGGTGTATTTGGACATTCAAAAGGCATTTGACAAGGTCCCACACAAGAGATTGGTGTGCAAAATCAAAGCACATGGTATTGGGGGTAATGTACTGGCACGGATAGAGAATTGGTTGGCAGACAGGAAGCAGAGAGTCGGGATAAACGGGGCCTTTTTGGAATGGGAGGAAGTGACTAGTGGAGTGCCGCAGGGCTCAGTGCTGGCACCCCAGCTCTTTACACTATACATTAATGATTTAAATGCAAGAATTGAGTGTAATATCTCCAAGTTTGCAGTTGTTACTAAACCGGGTGGCGGAGTGAGCTGTGAAGAGGATGCTAAGAGGCTGCAGGGTGATTTGGACAGGTTAGGTGAGTGGGCAAATGCATGGCAGATGCAGTATAACGTGGATAAATGTGAGGTTATCCATTTTGGTGGCAAATACACGAAGGCAGAATATTATCTGAATGATGGCAGATTAGGAAAAGGGGAGGTGCAACGAGACCCAGGTGCCTTGGTTCACCAGTCATTGAAAGTTGGCAAGCAGGTACAGCAGGCAGTGAAGCCGGAAAATGGCATGTTGGCTTTCATAGTTAGGAGATTTGAGTATAGGAGTAGGAAGGTCTTACTGCAATTGTACAGGGCCTTGGTGAGGCCTCACCTGGAATATTGTGTTCAGTTTTGTTCTCCTAATCTGAGGAAGGACGTTCTTGCTATTGAGGGAGTACAGCGAAGGTTCACCAGACTGATTCCAGGGATGGCTGGACTGACATATGAGAAGAGACTGGATCAACTGGGCCTTTATACACTAGTGTTTAGAAGGATGAGAGGGGATCTCATAGAAACATATAAGATTCTGACGGGACGGGACAGGTTAGATGCGGGAAGAATGTTCCCGATGTTGGGGAAGTCCAGAACCAGGGGACACAGTCTTAGGATAAGGGGTAGGTCATTTAGGACTGAGGTGAGAGAGTCGTTGATGCCAGTTCATTGGATATATTCAAGAGGAAGTTAGATATGGCCCTTATGGCTAAAGGGATCAAGGGGTATGGAGAGAAAGCAGGAAAGGGGTACTGAGGTGACTGATCAGCCATGATCATATTGAATGGTGGTGCAGGCTCGAAGGGCCGAATGGCCTACTCCTGCACCTATATTCTATGTTTCTATGTTTCTGTTTCTAACCCTCTTATTCTTCTAAACTCTAGTGAATACAGGCCCAGTCAACCCAATCTCTCCTCATACGACAGTCCTGCCATTCCAGGAATCAGTCTGGTGAACCTTCGCTGCACTCCCTCTATGGCAAGTCTATCCTTTCTTAGGTAAGGAGACCAAAACTGCATACAATACTCCAGGTGTGGTCTCACCAAGGCTTTGTATAACTGTAGTAAGACATCCTTGCTCTATACTCAAATCCTCTTGCAATGAAGGCCAACATACAATTTGCCTTCCTAACTACTTGCTGCACCTGCATGTTTGCTTTCAATGACTGGTGTACAAGGACACCCAGGTCCCTTTGTATATCGACATTTCCTAAGCTACCACCATTTAAATAATACTTTGTCTTTATGTTTTTCCTACCAAAGTGGATAACTTCACATTTATCCACGTTATACTGCATCTGCCATGTGTTTGCCCACTCACTCAACCTATCTAAATCGCCTTCCAGTGTCTTTGCATCCTCCTCATAACCCCACCTAGTTTTGTGTTGTCAGCAAATTTGGAAATATTACATTTGGTTCCCTCATCCAAATCATTTAAATATATTGTGAATAGTTGGGACTTAAGCACTGATCCCTGTGGTACCCCACTAGTCACTGCCTGCCACCCCAAAAAAGACCCATTTATTCCTAATCTCTGTTTCCTGTCAGTTAACTAATTTTCAATCCATGCCAGTATATTACTCCCAACCCTACGTGCTTTGACTGATAACTCACTTTTAGAGTGGAAGCAATTCTTCGATTTTAAGGGACTGCCTATGATGATGATGATGTGCTTTAATTTTGCACACTAACCTTATGTGTGACTTTATCAAAGGCCTTCTGAAAATCCAAATTCACTACATCCACTGGTTCTCCCTTATCTATTCTCAAAAAACTCCAATAGGTTTGTCAAACACAATTTTACTTTCATAAATCCATATTGACTTTGTTTAATCCTGTTGATATTATCTAAGTGTCCCGTTATCACATCCTTTATAATAGATTCTAGCATTTTCCCTACTACTGTAGTTCCCTGTTTTCTCTCTCCCTCCTTTTTTAAACAGTGGGGTTACATTTGCCACCCTCCAATCTGCAGGAACTGTTCCATAAGTTATAGAATTTTGGAAGATGACAACCAATGCACCACTATTTCCATGGCTACCTCTTCTAGTGCTCTGGGATACAGATCATCAGGCCCTGGGGATTTATTGGCTTTCAGTCCCATTAGTTTCTCCAGCACTATTTTCTTACTAATAATCATTTCCTTTAATTCCTCTTGCCCACTAAACCCTTGGTTCCCTAGCATTTCTGGGATGTTATTTGTGTCCTCTTCCGTGAAGACAGAATCGAAGTATTTATTTAATTGTTCTGCCATTTCCTTGTTCCCCGTTATAAATTCTCCCATTTCTGACTGTAAAGGACTAACATTTGTCTTCACTAATCTTTATCTTTTTACATACTTGTAGAAACCTTTGCACTCGGTTTTTATGTTCCTTGCAAGTTTACTCTCATTCTCTATTTTTCCCCGCTTAATCAATCTCTTGGTCCTTTTTTGCTGAATTCTAAACTGCTCCCAATCCTCAGACTAGCTACTTTTTCTGGCAACTTTGTATAACTCCTCTTTGGATCTAATACTATCCTTAATTTATTTTGTTAGCCATGGTTGGGCCACTTTTTCTTTTGTGTTTTTGCGCCAGAAAGGAATTTATACATGTTGCAATTCATGCATTCGTTCCTTAAATGTTGGCCATTGCTTATCCACTGTCATGCCTTTGAATGAATCTTCCCAATCTATCGTAGCCAATTCATTCCTCAAACCTTCGTAGTTTCCATTGTTTAGATTTAGGTCCCTAGTTTTGGATTGGACTACACGTTCCATTTTAATAAAGAATTCAATCATGTTATGGTCACTCTTCCCTAAAGGACCCCGCACAACAAGGCTGTTAATTAACCCCTTCTCATTGCACAATACCCAACCTAGGATAGCCTGTTCCCGAGTAGGTTCCTCAATGTACTGGTCTAAAAAACCATCTCGTACACACTCCAGGAATTCATCTTCCACGGTATTATTACTAATTTGGTTTGGCCAGTCTATATGTACATTAAAGTCACCTATGATTACTGTAGTACCGTTGTTACATGCATCTCTAATTTCCTGTTTGATGCCATCCCCTACATTACCACTACTATTTGGAGACCTATAGATAACTCCCACCAATGTTTTCTGCCACTTGGTGCTCCTTAGCTCCACCCAGACTGATTCCACATCTTGATTTTCTGAGCCAATAGCCTTTCTCACTATTGATCTGATTTCATCCTTTACTAACAACATCACACCACCCCCTTTTCCTTTTTGCCTGCCCTTCCTAAATATTGAATATCCTTGGATATTCAGTTCCCAACTCTGGTCACCCTGCAACTATGTCTCTGCAATTGCAACTATATCGTATCCATTTACATCTATTTGCGCTGTTAATTCGTCTACCTTATTACAGATGCTTTGTGCATTTAGATACAGTGCTTTTAGTTTTTTTTTTAACATTATTAGACATCTTAACATTATTTTGTACTATAGCCCTATTTGTCTTATCGCTATTTTTTCTAACCTGGACCCTAGTTAAGAGGATTTAGATAATAAACAACTTCGAAAGGAAAGGGATGTTAAGCAAAATTATCACGCAAAAATGTTATTTCTGTGCTATAACACTGGTAGTTTGTTTTTAACTTATTACAGGGGCAAAAATTAGAATTCTTAAAGAATAACTGAAGTACATGAATGATCTCATCGGTGTTGTATCACGTGATATAATCTCACCCTCAATAAGCTCCCCGCTGGAGTAGAGCTAATCTACAGAACAGACGGGAAACTATTCAACCTCTGTCGCCTCCAGTCAAGATCGAAAGTCGTCCCATCCTCTCATTGAATTACAGTAAACAGACGACGCTTGTGTTTGCGTACACACGAAGGTCGAACTCCAACCATCGTCAACATCTTCACCGAAGCGTACGAGACTATGGGCCTTACACTAAACATCGGTAAGGCAAAGATTCTCTACCAACCCTGCCCCCACCACACAATGCTGCCCCCCAATTATCAAGATCCATGACGAGGCCTTGGACAACGTGGACCATTTTCCATACCTCGGGAGCCTACTGTCAACAAGGGCAGACGTCGATGGCGAAATCCAACACCGCCTTCAGTGTGCCAGTGTAGCCTTCAGTCACCTGAGGAAGAGAGTGTTTGAAGACCAGGACCTCAAACCTGGCACCAATCTCATGGTCCATAGAGCAGTGGTGATACCCGCCCTTCGATATGCTTCAGAGACATGAACTATGTACAGCAGGCACCTCAAAGCACTGGAGAAGTACCACCAACACTGCCTCCGCAAGATCCTGCAAATCAATTGGCAGGATAGGCGCACCAACGTCAGTATTCTCGCTCAGGCCAACATCCCCAGCATTGAAACATTGACCACGCTCGATCAGCTCCAATGGACAGGCCACATCGTCCGCAAGACCAAAACTAGACTCCCAAAACAAGCACTCTACTCAGAGCTCCGACACGGCGAGCTAGCCCGAGGTGGGCAGAGGAAAGGCTTCAAGGATACCCTTAAAACCTCCTTGAAAAAGTGCAAAATCCCCACCGACACCTGGGAATCCCTGTCCCAAGACTGCTCAAAGTGGAGGAGAAGCACCCGGGAAGGCGCCGAACACCTCGAGTCACTTCACCGGGAGCACACGGAAGCCAAGCGCAAACAATGGAAGGAGCGCACAACAACCCAAGCACCCCACCCACCTGTCCCTTTAACCACCATCTGCCTCACCTGTGACAGAGACTGTAGATCCCGCATTGGACTCATCAGTCACCTGAGAACTCATATTAGTGCGGAACCAAGTCATCCTCGACTCCGAGGGACTGCCTAAGAAGAGAAGATATAGGGCTAGAATTTTGACGACTTTGCAACCGGGTTCTCGCCGCAATTTGACCCTCCACGGTGAAAAGCCGGTCGGTGGGATCTTCGGTAACCTTTTTGTGGCGGCGGCGCTTCCACGTTCTGCCGGGGAGAGGCGGGCCGACATGCAACACCTGAAATAGCATTTGCAATCGATTTTTGGCTCTCTCAGGACCCGTATTCTGCGCCCAGAATACCAACAGGGTAAAACCTATGGTGCAGCCCTGCCAGCAGCGGTAAGTATGAGGACCTGCAAAAAAGGTAAGTTCAAGTTTTTATTTTTTAATTATTTTTCAGCGATTTAGTAGGTAAGGGTTTTGTGAATTTTTTTTTTTTGCAATTTTTTTGGTTGCTTTCACACCCCCCCCCCTCCCCCACTCCAAGGCCTCTCTCGCAGCGCTATTGGCCACGGACTAAAGTTGCCGAAAGTCGCGGTTTGCGCTGCGAATCCTCGTGCAACGCCGATTTCTATCACTGCGCAAATTAAAGGCCGAAAAGCGGGTCTAAAGATGGTAGCAAAGTGAAAACGGTAATTATGACTTAAAACTACTGCTTTTGCTGAAAACCAAAATTCTAGCCCATAATGTGTAATGTTTTCAACCTATTAACACAGTAAAGTTACAAAAGCAAAACACTGCGGGTACTGGAAATCTAAAATAAAAACAGAAAATGCTGGAAACACTCAGCAGGTCAGGCAGCATCTGTGGAAAGAGAAACAGAGTTAACATTTCAGGTCGATGACCTTTCGTCAGAACTGTCAAAAAGTTGTAGATGTAACAGGTATTAAGCAAGTACAGAGGCAGGGAAAGGGGGGAGGAATGGAAAGAACAAAGGGGAAGGTCTATGACAGGTTGGCAGGCAGGAGTGATTAAATTACAAAGGGATGATGGTGCAAGGCAAAAGAAGGGTCGTAACGGGACAAACAAAGAAGGGTTTGAAGGAGGTGTAACTAGGAATAGCAGAACAGTAAAATTACTATGGATTACCCAGTTTCTAAATGGTAGAGCGATAGTTATCAGCAACAGGTAACTTTACCAAGTATAAAATATGAAAGTGGCAGCATCTTAGATTTACGTCAGCCAAACTTGTAAATATAACATTTTAATACTTGAACCCACACATGAGCAGTCACAATCAACAGAACCACAATACACAGTTGAAACCTGTCACCCATCAGTACATAGAATCTTACAGAGCATAAACAGGCCATTCGGCGCAAAAGGCCCATGCTCCACACAAGCCTCCTCCCACCCCTATTCATCTAACGCTATCAGCATAACCTTCTATTCGTTTCTCCCTCATGTGCTTATCTAGCTGCCCCTTAAATGCATCTATGCTCCGTGTGGGAGTGAGTTCCAATTCTCACCACTCGCAATAGTAAGGAAGGACCTTAGAGTGGATGATGTAGAATTTATATGGGTAGAGCTGCGAAACACCAAAGGGCTGAAAACGTTAGTGGGAGTTGTCTACAGACCACCAAACAGGAGTAAGGAAGTTGGGGATGGCATCAAACAGGAAATTAGGGATGCGTGCAACAAGGGTACAGCAGTTATCATGGGTGACTTTAATCTACATATTGATTGGGCTAACCAAACTGATAGCAATGCTGTGGAGGAGGATTGCCTGGAGTGTATAAGGGATGGTTTTCTAGACCAATATGTCGAAGAACCAACTAGAGAGCAGGCCATCCTAGACTGGGTCTTGTGTAACGAGAGAGGATTAATTAGCAATCTGGTCGGACGGGGCCCCTGGGGAAGAGTGACCATAATATGGTAGTATTCTTCATTAAGATGGAGAGTGACATAGTTAATTCAGAGATTAGGGTGCTGAACTTAAAAAAAAGAATCTTCGACGGTATGAGACGTGAATTGGCTAGGATAGACTGCAGAATGATACTTAATGGGTTGACAGTGGATAGGCAATATCGCATGGATGAATTACAACAATTGCACATCCCTGTGTGGCGTAAGAATAAAAAAGTGAAGGTGGCTCAACTGTGGCTAACAAGGGAAATTAGGGAAAGTGTTAAATCAAGGAAGAGGCATATAAATTGGCCAAAAAAAGCAGCAAACCTGAAGACTGGGAGAAATTCAGTAGAGGAGGAGGACTAAGGGTTTAATTAGGGGGGGAAAATAGAGTATGAGGGCAAGCTTGCAGGGAACATAAAAACTGACTGCAAACACTTCTATAGATATGTGAAGAGAAAAAGATTAGTGAAAACTAATGTAGGACCCTTGCAGTCAGAATCAGGTGAATTCATAATGGGGAACAAGGAAGACAAGAATAACCTCCCGAAAATACAAGGGGACCGAGGGTCTAGCGAGAAGGGGAAACTGAGGGAAATCCTTATTAGCCAGGAAATGGTATTAGGGAAAATGAAGCGACTGAAGGCCGATAAATCCCATGGGCCTGATAGTCTGCATCCCAGAGTACATAAGGAAGTGGCCCTAGAAATAGTAGATGCATTGGTTGTCATTTTCCAACATTCGATAGCCTCTGGATCAGTTCCTATGGTCTGAAGGGTAGCTAAAGTAACCCCATTTTTAAAAAAGGAGGGAGAGAGAAAACGTGTTATTATAGACCGGTTAGCCTGACATCGGTGGAGGGGAAAATGCTGGAATCAATTATTAAAGATGTAATAGCAGCACATTTGGAAAGCAGTGACAGGATCGGTCCAAGTCAGCATGGATTTATGAAAGGGAAATCTTGCTTGACAAATCTTCCAGAGTTTTTTGAGGATGTAACTAGTAGAGTGGATAAGGGAGAACCAGTGGATGTGGTGTATTTGGACTTTCAAAAGGCTTTTGACAAGGTCCCATACAAGAGATTAGTGTGCAAAATTAAGGCACATGGTATTGGGGGTAATGTATTGACGTGGATAGAGAACTGGTTGGCAGACAGGAAGCAAAGAGTGGGAACAAACAGGTCCTTTTCAGAATGGCAGGCAGTGACTAGTGGGGTGCCGCAGGGTTCAGTACTGGGACCCCAGCTATTTACAATATACATTAATGATTTAGACGAAGGAATTGAAAGTAATATCTCCAAGTTTGCAGATGACACTAAGCTGGGTGGCAGGGCGAGCTGCGAGGAGGATGCTAACAGGCTGCAGGGTGACTTGGACAGGTTAGGTGAATGGGCAAATGCATGGCAGATGCAGTATAATGTGGATAAGTGTGAGGTTATCCACTTTGGTGGCAAAAACAGAAAGGCAGATTATCTGAATGGTGACAGATTAATAAAAGGGGAGGTGCAATGAGACCTGGGTATCATGGTACATCAGTCATTGAAGATAGGCATGCAGGTACAACAGGCAGTAAAGAAAGCAAATGGCATGCTGGCCTTCATAGCGAGGAGATTTGAGTATAAGAGCAGGAAGGTCTTACTGCAGTTGTACAGGGCCTTGGTGAGACCACACCTTGAGTATTGTGTGCAGTTTTGGTCTCCTAACCTGAGGAAGGACATTCTTGCTATTGAGGGAGTGCAGCGAAGGTTCACCAGACTGATTCCCGGGATGGCAGGACTGACATATGAAGAAAGACTGGATCGGTTAGGCTTATATTCATTGGAATATTGAAGAATGAGAGGGGATCTCATAGAAACATATAAAATTCTGACGGGATTGGACAGGTTAGATGCAAGAAGAATGTTCCCGATGTTGGGGAAGTCCAGAACCGGGGAACATAATCTAAGGATAAGGGGTAAGCATTTAGGACTGAGATGAGGAGAAACTTCTTCACTCAGAGAATTGCGAACCTGTGGAATTCTCCACCACAGAAAGTTGTTGAGGCCAGTTCATTAGATATATTCAAAAGGGAGTGAAATTTGGCCCTTACGGCAGGGATCAAGGGGTATGGAGAGAAAGCAGGAACAGGGTATTGAAGTTGCATGATCAGCCATCATCATCATATCATAGGCAGTCCCTCGGAATCGAGGAAGACTTGCATCCACTCTTAGCATGAGTTCTTAGGTAACTGTACAGTCCAATACGAGAACCACAGTCTCTGTCACAGGTGGGACAGATAGTCACTGAGCGAAAGGGTGGGCAGGGAGCCTGGTTTGCTGCACGTTCCTTCCGCTGCCTGTGCTGGATTTCTGCATGCTCTCGACGTCGATACTCGAGGGGCTCAGCACCCTCCCGAATGCACTTGCTCCACTTAGGGCGGTCTATGGCGAAGGACTTCAAGGTGTCAGTGGGGATGTCGCACTTTATCAGGGAGCCTTTGAGGGTGTCCTTATAACGTTTCCTCTGCCCGCCTTTGGCTCGTTTGCCGTGGACGACTTACGAGTAGAGTGCTTGCTTTGGGAGTCTCAACAAGAGCAGGCATTGATGATGAGATCCAACACCGCCTCCAGTGTGCCAGTGCAGCCTTCAGCCGCCTGAGGAAAAGTGTTTGAAGATCAATCCCTCAAAACTGTCACCAAGCTCATGGTCTACAGGGCCGTAGTAATACCCGCCCTTCTTTATGGCTGAGATGTGGACCATGTATAGTCGACACCTCAAGTCGCTGGAGAAATACCACCAGCGATATCTCCGCAAGATCCTGCAAATCCCCTGGGAGAACAGACGCACAAACATTAGCGTCCTCGTCCAGGCCAACATCCCCAGCATTGAAGCAGTGACCACACTTGATCAGCTCCGCTGGGCAGGCCACACTGTTCGCATGCCAGACACGAGACTCCCAAAGCAAGCGCTCTACTCAGAACTCGTCCACGGCAAACGAGCATGATCAGCCATGATCATATTGAATGGTGGTGCAGGCTCGAAGGGCCGAACGGTCTACTCCTGCACCTATTTTCTATGTTTCTAAAGAAGTTTCTCCTGAATTCCCTATTGGATTTATTAGTGCCTATCATAAGTTTTGGTCTCCTCCCCAAGTGGAAACAATCTTCTCTACGTCTACCCTGTCGAAACCATTCATAATCTTAAAGACCTCTATCGGGTCACCCCCTCAGCCTTTCTCTTTTCTAAAGAAAAGTTCCACAGCCTGTTCAGTTTTTCCTGATACGAATAGCCTCCTTGCAAATCTTTTTTTGCACCTTCTCCAGTACCTCTATATCCTATTTTATAATATGGAGACCAGAACTGTTCACAGTATTCCAAGTGTGGTCTAGCCAAGATTCTGTACAAGTTTACATAACCTCTCTGCTTTTCAATTCTATCCCTCTAGAAATGAACCCCAGTGCTTTTTTAAAATGATCTTTTTTTTCTGGTATATTGTAATAAATATTACTTGGGTGGTAAATGATTCAACTGTTGTAAAGCTATGATGATGGCTAAAAATAGAATAACAAAATACCATAGTTAGTTATTTTGGATTCTACAAATCAAGCTCAAAACTCAATGTCACCAAAGATCAAGGCTCCGATGGACATAATGCTGTACAACTGCAGTAAGACCTTCTTGCTCCTATACTCAAATCTCCTCGCTATGAAGGCCAGCATGCCATTTGCTTTCTTTACTGCCTGCTGTACTTGCATGCCTATCTTCAATGACTGATGTACCATGACACCCAGGTTTCATTGCACCTCCCCTTTTATTAATCTGTCACCATTCAGAGAATCTGCCTTTCTGTTTTTGCCACCAAAGTGGATAACCTCACACTTATCCACATTATACTGCTCAGTAATACTCAAACTCCTTAGTGTGAACATTAGATTATTCCTTTTTCAGATGAACTTCTCACTATTCGATAAATTACATTTACACTTGATCCAACATAAAATAATGCCAAAAGTAAAATACTGCAAATGTTGGAAATCTGAAATAAAAACAGGAAATGCTAGAAAACATTCGGCAGGTCATACAGCATCTGTGTTCTGATGAAAGGTCACCGACCTGAAATGTTCACTCTTGTTCAACTCTCTCCACAGGTGCTGCCTGGGCCTGCTGAATGCTTAACAGCACTGTCTGTTTATAAAATAATGCCACTTGGATACTGCAAGTAGACCTTTGAATCAATTTCATAAGAACCTATCAAAATACATTTAATATTGAAGATAGGTAATAAAATCAGAAAATTATTACGTAAAAAGGCTTGCATTTATATAGCGCCTTTCACAACCTCAGGACATCCCAAAGCCCTTTACAGCCAATTAAGTACTTTTGACGTGTAGTCACTGTTGTAATGTAGGAAACACAGCAGCCAATTTGTACACAGCAAGCTGCCACAAACAGTAATGTGATAATGACCAAATGGTCTGTTTTAGTGATGTTTGTTGAGGGATAAATATTGGCCCCAGCACACCGGGGATAACTCCCCTGCTCTTCTTCGAAATAGTGCCATGGAATCTTTTACGTCCGCCTGAGGCCTCGGTTTAAAGTCTAATCTGAAAGGCGGCACCTCCACAGTTCAGTGCTCCCTCAGCACTGCACTGGAAATGCCAGCCTAGATTTTGTGCTCTAGGTGCAGGTGAAATTCCAGGATCAATTATTTTTCTAACGTGCAAATAATCTGATCCACTTTAAAGATCCTTTCCCAGTGATAAATAATTGCACATAATTTACAGCACAGAAACAAGCCATTCGGTCCAACTGGTCCATGCCAGTGTTTATGCTTCACACAAGCCTCCTCCCACCATCTCATCCCATCAACATATCCTTCTATTCCTTTCACCCTCATGTACATTCCCTTTCAATGCATCTATACTAGTCACCTCAACCACTCTCTGTGGTAGCGCTTTCCACATTCTCACCACTCTCTGGCTAAAGAAGTTTCTCCTGAATTCCTGGTTGGATTTATTAGTGACTATCTTATAGTTATGGGGCCCAAATTTCCCCATGGGTTGCACCATTTTTTGTGGTGTAACTTGATTTTTCTGGTGTATCTTTTTAGTTGCAAATATGGCCATTTAATTTGCGCCAGTATAAGTGAGTTAATTTGTTTTTTGTTAGGTCAGTGTTTTTTTTTCAAAAGGGGGCATTCCCAGCCACTTCCACCATTTATGCCAACATGGCCAGAAAAAAGTTGTACTGAACTAACTTAGGGCAGCGTATGTGTCCACTTTTGTCCGCACAGAAAGACCTTACTTACAGTTAAGAAATCTGCAAGTAACTATATTTAAAGCACCACCAAGCACCAGACAAAGCACAAAAAGTAATAAGCAATTAATTAATAAATAAAATAGAAGGAACCCTGCACCTAAAGCACCAAAATCAATCAGTAAATAACAAATAAAAAATCAAAGTCCTACTTTAGGGAACACAGTGGGCCGCCGATGAGGGAGCCTATTCGGCCAGGGCTAGGAGGGGGGTGGAGAGGAGGGGGGGAGAGAGGGGGGGGGGAGAGAGAGGGGAGGAAAGAGGAGGGGGGAAGGGGGGGAAAGAGGAGAGGGGGTAGGGAGGGGTGGAGGGGAGAGGAGAGGTGGAAGTACCCTCTTGCGAAGCACGTCGAGACTGATGTCCGGCATGGCATCAAACACCCACATGAATCCCCGGTTCATCTGGTCAAGAGTTACAAACCTTGACCCCCAGAAACTCTTCAGGAGTTTTACAATCAGGTCAGAGGTGTCGCCACTGGTGGATTCAAGAACCATTACCACGGGCCCCTCCCAGGCCAAAGTTCCATCTTGATTTTCTTCGTGTTTCTAATCTGTAAATCCCCTAATCCAAGGCTGAAAGGAATCAAATCATATTTTGACATGAAGGGAAGAAAACAATCAGATGACACCGCCTGCAGAGCACACTCTGGCTGCCGATGAGGGAGCCTACTGCACATGTGCGCAGACGCAAAGGTCCCGGCACTGAAAACTGGCTCCGCCCCCAATCCATTGGGCCACTTTGCGCCACGATGGAAGAGAGACTGGGGAGCGGACAAAATACGGAGATCTTTTTTCAGCGCGCTTGATGGCGAACAAAAGCGGCACAGCAGCGCCAGAAAAACAGGTTAGGGAAATTTGGACCCATAGTCCCTAGTTTTGGACTACCTGGCAAGTTGAAACATTTTTACTATGTCTACCCTATCAAACCCCGACATAGTTTTAAAAACCTCTATCAGGGTGCCCCTCTAGAAAAGACATCCTTGTCAATCCTTTTTGCCTCAATATCCGTTTTGTAATATGGAGACCAGAACTGCACTCAGTACTTCCAGTGTGGTCTAACCAAGGTTCTATATAAATTAACTTATAAAACAAAATGCAGTTTGATTAGTAAATCAATGTTTTATATTAATAAAACAGAGTCAATGATGCCATGGTGGTGCAGTACAGCAGGTCATCCGCTGACTCTGTTTTATTAACATAAGTGCACGATACCATGATGTGGTGGGATACTCACTCATGTCTAAAATCATCCTCATTAAACATTCACTGCCATCACTTTGTGTTTTATCCACAGGCTGCACTGCAGAAACTCACCAAGGCTTCTTCAGCAGCAACTCCCTAGCCTGCGACCTTCACCACCTAAAAAAACAAAGGCAGCAGGTGCATGGGAACATCACCACCTCTAAGTTCCCCTCCAAGTTACACACCATCCTGACTTGGACATATATCGGCCATTCCTTCATCATTGCTAGGTCAAAATCCTGGATCACCCACCCTAACAGCAGTGTGGGAGAGCCTTCACTACACAGACTACAGCGGTTCAAGAAGGTGACTCCCTACCGCCTTCTCAAAGGAAATTAGGAATGGGCAATAAATGATGGTCTTGCCAGCAATGCCCATATCCCGAGAATGAATAATTTTTTTAAACTTGCTTATTTGTCTATCCTATTCCTGCTGTCATGCGGCAAACATCATGCAGCAGCCAAACAGTTCCCATGGGTTGGGATAGAAATTTGTTGGTTGGGCGGTGGGGTGGAAAGGAAGAGAGAGAAGTCATGCTCGAGTTATTCTTGTGCATCTTCCACTAACCAAAGCATTGATAAAGGCTTAGTCACTCGTTGGCCCTCTTGGTGACAGTGGGTGTGAAGCGCAAGTAGAAAAATGGAGTGTGTGTTATAAATAAATAACAAGTTTTAAATATCATTTTACATGGCCTCCCATCTACCAAGCTCCATAAACTTGGGCTCATTCAAAACTCTGCAGCCCATTATCCTAACTCGCACCAAGATTGGTTCACGCATCATCCCTGCACTTGTTGACCTACACTATCTCCCAGTCTGGTAACTCCATGAATGTAAAATTCTCATCCTTGTGTTCAAAACCCTCCATGGCCTCACCCCTCCCTATCTCTGTAACCTCCTCCAGCCCCACAACCCTCCAAGATATCTGCACTTCTCCAATTTTAGCCTCTTGTATAACCACAATTTCCTTTGCTGCACCATTGGTGGCCGGGCCCTAAGCTCGCAAATTCCTTCCTAAACCTCTCCACCTTTCTCTCCTTCTTTAAGTTGTTACTTAAAACCCAACTCTTTGACCAAGCTTTTGGTCACCTGTCCGAATATGTTGCAATTTTCTTTGTCTGATAACTCTCCTGTGACGTGCCTTGGGATGTTTTCTACGTTAATGGCACTATGTGAATGAACACAAGAATTAGGAGCAGGAGTCAGCCATTCGGCTCCTCAGCCTGCTCCGCCTTTCAGTAAGATCGTGGCTGATCTTCTCCCTCAACTCCACTTTCCTGCACTGTTCCCATATCCCTTGATTCCCTTAATATCCAATTCAAGTTGTTGTTGTTACTATTGTTCTAAAGAGACAGCTGCTGGATCACAAATTTTTGTTTTGTACTTTAATAACAGTTTTCAACTTGAAATTAAAGGGCCAGAACTTTGCCAGTCTTTCTTTTCTGGTTTTAGAAATATTATCAATCTGTGATGGTTCTGTGTAAACTTGATCCATTTGCCCTGTGGCACTGTGAACCTAATAGATTTTTTATTAATTAAAACTGGTTTCGATTCTCATAACCATGTAAAGAAAATGATTTATTTAAATAAGCAATGATCAGAGATGGATGACAACAGCGTTGAAGAAAAGAGGAGGCTTAAAGTTTCAACATAGTCTCAAGACGAAGGCGGACCCCTGAAGTGAGGTCATCAAAGGTCACCCGCAACACAAGAGAGATTAGGCAGTTTAGGAATTAAATGAAATGAGAAGTCTGACATGTCGCTAAACGCAGGAAATGAAGTCTTGATTACAGAGAGAAAACGCCGTTACGCTGTTTCCCTGGTGATTGACGAGAAAAAGTGATTACGGACTGAATGGTTGCATGATATGAAATTAAAATGTTTCATATCGAACAATCCAAAATTAATAGGAAAGGGTTAGAGGACATAAGGGAGAAATCAATTCGGCGATGCAAGTGGTGAATGGAAATAAAGTATGAATAGGCTTTGCCAGTGGGGTGCAACAGCTGCCAAATGTCCTGGAGCCAAAAAAGAATTACAATAATACTGATGCAGTGTGGAAGAGCTTTCAGAATCATACCAGGGATCACAGGAAGAGTCATCTCAGAAAGATTCCAAATCAGCATTTAGCTTGGCATTTATAAAAGAACTGGACACAGGATCGTACAGCACAGGAGGAGGCCATTCGGCCCATCGTGCCTGTGCCGGCTCTTTGAAAGAGCTCTCCAATTAGTCCCACTCCCCCTGCTCTTTCCCCATAGCCCTGCAAGTTGTTTTCCTTTTTCAGTATTATTCCAGTTCCCTTTTGAAAATTACTATTGAATCTGCTTCCACCGCCCTTTCAGGCAGTGCATTCCGGATCACAACAACTCGCTCCGTAAAGAAAATTCTCATCTCCCTTCCAGTTCTTTCGCCAATTATCTTAAATCTGTGTCCTCTGGTTTCTGACCTTTCTGCTAGAGGAAACAGTTTCTTCCTATCTACTCTATCAAAACCTTTCATAATTTTGAACATCTCTATTAAATCTCCATAAGGTAAACAAGGATAGGAAGCACAAACTCAATTAGACTATGAACTTGAATGCAACTGTCTCCTGCCCGACACCTGGTCAGACTCACTACCTGGCCAGGGGGTGGGGTGGAATACACGAGTGATTAAATGACAAAAGGGATGAGACAAGAAAAGAAACAAAAGAGGAGCTTCTATCACCCCAACAACCCTCCCTTTCCCACAGCCCACTCCTCAATCACCCCCCAGCACCCCCTCCCCTTCCCACGGCACCTTCCTGTGCAAGCGTAGGAGATGCAACACCTGCCTTTTTACCTCCTCCCTTCTCGCCCTCCAGGATCCAAACCACTCCTTCCAGGTGAAACAGCGATTTACTTGTACTGTTTTCAATTTAGTGTCCTGCATTCACTGCTCACGATGCGGTCTCCTTTACACTGGGGAGACCGAACGCAGATTGGGTGATCACTTTGTGGAACACCTCCGTTCATTCTGCAAGCGTGACCGAGCTTCTAGTCGCTTGACATTTTAAATCTCCGTTCCACTTTCACTCTGACCTCTCTGTTCTCAGCCTCCTGTCCTGTTCTAATGAAGCTCAATGTAAGCTTAGAGGAACAGCATCTCATCTTTTGATTAGGCACTTTACAGCCTTCCAGACCCAACACTGAGTTCAACAAGTTCAGATCATAATAATTGCTCCTATTTTTTTGGACAGCAAGTGTTGCTAATGATTCTGCTGTTGTCATTTCATCATCATAGGCAATCCCTCGGAATCGAGGAAGACTTGCTTCCACTCTTAACATGAGTTCTTAGGTGGCTGTACAGTTCAATACAGTCATTTACACCTCCTCTAGTCCCATCTTTTGTTTCTTTACTTGTCCCATTACCATCCCCCTTTTGCCTCGCACCATCATCCCTTTTGTCATTTAACCTCTTCTGTCTTCCACCCTATCACAGACCTTCCCTTTTGTTCCTTCCTCCCCTTCCCCTGCCTCTGTACTTGCTTAAAACCTGTTACAAATGCAACCTGTATTGTACAGTTCTGACGAAAGGTCATCGACCTGAAATGTTAACTCTGTTTCTCTCTCCACAGATGCTGCCTGACCTGCTGAGTATTTCCAGCATTTTCTGTTTTTATTTCAGATTTTCAGCACCCGCAGTGATTTGCTTTTGTAACATTAAGAAAATAAGCAGCATAGATTTCCAACAGGAAGGTCATGTTTAACCAAACTTACTGAATTCTTTGAAGAAACAACAGAAAGAGTAGGCAAGGGCAATACAGTGGGTGTGTTATACATGGGCTTTCAGAAGGTTTTATCCAATGTCCCTGCTATATTCTAATGCTCACCTATGATTTCCTTTACGATACCACAAAGGTTCAGTTGTGCAGAAAATAGAAAGCTATATGAATTCAATATTCTTAATTTTTGCTTTATTTTACTGAAGAAGAGAAGAGATAAGTGGAAAGGAGACGCAAGGCAAGGAGAGGAGGGGGGAGTGGAAAGGAGAGGAGAGGGGGGAAAGGAGTGGAGAGGAGAGGAGGGGAGGGGAGGAGAGAAGAGGAGAAGTGATGAGGGAGGTGGAGTGGAGAGGGGAGAGGAGAGGAGTGGAGAGCGGAATGGAGGGGAGGGGAGGGGTTGAGAGGAGAGGAAAGAAGAGGGGAGGAGAGGAGTGGAGAGGAGAAGGGGCGAGAGGAGAAGGGGCGAGAGGGGAGGAGAGGAAAGAGTAGATGAGAGGAGGGAGAGAAGTGGAGGGAAAGAGAGTAGAGAAGAATGTGAAGCGGAATGGAGATAAGGAGAGGAAGGAGAGGAAAGAGTAGAGGAGAGGAGAGTAGAGGAGAGGAGAGGAGAGGAGGAACGAGAGGAGAGGGAAGGCCACAAAATCTCATAAATGGTCTTGTGGACTCAACAACTTCTGCCGTCATGAATACTTTTCACTCCGCAAGAATAGAAATAAAGGAAGGATGGGTTAATATCCCATAACAACCTTGAGGAGAGGGGGTCCAATTTCTGGCCTGCCTGTTTCTTAAGACACTGCTGAGAATTTGTGTGAAACTCATTTAAGGATTTTTCAAAACTCAAGAAGGATGTGGGAAAACAAGTAACATGGGAGGCTTCAAGGCAAAAGCTGATTCTTAAAAATATCTTCACAACATTAAGAGCATATTATTCAGTGAACTTTACTGGTATTAGGAAGATAAATTTAAATGCTGTGATTTCATTGAAATAGATAAGATTCTGAGAGGGCTTGACAGGGTAGATGCGGAGAGGCTGGTTCTCTTGGCTGGAGAGTCCAGAACTAGGGGCTCAGTCTCAGGATAAGGGGTCAGAGATGAGGAGGAATTTCTTCACTCAGAGGGTTGTGAATCTTTGGAATTCTCTACCCCAGAGGGCTGTGGATGCTGAATAGTTGAGTATTTTCAAGGCTGAGATGGATAGATTTTTGGACTCTGGGGGAATCGAGGGTTATGGGGATAGGGTGGGAAAGTGGAGTTGAGGTCGATGATCAGCCATGATCTTATTGAATGGCGGCATAGGTTCGAGGGGCCGAATGGCCGGCTCCTGCTCCTAATTCCTATGTTCTTATGTAGGATTACTTTTCGCTTTCCTAATGAGTTTTTTCCTTTGATTGCTTATATTACCTTCCAACAAATATTCTAATTTAAGGTTTGGCTATAAATGAAAGGAAATGAGTACAATACATTTCCTTTTATAAGCAAAGTGGTCTGTGGACTTTTTAAAAAAAACTACAAATGCTGAGAAACAACAGTAGGAACAACAACTGGCATTTATACAGCGTCTTTAAAGCAGTCGAACGTCCCAAGGTGCTTCATGTCATCTACTCTTCACACTCGCACTAAATGGAATTTCTCTGTTCATTTACAAATGTAGCAGTACAGGTACCTCTGAAGAAGGCAGTTTGCATGACACTATCCTGCCTCAGATTAATTTGAGATTTACTAGTCAAAGTGGAGCAATCTCTCAAGATGGTCTAATAGGCTAGGTCTCAACGTAGTACTAAGCCATACAACAACAACTTCCATTTGTATAGCACCTTTAATGTAGTAAAATGCCCCAAGTCACTTCACATGTGCGTTATCAAACAACATTTGACACCGAGCCACATGAGGAAATATTAAGACAGGTACCCAAAAGCTTGGACAAAGAGGTAGGTTTTAAGGAGCATCTTAAAGGAGGAAAGAGGGGTAGAGAAACCAGAAAGTGTCTGCAAACACATGGAAGGAGTAATCGACACTTTAAAGGAACACCACTGTACATGTTTGAGAAAATACTCCACAGAGGAAACTTCAGATTATGTGATAATGGCACCATCCCAATCCAATCAGTCTTCATTTAAAATCTCTGATGAAGGGGTAGCACAGAGCTCCCTAACTGCTGAGTGAATAAAGATACTGCATGTATAACAATAAGCCACACAGACAAAATAAGCCAGGTTTGATGTTATGTCTGCCAGGACTCTAAAATTGCATTTGCCCTCTCAGGTGGACGTAAAAGATCTCATTGAACTATTTCGAAGACGAGTTCTCCCCAGTGTCCTGGCCAATAATTATCCCTCAGGCAACATCATTAAAGCAGATTATCTGATCATTATCTCACTGTTGTTTGTGAAACATTGCTGTGCACAAATTGGCTGACACGATTCCTACATTACAATACTGACTGCACTGTACCTCATTGGCTGTAAAGTGCTTTGGGACGTCCTGAGGTCATGAAAGGTACTGCAGAAATGCAAGTTTTTCATTCTCTTCTTTCTTACATGAGATTCCTGAACGTTGGGACTCAACTATTCCTGCTATTTCCATATTTAGGCAGCCTCTCCTCCCCACTAAGGTCCCAGGCTCACAAACCCACTCTTCTTTTCCCAGCTCCAGTAAGTGCTGCTTCTACACCTCTCCAAACCCCAGTTGCACCATCTCTCCAGAAGTCATCTCTCCTGCCTCTCAATTCCATAACTCTGATTTCAACATGCTGCTCATTCCAAAGCTCAAGCTCACCTGCAGTTTTTCTCTCACCCACAGTTTCTCTCTCACCCAGACAAACTAATACCAGTCGGGGTCATGATCATTGATCTATCGCGGCAACAGAAACACCTTTCATAAGAAATACAACAGCATAAGAAATAGGAGCAGGAGTAGGCCTTACAGCCCCTCAACTCAGCTCCGTCATTTAGTAAGATCATGGCTGATCTTCGAACTCAACTCTATTTTCCTGCCCAATCCCCATATCCTTAGAGATTCCCTTAGAGACCAAAAATCTAGTGATCCCAGCCTTGAATGTACTCAACTACTGAGCATCACAGCCCTCTGGGGTAGAGAATTCCAAAGATTCACCACCCTCTAAGTGAAGACATTTCTCCTCATCAGTCCTAAATGGCCGACCCCTTATCCTGAGACTATGACACCTCGTTCTCGACTCTCCAGCCAAGGGAAACAGCCTCTCAGCATCTACCCTGTCAAGCCCTCTCAGAATTTTAGATGTTTCAACGAGAACACCTTTCATTCTTCTGAACTCCAGGCAGTATAGGCCCATTCTACACAATATATAGGCCCATGCTACTCAATCTCTTATCCCAGGACAACCCGCTCATCCCATTCGCCTTGCCACAGATGAGCATCACAGATCCTGTCTGCCTACTCGTCCTACCATTATCTTCCAGACTCCAATACCCTCATTGCCTCCCATTCCAGCCTATGCCCTGGTCCCAGTTTCCTTCCCTCATTAAAGGAAGTTCCCAACAGGCTCTGCATTCCCACCTCCAGCCTCCACCCAACCGGATGCAGTAACCACCATTACGTTGATTGTCATTTTGCTTTTAAAAAAAAACATACAATTGGGTGAAGCAGTAAAGCAACATACGAGAGGCATAGAGAGAAAGTACGAGCCATAAAGAAAAGGGAGATGGAAGGAACAAGCAACTTCATAAAGACAGAGGCAGAAAGCACTATGAGAAGGCAAACAGCTAAATGTGAGCGAAGACCATACAAAAAGGGGAGGAGTGGAAGTCAAATAGAAAGAAGACAGAAAGAATGAGAGAGACACTAGCAGGCAGTTATAACAAGAAAGAGAATTTTCTATTTTGAACAACTGTTAAAAAGTAATGTTATAATTGCAAATATTATGTACTGTTACATTAATGAACTATCATTGACTTCATAGTTCTTTTTTTTCAATATTTCTCCCTACCTCTCCTGAAGGTAGAAACGCATGCTGGGAAATGGTTCATTGGGTGCATGCAGCACTTCTATAACTCACCCAAGTGAGCCAAGTGTGCAAAGAAATGTCACAATAATTCTGCCTCCGTAAAATGAGGCATTCAATAAACCCAATTCCTGCACATAATGGGCCCAAGTTTCCACATGATTTGCGCCTGATTTTTAGGAGCAACTGGTGGAGAACGGACTATCTTAGAAATCGCAATTCTCCACATTTTTTTTTCTGCAGTTCTAGTCAGGTAGAACAGTTCTACTTTGGAACAGAATTTTTTCTTCAAAAGGGGGCGTGTCCGGCCACTGACGCCTGATTTCAAAGTTTCCACAGTGAAAACGTACTCCAAACTAACTTAGAATGGAGCAAGTGAAGATTTTTGTAGAACTGAAAAAACCTGTTCTACACATTAAAAAATCAGGCGCAGGTTACAAATTAGGCATCCAGAACGAGGGGGGGGGGGGGGGAGAGTGGGGGGGGGGAAGGGAAGTCATTAAATTCTACAATAAATCCTTATTTATACTTCTACAAATATTATACAAATAAATCCAACCTGAATAAACATTTATAAGCCAAGAAAAGATTAAATAAACCACCCTCCTACCTGTGTGAAAGTGCTTCAGGCACGGAGAATGCTGCAGTCAGCCTGAGGCGCCCGTTCTTCCCACGGGGGGGGTGGGGGAGGAGGAGGTGCCCGTTCTTTCCCGCGGGGGGGAGGGGAGGAGGCGCCCGTTCTTCCCGCGGGGGGGGGGGGGGGGAGTAGGCGCCCGTTCTTCCCGCGGGTGGGGGGTGGGGGGGGGGGAGGAGGCGCCTGTTCTTCCCGCGGGGGAGGGGGGAAGGAGACAGTGAGAAGGCTGCAATTGCTGATGGCAATGTGCTTTTATTAAAAAATTTTCAAAAATTAAACAGCTACAAAGAACTACAAAAATGGCCGAGTGCCAATGTTTTTTTCACACTGCGCGTGCGCGAACACTCCAACATGCACGCGCAGCGTTGCCGGCAGGAAAAAAACTAATTTAAATAGTACCCGTCCCCTCCCACTTACAAAATCGGCGCGAGTGTAGGCTCCGTGCCAGGCAGACAAGGAGCTGCAGAACGCTCCAGAAGCGCGAGTTTTTTTTTAGGCGCGAAAAACGGGTGCCCAGCTCGGAGGGGCGCCCGTTTTTTATCGTGTGGAAACTTGGGCCCAATGTTAGCATCTTTATTGTACGTGAAAATTGGAAAAGGGTACAACCCACACAGAACCTAGAAAAACACACACTTCGGCCAAAACAAGTAATGCATAGGAAGTGCTGCAGGCAATTGGTTTTAGAAGCACAAACACAGCATTAGTTAAACCCATGAGATACTTCTAATATAACCACACCTGGAGAGTTACTCTGCTTTCTCTTCCCAATTTACCAGGACAAACAACACAGCAGCCAACCCACCAGCCTCTCCCCTCCCCCCCCACCCCCCCCACCCCCATATAGCCAAGTTATTAAACATGAATATTGATTGCATAAAGTTGCATAATCTCCAGGGTAAAACTGTCCCCTAACAAGCTCAATTAAATTCTGATTGGGTTTTAAAAAAAACAAAACTTTCAAAATGCAGAATGCACTCATTGTGTATCTCACTGTTATACGTTGGCAAAGTTTCCGCCCTTCTTGCTGCAGTGTGGAACGTTACACAAGTGGCCCATGTTCACATAGGAGCCTGGAGTGAACGTCTGCAGGCCATTCAACCACTGACAGCATCGCAGCAGAGTTCAAACACACATGCACCTCCCGCAAGCCTTGGGAGTCAGCAAGGGAAACCCTGGCCAATTTTCTCGTTCCCAACCCAACAACAACTACTTGCATTTATATAGCACCATTAGGAGCATTATCAAACAAAATTTGACAGCGAGCTACAGAAGGATATATTAGGACAGGTGAACAAAAGCTTGGTCAAAGAGATAGCTTTTAAGGAGCGACTTAAAGGAGGAGAGAGATGTAGGGAGGTGGAGAGGTTTAGGGAAGGAATTCCAGAGCTTAGGGCCTAGGCAGTTGAATGCACGGCCATCAATGGTAGTCACGATGAAAATCAGCGATGTGCAAGAGGCCAGAATTGGAAAAGCGCAGATCTCTGAGAGTGAATGGGACTTGGTGCGCGTTTGTATACAGGCTGCTGAGGCCATCCGCAGAGCCCATGCAGCTTCCCTGCTGAGATCAACTAGCTCAAAACAGCCCAGGGGTCAAAGCTGGGTCCTCAATGTTCGACATATTTAAACTAACCACTGGAGCAACTTGCTGAGCCATTGGCAGTGCCAATTTTCAAAGCGATATTCATTAGTGGTAATTATAGTTGCTGCAGTATTCTGAATGATGCAAAAAGGGTTTTAAATACCCTTGGCTCGAAGAAAAATGGACCTCTAAGGACTGCGCGCTCTGTGGAAAAGCAGCATATATAATGTGTTATTCTAGTAACTGCAGCCTGGCAAACTGTTTATAATATTTTTCAGTGTTGCATACAAGCACAGCTCTGTAACCTTCACTCCATTTCTTCTCTTCACCTCCACAACTATAGCATTTTTTTCTATCCCTTTTTAGTATTCTTATGAATACCGTACTTTAAGATTGGGTTAAAACAACATGCAAGTTTTTTTTCTCTCAACATTCGAGCCTTTCCTTTTTCTGAAGCGCAGTGAGAAATTTCAATGTTTTTTTTGTGAAACAGGCCTCTGACAATGAAGCTCACAGTTTGTGGTAGAATGAAAGTCAAACAAAGAAAGTGGCTTGAAGTCTGACAATGAAGCAATTGTCAATCATCCATAACCATTTCCTGCAGGAAACGTGTGTCCATTACTTCTGTGTTATGGTCAAGAATTAAACATGGGTTTACAACTTCAATGCTACCAAAATTTGTGTGTTGCAAAAACCAGAAGGTTGTGGGTTGAATCCCACCTAGGGTTTTGGAGTGTATACTTAAAGACAGACTACGCACGATTCTTCGCGGAGCATGTTAAATCGAGGACCTTTCTTCCTGTGACACTGGATGAAAACAATCCCACACAGTCTAGCACAGAGTGGAAGGTAACTCTGGCATCACATCCAATGCTCCCCTAAGAAAACATTTCCAATACCTCACTTCACGTTCGTCAATCTTACTGGGTTATCCTGATTACATATCAAAATAAATGCTTATGATTATTAATACTTGACTGCATTCATTTTCTTGCAGTTGTTGCAAAGCAATGCTGTTTCAGGAATATAACATTGTGAATTAATCATACACTCGGAGTGTAACAGTGACTTAGTCATCCATTTCTGTCTCCATAGCAGTTCATTTTAAAAATCACATCAATAATTTATAAAATTGCAAATTATACATTTAAATAAACATTAGAGAATTGAATTCAATTCCATCTATACTAAAACTAGTGGTATTAAATAAGAGACAATATGTATGAAGCTTATATTATACAAATATTCACTGCAACAACAACAACTTGTATTTATATAGTGCCTTTAACGTAGTAAGACGTCCCAAGATGCTTCACAGATGCGTTATAAGACAAAACAATAAATTTGACACCGAACCGCATTAGAAGAAATTACGGCAGACTTGGTCAAAGAGGAAGGTTTTAAGGAGCGTTTTAAAGGAGGAAAGAGAGGTAGAGAAGTGGAGAGGTTTAGGGAGGGAGTTCCAGAGCTTAGGACCTAGGCAGCTGAAGGCACAGCTACCAATAGTTGAGCAATTATAGTGATGCTCAAGAGGGCAGAATTTGAGGACGCAAACATCTCGGGGGTTGTGAGGCTGAAGGAGATTAAAGAGATAGGGAGGGGCGAGACCATGGAGCGATTTGTAAACAAAGATGAGAATTTTGAAATCGAAGCGTTGCTTAACTAGGAACCAATGTAGGTCAGCAAGCACAAGGGTTATGGGTGATCGAGTTAGGACACGGGCTGCCGAGTTTTATATGATCTCAAGTTTACGTAGGGAACAATGTGGGAGGCCAGCTAGGAGTGTGTTGGAGTAGTCAAGTCTAAAGGAAACAAATGCATAGATGAGGGTTTCAGCAGCAGATGAGCTAAGGCAGGGGCGGAGATGGTCAATGTTACGGAGGTGGAAATAGGCGATTTTAGTTATGTCGTGGATATATGGCTGGAAGCTCATTTCAGGGTCAAATATGACACATAGGTTGCGAACAGTCTGGTTCAACCTCAGACGGATGCTAGGGAGAGGGATGGAGTCGGTGGCTGGGGAACGCAGTTTGTGGCAGGAAGACAACGGATTTGGTCTTCCCAATATTTAACTGAAGAAAATTTCTGCTCATCCAGTACTAGATGTCAGACAAGCAGTCTAACAATTTAGAGACCATGGAGGGGTCAAGAGAAGTGGTGGTGAGGTAGAGCTGGGTGTCGTCAGCGTACATGTGGAAACTGATGCTGTGTTTTTGGATGATGTCGCCAAGGGGCAGCATATAGGTGGAGTAATAGGTGGGAGTCAAGGATAGATCCTTGGGGGACACCAGAAGTAACGATGCGGAGTGGGAAGAGAAGCGATGAGATAGATAAGAATGGAACCAGGTGAGTGGAGTACCATCCAGCTGGACGATGGTGGAGAGGCGTTGAAGGATAGAGTGGTCAACTGTGACAAAGGCTGCAGGCAGACAGGTCCAGAAAGACGAGGAGGGATAGTTTACCTTTGTCACACTCACAAAGAATGTAATTTGTGATTTTGATGGGAGCCGTTTCGGAACTGTGGCAAGAGCGAAAATCAGATTTGAAGGGATTCAAACATGGAGTTCTGGGAAAGATGGGCACGGATTTGGGAGGCAACAACACATCGAGGACTTTGAAAGGGAGGTTGGAGATGGGCGGTAGCTTACAAACACAGTGGGTCAAAGGTTGTTTTTTTGAGGAGAGGGGTGATGACGGCAGATTTGAAGGAGAGGGGGACAGTACCTGAGGAGAGAGAACTGTTAACAATGTCGGCTAACATGGGAGCCAGAAAAGGAAGTTGGGAGGTCAGCAGTTTAGTGGGAATAGGGTCGAGAGAGCAGGAAATGGGTCTCATGGACAAGATGAGCGTGGAGGTCAAGAGGGGAGATCAAAGAGAAACTGGAGAGAGATGCGAGTTCAGGGCTGGGGCTGGAGGGAACCTCAGAGGAAGTTTGTCCCAGTGAGCTTGGGGAAGGTAGGGAAGAGGCAAAGGCAGCTGGATCGGATGGTCTCAATCTTTGATACAAAGAAATCCATGAGTTCCTCGCACTTGTTGGTAGGGGAGAGGGGTTTAAGATGGTTAGCAGTAGAAAATAGTAGCCGGTGGTTACCTTTGCATTCCAGAATGATCCTGGAATAGTGCATGCAAGAGTAGGACCTGATAATGCTTTATATGGTCCAGCCAGATCTGGCAGTGAATGGCTAAACCAGTTGTCCGCCACATCCATTCAAGTCTGCGCCCCTTGGACATGAGGGAGTGAAGATGAGGGCCGTACCAGGAAGAACGGTCAGGGGGAAAGAGAGTAATGGTTTTAATAGGGACTAGGGTGAGGATGTTGTTGAGCAGATCGGTGGCTGCAGAAATTTCATGGTGAATGGAGCAGTCAAGGATTACTGTATTGTTTGACATAAAAAAGTTTGCTCTAAAAATTTTAGTTACCATACAATTAGGGTTAATAGTTTACCAATTGAAGGGCAGAAAATAGCAGTCAGTGTTTGTTATAAACACCATTCTCTACCATGTTTAAAAAGAGAAAACTTTGTACTACACTTCCTGCAAAGCTTCACGCCACAATTCCAAGTTACCAACATTCTCATGGCAAGTGGGCTGTGATTCAACAACAACAACTTGCATTTATATAGCACATTTGACGTAATAAAATGTCCCAAGGTGCTTCACAGGAGTGTTTTAAGACAAAAAAATTGACACCGAGCCACATAAGGAGATATTAGGGCAAGTGATCAAAAGCTTAGTCAAAGAGGTAGGTTTTAAGGAGCGTTTTAAAGGAGGAAAGAGAGGCGGAGAAGTTTAGGGAGGGAATTCAAGAGCTTAGGGCCCAGGCGGCTAAAGGCACAGCCACAATGGTGGACCGATTATAATCAGAGGGCAGAATTAGAGGAGTGCCGAGATCTCGGAGAGCTGTAGGGCTGGAGGAGATTACAGAGATAGAATGGGGTGAGGCCATGGGGGAATTGAAAACAAGGTTGAGAATTTTTAAATTGGTTAACTGAGAGCCAATGTAGTTCAGCGAGCACAGGCATGATGGGTGAACAGGACTTGGTGCGAGTTAGGACACGCGGCAGAATTGGGCGTTCCCAATATGGAGCCACAAATGGAGATAGGGCTACAATATTGTAAATCCAATTCTCTTCCTCACAATTCCTTGTAAACGCAGATCCCTGTAGATAGTGTGGGCTTGTGCAATCATCCCGATAGACTCAATCAATTTTTTTCTACTTAAAAAAAGCTCATCAATGCTATTGTTAGACAGTAAAAGATGCATTGGAAATACTGAGATTGTACCTTGTGGTTCCAAGGTCATTTGTAAGTTTATCACTTGTGGGGGAGTCCAAAACTAGGGGCCATCAATATAAGATGGTCACCAATAAATCCAATCGGGAATTCAGGAGAAACTTCCTTATCTAGAGTGGTGAGAACGTAGAACTCGCTACCACAGGGGGTGGTTGGGTAGAATAGCGTAGATGCATTGAAGGGAAAGCTAGATAAACACGAGGGAGAAAAGAATAGAAGATTATGCTGATGGGTGAGATGAAGATCGTGGGAGTTGGCTCGTATGGGGCATAAACACCGGCACGGACCAGTTGGGCCTAATGGCCTGTTTCTGTGCTGTACATTCCAGATAATCATGATTAGAACACGATAACTATTATCTCAGCCATATCTTTTAACACCTTGTGGCTTGATTTAATGGGGATCATTGAAAACTAATCCTACAGGTAATAATTCAAAGATGCATTGAATATTACATCAGCAGTTGTTCATTTCTGCACTTCGTCCATGAACATGAAGTAGCTACCATTCACAGGCAGCACACGTTTGAATAAATTAGTTATTTTTCAGAAGTAAATTAGACCCACTAATATAGTGCTATCAGTGTAATAGTGGGAGTGGGATAATCTTCCCCCATTCGTCTCTAATTCACATAGGACCGGATTTTATGTGACCTATGACGGCTTTTGCAGCGTACACCACTGTAAGTGCCCCATAAGTTCCGGGTTTCCACATGCCATGCACATGAGCGTAAACCCAGGACTTGCGATCCGTCAAATTTCTGCTTGACAGATCGTACAAATCCACTGGAAATTGACATTCGCTGGCGCAGGGTTAGGCTATTTGCCCAGCGAATACCCACCAAACCCTTGCGCCTTAAGCCTGCTTTTACCAGCGTAGGGGTTTAAATAAATGTTAAACTAACATTTTTTAAATTATTTAAACATTCACTTACATTTAAAATTAGTTTAGGTTAGTTTTGGCCCGTTAAAAAAATGTGGAATTTATTTTTCAAAAAATTAAATGTTTTATTTTAAATGTTTAATTAAAGGGTATTTATTTTGATGATTTATTTTTATTTCAGTGTTGTGAAAATGGGTGGTTTAGGTGATCCTATTATGCTTATAGAAACATAGAAAATAGGTGCAGGAGCAGGCCATTCAGCCCTTCTAGCCTGCACCGCCATTCAATGAGTTCATGGCTGAACATGAAACTTCAGTACCCCCTTCCTGCTTTCTCGCCATACCCCTTGATCCCCCGAGTAGTAAGGACTTCATCTAACTCCCTTTTGAATATATTTAGTGAATTGGCCCCAACCACTTTCTGTGGCAGAGAATTCCACAGGTTCACCACTCTCTGGGTGAAGAAGTCTCTCCTCATCTCGGTCCTAAATGGCTTACCCCTTATCCTTAGACTGTGACCCCTGCTTCTGGACTTCCCCAACATTGGGAACATTCTTCCCGCATCTAACCTGTCCAAACCCGTCAGAATTTTAAATGTTTCTATGAGGTCCCCTCTCATTCTTCTGAACTCCAGTGAATACAAGCCCAGTTGATCCAGACTTTCTTGATAGGTCAGTCCCACCATCCCGGGAATCAGTCTGGTGAATCTTCACTGCACTCCCTCAATAGCAAGAATGTCCTTCCTCAAGTTAGGAGACCAAAATTGTACACAATACTCCAGGTGTGGCCTCACCAAGGCCCTGTACAACTGTAGCAACACCTCCCTGCCCCTGTACTCAAATCCCCTCGCTATGAAGGCCAACATGCCATTTGCTTTCTTAACCGCCTGCTGTACCTGCATGCCAACCTTCAATGACTGATGTACCATGACACCCAGGTCTCGTTGCACCTTCCCTTTTCCTAATCTGTCACCATTCAGATAATAGTCTGTCTCTCTGTTTTTACCACCAAAGTGGATAACCTCACATTTATCCACATTATACTTCATCTGCCATGCATTTGCCCACTCACCTAACCTATCCAAGTCACTCTGCAGCCTCATAGCATCCTCCTCGCAGCTCACACTGCCACCCAACTTAGTGTCATCCGCAAATTTGGAGATACTACATTTAATCCCCTCGTCTAAATCATTAATGTACAATGTAAACAGCTGGGGCCCCAGCACAGAACCTTGCGGTACCCCACTAGTCACTGCCTGCCATTCTGAAAAGTACCCATTTACTCCTACTCTTTGCTTCCTGTCTGACAACCAGTTCTCAATCCACGTCAGCACACTACCCCCAATCCCATGTGCTTTAACTTTGCACATTAATCTCTTGTGTGGGACCTTGTCGAAAGCCTTCTGAAAGTCCAAATATACCACATCAACTGGTTCTCCTTTGTCCACTTTACTGGAAACATCCTCAAAAAATTCCAGAAGATTTGTCAATGGGGATTCCATGTGTAAATGGAATCCTCGTTAGCAGAAAAGGGATCCCACTTTGTGATTAGTTGGGCCGGCTCATGTGATCCCAGGGACGCTTGCGAACCACTTGCACCCCTGGTATACATGGGCCTTTATGGAGGCGAACGCCTGCAGACCCAGGGGTTTTCTTGTGGTTTAGAGGCATTCGCCCGCGGCAAACCTCCGAACTGCAAATTCAGGCCGTAGAATCAAAATAAGTTTTACAGCACAGAAACGTGCCATTCAGTGAATTATCCCAGTGTTTATCCTCCACACGAGTCACCTCTCATCTTACTTCATTTCGCCCCATCAACATATTCTTCAATTCCTTGCTCCCTCGCTTTTTAAGCATCAGAGTTAACAAATGAAAAACAGTTTAATCTTGGAAACTGCACAAATTGTTACAGCCCTGAAGAGATACATTATGCCCATTTGCTGAAATAATTACTCCTCCAATATCATACGAGGAAGGACGGAATTTAATTATTTTTCCCATCGGAATCGCTCCTAAAATTTAGTGTTCTTTGTGGGTGTTTGAATGCAGAATCAATTAATAATGCAGAACCACTGTGCATCAAAGACTCACCTTGTAGAATTTCTGAGAACTCTCTGAGCCTTCAGCAGTGTAGCTACGTAAATCGATCCGACAGTGGCTAACAGTTGCTTGTGCTCAGAATCTGCCAGCCGATGTCCTGTTGGGCAAGAGGTTTTGCATAGGATTACATAGAATGCACAGCAGTGAAATAAGTTATTCTAGATTGATTCCTGGGATGAGGGAATTTCCCTATGAGGAGAGGTTGAGTAGATGAGGCCTATATTCCCTAGAGTTTAGAAGAATGAGAGGTGATCTCATTGAAACATATAAAATTCTGAATGGACTTGACAGGGTAGATGCTGGGAGGATGTTTCCCCTGGCTGGATAGTCTAGAATTAGGGGGCATAGTCTCAGAATAAGGGGTCAGCCATTTAAGGCTGAGATGAGGAGGAATTTCTTCACTCAGAGGGTGGTGAATCTTTGGAATTCTTTACCAAGAGGGCTGAGGATCCTCAGTCGTTGAGTATATTCAAGACAGAGATCGATGGATTTTTGGGCACTAAGGGAATCAAGAGATATGGGGACAGTATGGGAAGGTGAAGTTGAGGTAGAAGATCAGCCATCATCTTATTGAATGGGGGAGCAGGCTTGAGGGGCCCTATGGCCTACTCCTGCTCCTAATTCTTATGCTCTTAAGTTCTATTTTGCCCAACTCGTCTATGCTGGTCTTTCCACATGAACCTCGTCCCATCCTACTTCATCTCACCGTATCAGCGTATCCTTCTACTCCTTTCTCCTACATGTGCTTATCTAGCTTCCACCTTAAAGGCATCTATGATATTCACCTCAACCACTCCCTATGGTAGCGAGTTCCTCATTTAAAAAAAAAATTTCCTCCCATTTGGAACCTTACACCATATAAATAGAAAACAATTTACTATGGCGGATGGTGTGGCTATAGTTTCATTAAAAGACTATCTCAAAATATGTAAATTAAAATAAATTTACATCTCCATGGGTTTTATGCAGACTATCATATCATCAGAATGTAACCAAGATCTAAAAGTATTATGGCACAGAAATCCCAATCGAGGTCTTCCCGTGGGCCAACTACTGAAAAAAGGGAAAAGAATGCGCACTTCCCTGAAGGTGCTGCGCCCGCTTGAACTTCCGATCCTAAGGCCTTCACTCCCTACGCATCGGAGCGCGTGCATGTTGGGACTTCCGTATGCTGGAGCTGGAGTCACATGCCCCTGGGAAGCCAATCAAGGTATTGTGTTCCTAACACAGATGAGGCTGCACACAGGGAGGTTAAAGTAACAATGACCTCAGTCTTTAATAAGACACTCCAGAGTGAGGAACAGGCCTTAGGGGCCGACTTAGATACAGTGCTCCCAAGGGATGCTGGGATCACTTCAGACTTCAGGGGATGAGCTCGCTGGTGGCGGAACATGGGAGTATATGCTTTACAGATATACAACATCACTTCACCCCCCGCAAAGTCAAAGTGAAAACTATTTACAAGGTGAGGCGGTCGGGAGCCTTTCTTTCCCTGTGGACCGCCTCGGTACAAATGTCTGTTCTGGTGTGTTGGCTGTGCCCTCGCTGGGCTGGTGTGTTGTTGGCCCCTGAAGGGCTGCTGAGTGAGCCTGGCCTTGCTGGGCTATTGGGTGTGATGGGTTCGATTTCCTGGTCCGGTGTGGTGTCGTTGATCCTTTGGGTGTGTGTTGTGGCTCGAAAAAGGTGGTGTCTGCTGTGGGTTGTTCAGGGCAGTCTGTGAACCGCAGCCTCGTTTGCTCCATGCGCTTACTGCAAATTTGTCCATTGTCTAGTTTGACTACAAACACCCTATTCCCTTCTTTAGCTATCACCGTTCCCGCGATCCACTTGGGACCATGTCCATAGTTTAGCACATACACAGGGTCATTCACATCAATTTCCCGTGACACAGTGGCGCGACCATCGTTTACATTTTGTTGCTGCCGCCTGCTCTCTACCTGATCATGCAGGTTGGGGCGAACCAGCGAGAGTCTGGTTTTAAATGTCCTTTTCATGAATAGCTCAGCCGGGGGGACCCGTATGAGCGAGTGGGGTCCCGTGCAGTAGCTGAGCAGTACTCGGGACAGGCGGGTTTGGAGTGAGCCTTCTGTGACTCGTTTAAGGCTCTGTTTGATTGTTTGTACTGCCCGCTCTGCCTGTCCGCTGGAGGCTGGTTTAAACGGGGCTGAGGTGACATGTTTGATCCCATTGCGGGTCATGAATTCTTTAAATTCGGCACTGGTGAAACATGGCCCGCTGTCACTGACCAGTATGTCAGGCAGGCCATGGGTGGCAAACATGTCCCTCAGGCTTTCAATGGTGGCGGTGGCGGTGCTTCCCGACATTATTTCACATTCAATCTATTTTGAAAAAGCATCCACCACCACCAGGAACATTTTATCGAGAAACGGGCCTGCATAGTCGACATGGATCCTCGGCCATGGTCTGGAGGGCCAGGACCACAAACTTAGTGGTGCCTCTCTGGGCGCATTGCTCAACTGAGCACATACGATGCACTGCCGTACACAGGACTCTAAGTCAGAATCGATATGGGGCCACCACACGTGGGATCTGGCTATCGTTTTCATCATTATTATATCCGGGTGCGTGCTGTGGAGATCCGAGATGAACGACTCCCTGCCCTTTTTTGATAGCACTATGCGGTTACCCCACAACAGGCAGTCTGCCTGAATGGACAGCTCGTCCTTTTGCCGCTTGAACGGCTAGATTGGTTCTTGCATTTCAACGGGGATGCTGGCCCAGCTCCCATACAGTACACAGTTTTTTACTAGGGACAGCAGAGGATCTTGGCTGGTCCAAGTCCTAATCTGGCGGGCGGTGACAGGTGATTTATCATTTTCAAACGCTTGTGCATGAATCCCAAAACGTTAGTTTGCAGGTGCAGCAGGTAATCAGGAAGGCGAATGGAATGTTGGCCTTCATTGCGAGAGGGATGGAGTACAAAAGCAGGGAGGTCCTGCTGCAACTTTATAGGGTATTGGTGAGGCCGCACCTGGAGTACTGCGTGCAGTTTTGGTCACCTTTCTTAAGGAAGGATATACCAGCTTTGGAGGGGGTACAGAGACGATTCACTAGGCTGATTCCGGAGATGAGGGGGTTACCTTATGATGATAGATTGAGTAGACTGGGTCTTTACCCGTTGGAGTTCAGAAGGATGAGGGGTGATCTTATAGAAACATTTAAAATAATGAAAGGGATAGATAGGATAGAGGCAGAGAGGTTGGTCGGGGAGGCTAGAACTAGGGGGCACAGCCTCAAAATACGGGGGAGCCAATTTAAAACCGAGTTGAGAAGGAATTTCTTCTCCCAGAGGGTTGTGAATCTGTGGAATTCTCTGCCCAGGGAAGCAGTTGAGGCTAGCTCATTGAATGTATTCAAATCACAGATAGATAGATTTTTAACCAATAAGGGAATTAAGGGTTATGGGGAGCGGGCGGGTAAGTGGAGCTGAGTCCACGGCCAGATCAGCCATGATCTTGTTGAATGGCGGAGCAGGCTCGAGGGGATAGATGGCCTACTCCTGTTCCTAATTCTTATGTTCTTATGTTCCATGACAATCAACAAGTCTGCAGGCTGCGCCACCATCAACAAGTTTGCAGGCTGCGCCATTTCCACCCCCGTGCTGGGCAATGGTAGCCGACTGAGAGCATCCGCACAGTTCTCGGTGCCTGGCCTGTGGCGGATGGTATAGTTATACGCTGATAGCGCGGATGCCCACCTTTGTATGTGGGCTGAGGCATTAGTATTTATCCCCTTGTTTTCAGCGAACAGGGATGTGAGGGGATTGTGATCGGTTACCAGCTCAAATTTGAGGCCAAGCAGGTACTGATGCATTTTCTTTACCCCGAACACACACGCTAATGCCTCTTTCTCAATCATGCTGTATGCCCTCTCGGCATTAGACAAGCTCCTGGAAGCATAGGCGACAGGTTGCAACTTCCCCGCAACATTAGCTTGTTGTAATACACACCCGACTCCGTATGACGACACATCACATGCTAACACAAGTCTTTTACACGGGTTATACAATACAAGCAACTTGTTGGAGCATAAAATGATTCTGGCGTTCTCAAAAGCAATTATTTGTTTTTTTTCCCCATACCCAGTTCTCACCTTTGCGCAACAACACATGTAGGGGCTCTAAGAGGGTGCTTAACCCCTGTAGGAAGTTACCAAAATAGTTGAGGAGTCCCAGGAACGACCGCAGCTCCGTGACGTTCTGTGGCCTGGGCGGTTTCCTGATAGTCTGTGGGCCGAATGCCGTCCACTGCGATCTTTCTCCCCAAAAACTCCACTTCTGTTGCCATGAAGACGCATTTCGACCTCTTCAGCCGCAGCCCTACGCGATCCAGTGGCTGGAGGACCTCCAGGTTTTGTAGGTGCTCGGCGGTGTCCCGACCCGTGACCAATATGTCGTCCTGAAAGACCACCATGTGTGGTACCGACTTGAGTAGGCTCTCCATGTTTCTCTGGAAGATCGCTGCAGCCGACCCAATTCCAAACGGGCATCTGATGTAGATGAACAGTCTCTTGTGCGTGTTGATGCAGGTGAGGCCCTTCGAAGACTCCTCCAGCTCCTGCATCATGTAGGCCGAAGTCAATTCAAACTTGGTGAACGTCTTGCCTCCTGCCAGCGTCGCAAATAGGTTGTCTACCTTAGGTAGCGGGTATTGGTCCTGTAGCGAGAAACTATTAATAGTTACTTTATAATCGCCACAAATCCTGACCGTGCCATCACTTTTGAGTACTGGAACAATCGGGCTGGCCCACTCGCTGAATTCCAGTGGAGAGATGATGCCATCGCGTTGCAGCCTGTCCAGCTCGATTTCCACTCCCTCCCTCATCATGTGAGGTACCGCTCACGCCTTGTGGTGAATGGGTCATGCCTCTAGGACCAAGTGGATCCGCACCTTCGCCCCGGAAAAGTTTCCAATGCCTGGCTCAAAAAGGGAAGGAAATTTGTTAAGAACCTGGGCACATGAGGCCTCATCGACATGTGATAGCGCTCGGATGTCATCCCAGTTCAAGAGAATTTTCCCCAGCCAGCTCCATCCAAGCAGTGTGGGGCCATCGCCCGGGACAATCCAGAGTAGCAGTTCGTGCACCATGCCCTCATAGGTGACCTTGACCATGGCGCTGCCCAGGACAGTGATAAGCTCTTTGGTAAGGTTCTCAGTTTCATATGGATGGGACTCAGAGCTGGTCTGAATGCCTTGTTGCACCACAGTCTCTAGTGCCAGTGTCCAGTTCCATGGCTACGGGTAAGCCATTCAATTTTACGTTTAGCATTAAAGGTGGACATTTCGTCGAAAATGTGTGCACCCCGTGTACTTCAGCATCTGCCCCCTCTCTCTGAAGCTCAAAATTGCTTTGATCCACCATGGACCGATCTTCCTCTGCCACCTGGTGGTTAGCAGGCATTGCAGAGCTTGCAGCTCGTTTGCAAGCTCGTTGGAGGTGCCCCATTGTTCCACAGCTCTTGCAAACATACCCTTTGAAGCCACATGAATAGGTTGCATGGAAGCCTCCACAACGCCAACAAGGTGTGAATTGCCTTGCATTCATCCTTTGTTGGGGGCTCTGAGTCATCTGGGTCACTTGAGGCCTGCTGGCAGTTGCAGACTCATGGGTTCTGCCCTGTACATTTTTGCTCGCAAACACAGTTCCAGTTAATTTATGAACATTGCTAGCACTTGTGTGCTGAGAGATTTGTTTGGTGTTATCACTGGTGGACATAAACGCCAGTGCTATCGCAATGGCCTTACTGAGGGTCGGTGTCTCTACAGTCAAAAGTTTTCGTAGGACGGTCTCATGGCCAATGCCCAGTACAAAAAAGTCTCTGAGAATTTGCTCCAGGTAGCCATCAAGCTCACATTGTCCTGCAAGTCGCCTTAGCTCGGCGACGTAGCTCGCCAATTCCTGACCTTCAGATCGCTGGCACGTGTAGAACCAATACCTCGCCATTAGCACGCTCTCCCTCGGGTTAAGATGCTCCCGAACCAGTAAACACAGCTCCTCATACGACTTATCTGTGGGTTTCACCGGAGCCAGAAGATTCTTCATGAGGCTGTAGGTCGGTGCCCCACAGACTGTGAGGAGGACCGCTCTCATTTTTGCAGCGCTTCCTTCTCCGTCCAGCTCGTTGGCTACAAAGTACTGGTCTAGCCGTTCGAAATAGGCTTCTCAGTCCTCACCCTCCGAGAACTTCTCCAGGATGCCCACAGTTTGCTGCATCTTTGCGTTGGATTCGTATTCTCGTCGCTAGTTATTGTGTTCCTAACACAGATGAGGCTGCACACAGGGAGGTTAAAGTAACAGTGACCTCAGTCTTTAATAAGATACTCCAGAGTGAGGAACAGGCATTAGGGGCCAGCTTATATACAGTGGGATGCTGGGATCCCTTGGGACTTCAGGGGATGAGCTCCCTGGTGGCGGAACATGGGAGTGCATGCTTTACAGATACACAACACAAGGTACAGCATTTTCTCATTCATAATAATGGGAACTCTGTAAGTTGGAGTTCCCATTATTATGAATGAGAAACCCCCCAAACACACAAAATACTAATAAAACATACAACAATACACGACATATAAGATTCATTTAAATTAAAGTTCTTATAAAAAAATATTTTCCCAAATGTAAAAATTTTTTTTTTCATTATGCAAGAAAGACTGGATCAACTGGGCTTGTATTCACTGGAGTTCATTAGAATGAGAGGGGACCTCATAGAAACGTTTAAAATTCTGACGGGTTTAGACAGGTTAGATGCAGGAAGAATGTTCCCAATGTTGGGGAATTCCAGAACCAGGGGTCACAGTCTAAGGATAAGGGGTAAGCCATTTAGGACCGAGATGAGGAGAAACTTCTTCACCCAGAGAGTGGTGAACCTGTGGAATTCTCTACCACAGAAAGTTGTTGAGGCCAATTCACTAAATATATTCAAAAAGGAGTTAGATGAAGTCCTTACTACTAGGGGGATCAAGGGGTATGGCGAGAAAACAGGAATGGGGTACTGAAGTTGCATGTTCAGCCATGAACTCATTGAATGGCGGTGGAGGCTAGAAGGGCCGAATGGCCTACTCCTGCACCTATTTTCTATGTTTCTATGATAGGTTTTAAGCAGGTACAGAGGCTGGGACAGGAGGGAGGGGAGGAAAGAACAAAAGGGAAGGTCTGTGATAGGCTGGAAGGCAGCTGAGATTAAATGACAAAAGGGATGATGGTGCGAGGCAAAGGGGGATTGTAATGGGACAAGTAAAGAAACAAAAAATGGGTCTCGAGGAGGTGTAACTTGCTTGCTTTGGAAGTAACTGGAAATTAGTTCAGTGCCATATATCGAACTCCAGGAAGCCGAAAAAGAAGAGTACTGCAGTATTGTTTGATGAAACACCATCTTATAACCACCTGAATTCTCTTAACAGCTTTCACACAATTATGTGATTTATGCAATATTTTTAGTTTTGTCAGTACTTGTAGCAATATAAGAACAGAAAGAGGCCATACAGCCCCTCCAGCCTGTTACACCATTCAATGAGATCGTGGCTCATCTGTATCTTAACTCCATCTACCCGCCTTGGTTCCGTAACCCTTAATACCCTCATCCAACAGAAATCTATCCATCTCAGTTTTTAAATTTTCAATTGACCCTTTGTCTGAGTTAGTATTTCCTGACATCACCCCTGAACGGCCTGGCTCTAATTTTAAGGTTATGCCCCCTTGTTCTGGACTCCCCCACCAGAGGAAATAGCTTCTCTCTATCTACCCTGTCAACTCCTTTAATCATCTTAAACACCTCAATTAGACCACTCTTTAATCTGCTATATTAAGGAAATACTGAGCCTGAAATTCCGATGTCCCGGGTCTATACGAAGTTTCTACGGACCCGGGAAGGCATCGGAAAAGCCAGGTTTCAGCACGCAATGCGCATGTGCTGAAAGCAGCTTTTCCGATCGGTCAAGTTTCTGGCTTGACAGATCTCATGCATATCGGGAGCGTGGACACTAGCAAGGGCAAGATTTGCGATATTTACACATATCTTGCCGAGCAAATGTCCTCAAAAATCTTGCGCTTGAAAAAGCAATCGTATAGCCTACTTTTACAGGCGCAAGTGTTTAAAAACATACATATATATATAAAAAATTAAATTAAATAAACACATATGAAAACGTATTTTATTGTTAAAAACCACTCTCTGGGTGAAGAAATTCCTCCTCATCTCGGTCCTAAATGGCTTCCCCCTTATCCTTAGACTGTGTCCCCTGGTTCTGGACTTCCCCAACATTGGGAACATTCTTCCTGCATCTAACCTGTCTAACTCCGTCAGAATTTTAAACGTTTCTATGAGGTCCCCTCTCATTCTTCTGAACTCCAGTGAATACAAGCCCAGTTGATCCAGTCTTTCTTGATAGGTCAGTCCCGCCATCCCAGGAATCAGTCTGGTGAACCTTTGCTGCACTCCCTCAATAGCAAGAATGTCCTTCCTCAGGTTAGGAGACCAAAACTGTACACAATACTCCAGGTGTGGCCTCACCAAGGCCCTGTACAATTGTAGCCTCCCTGCCCCTGTACTCAAATCCCCTCGCTATGAAGGCCAACATGCCATTTGCTTTCTTAACCGCCTGCTGTACCTGCATGCCAATCTTCAATGACTGATGTACCATGACACCCAGGTCTCTTTGCACCTACCCTTTTCCTAATCTGTCACCATTCAGATAATAGTCTGTCTCTCTGTTTTTACCACCAAAGTGGATAACCTCACATTTATCCACATTATACTTCATCTGCCATGCATTTGCCCACTCACCTAACCTATCCAAGTCGCTCTGCAGCCTCATAGAATCCTCCTTGCAGCTCACACTGCCACCCAACTTAGTGTCATCCGCAAATTTGGAGATACTACATTTAATCCCCTCGTCTAAATCATTAATGTACAGTGTAAACAGCTGGGGCCCCAGCACAGAACCTTGCGGTACCCCACTAGTCACTGCCTGCCATTCTGAAAAGTACCCATTTACTCCTACTCTTTGCTTCCTGTCTGACAACCAGTTCTCAATCCACGTCAGCACACTACCCCCAATTCCATGTGCTTTAACTTTGCACATTAATCTCTTGTGTGGGACTTTGTCGAAAGCCTTCTGAAAGTCCAAATATACCACATCAACTGGTTCTCCCTTATCCACTCTACTGGAAACATCCTCAAAGAATTCCAGAAGATTTGTCAAGCATGATTTCCCTTTCACAAATCCATGCTGACTTGGACCTATCATGTCACCTCTTTCCAAATGCACTGCTATGACATCCTTAATAATTGATTCCATCATTTTACCCACTACTGAGGTCAGGCTGACCAGTCTATAATTCCCTGTTTTCTCTCTCCCTCCTTTTTTAAAAAGTGGGGTTACATTGGCTACCCTCCACTCCATAGGAACTGATCCAGAGTCAATGGAATGTTGGAAAATGACTGTCAATGCATCCACTATTTCCAAGGCCATCTCCTTAAGTACGCTGGGATGCAGTCCATCAGGCCCTGGGGATTTATCGGCTTTCAATCCCATCAATTTCCCTAACACAATTTCCCGACTAATAAGGATTTCCCTCAGTTCCTCCTCCTTACTAGACCCTCTGACCCCTTTTATATCCGGAAGGTTGTTTGTGTCCTCCTTAGTGAATACCGAACCAAAGTACTTGTTCAATTGGTCTGCCATTTCTTTGTTCCCCATTATGACTTCCCCTGATTCTGACTGCAGGGGATCTACGTTTGTCTTTACTAACCTTTTTCTCTTTACATATCTATAGAAACTTTTGCAATCCGTCTTAATGTTCCCTGCAAGCTTCTTCTCGTACTCCATTTTCCCTGTCCTAATTAAACCCTTTGTCCTCCTCTGCTGAATTCTAAATTTCTCCCAGTCCCCGGGTTCGCTGCTATTTCTGGCCAATTTGTATGCCACTTCCTTGGCTTTAATACTATCCCTGACTTCCCTTGATAGCCACGGTTGAGCCACCTTCCCTTTTTTATTTTTACGCCAGACAGGAATGTACAATTGTTGTAGTTCATCCATGCGATCTCTAAATGTCTGCCATTGCCCATCCACAGTCAACCCCTTAAGTATCATTCGCCAATCTATCCTAGCCAATTCACGCCTCATAACTTCAAAGTTACCCTTCTTTAAGTTCTGGACCATGGTCTCTGAATTAACTGTTTCATTCTCCATCCTAATGCAGAATTCCACCATATTATGGTCACTCTTCCCCAAGGGGCCTCGCACAACGAGATTGCTAATTAATCCTCTCTCATTACACAACACCCAGTCTAAGATCGCCTACCCGCTAGTTGGTTCCTCGACATATTGGTCTAGAAAACCATCCCTTATGCACTCCAGGAAATCCTCCTCCAGCGTTTTGCTTCCAGTTTGGCTGGCCCAATCTATGTGCATATTAAAGTCACCCATTATAACTGCTGCACCTTTATTGCATGCACCCCTAATTTCCTGTTTGATGCCCTCCCCAACATCACTACTACTGTTTGGAGGTCTGTACACAACTCCCACTAACGTTTTTTGCCCTTTGGTATTCTGCAGCTCTACCCATATAGATTCCACATCATCCAAGCTAATGTTCTTCCTAACTATTGCATTAATCTCCTCTTTAACCAGCAATGCTACCGCACCTCCTTTTCCTTTTATTCTATCCTTCCTGAATGTTGAATACCCCTGGATGTTGAGTTCCCAGCCCTTATCATCCTGGAGCCACGTCTCTGTAATCCCAATCACATCATATTTGTTAACATCTATTTGCACAGTTAATTCATCCACCTTATTACGGATACTCCTTGCATTAAGACACAAAGCCTTATCTCTATATCATATCTCTATACTTTTCCAGTTCCGACGAAACGTCATCAACCTGAAACGTTAACTTTGTTCTATTCCCCGCAGATGCTGCCTGGCCTACTGAATGTTTCCAGCATTTTCTGTTTTTACTTAAGCAAGTTACATAACGACAAAGGGGAGAAGAAATGTAGGGATCTGCGGTATTTTGTTCCAAGAGATATTCACAGTACAGATGACATTTTCTGATTTGCAAAATTCAACTGAAATTTCAAAACACCTCTACTTATAAAATGATCAAATCTGATGAAAGATTTTGAAACACAATGATTGACAGCGAGTAAATAACTATGGGGATCGAGTTTTCATGGTGTCCGTCATTTACAGTATCAGGAACATCAGTGAATGCAGAATGAAACAGTCATTCCCAGGCGAATGGTTGCTCCCAGTTATCTATAAATTTAAAATGTCGGCAAGTGTTTCCAATTGCAGGAAAACACCAACTACATTCAAATTAATTAGTGGATGTCTCCAATTAAATGTAGTCACTTTCCAAATCCTGAATAGTTAAGTGACGTTCAGACAGCTTGAAAAATAGTTGCGTCAGACTGGTTACACAGTATTTACAGCACAGAAACAGACCATTCGAGCCAACTGGTCCATGCCGGTGTTTATGCTCCATACGAGCCTCCTGTCACCCCTCTTCAACTCACCCCCAAACAGAGAGGGAGATAGAAGAGCAAATATGTAGGCAGATTTATGAGAAGTGCAAAAAGTATAGGGCAGTAACAGTAGGGGATTTCAACTGTCAGTTAATATTAACTGGGACAACATTATTGTGACGGGTATAGAGGGTGCAGAATGCCTAAAATGCATTCAAGAGAACTTTTTTAGCCAGTATGTAGTAAGCCCAATATGAGAGGGGATGGTTCTGGATTTAGTTTTAGGGAATGAAGCTGGGCAGGCGGAAGGGGTATCGGTGGGAGAGCATTTAGGTGCTAGTGACCATTCAGTTAGTTTTAAGGTAGTTATGGAAAAGAACAAGGAAAGACCAGGAAAAAAAGTTCTAAATTGGGGAAAAGCCAATTTTGCTAAGCTGAGGTGTGATTTGGCCATAGTGGACTGGAAATAGCTACTTGAAGGTAAATCAGTTAAAAAGTAGGACCTCAAAAGTAGTAATCTCGGGATTGCTACCAGTGCCACGTGCTAATCAGAGTAGAAGGAATACTTTGTGTCTGTTTTCACAAAAGCGAGGGGCAATGCAGACACTACTATTGAGGAGAAGGAATGTGAAATATTAGATGAAATAAACATAGTGAGAGAGGAGCTATAAGAGGTTTAGCAGCTTTGAAAGTGGTAAGTCTCCAGTCCCAGATGAAATGTATCCCAGGCTGTTAAGCAAAGCAAAAGAGGAACTAGCAGAGGCTTTGACCATCATTTTTCAATCCTCTCTGGATTCAAGTGTGGTGCCAGACGACTGGAGGATTGGTAATGTGGTACCTTTGTTTAAGAATGGAGAAAGAGATAGACCGAGTAATTACAGGCCAGTCAGCCTAAACTCAGTGGTGGGAAAATTATTGTAAAAAATCCTGAAGGACAGGATAAATCTTCACTTACAAAGACACGGATTAATCAAGGACAGTCAGCATGGATTTGTTAAGGGAAGATCGTGTCTGACTAACTTGATTTGACTTTTTTGAGGAGGTAACCAGGAGGGTCGATGAGGGCAAAGCGTATGCTGTACTGTATATGGATTTTAGCAAAGCTTTTGAAAAGGTCCGACATGGCAGACTGGTCACGAAAGTAAAAGCCCATGGGATCCAGGGCAAAGTGGCAAGTTGGAACCAAAATTGGCTGAGGCAGGAAGCTAAGGGTAATGGATGCTGGGTGTTTTTGTGGCTGGAAGGATGTTTCCAGTGGGGTTCCGCAGGGCTCAGTAGTGGTCCCTTGCTTTTTGTGATGTACATCAATGATCGAGACTTGAATATAGGGAGTGCGATTAAGAAGTTTGCAGATGATACTAAAATCGGCTGTGTGGTTGATAATGAAAAAGAAAGCTGTAGCCTGCAGGAAAATAGAAACATAGAAAATAGGTGCAGGAGTAGGCCATTCGGCCCACCATTCAATAAGATCATGGCTGATAATTCACCTTGGTACCTCCTTCCTGCTTTCTCTCCATAACCCTTCATCCCTTTAGCCGTAAGGGCCATATCTAACTCCCTCTTGAATATATCCAATGAACTGGCATCAACAGCTCTCTGCGGTAGGGAATTCCACAGGTTAACAACTCTCTGAGTGAAGAAGTTTCTCCGCATCTCAGTCCTAAATGGCTTACCCCTTATCCTTAGACTGTGTCCTCTAGTTCTGGACTTCCCCAACATTGGGAACATTCTTCCTTCTCTTCAGAATTTATATGTTTCTATGAGATCCCCTCTCATCCTTCTAAACTCCAGTGAATACTGGCCCAGTCGATCCAGTCTCTCCTCATATGTCAGTCCTGCCATCCCTGGAATCAGTCTGGTGAACCTTTGCTGCATTCCCTCAATAGCAAGAACGTCCTTCCTCAGATTAGGAGACCAAAACTGAACACAATATTCCAGGTGAGGCCTCACCAAGGCCCTGTACAACTGCAGTAAGACCTCCATGCTCCTATACTCAAATCCCCTAGCTATGAAGGCCAACATACCATTTGCCTTCTTCACAGCCTGCTGTACCTGTATGACAACTTTCAATGAATTATGTACCATGAAACCCAAGACTCGTTGCACCTCCCCTTTTCCTAATCTGCCGCCATTCAGATAATATTCTGCCTTCGTGTTTTTACCACCAAAGTGGATAACCTCACATTTATCCGCATTATACTGCATTTGCCATGCGTTTGCCAACTCACCTAACCTGTCCAAGACACCCTGCAGCCTCTTAGCGTCCTCCTCAAAACGCCACCCAGTTTAGTGTCATTTGCAAACCTGGAGATATTGTACTCAATTCCTTCATCTAAATCATTAATGTATATTGTAAATAGCTGCGCTCCCAGCACTGAGCCCTGCAGCACCCCACTAGTCACTGCCTGCCATTCAGAAAAGGACCCGTTTATCCCGACTCTCTGCTTCCTATCTGCCAACCGGTTCTCTATCCGCGTCAGTACATTACCCCCAATACTATGTGCTTTAATTTTGCACATCAATCTCTTGTGTGGAACCTTGTCAAAAGCCTTTTGAAAGTCCAAATATACCACATCCACTGGTTCTCCCTTGTCCACTCTACCAGTTACATCCTCAAAAAATTCTAGAAGATTTGTCAAGCATGATTTCTCTTTTGTAAATGCATGCTGACTTGGTCCGATCCTGTCACTGCTTTCCAAATGCGCTGCTATTTCATCTTTAATAATTGATTCCAACATTTTCCCCTCTACTGATTTTAGGCTAACCAGTCTATAATTACCCGTTTTCTCTCTTCCTCTTTTCTTAAAAAGTGGTGTTATATTAGCTACCCTCCAGTCCATAGGAACTGATCCAGAGTCGATAGATTGTTGGAAAATGATCACCAATGCATCCACTATTTCTAGAGCCACTTCCTTAAGTACTCTGGGATACTGACTATCAAGCCCTGGAGATTGATTGGCCTTCAATGCCATCAATTTCCCGAACATAATTTCGATAATAAGGATTTCCTTCAGTTCCTCCTTCTCACTAGACGCTCGGTTGCCTAATATTTCCGGAAGGTTATTTGTGTCTTCCTTCATGAAGACAGAACCAAGGTATTTGTTTTACTGGTCCGAAATTTCTTTGTTCCCCATTATAAATTCACCTGAATCTGACTGCAAGGGACCTACGTTTGTTTGTCTTCACTAATCTTTTTCTCTTCACATATCTATAGAAGATTTTGCAGTCAGTTTTTATGTTCCCAGCAAGCTTCCTCTGATACTCTATTTCCCCCCTCCGAATTAAACCCTTTGTCCTCCTCTGCTGAATTCTAAAATTCTCCCAGTCCTCAGGTTTGCTGCTTTTTCTGGCCAATTTATATGCCTCTTCCTTGGATTTAAAACTATCCTCAATTTACCTTGTTAGCCACGGTTGAGCCACCTTCCCCATTTTATTTTTACTCCAGACAGGGATGTACAATTGTTGAAGTTCATCCATGTGATCTTTAAATGTTTGCCATTGCTTATCCACCGTCAACCCTTTAAGTATCATTCGCCAGTCTATTCTAGCCAATTCACGCCTCATACCATCGAAGTTATCTTTCCTTAAGTTCAGGACCTAGTCTCTGAATTAACTGTATCACTCTCCATCTTAATAAAGAATTCTACCATATTATGGTCACTCTAACCCCAAGGGGCTCGCACAAGATTGCTAATTAGTCCTTTCTCATTACATATCATCCAGTCTAGGATGGCCAGCCCTCTAATTGGTTCCTCGACATATTGGTCAAGAAAACCATCCCTAATACACTCCAGGAAATCCTCCTCACCGCATTGCTACCAGTTTAGTTAGCCCAATCAATATGTAGATTAAAGTCGCCCATGATAACTGCTGTACCTTTATTGCACGCATCCCTAAGTTCTTGTTTGATGCTGTCCCCAACCTCACTACTATTGTTTGGTGGTCTGTACACAACTTCCACTAGCGTTTTCTGCCCTTTGGCATTCCGTAGCTCCACCCATACTGATTCCACATCATCCAAGCTAATGTCCTTCCTTATCAATCAACTGGTCAGGTGGGCAGAACAGTGGCAAATGGAATTTAATTCAGAGAAGTGTGAGATAATGCATTTGGAGAGGGCTAACGAGGAAAGGGAATACACATTAAATGGTAAGACACTGAGAAGTGTAGAGGAACAAAGGGACCTTGGAGTGCATGTCCACAGATCCCTGAAAGTAGCAGGCCAGTTAGATAAGGTGGTTAAGAAGGCATATGGAATGCTTGCCTTTATTAGCCAAGGCATAGTATACAAGAGCGGGGGGGGGGGGTCATGCTTGAAATGTATAAAACACTGGTTAGGCCACAGCTGGAATACTGCGTGCAGTTCTGGTCACCGCATTACAGGAAGGATGTGATTGCATTGGAGAAGGTACAGAGGAGATTTATGAGGATTTGCCGGGAGTGGAGAATCTTAGCTATGAGGACAGATTGGATAGGCTGGATTTGTTTTCCTTGGAACAGAGGAGGCTGAGGGAAGACCCCATTGAGGTGTATAAAATTATGAGGGGTCTTTTTATAGTGGATAGAAAGGGCCTATTTCCCTTAGCAGAGGGGCATATATTTAAAGTAATTGGTAGAAGGTTTCGAGGAGATTTGAGGGAAAATTTCCTCATGTAGTGGGTGGTAGAGGCAGAAACCCTCACCACATTTAAAAAATGCTTGAATGTGCATATGAATTGCCAACCTGCCGAGTTACGGACCTAGAGCTGGAAAGTGGGATTAGGCTGGATAGCCTCTTGTTGGCCGGCACGGACACGATGGGCCTAAATGGCCACTTTCCGTGCTGTAAACATCTATGATTCCATGAACATATCCTTCTATTCCTTTCTCCCTGATGTGTTTATCTCGCTTCCCTTTAAATGCATCTCTGCTAATCACCTCAACCATTCCATCTGGTAATGCGTTCCACATTTTCACCACACTCTCGGTAAAGACATTTTCCAGTATTCCCTATCGAATTTATTGGTGACTATCTTATATTCATGGCCCCGAATTGTGGTCTCCCCTGCAAGTGAAAACTTCTATATATCTACCCTATCAACGGTGGCTCAGTGGGTGGCACACTCGCATCTGAGTCAGAAGGTTGTGGGTTCAAGTCCCACTCCAAGGACTTGAGCACATAAATCTTGGCTGACACTCCCAGTGCAGTGCTGAGGGAGTGCTGCACTGTCGGAGGTGCGGTCTTTCAGATGAGACATTAAACCGAGGCCCTGTCTGCTCTCTCAGATGGACGTAAAAGATCCCATGGCACTATTTCGAAGAAGAGCAGAGGAGTTATCCCCGGTGTCCTGGCCAATATTTATCCCTCAAACAATATCACTAAAACCGATTGTTCTCATATTGGACAACTTCACCTTCGACTCCACTCACATCCTCCAAACTAAAGGTGGGTCCTAGCTCTGCATGACTTTTTGTGGGCTATGTGGAACATTCTTTATTCCAGTCTTCCCTCACCTCTTTTTCCGGTACATTGATGACAGCATCGGTGCCGTTTCCTGTTCTCGCACTGAACTGGAAAATTTCATTCACTTTGCTTCCAATTTCCACCCTTCCCTCATCTACTCATGGTCCATCTGCGACTCTTCCCTTCCCTTCCTCGACTTCTCTGTCTCCATTTCTGGGGATAGTCTATTGACAAACATTCACTGACTCCCAGCTACCTGGACTACACACTGTCTCCCACCCCGCATCCTGTAAGGACCCCATTCCATTCTCCCAGTTTCTCTGTCTCCGTTGCATCTGCTCTGACAACGCCACCTTCCACACTAGTGCCTCCAATATGTCTTCCTTTCTCCTCAACCGAGGATTCCCCTCCACCGTGGTTTACATGGCCCTCGACCGTGTCCGTTCTATTTCCCGCACTTCTGCTCTCACCCCTTCTCCTCCCTCCTAGAACCACGACAGGGCTCCCCTTGTCCTCACCTTTCACCTCACCAGCCTCCACGTTCAACGAATCATCCTCCGCATCATCCTCCGCCGCCATTTCTACCACCTCCAGTGTGATCCCACTACCAATCACATCTTCCCCTCCCCTCAGCATTCCGAAGGGATCGCTCCCTCCGTGGCACTCTGGTCCACTCCGCAATCACCCCCAGCAACTTCCCATGCAAACGCAGAAGGTGCAACACCTTCCCTTTTACCTCCTCCCTTCCCACTGTCCAGGGCCCCAAACACTCCTTCCAGGTGAAACAGCGATTTACTTGTACTTCTTTCAATTTACTATACTGTATTCGCTGCTCACAATGTGGTCTCTTCTACATTGGGCAGACCAAAGGCAGATTGGGTGACCGCTTTGCAGAACACCTCCGTTCAGTCCGTAAGCGTGACCCTGAGGCTGTCACTTTAATTCTCCACTCCACTCCCACTCTGATATCGTGATCCTCCATATACAATTCCAATGAAGCTCAACGCAAGCTCGAGCAACAGCACCTCATCTTTCGTTTAGGCACTGGACTCAACATCGATCGTAACAATTTCAGACGATAACCTCTGCCCATATTTTGTTTTTCCTTTCCTTTTTTTTTCTCTTTCCCAATGCAGCTGGTGATGATTCAGCCATTCACACCCCATCTAGGCTCATCTTTTGTTTCCTAACTTGTGCCATTGCCGTCTCATTTTTGCCCATTGTCTCTTATATCACACCTGCCTTCTATACTATCACAGATCTTCCCTTTTGTGCTTTCCTCCCCTCCCCCTTTCAGTGCCCCTGCACTTCCTTAACAATCTGCAGTATTTTGCTTTTGTAACAAAACAGATTATCTGGTCATTATCACATTGCTGTTTGTGGGAGTTTGCTATGCACAAATTGGCTGCCATGTTTCTCACATTACAACAGTGACTACACTCCAAAAGTACTTCATTGGCTGTAAAGCGCTTTGAGATGTCTGGTGGTCGTGAAAGGCGCTATATCAATGCAAGTCTTTCTTTCTATCAAATCATTTTATAATCTTAAAGACCTCTATCAGGTCATCCTAGACTGGGTGATGTGCAATGAGAAGGGACTAATTAGCAATCTTGTTGTGCGAGGCCCCTTGGGGAAGAGTGACCATAATATGGTAGAATTCTTTATTAAGATAGAGAGTGACACAATTAATTCAGAAACTAGGGTCCTGAACTTAAGGAAAGATAACTTCAACGGTATGAGGCGTGAAATGGCTAGAATAGACTGGCAAAGGATACTTAAAGGGTTGACGGTGGATAGGCAATGGCAAACATTTAAAGGTCACATGGATGAACGTCAGCAATTGTACACCCCTATCTGGAGTAAAAATAAATCGGGGAAGCTTGCAGGGAACATAAAAACTGACTGCAAAAGCTTCTACAGATATGTGAAGAGAAAAAGATTAGTGAAGACAAACGTAGGTCCCTTGCAGTCGGATTCAAGTGAATTTATAATGGGGAACAAAGAAATGGCAGACCAATTGAACAAATACTTTGGTTCTGTCTTCATGAAAGAAGACACAAATAACCTTCTGGAAGTACCAAGGGACCGAGGGTCTAGTGAGAAGGAGGAACTGAAGGATATCCTTATTAGGCGGGAAATTGTGTTAGGGAAATTGATGGGATTGAAGGCCGATAAATCCCCGGGGCCTGATAGTCTGCATCCCAGAGTACTTAAGGAAGTGGCCCTAGAAATAGTGGATGCATTGGTGATCATTTTCCAACAGTCTATCGACTCGGGATCAGTTCCTATGGACTGGAGAGTAGCTAATGTAACACCACTTTTGAAAAAGGGAGGGAGAGAGAAAGCGGGTAATTATAGACCGGTTAGCCTGACATCAGTGATGGGGAAAATGTTGGAATCAATTACTAAGGATGAAATAGTAGCGCATTTGGAAAGCAGTGACAGGATCGGTCCAAGTCAGCATGGATTTATGAAGGGAAAATCATACTTCACAAATCTTCTGGAATTTTTTGAGGATGTAACTAGCAGAGTGGACAAGGGAGAACCAGTGGATGTGGTGTATTTGGACTTTCAAAAGGCTTTTGACAAGGTCCCACACAAGAGATTGGTGTGCAAAATCAAAGCACATGGTATTGGGGGTAATATACTGACGTGGATAGAGAACTGGTTGGCAGGCAGGAAGCAGAGAGTCGGGATAAACGGGTCCTTTTCAGAATGGCAGGCAGTGACTAGTGGAGTGCCGCAGGGCTCATTGCTGGGACCCCAGCTCTTTACAATATACATCAATGATTTGGATGAAGGAATTGAATGTAATATCTCCAAGTTTGCAGATGACACTAAACTGGGTGGCGGTGTGAGCTGTTAGGAGGACGCTAAGAGGCTGCAGGGTGACTTTGACAGGTTAGGTGAGTGGGCAAATGCATGGCAGATGCAGTTTAATGTGGATAAATGTGAGATTATCCATTTTGGGGGCAAAAACACAAAGGCAGATTATCTGAATGGCGGCAGATTAGGAAAAGGGGAGGTGCAACGAGACCTGGGTGTCATGGTTCATCAGTCATTGAAAGTTGGCATGCAGGTAAAGCAGGCGGTGAAGGCGGCAAATGTTATGTTGGCCTTCATAGCTAGGGGATTTGAGTATAGGAGCAGGGAAGTCTTACTGCAGTTGTACAGGGCCTTGGTGAGGCCTCACCTGGAATATTCTGTTCAGTTTTGGTCTCCCAATCTGAGGAAGGACGTTCTTGCTATTGAGGGAGTGCAGCGAAGGTTCACCAGACTGATTCCAGGGATGGCTGGACTGACATATGAGGAGAGACTGGATCAACTGGGACTTTATTCACTGGAGTTTAGAAGGATGAGAGGGGATCTTATAGAAAGGTATAAGATTCTGACGGGACTGGACAGGTTAGATGCAGGAAGAATGTTCCCGATGTTGGGGAAGTCCAGAACCAGGGGACATAGTCTTAGAATAAGGGGTAGGCCATTTAGGACTGAGATGAGGAGAAACTTCTTCACTCAGAGAATTGTTAACCTGTGGAATTCCCTGCCGCAGAGAGTTGTTGATGCCAGTTCATTGGATATATTCAAGAGGGAGTTAGATATGGCCTTTACGGCTAAAGGGATCAAGAGGTATGGAGAGAAATCAGGAAAGGGGTACTGAGGGAATGATCAGCCATGATCTTATTGAATGGTGGTGCAGGCTCGAAGGGCCGAGTGGCCTACTCCTGCACCTATTTTCTGTGTTTCTATGTTTCTATCCTTTAGCCTTCTCTTTTCTAGAGAAAAGAGCCTCAGCCTGTTCAATCTTTCCTCATAGGTGTAAACTCTCAGTTCTGGTATAATTCCAGTAAATCTTTTTTGCTTCTTCTCCAGTGCCTCGATATCCTTTTTGCAATATGGAAACTAGAACTTTTCACAGTGCTCCAAGTGTGGTCTAACCAATGGTTGCCATTGACTTCTCTTTTGATTCCTCCCCTTCTATTTCATTTCTCTTCCTGAAAACACCGACTTTGTACTAAGATACTGGCCTCTCTGACACCTCACCCAAGTGGCCATTCTTCATGCATGAGCTTAGATAGCAACGTAAGCTGGCTATTGAGCCATAGGAGGAATCACAGCTAAACCTGATTCTGTCCTCATCCAACAGACCAACAAATAGGAGGGGGACAAAATGGTTTCTTAAAACGGAGATAAACATTACTTACAATACATTATATTTCCTTCCCCAGCCAGCTCCCCTCAAAAACAGACTAATTGGCCATTCGTCTCATTGGATATTTTGTGGGATCTTGTTCTTTGAAAAGTATTTGTCTACATAACTGATTACACTTAAAGGAGCTATAAAAATGCAAAATCTTTCTTTTTCCAAATTTCTCAAGATGAAAAATTTTAAAGTTCCTGATGCAACACAGCAGAAGACTGTTGCAGGAGGACTACATTTCCAGCAGAGGGATCCCATCCTTCCAAACTTCCTTTTCTTCTCTGCTGAAGATGCTGAGTCCCTGGGCACCAACAACTCTCCGTACCTTGCCCAAGCTGCAGTTCTTCCTATACTCTACAACTCTAGACTGGCTATTCCACTGTAGACAGACATGTCCATCCTGTCTGCTCATACATTTCTCAACAGAAATCACTGAATAGCAATCAGGAGAGTGAAGTCATCTACATCAAGAATATTTTTGGACAACCAGAAAGAATTGGGCATCTCTGTTTTGATGGACCTACCCTGTATTAAGTTAATCTTGCCATCTGTGAATGTTTAATGGATACGAGTCATAAACTGTCAACCAAAATTAATTTCAGGAACAGTGCACAAAGCAAACAGAAACAATACATACATAACCAAAGGCATGGACCCTATTATTCCAAGAAACAACTGTCAAAAGTTTATCAGGACCACAGATACTAACCTTTGAAGCCATCTGGATAGACCTCTGAAAGGAAATTAGTGGTGATGTCTCCTTTCACAAAGCGTGGATGGATGATAACTTCCCGAAGCAGTGGAATGTTGTGGGTCACTCCTGGAAATTGTAAGGCAGTATGTTAAAAAGGATGATGGCACAATTGGGAATTACCTGGGATAATTTTTCTTGCAGTAAAAGTATGTATTCAATGCATTGATCACCAGCAGCATGTGTGCCTTTGATATACAAGACGAACATTATTAACTGGAAAATGTCTGACGGCTGTTTCAAAAATCTTGCTGCTGAAATATTGCTCATGTTGGCATTAATTGGCTTAAAATAAATTTCACTGAATCGAAAGAAACACTAATTAATCCGAAAAAGTAGTCCCATTTCAAATGAGACATTAAACCGATGCACCGTCTGCACTCTCAGGTGGATGTGAAATATCCCACATCCACTATTTCAAAGAACAGCAGAGGAGTTCTCCTCCAATGGCTTGGCCACTATTTATCCCTCAACCAACATCACTAAAACAGATTGTCTGGTCGTTATCACATTGCTGTTTGTGGGAGTTTGCTGTGTGCAAACTGGCTGCTGCGTTTCCAACATTACAACAGTGACGATATTTCAAAAAAGTACCTTGAATTGGCTGTAAAGCACTTTGGGACATAAGAACATAAGAAATCAGAGCAGCAGTAGGCAATACAGCCCCTTGAGCCTGCTCTACCACTCAATAAGATCATGATTGATCTTCGACCTCAACTCCACTTTCCTGTACTATCCCCATATCACTTGATTCCATTTGTGTTCAAAACTCTGTCGAGATCAGCCTTGAATATATTCAATGACTGAGCATCCACACCCCTCTGGGGTAGAGAATTCCAAAAATTCACAACCCCTAGTTCTAGATTCTCCAGCCAGGGGAAACAGCCTCTCAGCATCTATCCTGTCAAACCTTCTAAGAATTTTGTATGTTTCAATGAGATCGCTTCTCATTTTTCTAAACTCCAGAGAGTATAGGCCCATTCTATTCAATCGCTCCTCAAAGGGCTCTGATCCCAGAACATCTTAAGGTCATCAAGCATTATTGAGTCCTACTCTTGTCTGCAAAAACTGCTCACTATTCCAGGATCATTCTGGAATGCAAAGACAACACCCGGCTACTATTCTCTAATACTAACCGTCATCTTAAACCCCTCTCCCCTGTCTCCACCACACTCACCTCCAACAACAAATGCAAGGAGCTCATGATAGAGATCAAAGATTGAGACCATCCGATCAGCTGCCTTTGCGAGTTTCCTTCCTTCCCCTAGCCCACCAGACCAAACTTCCTTTGAGGCTCCCCCCCTGCACTAGCCCTAAACTCTCATCATTCTCTAGTTTCTCTCTAATCTCCTTTCTTGACTCTCCATGCTCATCTTGTCCATGAAACCCACTTCCTGCTCCCTTGACCCTATTTCGACTAAACTGCTGACCACCCAACTTCCTTTTCTGGACCCATGTTAGCCAACATTGTTAATGGATCTCTCTCCTCAGGTACTGTCCCCCTCTCCTTCAAATCTACGGTCATCACCCCTCTCTTCAAAAAAACACCCTTGACCCCACTGTGCTTGCTAGCTATCGCCCATTTCTAAACTCCCTTTTCTCTCCAAAATCCTTGAACGTGTTGTCGCCTCCCAAATCCGTGCCCATCATTCCCAGAACTCCATGTTTGAATCCCTTGAATCTGGTTTCCGCCCTTGCCAAGCGGCTCTCATCAAAGTCACAAATGACATCCCTTGTGACTATCCCTCCTCATCCTTCTTGACCTGTCTGCAGCCTTTGACACAGTTGATCACTTCATTCCCCTCCAATGCCTCTCCACCATCGTCCAGCTGGGTGGGACTGCACTCACCTGGTTCCATTCTTATCTATCTAATCGTAGCCAGAGAATCTCCTGCAATGGCTTCTCATCTCACTCCCGCATCGTTACCTCCTTGGCCCCCTCCTATTTCTCATTTATAATGCTGCCTCTTGGGACATCATCCGAAAACATGGAGGGGCCGCAATGGAGCCCCGCCCCAAAAGGGACATACCTACCGTTTTTGAAAGCTTTTCTCCACCCCAGTCCATGGGGTGGAGATACCGGAGAAAATCCTATCCTTTACATTTTTTTGCTTTGGTACGGTGTTCCGGTCGGCCGCGGGGCGGAAGTGCCCTTGCAGCGAGTCCGCCGTGCCGACCAGTCATCAGCGCTGTGCTGATGATGTTATCACGATGCAAGTGCCGCGTCATGCTGGCGCATCACAATGTCCCTCCTTTTCAGGTAAAGGGGAGAGCCGTTGCGAATTCTGCAGCCACTTTAGTGGCAAACACTGGGCCACCAGAGAGGGTTTCGGCCGGACCAGCGGCCTGGCACCCATAATTGTCGGCCCGACCCGGCAGTCAGCTGACAAATAAAAATAACATGGTGTCGCCAGCAGCGCCATCTCTCCATTAAGGGCAGCCGCGGCGCCAAGCCACAGAGAGTGTACCGACAGCAAAAGCTGTCAGTGGCACCAACCGGCGGCGCCACTCCTGCGGGGCAATTCTGGAAAAGGTGCAATTTGTCGAGGAGCAATTTCGGTAAGGGGTCGTCACCGGTTGATAAAGGGTCGGTGCGTGCACGCCGCGGCGGGAAAACAGATGGAGCGGTCCCCTATAGCTCTCCAAACCTGAGGAAGGACAATTTTATAAATGGTTGCCCCTCCATGGATACTCGGCAGCCATTCCTGATCGATGGTGGCCGCCACTTTAGGGCAACCAAAGGCCTTATAGAAAGCAGCAATTCCGGCCCCAGAGTTAGTTTCCACAGGCACGCTGACGACACCCACCTCCACCTCTCCACCACTTCTCTCGACCCCTGCTTGGTATCTAAATTGTCAGACTCCTTGTCCGACATCCAGTACTGGATGAGCAGAAATTTTCTCCAATTAAATATTGGGAAAACCGAAGCCATTGGGGCCGAAATTCAGGTCTACCACTTTTTGGCCTCCATTAACGCTGCTATTTTTGAGTCGGGAATCCGATCTAAATTTAGGTATTTTTCGATAAGAATGGCACCCAGCGGTATTGGCCGGCGGGAATCGGGACTTTGCAGCTGTGTGGGTGGGGGAGGTTGGAGCGGCATTTCCATGGGGGAAATTCACCTTCTGCTCATGAGCCCTTAACGAGCCAGCTGCTCCCAGGCCTTCTTAAAGGCCAGGGTTTGCCGCTAGGCCCTGAGGAAGGAAGGTATTTGACTGGAGGACATGGCTACTGGACCTGCTGGAGATGTAGCAAGGAGGGCAACCCATTTTTCGGAAAGCGAGCTGGAGACACTGATGCAAGCAGTGGAGGGAAGGAGGCGAATACCCTGATGCAGAGAGACTGAGTCAGGATGTGTTCACCAATGCCTGGTGCGAGATAACTGTGGAGGTCTCGGGGACCTCCATTCATGACTGGACGGCCACCCAGTGCCAAAAAAGGCTGTACGACATCATTCGTCTGATGAAAGTGAGTACCTGTCCCACCAACTGCTGACCTTCCATCTGCGAACCTCTCCTTCATTTCCCACCTTCATTATATAGTCACACAAGCAACATTTCACTGTCGAGGCCTATATATGTGTGTTCTCACAATGGAGGCTCCCTTTCATGTCACAGTTATAGCTGCATGTCAGGGACACACACTTGTGCACTCATTTCTGAACCTCATGACACTGCGAAGCAACCATTCTTTGTTTTGCAGGCCAAGGTTGTGCACAACCACATGGAACAGAGGAAGAGTGGTGGTAGCGAGCCCCAGCTTCAACTCCTCACAACTTTGGAGGAGAGGGTAGAGGCGCTAGTGGGCAGACATGCTGCATTCCCTGTGGCTCCCGGTACTGGCGATGCCGATCCCCCTGCGAGCAGCATGGGTAAGTGAGGCCCTCCTTTAATGTTATCTCGCTCTACTGTGCCTTTCCTTCTGAAATTGTGCTAGTTGCAGCCTCCATGCGTCAATTCCCTACCTCCCCCTCACTGCATCCCTTGTGCCATGTATGCTTGCAGATGAGAGGTCGAGTGAGACCCAACGAGCGGGTCCTACGAGTGGGAGGGCAATGGAGGAGGACAGCCTTGAGGGGACTGAAAGCCAAGGCAAGGCAGATAATGAGGTGGAGAGTGGGAGGTGAGTCCTGGATGACAGCCTTGAGGGGACTGAAAGCCATGGTGATCCTGACACCCTAGAGACAATTGGGGCCTCGAGCCTAGATGACAACCTGGAGCACCCTTCATCCGTTGGCGAGCACTCAGATGAGGCAGAGGCCGAGAGGGACACTGCTGGCAGTACCGCGTCACTGCTTCCACTCACACGCACCAGCTCAGATACTGGGAATACGCGGTCGGATTTAATGGAGACAGCAGAGGGGCCTGCACTGGGTGTTGCAACGGGACCTAGCGGGCTGCAGCATGGTGACGGGCAGAGGGAACCTCAGGTGCCATCTCTCCGGGGAGTGAGTCCGCTCCGGAGTTCTGCTGAGGAAGACTCAGACGAGCCCATCGATGTTGTTGCTTATGAAAGAAGGGTGGAGGCCATGCATTCCCAGATTTTGGGGGCAGTGGCAAGGGTGCCAGACAGGCTGTTGGAAGTGGTCAGGAGCATGGAGGCGTCCACCTCCCGCATTGTCGATAGCGGACTCCCAGAGAGACCATGCGGATCCAGCTGTGATGCTGCAAGTCTTTGGTGATGTGGCAGCTGCCATTACAGCACAGGCGCAAGGGAACGAGCGTATCGGTGCTACTTTGGAGAGGATGGGCGTCGCCCTGGAATCACAGAATGCTCTTATGCACTCTGGGCAACAGGCCACGGAGCGTCAAACTGCTGTCATCTCTGGTGGCTTTGAGATTGTGGCTGCTCTCGTGCAGTCTCAGCTCGATGCCACCCGACACCTCAGTGTTGCCTTCGTGGCTGGGTCCATCACTGCCACGGAGGACCTTCCAGTGTGGTGCCACAGCACCGACCTGAGCTCTCTCAGATGGGTGGTGGTGGTAATGTGCCGACCCCGGGGACTGATGCAGGCTCCTCGGACCAGGATCCCGATGATGTGCTCTCTTCGGATCACACCATTCCTGACCTCAGACCTGCCACTCCGCCATTGCACCAACCATGGACTCACCCGAGCCAAAGCTGACCGAGCCCTCCAAGGAGGATGCTGACCAGTCTTCAGTCAGCCCTTCCAGGGCCAGAGCTGGTCAAGGGTGTCCTAGAAGAACTTCTGTAGCTTCCACACAAGAAACACAGCAGCCTTCCCAGACCCATGAGGCAGCCGCAGGGGAGAAACTGTGGCGTAGTAATAGGATAGCATGCATAAGAGAGGTTAGAAGGAAATGCACAAGGGTGAGAAAAGACGCTGTGTTAGTTTTTTGCACCGTTTTTTATGATGTAATAAGTCCTTATTTTGTTTCCCTATATCTGGCCAGGTGTATAATTTGACAGTGGGATTGAGAGAGCAAAGGGTAGTCTCATGGACGGGAGATAAGGGGGAGAAATTAGAGATGGGCGGTGGAGTGGGAGATGTATACATGGAGACAGTATAGTGGAGACCCACCAGGATGATACCTGTGATGAGAAACTAAAGTTATGGGAGACTTGAGATAGAGATTATTTCTACTGGAGCAGAAAGCCTGGGAGGAGATCTAACAGAGGTTTTTAATGGGTTTTGATAGAGTGAATATTTCCCCCCATTGGAGAATAGTGACAAAGCATCATCAATTTAAAGTTCTCACTGACAGCGTGAAGAGAGAGGTTAGATGCAGGAAGAATGTTCCCGATGTTGGGGAAGTCCAGAACCAGGGATCACAGTCTAAGAATAAGGGGTAAGCCATTTAGGACTGAGATGAGGAGAAACTTCTTCACTCAGAGAATTGTGAACCTGTGGAATTCTCTACCACTGAAAGTTGTTGAGGCCAGTTCGTTAGATATATTCAAAAGGTCGTTAGATGTGGCCCTTACGGCTAAAGGGATCAAGGGGTATGGAGAGAATGCAGGAATGGGGTACTGAAGTTGCATGATCAGCCATGATCATATTGAACGGTGGTGCAGGCTCGAAGGGCCGAATGGCTTACTCCTGCACCTATTTTCTATATTTCTATGTTAGGAAATATTTCTTTATGGAGAGAACTATTAAATCATGCGATGCGTTACCACACAGAGCGGTTAAGACACGGACCGCTGCATCTTTTTAAGAAAAGAGTCAATCAACACTTGACACAGAGGGACTGATGGGGCTATGGGAAGAAAGCAAGCCAATGGAATTAATTTTGGATTGTCCTAGCCATGATCCACCATAGACAGGATGGGACAAATGGCCTTCTTCTGTGCCGTAACCGTCTATGGTTCTAACAAAAGTTATGGGAATTCTTTATATCGAATGTGAAGCATAGCACATTTAGGCGAGAAACTTGATGTGTTCCTATGCTACCAAATGATCCTAGATGAGATGGCGCTTAATAATATTTGCCAGGGAATAGAATATTTCAATTGATTACCGAAAAGAATTTCAAATCAAAATCTGCCACGTATTCTAATTAATTCCAAGTATGACTCCAAATCCAGTGTCAATGCATAATAGTAGCAATAATTCTTTGATACATATACACAATATTAAAATAAACCAAGGTTGGCTGTTTGAACCTAAATGAATAATTCATCTTCACTACATTAATCAATAAACAGTTTCAAGCCTGTAATTTTATAGCATTACTTGAAAGGAGCCCTCAATACGAGTCTCATCAAAGGGATCAGTCCCATAGTTGATGCCTACCATAAATAATACATAGGAGGACAAAATATGTAAATCAAGCAGTTGTAGGCACTATATATCTAAATTGCAACTGCAACCCGGTTTTTAAAGTGTGCTTGGCAAATGAAAGAGAATGGGTTTTATGTTACGCTCTGCTAGATTTGGTGGGGGGGTGGGGGGGGGGGGGGAAGCAGGTAAAAGAGGGCAAGCCAACTTGTCTTCACTTCATCTAATAACATGTCACAAGTGTTGGATGTGAGGTTCATATTTGACCTCTGCCAAAGTTCACAAGGTCTACATCTGTGTGTGAAAAACTGCCAAACTGACGAATGATGACCCACAAGCTGCCTTCTCCTGACTACCTGCTGCTTCCAAAACACTGCCGAGACATTAGCCACACACTAACAGGATCAAACAGAGGCCAAACAGCTATGCTTATTTTCAATAGTGCGGCGTAGCAGCTAAAAGCAAAACCAGACTTGCTTTGCATTCAACCAAACTTAGTTCGAAATAGTGTTTGAATCTTGTAAGATTTATTTCAATATTTTGGTGAATGACCTTTTTGGGCACATCAATCCTATGCATGACTCGCTGGACGTTTACTTGGCACAGTATGTGCCAGCAAAGGAAATTACATCCTGACACATGGGCAGAGTGCTATTGTGACAAAACTTCTACAAATCCGAAATTTAAAGAAAACAGTTCGGTAGCACTATACAAGAACTATACAATGATATTCTCTGTACATATACAGAGTAACCCGATTTATCTATTTTTATATTACGCCATAATTCTCCGTATACCACTTGTTTTGGATCAATTTCAGATTCCAGACCAACAGCTAGCTTTCTGGAAAATAAAATATTGTTTTGTTGTCTGTAACAAAGTGGGGGAGAACATCAGCCTTTGCTGGGGGAGAGGGAATTGTCAGCACCAAGTCTTTGGACGGACGAGAGACGAGTGGAAGTAGTAACCTTAGGTGGGGCAGCAGGAATTACCGGTATTCTAACTCGCACCTATCACCCCTGCTCCTCACTGATCTACATTGGCTCCCGGTCCGGCAACAGGTTTCCTTTGTTCCTCAATTGGCGGCCGTGCCTTCAGTTGCCGAGGCCCTAAGCTCTAGAATTTCATCCCTAAAACTCTCTGACTCTCTACCACTCTCTCCTCCTTCAAGTCACTCCTTAAAACCTACCTCTTTGCCAAGCTTTTGGTCACCTGTGCGAATATCTCCTTATGTGGCTTGGTGTCAGATTTTGTCTGATAAAGCTCCTGTGATGGGCTTGGGAACATTTTACTTCGTTAAAGGCGCTGTATAAATGCAAGCTGCTGTTATGGCAGAAGGTTTTGTCGAGGGCGAGGTAAGTGCAAGGTAAAAGGGAGCAGGTAGATTTGAGGATGTGGTAGGGTGCGCCAACAGAAGCCTTTGAGAGAGAGAGAGAGAAAGAGAGAGAGAAAGAAAGAAAGAGAGAAAGAAAGAGAGAAAGAAAGAAAGAGAGAAAGAAAGAAAGAGCGAAAGAAAGAAAGTGGGAAAGAAAGAAAGACAGAAGGAAAGAAGGTAAAGAAAGAAGGTAAAGAAGGCAAAGACAGACAGACAGAAAAAAAAGGACAGACAGACAGGCAGAAAGAAAGAAAGGACAGACAGAAAGAAAGGACAGACAGACAGACAGACAGAAAGAAAGGACAGACAGACAGAAAGAAAGGACAGACAGACAGAAAGAAAGGACAAACAGACAGAAAGAAAGGACAGACAGACAGACAGAAAGAAAAGACAGACAGACAGACAGAAAGAAAGAACAGAAAGAAAGACTTGCATTTATATAGTGCCTTTCACGACCACCGGACTTCCCAAAGCACTGTGCAGACGTACTTTTTGGAAGGGTAATCACTGTTGTAATGTAGGAAATGCGGCAGCCAATTTGCGCACAGCAAACTCCCACAAACAGCAATGTGATAATGACCAGATAATCTGTTTTTTAGTGAGGAATTGGAAGGCCACCAGCATCTGCCAAACTGCACTCCAACAGGAGCTGTCACGATCTCCAGAAAGGAGCGGAGCTGGAGATAGAGGGAACAAAAGAAACAGTCACCTTGTAATGTGTTGTATAATTGTAGCACTGCCTGGAGAGGATTCCTCACCTTGAGGGAAAAGGGAGACAGTGGAAGGTGGAGGGGAAGGGAAATCGCCAGAAGTCTTTGGGAGTGGAAGGGAGAGAGAAGGGCAGCCAGCATGCTCAGGGCAGACAAGCGTCTGCAGAAACCTTTACGGTGAGGGTGCTGGGGCATTGAGGAATCAGACAGGAGGTTGAAGGGGAAACAACGAGGGGAGTAAAAAGGGAGAAGAAAAGTGGAGGAGGAAAAGGGAGGATAATGAAAAAGGGAGAAAAAATGGAGGGAGAAAAGGAAAGGGAGATGTCACTCCCACAGGCTCCAAATGGTAAAAGACAAATTTGGAATGAACATTAGAAAGATGTTCTTCACACAAGGAGTGCTCAGCAAGTAGCAGAAACCTTGAAATCATTTAACAGATTGTAGGATGCTGTGATGGGTTCCCCTCATTTTTTTAATATAAAATCTATAGCATAGAAACTGGCCCTACTGGTCTATGCTGGTGTTTATACGCATGAGCCTCCACCCAATCTAATTACCGCCATTCACGCTGCTCCCCATAACCCTCTATTCTCTTCACCCTTGTGCATGCACAAGCCAGCCCTTAAATGCATCAATGTTATCTGTTTCAACCACTCCATGTGGCACCAAGTTCCACATTCGCACCATTCTCTGTGTAAATAATTCCTCCTAAATGCTTTAATCGGTTAGTGGCTCTTATATTCATGCCCCCTTTACCCACAAGTAGAAATAGTGTTTCCACATCCAGCCTATCGAACACCTTGATAATTTTAAAGAGCTCTATCAGGTTCAGGTTGGACATCTATTTTACACTCTAGACCGAACTTACGCTCCATTACACTCGAAGGGTGTATTACGTTAAAATGGGTGAAGTATCTCTCCACTATGCCCACCATTTCAGCTGTCTGGACTGAGCAATTACCTGGAACAATCATTATGTGAAGTGAGCAGCAGATAGAATCATAGAAATCTACGACACAGAAGGAGGACACTCGGCCCATCATGTCCGCGCCAGTCGCCATAGAGCTCTCCAGCCTAATCCCACTTTCCAGCTCTTGGTCCGTAGCCCTGTAGGTTACGGCACTTAAGTACATTTCCAAGTACTTTTTAAATGTGATTAGGGTTTCTGCCTCTGCCACCCTTTCAGGAAGTGAGTTCCAGACCCCCACCACCCTCTGAGTGAAAAAAGTTCTCCTCAACTCCCCTCTAATCCTTCTGCCAATTACTTTAACGGAGTAATTCCTGCCATGGCCGGAGGCTGCGCATAAGCACACTGCTCATTAATCTGGAACAGCAAGTTGCTTTTTTTCCCACAGAGCACTTTTGACTGCCATTTTTGAAGCAGCTCGCTCTCTCCTGGCATTTTTCCTGCTCCCTTCAGGCATTTCTGAAGCAGACCGCTCTCTCCTGGCATAGTGAACCCGCTCCCGTGATGAACCGGCAGCGCGCATGCGCAGTCCGCTTCCGGTTCGTTGGCAGCAGTCGCGGCGTTACTTGAAATCTGTTATTGACCTTGGCTAAGGAAAATAGGTCTTTCTTATCCACTCTATCTAGGAACCTCATAATTTTACACACCTCAATCAGACTCCCCTCACCCTCCTCTGGTCCAAAGAAAACAACCCCAGCCGATCCTATCTTTCCTCATAGCTAAAAATATCCAGTCCAGGCAACATCCTCGTAAATCTCCTCTGTACCCTCTCTAGTGCAATCGCATCCTTGCTGTATTGTGGTGACCAGAACTGCATGCAGTACTCTAGCTGTGGCCTAACCAGTGATTTATACAGTTCAAGCATAATCTGCCTGCTTTTGGATTCTATGCCTCAGCTAATAATGCCTTCTTAAACTATCTTAGCTACCTGTCCTGCTACCTTCAGGGATCTGTAGACATTCACTCCAAGGTTCCTCTGTTCCTCTACACTTCTACATAAGAACATAAGAAATAGGAGCAGGAATAGGCCATTTGGCCCCTCGAGCCTGCTCCGCCATTTAATAAGATCATGGCTGATCTGATCATGGACTTAGCTCCATTTCCCTGCCCGCTCCCCAGAACCCTTTATTCCCTTATCACTCAAATATCTGTCTATTTCCGTCTTAAATATATTCAAGATCCAGCCTCCACAACTCTTTGGGGCAGAGAATTCCATAGATTTACAACTCTCAGAGAAGAAATTCCTCCTCATCTCAGTTTTAAATGGCAACTCCTTCTTCTGAGACTATGTCCCATAGTTTTAGTTTCCACTATGAGTGGAAATATCCCCTCCGCATCCACCTTGTCGAGCCCCCGCATTATCTTACATGTTTCGATAAGATCCTCTCTTATTCTTCTGAACTCCAATGTGTATAGGCCCAACCTACTCAACCTATCTGCATAAGTCAACCCCCTCATCTCCGGAATCAACCTAGTGAACCTTCTCTGAACAACCTCCAATGCAAGTATATCTTTCCTTAAATACGGAGACTAAAACTGAATGCAGTACTTTAGGTGTGGCCTCATCAATACCCTGTACAGTTGTAGCAGAACTTCTCTGCTTTTATACTCTATCCCTTTGCAATAATGGCCAATATTCCATTTGCCTTCCTGATTACTTGCTGTGCCTGCACACTAACTTTTTGTGTTTCATGCACAAGGACCCCCAGGGCCCTCTGTACTGCAGCACTTTGCAAATTGTCTCCATTTAAATTATAATTTGCTTTTTTATTTTTTCTGCCAAAGTGGATAACCTTACATTTTCCCACATTATACTCCATCTGCCAAATTCTTGCCCACTCACTCAGCCTGTCTATATCCCTTTGCAGATTTTTTGTGTCCTCTTCACAATTTGCTTTCCCACCCATCTTTATATCAGCAAACTTGCCAACATTACATTCGGTACCTTCAACCAAGTCATTAATATAGATTGTAAATAGTTGAAGTCACAACACCGATCCCTGCGGCACCCCACTAGTTACTGGTTGCCAACCGGAAAGTGACCCATTTATCCCGACTCTCTGTTTTCTGTTAGTTAGCCAATCCTCTATCCATGCTAATATATTACCCTCAACCCCATGAACTTTTATCTTGTGTAGTAACCTTTTATGTGACACCTTATCGAATGCCTGCGGGCAGTCCACTGGTTCCCCCTTATCCACCCTGCTTGTTACATCCTCAAAGAACTCCTGCAAATTTATCAAACATGATTTCCTTTTCATAAAACCATGCTGACTCTGCTTAATTGAATTATGCTTTTCTAAATGCCCCGTTACTGCTTCCTTAAAATGGACTCCAGCATTTTCCCAACGATAGATGTTAGGCTAACTGGTCTATAGTTTCCTGCTTTTTGTCTGCTTCCTTTTTTAAATAGGGGCATTACATTCGCGGTTTTCCAATCCGCTGGGACCGCCTCAGAATCCAGGGAATTTTGGTAGATCACAACCAATGCATCCACTATCTCCGCAGCCATTTCTTTTAAGACCCTAGGATGAAAGCCATCAGGTCCAGGGGACTTGTCCGCCTTTAGTCCCATTATTTTACCGAGTACTACTCCCTATAGCCCCTTGATTATCCACTATTGGGATGTTTTTAGTGTCTTTTACAGTGAAGACCGATACAAAATATTTGTTCAATGTCTCTGCCATTTCCCTGTTCTGCATTATTAATTCCCCAGTCTCAGCCTCTAGGGGACCAATATTTACTTTAGCCACTCTTTTCCTTTTTATGTACCTGTAGAAACTCTTACTATCTGTTTTTATATTTTGTGCTAGTTTGCTTTCATAATCTATCTTCCCTCTCTATCATTTTTTATAGTTGTTCTTTACTGGCTTTTAAAAGTTTCCCAATCCTCTGGCCTCCCACTAGCCTTGGCCACAGTGTATGCCCTTGTTTTTAATTTGATACCAGCCCTTATTTCCTTAGTTAGCCACAGATGGTTATCTCTTCTCTTACAGTTTTTTATTCTCATTGGGATATATTTTTGTTGAGAGTTATGAAATGTTTCCTTAAATGTCTGCCACTGCTCATCAACCATCCCATACTTTAATCTATTTCCCCAGTCCACTTTAGCCAACTCTGCCTTCATACCTTTGCAGTCTCCTTTATTTAAGCTTAGGATACAGGTTTGAGATTCAACTTTCTCACCCTCCAACTGAATTTGAAATTCAACCATGTTATGGTCACTCATTCCTCGAGGATCCTTTACTGGGAGATCATTTATTAATCTTGTCTCATTACACAGTATCAGATCTAAGATAGCCTTGCTCCCTAGTTGGTTCTGCAATGTACTGTACAAGGAAACTGTACCAGATACACTCTATTCACTCCTCCTCAAGGCTATCCTGGCCAATTTGCTTGGTCCAATCAATATATTTCTCCGTATACTGTCATTTATTGTGTATTCCTTTCCCTTGTTAGCCCTCCCCAAATACATTACCTCACACTTCTCCGACTGAATTCCATTTGCCGCAGTTCTACCCACCTGACCAGTCCATTGATATCTTCCTGCAGTCCACTGAAATCGTCTTGCAGTCTACAGCTTTTTTCTTCATTATCAAACACACAACCAATTTTTGTATCATCTGTTAACTTCTTAATCATGCCCTCCATTGAAGTATATACCACAAAAAGTAAGGGACCTAGTATTGAGCCCTGCAGAACCCCACTGGAAACAGCCTTCCAGTCACAAAAATACCCATCAACCATTATCCTTTGCTTCCTGCCTCTGAGCCAATTTTGGATCCAACTTGCCACTTTGCCTTGGATCCCGTGGGCTTTTACTTTCATGACTAGTCTGCCATGTGGGACCTTATCAAAAGCTTTGCTAATATCCAAATAGACTACATCAAACGCACTACCCTCATCAACTCTTCTTGTTACCTACCCAAAAAATTCAATCAAGTTAGTCAGACACGACCTTCCCTTAACAAATCCATGCTGACTGTAAAGGATTAATCTGTGTCTTTCTAAATGAAGATTTATCCTGTCCCTCAGAATTTTTTGCAATACTTTTCCCACCACTGAGGTTAGGCTGACTGACCTGTAATTACTCGGTCTATCCCTTTCTCCCTTTTAAAACAATGGGTGATGTTGATTGAGGGATAAATAAAGCTGCATTTTACTTGTAAATTGGAGTTTCACTTTCAGATGTCACTTAGCCACTACTGAGAAGTACAGCTCTTCTGAAGTCAGAACTCTGGTATTTTCTTTCTCTAATGTTACCTGCCACGCATTTAAACATTTACCAAATCATAGTGTTCATGTCAGGTTGGATTTCCATTCATTATTTTTAAAAATATATCCATGTCTATTGAAATTCAGAAAATATGTGATGAAGGTTTTCTTTAGTTGTTTTAATCCTGTTGTGCTGAAATTGAGATCTCAGCTCCATCCGGGATACAAAACAGCAAGCGACCAAAATCATCCCGAAGGCTCACCAATGATTTTGAACATTAATATAAAAAGAAACAAAAGTTTACCAGAGTATTGTAATTATCTTATGCTGGAGTCAGAGGATGACAACCTTGGAAGTAAGATTTTCATATGCCTTAAAGCTGCCTCCCAAAGGATTTTACTTCAATGAAGTGTTTCTTAAACCATTTGGCTCACATATAAAGTAATGTTAGCCAGAATTGTTGCCTTTTTTATCCATAGCTCAAATTCAGAATTCTTTTCAGTTAATGTAGAAACCTGCAGCAAAGAAGTGGCATGCTAACAGAATCATAGAAATTTACAGCACGGAAGGAGGCCATTTTGGCCCATCATGTCCACGCCGACCAACCAACAGCTATCCAGCCTAATCCCACTTTCCAGCTCTTGGTCCATAGCCCTGTAGGTCACGGCACTTTAAGTGCACATTCAAATATTTTTAAAACGTGATGAGGTTTTCTGCCTCCACCACCCTTTCAGGCAGTGAGTTTCAAACCCCCACACCCTCTGGGTTAAGAAATTTCCCCTCATATCTCCTCTAAACCTCCCCCTATTTACTTTAAATCTATGCCCACTGGTTGTTGACCCTTTCACCAAGGGAAACAGGTCCTTCCTATTCACTCTATCCAGGCCCCTCATAATTTTATACACCTCAATCAGGTCTCCCCTCAGCCTCCTCTGTTCCAAAGAAAACAGACCCAGCATCTCCAATCTTTCCTCAAAGCCAACATTCTCCAGTCCAGGCAACATTCTTGTAAATCTCCTCTGCACCTTTTCCAGTGCAATTACATCTTGCCTGTAATGTGGTGACTAGAACTGCACACAGTACTCCAGCTGCGACCTAACTAGTGTTTGATACAGTTCAAGCTTAACATCCTTGCTCTTATATTCCATGCCTCGATTAATAAAGGCAAGTATTCCATATGCCATCTTAACCACCTTATCTACCTGGCCTGCTACCTTCAGGGTTCTGTGGACCTGCACTCCAAGGTCTCTTTGTTCTTCTACATTTTTCAGTGTCGTAGCATTTAATGTGTTTTCCCTTGCCTTGTTAGACCTCCCCAAATGCATTACCTCACACTTCTCTGGATTAAATTCCATTTGCCACTGCCTGCCCACCTAACCAGTTGATTGATACCTTTCTGCAGTCTGCAGCTTTCTTCTTCATTATCAACCACACAGCCAATTTTACTATCATCTGTAAACTTCTTAATCATACCCCCAACATTCAAGTCCAAGTCATTGATATATACCACAAAAAGCAAGGGACCCAGCACTGAGCCCTGCGGAACCCCACTGGATACAGCCTTCCAACCACAAAAACACCCATCAACCATTACCCTTTGCTTCCTGCCTCTGAGTCAATTTAGATCCAACTTGTCACTTTGCCCTGGATCCCAAGGGCTTTTACATTCTTAACCAGTCTGCCATGTGGGACCTTATCAAAAACTTTGCTAAAATCCATATACACTACATCATACGCACTGCCCTCATCAACCCTCCTGGTTACCTCCTCAAAAAATTCAATCAAGTTAGTCAGATACAACTTTCCCTTGACAAATCCATGCTGACCGTCCTTGATTAATCCATGTCTTTCCAAATGAAGATTCACCCTGTCCCTCAGGATTTTTTCCAATAATTTTCCCACCACTGAGGCTAGGCTGATTGGCTTAATTACTCGGTTTATCCCTTTCCCCCTTTTTAAACAAAGGTACAACATTAGCAATTCTCCAGTCCTCTGGCACCACATCAAGGGGGATCAAAAGCTACTTGATTTTGATTATAACTAGATTCAAAGAATCATAGGATCATATAGCACAGAAGGAGGCCATTCGGCCCGTCGAGTCCGTGCCGGCTCTTTGAAAGAGCAATCCAATTAGTTCCAGTCCCCCTGCTCTTTCCCCATACCCGTGCAAATTTTTAATTTTCAAGTATAAATCCAATTCCCCTTTTGAAAGTTACTGCTAAATCTGATTCTACCGCTCTGTCAGCGTAAAGAAAATTCTCATCTTCCCTCTGGTTCTTTTGCCAATCACCTTAAATCTGTGCCCTTGTGTTACCGACCCTTCCAGCCAGTGGAAACAGTTTCTCCCTATCTACTTTATCAAAATCAATGATAATCCCTGTCTTTTTTTTTGGTGTGTGGGCCCTTTAACTGGCGGCAGAGCCCTTTCAATTTTTCACCCATGCTCCCTTATTTCCATTGTAAAGCCAGTGACCGGCTTGCGCGGGATATCCAGACCGCAGCACTGCCACACGGCTTGGTGAGAACGTTGATCAAAACCATTCATAATTATGAACCTCTTTATTAAATTTCTACTTAACCTTTTCTGCTCTAAGAAGATCATGCCCAGCTTCTCTAGTATTTCCACATTAACTGAAGACCCCCTACCCTGGTACTATTCTGGTAAATCTCCTCTGCACCCTCTCCAAGGCCTTGACATCCTTCCTAAAGTGTGGTGCCCAGAATTGGAGACAATACTCCAGGCTGAGGCCCAACCAGTGATTGGTAAAAGTTTAACGTAACTTCCTTGCTTTTGCACTCTGCACTATAGGCTATAAGCATCAACAGATTAACAGAAATAACACTGAGCAAAGTACTTCTTAGAATCATATAATAGTACAACATAGGAGGAGTCCATTTGGCTCATCGAGTCTGCACCGGCTCTTTCGAAGAGCAATCCACTTAGTCCCACTCCCCCGCTCTTTTCCCCTATCCCTGCAATTTTTTCTGTTTCAAGTATTTATCCAATCCCCTTTGAAAGTTAATATTGAATCTGCATCAGGCCGTATGTTCCAAATCCTAACTACTCATGACGTGAAAATGCTTTTCCTCGTGTCGCCTCTGGTTCTTTTGACAATTGCCATAAAACTGCGCCGTCTCATTATCGACCCTTTAGCCATTAGAAACAGTTACTCTTAATTTACTCTACCTAAACCGTTGATGATTTTAAACATTTCTATCAAATCTCCTCTTAACCTTCTCTGCTCCAAGGAGAACAATCCCAGCTTCTCTAATCTATCCACATAATTTTAATCCCTCATGGATTTATGAAGGGCAAGTTATGATTGACAAATTTGCTGGAGTTCTTGGAGGATGTAACAGACAGGGTAGATAAAGGGGAACCAGTGGATGTGGTGTATTTGGACTTCCAGAAGGCATGTGACAAGGTGCCACATAAAAGATTACTGCACAAGATTAAAGTTCACGGGATTCAGGGTAATATATTAGCATGGATAGAGAATTGGCTGACTAACAGAGAACAGAGAGTCGGGATAAATGGTTCATTCTCTGGTTAGCAACTAGTAACTAGTGGGGTGCCGCAGGGATCAGTGCTGGGACCCGAACTACTTACAATCTATATTAATGACTTGGAAGAAAGGACTGAGTGTAACGTAGCCAAGTTTGCTGACGATACAAAGATGGGAGGAAAAGCAGTGTGTGAGGAGGACACAAAAAATCTGCAAAAGGACATAGACAGACTAAGCGAGTGGGCAAAAATTTGGCAGATGGAGTATAATGTTGGAAAGTGTGAGGTCATACACTTTGGCAGAAAAAAATCAAAGAGCAAGTTATTATTTAAATGGAGAAAGATTGCAAAGTGCCGCAGTACAGCGGGACCTGGGGGTACTTGTGCATGAAACACAAAAGGATAGTATGCAGGTATAGCAAGTGATCAGGAAGGCCAATGGTATCTTGGCCTTTATTGCAAAGGGGATGGAGTATAAAAGCAGGGAAGTCTTGCTACAGCATACACTGGAATGCTGCATGCAGTTTCGGTTTCCATATTTAGGAAAGGATATACTTGCTTTGGAGGCAGTGCAGAGATGGTTCACTAGGTTGATTCCGGGGATAAGGGGGTTGACTTATGAGGAAATGTTGAGTAGGTTGGGCCTCTACTGATTGGAATTCAGAAGAATGAGAGGTGATCTTATTGAAACGTATAAGATTATGAGGGGGCTTGACAAGGTGGATGCAGAGAGGATGTTTCCACTGATGGGGGAGACTAGAATGAGAGGGCATGATCTTAGAATAAGGGGCCACCCATTTAAAACAGAGATGTGGAAAAATGTTGTCTCTCAGAGGGTTGTAAATCTGTGGAATTCGCTGCCTCAGAGAGCTGTGGAACCTGGGACATTGAATAAATTTAAGACAGAAATAGATAGTTTCTTAAACGATAAGGGGTTATGGGGAGCAGGCGGGGAAGTGGAGCTGAATCCATGATCAGATCAGCCATGATCTTATTAAATGGCAGAGCAGGCTCAAGGGGCCGTATGGCCTATTCCTGCTCTTATTTCTTATGTTCTTATCCCTGGAACCATTCCAATAAATCTCTTCTCTATCCTCGCCAAAGACTTCATGTTCTTCCTAAAATGGGACCCATTACTCCAGCTGGGGCCGAACGAGTGTTTTGTATAGGTTTAACATAACTTCTTGGCTTTTGTATCTATGTCTATTCATAAAGCCCATTCATAATGCATCACCTCACACTTTTATGCATTGAATTTCATCTGCCTTGTGTCCGTCAATTCTACTGGTCTGTGTCCTGTTGAAGTTATCACTAGCTTCCTCAGTGTTTACTACACTTCCAAGTTTTGTGTCCTCTGTAAATTTTGAAATTGTGCCCTGTACCCCCAAGTCCAGATCGTTAATGTATAACAACAACAGCAGTGGTCCTAGTATTGAATCTTGGGAAACTCCACTCTATACCCCCCTCCAGTCCGAAAAAGATATGCGAGGGCCACATATCTTCACCACTCTTCCGGGTAACCACTTTAACCATTTATGATGATGGTTCTTCACTCTCACCTTCTGGTTTAATTTCACACTTCTCTCTTTTACTCTACCTCTATCATGATTCTCTTTCTGTCTTAATTGTGTCTCTTCTATGGACTGTGCCAAATTTGGCTTTAACAACGAGAATCTGGTTTGTGGCTGTCGTTTGAGAAACAACTCTGCTGGTGTTCTACCAGTAGTTGTATGAGGAGTATTTCGATATGTAATCAAAAAATTAACCAATTTGTGATCCAATGACAACTGTCGTTTCCTTGGATTTGGATCTAACATTTGTTTTATGAGGGCATGTTTTACAATTTGTACAGTGCGCTCTGCTGCACCATTCGAAGCAGGGTGGTATGGTGGAACCTTGGTATGTTTCACACCATTTTTGCTCGTGAATTGTGAAAATTCTTCTGAGTGAAATTGTGGTCCATTATCTGAAACAATCTCTTCAGGGAGGCCAAATGAAGAAAATAATTTTCGCAAAATGTCCAATGTTTTACTTCTTGTTACTTTCCACATTGGAAACACCTCAACCCACTTCGAATGGCTATCAATCACAATGAACAATTGTTGTCCTTCTAACTCAGCAAAATCAATATGTAGCCTTTGCCACACCCTGGGAGGCCATTTCCATGGCTGTAATGGTACTGGTGGTGGTTGCTTGCTTACCGATTGACATGTCGTACACTGACTCACGATGTACTCTATATTTTTATCAAGACCTGGCCACCATAAATAACTGTGTGCAAAACTCTTGGTCAAGCACATTCCCATTCTAATAATTTGGACCTGAATTTATTTGGTATAACCATTCTTGCACCCCACATGATACAATCTTTATCGACTGATAATTCATTCCTACGAATGAAGAATGGATGTGTATCTTTGTCTGTTACCTGGTCTGGCCATCCATTTGCAATATACTCATACACCTTTGACATCACTGGGTCACGTTTGGTTGCTCTACCAATCTCTTCAGCTGTGACTGGCAGTTCATCAATGTATGAAAAATAAAACACTTCTTCCCTATCGGTTCTAACTTGTGATGGGGAAGGCAATCTAGACATTGCATCAGCACTACTGTGATCAGCTGATCGTCTGTATTCAATATCATATGTATATGCTGACAAAATCAAAGCCCATCTCTGCATTTGGGCTGCAGGAACTGGGGACTTTGGATGGAGGATTGCTGTTAGGGGCTCATGGTCCGTAACGATGGTAAACTTACAACCATACAAGTATTTGTGAAACTTCTTGACCCCAAAAATTAATGCCAAAGCTTCCCTTTCAATTTGCGCATAATTACTCTCACTGGCACTGAGAGTGCGTGAAGCAAAAGCAATTGGTCTCTCCTCCCCACTACTTAATACACGAGAGATTACTCCCCCAACTCCATACGGAGAGGCATCACATGCTAGCTTAATCTCCTTAGATATGTCATAGTGAACTAACATGGTGCTCTCTACCAATTTGCTTTTACACTCTTTGAATGCTGTATCACATTCTTTTGACCACTTCCAATGGACCTGTTTTTTCAAAAGTTCATTCAGTGGATGTAATACTATAGTCAAATTTGATAGGAACTTCCCATAATATTTCAAAAGACCCAAGAATGAACGAAGTTCAGTGACATTCCTGGGAGTGGGTGCATTTCTAATTGCATCCAATTTTTCCATGGTTGGATGTAAACCATCTTTGTCTACTCTGTATCCTAAGTACTCCACTGAGTTTTTAAATAACTCACACTTATGAGCAGACACTCGTACTCTGTGCTTCTCTAGCCGTTTGAGGACTTCATTCAATATGTTATTATGAATTTGCCTATTTGGTGCTGAAATTAGTATGTCATCCAAATAACATACTACCCCTTCAATACCTTGCAAAATCTGGTTTATCACCCCTTGGAATATGGCGGGGCGGAAGACAGTCTAAACAGTAGCCTATTAAATTGATATAGGCCTAGATGAGTATTTATAGTCAAACATTACTTGGACTCCTCATCTAGTTCAAGCTGTAAGTAGGCATTCGTAAGATCCAGTTTTGAGAAGATCTGACCACCTGTCAGTATTGTGAACAAATCTTCCATATTCGGCAATGTATTGGGGACATTACCCTCTCGAACCTGGTTTACGGTTACTTTATAATCATCACACAATCTTACCTTACCATCGAACTTAGGTACAACAACAATGGGTGTAGCCCAATTACATCGATCTATCTTACAAATAATGTTCTCAGTCTCTAGTCTTTTGAGTTCTTGCTCAACTTTTTCCTTGAGTGCATATGGTACGGAACGTGGCTTGTAGTAAACCGATCTAGTGTCCTTCTGTACCCTGACACTCGCCTTGAAGCCTTGGATCGGACTGCCCGTTTCGCAGAACATCTTCGGATACTTCTTGACAACCTCATCCGTTGATGAAAATCTCGTTTCCACATAGAAAATCTTACTCCAATCCAGCTTCAGTGAGCTCAACCAATTTCTTCCTAGTAAGGCAGACTTGTCTCCTTTCATTACTATTAAAGGCAAGTTCTGAAATTGATCTTTATATTTCACCGGTACGGTGATACGACCTACCACAGGAATTTTCTCTCCCGAGTAGCATCACAGCTCTATCTTGGATTTCTCCAGTTGGAAATCACGCAATTTGTCGCGAGATAGTGACTCCGGTACTACATTCACGGATGCAGCCGTATCAATTTCCATTGGTGTCTTGAATCCCACAACATCTATGCAGATTTTGATGCTTTCCAAATCGTTGTCCGTTAACCTCATGCTCCTGATGACGTGTAACTCTAACCTCTCCTCGTCCTGTTGTTGTTCTTCCATGCCATGTAGTCTCTTGGGATTTCTACTCATAGCTTTAAAAGGTGGTTTACCCTTCAGTCGGCATGCCTTTGCAAGATGCCCAGTCTTTCTGCAGAAGAAACACTCTTCCTTCACGTATGGACAACTTTGAGCAATGTGTTGTCCCAGGCACCTATAAGCACGACTTCGACGCTCCGGTAGAATTTCCAGTTTCTGAGACTTTCGGCGATGCCCATCTTTTACTTTGAACCTGTAGGTGATTTACTTCGGTTGACTGACGACCGTAATTATTATTTAATTCTCGGGAATATTGTTCGGCCATGCCCATCGACCTCGCTGTCTGACAAGCAATCTCAAAAGTCAAGTCATCCGTCGTCAATAACTTCTTTCTGATCGCATCATTTTTCACCCCACAAACAAAACGACCCCGTAATGCTCGGTTTTGAAAGTTTCCACAATTACAGTGCATCGACAGCTTTTTTAATGCTACGATGTAATCACTGATAATTTCATCAGCCTTTTGATTCCGAATCCCGAAACGATAGCTTTCAGCAATTTCTAACGGTTTGGGGTTATAGTGCTGCTCCAGCTTCGTTAAAATCTCTTTAAGCATTGTGTCCTTTCGCTTGTCTGGCACATGCAGATTAACAAGGGTTTGGTATAATGCCAGACCTGCCTCCGATAAGAAGATCGCTTTCTTACGTTCCAACACTGCCCCATTCTGGACTGCATTGTCTGAAACTTCGATTATGTTATCTGCAGTGAAATACATTTCTAGCCGATCCACATATGCTTTAAAACATTCCTGGTCGTGTCTACGTTCCCCCAAATGTCCCAATACACCTGCGGGTGCTGCCATTTTAATCTCTAGCTGTTCACACCGTGTGCTGTATTTTACCTCGGATTTTTGTAGTTTTTTTTCCAAAGACAGAAACTTCCAAAGTCTCTCTGTCAGCTGGCTGAATCCTTCACCAACAAAATTTAAGCTTTAAATCATCCGCAAAATCCCATCTCAATCGCCAAATGTGATATCTTCACACAGCACAGCACACACAGCTTCTAACATGGCAGGCAGCTCTCTCGGAAGTCTCTGGAAATCTGCCTGGTTCTGTTTATTATTAACCCTGCACTTGCAGTACACAATACGTCCACATCCACAGTGTGGAGCTACAAACATTACAAGCTTACAGACATTACAAGGGGAAAACTGGATAAAAACACGAGGGAGAAAGGAATAGAAGGACATGTTGATAAGGTGAGATGAGGGTGGGAGGAAGCTCGTGTGGAGCAAAAACACCGGCATGGACCGGCATGGACCAGTTGGACCGAATGGCCTGTTTCTGTGCTGTAATTTCTATGTAATAGTTTGGGATTGTATCACTCTTGATTTAGAGCAGCATTTCCCCAGTTGCTTCTATTACAGTGCGGAAGAGACACTCAAAAAGATTTACAATTGTGTAAGTCAGTGATTGGAGTTGCTCATTTCCTTTGATGTAAGAACCAGGTGATGAAAGAGGACGCTGTCAGACTAATTAAAACTCCTGTTATGCATTTCAACAGTGTTCAGATTCCTGATTATATTATTTACTTAATCAAATAAGCAGAATCATTGTCCAGCGAAGTCCGATTTTAATTTGCAATTTTTTCAACCTCATTTCAGTTTGCTTTTATCTGCACCAACAGCAGCCTCTGCAGTTGCAGGTGTTAATTCTGATCCATTACAGACACGTCATGACTACAAGTCATCAAAGGGGAAATCAGCAAGTGACTAAGGGTTGTATTTGAAGTTGTAAGACACTGGAATGACCTCTGTGCTTTAATATCACAATGATGATCCCAACTTGCTGACGTTCTCAGCTTCCAAAGACTAAACCAATTTAAAAAAAGGTATAGGTTTTAGAATTTTTCTTGATAGTTTCCTATACAGGAGAGTTTTAATGTCTGATTATTATGAAAATCTCCAAAGAATTGGTAAACACTGTCTGAAAATAACTAAGGACTGACTTTTCTTTTCATTTTAAGTGGTCAATGATAAAACAATATTTTGATCGTCAAATCAACAGAATATTTCGGCACAACTTGTAACAAAGTTCCAATGCAATTCTGAAACGACCTGCTTTACATTTTTATAAAAATTACCTTAATTAATGGAGTCCATTCAAAGAAAGAAAAATACTTGCATTTATATAGCAACTTTCACGACCACCGGATGTCTCAAAATGCTTTACAGCCAATAAACTACTTTTGAAGGGTAGTCATTGTTGTAACGTAGGAAATGCAGCAGCTAATTTGCACACAGCAAGCTCCCACAAAAAGCAATATGATAATGACCAGATCATCTGTTTTAGACATGTTGATTGACAGATAAATATTGGCCAGGATACACCGAGGATAAGTGACCTTCTCTTCTTCGAAAGAGTGACATGGGATCTTTTCCGTCCACTTGAGAGAGCAGACGGGGCTTCGGTTCAACGTCTCATCCGAAAGACGGCACCAGTGCAGCATTCCCTCAGCACTGCACTGGACTGTCAGCCTTGATTTTGTGCTCAAGTCCTGGGAGTGTGACTTGAATCCACAATCTTCTGACTCAGCGGCGAGGGTGCCACTCACTTAGCCACAGCTATTCAAGGTTTTATATTTTCAAAAGTTAAAGGTTGAAATAACTCATCATCATCAAAGACAGTCCCTCGAATTCGAGGAAGACATGCTTCCACTCTAACAGTGAGTTCTCAGGTGACTGTACAGTTCAATTCGGGATTTACAGTCTCTGTCACAGGTGGGACAGACAGTCGTCGAAGGAAAGGGTGGGTGGGGAGTCTGGTTTGCCGCACGCTTTTTTCACTGCCTGCGCTTGTTTTCTGCATGCTCTCGGCGACGACACTCGAGGTGCTCAGCACCCTCCCAGATGCTCAGCACCCTCCCAGATGCTCTTCCTCCACTTAGGGCGGTCTTTGGCCATGGATTCCCAGGTGTCGATGGGGATGTTACACTTTATCAAGGAGGCCTAGAAACATTTCCTCTGCCCACCTGGGGATTGCTTGCCGTGTGGGAGTTCCGAGTCGAGCACTTGCTTTGGGAGTCTTGTGTCGGGCATGCAGACAATGTGGCCCGCCCAACGGAGCTGGTCGAGTGTGGTCAGTGCTTCGATGCTGGGGATGTTGGCCTGATCGAGAACACTGATGTTGGTGCTTCTCTCCTCCCAGGGGATTTGCAGGATCTTGCGGAGACATCGTTGGTAGTATTTCTCCAACGATTTGAGGTGTCTACTGTATATGGTTCACATCTCTGAGCCATACAGGAGGGCAGGTATCACTCCAGCCCTGTCGACCATAAGCTTGGTGCCAGATTTGAGGGCCTGGTCTTCGAACACTCTTCCTCAGGCGACCGAAGGATGCGCTGGCGCACTGGAGGCGATGTTGGACTTCGTCGTTGATGTCTGCCCTTGCTGATAGTAGGTTTTCGAGGTGTGGAAAGTGGTCCACATTGTCCAAGGCTGTGCCGTGGATTTTGATGACCGGGGGGCAGTGCTGTGTGGCGGGGTCAGGTTGGTGGAGGACCTTTGTCTTACAGATGTTTAGTGTAAGGTCTACATATAATTTACAGCGCAGAAACAGGCCATTTAGCCCAACAGTTATATGTCAGTGTTTATGCTTCACAAAAAAATGCATCACCTCACACTTTTCTGCATTACATTTCATTTGCCATTCCACAAGCCTGTCTTTGTCCTCGAAGTCTATTACTATCTTCCTCACTGTTTACTACAGTTTCAAGTTCCGTGTTATTTGCAAATTTCAAAATTGTGCCCTGTACCCTACTGCCACCCCTGCTCCAAGTCCAAGTCATTAATGTATATCAAATAGAAATCTCCTCCCACCCCTCTTCATCTCAGCCTATCAGCACATACCCCATTCAAAAGCCGGTAAGCAGCCTGCACGGGACCTCCAGATAGCTGCGCAGCTTAGTGGAAACATTGTTGGTGGACCATGAGCCAATGTAGGTCATCGAGCACAAGGTCAATAAGCTCATGGTCGACAGAGCAGTGGTGATACCCGCCCTCCTATATGGTTCAGAGACATGGACTATGTACAGCAGGTACCTCAAAACACTGGAGAAGTACCATCAACGCTGCCTCCACAAGATCCTGCAAATCCACTGGCAAGATAGGCATACCAACGTCAGAGTCCTCGCTCACGCCAACATCTCCAGCATCGAAGCATTGACCACACGGGATCAGCTCCATTGGATGGGCCACATCGTCCACATGCCTGACATGAGACGCCCAAAACAAGCACTCTACTCGGAGCTTCAACACGGCAAGTGAGCCCCAGGTGAGCAGAGGAAACGCTTTAAGGACACCCTCAAAGCCTCCTTGAAAAAGTGTAACATCCCCACCGACACCTGTGAATCCCTGGCCCAAGACCGCTCAAAATGGAGGAATAGTATTCAAGAAGGCGCTAAACACCTTGAGTCTCTTCGCCGAGAACAAGATGAAGCCAAGCGTCGACAGTGGATTGAGCACACGGCAACCCAGGCACCCCACCTCCCGTTCCTTCAACCACTGTCTGCCCCACCTGTGACAGAGACTGTAGGTCCCACATTGGACTCTTCAGTCACCTGAGAACTCATTTTTAGTGTGGAAGCAAGTCATCCTCGACTCCGAGGAACTGCCGAAGAAAAAGAATGGGTGAATGGGACTTGTTGCATGTTTGGACATAGGCATCAAAGATTTGGGTGAGCTCAAGTTCATTGACGGTGCAAAATGGGAGGCTGGCCAGGAGAACATTGGAATAGTCGAGTCCAGCAAATATCACCTAAATGTTGTAGGACCAACACAGAATACGCTCTCATTTTTAAAAATTCATTGAGTTTTTGCCCAGCCATAGTTGCCCTTGAGAGGGTGGTCGTGAACTGCCTGCTGCGGCCTGGGGGAGAGGGGAGCGGGAGGAGAGCGAGAACGTGGTGCAGGTGTAAAGGGAGTGAGGCTGGAAGAACGGGATCTAGGCCTAACAGAAAACGTGATCTATCCTCCCATCTGAATCACGTTCTTCCTCTCCATCGCTCCACTGTTTCCACCATACTCCCACCGCCCTGAGTTCCTGATCTTCTCTCCCAAGTTCCTGAACTTCTCACCCCTCTCCGAGTTCCTCCCTCTCCGATCACCTCTCTTCTCTCCCCTCCCGATTCCCAACCCCTCTCCAGCCCGATCCCCTCTCAAACCATCTCGATCCCCTCTCCCCCCTTCGATCCCCTCTCCCCATCTCGATCCCTTCGCCCCCCCCTTCGATCCGCTCTCCTCTCTTCCCCTCCAATCCCGTCTCCTCTCCCACCCGACCCCCTCTCACCCCCCTGATGCCCTCTCCACTCTCCCCTCTGATTCCCCTCTCCTCTCCCTCCACCCCCTGATCCCCTCTCGACTCTCCCGCTCCCCCGATCCCCTCTTCTCTCCCCCCCCACCCCCACCGATCCCCTCTCCTCTCTTCCCCCCCCGATCTTCTCTCCTCTCTTCCCCCCCCAATCCCCTCTCCTCTCTTCCCCACCCCCCCCGATCCCCCCTCCTCTCTCTACGCACCCCCCCCGATCCCCTCTCCCCCCTCCCCAATCCCCTCTTCTCTCTCCTCCCCATCCCCTCTTCTCTCCCCCCCCCCGATCCCCTCTCCTCTCCTCCCCCCCCCGATCCACTCTCCTCTCCTCCCCCCCCGATCCACTCTCCTCTCTTCCACCCCCCCCCCCCCACCCGCCGATCCACTCTCCTCTCTTCCCCCCCCCCCCCCCGGTCCCCTCTCCTCTCTCTCCCCCTCCCCGATCCCCTCTCCTCTCTCTCTCCCCCGCCACCCCACCATTCCCTCTGCTCTGTCCCCCCTTCGATCCCCTCTCCACTCTCCCCCCGATCCCCTCTCCACTCTGCCCTCCCCCTCGATCCCCTCCACCCCCCACGATCCCCTCTCCTCGCTTCGATCCCCTCTCCCCATCTTGATCCCTTCACCTCCCCTTCGATCCCCTCTCCTCTCTCTTCCTCCAGATCCCCTCTGCTCATTCCCCCCTTCGATCCCCTCTCCTCTCTTCCCTCCTCTCTCCCCCCGATCCCATCTCCTCTCTCTCCCCGATCTCCTCTCCTCTATCCCCCCCGATCTCCTCTCCTCTATCCCCTCTGAACCCCTCTCCTCTCTTCCCCCCCCGATCCCCTCTCCTCGCTCCCCCCTTCGATCACCTTTCACCCCTACGATCCCCCCTCCTCTCTAACCAACCCCCCCCAACCACCCACCCATCCGATCCTCTGTCCTTCTCCGCAAGGAGTCAAGGTAAGTGTGGCGGTGCAGGCATCTTCCGCCGCACTATTTTGTACTGTGCATGTGCGACCGGATCAAGGCCGCATGCATAGGGAGAGTCAAAAGCAGCATGCAAATAATCACTCCGAACAAAATTTTCCACCAAGTGATATAAAGAGATATCAGCGCAGATGCTTGGTCAAAGAGGTAGGTTTTAAGGAGCGTCTTATAGGAGGAAAGAGGTAGGGAGGCGGAGAAATTTAGGCAGGGACTTCCAGAGCTTAGGGTCCCGGTAGCTGAAGGTATGACCGGCAATGGTGGAGATATGGAAATCAGGGTTGCACAAGAGGCCAGAGTTAGAGGACAGAGATCAGCATTCTATTAATATGTTAGCATAGCACGAAGGAGTTTACGTGCATTAAAATATCAATAGCAAACACAATAAAACATTGGAAAAACCTACTAGTTTGTTTTATAGCTTTGAATAGAAAATAGGAAGGGTAATAGTTGTAAATTTAATTAAGATTAATTATCTCTCCTTAAATTGGTGGAAAATAACAATCACATCTGCTGCACTAAATGCAATGTAAACTTCAATCTTAAGTGGTGTATTTGTAATGAATCATAGAAACATAGAAAATAGATGCAGGAGCAGCCATTCGGCCCTTCGAGCCTGCATCGCCATTCAATATGATCATGGCTGATCATGCAACTTCAGTACCCCATTCCTGCCTGCTCTCTACACCCCCTCATCCCTTTAGCCATAAGGGCCAAATCTAACTCCCTTTTGAATATGTCCAACGAACTGGACTCAACAACTTTCTGTGGTAGAGAATTCCACAGGTTCACAACTCTCTGGGTGAAAAAGTTTCTCCTCATCTCGGTCCTATATGGCTTACCCGCCTTATCTGTGACCCCTGGTTCTGGACTTGCCCAACATCGGGAACATTCTTCATGCATCTAACCTGTCCAATCCCGTCAGAATTTTAAAAGTTTCTATGAGATCCCCTCTCATTCTTCTAAATTTCAGTGAGTATAAGCCTAGCCGATCCAGTCTTTCCTCCTATGTCAGTCCTGCCATCCCTGGAATCAGACTGGTGAACCTTTGCTGCACTCCCTCAATAGCAAGCACGTCCTTCCTTAGATTAGGAGACCAAAACTGCACACAAAACTCAAGGTGTGGTCTCACCAAGGCCCTGTACAACTGCAGCAAGACCTCCCTGATCCTATACTCAAATCCCCTCGCTATGAAGGCCAGCATGCCATTTGCTTTCTTTACTGCCTGCTGTACCTGCATGCCTACCTTCAATGACTGATGTACCATGATAGCCACGTCTTGTTGCACCTCCCCTTTTATTAATTTGTCACCATTCAGGTAATAATCTGCTTTCCTGTTTTTGCCACCAAAATGGATACCCTCACATTTATCCACATTATACTGCATCTGCCAAGCATTTGCCCATTCACCGAACCTGTCCAAGTCCCCCTGCAGCCTCTTAGCATCCTCCTCGCAGCTCGCCCTGCCACCCAGCTTAGTGTCATCTGCAAACTTGGAGATATTACATTCAATTCCTTCGTCTAAATCATTAATATATATTATAAATAGCTGGGGTTACAGCACTGAATCCTGCGGCACCCCACTAGTCACTGCCTGCCATTCTGAAAAGGACCCGTTTATTACCACTCCTTGCTTCCTGTCTGCCAACCAGTTCTCTATCCACGTCAATACATTACTCCCAATATCATGTGCCTTACTTTTGCACACTAATCTCTTGTGTGGGATCTTGTCAAAAGCCTTTTGAAAGTCCAAATACACCACATTCACTGGTTCTCCGTTATCCACTCTACTAGCTACATCCTCAAAAAACTCTAGAAGATTTGTCAAGCATGATTTCCCTTTCATAAATCCATGCTGACTTGGACCGATCCTGTCACTGCTCTCCAAATGATCTTTAATAATTGATTCCAGCATTTTCTCCACGACCGATGTCAGGCTAAACCGGTCTATAATTCCCTGTTTTCTCTCCCTCCTTTTTTGAAAAGTAGGATTACATTAGCTACCCTCCAATCCATAGGAACTGAACCAAAGTCCATGGAATGTTGGAAAACGACAACCTTTCTACTAACATCCACTATTTCTAGGGCCACTTCCTTAAGTACTCTGGGATGCAGACTATCAGGCCCTGGGGATTTATCGGCCTTCAGTCCCTTCAATTTCCTTAACGCCATTTCCTGACGAATAAGGATTTCCTTCAGTTCCCCCTTCTCGCTAGACCTTCGGTCCTCTAGTATATTCGGGAGGTTATTTGTGAATTCCTTGGTGAAGACAGAACCAAAGTATTTTTTCAAATGGTCTGCCATTTCCTTGTTCCCATTATGAATTCACCTGATTCTGACTGCAAGGGACCTACATTTGTCTTCACTAATCTTGTTCTCTTCACATATCTATAGAAGCTTTTGCAGTCAGTTTTTAAATTCCCTGCAAGCTTACTCTTATACTCTATTTTCCCCCTCGTAATGAAACCAAGTCCCCCCTCTGCTGAATTCTAAATTTCTCCCAGTCCTCAGGTTTGCTGCTTTTTTTGGCCAATTTATATGCCTCTTCCTTGGATTTAACACTATCCCTAATTTCCCTTGTTAGCCACGGTTGAGCCACCTTCCTTTTTCATTTTTACGCCACACAGGGATGTACAATTGTTGTAGTTCATCCATGTGATATTTAAATGTCTGCCATTGCCTATCCACCGTCAACCCTTTACGTATTATTCTCCAGTCTATCCTAGCCAATTCACGTCTCTTACCTTCGAAGTTTCCTTTCTTTAAGTTCAGAACCCTTGTCTCTGAATTATCTGTGTCACTCTCCATCTTAATGAAGAATTCTACCATATTATGGTCACTCTTCCCCAAGGGGCCTCACATGACCAGATTGCTGATTAATCCTCTCTCGTTACACAAGACCCAGTCTAGGATGGCCTGCTCTCTAGTTGGTTCCTCGACATATTGGTCTAGAAAACCATCCCTTATACACTCCTGGAAATCCTCCTCCACAGTATTGCTACCAGTTTGGTTAGCCCAATCAATATGCAGATTAAAGTCACCCATGACAACTGCTATACCCTTATTGCACTCGTCCCTAATTTCCTGTTTGATGCCATCCCCAACCTCACTACTACTGTTTGGTGGTCTGTATACAACTCTCACTAATGTTTTCAGCCCTTTGGTGTTTCGCAGCTCTACCCATATAGATTCCACATCATCCACGCTAATGTCCTTCCTTACTATTTAACCAGTAATGCTACCTCACCTCCTTTTCCTTCCTGTCTGTCCTTCCTGAATATTGAATACCCCTGGATGTTGAGTTCCCAACCTTGGTTACCTTGGAGCATGTCTCTGTAATCCCAATTACATCACATCCGTTAACAGCTATCTGCGCAGTCAATTCATCCACCTTATTACGAATGCTCCTCGCATTGACACTCAGAGCTTTCAGGCTTGTTTTTTTAACACTCTTTGTCCTTTTATGTTGTAATATCGCCCTTTTTGATTTTTGCCCTTGATTTCTCTGCCCTCCACTCTTGCTTTTCTCCTTCCTTCCTTTTGTTTCTGCCGTCTTTTTACTTTCCTCTGCCTCCCTGCAGAGATTCCCATCCCCCTGCCTTTTTAATTTAAACCCTCCCCAACAGCACAAGAAAACACTCCGCCTAGGATATCGGTTCTGGCCCTGCCAAGGTGCAGACCATCTGGTTTGTACTGGTCCCACCTCCCCCAGAACTGGTACAATGTCCTAGGAATTTGAATCCCTCCCCCTTGCACCATTCCTCAAGCCACGTATTCATCTGAGCTATCCTGCAATTCCTATTCTGACTAGCACGTGACACTGGTAGTAATTCTGAGATTACTACCTTTGAGGTCCTACTTTTTAATTTAACTCCTAGCTCCCTAAATTCAGCTTGTAGGACCTCATCTTGCTTTTTACTTATAACGTTGGTACCTATATGTACCACAACAGCTGGCAGTTCACCCTCCCCCTCCAGAATGCGCTGCAGCCGTAGCGAGACATCCTTGATCCTTGCACCAGGGAGGCAACATACCATCCTGGAGTCTCGTTTGCGACCGCAGAAACCCCTATCTATTCCCCTTACAATAGAATCTCCTATCACTATAGCTCTCCCACTCTTTTTTCCTGCCCTCCTGTGCAGCAGAGCCACCCATGGTGCCATGAACTTGGCTGCTGCTGCATTCCCCTGATGAGTCATCTCCCCCAACAGTATCCAAAACGATGTATCTGTTTTGAAGGGAGGTGACTGCAGGGGACCCTTGCACTTCCTTCCTTCCACTGCTCTCCCTGATGGTCACCCATTCCCTATCAGCCTGTGTAACCTTTATCTGCGGTGTGACCAACTCACCAAACGTGCTATTCGCGACATCCTCAGCATCGCAGATGCTCCAGCGTGAATCCATGCGCAACTCCAGTGCCACAATGCAGTCTGTCAGGAGCTGCAGCTGGATATACTTCCTGCACATGTAGTTGTCAGTCTCTCTCTGGTATGTCTCTCTCTCATGACTTCAGATAAGACTACTCAATCTTACAGCAACTAAATAAATGGAGCCACTTCCCACGTGGTGAAAGAAATCAATACTGCATGCCTTTGTTACCTCTAGACTTGAATATTCCAACTCACACCTGGCTGGCTTCCCACGTTCCACCCTCCGTAAACTTGAGGTCATCCAAAACTCTGCTGCCCGTGTTCTAACTCGCACCCAGTCCTGTTCACCCATTGTCCCTGTGCTCGCTGACCTTCATTGGTTCCAGGTTAAGCAACGCCTTGATTTTAAAATTCTCATCCGTTTTCAAACCTCTCCATGCCTCTCGTCCCTTCCTATCTCTGAAACCTCCTCCAGCCCCACAACCCTCCGAGATCTCTGCGATCCTCCAGGAACAGGAGGAGGCAATTCAGCCCCTCAAACAGTACCGCCATTAAATTAGATCCTGGTTGAACTGTTTCTCATCTCCATCTCCCCGCTTTGGTTTCGTAACCCTTAATACCCTCACTGTACAAAAATCTATCAATCTCAGTTTTAACATTTTTAATTGATCCGCAGCCTCAACCGCATTTTGTGGGAGAGTTTTCCAGATTTCCACCACTCTTTGTGTGAAGAAGTACTTCCTGACATCATCCCTTAACAGTCTGGCTCTAATTTTAAGATTATGCCCCCTTTTTCTAGACTCCCCAATCAGAGGGAACAGTTTCTCTCTACCTCCCCTATTAACTCCTTCACTCAGAGGTGAGAGTGCTACCAAATCAGCCAAGCTGACATAAAATCATATTGAAATACGAAAGTGGGTAAAGGACAAAAAAAAAGAAGTTCTGCGAGGGGAGGAAATAAAGCTTCTTGGCTCATCTATTGAATGTTACAATTACCAAAATCACAGGTCAATTACTCATAAAATGATCAGTTGCAAAATTAAGTGATTGAAAAGGATCACCTGTATATTTAAAATATCAGTGATCTTATAGTCAATAAGGGAGTAAGCTTCAGCAGTATACCTTTTACAGCGGGTTTTCCTAGTGTCTCCTTCTCAGAATCAAGATTTTATTATTGTTATGCTATTCGAAGACTACTTCACTTCAGTGGTGTACCATTCAACAACAAACAATGGTGAAAAAACAAGACAAGCTCGTTCAAATTACCGCAAAGCAGTAGTTTATACCAAAAACAGTTCTTGGAGCACAACCTAAAACAGAGATCTTAAGGACTTGTAAAAGGCAGGTTTTCATTTCTATGATGCTGTTCACGACCTCACGATGTCCCAAAGCGCTTTAGAGCCAATGAAGTACTTTCGAAATGCAGTCACTGTTGAAATGTAGGAAGTCTGGTCTAACAATATACTGACCATTATGACCATCGATATATTTCTTTAAATATCAGGTCAATATCATTTTATGGTGCAACTTATGGAATATTGCAGTTGGAAAAAATAACCAAGTTGTCTACTGAAAAAACATTGCATCAGAAAATGTTTATTCCACTGTTTTTGTGCTCGGATATTGAAAAGCTAATATTCTACGCCAATCACATTAATGTATCAATTCAGAAAGAAACCTGTTAGTGTTCCTTTCTGAAAGGAAATACCCAGTGCTCAGCAGAGAGGAGCGACTAATAAGACAGTCAATAAGATAGCATCTTTTGACACTTATCACAATTGTAAGGAATTTCTGAATATCATCTTAATCATCATATAAACACGGTGTGGAACATCAATCCTTGGCCCGTGATACTTAAACTGAGAAACAAAAATGCAATTTGAATTCCAAACTAATTTCTGACCACAGATCATTTGGATAACGATAACACAAAAGCAAAATACTGCGGATGCTGGAATCTGGAATAAAAACAGAAAAAGCTCGAAATCTCAGCGTGTCAGGCAGCATCAGTGGAGAGAAAGCAGAGTAAACGTTTTGGGTCGATGACCCTTCGGGCCAGGGTAATTGCTTCATAGGATCCAAGTCCAAATGTCCAACATATTTCCATTAACAACCGTTGCAATCTGTCCTCTGTCTAAACACTCTCTCTCCACCCAGGGTCCTTAAAACTCTTGTTGCAAAGTTAGAAAAAGTACCAACATTTATTTTTATTCTAAATACAATTTACAATATATTAGAATGTTTTAAAAAGAGAAACTGCTGGGGTAAATATTCTGGAATTTCAGCACAATTTAGCCAGGTACTTATGTTTGGAAAGAACAAGAGGAGTGCCAAATTTCTAATAAGCAATGAGGTATCTAGTGAATCAAATAAACGAATCCAGAAGACCATCTAAATACACTGCTACACAAGTCACAGGAGAAAGGATAGACCCTAAATTATTAGCAGCACATGGATCATCTCTAATTAATTAGTTCAAGATTTTCAATAACATATTGTTTTAAATTAGACTTGATAAGAAAATATTTATTTCATTTGGCTTAATTACTATGTTTTCATGCTGTTCCCGTCCCCTTTCAGTACATGCCAGGTTTCCACTAGTTACCTCGAATTACATAATTGTCCAGTGCCTCTTCCATTCTCTGCAATGCTTCTGCACGACTAGCTCCATACGTAACCAACTGAAATAGAAGAGTACAAATGGATTTAAGTAATCTGAAGGTACACGTGCTATAAATTTGTTAGAAAAAAAACCCAAAGTTGAACAGTTATTTGAATATAAATTACTCAATTCATTCTCTGCATACTTGGAAAGGTCCAGTTTAATTACTTGCTATTCTATTTAAGAACCTTCAAACAGAGCACTGCAGTGGCATTCAGTGAAGTATTGTACAACTACTCTTCTATTGGTTTCCTGCTGTGGCAGCACCATTGTAATCCGTGGCTCTGTGGGTAGCACTCTCGCCTCTGAGTCAGAAGGTTGTGGGTTTGAGGCCCACTCCAGTGACTTGAGCACAAAATCTAGACTGACACTCCCCAGGCAATGCTGAGGGAGCGGTGCACTGTCGGAGGTGCCGTCTTTCAGATGAGATGTTAAACTGAGGCCCCGTCTACTCTCTCAGTTGGATGTAACAAGATCCTATGGCACTATTTTGAAGAAGAGCAGGGGAGTTATCCCCAGTGTCCTGGGGCCAATATTTATCCCTCAATCAACATCACTAAAACAGATTATCTGGTGATTATCACATTGCTGTTTGTGGGAGTTTTCTGAGTGCAAATTGGCTGCCGCGTTTCCCACATTACAACAGTGACTGCATTTCAAAAAGTACTTCATTTGCTTTAAAGTGCTTCCTGGAGTTATGAAAGTTCTTTCTTTTTTTTCTTTTGAAAGCTGAATGGTGTTGTACATGCAGATCTCATAATAGCTAGTCCAGGTTAATAACAACTTTCATATCCCATACTGACACACCAGACAGGGGCATTGGTGTTATGCTGAGTCAAGCAAATGACCACGGGGAAGAACACCCAGTTGGTTTAGCTGAATCACGAGTTACTGCCACAAGAAATGGCTTATTCATCAATTGTAAAGAATCTTTAAGTGTCACCTGAGCACTGTTCAAGCTACAAGCATATTTACACAGAACTACATTTAGGGTGTCAGCTCTGGTTCAGTGATAACACTCTAAACCGAGGCCTCGTCTGCCCTCTCAGGTGGACGTAAATATCCCACAGCCACTATTTCGAAGCAATATTTATCCCTCAACCAACAGATTGTCTGGTCATTATCACATTGCCGTTTGTGGGAGCTTGTTGTGCGCAATTACAACAGTGAGTACACTTCAAAAGTATTTCATTGGTTGTAAAGAGCTCTGGAACATCCTGAGGTCGTAAAAGGTGCTACAGAAATGTGAGTCTTTTCTTTGTGTATTTATTGTGCATTCTGACCACAATCATTTAGTGTGGTTACTTACGACCGACCCGTTACAGAAGTACACGTCTGTTGCAATGACCCTACAAGGCTATAGCATGGCCATGATCCCCAAAGAGGAATGCTGATGAGGTGTCACGTCGGGAAGAAACTCAAGTTTCAAACATTATAATCAAAAAGGGACAGGCAACACCCTGGAGCATTTGTGTCTAAGATTTAGCTTAGTGTGGGCTTACTTAATTTTGTCACAGTACATTAAAAGGTTAAAGAACAACTACATTCATAAATACACCTTGATGTAACTGATAGCAACAGTTGGTTGATGTATCCGAGATGGATGATTGAGGGAGGAGCTCAGCCACTCAAATCAAAAACCAACATATTTTGGGATTTATTCAAATATATTTTTGATTGGTAGTTTTTGCTTTCTCCAAATTTAGAGAATGATTTAAATTTACTTTGCTTGGTTGATTTTTTGAAGTTATTTATCAGCCTGCCTTTTTCAAGTTAGAGAGTCTGTCCATGCCTTCAGAGAGATATAGTCAAAGCAGATAGCTTCATTGGATGGTGTGAATGAAAAGACCCACGATGGAAGAATATCACTTTGCAGAGCAGTTGCAACTATCTATCTACTACATCAAACCCAGCCGGAGGCTGATCCCAAAGTGAAGTTCCCTGGGACTACAATCTGGACTTGCTGTGTCGCTGGGAGGATTCATTCAGAAGCAATCCCGATTCTGTATCTTCATTTGGTTTGATTATTGTCACTGGCTGCTGTCGATGTTTATAGTAATCTGTCGTGTTTCTGTCATTCAGTTGGTTTTTGGGCGTATTTTCTTTCTGCTAATGGATAGAAATCTCCAGAGTGTTTTGGTGTTTAATGTAAATGAGATGTTTCTAATTCGGCACGGGCTTGATGGGCCGAGTGGCCTTCCGTACTGCAACCATTCTATGGGCTCAATTTTTGCCGAGCCTGTTTTTCAGCATACTTACCGAAGTTGCATTGCTTATGTATGTTCGGAGATGCACCAGAAAAAAATGTTGCAACTTTGGCCGCTATCTGGTCTCTTCACTGCAGTTGCGCAGCGTGGCCAGACAACTCGGGGGGGTGGAGCCTGCGTTCTGTGCTGGAAAATGTGCCGGGACGTCTGCACATGCGCAGTGGAGAATGATGATGGCCACGCATGCACACCCACAAGTGTCAGGTGGTCAAACAATGGAGGAGGCAAGATTTTGAGATGTGAGAGCTGGGCCTTAAAGAATCAAGAATGGACACATGGGAAGTAGACCTTGCTCACAGTATGGAACCATGGAATTTATTTCAGTGTGCGTGCGTCTGTGTGTGTGTGTGTGCGCGCACGTGCGTGGGTTGATTGGAAAAAGAAGAAAAATGAGCATCATACAAGCCATACACTCCCAGTACCTCTGTCTGCTTTCAACTTTGCAAAGCAGAATCAAGTCTAATGTGTTTTTATTTTTACTTTGTTTCCTGAAGAGTTTTGTAAAAACCTGTGATTTTTTTTAATGCACTGCATTACTCAGCTCAGCTGAGACTGCTTGTTGGCTGGACTTGGAAGAAGACTGTTTTCTTAGACAAGACAGTTTGTGGCATCATTCTGTCAGACTAATTCTAACCTCCTAACTGAACAGTTGTTGAGTGATTCGCTCTGTGTGTTAAATGTTCCTTTTTAATCCTCTCCGTTGATTTGCAGCCTCTCCGTTGCATCCCGATGCCGGCCAGTTCACTCGCTTCTCCCCCCACCAGCCTCTCCGTTGATTTGCTTGCAGCCTCTCCGTTGAATCCTGATGCCAACCAGTTCGCTCCCTCCTAGGCCGAGTGGCCTCCCGGTGCGTTGTCCCGCCCCTAGCCCAGGCCGAGTGGCCTCCCGGTGCGTTGTCCCGCCACTAGCCCAGGCCGAGTGGCCTCCCGGTGCGTTGTCCCGCCCCTAGCCCAGGCCGAGTGGCCTCCCGGTGCGTTGTCCCGCCCCTAGCCCAGGCTGAGTGGCCTCCCGGTGCGTTGTCCCGCCCCTAGCCCAGGCCGAGTGGCCTCCCGGTGCGTTGTCCCGCCCCTAGCCCAGGACGAGTGGCCTCCCGGGCCGAGTGCAGAAAGGTGAATTGCAGTTTTATGACGAAGATAGGACTTCAAATTCTTATTTCTTAAAGAAGTGTTAGTAGTTTTTGTTTGCAAACATTGCTAACAGTAAGGCTTGGTTAGTTCAGGTCCAGGTCCTCTCTGCTTTCCGCCCCTATCCCAGGCCGAATGGCCTCCAATGTACTTACCTGCGCCGATTTCTTTAACTCTCCGCAAGGGTTTTCTCAAGTGGGCACATAGGCTGGCCTAAGTAGAAATGGAGTAACTATTAGCTGGCCAAAGTTGCCTAAATGAGCAGAACTGGCGTAGGTGGCTGGTAACGCCCCCTTTTCAGAATAAAAACTAACCTAAAATAAACGTAACTAAGTGAGTTACGCTGGTGGAAACTGGGGATTTTTAAGTTACGCCAGAAAAAGCAGCCTACTCCCAAAAAAATGAGCCAAAATTGAGCCCTATGATTCTAATTGCAGTCGTCGGAGTATAAACCAGGAAATAGTGGGGGCTTGTAAAAAGGGAACAGCAATAATCATGGGTGATTTTAGCCTCCATATTGATTGGACAAATCAAATTGGTCAGGGTAGCCTTGAGGAAGAATTCGTAGAGTGCATAAGGGACGGGTTCCTTGAGCAGTATGTAATGGAACCAACCAGAGGGCAGGCTATCTTGGATCTGGTCCTGTGTAATGAGACAGGATTAATAAACAATCTCCTAGTAAAGGATCCCCTTGGAATGAGTGATCATAGCATGATTGAATTTCAAATTCAGATGAAGGGTGAGAAAGTTGGATCACTAACCAGCGTACTAAGCTTAAATAAAGGAGACTATGAAGGTATGAGGGCAGAGTTGGCTAAAGTGGACTGGGAAAATAGATTAAAGTGTAGGACGGTTGATGAACAGTGGCATACATTTAAGGATATATTTCAAAACTCTCAAGAAAAATATATTCCAGTGAGGAGGAAAGGGTGTAAGAGAAAAGATAGCCAACTGTGGCTAACTAAAGAAATAAAGGATGGTATTCAATTAAAAACAAGGGCAGACAAAGTGGTCAAAACTAGTGGGAGCACAGAAGATTGAGAAGTTTTTAAAAGCCAGCAAAGAATGACTAAAAAATGATTAAGAAATGGAAGATAGACATGAAAGTTAACAAGCACAAAATATAAAAACAGACAGCAAGAATTTCTAAAGGTATATAAAAAGGAAAAGAGTGGCTAAAGTAAATGTTGATCACTTAGAGTTCGAGACCGGGGAATTAGTAATGGGGAACATGGAGATGGCAGAAACTCTGAACAAATATTTTGTATCAGTCTTTACGGTAGAGGATACAAACAATATCCCAACAGTGGATAGTCAAGGGGCTATAGTGGGGGGAGGAACTTAACACAATCACAATCACTAAGGAGGTGATACTCAGTAAGATAATGGCCCCAAGTTTCGTCCCGCGGCGAAAACGGCGCACCTCCGAGCTGGGCGCCTGTTTTTCGCGCCGAAAACTGCGCCTAAAAAAAAGTCCGATATTCTCGAGCTCCTTGGAGCTCGATGTCCGCTTGGCGCGGCGCACTCTTCGCAGCAGGGGGCGGAGCCTAACACTCGCGCCGATTTTCTAAGTAGCAGGGGGCGGGTACAATTTAAATTAGCCTTCGTGGTGCCGGCAACCCTGCGCGTGCGCGTTGGAGCGTGCGCAGTCTCACACAAACATTGGCACTCGGCCATTTTTAAAAGGACTGCAGAAAAAGTGAAGATTTGTTTCTTGGACCCCTGCAAAGGCTTGTAATTTAATTTTTTTTTATATTTCTCTGTGTGAGGGAGTGCTTTTAGCAGCACTGCTGAATAAATCACCTGCTGAAATCAGTGAGTTCAGCTTTTCACTGCTAAACTTGCAGAACCGGTGCTGCATTGGTGCATGCAAATTAAGGACTATATGTTTGGAGAAATAAGAATGCCAATTCAACTTTGCAATGGATCAATGTCCACCAAGAACAAAGAATTTCTTGCATGAGGAAGTGGAGATATTAGTCAACGTAATTGAGCAGAGATGGCAGGAGCTAGATACCAGCAACAGAGGTCGCATAAAAGTGCCACCAAAAGAAATGAAGAAACGCTGCCCATCCACCTACGGGCTATGACGTTCCTGGTGTGGTGAGCGCTAATCAATTCTCTCCTATGCAGTGAATTGATGGCAAACCATTGCATAATACGTGGTGTTGACAATGCAGCACCCATTCTGCAAATTTAAATATAAAACTGTCGATGTGGCTGCCTCTCCCTGTCCAAATGGCCTCAGTCCCCCTTACAGCTCGAAGGCTGCTGCTGTATCTTCGGCTGCCGGCCAGCCACTGACGCCACCCCTAAAGCGTGGCCAAATGGCCTCAAGCACCATAAAGAGCTGCATGTGTCAGGTGTTGATTCTTCGGCTGCCGGCCAGCCACTGACGCCGCTGATATCTCATGGCCGAATGGCCTCGGGTCCGTCCGGTGTTGCTTCTTCGCGGCCAGCCACGAAGAGAATGAAGGCCTGCCTCAAGCACTGCAGCTCAGCTCGAAGCTTGCTGCCGCTGCCGTCGAGACACTGACGCCACACCGCTGCCTGTCTCCAACATGAAAGGCCTGCCTGAAGCACAGCAGCTCGAAGGCTGATGCTATTTCACACAGGTAGGAACATGGTTTATTTAATCTTTTCTTTGCTTATAAATTTTTATTCAGGTTGGATTTATTTGTATAATATTTGTATAAGTATAACTAAGGATTGATTGTAGAATTTAATGACTTCCCTTCCCCCCACTCCTAACGCCTAATTTGTAACCTACGCCTGATTTTCTAAAGTGTAGACAAGGTTTTTTCGAGCGTACAAAAATCTTCACTTACTCCATTCTAAGTTAGTTTGGAGTAAGTTTTCACTGACGAAACTTTGAAAACAGGCGTAAGTGGCCGGACACGCCCCCTTTTGAAAAAAAAATTCTGTTCCAAAGTGAAACTGTTCTAACTGACTAGAACTGGAGTAAACTAAATGTCGAGAATTCCGATTTCTAAGATACTCCTTTCTACACCAGTTGCTCCTAAAAATCAGGAGCAAATCATGTGGAAACTTGGGGCCAATGGGACTAAAGGCGGATAAATCCCCTGGACCTGATGGCTTGAATCCTAGGATCTTAAGAGAAGTAGCGGCAGGGACAGTGGATGCATTGGTTGTAATTAACCAAAATTCCCTGGATTCTGGGGAGGTCCCAGCAGATTTGGAAAACTGCAAATGTAACGCCCCTATTTAAAAAAGGAGGCAGACAAAAAGCAGGAAACTATAGACCAGTTAGCCTAACATCTGAGATTGGGAAAATATTGGAGTCCATGATTACAGAAGCAGTAGCAGGACATTTGGAAAAGCATAATTCAGTCAGGCAGAGTCAGCATGAATTTATGAAAGGGAAGTCATGTTTGACAAATTTGCTGGAATTCTTTGAGGATGTAACGAACAGGGTGGATAGAGAGGAACCAGTGGATGTGGTGTATTTGGACTTCCAGAAGGCATTTTGGCAAGGTGCCACATAAAAGGTTACTGTACAAGATAAAAGTTCACGGGGTTGGGGGTAATATATTAGTATGGATATCGGATTGGCTAACTAATAGAAAACAAAGAGTCGGGATAAATGGTTCATTCTCGGGTTGGCAATAAGTAACTAGTGGGGTGCCACAGAGATCAGTGCTGGGACCCCAACTATTTACAATCTATATTAACGTCTTGGAAGAAAGGACCGAGTGTAACGTAGCCAAGTTGGTTGATGATACAAAGATGGGAGGAAAAGCAATGTGTGAGGAGGACACAAAGAAATCTGCAAAAGTATATAGACAGACTAAGTGAGTGGGCAAAAATTTGGGAGATGGAGTATAATGTTGGAAAGTGTGAGATCATGCACTTTGGTAGAGAAAATCAAAGCGCAAGTTATTATTTAAATGAAGAAAAATTGCAAAGTGCTGCAGGACAGTGGGACCTGGGGGTACTTGTGTATGAAACACAAAACGTTAGTATGCAGGTACAGCAAGTGATCAGAAAGGCCAATGGAATCTTGGCCTTTATTGCAAAGGGGATGGAGTATAAAAGCAGGGAAGTCTTGCTGCAATTATACAGGGTATTGGCAAGGCCACACCTAGAATACTGCGTACAGTTTTGGTTTCCATAGTTACGAAAGGATATACTTGCTTTGGAGGCAGTTCAGAGAAGGTTCACTAGGTTGATTCCGGGGATGAGGGGGTTGACTTATGAGGAAAGGTTGAGTAGGTTGGGCCTCTACTCATTGGAATTCAGAAGAATGAGAGGTGATCTTATCGAAACATATTAGGTTATGAGGGGGCTTGACAAGTGGATGCAGAGCGGATGTTTTCACTGATAGGGGAGACTAGAACAAGGGGGCATAATCTTAGAATAAGGGGCTGCCCATTTTAAAATGAAATGAGGAGGAATTTTTTCTCTCAGATCTGCGGACTTATATTTAAGGCGGTGATAGACAGATTTTTGAGCGATAAGGGAGTAAAGGGTTATGGGGAGCGGGCAGGGAAGTGGACCTGAGTCCATGATCGGATCAGCCATGATAGTATTAAATGGCGGGGCACGTTCGAGGGGCCGTATGGCATACTCCTGCTTCTATTTCTGATCTTATGTTGCTTGGGTTGCTGTAGCTGGGAATTGTTCATTAAACCTACTACAGGGAGGGATCGGCAGTCCGGTGACTAGTCACAGATCACTGACTACATCTCCTACCTCTTCCCTCGGCAAGCTTCAATGCTTGGATTCTCTGACCAGCTTAAGTTTGTGTTTTTAGCGCCTGTCTCCATTTGTGCTTTTCTTGGCATGCATTAACTGGGATTCCCGGAGAACCTGCGCTGAGTGTGCGGTCTCTCTGTCGCCCCGACCTGCGAGGAAACACCTGCCGCAGGTCGGAGATGTAAGAAGAAGCTACATTGCGAGCCGTTCCAAGAGGGCGACGGCTTCGAAGAGGGTGACTGGATGACGTCACCAAAACCCAGGTCGCCGATTGGAGTTTGGGCAGGAACATCGGCGGGGCCCAGGTACAGCAGAGGTGCGGAGAATGATCGGCGCAGAGGAGCGGAGAGAGATCGGGGTCCAGGAACGACGTGATCTGGGTCCAGGAGAGGCGAGGGTTCGGGACCCAGAAGAGGCGAAGGCCCGGGGGGGGCGGCGAGAACCCGGGGGCACCACAGGCCAGCCCACACTGCGATATGTGTGTGCACTAGGTCCGTGCAGCAGAGCTTGGTCCCCAGTCGTCTTGGTTCACCCTTACGACTGGTGCAAGACCTTGCTCTGTCAAGCCCGTGTGGTGGCTGGTGTACAACGGCCACCACACATTAAAAGAATCCACGCACAGGCATCTTTCACCCTTCAATATGTGGTTCGGGACCTAGGATATTAGGTTCCTCATTGAAACACTTGTGAACTCATCCCTTGTGTCACTGCTATTATTAACTTGTTCTTTCACTATTTAAAAATGTTTTTGGCACGTAACATCAATGTCTAATGAAGTATTACATAAAATTTACAGATCAGAAACAGGCCATTTGGCCATGGCGATGTTTATTCTTCACACGAGCCTCCTCCCACCCCTCTTCATCTCACCCGATCAGCATATCCTTCTATTCCTTTCACCCTCATGTGTTTATCTCGCTTCCCCTTAAATACATCCATGCTATTCGCCTCAACCACCCCCTGTGGTAGCGAGTTCCACATTCTCACCACTCTCTGGGGAAAGAAGTTTCTCCTGAATTCCCTATTGGATTTATTAATGACTATCTTATATTTATGGCCCCTAGTTTTGGTCTCTCCCACAAGTGAAAACATCTTCTTTATATCTACCCTATCAAACCTCTTCATAATTATCTATCAGGTCACCCCTTAAGCTTCTCTGTTCTTGAGAAAAGAGCCCCAGCCTGTTCAGTCTGATAGTTGTACCCTCTCAGCTCAGGTATCATCCTTGTAAATCTTTTCTGCACCTTCTCCAGTGCTACTATGGACTGGATTTTCGGCTTTGCTCATTGCAGACACGGCAGTGGGGTGGTAATTTTGCGCCAGGGAATATTTTGCGCCTCAGTCAACAAAATTGGGCAACTGGGCCCTGAGTGTGGGGCAGTGCGCTAAGGGATGTGTTGCACACTTAGGGCGCTAGGCTGGCTGAGCATGCAAAAATCCCAAGCTAAAGAGCCAGCCTGGGAGCGCTCTAAGAGAGGTCTAGGGAGAAAAAAAAACACTGAAAAAAGCCCACCAAAAACATTCCCAATACATAAGCCCATGCCACCACAACATAAATCACAAAAAAAAAGAAAAACCAATCACACTTACCCGAGGTGGGCATTATTTACCTCACTGCAGCCGCTACAGCTTGGAATACCTGCTTTCACAGGCGTTCCCATCAGGGCGCGCTGCGGGGCGCTGCAGGTCGGGCTGGAGTCAAAAATCAAGCCGGTGTCACAACCAGGGGCATTGCACACCGGCTCGCCTCTTCCGGGCGGTAATGCTCCCCCCCCCCCACCCCCGCCATCCCCACCGAATCCGGCCCCGAAAACCCCGGCTGGACATTGGAAGCTGGCCGCCCACCCAGAAGAGCTCCTCGCCGCTATTGCCACCCCTCCGGGGCAAAAACAAGAGGCAGTCAGCAGCAGAAAATCAAGCACAATAGCCTTTTTAATTACCTGCTGCCTTCTGAAGACAATTAGGATTAAATGAGATCACAGGATAAACGACAGTCGTTGAAATAATCTGCTCGATTCCACGACACATTTCAAATTTACCTAGATGTCTGAGCAAGTGAAAACACTCTAGCGCATACAAAGGCAAGGCTCACTGAACAAAGCCGTCTGAAATATTGACGCTAATAAATATCTAGAGTTAAATAGAGAGCAAGAAAAAGAAAGACTTGCATTTCTATAGCGCCCTTTGTGACCACTGTGGAGGCCCTGACCTGCGAGAGACCATCAGCGACGAGCGGCGCCCATGGACAGCATGGAGGCCACTGCAAGGTACAGCGCGAGCTGGTGCAGGAGGGCAACGGCAGCCAAGAGTGATGTCAGCAAGGTCCAGGTCGGTGCTTGGAGCGTGGGCAGATACAGCAGGAGCGGTGAGGTCGGGGCGAAGGAGCTGTGAGAGACTGTGGAGGGATGTGATCGGGCCCAGGGGAGGCGTGAGTTCGGGGCCAGAAAAGACGTGGGCTCCGGGACAGCACGGGCCAGCCCACACTGCGATGTGTGTGCGCATTAGGTCCATGCAGCAGGGCAGGTCTCCAGTCGTCTTGGGTATTCCTTGCCACTGGACACAGACCTAGCTCTGTCAAGCCCATGTGGTGGCTGGTGTGCAATGGCCACCACACGTTAAAAAAATCCACGCACAGGCATCTTCCACCCTTCAGGATGTAGTACGGGTTCTTCATTCGAAACACTTGTGAACTCATCCTTTTTTTTTGGCATGGAAGCAAGTCATCCTCATTTCGAGGGACTGCCTATGATCATGACCACCGGATGTCCCAAAGCGCTTTACAGCCAATGAAATATTTTTGAAATATAGTCACTGTTGTAATGTAGGAAATGCGACAGCCAATTTACCACAAACAGCAATGTGATAATGACCAGATAATCTGTTTTTGTGGTGTTGATTGAGTTATAAACATTGACCAGGACAGCGGGGAGAATTCCCCTGCTCTTCTTCAAAATAGTGCCATGGGATCTTTTACATCCATCTGAGAGAGCAGACGGGACCTCGGTTTAACATCTCATCTGAAAGACGACACCTCCGACAGTACAGCACTTCTCAGTACTGCACTGGAGTGTCAACGTAGATTGTGTTCAAGTCTGTGGAGTGAGACTTGAACCCACAACCTTCTGACTCAGAGCCATGAGTGCTACCCACTGAGCCATGGCTGACACGAAAAGAATCAACTACAGACACCAATTTTCAGGTAACATGTGAGATGCAATCTGAAGCGCAAACATGTTGTACCACCAAATGGCAGAATGCTGCTTTACTTCTGTAATTGCTCTTCGAAAGAACAGGCACAGACTCGATGGGCTGAATGGCCTCCTTCTGTACTGTACTATTCTATGATTCCATGATTCTAATTCACTGCACTGAGTTTCTGATCTTTCACTTAATTTCAAGCACAGGCCAGGAATTACATCACCTGGGATAGAGATTAAAAAACAGAATTGCTTTAAACTGCTCTTGTGCAACCCCTAGTGATTAGTGAAGTTGGTATTGCCCGGGATCTGAGAGTCAGTCACTTGGTGTGGTTTTGGCCAGGGACAGCGTGGAATGTGAGTAGACAGTAACAAATGCTCTACAAAAAAGCACACTATTATTCATTCACTAAATTCATACATTAAGTAAAAATATACTAACTTTTGATATCATAGGATCGTAATAAATACTGATGTCACTTCCTTCTTGAACGCCACTGTCAATTCGGACCTACCGAGCAAAAATAAATTCCGATTGATTTAAGCACCTGTTCAAAAGTTTACCACAAAGTAACGTAATACATACATAACTATCAGAAAAGTATATTTTACAATATTAATACACATAAAACCAATTACTTGAGTGTGTCACTTAAAAGTAGACCTTTACTAGAAGCCCTCAGGCAGTTATGCATTTGACGTGCTTTTATTAATTCAGCACCATACACTGCATATCTTACAATATTTCCATAATACCTTCACTCTAACAGTACAACAGTTATGCCTGTATTTCCCCCAGAGAGATGACTATTTACACAGCTTTTTTCCATAGCCTACTCGACATCAAGCCCACATTCCCATTAAACAGTATGGCCACAGTATACAGCACAGGAGTTTGGTTTAACAAAAAGAAAGTTAGTACGTTGCAGAATCTGGTTTCCTTCACTGTTTGACTTCATTAATGTTATGTTGGGATTAGCTGTATGAAAACGGTTTTAAAATTACCTGCTCCTGGGGCATAAGTATTTATTAAATTGCTCTCGTCGAGATATAGCCTCCAAAATATTTAAAAACTAATCAAAAAAATTCGAGACAGATAGAATCATCCCGGGGATCTCGAGAACAAAAAGCATGTCCAAGCTACTGGAACAGCAGGGCTCTGAGATACAACACTGTGACAAAATAAACCCAAGGAAACTCTCACAGATCTTCACCAGGGGAAGAAGCCCTCATAATAAACAGCAGCAGCACATCTGTTTGCAACGAGATACAAGGTACAAGATGGTACTGTGACGTCTGCTACAATTATTTTAATATTTTAATTTAGGTGATTGTCCAGGGGATTAAAATGTAGATTTTCTGGTCTGCTGCAGCCCGAGCCTGCTACAAAGATGTCTTTATTTCCAACACAGCGAGCAAGTGATTGAAGCTAGTTCGGAGAACGAGTAGGCTGGTTTCAAATCAGCTTAATTTGCTTATCTAGCATTTTGCGCCCCCCCCCCCCACCCGACAATCCCCCCACCCCCCCGTTTTCATTATCTAGCATTCGACATTTGCTATTAACAAACATAAAGACAATGGGAGACAGGTAAAGACTCTCCGATCCATCCAGCCTGTCCCACACGATTGTGGCACCTTGTGTATCACAATATGTAGACTCTCCACCCCATCCAAAAACCATGTGATATCCTGGGAGAAGCAAAAAATCATCATAAAAATCCAGCCAATTTGGGGAACAAAATCTGGGAAATTCTTCTCTGGCCCAAAATTCGCCACCATTTTGCACCAAATTTTTGGAGGTATCGATGTTTTTTTGGAGCTAACTTAATTTTGCAAGATTTGCCAAGGATATAACACCGTCCTTAACAGGTAACGGCCATTTTGGTTAAGTACCGTTTTTATGACGTCACTCAGGATCAAACCCACCCATAGCGCCATTTTTGCGAGTTTCGCCAATAAGGATTTTTGCACGGCACTGGGGACCACCTTGAAAAACTATACCTTACCAAATCGGAGTCCCATTGAAATCTGCATTACCGACGCCATCTTTCTAAACGGAGCTGAATTACAGCTTTTGGAGGGAGGGAACAATATTTATATTGTACATAAACTACTTAAAATGTGCGGAGGGAAAAGACAAACTTTATTCCAGTTGAAAAGTGAAATTGCGAGAGGGGTGCTTAAGTTCCACCACCACCACCCAACATTTGACGTCCCGTCTCTGCTGCTCACCGGCTGGGCTCGAGGTACACAGAGTTGGCGTGCCGGCCAGCAGGATCGCTCCCTTGGCTGGACACAGGAGCTCGCCGCTCGGCTTCCACCTCCCTCCCCCCCCCCCCCCACCAGCCCCCTTTGGAAGCCAAGCGCTAAGCTCCTGTGTCCGGCCGAGGGAGCGATGCTGCCGGCCGGCGCGCCGACCCTGTGTGCCTCGAGCCCAGCCGGTGAACAGCGAAGGAGATGGGACGTCAACAGTTCGGTGCAAATTTGTACATTTTTACCCCCGCCAGTGTTGATTTTCTATGTTGTATTTCTGGCCAAAATCTCTGCTGACTCTCAATTGTGCGTCACGTTACCCTGGAAACCAAGCTTCAAATCGAGTGTTGCGCATGTGCAGAGCAGGTCCGATCGACTAGGACGTCAACCTTTTGGAGGGAAGGCTGTGTGTGCTTGCTTTTCGTAAGTACTGAATTTGTTGAGATGCAAATTTAAGCAATGGGGGCATTTCTAACAGTGCATGCTTGCTTTTTGAAAGGCGGCTAATTAGGCAGCAATATCTGAGGCATTAGAGAGCTCGCAGACTGATGGGGAGGAGACCTTACCCAGACCGTGTGCACAGAGAGAGGTGATCATGCTTTCAAAAGGAGGTGGTCGCAGAGATATGCCAGCTTATAAAGGCGAACGTACAGCCTAGAAGTTGGGAGGAGGACTGCACTGCCCATAGAGGTGAAGGTGACGGCAGCACTTGCCTTTAATGCCTCCTGCTCCTTTCAGGCATCAACTGCCCAATGAACAGGGAGGCACAGCATGAAAGGGCTATCGGCTTCTCAAGAATTGCTATCTTCCCCAAGATACAGGCCGCCATTGACTGTACGCATAGTGCCCTGTGAACACCTTTAGACGATTTGGAGGTTTACCAGAACCGAAAAGGGTTCCACTCCCTAAACATGCAGATTGTGTGCAACCACATGCAGCGTATCATGGCAGTGGATGCCAAATATCCAGGGAGCATCCATAATGCTTTCATCTTACGCGAGAGCGCTGTATCTTTTATGTTTCAGCAGTAGCCAGAATGGCAGAGCTAGATGCTGGAGGACAAAGGTTACGGGCTCGCCACCTGACTCATGACCCCCTCCGAAAACGCGGACAGAAGGCGATCGTTGCTACAATATCTGCCACATAGCCACACGCAACATCATCGAGAAGACAATTGGAGTGCTAAAGCAGTGTTTCCGATGCCTGGACCACTCTGGAGGCTCCCTGCAATACTCCCCTGACCAGGTTGGTCGCTTCACTGTCGTGTGCTGCATGCTGCACAACTTAGCCAGCATGAGGGAACAGGCACTGGACATTGAAGAGCCACCTCAAGCGAGAGGGGGGGGAGGGGTGGAGGTTGACGAGGAGGAGGAGCAGCAGGAGAAAGACAGAGAACCCATGCCAGCACTTCAACCCGCAGGACGATGATGACGGCGGAGGAGGGGGCCTCATGGACCTTACACCATTGCAAGAGTGTTGCATCAGCTAATCCTTGAATGCTTTGCAGCATGAAGGCTGAACCGCACGTTTGATCATTGTGTCCCACCATGTTGACGATTTGCACCTGTTATTCTTAAAATATTATGTACATAATGTTGTGTTGGTTTACTTGAAGAAATAATGTACATGATTTCGGTTTACTTGAAATAATAATGTACAAGATTATGGTTTACTTGAAAAAATAATTCAGTTTATTAAACATTTATACAGCGGTACTGCACTTTAATAAACTAAAAATTGCATCAAACTTTAAACTTTTCAATTAAAATCATTGAAATAACAATAAAGGAACAAAAGAACAACAACAAACAAACTTTAGCTGCAGCCATCTCTCCTCCCCTTATTCAAACACCGCCGCACTGCCCGCCCTCGCCCCTCTTGCACTTGCCACTACCCTTGGCCGTGGCACAGCCTTAGCCCTATTGCCGGTGTTACTGTCGCGGGTACGACGCTGCACTTCTTGGTTAACAGACACAGGAGACGGCAATCTGGAAGGCCCGGCTTGGGCCTCTTCAGCCTCTTTGGTTGGTCTAGGGATTGGAGTGAGAGTGACATTAATTGATGCCGTCAATTGCTGCTGGGTAATGACAGCCTGGGCGTGTTCCCGTATTGCACCAGCTATCTCGGATATTCCCTCCCTAATCTCTCCCGACAACGTTGCGACTCCTGCCGACGGTGTTGCTTCCATTCCTCGCAGCAGTCCTGCTACTTCTGCTGCTCTCAATGAGCGATCTGGTTAGCTCAATGCTCTCCCCATTCATTCCCATGAGCTCTGCCACCTCTGGTGTATCATGCATTTCAGGAGAGTGGTGTTGAGCTCTCCTTCCCTTCGTCACCCGTACCCTCGGTGTGGGACCCACCATGACATCGGAGGCTGGACAACCACGAAATGTCGCTTCCTTCGTAGCGTCCTCGAAAGCGTACATGCCTGTCCTCCGGCACCACCTCCTCAAAATTCAATGTCACCGTCTCATTAATACCAGCGTCTTCCTGCTCCCCCTGATTTTCCTCCTCCTCCTCCTCATCCTCGTCATGCTGTGGAAGATCTTGCTCATCATCCACTGGTTCTAGTGCCGCGGCGAGGGCCTGTCCTTCATTCAGTGATGAGTGTGCAACATCCTCCCAGCGAAACAAAAAGGAATGTGGAGACAAAAAAGTACTACTAATGGGGATGCTGGAGAGTTGTTCTGAGAGATCTGCAATCCCCAAAGGGTTAAAAATATTTTTCATTCATTCACAAATGAAGGATATAATTGGACTGAAAAGTATCATCGGTGCACCATTCTGTTAACGTGATAATTGGAACAATTGCTTTAGTATTCTTAACTTTCCAAAATCGACATTTGGCCCACCTCATCGCTACAACTCGGCGTTTTCACGAGAGGAGAGGAAAGAACTGGACATGACCTACACGTTAAGTGAGAAAACTTAACTGTATCGCGCACTCAGCTACTTGTCAAAACCCCTCACATGAAAAATAACTGTCACCTTATTGATATGAAACAGAATGAAGATAACGCAAGAGCAGGATAAATGTCAGATCCCACTCAACATAATCTGTTTTCGCAATGTTGCGGAGCCTCCAGCGTAATTAAAAATTCTGCTTATCGGTACCCTGACAAGCTACGTGAAGCTATCAGGCGTCTCCCCACCCTTCATTTTCTATTCACCTCTCCCCTAAGCACTACTCCCAGTCTGCCTTGTTTACCTGACAAGTGACAGAACAATCTGATTAAATGTTTGCAGGGGGAGGGGGCTTGCGGGCTTCCATGACAGGCCAAAAGTGATCACCATGGAGATACATAATTACAGCTGTCAAAAGCATCTACTGTCCCGCTGGCATCAATTTGATTGCTCCCAGCAATAATGATAGACAAAGCTTAGTGCGCACTCCCCTGCACCCAATCACGTTATCTGTTACTTGGTCCATTTAGCTGACATGCAACATTCACACAAGCAAATAACAGCAGTAAGCATAACATTTAAGGCATTTTAATTGTTTTTTTTCTTTATGCTGATGTCTTACAAGCGTAAGTGTTATTACATAAAACTCCTGCTGCAGCATTAATTGAAGGAGGATTTGGTGGGACAAGAACTGTAGGGGTTAGAATATGTCCATTATCACTTGTGCTTTCAACAGGTTGCACGTTTTAAAAACTGCAAATTGCAAAACTTGCAAGGGCAAAAGGTTTGACATCATTTTAGCTAGAGGCAAATGGCGTTCTCATTCGGCCAAAAAAGCAGTTGCTGTATTTTCCTGCACTTCCGTGTATCAGAAAGGCAATTATGTTTTCTTTTTTAAAATATGAAACTTCAAAGATGACGACCTGGAGTTTCCGCCAGGGGTACAATCGGCAATTGCGGTCAGAATCCTCCTGTTCGGCCAAGGTGAAATTGCGCCCAGGTTTCTGCGCAAACTCGTTAAACATAGCCCAAAGGTCAAACCTCCTGCGAATCAGGCAGCGCAATCGATCGAAATCCCTAATTACAGTGTTGCAGCGAATGAGTTTGGGAACCGTCTTTATCAACTAGGATGGTCATTTTGGAATTCTGTGACATTTTCTTTGCTTTTCCATCACTATATCGGATGTAAATTTCTTTAATAAATGTTACTGAAATAGTTCCATTGAATGTATGGGCTTTAGTCATGTTACTTTTTCACTTGGAATCACAATTCAAACTGTGCTCCGCTTCAAAAAGAGGAGCAGGATGGCCATGAATTGAGGCACTCATCAACTTTTTAAACGAATTGACTGATTTCTGCAGCAGCAGGGAAGGACTCGTGGCTTCAACTGACTTGCCAGTCAGGTGATTAACATTGGATTAATGTGGCCATGGGTGTTTCTGAGGATCTGAATGAGTGCAATTCAATGAAAGCCCTTGAACGAGCGTAATTGGTTGAAACTTGACTTTCCAACATAGCGGTGGTGGGGGGGGGGGCGGGGTGGGGATTGACCAGTTTTGTGGATGGGGCCTGGATAGGGGGAAGAGATTGTTGAACGTACTTAAAAGATCGCGCGGATACTTAGGCGAAATGCAATTATGGGCGTGACTCACTTACGCCTAAAATTCCGCAACCTTTCACGCAACTTGACTTGGTCCCACCCGGTTTAAGCCGTTAATCGGGCGGAAACCATGTGGCGGTTCCAGACTGGCATTCCTTTGGAAAGTGCAATCTAAAAAAAACTCAATTACTTCCAGTAACCTTTATTCTTCAAACAATGCATGTGACATTTACTAAACGCCTCCCGATATTATTCTTTTAGTTAAACTGGAGAAATAAATTACAAGGTTACTAATGTTTTCGTATCTCACCAAGAAGTCATAACTGATTTTGTTTAAATATATAAAAACAGCTGTGGCTTTCATCAGAAGACACTCAGCAAACAACACGGTACTCAGATAACTTACATTGGGCACGTGCAACGGCTCTTTATACTGCGATAGACGGCCAATCGAAGGCAGTCCAAAAGATTTGTAGGGATCCTAGAAAAGGAAGTTCAAACAAGAGGAAGCATTAGCTTTAAAATAAAACACAGGAAACAAGGTTAACTGTTCATACAAGCTGGAGCCATTGACGGGGCTATTTTTGATCACTTAAGGCATTAAATTACGCAAGGAGCCTTTTCACTTCTCATTTTTATCACCGAACAAATGACCAATAAACATCTCTCCAGGTCAAAAGATTTGCATCGGTTTCCTGATTAGCATAACAAGTTACAAAATTATTAGTGTGCCTTTAAAGACAAGAGAGAAAGCAACAACACAAAGCCTTCAGGATGTCAGAGGCAATTAAGCAAGAATCACTTTATGGAAGGAAAAGAACTAAAGTTTAGGGAAGCTGGGGGAGGGGAGGGGGGAGGGGAGGGGGGAGGGAGGGCAAGCTATTGTGCAACCTGCAATATCTAGCACTAGTGATATCAAGCGTCTGCTTATTAATTTTATATTCCAACTTAATGGCTAAACAAGTCTATCCCAGGTCTAAATCCATCAGATGGCATTTGGCACGAACTGTGATGCCAACTAAAATTTACCTCTGCATACACTCTGCATTCAATTGCCCAGCCATTGATGGGAATATCAGCTTGCTTGTGGCAAAGTGGGTAACCCTTGGCAACGCGGATCATTTCTTGGACTAGGTCCAGGCCAGTAATGCATTCGGTGACAGGATGCTCAACCTGCAAGGTCACAAATTGCCAGTCATTAAGGGAAAACAACGAAAGAAGAAAATCTACACAAAGCTGGATAGTGCTCGAGCTCGCCAGCCAACGACAAGACTGTTACTCCAGCCATCGCTTCTTATTTCATGATCAGTAAATGGAGACGTTAAACAAAAACAGGGAATAGAAAACACTCACACCACACACACATATACACACACCCTCACACAAACCCTCACACATGGAAACGTACACACTCACACATACAAACACAACCTCACACACACTCTCACGCAGACACACCACACACACATATACACACGCACATGCACACCACACACACATATACACACGCACATGCACACAAAACAGCTATGTAATCCTGTATGGTTTTAAAAAATGGTTATTAGCATCTGATGATAGGTCTGCTCTGTTACTTAACACTATATGCTCTGAAGTGTTTTGTGATTTCCTGACGAACAGTTTATCCTAAATCTCACCCATTTGCCTGCTTTCCTTAACCTGTCCTGACAAGCAACCAGATTAATGTAATCTTACATCAACCCAGTGCAGCAGAAATGAGCAGATGGATCCTTCAGTTTTTTTTCCCTCCAGACTAAACTGTGCAGTGCTTAGCATGCACAATAGCTGGGCTGAACCAATGCAGTCACTGTGCTATCAGCAAATTGCTGCTAACAGCTTCGCATGATGCTGTTAAGGGAATACCCAGTCTGAATACACACACTGGCCAGTCTAGGTCTCTAACCTCAGTTAGAATGGATATAGCAGGGGAGTAAAAAAGCAAGCATTTTTATCTTGACATTTGAAACCATGTAAATCAGATGGCTGCATTTCAAAAAAATCATTGTGGGTTTTCTGGATAGAAGTGAATGTGCTGATATCCAGGTAAAACTCCAATGTTACCATTTTTAATGTCGAGCAAGATGTTACCAGACACTTGTTTACTGGGCGATTTCAGCAGAGACTGGCTCAGTATATACAGAGCAGATGGTGCAATTAACTCAGTACGGGCTTTTATTCCAAGGAAATTTTCTTCATAATTAACTGACATTTTGACATTTTTCTAATAAAAGTCATTACTTAAAGAGCAAACAGTTTGTATAGTGTAAATCTGGCAAATGGGACTGCGGAACAAGCACACACATTTAATTCTTTTAAAGGATAATTTAGTTATCGGGCAACAGCACTCAATTTTAGCAATCAAAACTTCGACCATGTCAAAACTGTCTTCTCTGTATTCCGAAAGTTGCATATGATAAATACTGCACCGAAAAATCACAAAACTTATTTTATGCTTCAGCAATACCGCTGAACTGTCCCAATGTATATTTTCATTTTGTTGCAAAAATACTACACAAGATTCTCAGTGGGTTTCAATATTTATAATACTAGCTGGACTGACCACCTCTCCCAGTTGGCCCAAGCTGGTCAAATGATGAATGTTTCATCAAAAAAAAGAATGCATGACCAGAAAAGGAGCTGTAAGATATAGCCTTCCAAAAAACTGCTCACTAGCCATGACATTGCTACATGAAGTCTTCAGAACCAATTCTCAGTGGCTCAGTTCACTGGTGCATTGCCTACTGTGGTTTTTCAGCCATACATATCAAAAGGAGAGAATCCGGCTGAGGCTCCAGCACTTGATTGAGATCCAGTGACACCCTGCTGAAAGTGCATGTATGCAGCATTTGGAGAATGAGGAGAAGTGGATAGGGCTCATCTGTGCTGCCCAGAATGGTAGATTAGCCAGCTGAAGCTCACTATTCAAAAGGTACCACATTAAGAAATGGTCACCTGGGATGATTATCAAAACATTCCAACAAAAAGCAGCAATGCATGCGGCCCCATAAATGTAGGTTCTTGAAATTCACAGGGAGGGTGGGAGGAATTAAAGAACCATTTCATAGATGGTTGGCTGCCTTTGGATCCCTCAGAGCTATAAAACATCATCGAGTAAGAAACCAAAAAAAATTCACTTTGCAACCAAAGTTTTCCAGACATTCAACAAGGTGAAAGACAGAACAGCAATTCACAACGAGCTTGGGAGAAAGACCCTGGGGTAGAACCCATCACCTTCAATTGGTCAGCAACTTGGTCAAATGCATAAAAAGATAAGAACTTTTATTTATAAAGCGCCTTTCACAACCTTAGGACGTCCCAAAGAGTTAATGAAGTACTTTAGAAGTACAGCAAGCTCCCTCAGACAGCAATGTGAAAATGACTAGCTCATCTGTTTTGGTGATGTCGGGATAAATATTGGCCAGGACACCGAGAACTCATTCTAGGCTGAGCCTGAGGTGAGTTTTTCTCCAAGGGCAAACCCTGATCTACATTTGGACTCGACAACTGTAGACTTTTATCTTTCTGAGTCGGACTCAGCCTTAAATTCTGACATTCTCTTGGACTTGTTTTTAGTATATCTGATGTTGGATATGTTACTGGTACTCTACATGTAACAAGACTATCTGACTCAACAGAAATAATCGAATCATTCCAACTTTCAACTCCTTCCACATCAGTTGATAAAATATGATCAATGTGAACAAGCCTAACCTGTCCATGATCAAACATCTTGAACAAATATGTGCGAGGACCACATATCTTCACTACTCTTCCTGGTAACTACTTTAACCATTTATGGTGATGGTTCTTCACACTCACCTTCTGATTCAATTTCACACTTCTCTCTCTTACTCTACCTCTACCATGATTCTCTTTCTGTCTTGATTGTGCCAAGTTTGGCTTTAACAACATGGACCTGGTTCGTGGTAGTCGTTTGAGAAGCCACTCTGCTGGTGTTCTACCAGTAGTTGTATGAAGAGTATTACATAAAAACATAGAAAATAGGTGCAGGAGTAGGCCATTCGGCCCTTCGAGTCTGCACCACCATTCAAAATGATCATGGCTGATCATGCAACTTCAGTACCCCATTCCTGCTTTCTCTCCATACCCCTTGATCCCTTTAACCGTAAGGGCCACATCTAACTCCCTTTTGAATATATCTGACAAACTGGCCTCAACAACTTTCTGTGGTAGAGAATTCCACAGGTTCACAACTCTCTGAGTGAAGAAGTTTCTCCTCATCTCGGTCCTAAATGGCTTAACCCTTATCCTGAGACTGTGTCCCCTGGTTCTGGACTTCCCCAACATCGGGAACATTCTTCCTGCATCTAACCTGTCCAATCACGTCAGAATTTTATATGTTTCTATGAGATCCCCTCTCATTCTTCTAAATTCCAGTCAATATAACCTTAGTCGATTGAGTCTTTCTTCATATGTCAGTCCTGCCATCCTGCGAATCAGTCTGGTGAACCTTCGCTGCACTCCCTCAATAGCAAGAATGTCCTTCCTCAGATTAGGAGACCAAAATTGTACACAATATTCATAGAAACATAGAAACATAGAAAATAGTTGCAGGAGTAGGCCATTCGGCCCTTCTAGCCTGCACCGCCATTCAATGAGTTCATGGCTGAACATTCAACTTCAGTACCCCATTCCTGCTTTCTCGCCATACCCCTTGATCCCCCTAGTAGTAAGGACCTCATCTAACTCCTTTTTGAATATATTTAGTGAATTGGCCTCAACAACTTTCTGTGGTAGAGAATTCCACAGGTTCACCACTCTCTGGGTGAAGAAGTTCCTCCGCAACTCGGTCCTAAATGGCTTACCCCTTATCCTCAGACTGTGACCTCTGGTTCTGGACTTCCCCAACATTGGGAACATTCTTCCTGCATCTAACCTGTCTAACCCCGTCAGAATTTTAAATGTTTCTATGAGGTCCTCTCTCATTCTTCTGAACTCCAGTGAATACAAGCCCAGTTGATCCAGTCTTTCTTGATAGGTCAGTCCCGCCATCCCGGGAATCAGTCTGGTGAACCTTCGCTGCACTCCCTCAATAGCAAGAATGTCCTTCCTCAGGTTAGGAGACCAAAACTGTACACAATACTCCAGGTGTGGCCTCACCAATGCCCTGTACAACTGTAGCAACACCTCCCTGCCCCTGTACTCAAATCCTCTTGCTATGAAGGCCAACATGCCATTTGCTTTCTTAACCGCCTGCTGCACCTGCATGCCAACCTTCAATGACTGATGTACCACGACACCCAGGTCTCTTTGCACCTCCCCTTTTCCTAATCTGTCACCATTCAGATAATAGTCTGTCTCTCTGTTTTTACCACCAAAGTGGATAACCTCACATTTATCCACATTATACTTCATCTGCCATGCATTTGCCCACTCACCTAACCTATCCAAGTCGCTCTGCAGCCTCACAGCATCCTCCTCGCAGCTCACACTGCCACCCAACTTAGTGTCATCCGCAAATTTGGAGATACTACATTTAATCCCTTCATCTAAATCATTAATGTACAGTGTAAACAGCTGGGGCCCCAGCACAGAGCCTTGCGGTACCCCACTAGTCAGTGCCTGCCATTCTGAAAAGTACCCATTTACTCCTACTCTTTGCTTCCTGTCTGACAACCAGTTCTCAATCCATGTCAGCACACTACCCCCAATCCCATGTGCTCTAACTTTGCACATCAATCTCTTGTGTGGGACCTTGTCGAACGCCTTCTGAAAGTCCAAATATACCACATCAACTGGTTCTCCCTTGTCCACTCTACTGGAAACATCCTCAAAAAATTCCAGAAGATTTGTCAAGCATGATTTCCCTTTCACAAATCCATGCTGACTTGGACCTATCTGTCACCTCTTTCCAAATGCACTGTTATGACATCCTTAATAATTGATTCCATCATTTTACCCACTACCGATGTCAGGCTGACCGGTCTATAATTCCCTGTTTTCTCTCTCCCTCCATTTTTAAAAAGTGGGGTTACATTGGCTACCCTCCACTCTATAGGAACTGATCCAGAGTCAATGGAATGTTGGAAAATGACTGTGAATGCATCCACTATTTCCAAGGCCACCTCCTTAAGTACTCTGGGATGCAGTCCATCAGGCCCTGGGGATTTATCGGCCTTCAATCCCATCAATTTCCCCAACACAATTTCCCGGCTAATAAGGATTTCCCTCAGTTCCTCCTCCTTACTAGACTCCCCGACCCCTTTTATAACCGGAAGGTTGTTTGTGTCCTCCTTCGTGAATACCGAACCAAAGTACTTGTTCAATTGGTCCGCCATTTCTTTGTTCCCCGTTATGGTGTGGCCTCACCAAGGCCATGTACAACTGCAGTAAGACCTCCCTATCCTATACTCAAATCCTCTCGCTATGAAGGCCAACATGCCATTTGCCTTCTTCACTGCCTGCTGTACCTGCATGCCAACTTTCAATGACTGATGTACCGTGACACCCAGGTCTCGTTGCACCTCCCCTTTTCCTAATCTGTCACCATTTGGATAATATTCTGCCTTCCTGTTTTTGCTACCAAAGTGGATAACCTCACATTTATCTACATTATACTGCATTTGCCACTCACCTAACCTGTCCAAGTCACTCTGCAGCTTCTTAGCATCCTCCTCACAACTCACACTGCCACCCAGCTTAGTGTCATCTGCAAACTTGGAGATATTACATTCAATTCCTTCATCTAAATCATTAATGTATATTGTAAATAGCTGGGGTCCCAGCACTGAACCTTGCGGTACCCCACTAGTCACTGCCTGCCATTCTGAAAAGGACCCGTTTATTCCTACTCTTTGCTTCCTGTCTGCCAACCAGTTCTCTATCCACGCCAATATATTACCCCCGATACCATGTGCTTTAATTTTGCACACTAATCTCTTGTATGGGACCTTGTCAAAAGCCTTTTGAAATTCCAAATACACCACATCCATTGGTTCTCCCTTGTCCACTGTCTATTTTTCATACATTGATGAGCTGTCAGTAATCAGAAAATGTGCTAGTTTGTGGACCAATGCCAATGGCCGTTTCTTTGGATTTGAAACCAATATTTGCTTGTTGGAGGCACGTTTTACAATTTGAACTGTGTGCTCTGCTGCACAATTTGAAGCAGTGTGGTATGGTTGAACCTTGGTATGTTTCACACCGTTTCTGCTCGTGAACTGTGCAAATTCTTCTGAACAGAATTGCGGCCCATTATCAGACACAATTTCTTTTGGGCGGCTATATGAAGAAACCAATCTTTGTAAATTTGCAAATTTAGTGTTTTACTTGTTGTTATTTTCCACATAGGAAACACCTCTACCCACTTCGAATGGCTATCAATCACAATGAACAATTGTCCTTCTAGCTCAGCAAAATCTACATGTAACCTTTGCCACACCCTGGGAGGCCATTTCCATGGCTGTAATGGTACTGATGGTGGTTTCTTGCTTACCGATTGACATGTTGTACACTGACTAACGATGTAGTCTACATCTTTATCTAAACCTGGCCACCATAAGTAACTGCATAAAAAACATTTGGTCAAGCACATTCCTAGGTGGTCATGAAGATCTCCTAACAATTTGGACCTAAACTTATTTGGGATTACCACTCTTGCACCCCACATGATACAATCTTTATCCACTGATAAATTATTCCTACAAATGAAGAATGGATGAATATCTTTCTCTGATACTTGGTTTTGTCAGCCATTTGCTATGTAATCATACAACTTTTAACATAAGTGGGTGACATTTGGTTGCTCTACCAATCTCTTCAGTTGTGACTGACAGTTCATCAATGTATGAAAAATAGAACACTTCTTCCCTATCGGGTGTAACTTGTGATGGGGATGTCAACCTGGACAAAGCATCAGCATTACCATCTGACTTAGGTACAACAACAATGGGATGCTGCCCAATTACTTAAGAGATAATGGGCTCAATTTTGGCCAGGAGTTGCTCCATTTTTTTTTTGGAGTAACCTGCTTTTTCTGGCATAACTTAAAAATTCCCAGTTTCCCCAATCAATTTGCACCAGCGTAACTCAGTTAATTATATTTTTTTTAAGTTCGTTTTTTTTTCTCAAAAGGGGGCGTTACCAGCCACCTACGCCAGTTCTGCCCATTTAGGCAACCTTGGCCAGCTAATAGTTACTCCATTTCTACTTAGGCCAGCCTATGTGGCCACTTCAGAAAACCCTTGCGGAGAGTTCAAGAAATCAGCGTAGGTAGGTACATCGGAGGCCATTCGGCCTGGGATAGGAGCGGGAAGCGGAGAGGACCTGCACCTAAACCAACCAAGCCTTACCCTTAGCAATGTTTGCAAACAAAAACTACTAACAATTCTATAAGAAGTAAAAAATTGAATTCCTACCTTCATCTTCAAACTGCACTTGGCCTGGGAAGGTGCTGGAGGCCACTCGGCCTGGGCTAGGGGCGGGACAACGCACCAGGAGGCCACTCGGCCAGGGCTAGGGGCAAGCAGTAGAACTGATAGAAATCCTGGTGATTTCTATCAGTTCTCCTGCCTGGCCCTAGCCCTGGCCAAGTGGCTTCCTGGTGTGATCGATCTCTTTGTGCTCCTGCCTGCTGGTGATTTCTAAGAGATCGATCGCACTGGGAGGCCACTCAGCCAGGGTTAGGGGCGGGCAGGAGCACTGATAGAAATCACCACCAGGCAGGAGCACTATCTCCTGCCCGTCCCTAGTCCAACAAAGGAGGCAGAATTTATGAAATACAGAATTTTACCTAAAGGAGCCCCAGTTTCCACAAGAGCGATAACAAGACCAGCACAGAGGGAGGAAGAACATCGCAATGCTCTCAAACTGACAGAGAGACCTACATCAATTGGGACTGTTGTTGCAGACTCACAGCGCTACTGTGCATGCACGGACATCACGCATCACCACTGTGCATGTGCAGACGTCATGGCACATTTTCCAGCGCAGAATGACTGGCCACGCTGCACGACTGCAGTGAAGAGGCCAGACAGCGGCCAAAGTACCAACATTTTTTTTCGGCGCATCTAGGAACATACATAAGCAGCGCAACTCCGGTAAGTGCGCCGAAAAACGGGCTCGGCCAAAATTGAGCCCACTGTTCTTAGTTTCTAGTCTTTTGAGTTCTTGCTCAACTTTCCCCCCGAATGCGTAATGGTACGCGATATGGCTTGCAGTAAACCGTTCTTGCGTCCTTCTGCACTCTGAAACTCATCTTGAAGTCTTGGATCGGACTGCCTGTTTCGTGGAACACCTTCAGATACTGATACAAAAGCAAAATACTGCGGATGCTGGAATCTGGAATAAAAACAGAAAATGCTGGAAATCTCAGCAGGTCAGGCAGCATCTGTGGAGAGGCAGCAGAAGTAATGTTTCGGGTCGATGACCCTTCGTCAGACCGTTCTTCCTCTCCACAAATGCTGTGTGACCTGTGAGATTTCCAGCATTTTCTGTTTTTATACCTTCAGATACTGCTTGGTGATGCCTTCTTTCGATGCAAATTTAGTTTCCACCCGAAAAATCTCATTCCAATCCAGCTTCAGTGATCCCAACCAATTTTGACCTATCAAGGCAGGCTTGTCTCCTGACACTACTATGAGAGGCAAGCTCTGAAACTGAAACTTGTACTTCACCAGTATCATCATCATAGGCAGTTCCTCGAAATCGTGGAAGACTTGCTTCCACTCTAAAAGTGAGTTCTCAGGTGACTGTACAGTCCAATACGGGAATTACAGTCTCTGTCACAGATGGGACAGTGGTTGGAGGAACGGGTGGGTGGGGAGTCTGGTTTGTCGCACGCATAGAACAGGGAGAGGTCATTCATCCCCTCGAGCCTGCTCCGCCCTTCAATTAGATCATGGCGGATCAGTATCTCAACTCCATTTACCCACCTTGATTCCATATTCCTTAATGCCTTTACCTATCAATTGTCCCCAGCTGCAACAGCTTTTTTGGGGGGGGAGAGAGTTCCAGATTTCCACTACCCTTTGTGTGAAGAAGTGCTTCCTGACATCACCCCTGAACAGCCTAGCTCTAATTTTAAGGTTATGCCCCCTTGCTCTGGACTCCCCCAGCAGAGGAAATAGTTTCTCTTTATCTACCCTATCAGATCCTTTAATCGTCTTAAACATTTCAATTAGATCACCCCTTAATCTTCTACATGCGAAGGAATTAAAGCCTAATCTATACAATACCAAGAAATATTTTGAAATGTTGATGCAAGTGCTGTTCATATTCTTGTGCAGTACAATGTCTCAACTTTACAAGTGGGTCTGACAGATTGGGAATAATAGTAAAGAATGTTATGGACAAAACACAAATCAAGTAATTTCCTCCCATTCTGCTGCCAAAGGGAGTGGCAAGAGTATGATAAAAAATTTTTTAAAACATCCTGATTCAATCAGTATTCAAAAGCTGCAAATTGTGATCAGTATGTGCAACACCTCAGAAGTGTGTGAGCACCTCTCTTTAGGGTCACCAGGAACCACCCGCCTTCTAAACTGGGTGGGTGATTTCAGATTCTCAACATCACTCCACAAAGCAACAACTGTTTACTTTTACCATTCAAATTCAACACAAGTACTTAAAATAGGCAAAAGATCACCATAAGCTTGCTATCTAAATGAGGGCACAATTCACCAAGTCATTTTCAGTGCATCTCAACAAGAAAGAGAGGAAGAGGAAGAGGAAGGAAGGAAGGAAGGAAGGAAGGAAGGAAGGAAGGAAGGAAGGAAGGAAGGAAGGAAGGAAGGAAGGAAGGAAGGAAAGGAAGGAAAGGAAAGGAAGGAAAGGAAAGGAAGGAAGGAAGGAAGGAAATTAATCCCACAACCCCTGCTCTTTCCCCATAGCCCTGCAAATTTCTCCTTTTCAAGTATTTATCCAATTCCCTTTTGAAAGTTACTATTGAATCTCCTTACACCGCCCTGTCAGGCAGTGTGTCCAGATCACAACAACTCGCTGCATGAACACATGTCTCATTCCCCACTGGATCTTTTTGCAATTATTTTAAATCTGTCACCACTGGTTACTGACCCTCCTGCTCGTGTAAACAGTTTCTCCCTATCTACTCTATCATAATCCTTCAGTATTTTGAACATCTCTATTAAATCTCCCTTTAACCTTCTCTGCTGTAAGGAGAACAATCCCAGCATCTCGTCTCTCAATGTAAGGGTAAGCTCATCCCTGGAGCCATTCTAGTAAGTCTTCTCTGCATACTCAACTATTTTTCCTTCTGTGAAATAACACGGAGATCCTTAAAGGGATAGATAAACAAAATATTTTTTTTAAAACATTTTAATATCAAACAGCAACAGACTAATCCTGACAAAATCTTTCCCGTTTTTTTTGTAATAAAAAGATTACCATCAAGTTGAAGAGCAAAGCCGAACAACTGTTAAACTTCAAGCTTCTATGTAAATATTGTTCCTTTTGTTCCTCTTTTAAATCAAAACACATATTTTTTTTGTTATCCATAAAACACATCTCATTAGTCAGGGTAAGTAGACTGCTGCTTTGAAAAATATTTTCAAAAAGATTTGTTTTTTATTGCTGACACCAACATAAATTTTAGTGCAACACAGCATGCATCCAGCGCTGCAAAAGCTGAAAGGAAATTTTGGCTGCCAAGTGGGAAAAATATCAAAGCGCTGTGGCTAACTACATACTGGAGACCCTCTGTGGCACTTAACTGCACCCTCCTCAAAGTCTTTAAGGTCACTATGAAGTAAAGGGTAAAGTGAATACAGCAACCACAGCAGCAATTACATCGAATGTACAGCACAGAAACAGGCCATTCGGCCCAATTGGTACATGCTGGTGTTTATGCTCCACACGAGCCTCCTCCCACCCTATTTCATCTCACCCTGTCAGTGTTTCCTTCTATTCCTTTCTTCCTCGTGTATTTATCTAGCTTCCCTTTAAATGCATCCATGCTATTTGCCTCAACCTCTCCATGTGGTAGCGAATTCCACATTCTTACCACTCTCTGGGTAAAGAAATTTCTCCTGAATTCCCTATTGGATTTATTGGTGACTGTCTTATATTTATGGCCATTAGTTCTGGTTTCTCACACACGTCTATCCTATCAAATCCTTTCATAATTTTAAAGATTTCTATCAGGTCACCCCTCTAGAGAAAAGATCCCAGTCTGTTCAATCTTGGGTTCTCTTCCTTATTCTTCTTATGCAGTCCCTCGGAGTCGAGGATGACTTGCTTCCACACTAATAATAAGTTCTCAGGTGACTGAAGAGTCCAATGCGGGACCTAATGTCTCTGTCACAGGTGGGGCAAACGGTGATTGAAGGGACGGGTGGGTGGGGTGCTTGGGTTGTTATGCGCTCCTTCCACTGTTTGTGCTTGGCTTCCGCTTGCTCCCGGCGAAGGGACTCAAGATGTTCAGCACCTTCCCGGATGCTTATCCTCCACTTTGAGCAGTCTTGGGCCAGGGGTTTCCAGGTGTCGGTGGGGATGTTGCACTTTCTCAAGGAGGGTTTGAGGGTGTCCTTGAAGTGTTTCCTCTGCCCACCTGGGGCTCGCTTGCCGTGTCGGAGCTTCGAGTAGAGCACTTGTTTTGGGAGTCTCGTATCGGGCATGCGGACGATGTGGCTTGTCCATCGGAGCTGATCGAGCATGGTCAATGCTTCGATGTTGGCCTGAGCAAGAACACTGACGTTGGTTCGCCTACCCTGCCAGTAGATTTGCAGGATTTTGCGGAGGCAGCATTGGTGGTACTTCTCCAGTGCTTTGAGGTGCCTGTTGTATATAGTCCATGTCTCTGAGGCATATAGGAGGGCGGGTATCACTACTGTTTTGTGCTGGGATTGAGGTCTTCAAACTCTCTTCCTCAGACGACTGAAGGCTGCACTGGCACACTGAAGGCGGTGTTGGACTTCATTATCGGCATCTGCCCTGTTGACAGTAGGCTCCGAGGTATAGAAAATGGTCCACATTGTCCAAGGCCTCGTCGTGGAGTTTGATAATCGGAGGGCAGTACCGTGTGGCGGGGCAGGTTGGTAGAGGACCTTTGTTTTACGGATGTTTTGTGTAAGGCCCATGATTTCGTACGCTGCGGTGAAGGTGTTGACGCTGGTTGGAGTTTAACCTCTGAGTGTGCGCAGACGCAAGCATTCTCTGCACACTGTAATTCAATGACAGAGGATGGGACGACCTTGGATCTGGACTAAAGGCAGCGGAGATTGAACAGTTTCCCATTTTTACCGTAGATTATCGCCACTCCAGCGGTGAGCTGACTGAGGGTTGAGATGGAGCATTGCAGCAAGGAAGATTGAGAAGACCGTTGGTGCGATGACACAGCCTTGCTCCATACGTGAATTAGGTCTGTGATGGATCCGTTGGTCAGAATCACAGCTTGCATGTCATCGTGAAGCAGGTGGTGACAAACTTTTGAGGCCAGACGAATTTGAGGAGGACACTGCATAATCCCAGTTGACAGTGGCGAAGGTCTTTGTGAGGTCAAAGAAGGCCATGTACAGGGGTTGCTGCCGTTCCCTGCATTTCTCTTGAATTTGACGCGCGGTGAAGATCGTGTCCATTGTGCCCCTTAGGGGGCGGAATCCACATTGCGACTCTGGGTGGAGCTCTTCAGCCACTGGGAGAAGGCGATTGAGGAGGATTCTTGCGATGACATTCCCTGTGGCAGACAGCAGGGAAACTCCAAGAAACATAGACATAGAAAATAGGTGCAGGAGTAGGCCATTCGGCCCTTCGAGCCTGCACCACCATTTAATATGATCATGGCTGACCCTTCACCTCAGTACCCCTTTCCCGCTTTCTCTCCATACCCCTTGATCCCTTTAGCCATAAGGGCCATATCTAACTCCCTCTTGAATACATCCAATGAACTGGCATCAACAACTCTCTGCGGCAGGGAATTCCACAGGTTAACAACTTTCTGAGTGAAGAAGTTTCTCCTCATCTCAGTCCTAAATGGCCTACCCCTTATCCTAAGACTGTGTACCCTGGTTCTGGACTTCCCCATCGGGAACATTCTTCCCGCATCTAATCTGTCCCGTCCCGTCAGAATCTTATGCGTCTCTATGAGATCCCCTCTCATCCTTCTAAACTCCAGTGTATAAAGGCCCAGTTGATCCAATCTCTCCTCATATGTCAGTCCAGCCATCCCTGGAATCAGTCTGGTGAACCTTCGCTGCATTCCCTCAATAGCAAGAACGTCCTTCCTCAGATTGGGAGACCAAAACTGAACACAATATTCCAGGTGAGGCCTCACCAAGGCCCTGTACAATTGCAGTAAAACCTCCCTACTCAAATCCCCTAGGTATGAAGGCCAACATGCCATTTGCCTTCTTCACTGCCTGCTGTACCTGCATGCCAACTTTCAATGACTGATGAACCATGACACCCAGGTCTCGTTGCACCTCTCCTTTTCCTAATCTGCCGCCATTCAGATAATATTCTGCCTTCGTGTTTTTGCCACCAAAGTGGATAACCTCACATTTATCCACATTATACTGCATCTGCCATGCATTTGCCCACTAACCTAACCTGTCCAAGTCACCCTGCAGCCTCTTAGCATCCTCCTCACAGCTCACACCGCCACCCAGTTTAGTAATTATCGCAATCGAACTTGTCACCTTTCTTGAAGATGGTCACGATTACGGTGTCTCTGAGATCCCCTGGCATGCTCTCCTCCTTCCAAATAAGAGAAATTAATTCATGCATTCGTGCCAATAGTGTTTCACCGCCATGCTTTAGTGCCTCGGCGGGGATTCCATCTGTTCTTGAAGCCTTGTCGTTCTTCAGTTGTCAGATGGCCTTTTCAACTACGCTAAAGAATCCACGTATGTCGTAGTTGTCGGCTAGTTGCTGGATCTCCTGCGCTTTCTCCACCCACCATCTGTTCTTTAGGTCGCGAGTTTTTTGTTGGACCTCAGCCTTCAGACGTCTATAGAGCTGCTTTTTCTTGCTCTCAATTTGTGTTGCTGTTTCGAATTCAAGAATGCCTTGCATTTGTGGCTTATTAGCTCCTGGATCTTCCGGTCGTTCTCGTCGAACCAGTCTTGGTGTTTCCTGGTCGAGTGATCGAGCGTGCCTTTCCAGGTGCTAATTATGCAGGCCTTGAGGGCATGCCCCTCTGGATTACTGGGAGTAGTTAGGTTGGTTGTGAGACACTAGCTGAATAGGGCTTTCTTAGCAGGGTCTCTGAGTGCTCCAGCATTGATTTTCCTGCAGCATCGTTTCTTTTGCCGCCGCTATTTTGGGCCTACATTGATGGAGATGAGAAAGTGGATTAGGCTGTCCGTCCAACAGTCATCAGCACCAGTCATGGAGCGGGTGATGCGGATGTCCTTGCTGTCCCTTGCTCATACGATGACGTATTCCAGCAGATGCTAGTGCTTGGATCGAGGGTGTTGCCATGAAGCCTTGTACTTGTCTCTCTGATGGAAAAAGGTGTTGGTTATGACCAGGCCATTGTTCTAAGCATTTCGTCAGGAGGAGGGTACCGTTGAAGTTGGTTTTCCCTACCCTCTCTTTGCCGATCACACTTCCCCAGAGGTCTGTGTCCTTTCCAACTCTGGCGTTAAAGTCGCCAAGAAGGATCAGCTTGTCGCCCGTTGGGACTTGGGACAGAGATTGTTCGAGGCTGGAGTAGAATTCCTCTTTGGTCACGTTTGTACCTTCCAGTGTTGGGGCGTATGCACTGATGATCATAGCACACTGGTTCCAGGCTAGGGTGAGCCGAAGAGTCATGAGGCATTCGTTTATCCTGCAAGGGGAGTCTCTGAGAGGGCCAACTATCTGATTTTTTTATGGTGAAGCCTATCCCATGGAGGTGACATTATTCTTCTGGTTTACCTTTCCAGAAGAAGGTGTAACCGCCACCTTGTTCCTTGAGCTGGCCTTCCCCTGCCTGCCGAGGCTCACTTAGGGCGGCGATGTTTATGTCGAAACATCTGAGCACCCGGCCAATGATAGCAGTACGGCGTTCCGGTCTGTCGCTGTTGGGGCGCACTCACCAACCTCCACCCCCCCACCCCCCCCCCGTTCCCAACACATCAGAACATTAAAATTACGCCCTAGTTGTCTACATAACCAATTACACTTAACGATGATATAAAAATGCAAATTCTTCCTTTTTCCAAATTTGCAAATCAAAGTTCCACATTCCTCCCACTCTCTGGTTAAAGAACTATTGGATTTATTCGTAATAATAGGCTGAGGTTGTTTTCCTTGGAACAAAGAAGACTTAATTGAGGAGCATAAAATTATAACAGGTCTAGATAGAGTGGACAGAAAGCACCTACTTCCCTTAGCAGAGGTCAATAACTTGGGTGAATAGAATTAAAGTAATTGGTAGAAGGATTAGAGGGGGTTTGAGGAGAATTTTTTTTCATCCAGAGGGTGGTGGGGGTCTGGAACTCACTGCCTGAAAGGGTTGTAGAGCCAGAAACCTCATCGCAGTAAACTGCAGGGCTACGGACCAAGAGCTGGAAAGTGGAATTAGGCTGGATAGCTTTTTTTCGGGCTTCACACACACGATGGGCCAAATGGCCACCTTCTGTGCTATAAATTTCTATGATTCTATGAATTCACCTGTTCATATCTTATCTTCCTGAGCAGTTCAGACAAAAGAAAATGTCTTTCCATACCTGAAGTCGAGTGTTCATTTCTAAGAAATAAAAGTTCTTCTTAGAATCCACAAGGAATTCAACTGTGCCAGCTGAGGAATAATTGACAGCTTTCGCCAACGCCACTGCTTGTTCTCCCATCGCTCTTCGAGTCTCTGGATCCAGAAAGGTGCTGCATTAAAATAAAGAAAAAAATTATCAGTGCCTCGACAAAACCTTTCGGCACAAACTGAGCTGTCAGCCATGGCCCCAACCTCTGTCGCCGAACTATAGTATGCCGACGTCTGCGCCTGCGCACATACAGAGCCTGAACTCCAAGTCATAGTCGACGTATTTACTGAGGCGTACGAAAGCATGGGCCTTACGCTAAACATCCGTAAGGCAAAGGTCCTCCACCAACCTGTCCCTGCCGCACAGCACTGTCCCCAATCATCAAGATCCACGGCACGGCCCTGGACAATGTGGACCATTTCCCATACCTTGGGACCCTTTTATCAACAAGAGCAGATATTGACGACGAGATTCAACACCACCTCCAGTGCACCAGTACAGCCTTCGGCCGCCTGAGGAAAAGAATGTTTGAAGACCAGACCCTCAAATCTGCCACCAAGCTCATGTCTCATACCATCGAAGTTACCTTTCTTTAAGTTCAGGACCCTAGTCTCTGATTTAACTGTGTCACTCTCCATCTTAATGAAGAATTCTACCATATTATGGTCACTCTTCCCCAAGGGGCCTCGCACAACAAGATTGCTAATTAATCCTCTCTCGTTACACAACACCCAGTCTAGGATAGCCAGCTCTCTAGTTGGTTCCTCGACATGTTGGTCTCGAAAACCATCCCTTATACACTCCAGGAAATTCTCCTCCGCCGTATTGCTACCAGTTTGGTTAGCCTAATCTATATCAGATTAAAGTCACCCATCATAACTGCTGTACCTTTATTTCACGCATCCCTAATTTCCTGTTTCATACCATCCCCAACCTCACTACTACTATTTGGTGGTCTGTACACAACTCCCACTCGTGTTTTCTGCCCTTTGATGTTCTGCAGCTCTATCCATATAGATTCCACATCATCCAAGCTAATGTCCTTCCTTACTATTGCATTAATCTCCTCTTTAACTAGCAACGCTATCCCACCTCCTTTTCCTTTCTGTCTATCCTTCCTGAATACTGAATACCCCTGGATGTTGAGTTCGCAGCCTTGGTCATTTCTCCGTAATCCCAATTACATTATATCCATTAACAGCTATCTGCGCAGTTAATTCATCCACCTTATTACGAATGCTCCTCGCACTGAGACAGAGCCTTCAGGCTAGTTTTTTTTAAACACTCTTTGTCCCTTTAGAATTATGTTGTAATGTGGTCCTTTTTGATTTTTGCCTTGGATTTCTCTGCCCTCCACTTTTCCTTATCTCCTTTCTACTTTTTGCTTCTGACTCCATTTTACTTCCCTCTGTCTCCCTGCATAGATTCCCATCCCCCTGCCATATTAGTTTAAACCCTCCCCAACAGTACTAGCAAACACTCCCCCTAGGACATTGGTTCCGGTCCTGCCCAGGTGCAGACCGTCCGGTTTGTACTGGTCCCACCTCCCCCCAGAACCGGTTCCAATGTCCCAAGAATTTAAATTCCTCCCTCTTGCACCATTCCTCAAGCCATGTATTCATCTTAACTATCCTGCTTTTTCTACTCTGACTAGCACGTGGCACTGGTTGCAATCCTGACATTACTACCTTTGAGGTCCAACTTTTTAATTTAACTCCTAGCTCCCTCAATTCAGCTTGTCGGACCTCATCCCATTTTTTACCTATATCGTTGGTACCTATATGCACCACGACAACTGGCTGTTCACCTTCCTCCTCCAGAATGCCCTGCAGCCGCTCCAAGACATCCTTGACCCTTGCACCAGAAAGTTCATGATGAGCGTTAGCGCTAAAATCCACGTTGCACCACAGAATTTGTGCACCCGAGCTGAAAGTTCCGGAAAAAAAATTGTCCGTTCTGCGCATGCATAAAAAATGTTTTTCCCTCTACTTCTGGACTGCTGTCCAATCACAAACGCTAATGCAGGTCGTGGCCGCACGCATGCGCAGTACACCCGGGGCTGAATCAGACATTTTATTATTCGATTTTGATGATGGAGGAGGACAGCAGACACCGTGCAAGACGATTTTCACAAGTGGCTAACGAAACTCTTGTGGGGACTGTGGAGAGGAGATGGCAGGAATTACACAGGAGGGGTGTATTGTATATCCAAGCACTTTCTTAATGACTCCACGAGACTGGGGTATGACACTTGAATTGAACAGATTGTAGTCCTTTATTGCAGCTCCTAGAGCGAAGACACCAAGAGGTGAGCTCCCTTTTATACTTGGTTACCTGCAGTGTACAGGTGCCCCTTAGGTCTCCAGCAGCAGCACCCTCTGGTGTACAGGTATGGTATACAGGGTGAAGGTACATTCAGGTCTATTGTTACAGTACATCATTGACATGCATACATAACAACGCTCCCCCCTAAGCCTTTCCAGTCCTTATTGCCATGACATGGGGAGGTGATCAGTAGTGGGCTGTGGGAGGTTGTGGTGAGGGTTGTGTGGGTGCCAGGTGTGATCTCTGTGCTCGTGGCTACACTCATCTATTTCCCCCCCGTCACACAAGGACCATGTGGGTGTCATTGTTGGAGGATTCCTCAGTGGTGGAACCAGTGCAATGGATAAGGTACATACATTGTAGAATGGGTAGGTGGTGGCATTTGGTGGTGGGCAGGGCCACAGGGCTGTGTGGGCTCCTTGTCCTCCATTGGTGGTGGAAGTCTGGTCAACCCAGGTTCCGCCGGGAAAGCTAGAGGGTACTGGCCTCTCGCTCCTGGGGCTGGCCCTGGTGGCCAGGGGGTGTAGGGCCGATCTGGGGCAGGTTGCCTGTGGTGGTGGCTATGCTGCCCATTAACTGCTGTCCCTGCAGTGGGTCTGCTCCCACTGGGTGTGTGTGAGCCCTTCCTGGGGCATCACATTGGTCCCAACAGCACAGGCTAAATGGTCAGGTAGCCCACTGGACCTGGGGGTCTCCCACGGGGGGTTTCCTCTGGCATTGACATTATACCTGTAGAACTCGGTGTCATTTATCATTCTACCTTTAGCATGCATGACACATTGGCTCCGATCGTAACTAGTCGACTCAACATTGTTATCTCTCTTCACATTTTCACATTTTGCACTTACAACACTTTCTTGTGTATCGGCATCTCTATACAGGATCACATTTATCACATTAGCATTTCTGGCATCACTATTCAACAGTACAAACTTGTTACTTACATCACTTTTAGAAGCATTCATTACATTTTTCCCATTAGTTTTTCCAGCATCACCATTTAACATTATATTGGTATACCTGCATTCATTTACTGCACTTTTAACTTTAATATCACTGGCATCGCTGTGCCTAGAGTGGAACTGTCCCTTTAATTGTCTTGGGTTGTTGGTCTCCTTTAAGAGGGCCTTGCAATCTTTACCCCAATCCGGTTCGCCGCTCGATACCACGTGTTGCTCCTTCAACGCTACCCCTCATGGTCTGGTCGCGGCCATCTTGATTCCAGGTTCTTCGCCTCGTGGTGCGGGCGCCATCTTCTCTCTCTTCGCGAGATAGCCTGCGGTGATCCTTTTTTCCTCAGGTTCTGTCATGGACGTCAGGAATCTACCTTCTACGCCGGTCTTCTTCCCTCGGAGTCCTGCCACGGCCAGGAAGGTGAGGTCTGGTCATTCGGGTTGGATCATCTCGCCACGGTGTTGTGCAGTCTGTATTGTCGCCACGCAGTCGAGCTGGACGGTAGGATTCCTAGGTACTGCAATGGATCCAAGTTTGGGGCCGCGTAGGATGTTGATCGCTGGGGCCTGGAGGTCGTTGTCGCTCCGACCAATTTGGACTTGCTTCATCCAACTTCTTCCCAGCAGCGTTGGACCATCACCAGCAACTATCCACAAGGGGAGCTTGTACATCATGCCACCATGGGACATCTACGCTCCCAACGACTGTGTAGGTGAGCGGCTTTGCCTGGATTGGGGACAGTTTTGGTCGTTCGGCGGGATTGTTCCAGAGTTTTTCAAAGGCCGTCTGATTCATCAACGACTGGCTCGCCCCTGTGTCGATCTCCATCGAAACTGGAACCCCGTTAATTTCCACTTCCATTTTCCACGGGGAACTCTCGGTGGAGCAGGTATATATTCCGTACTCTTCTTCCCGGGGCTGAGCAGCTTCATCTTCATCAGTGTTGGAGCCCGGGTGATCGGCCAACTCTTCAGCGACTCGGTGAGTAAAACTTTTTCTGCACATTCGCTGAAGGTGACCTTTTGCGTTGCAGCCTTTGCAGGTATAGTCTTTGTATCGGCACTGGTGGGCCCTGTGGTTTCCTCCACAGCTCCAGCACGGGGCTAGCCGGTTGGCCCCATGTGGCGGACTCAGGGTTGCGGGACTCGGGGCAGCAGTCTTGCCTCTGAAAGTCGCCATTCTGTTCACTGTGCCCATCAGTTTACAGTCCTGGGTGTGGGTCATCATTCGTTTGGAGTCGCAGACCGAAATCATGAATGCCTGGCTCACTTTGATTGCCTTCTGCAGGGTGACCATAGTATCCGCAGAGAGCAGTTTATGGAGGAGGCCCTTGTGGTCGATTCCAATAATGAAGATGTCCCTTAGTTCTTCGTTGAGGTGGTTGCCAAATTCATACGATGCAGCCAACTTTCTTAAATCTGCAGCATACTTAGCAATTTCTTGGCCTTCGAGCCGCCGGTGAGTGTAAAACTGGTGCCTGGCTGTGAGGATGCTCTCTTTGGGTTTAAGTTGCTCTTGTATTAAAGTTACGAGCTCCGCATAGCTCTTGGTTGTCGTCTTCGCTGGGGCTAGTAGATCTCTGACGAGGCCGTGGATAGTGAGCCCACAACTGCTGAGCAGGATGGTCCTGCGCTTGTTCGCCAGCGAGATCAGTGAGTCCCCAAGCCAGGTCGTTCGCGATGAAGAAGTGTTCTAACCTTTCCACAAAGGCATCCCAATCTTCCCTATCAGCGAATTGTTGGAAGTTGCTTCGATTAGTCATGTTGTGCGTAGTGTTCTAACCTTTCCACAAAGGCATCCCAATCTTCCCTATCAGCGAATTGTTGGAAGTTGCTTCGATTAGTCATGTTGTGCGTAGTGTTCTAACCTTTCCACAAAGGCATCCCAATCTTCCCTATCAGCGAATTGTTGGAAGTTGCTTAGATTAATCATGTTGTGCGTGGCAATTCGTAACCTCGTCGCCAGTTATTGTATATCCAAGCACTCTCTTAATGACTCCATGAGGCAGGGGTATGACACTTGAACTGTACAGACTGTAGTCCTTTATTGCAACTCCTAGAGTGAGGACACCTGCAGTGTGCAGGTGACCCTTAGGTCTCCAGCAGCAGCACCCTCTGGTGTACAGGTATGGTATATACAGGGTGAAGGTACATTCAGGTCTAGTGTTACAGTACATCATTGACATGCATACATAACAGGGTGGATTTGACCCTTGCCAGCTATTTTTAACAGAATATGGAGGGAGATTGCTGACACAGTAGCCAGGAGTGGGAAGCAGTGCCGGAAAAAGTTTAATGATCTTGTAGGGCCATTAGAGTGAGTACAATTTTTATTTATGCACTCCTTTATTACTTAAATTATAAATCTGACACACTATTTGTTCTCATGTTGTTGCTGTCTCTCAGCACTCTGTGGGTTGCCTCCTAAAATGCATGACCTGGTAGGCTTAGTTTGGCACTCTATTTGCCATGAATAATCTTTACACATTATTAAGATTGCTTTCTGAGATCTCATAAGATGTTTCCGCACTTCAATGTCCTTCTGATGAACCACGTGCAACTTCCAAGGCCATTAAACAGAGGACTCTATTACATTCACACCGTATGGTATAAGTGTTTTGGTGGCTATCGGGTGTGTGTCACAAGAGCAGATTGACCCTGTGTAACCATTCGCATTTTCATCTTTGCAGGCAAAGAAGTCTCATAATCGCCGGGAGCAGCAGCGGACAGTGACAGTCAGCCTCAGACCCTGCCACTCACCGACCTCGAGGAATGAGTAGCAGGCCTCATCGGCGTCTCAGGTCATGCAACTGCCACTGGGGGTGCTGACCACCACTTGTATACTGAGAGTAAGTCCTGCACACTGCCTGGGTTGGGTTTGGGCAATTTGATACAGTGGCTGTGGGCTGGGTTGGGACAATGTGATGCAGTGTCTCTGGACTACATATGGAGTAGCGGCGGTCCTTCAAATGAGCCTGTGCTATGTGACCTTCCTCATGTTATTCTGCCCCCTCCCCTGCTGCTAACCACTCGTCTGTTGCTTTCTACTTCCAGATGTCCAGCCACAGGCGTTGCATGCCTCGGATCAACCCTCCACGTCAGGCCATCATGTGGAGGAGGAAGAGGACGAGGAGTTCACAGAGCAGGGTGACTCCGGGGGGGCAGATGCAGTCTACACCTCTTTTTCCACTGGCAAATCTCATCCGAGGATGATGTAATTTCCCCAGGCTTTGAGACCTCTGAGGCTCCTGAGACTAGTGGCGTGTTGCAATGCAATTCTGAGGTCGAATCCCTATGCCATCTCTCCGGAGAGTGAGTCCGCGAGGGTGAGTCGGCAAAGTCGGTCTGCCCAGTCTGACAGACAGGCAGACGTGGAACTGGACATGGTGGGACTGTCCACGGAGAGCATCCAGCTCACCAGTCAGCTCCTTGATGTCCTAGATAGGATTCCCACGACCATCGAGAATTTCACTGCGACCATAACGGAGGTAGGGTCACAGATTGTCGATGTGAGCCGTGAAACCTGCAAAGCCATCACTGCCCACACAAGACTGGTGGCCTCCAGGAGTGACACTGGAGTCTTGGAGACTGTGGCGAAAAGGCTTTCCGAGTTCCCAAGTGTGATACCCAGACCCACCCTCACACCACCTGAGACTAGCGATGCCGATGAAGAGACTCGCCAGTCAGAAGCCGGGCCTATATATTATGAGCTCGTCCAGTGTCTCCCCAGGTGGCGTCTCCAATGTCACTCCCCCCAACATAGCAGCGCTCTAACAACACTGCTGCATGCCATCGTGGTGCCACTTTGGGTATGAGAAGCAGGCAAGGGAGGTCGATCAGGGTAAGGAGGAGGAAAAGCCAGTGGAGCAGGGGTGTTGGTTCTAATGTTGTTGTTGTTGTTGAATGATCACATTACTGGATGCAGATAATTTATGATATTTTATTAAAGTTTCAACGTTTGCAAATTATCTTAAGTTATAAAAGTTTATAATGTTTCATAAATTCATTTGTTCACTTTACCATTCCTGTGTAGTGTCTCATTTGCAGAATAAGAGGGGGAATAGTCAACTTGGTGGGACAGAGTGGCCAGGCAATGGTCAAACGTGTCGTTCACTCTTCAAGCAAAACGTTCAATTATGAGCTTTTGCAGCGGCAACATTTCCACGATGCCTCCCCTGTGGTTGTGGTGGGGTGGCAGCGGCATGGGTTCCTCTCCAGGCTCCTCTTCCTTGTCTTCCTCCTCTCTCCTGAGGTGGTTCTACAATCCCCATTGGCAAATCCTATCCCCTCATGATGGCTAAGTTTTGTAGCATGCAGCACACCACAATGAACTCAGAGACCTGCTATGGGGAGTATTGTAGGCAGCCTCCAGAGTGGTCCAGGCATCAGAAGCGCTGCTTGAGCACTCCAATTGTCTGTTCGATGAGGTTGGGTGTGGCTGCATGGCTCTCATCATACCGATGATCATCTTCTGTCTGAGGATTCCGGAGGGGAGTGATGAGCCAGGGGGTGAGGCCGTAACCTTTGTCCCCGAGTATCCAGCTCTGGCCTTGTGGTTGACGCTGGAACATGCCTGAGACAGTGCTCTGATGCAAAATGAAAGCATCATGGATGTTCGCTGGATATTGAGCATTGACTGCCATGATGCACTGAGTATGGTCGCAAATGATCTGTACATTCATGGAGTGGAATCCCTTTCAGTTTCAGTAAACGTCTGGATTCTGTAAAGATGTTTGCAGGGCAATGTGCGTACAGTCAAGAGCACCCTGAACCTAGGGGAAGCCAGCAAATAAGCCCTCTCATTTTGGGCCTCCTTGGTTATTGGGAAGTTTATGAAGTCCATCCTGCGTGCATACAGTGCAGTAGTCACCTGGCGAATGCAGCAATGTGTAGCGTACTGTGAGATGGAGCATATGTCCCCCACTGATGCCTGAAAGGAGCCGGACGCTTAGAAGGCAAGTGCTGCAGTTACCTTCACCTTGTTGGACAGTGCAGTCCTGTTGCCGCTGGTAGGCTGTAGGTCTGCCTGTATGAGCTGGCATATCTCTGTCAGTACTTCCTTTCGGAAGCGCAGCCTTCTAACACATTGTGCTTCAGAGAGCTGCAGGTATGAGCAATGTTCCCTGTAAAGTGGTTGGGGGTAAGGCCTCCTCCCCATATGTCAGCGACCTCTTCGATTAGGTTGAAAACGATCATCAAGCCTTCTTGCAGCTCAACGCCATATAAAATAGCAGCGAGGAATAATGGCTGACATAGTATAGCTTCCATCTTTTAAAATGTCCTTAAATGTCCTTTAAAACTGTAAACTCATAAACTTCACAATGAAAAGTATGCAGTAACGCAGCGTTCTTCTCCCAATGCTTATAATCGCTCAGAACGATTTTCTCCTCCGTTTCCAAGATGGCGTGGTTAGCACCTGTGCGCCCGGGATCTGACTGGTTTTTCTTGGCAGGTTCCCAGGCATACGCTAAATTGGGCGACATACTCGAAAGTTCCGCCCGGGGCGCTAGCACAGCGATGCACGACGATTTACGCCATCAAAACGGTGAAAACAGCGGGCGGGCTTAGCTTAACTAAGTTTTAGCGCCACCGCAAAACCATTGCTGAAAGTTCCACCCGGGCGCAAAATCTTGTGCACCTCGTTTTACGCCAAAAAAATTGTTTTTGCGCCCTGCCCAGGCACTAAACGGGGCTCAAATTAGCTGAAATTCCAGCCCAAAGACTCACGGATGGACGTAAAAGAACCATCGGCACCACTTTAAAGAGCAGGGGAGTTCTTCCTGATGTCCTGGCCAATATTTATAGCACAACCAATATCATTAAAAAAACAAGACAAGATGAGCATTATTTCATTACTGTTTGTGGGAGCTTGCTGTGGGCAAATTGGTTGCCGCGTTTCCTACATTACAACAGTGACTACACTCCAAAAGTATATAATTGGCCATAGAGCATTTTGGGGACGCCCTGAGGTTGTGAAAGGCGCTATATAAATGCAAGTTCGTTCTTTAATGGAGAAAAAAGCTAAGATCCAAAAATGGGATAATTTGAGTTTCTGTTACTCAAGATTTTAATGAATAACAAAAGCTAAAAAGTATGGTATGAATGGAACACTTTCTTAAATGACTTACCTAGGTGCCTCTTCAACTACTTTCTGGTTTCTTCTCTGAATGGAGCACTCTCGCTCGTTCAGCCAGAGTGTGTTGCCGTGTTTGTCTCCTATAACCTATGGAAAAACAATTATACTATTGAAAGGCATTTTCTTTTCTTAATTTGTATACAATGGCCCCTGATGTAATCATCCAGATAAAAGCACAATCAACATGTCAAACTAAAGCAGCATTGTCCATCAAATCTCTGGTCAAATTCTGATTTTTCTTTCAGTGAAATTTTTAACTTCACTTTATCGTGTGAAAACAGATTTTTAGAGGCCCACGTATCCTAGGGGTGCATGCAGTTCGCAAGAGTCCCTGAGATCTCGTGGGCTGGCCCAATCAATGAAAGAAGGGAATCCCTATTCATGCTTATGAGGATTATGAATGTACGGAATCAGCATAAGTATGGGAATACCCCAAAAATAAATATACACTTCAAATAAATTTTATAAAAACATCACATGTTTAAAATTAATCAAAATAGCATTTAATTAAACATTTTAAACAAAAATGTAATTTTTTGAAAAATAAATTTACATATTTTAAGGGGTTTTTAAATGCTTAAATTATTGAAAAAAAATATTTTTCCGTTCTTTAAAACTCTTACGCTGGTAAAAGCAGGAAAGCAGGCCTTATGCTTGCTTTTACCAGGCGTAAGAATTTCAAGAGCATTCACTGGTAGCCTAACTCTCCGTGCCCGCAGAGGTTCTTTTCCCGGGATGCGCGCGACGTGTCAAGCAGAATCTTGACAGATTACATGTTCTGGGCATTAGCACATGCACTTCACATACCTAAACCCGGAACTTATGTAGCCCCTATGGGTGCGTGAGCACCTCGTACGCAGCCGTAGGGGCCACAACTTACAGCCTAATATTTGCTGAGATGCATGGCTGAGCACCAGTCATGCAGTGAATGCAGTGATTTTTTTTCTTATTTAATAGAGGGTTGTGACAGTGAGAAGACACAATTTTTGCGATGAATAAACCTGTTTTTTTGAGGGAACTTTCAACACATCTCGAATGTGAGCCAACTAAATTTTTTCATTTCAAACAGCCAGTCCCAGCATCAAACACTCCCAGGCAAGGCAGAGCACATACTGAGCAGATCTCCCTGTATTCTGCCCCAACAATGTGCCTCAGCCTCAGTCTAATAGTAGCACCACTTCATACTATCACCCCCTCCCATCGACTGCGACATCTAACATTCCCCACTTCCTTGGACCCAATTTAGTGACAAATTAGGGAGCAGTTTTGTGTTGCAGTAAATATGGCTATAAGGAACTGAATTAAACTGCAAATTCATTATACTCAGAAGTCTTACAGTCAGAGACTTTCATCCCATCTGTTATTGGCTAGATTTGAAGCCACGTCCCTCAGGTGAAAATCCAGTGATTGAGCCATCCCGTTCTTTAAATAAACCTCAGTTTTAATTACAAGCCTTTCTTGACAAGTACCTTCAATTAACGTTAGGGAATTGAACACTTTCCATTTTTGTCACTCAGTGTCAGCATTGCATACTGATTCATGCCTCACAGAGGATTCATGGATGCACAGCAAAGCTCCCTCGATTCTGCCCCAAACACAACAAGAGCACCAAATGTGACATCTTAAAAATTTCCCCAAACCAGCCATTCAACAGCCACTCTGACCGTTCATTAACCTGAATTTCGATGTGGCGAGGATTATCAATGAACTTCTCGATCAAGAGACGATCATCACCAAAACTTGAGGCAGCTTCTTGCGATGAAAATCGAAACCCTTCCCTACAGAGAGAAAATAATTTACCAGAGTGCAGTTTTTTTTAAACTTTAGCATTATATTTCAATTACTTTAGACAGATGATATGCTTTATTAATAAAATGGTGACAATTTTTTTCCACTCTGTGCTGTGATGTGACCAAGTGTGTATTGTCCTCCAATTAAACAACAGTCTAAATACAAGAATGACCATTTCAGCATTCACATGCTTAAGATTTTACACTACTTGATAAAAATCTGTACATCCCAAATGCCAAAAAAAAGGATTCAAGCACTGTAAAAAAAAAAAACACAGAATGTACACTGTTTTGAATAAGCGAAATACTTAACTCTGCTGCTTTCAATACAGCAGATAAAAATCTTTTCTGGAAGTTCTGCGTTCATTTCCTTGCTTCTCGCATACCCAGTCTGAATAAAATTCATTTCAACCTCTCCCGAAGACTATGGGCTCTATTTTCCTCTCTGCAAATTTTTGTCGCCCAGGAGGATATACGGCCCAGTTTTTTGTGGCCATTTGCGGCAAAAAAAAAAATCGGGACTTTCGCCAAAGAATTATTTGAATTTGGCGCAGTGCTCTCCGAAGTTAGTCTGGGGGACGGAGCTTCAGTGTCGGCGCTAAAAACTCTAAGAAGAACATAAGAAATAGGAGCAGGAGTAGGCCATATGGTCCCTCAAGCCTGCTCCGCCATTTAATACGATCATGGCTGATCCGATCATGGATTCAGATCCACTTCCCCGCCCGCTCCCCATAACCCCTTATCGGTTAAGAAACTGTCTATCGTTGTCTTAAATTTATTCAATGTCCCAGCTTCCACAGCTCTCTGAGGCAGCGAATTCCACAGATTTACAACCCTCTGAGAGAAGAAATTTCTCCTCATCTCAGTTTTAAATGGGCGGCCCCTTGTTCTAAGATTATGCCCCCTAGTTCTAGTCTCCCCCATCAGTGGAAACATCCTCTCTGCATCCACCTTGTCAAGCCCCCTCATAATCTTATACATTTCGATAAGATCACATCTCATTCTTCTGAATTTCAATGAGTAGAGGCCCAACCTACTCAACCTTTTCTCATAAGTCAACCCCCTCATCCCGGAATCAACCTTGTGAACCTTCTCTGAACTGCATCCAACACCAGTATATCCTTTCGTAAATATGGAAACCAAAACTGCACGCAGTATTTCAGGTGTAACCTCACCAATACCCTGTATAACTGTAGCAAGACTTCCCTGCTTTTATACTCCATCCCCTTTGCAATAAACGCCAAGATTCCTTTTGCCTTCCTGATCACTTGCTGTACCTGCACACTAACCTTTTGTGTTTCATGCACACAAGTACTTCCAGGTCCCGCTGTACTGCAGCACTTTGCAATTTTTCTCCATTTAAATAAAAACTTGCTCTTTGTTTTTTTCGGCCAAAGTGCATGACCTCACACTTTCCAACATTATACGCCATCTGCCAAATTTTTCCCCACTCACTTAGCCTGCCAATGTCCTTTTGCAGATTTTTTGTGTTCTCCTCACACATTGCTTTTCTTCCCATCTTTGTGTCGTCAGCAAACTTGGCAACTCTCTGGGCATGTGCGAAAAGCTGAAATTGCCAGGGCAACCAGAGACGCTGAAGCACGCTGAATCTTTGATTCATAGTGACATTCACACTGAGGGATTAGCGATCGTAAGACAACTTTACCAAGACATAGACATGATTAGCAGTTAATCACTGCTGTATTCTCTACCCCAAAATGATAACCTGCTGATTTCTATACCATACAATCCAGCATTTAAAAAGTGAAATCCGCTGGAACGCTGCAATCCCGGGCCCCCAAAAGACCTCTTCCCCCCCCCACCCCCACTGGAGCCGCTGCAATCCCCGGCCGAATGGCCCTCCCGCTCCCCAAAGTCAACTCGCAGGGGGTGCTGGACTGAACGGGGGGGCCGTTCGACCCGGGATTGCAGCGGGTCCAGCTGGGGGAGGAGCAGTCCTTCCGGCCCGGAAATCTTCTTCCCTTGCTCCAAAGAGTTCCCGGTGAAAAAAAAGGTATTTTATTCTGTATTCTTATTGTCTCGCTCCTGTCCTCTTGTGCGCCGCACCGATTCCTTACGTTAACGTACCTTTTTTTTTTGCAGGGCTTTTGGGCAGTGTGCACCGCGCTGAAAAAAATTGTGGACAGCCAAAATCGATTTAAGTCCATAAAAATGGCGCCCGATCCAGTTTTGACTCATGTCTGCGGCAAAATGTTTAAAACTGGCGCACATGGTCGGTGCTGGCATCTAAACGTTGGCAAAAGTTGGAAAGTGAGTATTTTACGCCAAGAAACGTTTGGATGCCAAAAAACGGCACCTATTCGTGGCGAAAATAGAGCCCATTGTTTGTAAAAGCATCGTGTAACTTAAGCCGTATAGTCTCTCGGGTGTGATCCAAAGCTTTGCCAAGTTCGGCGATCTCAGCCGACGTACATGTGCTGTAACTAGTGTCAGAACCCTCGCCTGAGTCAGGTTATGGGTTCAAGTCCCACTCCCACTCCAGAGGCTCAAGCACAAAATCTAGGCTGAAACTCCCAATGCAGTATTGAGGGGGCGCTGCACTGTCGGAGGTGCCCTCTTTTGGATGAGACATTAAACCGATGCCCTGTCTCCTATCTCAGGTGAACGTAAAAGATCCCACGGTCACTATTTCGAAGAAGAGCAGGGGTGTGCGGCCCGGTGTCCTGGGCAATATTTACCCTTCACTCAAACCATTAAAGCAGATTATCTCATTGCTGTTTGTGGGAGCTTGCTGAGCGCAAATTGGCTGCCGCGCTTCCTATATTACAACAGTGACTATATTTTAAAAAGTACCTAATTGGCTTTAAAACACTTTGGGACATCCTGAGGTCATAAAATGCACTATATGAATGAAAATCTTTTCTTTATCTGTCCTTTCAATCAAACATTTTAAATCATACTGTTCATTTAACTTCCTTCTGTTCTTTGTTTCCTTCTGAAATTGGAATTGTACCTGTAGTAGCAGATTTCGTATTATATCATACATCTAGATCCTCTGTATTTGAATTGCTGATTTCCCATCTCAATAAATAATTTCATACTTGATGTAGGCCTTTGGAGTATATTTTCCTTCGTACGATAGTACGAACTCAAAAATCAAAACGAGCCTAAATTGCCCCCCTTTTTTTTTCAAAGAGCCGTTAATCGGTATGTACCGACTGCTCGGGGTGGGGGGGTGGGGGGGAGGGAGTTGGCCGGAGGATCGGGAGGGGGTTGGAGGATCGGGAAGGAGCCGGGGATCGTGGGGCGATGTTGTGAGGGGGTTGATTTGGGGGAGTGGGTGGGGCGCAAGAGAGGATCGGGGCCGGCCATTGGAGGATTGTCGTCAGCATCATTATTTAACTGCCCCCATGCTCCAAACCCACCTTTTTGTTAGGGCAATATTCCATTCCATAGTACCATAGAATGATACATCACAGGAGGAGGCGATTAGGCTCATGATGCCTGTGGCAGCTCTGTGGTAGAGCTATCCAATTAACCCCATTTCCCTGCTCTTTCTCCATAGCCCTGTAAATATTCTCCCTTCAAGTATTTATCCAATTCTCTTTTGAATATTATTATTGAAACTGCTTCCACCACCCTTTGAGGCAGTGCATTTCAGATCATAACACCTCGCTGTGTTAAAAAAATGTTTCCTCGTGTCACCTCTGGTTCTTTTGCCAATCACCTTAAATGTGTGTCCTCTGGTAACCAACTCTTATGCCACTGGAAACAGTTTCTCTTTATTTACTCATCAAAATTGACAAGATAGAGAAAAACTATTCCCTCTGTGTGGGGGGTGGGGGGGGGGGGGGGAGTCTTGAACAAGGGGGCATAACAAAACTAGAGCCAGGCCCTTCAGAGTTGATATCAGGAAGCACTTCTTCACACAAAGGGTAGTGGAAATCTGGAACTCCCCCAAAAAGCTGTTGCGGCTGGGGGTTAATAGAAAATTTCAAAACTGAAATTGATAGATCGTTGTCAAGCAAGGGTATTAAGAGATACGGAACCATGGCAGGTAGGTGGAGTTAAGATACAGATCAGCCATGATCGAAATTGAATGGCGGAACAGGTTTGAGCGGTTGAAAGCCATACTCCTGTTCCTATGGCTATGGCAACGATTGGGACAGTGGAATTTGTTTTTGATTGTCCAGCAAAGAACCAGGCCTCTTTCTGTGCTGTAAACCTTGATGGTTCTAAGCGGGATCTCAACGGGTGAAGGGCCAGCTTGGTTCACTCGTAGGACCCTCACCTTTGCGTCAGGCAAGAGGTTGTGGATCAGAACTTGAACGTGTAAAAACTAGGTAAATACTTCAGTGTTGTACTGCATTTGTTTTTTAAATTAATTTATGGGATGTGGACGTCATCGGCAAGGCTCATTCCTAATTGCCCACGAGAAAGTGGTGGTGAGCCGCCTTCTTGAATATCACTGAGTGGCTTACTAGGCCATTTCAGAGGCAGTTAAGAGTCGACCACAATGCTGTGGGTCTGGAGTCACACATAAACCAGACCGAGTGAGGACGGCAGATTTCCTTCCCTAAAGGACATTAGTGAATCAGATGGGTTTTTACGACAATCCGGTAGTTTCACGGTTACCATTACTGATACAAGCTTTTTATTCCAGATCTATTTTTTACTGAATTTAAATTGACCAGCTACTGTGGTGGTATTTGATCTCACATAACTGGATCATTAGTCCAGGCCTCTGGGTTACTAGTCCAGTAACATAACCACTATGCTACGGTTCCCATTGTGGGCAGATGCTGTCCTTCAGACAAGGCGACATTTAAGCAAGGCCTCTCATCAAACTGTTCAGCTCAGTGTTAAAGATCTGATTCACAAATTGGCTGCTCCATTTGCCTATGAAGCAAGCGTGAATACGCTTGAGCAAGTAATTCATTGACTGTGAAGTACTTTAGGACATCCTGAGAACATGAAAGGGCCTATCTAAATACTATTTCTTCTTCTTTCTTAAAGAAGGGTACATGTTTCCAGAGGTGCTGCATTCATACTCCACTCGCTAAAGAGCAACAAGGTTAGTAGCAATTCTGAATCTAATGTTTATCAATGAACTAGGTGCGTAAGGTGAAGTACTGGAGGCAACAGGGTATGTAAAAAAAAAAAGGGGGGTCAGTGACAAAAGATATTGCGTTTTAAATATAGTAACCTTGAAGGAAGTAAAACAAAAACAAATGAGAGCACAAGAACAGTTGAGAAATCAACTGGAGGAAGCATTGAAGGGTGGTTGCTAAGGCTACAATCAACATTTATTCCGGCCGAAGCAAAACAGATTATAATGAAACAGAGGTCAACCTGGTTAAGTAGGAATAAAAAGAGCTATATTAAGGATGCTAAGAAAGTTTTCAAAAATTACAAGGGATCCAGTACGCAAACTATAACGACAACCAAAAGCAGAAAAAAGATAATATTATGTTGTTAGGTTTTGTATTCCTCTAGAAATGAACTCCAGTAAGGAAGGTTCTAGATTGCAGCTCTGCACTGGAGTAGGGAGATTAGCCGTGACTTTTATGTTCAACAATTCTCTGCCCCATATTGTACTCTAAGTCTTTTTACACACATTACGGGGACGGTTGCAGATAAAGTGTGACAAAAACCTTTACGTCTTTGAAAACTGAAAATCCCTTATTGGCTCTGGGTTTTTGTTTGCCTCCCCCAGGAGATTACATGGTGGTGGGAAACTGGGGGCCCTGGGGGGGGATGGGGAAGAGAGGGTGGAAGTGTTCAGTCAATATACTTCAGCCATCATGAATATGGGGCGGGCTTGATGGGCCATAGGAATAGGAGGAGGTCGTTCTGCCCCTCAAGCCTGTTCCACTAGTCAATGAGATCATGGCTGATCTATAAAAGACCAACTGGTCTTTTCCTGCCCATCATTCTCGTATTTTCGCATGTTCTTGGGCTTAAACATCATTTTGCAAAGTATATTGGTCTCCACAGGCGCCAGCACCCACTCACACCTTGCCCGAGTGGCCTGTTATTCATGTTAGCCTGGGCCACGAGGGCAGTGAGATTTTAGACCCCGAGATGGTAAGTGTTGTGTCTGCAAGCACTCTAGTAATGACTCCACGAGGTAAGGTATTGCACTTGAACTGTTGTGACCTTAGTCCATTTATTGCAGCTCCTGAATGAGGTTACATTAAGGTGAGCATTTTATACTTGGCTACCTGTGGTGTGCAGGTGACCTCTTGGTCTCCATCAGTTGTACAGGCATATTGTATACAGTGTGAAGATACATTCAATGGTCTTATGTAACTGTACATTGAGTGTACAGGGTATATACTTACACAACATCACTGCCCCCTAAGTCTTGTGCCACTGGCCTTTGCACTGGGTGCTCTGGCCCTCGACTTGTGTGCCCAAAGCCCTTGTCTGTGCTTGTAAATGGCTCTCTCCCTGTGGACCCCCAAATCCTTATTGTCACGACATTAGGAAATGGTCAGCAGTGGACGGTTGGAGGTTGAAGTGGGGGTTTGAGGGGGTTCTGGGTGTGATCCATGGCTACATTCCCCCATTCCCCACCCCCCCATACATAGACTATGTGTGTGGCTCAACATCTGCATTTACATACATGTACAGAGAATGGAAAAAAAAGGTAGGATTGGTTATATCACTGTTTGGGTCTTGCAGAAGTGGAACGAGTACATATGACAGGTATGGTACATACATGGTATTACAGTCTTGCCCCTGGGGTGTAGGTGCAGGTGGGTGAGGACGCTAGTTCCAGAGTGACCGGACTGTGTCCAGGTTGTCTGATGGCTGCACTGCGCCCCCTGCCAGCTGGGTGAGCTCGGGTCGCTCCCCTAGCTGGGTCTCGGGGCCTTTACCGTTGCCTAGTGGTGGGCAGAGCCACAGGAGTGTGTGGCCTCCCTGTCCTCCTTTGAGGGCTGCAGGGTCTCCCTGCTGCCCTTCAGCGGTAGTGGGAACCTGGCCATCCCAGGTCCCGTCGGGAGGGCTGGAGGGTGCTGGCCTCTTGCTCCTGGTACTGGCCCTGGTGGTCACAGAGGTAGGGCCAATCTGGGGCAGGGTGCCAGTAGTGGTGCCTGTGCCGTCCGCTGATCACTGGCCCTGCAGTGGGTATGCTTCCACTGTGTATGGCCGCACTCCGGGGCATTAAATTGGTCCCGGAGGCGCAGGCTACATGATTGGGTAGCCGGCTGGATCTGGGTGCTTCAAACGGGAGGTTGCCCTTGGTTTTGTTGGCGTGCATATTGAACCCGGCATCACACATTATTCCATCGTTTACATTCATGATTCATTGGCTCCGATCGCACTCAGGTACTAATTCACATTTGTCAATTACATCTTTTCCCTCAATTACATATTTTCCCTGTATATTACCGGCATCGCTGTACAATATTGCATTTAGATACTTGTATTCATCAATTACATATTTTCCATGTATCCTACCAGCATCGCTGTTCAACGGTACATTTAGATACTTGCATTTGTTAATTACATCTCTCACATTAGTATCACCGGCATGGCTGTACAAAAAGTGGAAATGTCCCTTTAATTGTTCTGTGTTGCCGGTCCCCTTTAAGAGGGCCTTGCAAACTTTACCCCAATCCGGTTCGCTGCTCTGCATCACGTGTTGCTCCCTCAACGCTGCCCCTCATGGTCTGGTCGCGGCCATCTTGATTTCAGGCGCTTCACCTCGTGGTGCGGGCGCCGTTTTCTTTCTCTCCGTGAGATAGGCTGCTGTGATCCTTCTCTCCCCAGGTTCTGCCACTGAAGCCGGGAATTTACCTTCTGCGTCGATCTTCTTCCTTTGGAGTCCTGCCACGGCCCGGAAGGTGAGGTCTGGTCGTTCGGGTTGGATCATCTCGCCGTTGATTAGCGCGGTGTGTGTCATCGCTGCGCAGTCGAGTTGGACGGTAGGATCTTCAGGTGCTGCGATGGATCTAAATTTGGGGTTGCATAGGACGTCGATCGCCGGGGCCTGGAGGCTTTCCCAACTCCAACAGATTTGGATTTGTTTCATCCATCTTTTCCTAGCAGCGCTGGACCATTACCAGCAACGATCCACAAAGGCAACTTGTGCATCGCGCCGCCGTAGGACACCTGGACATCCACACTGCCAACAACTGGGATGGTGTCGTTTGTGTAAGTGAGCAGCTTCACCTGGATTGATGGCATTTTGGGTTGTTCGATAGGATTGTCCCAGAGTTTCTCGAAGGCTGCCTGCTTCATCAGCGATTGGCTCGCCCCTCGAGACTGGAACACCGTTGATTTCGACTTCTATTTTCAACAGGGAACTCTCGGTGGAGCAGGTAACCACTCCGTACACCTCTTCCTGGGGCTGAGCTGCCTCCTGGACTCTCTCTTCGTCTTCATCAGCGCTGGAGCCCAGGTGATCAGCCAACCCTTCAGCAACTCGGTGAGTAAAATTTCTTTTACACATTCGCTGGAGATGGCCTTTAGTGTTACAGCCTTTGCAAGTATAGTCTCGGTATCGGCACTGGTGGGCCCTGTGATTTCCTCCACAGCGCCAGCATGGGGCTGGCCGTTTGGCCCCCTGCGGCGGACTCAGAGTTGCGGGGCTTGGGGTCACAGTCTTGCCTCTGAAAGGCGCCATTCAGTTCACTGTACTTGCCTGCTGCAGGGTGACTGTGGTGTCTGCAGAGAGCAGCCTGTGGAGGAAGCCTTTGTGGCCGATTCCAATAACAAAGATGTCCCTCAGTGCTTCGGTGAGCTGGTCACCAAAATCACACCAAGATGCAGTCAAGCGTCTCAGGTCTGCAGCATATTTTGCGATTTCTTGGCCTTCGGGCCACCGGTGTGTGTAGAACAAGTGTCTGGCTGTGAGGATGCTCTCTTTTGGCTTGAGCTGTTCCTACATCAACGTTACAAGCTCTGCGAACATTTTGGTTGTCGTATTCTCTGGGCTAGCAAGTCCCTGACAAGGCCATGAACGGTGGGCCCACAACTGCTGAGCAGGATAGCTCGGCGCTTATCAGCCAGCGAGGTCGGCGTGTTCCCAGCCAGGTCGTGCGCGATGAAGTAGTGTTCTAGCCTTTACACAAAGGCATCCCAATCTTCCCCATCAGCGAATTGTTGAAAGTTGCCAAGGTTAGCCATTTTTCGCGTGGAAATTCGTATTCTCGTCGCAAGCACTTTAGTAATGACTCCACGAGATAAGGTATTGCACTTGAACTGTTGTGACCTTAGTCCATTTATTGCAGCTCCTAAATGATGTTACAGTAAGGTGAGCTCCCTTTTATACTTGGTTACCTGCGGTGTGCAGGTGACCTCTAGGTCTCCACCAGTTGCACCCTCTGGTGGTACAGGCATATTGTTCACAGTGTAAGATACATTCAATGGTCTTATGTAACTGTACATTGAGTGTACAGGGTATATACAAACACAGCAGTAAGAAAGAGAACCAAAGCTGAACTCAATCCTATTCACATGCACACACCTTCCAGCAGGGTGTCACTCAGAACTCATTAACAGCAAGAAGATTTAACCCTTTAATATTTGTACTGTGATTGTGACAAACATTAAAGTTTCAAAGATTTTTGGTAAACTGACCAAATAAAATACAGCAATTCTAGAAAAATATAGACATATTCTATATTGTGTTATTGGGGTTATTTTTAACTTAACCCGACCGGGTGGGAAATTGAACGGATCGGGTTGAAAATTGGGTTTGCACAACAACAACTTGAATTCATATAGCACCTTTAGCGTAGCAAAACATCCCAAGGCGCTTCACAGCAGTAATTATCAGCCAGCTGAAGGCACGGCCACCAATGGCGGAATGATTGTAATCGGGAATGCGCACAGAAGCCAGAATTAGAGGACTGTCTACTGAAGTCAACAGAGAGCAAAATCAGGTGGGGTTTAAAAACCAATGCTCACACCATCTAGTCAGTTTCCTGCCTGGCGAGTTAAGTCAATTATATTAGTTAGGTATAGAAATTTAGAGGCAATTCAAAGCATTAATTCCAAATATTTTATCTCGTCACAAGGTCGCAAAATATGATTTATGTTAAAAGTAACTTCAGTGTTGCTTAAAATCAATTCACCCAGTGCTAAAGTAGCCTGCTCACTGTTTGGGCTCATATTAGAGCAACAGATATAGCTGCACTACAGGTCTGCTGGCAACCAGTGAAAACTTTCCCCAACAAAAGTCAGCAATAACAGGAGAGGAAAGAAATGGGGATTTTCTTTTTCCCAAAGTGTATGATCTGTGTTTCAGCTATGTAGTTAATTGTTGACACCCAACATTTATAACCTTGAGCAAAGTAAAGGGTAAATATTAACAAACATTCACCCAGTATTTTGTTCAAGGGCATAAAATTTTAACTGCCAACAACCTACTCACTTACAACAACAACAACTTGTATTTATATAGTGCCTTTGATGTAGTGAAACGTCCCAAGGTGCTTCACAGGAGTATTATGCGATACAACGTTGACACCGAGCCACATAAGTAGAAATTAGCGTAGGGGAAAGAGCTATGTTTTAAGAAGCGTCTTGAAGGGGGAAAGAGAGTTAGAGAGGCAGAGAGGTATAGGGAGGGAGTTCCAGGCTTGGGGCCTAGGCAACAGAAGGCACAGCCACCAATGGTTGAGCGATTATAATCAGGGATACTCAGGAGGGCAGAATTAGAGGAGCGCAGACATCTCAGGGTTTTGTGGGGCTGGAGGAGATTACAGAGCTAGGATGGAGCGAGGCTATGGAAGGATTTGAAAATAAGGACGAGAATTTTGAAATCGAAAGCGTTGCTTAACCGGAAGCCAATATAGGTCAGCGAGCACAGGGGCGATGGGTGAGCGGGACTTGGTGCGAGTTGGGACACGGGCAGCAGAGTTTTGGATCACTTCCAGTTTATATAGAGTAGAATGTGGGAGGCCAGCCAGGAGTGCATTGAAATAATCAAGTCTAGAGGTAACAAAGGCATGGATGAGGGCTTCAGCAGCGGATGAATTGAGGCAAGGGCAGAGAGGGGCGATGTTACGGAGGTGGAAATAGGTGGTCTTAGTTATGCGGCGGATATGTGGTCGAAAGCTCATTTCAGGGTCAAATATGACACCAAGGTTGCGAACAGTCTGGTTCAGCCTCAGACAGAAGTAGGGGAGAGGGATGGAGTCAGTGTCTAGGGAATGGAGTTCGTGACATGGACTAAAAACAATGGCTTTGCTCTTCCCAATATTCAAAAATCGAATTGGGAATATTACATTCAATACCTTTGAAGGTGGCAGGATCAGTTGATAATGCTGTTAAAAAGCATACAGCATCCTGGGTTTTATAAATAGAGGCACAGAGTATAAAAGCAAGGAAGTTATTCTAAGCCTCAGCTGGAGTATTGCGTTCTGGACATCACACTTTAGAAAGGACGTCAAGTCCTTGCAGAGGAGATTTACTGGAATTACACAGAATATATGGCACAGAAACATTCAAAAGAACAAAAGAACATAAGAATTAGGAACAGGAGTAGACCATCTAGCCCCTCGAGCCTGCTCCGCCATTCAATAAGATCATGGCTGATCTGGCCATGGACTCAGCTCCACTTACCCGCCCGCTCTCCGTAACCCTTAATTCCCTTATTGGTTAAAAATCGATCTATCTGTGACTTGAATACATTCAATGAGCTAGCCTCAACTGCTTCCTTGGGCAGAGAATTCCACAGATTCACAACCCTCTGGGAGAAGAAATTCCTTCTCAACTCTGTTTTAAATTGGCTCCCCCGTATTTTGAGGCTGTGCCCCCTAGTTCTAGTCTCCCCGACCAGTGGAAACAACCTCTCCGCCTCTATCTTGTCTATCCCTTTCATTATTTTAAATGTTTCTATAAGATCACCCCTCATCCTTCTGAACTCCAACGAGTAAAGACCCAGTCTACTCAATCTATCATCATAAGGTAATCCCCCTCATCTCTGGAATCAGCCTAGTGAATCGTCTCTGTACCCACTCCAAAGCCAGTATATCCTTCCTTAAGTAAGGTGAACAAAACTGCACGCAGTACTCCAGGTGCGGCCTTATCAATACCCTATACAGTTGCAGCAGGACCTCCCTGCTTTTGTACTCCATCCCTATTGCAATGAAGGCCAACATTCCATTCGCCTTCCTGATTACCTGCTGCACCAGCAAACTAACTTTTTGGGATTCATGCACAAAGACCCCCAGGTCCCTCTGCACCTCAGCATGTTGTAATTTCTCCCCATTCAAATAATATTCCCTTTTACTGTTTTTTTTCCCCCAAGGTGGATGACCTCACACTTTCCGACATTGTATTCCATCTGCCAAACCTTAGCCCATTCGCTTAACCTATCCAAATCTCTTTGCAGCCTCTCTGTGTCCTCTACACAACCCGCTTTCCCACTAATCTTTGTGTCATCTGCAAATTTTGTTACACTACACTCTGTCCCCTCTTCCAGGTCATCTATGTATATTGTAAACAGTTGTGGTCCCAGCACCGATCTCTGTGGACACCACTAACTACCGATTTCCAACCCGAAAAGGACCCATTTATCCCGACTCTCTGCTTTCTGTTCGCCAGCCAATTCTCTATCCATGCTAATACATTTCCTCTGAGTCCGCGTACCTCTATCTTCTGCAGTAAGCTTTTGTGTGGCACCTTATCGAATGGCTTTTGGAAATCTAAATACACCACATCCATCGGTACACCTCTATCCACCATGCTTGTTATATCCTCAAAGAATTCCAGTAAATTAGTTAAACATGATTTCTCCTTCATGAATCCATGCTGCGTCTGCTTGATTGCACTATTCCTATCTGGATGTCCCGCTATTTCTTCCTTAATGATAATTTTAAGCATTTTCCCCACTACAGATGTTAAACTAACCGGCCTATAGTTACCTGCCTTTTGTCTGTCCCTTTTTTTAAACAGAGGCGTTACATTAGCTGCTTTCCAATCCGCTGGTACCACCCCAGAGTCCAGAGAATTTTGATAGATTATAACGAATGCATCTGCTATAACTTCCGCCATCTCTTTTAATACCCTGAGACGCATTTCATCAGGACCAGGGGATTTGTCTACCTTGAGTCCCATTAGCCTGTCCAGCACTACCCCCCTAGTGATAGTGATTGTCTCAAGATCCTCCCTTCCCACATTCCTGTGACCAGCAATTTTTGGCATGGTTTTTGTGTCTTCCACTGTGAAGACCGAAGCAAAATAATTGTTTAAAGTCTCAGCCATTTCCACATTTCCCATTATTAAATCCCCCTTCTCATCTTCTAAGGGACCAACCAGTCCATGCCGGCATTTATGCTCCACTCAAGCCTCCTCTCAACTTTCCTCATCTCACTCTATCAGCATAACCCTCTATTCCCTTTTTCCTCAAATGCCTGCCTTTAAATGCATCTATACTATTTGCCTTAACTACACTCTGTGGTAGCGAGTTCCACATTCTCACCACTTTGAGTAAAGAAGTTTCTTCTGAATTCCCTATTGGATTACTTGGTAACTATCTTATATTGCTGACCTTTAGCTCTTCCCCACAAGTAGAAACACTCTCTTTGTATCTACTCTATCAAAACCTTTCATAATTTTAAAGACCACTATGAGTTCACCCCTCAGCTTTCTTTATTCAAGCATAAAGAGACCCAGCCTGTTCATTCTTTCCTGATCGGTATACCCTCTCATTCTGGTATCAGCCTGGTAAATCTTCTCTACATCCTCTCCAGTGCCTCTATATCCTTTTTATAATATGGCGACCAGAATTATACGCAGTACTCCAAGTGTGGTCTAATCAAGGTTCGATATAAGTTTAGCATAACTTCATTCATCATCATCATCATCATAGACAGTCCCTCGGAATCGAGGAAGACTTGCTTCCACTTAGCATGTTCTTAGGTAGCTGTACAGTCCAATACAAGAACCACAGTCTCTGTCACAGGTGGGACAGACAATGCTTGAAGGAAAGGATGGGTGGGGAGTCTGGTTTGCTGAATGCTCCTTTCGCTGCCTGTGCTTGATTTTTGCATGCTCTCAGCGACAAGACTTGAGGTGCTCAGCGCCCTCCCAGACGCACTTCCTCCACCTAGGGCGGTCTTTGGCCAGGGGCTCCCAGGTGTCAGTGGGGATATCGCACTTTATCAGGGAGGCTTTGAGGGTGTCCTTGTAACGTTTCCTCTGCCCATCTTTGGCTCGTTTGCTGTAGACTTCATCACTTTTCAATTCTATCCCTTTAGAAATAAACCCTCGTGCCTGATTTGCTTTTTTATGGTCTTGTTAACGTGTGGCTACTTTTAGTGATTTGTGTATTTGAAACCAGAGATGAGGGGCTTCAGTTATGTGGAGAGACTGGAGAAGCTGGGGTTGTTCTCCTTCGAGCAGAGAAGGTTATAGGCATTCCTCATTTGATTGACCTGTAATTGGAGAAAGAAGAACTTGCATTTCTATAGCACCATTCACAACTTCAGGATGTCCCAAAGCCAATGAAGTACTTTTTGAAGTGTAGTCACTGTTGTAATGTACGAAACACAGCAGCCAATTTGCGCACAGCAAGGCCGAACAAACAGCAATGTGAGAAGTGATTAGTGATGTTGGTTGAGACATAAATATTGGCCAGGATACCAAGGACTACTTCCCTGCTCTTCTTCAAAATAGTGCCGTGGTATCTTTTGTGTCCACCTGCGAGGGCAGACAAGGACTTGGTTTAACCTTGGTGTCATTTTTGACCCTGAAATGGGCTTCTAACCACATATAAGGCCATAACTGCCTATTTCCATCTCCGTAACATCGCCCGACTCCGCCCCTGCCTCAGCTCATCTGCAACTGAAACCCTCATCCATGCCTTTGTTACCTCTAGACTTGACTATTCCAATGCACACATGGTTGGCCTCCCACATTCTACCCTCCGTAAACTTGAGGTAATCCAAAACTCTGCTGCTCGAGTCCTAACTCGCAGTAAGTCCCTGTGCTCGCTGACCTACACTGGCTCCTGTTTAAGCAACGCCTCAACTTTAAACGCCTCCATGGCCTCGGCCCTCCCTATCTCTGCAATCTCCTCCAGCCTCACAAAGTTGAGATATCTGCGCTCCTCTAATCCTGGCCTCTTGAGCCCTGATTTTAATCGCTCAACCATTGATGGCCGTGCCTTTTGTTGCCAAGGCCCTAAGCTCTGGAATTCCCTCCCTAAACTTCGCTGACTCTCTTTCCTCCTTTATGACGCTCCTTAAAACCTACCTCTTTGACCAAGTTTTTGGTTATCTGTCCTAATATCTGCTTATGTGGCTCGGTGTAAAATTTTGTTTCATTATGCACCTGTGATGCGCCTTGGGACCTTTTACTACGTTAAAGACACTATATAAATACAAGTTGTTGTTGTTGTTGTTGTCTCACCCAAAAGACAGTATCTAGGAGAGTGCATAACTTCCTCAGTACTGCATTGGGAATTTTGCATAGATTTTGTGCTCAAGTCTCTGGAATGGGACTTGAACCTACAACTTTCTGATTCGGAGCCGAGAGTGCTACTCGCTGATCCATGGCTGGGAAGGGGCGGGGGCACACAGAGCTCAGTGCCTTCTTAAAAGAATAAGTGTGATAGTGTCCAAGCTGCTATTGAGTGGCAGTGCCACATATCTGGCAATCAGCAAGCAGCAAGCAGCAAGACCAAAGTCTTATTTAAGTGCAACACAATTGTACCTTGTATCAAATTTTACATTTATTATTTTGAAATCGGAAACATTCTTTAAAAACGTTTAAAATCACTTTGCGACAAACTTAATTAAGTCTAGCCTCAACTTGATAGTCACATAGATAATGGGCACAAACGGGGTTGGTTTGTTTTCAGTGCTCAAGTTCCCACTTGCTGCACCTTGGGTGTTGTCTCCTCCTATTGTTCACACTGCTTCTGGAGATGAGAGAGGGGGACAGGTACAGCAAATGGAGCATCTGGCTCTGAGCAGGTCTAGGTAAACAGTGTCAGAGAGGAGTGAATGACATTCCAGTGAGTTTCACAAACATATGAAGCATCACTGCCTGTTTGTTTTAACGGCACCCTCTCAAACAAAACAAACACAAACAACCTGCCTGCAGTGCTCTGTTTACACTGAACGCCTGCCTCGGCCAACACTCCAACACTTCCACCAAAACGCAGCCAAACGCCATGTAAAAAAGTTATCTGATTTTATCCCATTTCATTCTTAATACATCTCCAATATCAAAGCCGTAGTGACACAATATATTTTTCATAATTTTGTTGCAAGGTTAGTCTCTGAGCATGGCCTCACCTGGTCTCATCATCATCCCAGGCTATTCTCATGCCTTTCCCACCACCTCCCGCTGACGCCTTGATCATGACGGGGTAGCCTAGCAGCAGGGGACAATTAGACAGAAGTTCTGACTTTGATCATTTGGTCATGTGAGCATGGCAGCTGACCATATGTCCAATAACGCTACAGACAACAACTGGTTTACTGAAATCTACATTCAAGTACGTTCTGTACCAGGTGCATTATTGCTACTTTTATCTGGAGCCAATTCCAAATCTTGATACATAAACCCCAATTAAAGAATTTGAAGTGAAATAGTACAGTATCATTCCGGGTCCACTGTAGTTATGATATTATCAGTTTGGATAACTTGTTCTCCTCTTCCCCCCACCCCTCATCCAAAGAAGATAGTAATGAAAAATAGTAAGAGCATGGATCAAACCAAATGTCCGATCTTTTGGGTTAAGTTTATTATCCACCAAGAAAAGAATATTTAACATCTTTCTGCTTTGTAAATACAAGCACTTAAGAGGAAATGCATGAGGGAGAATGGAATACATGAGGGAGAAAGGAATAGAAGGACATGCTGATAGGGTGAGATGTTGAGGGATGGGAGGAGGCTCGTGTAGGGCATAAACATCGGCATGGACCTGTTAGGTCAAATGGCCTGTTTCTGTGCTGTAAATTCAATTGTAGTAATAATTAATCCAGTTGATGATACTTCAGCGTTATTAGTCCTATGTCAGGTTAAAGGAATTGTGCAGGCAAAAACAGCATATATGAATACAAACACACATTCTTTAATGTATCGGTGTGCCAAAATGGGCGTTACCACAAATTGGCCGGTGCAGGTACGCATTCAAGCTAATCCGAATGACACGTTCCCTATCTCAATCGAAGTCATGAAGCAAAGGATAGGCACTTCCCCACAGGGAGTGGAGAGGGGGGGGCGTTAAGGAAACCGGCAGGTCCCCCTGGGCAACACTTACAGATCGCCTCATAGCCAGTTACAAAGTGGTACCATCAGGAACTAAGATTGCTTGCTCTCTATCAGACCGAAATAGTGCATCTCGGTGGGAGACAGGCAGAAGAAAGAGGAAGAATCTAAAAGAATGGGACACTAACAAAAAAATGCTGGGGGGGGTGGGGGGGAATAGAAACAAAATGCACAAAATAAAAAATTACTTTCAATAATTAAAATATTTGTTATGAAAAATAAAATAACTGAACAAGTCTTTCATGAAAAAGTTTTTATCTTCTATTTATCCTAGTTTTCCAAAATTAAATCATAAAATCTCGAGGCAGCAGTTTTAACAGATAAGTTAGAGACATACTTTATTATTACATATACATACATACTCAGATGCATACATACACCTATAAATAAACTTAACATCTTACCAATTTCCCTGGCAATTCTGACAGCTTCATCAACATCCTGTAGGAGTAGGAAAAAAGACCAAATATTAATCCAATCAACCTCTGTCCTTACTTCGCGAGGCAGCTGTATAGAACACCACTGTCACCTTGCGTAGACTTTATGTTGGGTTTACAATCCACCTACGCTTTCTTATTCAGATGAACACAGGATTAATTCCACAATTGGAGACATAAAGCCTTTTCTGTTGGTCTTCCAAGTCTCTATCTTTTGGAGGGAGACAAAATTATTTAATTGAAACCTTTGGGTATCGCTATTTTGCAAGATAACTCACCACTCAAGTACATTCATTTAAATAGCGTTTTTTCCTCACAAAATGTCACTTTGTATTGGTTTTCTCAAAACTTCAATACGAGTTACTTCATCACAAATGAACACTGCAAACTAAACAAAATAAAATCCCTTTAGCAATGTTATTAAGTGGATTCCATGGGCCAGATTTTCGAGAAGTTTGCGACCGGGTTTTGGCTGCGGTTTGACCCTCCGCGGCGAAAACCCGGTCGCACAGCCCGGGCGGGATCCTCGGGTAACTGTTTGCGGCGGCGATGGGACGTACGTGCAACGCCGCGGATTGCATTTGCGTCCAACTTTCGGCTCTCTCCCGACCCGTACACCATGCCCAGAATACCGACCTGTCGGTGTATGAAAATCTGCAAAAAAAAGTAAGTTAAAGTTTTTATTTTTAAATTATTTTTGCAGCGATTAGATAGTTAAGGGTCTTGTAAATGTTTTTGGAATTTTTTTTATCCCCTCCCAAGGCCTCTCTCGCAGCGCTCCCGGACTAAATTTGCTGAAACTCGCTTTCTTGCACCGCCAATCCTCGTGCAACATGCCCTCCCCCCCCGCCGACAAAAACTCAAATATTCGGCCTAAAAACGGTAGTGCAGCGAAAACGTTAAGTTTCACATATCGCTACCGTTTTCGCCGAAAAACCCTGAAAGCTGAAAATCCGGCCCCATAGCTGCAAAAAAATTGCAAGCTTTAATAGTTTTCAGTCAGTTGCGAAATGCAAATCAGCCTTTGCAGCATCTGCCCACCAGGGTATATTTTAATCATCTGCCACCACTCCAAACATTGTGTTGTCCCTTTCACTGACAGTAGGGGGCGTGGACTGTCTACAGTTATAACTAACTCGCGTGTTTATAGGGCTCCTAAGACTCTTGGTCATTAAAGACAAATAAATTAACGCAAAAAATTATTCTCGGAGACATTAACAGTCACTTTCACGAGTTAGCAAATTTGGCTTTTTTCCCCACAGTACGGCAAGATGTTTCCCACTTCCATTTTTTCCATCCTGGTGGAACATGAAAAGCTACAAGAAAAATAAGCTGAATACATTTAGCAAATTATTCAGAAATTACCCCCCAAAAATTCATTTAAATATTTGTGTAAGCATTACATTTTTTTTCTGCTTACTCTCTGGGAAAGGGACATGAAAGAGAAGAGAGGTCCAATTTAATATTCGCCTTGCATCAATTTTAAGATTAAAAAAATTACAACACTACGATTCTAGTGTTTCTGTCGAAATTAACTGGGTTTTATATATTTCAGAAGGAAATTACATTTTCTGGGATTTGTTTTTTTTTAATTCGGGGGAAAAAAGCACTTGAGCAGCAAAAAGTTGGACGGGATCGTGGAAGGGAGTAATGTCTGGCAACCACCAAGGGCTGTATGTGGCTAAAGCTACAGGGGTTGACTTATGAACATTAAAATGAAACCCAATAGTTTTTAAAGCTGCGCGCACAATACCCTTTGACGACTAGATAACAACTGATGGTAAATATTAGTCTTTCACCAAACTATCTGGATAGCAAAGGAAAAGTGCACAGCCAGTTATGAATAGAAACAACAGTAAAAATCTTTTATAAAAAATATATATTGGTAACAGCAAGCGAGCGAGAGTGGGGGTGGGGGAAGTTGGCAGAAAATGTAATTTCCTTTCATTAGCTTGTCTGCTCCGCAAATCAGGGCTTGTTAAGTTCAAAGCAAACCTGAAAGGAGTATCTGTTTTAGGTCCTTTTTTTTGTTGGAAAAGCTGTGATTGTTAAATGGTATTTTTCCAAAGAATAATCATATTCAGGTAAAACAAATTCTGTTTTCAAAAGTTTGCATCTTTGCTAAACTCTCCAGCTACCTTGGCTCCACAGAGGGAAGCACTTTCCGGCATTTTTGCAAGAAGGAACCCAAAAAAAGGAATCAAAAGAGTAATTTAGGCATGTTAGTGGTTTTCACACATTGAGTTTCAAGTGCCTTTGTTCAACTCGATGACAGTTATGAGGAAGTGTTAAACCAGTCAAATGTAGACAATTAGACCCTCTTGAACGCAATGCATGAAGAATAAAGGCTGATGGTGTTCCACCATTTATAGTTAAGTGGAAACACTTTGAATTGTCTTTGCAGTTGCAAATTGCACCTTTTCATTTACATTCTGCTTAAATAAGTAATGTTTCACTTGTTTTGCTGAAGAACCTCTACTCCTGAAAGGCAAGAAACTTGCTGATGTGCAACCCTGGGTTTTACAGCATCTTTGGAGATGAGATTAAATTTTTAGAATGAAACACATTAAAAAAAAATGTAAAGGGCACAACTTTTCTTCTCTTTGAACAAGATCTAGCAATGCCTTAGCGTTGCACCAGGTTAGTTAGACTTTGCTACAGTATCATAGAATTTCACAGCACAGAACAAGGCCATTCGGCCCATCCCGCCTGTGCCGGTTCTCTGAAAGAACGATCTAATTAGTCCCACTCCTCCCTGCTTTTTCCCTAAAACCCTGCACATTTTTCCTTTTCAAGTACTTATCCAATTCCCTTTTGAAAGTTATTACTGAAGCTGCTTCCACCGCCCTTTCAGGCAGCGCATTCCAGATCACAACTCGCAGCTGTGTTTCTGTGGGTAGCACCATCGCCTGAGTCAGAAAGTCGTGGGTTCAAATCCCACTCCAGAGACTTGAGCACAGAAATCTAGACTAACACTCCAGTGCAGTGCTGAGGAAGTGCTGCACTGTCAGAGGTGCTATCTCTCGGTTGAGGCCCTGTCTGCTCTCTCAGATGGACGTAAAAGATCCCATGGCACTATTTCGAAGAAGAGCAGGGGCGTTATCACTGGTGTCCTAGCCAATATATACCTCTCAATCAACATCACTAAAACAGATGATCTGGTCATTATCACATTGGTGTTCATGGGAACTTGCTGTGCACGAATTGGATGCCATGTTTCCTACATTACAACAGTGACTAGACTACACTTGAAAAAATTTACTTCATTGGCTGTAAAGCGCTTTGGGATAGCTGGTGGTCATGAAAGGCACTATAGAAGTGAAAGTATTTATTTCTTAACCTTCTCTGCTCTAAGGAACACAAAACCAATATACATGTGCTTACACCAAATATATAGTCAAATTGCTGTCAATAAAATCGACCTTTAGAATGATGAATATTTTATCCAAGAATCTTGGTTAGATTATATTTTTGAATGTTAATTATCCACTATATATTTTCTGCATTTTGTCCAGTCAATATTTTGCCTATATGTGGAGAGACAATAGAAGCTGGGATTGTTCTCCTAGAGCAAAGAAGGTTAAGGGGAGATTTAATAAAGGTGTTCAAAATTATGAGTTTTGATAGAGTAAATAAGGAGAAACTGTTTCCATTGGCAGGAGGGTTGGTAACTAGAGGACAGGGGTTTAAGATAATTGGCAAAAAAGCCAGGGGGAAGATGAGGAGATTTTTTTACGCAACGAGTTGTTGTGATCGGGAATGCACTGCCCGAAAGGGCAGAGGAAGCAGATTCAATAATAACTTTCAAAAGGGAATTGGATATATACTTGCAAAGGAAATATTTGCAGGGCTATGGGAAAAGAGCAGGTGGTGTGGGACTAATTGGACAGCTCGACAAAAGATGCGCCGAATGGCCCCTTCTGTGCTGTATGATACTATATGATACCGTGCTGTATGATACTGCAGGATAGGCGTACCAACGTCAGTGTTCCCTCTCAGGCCAACATTGCACTCAACTAGCTCCGATGGACGGGCCACATTGTCCGTATGCCTGATACAAGACTCCCGAAGCAAGCACTCTGCTCCAAGCTCCGCCATGACAAGCGATCACCAGGAGGGCACAGAAAACGATTCAAAGACACCCTCAAAGCCTCATTGAAAAAATCTAACATCCGCATCGACTCTTGGGAATCCCTGGCCCAAGACCACTCAAAGTGGAAGAGAAGCATCCGAACAGGCGCCAAACACTTCGAATCTCTTCCTCGCGAGCACGTGGAAGCCAAGTATAAACAGCAGAAGGAGCGTACGACAAACCAAGCACCCCGCCCATCCATCCCTTCAACCACCACCTGTCCCAACTGTGACAGAGTCTGTAAATCCCACATCGGACTCATGAGTCATCTTAGAACTCATATTATAGTGTGGAAGCAAGTCATCCTCCGGGGGGCTGCTTAAGAAGATGATACTATTTCTAAAATGCGAGTTTCAGATTGATAACTAAATGGCATGGATCTGCATCAATGGCAGGCTAATCCAACAAAACTCCAGTTTTCTCACCTTGACCACTCCATCAAAGCCAGGGATGGTGTTGACGTTTGCCTTCTTGGCGATTAATTTGCTTTCAATCTTGTCTCCCATGGACTGAAGAGCATGCGTGTCGGGCCCAATGAAGGTGACACCTTCAGCAGCCTGCGGAGATAATCAAGCCTTTAGATTTACAATAGCAACATATTTGGCCTGAGCAGTGGCTTCACGTTGCTTATATTTACAATACATTATTGGTGAAATCGGAAAGATAATCACCATTAAAACGCAGTGCCTCAACCCCAAATGTTAATCTACCTTTACTATTAAACTACTAAACCAATTATATACTTGCAGCTTTTTCTGATTTCATTTTTATATTTTCAGCATTCGGTTTTTCTCCCTTAGTTCTGTTACAAGTACTGCATTGTGACCAGTTGTTATACGCAGGAGGGAACTCCAGATTTCGCAATGCTGCCCAGTGTCAAATACAGTGAAAAATGGCAACAAATTGGCTGATGAAAAGTGCTCCAAATCCTGATAAACCTGCCTAGGTGCAAACGTGCGGCCAAATCCTCAGGGAAATCATTTGGCTGGAACAGGACCTACCCGTGCAATGGCATCATAGTATCATAAAATTGCAAATGCATAGAACGAGAACTCTATGTGCATTTCACAAGCAATTAAAGGAATGAGAATTAGACGGAATGGTTGAGCGGACCCGGGATGCAAAACCAGTGATCTCTGAGCAATCAATGTCAGTCCCAATATAAAATCTGGCGCACAATACTGCATATGCCAGGAAATTACGAAGACGAGATCTTCAGAGAATAGCTAAATATTACTTTTTTAATGTCTGGACGAATACATTTGTTGTTGATTTATCTAAAACTTCTCTAGAACCTTGGTTAGACCACACTTTACGACGACGACAACAACAACTTTCATATATATAGTGCCTTTAATGCAGTAAAAATATCCCAAGGTACTTCACAGGAGCGTTATCAGCCAAAACTTTGACACCGACTCGCATAAGGGCATATTAGGGCAAGTGACCAAAATCTTGGTCCAAGAGGAGCGTCCTGAAGGAGGAGAGAAGTAGAGAGGCGGAGAAGAAAATCAAGAGCTCAGGGCCTAGGCAGCTGAAGGCATGGCCACCAATGGTGGAGTGATGAAAATCAGGGATGCACAAGAAGCCAGAATTGGAGCGCGCGGAGATCTCGGATGGTTGTAGGGTTGGAGGAGGTTACAGAGACAGCGAGGCTCAAGGCTATGGAGAGATTTAAAAACAAGGATAAAAAATTTTTAATTGAGTCGTTGCTTAACTGGGAGCCAATATAAGTCAGCAAGCACAGGGGTGATAGGTGAACAGGATTTGGCACAGTTCTGGTTTCCTTACTATAAAAAGAATAGAGGCATTGGAAAAGGTGCAAAAAGATTTACAGGAATGATACCAGAAAGATTATACCTATCAGGTCAGATTGAACAGGCTGGGGCTCTTTTCTCTAGAGAACAGAAGGCTGAGGGGTAACCTGAAAAAGGTCTTTAACATTATGAAAGGGTTTGATAGGGAAGATGTTACTACTTGTGGGGGAGCCCAAAATGAGGGGCTATAAATATAAGATAGTCACTCATAAATCCAATAGGGAATTCAGGAGAAACCTCTTTACCCAGAGAGTGGTGAGAATGTGGAATTCGCTACTACAGGGAGTATAGTTGATGCAACTAGCATCGATGCATTTTAGGTGAAGTTAGATAAAGGACACATTTATTTGTAACACCTAAAGCTCTGATTGGGCTCCCTTGATGACAAGTCCTGATTGCTGATTGGTCCCCTTGGAGGATAAGACACACCCAGCAGTTTCTCTTTGCAAAGTGTAATTCGAGCCATTCTGACTGCCAACTCCAGACAGAACAGAGCTCATTTAGAACAGACAGGGCTCACTCTTGCGGGTTAAGACCTTCTCCTACCCACCAAAGAAGTTTCTACCCCCCATCACCCAAGTTCCTGACCTTCTCCCCCATCGCTCCCCCCGGCGTTCTGACCTTCTCCCCCTGCCCAAGTTCCTCCCCCATGGATTTATCACCTCCCACCAACAAATTTCTGACCACAGATGGGGCATAGTTCGTGGGTCACGGATTGGTAACAGGTTTATTGGATATGAAGTGAATAGTGGCGGTGTCATGACTTCTGGATTTCATGCAGTCTTATCATCTGGATCACGTTCTCGCTCTCAACGCCCTCCCCCCCCCACCCTTTAGAACTGGATCACATTCTTCCACCCTCCCCACTGTGCTCTCTGTACTCTTTACTCACTCCACCGGGTTCCTGACCTCTCTCCACCCCCTCCGATTCCCCCCTCTCCCTCGCCCCCCCCTCCATCTTTCCCCTCTATTTCCCCTTCTCCCCAGTCTCTCTCTCTCTCTCTCCGTTTCCCCCTCTTGCTCCCCCCATCTCCCCCTCTTTCTCTGTCCCTCCGATCTCCCCCCCTCTCCCTCCGTCTGCCCAGTCTTTCTCTCTCCCCGTCTCCCCCACTCTCTCCGATCTCTCTATCTCTCTCCCTCCATCTGCCCAGTCTTTCTCTCTCATCTTTCTCCCCCGCCGATTTCCCCCCACCTCTCTTTCTCCCCGTCTCCCCTTCCCATCTTTCTCTCTCCCTCCGATCTCCCTCTCTCTCTCTCTCTCTCTGCCCCCTCCCCCCCTCCGATCTCCCCCACTCTGATCTCCCTGAGTCGCTCTCTCTCTCCTTTCGATCCAAGCTTCTCCAGGGCCTTGATCCACGGAGCTGAGGAAAGTGTGGCCCATACTGCGCTGCACTGTGACTGTGGGGTACTGCGCATGTGCAAAAAGGGGCGGGTCCGACCACACATATGTGCAGAATGCCATGAAAATGTTCATGCAGGTAATCATTTTGTTAAATAAACACGAGTGACAAAGGATGGAAGGATTTGCTGATAGGGTGAGATGAAGTAAGGTGGGAGGAGGCTCATGTGGAGCATCAACACCGGCCTGGACCAGTTGAGCCGAATGGCCTGTTTCTGTGCTGTAGATTCCAAGTAACTCTATATGATGAGCAGCTCAGTTTATCTTTTACAAGCTACTATAAGATATGAGTTACAGCCCAATGCGTCAGTCTGACGTTCCCTTTCCTCTATACAAAATACCGCAGCCTCCACCTGGTGCTTCCACATACAGCACACTTTAAATAAGGAACTGAACAGAATGAAAGATTGAATCTGGTTCCTCCAATTCTGGGCTCTTAACTACTATTTCACAATACATAAAAGGTTATGCTGATAGGTTTGGACAGATTTAGATGAAGTGGGGTGGGAGGAAGCTTGTGTGGAGCATGGACCAGTTGGGCTGAATGGCCTGTATCTGTGCCATTCTATGTATCTGTGCCAATAATCGGATCACCGTGGTTTTACTGTCAGCCGAGCTTGCAATCCCACCTCTAAGTCAGAAGGTTGTGGGATCAAGTCCCACTCCAGAGACTTTAGCACAACAATCTAGGCTGACAGTCCCAGTGCAGTGCTCAGGGAGAGCTGCACTGTTGGAGGCACCGTCTTTCAGATGAGACATTAAACCAAGTGGATATAAAAGATCCCATGGCACTATTTCGAAGAAGAACAGAGGCGTTCTCCCCGGTGCCCTGGGCCAATATTTATCCCTCAACCAACATCAGAAAAAAAGATTATCTGGTCATTATCACATTTGTGTGCAAATTGGATGCCATGTTTCCTACATTACAACAGTGACTACACTTCAAAAAAATAATTAATTGGCTGTGCAGCGTGTTGGGACATCATGAAGATGTGAAAGGCGCTATGTAAATGCAAGACTTTTACAGTGTAAGATGCAATGACCGATGGAAGTTCAGTACCGTCCCAGTTGAAAGAGGAACAATGTTCACAAAGTAGAAATTTGTCATCTGTGGTGAGTCAGGATGGAAGGAGGGGAAGCTCCATATGAACCAGACATACAAACTCGAAATATTTTCTAGTATTGAATAAACAATTACACCACTGGATATGTTACAGGCTCAACTTTATTGGTGCAGTGCATTGACACAGTTGTGAGGAGAACTACTTTATCATCACAAGCTCTGCCTTTTGGCACATTTAAATGAGTTTGGGCGGTAGGCTTGTCTGTGGGGCTAAACAAAGGAGAGGAAAGTAATATCTAACTTTAAAACCACAGTTAGCAATAAGTCCTGCTTTAAAACTCATTCGATTTCTTTTAGAAAATAATATTTTGTGATTCACTGTGGACCATTTCCCATACCTAGAGAGCCTCCTATCAACAAGAGCAGATATCAACAACGAGATCCAACACCGCCTCCAGTGCGCCAGTGCAGCCTTCGGCCACCTAAGGAAAAGAGTGTTTGAAGACCAGGCCCTCAAAACTGCCACCAAGCTCATGGTCTACAGGGCTGTACACCTGCCCTCCTGTATAGCTCAGAGACGTAGACCATGTACAGTCGACATCTCAAGTTGCTGGAGAAATATCACCAACGATGTCTCCGCAAGATCCTACAAATCTCCTGGGAGGACAGGCGCACCAAAATCAGCGTCCTCATTCAGGCTAACATCCCCAGCATTGAAGCACTGACCACACTTGATCAGCTCTGCTGGGCAGGCCACATAGTTCGTATGCCAGACACGAGAGTCCCAAAATAAGTGCTCTACTCGGAGCTCCTTCACGGCAAACAAGCCACAGGTGGGCAGTGGAAACGTTACAAGGACAGCGCCTAAGCCTCCCTGATAAAGTGCGACATCCCCACTGACACCTGGGAGTCCCTGGCCCAAAACTGCCCTAAGTGGAGGAAGTGCAGCGCTGAGCACCTCGAGTCTCATCGCTGAGAGCATGCAGAAATCAAGCGCAGGCAGCGGAAAGAGCGTGCGGCAAACCTGTCCCACCCACCCCTTCCCTCAACGACTATCTGTCCCACCTGCAACAGAGTCTGTGGCTCTCGTACTGGACTGTTCAGCCACCTAAGAACTCACTTCAGGAGTGGAAGCAAGTCTTACTTGATTCCGAGGGACTGCCTATGATGATGAATCTGAGTAATGAGATATGATGAGTTCTTGAGATAGTTTGAGATGTGGTGAGTGTAGCGTGTTCGGGAGGAACAGGGGACTTTGGACCTCTGGTTCCCAAAGCCCGCCACCACTGGGGGCTTCCTCTCCTCATGTCTGGGTCTGCTGTCGACTCATTGGGCCCAAGTTTCCACATGATTTGCGCCTGATTTTTAGGAGCAACTGGTGGAGAACGGACTATCTTAGAAATCGCAATTATCCACATTTTCTTTCTGCAGTTCTAGTCAGGTAGAACAGTTCCACTTTGGAACAGAATTTTTTCTTCAAAAGGGGGCGTGTCCGGCCACTGACGCCTGATTTCAAAGTTTCCACAGTGAAATCGTACTCCAAACTAACTTAGAATGGAGCAAGTGAAGATTTTTGTAGAACTGAAAAAACCTGTTCTACACATTAAAAAATCAGGCGCAGGTTACAAATTAGGCGTCCAGAACGAGGTAGGGGGTGGGGGGGGGGGGGAAGGGAAGTCATTAAATTCTATAATAAATCCTTATTTATACTTATACAAATATTATACAAATAAATCCAACCTGAATAAACATTTATAAGCAAAGAAAAGATTAAATAAACCATCTTCCTACCTGTGTGAAAGTGCTTCAGGCAGGCCTTTCGGGACCGAAGGCCGAACGGGCCAGACCGAGACTTCGGGCAGGGGCCGTCCCCAGCACCAGATTTACAGGTAGGTGGCGTTGGGTCGGGTCGGGGGGAGGGAGGGAGAGAGGGAGAGAGAGGGAGGGAGAGAGAGGGGGGGAGGGAGGGAGAGAGAGGGGGGGAGGGAGAGAGAGGGGGAGGGAGGGAGAGAGAGGGAGGGAGGGGGAGGTCAGGTCGGGGAGGGGGAGGTCAGGTCGGATCCAGTCCGGGAGCGGGAGTCGGGTCGGGTCCAATCGGGGGGTGGGGGGGGGGGGAGCGGGAGCTGGAGCGCGGGTCGGGTCCAGTCGGGGGGGGGGAGGCGCGAAGCGGGAGCCCGAGTCGGGTCGGATCCAGTGGGGGGGGGGGGGGGGGGGGTCGTCGGGCGGGAGCGCGGGTCGGGTCCAGTCGGGGGGGGGGGGGGGGGGGAGCAGGAGCAGGAGCAAGAGCAGGAGCGCGGGTCGGGGGTGGGGGGGGGGGGCAGAGCGGGAGTGGGAACGGGAGTCGGGTCGGGTCAGGTCCAGTCGGGGGGGCGGGAATCGGGTCGGGTCCGGAGGCGGGGGGGGGGGAGCGGGAGTCGGGTCGGGTCCGGAGGCGGGGGGGGGGAGCGGGAGGCGGTGGGGGGGGAGCGGGAGTCGGGTCGGGTCCGGGGGAGGGGGGTCGCGGGTGTCGGGTCCAGTCCGGAGGCGGGGAGGGGGGGGTGGGGAGCGGGTGTCGGGTCTGGTCGGGGGGGGGTGGCAGGAGCTGGCCGTGGGAGGAGCCTTATTCACGCAGCCCCAGTGAGGCCATTCGGCCAGGGCTAGGGGCTGCGTGCTTCGGGCCCCTCCCACACAGTTTCGGGCGCCTGGAGCTACTGCACTTGCGTGCCCACTGTAGCGCGCATGTGCAGAGGTCCCGGCACTGTTTTCAGCGCAGGGACCTGGCTCCGCCCCCCACAGCTCGTGCTGCGCTGCGCCGAGGGCCAGAGGACCTGCAGGGAGGTGGAGAATACGGAGAATTTTTTTAGGCGCACTTTGTGGCGCGAAAAACGTGCGTCCAGGTCGGGACTGCGCCGTTCTAGGCGCGTGTGGAAACTTGGGCCCATTGATAGAGGTTGATCGTCGTGATTAGTCTACATCTCCATTATTGTTGTATCGCTGCTATAATTGCTATTAGCATTCCTGGGTGAGGGAGGGGAATGAGGGTGGTGAAGAGTGTAGTGTACTTACTCCTATTTGTTATCCATTGATCTTTTTTGGGAGCGGGGGAAGAGAAGATAATTCAACGAATTGAGAAATGCTGTGAAATTGGCTAGCAAATACAAAACCTTCTTTCTGCTCCCTTGGTGGTGCTGTAGCTTGGGGCCATGCTTTGAGCAAAGCAGTTGATTTGTTTGGTAAACATGAGAAATCAGCACCGAGTCTTTTCAGAAGCAAATTTTATTGCCCACATTTCTCAAAAGGAATAGCTGTTTTAAACAGCCAACTAAGGCCGTTCAAGTTAATGTTAGCTTCAACAGCTCTGCACCATCCAACAGTACAAAGCAAGAGGAATGCAAGTGTTTAGCCCAACTTCTCTCACATTAGATTCAATTAGTTAAAGGAAACAGATATAGGTGCTGATTACAAGAAGATAGAAGTAAAAACATAAAGCATACGCAAAAGAAATGGCAACAATTAGTTAATCCTCCAAACGCCCATTGATAGATGTGGCTCATAATGGGGACCTGAGAGTTTTATGCCACCTTTTATTTCAAGTATCCAACCACCAGCTCCGAAATGTTGGAACATCCTTGGTACAGCTGACCCAATGCTCCGATCATTGGAACCGGTCTATCACCTGGTGCCTCTGATGGAAACTGCCACAGCAGTAGGCATCAGGTCATCAGGTACTATCGGCCACTAGTTAGCCGTGGCTCAGTGGGTAGCACTCTCACCTCTGAGTCAAAAAGTTAGCACTTTGCTATTTGTGGGAGCTTACTGTATGCAATTTGGCTGCCGCAGTTCCTAATATAAAACAAAAGAAACTTCAAAAGTACTTTTTTAAAATTCATTCCTGGGATGTGGGTGTCACCGGCAGGGCAGCATTTATTGCCCATCCCTAATTGCCCTCAAGAAGGTGGTGGTGAGCTGCCTTCTATAATACATAAGAACATAAAAACATAAGAAATAGGAACAGGAGTAGGCCATATGGCCCCTTGAGCCTGATCATAGCTGATCTGATCATGGACTCAGCTCCACTTCCTTGCCCGATCCCCCTATCCCCTTATCACTCAAGAAACTGTTTATTCTGTCTTAAATATATTCAATGTCCCAGCTTCCACAGCTCTCTGAGGCAGCGAATTCCACAGATTTACAACCCTCTGAGAGAAGAAATTCCTCCTCATCTCTGTTTTAAATGGGCTGCCCTTATTCTAAGATCATGCCCTCGAGTTCTAGTATCCCCTATCCGTGGAAACATCCTCTCTGCATCCACCTTGTCAAGCCCTCTCATAATCTTATACGTTTCGATAAGATCACCTCTCATTCTTCTGAACTTCAATGAGTAGAGGCCCAACCTACTCAACCTTTCCTCATAAGTCAACCCCCTCACCCCGGAATCAACCTAGTGAGCCTTCTCTGAACTGCCTCCAAAGCAAGTATATCCTTTCATAAATATGGAAACCAAGTATATCCTTTCAGAAATATGGAAACCAAAACTGCATGCAGTATTCCAGATATGGCCTCACCAATACCTTGTATAGCTGTAGCAAGACTTCCCTGCTTTTATACTCCATCCCCTTTGCAATAAAAGCCAAGATAGCATTGGCCTTCCTGATCACTTGCTGTACCTGCATACTATCCTTTTGTGTTTCATGCACAAGTACCCCCAGGTCCCGCTGTACTGTGGCACTTTGCAATCTTTCTCCATTTAAATAATAACTTGCTCTTTGATTTTTTTTCTGGCAAAGTGCATGACCTCACACTTTCCAACATTACACTCCATCTGCCAAATTTTTGCCCACTCACTTAGCCTGTCTGTGTCCTTTTGCAGATTTTTGTGTCCTCCTCACACATTGCTTTTCCTCCCATCTTTGTGTTGTCTGAGTGTGGCTTGCTAGGCCATTTCAGAGGGCAATTAAGAGTCAACTCCACATTGCTATGGATCTGGAGTTTTGTATAGGCCAGACCGGGTAAGGGCAGCAGATTTCCTTTCCTTCCCATTAGTGATCATCATCATAGGCAGTCCCTCGAAACGAGGATGACTTGCTTCCACGCCAAAAATGGATGAGTTCACAGGTGTTTCAATCATATTCCGGATCCGGAGCTACATCCTGAAGGGTGGAAGGTGCCTGTGTTTGGATTTTTTGCAACCCAGCCACCACATGGGCTTGACAGAGGTAGGTCTTGGTCCAGTGGCAAGGGTTAACCAAGAAGACTGGAGACCAGTTCTGCTGCAGGGACCTAGTGCGCACACATATCGCAGTGTGGGCTGGCCCGTGCTGCCCCTGGGCCCTCGCCTCTCCTGGGCCCCGATCACATCCCTCTACGAACTCTTGCTGCCCCTTCGTCCCGACCTCACCGCTCCTGCTGCACCTGCCCACACTGCAATCAGCCGTCGCCTTCCTGCAACAGCACGTGCTGCTGTTTGCAGTGGCACCGCCACACACGAAGGACATTCGTGAACCAGGTGAGTTTTAAACGACAATCTGGTAATTTCATTACTGATATTAATCAGTATTAGATTTAAATTCCCCGTGGTGGGCTTCTGGATCACCAGTCCAGTGACATAACCACTATACTACCGTACCCCTCATTTGATTTACTGGTGTGTATACATTAATATGAATCGCGGTCTACCTCTTTCGATGCCTGTGACTCAACTTTCAGCCCCTCATGTGTAAAGGGAAATGTAGCTGTAAAGCATACTACGAGTGATTTCACCAGGTCCGTGGCTGCATGTAATGACACAACTGTTTGGCATCACTGTCTGTCAGTATAAATGTTATAATTTGGTCTGAAGGCAAAAGCTCGCACTGCTGCACATCTAACCACTACTGAGGCGCACACATCCAACAGTAGCCACAGCAATAACATTTGAGCTATAGTTTCAGAGAGACCATTTCTGGAACATAGTCTAGAAACTCCTCAGTGCGGTACAACACCTCTTTAGCTATGAGCACTTTGGAGGAAGGATGCAAGATCGTCGAATGAATGTGGCACCACGTGGCTTCTATGGGGAAAGGCTGTAAATCGCTTTGGGACGTCCTGACGTTAAGATAACGTTACATAAATGGGAGTTGTTCTTTCAACATTCTTACAAGTTGAAATATTTGTGTTATGTATTTAAAATTTAATTTCATCTGTGCTTGGTTGGCAATACAATTGGGTTCGGCACATCCTGACCAAATATAAGCCAGGCTTCATAGCCTGGTCATTATTTGGTGACCCAGGATGGACAGCCTGTGAAGGCTCAGTCACAACCTCTGCGACTGAAAAGGCCGGTGACACCGATTGTAAACTCTGCTCTGAAATACCTCAACCCCAAGCTCAAAAAGAGCTAGTCCTACTGTGTGATTGTGTCACTTTTAATACCAGCCATGCTTATGATCTCGGAGTGAGATCGCCTCTTTATGCTCAAGATCTATCACCAGTAGGCCAATTTCATTTCACACAGATGTAGTCACGAGGGGGCTAGATGGGGTAGATAGTGAGAAACTGTTCCCATTGGTGGAAGGGTCGAGAACCAGAGGACACAGATTTAAGGTGATTGGCAAAGAACTAAAGATGACATGAGGAAAAACTTTTTTACACAGCGAATGGAATGCACTGCCTGAAAGGGTGGTGGAGGCAGACTCAATCGCGGCTTTCAAAAGGGAGTTGGATAAGTGTCTGAAGAAAAATAAATTTACAGGGGTACCGGGAAAGGGTGGGGGGACTGGGACTAGCTGAACTGCTCTTGCAAGGGCTCAACGGGCTGAATGGTCTCCTTCTGTACTGTAACCATTCTATGATTCTATGCCAACAATCCTAGTTGGCGTCAGTCCTAGGCTCAAGAGATGAAAGGGTTATTATTCCAATATACTATATCACCCTGTCTCTTACATTTTTGTGCAGAGTTCTGGTCTCCATATGGTAAAAAAGATATAAAGGCACTGGAGAAGGTGCAAAAAAAGATTTGCAAGGATGATACCAGAACTAAGGAGGTGTAACTATCAGGAAAGACTGAACAGACTGGTGCTCTTTACTCTAGAAAAGAGAAGGCCGAGGAGTGACCTTTCAGTGGTTTGATAGGGTAGACATAGAAAAGATAATTCCACTTGTGGGAAGGCCAAAACTAGGGGCCATAAATATAAGATAGTCACCAATAAATCCAATAGGGAATTCAGGAGAAACTTCTTTACCCAGAGAGTGGTGAGAATATGGAACTTGCTACCATAAGGAGTAGTTGAGGCAAATAGCATAGATGCATTTCATCATTATCATAGGCAGTCCCTCGGAATCGAGGAACACTTGCTTCCACTCTTAACATGAGTTCTTTTGGCTGTAAAGTCCAATATGAGAACCACAGTCTCTGTCACAGGTGGGACAGATAGTCGGTGAGGGAAGGGGTGGGTGGGACTGGTTTGCCGCACACTCTTTCCGCTACCTGCGCTTGATTTCTGCATGCTCTCGGCGACGAGACTCAAGGTGCTCAGCACCCTCCCGAATGCATTTCCTCCACTTCCGGCGGTCTTTGGCCAGGGACTCCCAGGTGTTAGGGAGGCTTTGAGGGTGTCCTTGTAACGTTTCCTCTGACCACCTTTGGCTCATTTGCCGTGAAGAAGTTCTGAGTAGAGCGCTTGCTTTGGGAGTCTCATGTCTGGCATGCGAACTACGTGGCCTGTCCAGCGGAGCTCATCAAGTGTGGTCAGTGCTTCAATGCTGGGGATGTTGGCCTGGTCGAGGACGCTAACATTGGTGCGCCTGTCCTCCCAGGGGATCTGTAGGATCTTGCGGAGACATCGTTGGTGGTATTTCTCCAGCGACTTGAGGTGTCTACTGTACATGGATGCATTTAAGGAGAATCTAGATAAGCACACATGGGAGAAAGGAATATATGCTGATAGGGTGAGATGAAGAGGGGAGGGAGGAGACTTGTGTGGAGCATAAATACTGGCATGGACCAGTTGGGCTGAATGGCCTGTTTCTGTGTTGTACATTCTATGTAAACGCTCTTATTCAACTATTGTACACAACTGCAAACTTTTCATTCACTGCGAGATTTGTAAAACATATCAAACTTGAAGCACCGTTGCCAAAGGGGCACTATAAAATATATTTTTTGAGCATTTACATAAAATTCTTATTTAATACCCAGGATTGGTTTTAGGTGGTGGGGAAACCAGCACAGACATCACTGACCCCCTTCCCTCAGTGCAACCTTAGTACTACATACAAGTAAAATTTACACTTAATCTATAAATACTGTCATTCAGTCCTTCTTTTACAATGCAATTAGCAGAATTTTAATACATTATTTTGAATGATTTATATTTAAATTACTGATAAGCACACACCACATGTAGTAGATTAGCTATGAATTTTAATTTAGTACAGTGTACGAGATGCCTTTTAAACTAAATTACATGAAAATACATTATACAAATTCCATTTCAGGGAATTATTAATTTTCTGCTCAGAAACCAAATACTTTGGTCTTCAATTTAATGGATTTCAATGGGTTTTATTACTAATCGAAGGTGATGTGTCTCAGTTCAAAATGATTTACGCATATCAAATAGATTTGATGGCTAATGTGTTCTATATCCTTCGAGGAAAACCGTTTAAAATTGTGTTTGAGTAAAAGTTTACAGATTAACCAATGTCTCACGTCATATTTCCTTGTTATTAATGTACAATTAATAAGGTGAGATGAGGAGAATGTTTTTCTATGCAGCAAATTGTTGTGATCTGGAATGCATTGCCTGTAAGGTGTTGTAAGCAGATTCTATACTAAATTTCAAAAGGAAAGAGGAAAGAGAGTGGGACGAATTGGATAGCTCTTTTAAAGAGCCGGCAGAGGCACAATGGGCCGAATGGCCTCCTTCTGTGCTGTATGATTCTACGATTCTAATTAGTCCTACTTGAAAATTAGAGGAGCATTTCCATGTCACGCACAAGCACTGCTGATTCTCTTTTCCAGACTGCACCAAATTCACGCAGCAAAGGCTTGTGTTTCAGATTAAATAAATGACCACAGGAAATGATGCAACTGACAATTTAAACAGTCACATTTTAATTGCAATAGGTCTTTGCATATAATTCTGAAGATAAGCCTGAAATGCATTTTAAGACTAACAACAGAGAGGACACCACAGACAGCAGACTCCAAATAATTAATCAAGCTTTTAACACCTTGCCATATGCCTAGCTGTGCTGGACAACAGTTACCATCACTTCATTAACTGTCTCTGTTTAGCTTGTTTGTCTTAATATCCTCAGCCTGGTTGAAATGCAACACATTTAGAATAGATATAAACTGGTAATTAAAAGCAGATGTCATTTATTACCCAACACAGACATACTGGAACTCTGACTCAACCCTAAACTTTACGCCAACTTCACACCACTTTGGAACAAGCAGTGAGCTGCATCACTGCAGTTTTAAAGTAGTCTTTTAAGATATTAAGAATCGCACTAACAAAGCAAGCCTTAAACAGGCAAGTAAGAAGTCGTATCTCTTCTTGCTGGCCGCATTCCCAAGGGTCTGAAGGATACAGAAATAGTTTCATTCTCTGGGGCAATAGCACTGTGTCCATCTGTTACTTTGAATTGTAGCCCACAAACAAATCAAAATCAAATGAATTCAGCTTTGTAACACAACTCAAATTCTTGTGTATATTTTATGTAGTATCATTAAAAATATAGTTTGTACATAAACTCTTCAGCTTACTAGCCCTATTCATAATATTTTGTTTTAAATAAGTAACCTGGGCTTAAATCTAAAGTAAAAGAAAGACTTGCATTTATATAGCGCCTTTCACAACCTCAGGACACCCCATAGCACTTAACAGCCAATTATATACTTTTGGAGTGTAGTCACTGTTGTAATGTCGGAAACGTGGCAGCCAATTCGCGCACAGCAAGATCCCACAAACAACAACATGACAATACCAGATAATCTGTTTTCGTAATGGTGGTTGAGGGATTGGCCTCAGGAAACTGGAGATAACGCTCCTTCTCTTTAAAAAAAAATCAACATTTGCACTAATTGTGGGCACAACTGCACACAGAAATAAAATTCAAAATGAATTGATTTACTACACCAAGGCTAGGCTTATTTTCTCACTTACACTCATATTTTTATAATCTCTCCCAGGTAACAATTCTACTGATCGCAAGCAGCAGCAAGGGGAAGAATGCGGTGGCCAAGAAACTGGCTTTAAAAAAAGTCAACTTGCTGCAAGCTTTCCTCATACTGGTACAGCTATGGTTTTAGAACCACAGGCTGGTCCCCATAGCTCCTTTAGATGTTTAAATTAGGTGGGGGGTGGGGGGGGTTGAAGAGGAGGGAGAGAGAGAGAAATGAAAGGTATGTCTATTTTGACCAGAAGGTCCCAGCTTCAATCCCAATCTGGGCAGTTTCTTGCTCTCAGCCACGGTAGCATTTGAGATGCTACATCCCAAGCATTGGGGTATGATCAACCATGATTTTACTGAATGGCGGAGCAGGCTTGAGTGTAATCTACCCCTGCTCCTATTTCTTATGTTACAAATGGCCCAAATGCTCCTAGGCTAGAGAAAGCAGGATGACCTCTGCCCAGTTTAAATCCATAGTCAGGTTTCGGGAGTGAGTTACCCTGTAATGAGCACGTTCTAAAAGCAGACGACAACACCCAAGTTTTCAGAAGCTCTGGACAGGAGTTTTTGAAAATATTTGCTTTCCATGTGCATGGATTTGTCGACATGCTCGCTGCTAAAAAAAAAAGTTTTACTGCTTTCTTCAAAGTACCACGCACATGTGCCAGTAGGTCCATGCTGCTTCCAAGTTCCACTATTAGTATTTACTGGCCATATCTAACACATTTCAGGCCCTCAGGAGAGACTGAACAAGGGTACGGAGAGACATGCAGATCGTAATCAGTTCAGGAGGTGTAGAGAAGTTAGTTCTGACAGTAGGAGTGTGTTGAAAGGCACGATCCACTAAATTAATAATAGAGGATTCCTACAGAAAGTAAGCCAACTGCCTACACTTGAAATCCTCAATACAGCCGCCACAGAGCAGCCTATAGTGACGAAGGATCTGTGCATAAAGAATAGTCAGCAGTTTGCACTATTATATCATAGAACAATACAGCACAGAATGAGGCCATTCGGCCCATCGTGCCTGTACCAGCTCTTTGAATGAACTGTCGAATTAGTCCCACTGCCCCAGCTCTTTCCCCATAGCCCTGTAAAATTTTCTTAATCAAGTATATGTCCAATTCCCTTTTGAGAGTTACTATTGAATCTGCTTCCACCTCTCTTTCAGGCAGTGCATTCCAAATCACAACAACTCGCTGCATAAAAAAAAGTTCTCCTCATCTCCCCTCTGGCTCTTTTACCAGTTACCTTAAATCTGTGTCCTCCGGTTACTGACCCTCCTACCAGTGGAAACAGTTTCTGCTTATTTACTCTGATCAAAACCCATCACAATAATGCACTGCCAACATTAAGGGCTAGACTTTCGCCTTCATTTTCGGCGGTACAGCTGTTTTTTGATGAAAAACCACCCGGTGAAAGCTTCCCTCCTTTATTTTTTTTTAAAAAGAGTTCCGCCCACATTTTGAAAAAACCGGCGGGGAGCAAACCGCCCACATGCATCTGCATGCACCGCCGAGAAAACTGCCAGGATCTAAGTTTTGCCTCATTGGGGACCCATATACACCGCCGACGAAACCACCCACGAAAAGCTGTCTGAAACAGGGCGGTAGGTGAGTACCCTACAAAGAAAGGTAAGTTAAAGGTTTTTTATCATTATTTTTAAAATTCTAAAACAGCGATTACATTAAAAAGTGTCTTGAGAATATTTTATAACTTCTTATTTTTTGTTTAAGTGAAAAAATATTTTTTGAGTTTTCCCCCCTCCCTAGGCCCAATCACAGCCTCGGACTAAATTCCGGTAAGAACCGCCCATTTCGCCTAGTTTCGCCTTTAACTGCCGAGAGATCGCCGAGAATATTGGTGCAAGATCCATTTTCTCACCGGGCGATATTTTTTACCTTTATTATGGAAGTTTTCGCCGGCGTTAGTTGCAGAATGTTCGAGGTGTTTCTGGACGGCAATCAGGGGCTTTAGGAAAAGTCTAGCCCTAAGTGTCTTACAAAACCTACCAAAATAGATCCTATCTGTCATGTTGTGATTGTGCAACTACCTTTATCCCTAACTATATCATTATATATATTCTAATTAACAATATTTTGTGCAGAACACTTTGAAAAAATGAGTCTTTAACAGTAAACTGTGAAAATAAAAGAATGAGTTTGGTAGGACTCCATTTTGGGAGTCTGGGTGTTACACAATGTGATGCTTTTGGTTTTGTCCTTTGATCAGCATTCATTAGAGAGCGAGATGGAAACTTACTGGTCCCAACAAGACGTGGAAACTATAAATTTCAGGATGAAAGATTTTTGCGGAAATTAGTCATCAGTCTGACAGGCAGAGAACCTGCCTACTGTCTACTGCACCACCCTGTCCAGTTTGGGACTCGACATCCTAAGGAAACGGGTGGGTGGGGGCGGGATAGAAAAATCAGCCCCAAAAAAATTAAATGTCAGCAAATGGCAAATTAATACTTCATTTTTTTTTTTGGTAACACTCCCACTCAAAAGAGATTTAAACAGATCACAAGGGGAGCCATGGGGCCAGTAAGGCGTGTTTGTAAAACTGCTTAGCAACAGTAGGGGGAAGAGTGAAGGGGGATTTGGGTAGCCGGGCTGTCAGCAGCCATGTTATTTTGGACAGTGCTGACTTTGTGTTTCACGCTGCCACATTTTATAGTCCCGAGAACAGAAAGTCAGAAGTCACATCTGGAGACTCTGCCTGGTAGAAATCCAGCAGAAGGGTGTTTAGTTTAAGTCAGTCTTTTGGCATTCTTAACGTTTATAGTGGCAGAAGAGAAACAAAGGTCACGTGTTTCTTCAGCTTCTCTACACAACTATAAATAGGTATCAAATTCAAAGCAGAAATCAAGATCTTGTTTTGTAATTTCAGAACCGAGAAGAAGCATTAAAGTAAAATGCTGTTTAAGTAAAATAAATAATTTGCATTTATACAGTGCCTTTCATGAACACCGGATGTCTGGTGTAATGAAGAGAACGTGACTGCCAATTTGCGCACAGCATTATCAAGCAACGTGATAATGACCAAATAAAAACAGAAAATGCTGGAAATGTCAGCAAGTCAGGCAGCATCTGTGGAGAGAAAAAGAGTTAATGTTTCAAGTCTGTGACCCTTCGTCATAACTCTTTCTTTTAAGTGGCGGAAGGCATCAGAAGAGTCGCAGATGTAGGTGGGAAGAGACTGGACAAGGGGAGAAAAAATAGAGTCGAGAAAGGAAGAAACCAGTTCTGTGGGGAAAGAACAGGCTGAAACGATGGGTCTACCGGGCCAGTCCTGTTTGTGGATCTTAGGAAGGAAGAAACTGCTGTGCGGGGCTGGGGAACTATGAGGTTGGGGCTGTGGAGGGAAGATCTCCAGAGGAGATGAGGCCAATGATGGTCTGGGAAATGCTGGCTTGATGTTCGGTGGTGGGGTCATGGTCCAGGGGGAGGTAGCAGGAGGCAGAGAGTTGGTCATCAGCCTCTGCAAGGTAGAGGTCAGTTCGCCAAACAACAACAGTGCCACCCTTGTCAGCAGGTTTAATGACAATGTTGAGGTTGGCTCTGAGAGAGTGGAGTGCTGCACATTCAGATGGAGGGTCGTAGGTTGGAGTGAGTGAGGGGAGCAGAGAAATTGAGACGGCCGATGTCCCAACCGCAGTTCGCAGTAAAAATATAATGACCAGATCATCTATATCAGTCATGTTGATTGAGGGATAAATATTGGCCAGGTCACCGGGGAGAACGAAAAACAGAAAATGCTGGAAATAGTCAGCAAGTCAGGCAGCATCTGTGGAGAAAGAAACAGTTAACGGTTCAGGTCGATGAGCTTTCGTCAGAACTGGAAAAAGTTAGAGATGTAACAGGTTTAAATTTAAGCAAGTGTAGGGGCAGGGAAAGGAGGGAGGGGGGTAAAGAACAAAAGGGAAGGTCTATGATAGGATGGAAGGCAGAAGAGATTAAGTGACAAATGGTATGATGATGCACGGCAAAAGGAGATGGGAATGGGACAAATTAAGAAACAAAAGATGAGTCTAGATAGGTTGGGAAAGAGAAAAACACAGAAAAAAGGAAAAAAAAGGGGCAGAGGTTATGGTTTGAAATTGTTGAACTCGATGTTGAGTCCAGAAGGCTGTAATGTGCCTAAACAGAAGATGAAATGCTGTTCCTCAAGCTTACGTTGAGGTTCATTGGAACAGTGTAAGAGGCCGAGGACGGAGAGATCAGAGTGGGAGTGGAGCGGAGCGGAGAATTAAAGTGACAAGCAACCAGAAGCTCGGGATCATGCTTACAGATTGAACGGAGGTGTTCCGCACAGTGGTCACCCAATCTGCGTTTGGTCTCCCCAATGTAGAGGAGACCACATGGTGAGCAGCGAATACAGTATACTAAATTGAAAGAAGTACAAGTAAATCGCAGTATCAGCTGGAAGGAGTGTTGAGGGTCCTAGACAGTGGAAAGGGAGGAGGTAAAAAGGCAGGTGTTGCATCTCCTGCACTTGCTCTTCTTCGAAAAAGGGCCATGGGATCTTTTATGTCCACCTGAGAGAGCAGACGGGTCCTCAGTTTAACATCTCATCCGAAAGAAGGCACCTTCGAAAGGGCAGGACTGCCTAGATTTTTGTGCTCAAGTCCCTGGAATAGGACTTGAAGTGCCATTTTTGGTTCTCCAGCGGCGCTCCCAAACCCATGGAAACGCTAATTAGTTTTGCGGTGCAGTTGCATGGATACCAGTAGCCTTCTGGTGCCTTGTCACCCCAGTGCTCGCTAACCTAGATTGGCTGCCGGTCCGTCAACACTTCAATTAAAACATTTTCAACCTTGTTTTCAAATCCCTCCATGGCCTTGCCTTTCCTCATCTCTGCAACCTCCTCCAGCGCTGCAATCCTCTGAGATCTCTGCGCTTCTCTAATTCCGGCCTCTTGTGCATCCCCATTTCTCATCGCACCAGCTCTGGCAGCTGTACTTTCACCTGTCTAGGCCCCAAGCTCTGGAATTCCCTCCCTAATCCTCTCCGCCTCTCTCTCCTCCTTTAAGACGCTCCTTAAAACCTACCTCTTTGGCCAAGTTTTTGGTCATCTGTCCTGATATCTCCTTATGTGGCTCGGTGTCAAATTTTGCTTGATAACTCTCCTGTGAAGCACCTTGGGATGTTTTACTATGTTAAAGCTGCTTTATAAAGGCAAGTTGTTGCCCCAGGAGACAGTTTTACATATTTAAGAATAAACATTAAGTGGTTAAAAAAAAAAGCTATTCTACCATGGGGGCATCACAGCCAATTTAAATCTTATCCTCACCCAATATATGCCTTCTGCCAAAAAGGTCCTGAACAACAATCAGGGTAGGAAATCTGCCTGGATTTTGTGTTCTCTAGTCCAAAGGCAGTGAAATGAATTGTAATATCCTTGCCGCTAATATCACACGCATGATGCCTCTTTGCAGCTCTTATCTGTTCCTCGGCATTCCTCAATCTATCTTTATAGATCTCCCTATCCTGTTTTCTTTTCTGAACATTTAAAATAAAGGTTGTATGCTTTCCCTTTCTCCATAATGTCTTTCACAACTTTCTTAGTAAGTCAAATTAGTTTTACTTTTATTCTGCCCCTGACCAGGGGTGGGGGGAGGGAGGGGGAGATGAGATTTTTTTTTTAACGCAGCGAGTTATGATGTGTAATGCACTGCCTGAAGATTCACTAGCAACTTTCAAAAGGGAACTGGCTACACATTTAAAAAGGTAACATTTTCAGGGTTATGTGGAAAGAGCAGCGGGGGGAGGGGGAAGCAGAAGAGGGAGTGGGACCAATTTAAATAGCCCTTTCAAAGGAATGGCGTCCTTTACTAACGATTCCAGGATTTAAAAATTTTTTTTTTAAATTGCCATTATTTCTTTATATAACATTAACTTGTGGCTAAAGGAGTTGATAGGGTTGATAGAAAGAAACTAATTCCTCTGGTGGGTGAATCCAAATTCTCCTCCAAGTCACACACAAGCTTGACTTGGAAATATATCACCGTTCCCTTATTGTCGCTGAGTCAAAATCCTGGAACTCCCTCCCTAACAGTACCTTCAGCACAAGCATTGCAGCGGTTCAAGAAGGCAGCTCACCACCACTTTCTCAAGGGCAATTAGGGATGGGCAATAAATGCTGGCCTTGCCAGCGATGTCCACATCCTATGAATGAATAAATAAAAAAACAAGGGGGCACAACCTTAAAATTAGAGCCAGGCCATTCAGGGGTGATGTCAGGAAGCACTTCTTCACACAAAGGGCAGTGGAAATCTGGAACTCTCTCCCCCAAAAAGCTGTTGAGGCTGGGGTCAATTGAAAATTTCAACACAGAGATTGCTAGATTTTTGTTGGGTAAGGGCATTAAGGGTTATGGAAACAAGGCGGGTAGACGGAGTTCCGATACAGATCAGCCATGGTCTGATTGAATGGAGGAACAGGCTCGAGGGGCTGAATGGGCTCCTCCTGTCTGCATGTTCTCTGCTGCCTGATTCTATGACCAATTTCAGGGATAAATTCCTTTTGCATTTTAAAAATTATTCCTTTGAAACTATATCACTCTCCTTTCTTCAAGTAAAAGAGTGCTCGACATAATTAAGGAGAGGAGGGAGAAATATGCCGGCATGGACTGAGAGTTGGTGGAGGAGAAACTCCCCATGAGTAGTGTAGGTGCATTGTGAACTGGCGTGGGGGTGGTCATACATGGGAGAGTGCATTGTGATAGCTTTTTGGGAAGTGATAGTTCGTCTATTGAAAACACAATTACACTTGACTTTTCCTTTTTTTTAAAAAAAACATTAAAAATCTATCGATTGTGAACAATAAAGAGAGCAATTTTGGCTTTGTGAAATAGCCTAAATCAGCAATAGCGAATCAGCAGCTTGTTTTGCATCTCTCCCGAGTTTCATATTCATTGACGTCAATGAAAATGACAACCGGCAGAGATGTAAAAAGGGCTGCCGATTCACTATCGCCCGTCTTACACTATCATGCCAAGTCAAAATCCCCTCCTCCCCCCCCCCCCACAAAGTCTTTTACATTAACCAGAATTGGCCACCAACATCACTAAAAAACAGATGATCTGGTCATTAACACATTGCTATTTGCAAATTGGCTGCTGCATCTCCTACATTACAACGGTGAATACACTTCATAAAATACTTCACTGGCTCTAAAGCGCTTTGGGATGTCCTGAGATTGGAACAGACACTATATAAATTCTGAATGAACCATTCTTCATGGAGCAATGTCACTGATCAATGATCCCCATAATTTTTTTTTGGATGCGGGGCTCATTTAGGCGTGAAATTTAGCATTGAAATAACCAGGACCGGCAGAGGGTGCCCCAGATCCCCCTAACAATGCACAAAGCTGGTTACATTTGGAAGAAATGTGCACAATTATAAATTTGCTGCCTACAGCTCAAGTTACAGATCCCACGGTCAAGAAGATGGACAAATAGATATAAATAAGTATGATCTGATAGCCATTACAGAGACGTGGTTGCAAGGTGACCAAGGCTGGGAACTGAATATTCAGGATTATTTCACAATTCGGCAGGATAGACAGAAAGGAAAATGAAGGTGGGTAGCTCTGTTAATAAAGGATGAGATCAATACGGTAGTGAGAAATTATATTGGCTCAGAAGATCAAGATATAGAATCAATTTGGGTGGAGAAATAGTAAAGAAATAATGTGAAGAAGTAACTGGTGGGCATAGTCTATAGGCCCCCTAACAGTAGCTACACTGTTGGACAGAGTATAAATCAAGAAATAATGGAGGCTTATAAGAAAGGTACAGCAATAATCATAGGCAATTTTAATCTTCATATTCATTGGACAAATCAAATTGGCCAAGGTAGCCTTGAGGAAGAGTACTGTGTAATGAGACAGGATTAATAAGTGATCGCATAGTAAAGGATCCTCTAGGAAAGAGTTTTCATAGCATGGTTGAATTTTCAAATTCAGTTGGAGGGTGAGAAAGTTGGGTCTCAAATCAGTGTCCTGATCTTAAACAAAGGTTTGAAGGCAGAGTTAGCTAAAGTAGACTGGGGAAATAGATTAAAGGGTAAGATGGTTGATAAGCAGTGGCAGACTTTAAGGAGATATTTCATAACTCTTAACAAAAATATATTCCAGTGAGAAGGAAAGACTTTAAGAGAAGGGAGAACTATCTGTGGCTAACTAAGGAAGTAAAGGATGGTATAAAATTGAAAACAATGGCATATAACGTTGCCAAGATTAGTGAGAGGCCAGAGGATTGGGAAATTTTTAAAAACCAACAAAGGACTACTAAAAAGAGAGAGAGAGAAGATGGATTATGAGAGTAAACTAGCAAGAAATATAAAAACAGATAGTAAGAGCTTCTACAGGTATATAAAAAGGAAGAGAGTAGCTAAAGTAAATGTTGGTCCCTTAGAGGATAAGACTGGGGAATTAATAATGGGGAACATGGAAATGCAGAGACTTTGAACAAATATTTTGTATCGGTCTTCACAGTAGGAGACACTAAAAGCATCCCAATAGTGGATAATCAAGGGGCTATACGGAGGATGGGAACTTAAAACAATCGCTATCACTAAACAAAATGTACTCGGTAAAATAATGGAACTAAAAGTGGACAAGTCCCCTGGACCTGATGGCCTGCATCCTAGGGTCTTAAAATAAGTGGCTGCAGAGATAGTGGATGCATTGGTTGCAATCTACCAAAATTTCCTGGATTCTGGAGAGGTCCCAGCGGATTGGAAAACCGCAAATGTAACACCCATATTTAAAAAAGGAGGGAGACAGAAAGCAAGAAACTATAGACCAGTTAGCCTAACATCTGTCATTGGGAAAATGCTAGAGTCCATTATTAAGGATGCAGTAGCAGGACATTTGGAAAAGCATAATACAGTCAAGCAGAGTCAGCATGGTTTTATGAAAGGGAAATCATGTTTGACAAATTTGCTGGAGTTCTTTGCGGATGTAACGAGCAGGGTGGATAAGGGGGAACCAGTGGATGTCGTGTATTTGGATTTCCAGAAGGCATTCGATAAGGCGCCACATAAAAGGTTACTGCACAAGCTAAGAGCTCGTGGGTTTGGGGGTAATATACTAGCATGGAGAGAGGATTGGCTAACTAACAGAAAACAGAGAATCGGGATAAATGGGTCATTTTCCGGTCGGCAAACAGTAACTAGTGGGGTGCCACAGGGATCGGTGCTGGGGCCTCAACTATTTACAATCTATATTAATGACTTAGATGAAGGGACAGAGTGTAATGTAGTCAAGTTTGCTGATGATACAAAGATAGGTGGGAAAGCAAGTTGTGAGGAGGACACAAAGAATCTGCAAAGGGATATAGACAGGCTAAGTGAGTGGGCAAACATTTGGCAGATGGAGTATAATGTGGGAAAGTGTGAGGTTGTCCACTTTGGTAGGAAAAATAAAAAAGGAAGTTATTATTAAAATGGCGAGAGACTGCAAAATGCTGCAGTACAGAGGGACCTGGGCGTCCTTGTGCATGAAACACAAAAAGTTAGTATGCAGTTACAGTAAGTAATCAGGAAGGCAAAAGGAATGTTGACCTTTATTGCAAGGGGAATGGAGTATAAAAGTAGAGAAATCCTGCTACAACTGTACAGGGTATGGTGAGACCACACCTTGAGTACTGTGTACAGTTTTGGTCTAATTATTTAAGGAGGGATATACTTGCATTGGAGGCAGTTCAAAGAAGGTTGATTCCTGAGATGAAGGGGTTGACTTATGAAGAAAGGTTGAGCAGGTTGGGCCTATACTCATTGGGGTTTAGAAGAATGAGAGGTGATCTTATTGAAAAATATAAGATACTGAGGGGGCTCGACAGGGTAGATACAGAGAGAGTGTTTCCCCTCGTGAGGGAATCTAGAACTAGGTGTCATAGTTTTAGAATAAGGGGTCGCTCATTTAGAACTGAGATGAGGAGGATTTTCTTCTCTCAGAGGGTCGCAAGTCTGTGGAATTCTGTGCTCTGGAGAGCTGTGGAGGCTGGGAAGTGGAGCTGAGTCCTAGATCAGATCAACCATGATCTTTTTAAATGGAGGAGCAGGCTCAAGGGGCCAAATGGCCTACTCCTGCTCCTAATACTTATGTTCTTATGTGCCTCAAATCTTCCATTTGCTATTAGTCAACCTTAAAAAAAAATTACAAACTTTTTTTTCTCCCAGCACTAGATTATTTGTTGCTACTGGGAGGAAGAATGAAATGTATTTGTTCCCAAATGGTAAAAAGAGAATTGTTTTTGAGAAAACTCAACAAACACACTTTTTAGATCAAAAGATGGAAAGTTTACTGGAGATTTCAAAATATTGGAAATAAAGAATCAAAAATCAAAATTTTGAGATGCAGAAGGGGACATGCCCCAGATCCTCCCCCCAGAAATAGACTTTGTGCCTCCAATCTTTGTATTTCCCATTTCGACTTTCACATTTATGTTTTTTCCCCTTCCAATACAAAGAAAGGAATGTTGGGTATAACTTGTTACCAGCACTTGCTTTCCAAATCACAGGCTCATAATCAGGACTATTCTTGAGCTGAAACACAAAGAGAAACCGCTGGAGACACTCAGTAGGTCAGGTAGCTTCCGTCAGGAAAACATGAGTCAGTTGACGTCTCAGGTAGTAACTCTTCTTCGGGTTTGTTGAATGCCCAGGAACAGGAGACCATTCAGCCCCTTGAGCCTGTTCTGCCATTCAATTAGATCATGGCTGACCTGCATCTTAACTCCATCTACCCGCCTTGCTTCCGCAACCCTTAATATCTTCTCCATAGATGGAAGATTAAAGCATCCCCATCATGCGACTGTGGAGCTCCAGATCAGACCCTGGAGCACATCACTGAGCACTGCCCTCAGAGGAAATTCGTAGGCAGCCTACAAGATATCCACTCAGTTACAGTGGAAGCTTTAGCCTGGATATCTGACTTAGATATTGATATTTGATTTGCTTTGCTACTGGCATACGAGAGAAGACGACAAATCTATCAATCTCAGTTTTGTTCCTTTCAACTGACCGCCAGCCTCAACAGCTTTTTGAGGGAGAGTTCCAGATTTCCTCTATCCTTTGTGTGAAGAACTGCTTCCTGACATCACCCCTGAATGGCCTGGCTCTTGTTCTGGACTCCCCCTTCCCTCCGCCCCACCTGAGGAAATTGTTTCTCTCGAGCTACCCTATCAATTCTTTTAATCATCCTAACTAAACACTTCAATTAGATCACCCTTTAATCTTCTATACTCAAAGGAATACAAGCCTAGTCTGTGCAACCTGTCTTCGTAACCCTTTTAGCCCTGGTATCATTCTGGTCCTTCGGGTACAGTAGGGAAGTGCAAGCGAAGGCCACCTGCTTCTCCGGAGACAAGGGGAAGATGGAGAATCCCCTAGCTGCTCTTGCATACCTGCTATTTTTCATGGTTTCACTGGTGTACTTATCTAAGAGTAGTTTAAAAGCCCTCCTCTCACCAGAGATGAAAGGGAAACAATTATCTTTCTTTTAATAAAAAGTATACCTAACAAAAAAAACATTAAATGTTTTGAAGGTGCTGTATAATTTTATATTTTAAAGCTTTTTCCAAATCGGGGGCAGGGGGGGAATAAAAATACTTCCTTGTATTGTATGAACAGGTTAAGTATTACATATAAATATACTCCCACTTAGACCAGACAAGGTTATGAGGAGATTTAATTAAGGTGTTCAAAATTATGAGGACTTTTGATTGAGTAAATCAAGAGAAACTGTTTCCAGTGGCAGAAGGGTCAGTAACCAGAGGACACAGATTTAAGGTGATTAACAAAAGAACCAGAGGCGACATGAGGAAACATTTTTTTATGCAGCGAGTTGTTGTGATCTGGAATGCGCTGCCTGAAAGCGATGGAAGCAGATTCAATTGTAACTTTCAAAAGAAAATTGGATAAATACTTGATGGGAAAAGATTTACAGGGCTATGGGGAAGAGCAAAGGGAGCAGGACTTATTGGATAGCTCTACTAAAGAGCCGGCACACGCAAGCTGGGCCAAATGGTCTCTTTCCATGCTGTATCATTCCATGATTCTACATTTAAGTTATCGTAAAAGTACTTGGAAAATTTCCAAAATGACATAACAAAAGTAAAATCCTTATTAAAACTCATTCCTAAGCAGCGTGTCTGTACCCGGTCCAAGTATTGACCGATAATACCATGATACCGAGTATCCCATGGCTCGCACACTGCTTCTCGCTGCAAGTTTTATTCTCAGTACTGTCTGCTTTAGCCTGCCATTAAACCCGAAACAAGCTGGTATCAATCAGGCAAAGGGGGGGGGGGGGGGGGAGAAATGAGTCCCAGTGCAAATATTCACAGGGATCCCCACGAACAATAATCTGATCCTGTGGCGCGGTAAAGCCCATCAAGTCTTTTGTTTCTTCGAGGGCTCCTTGCATAACAATTAAGACTTTGCTTAACAGTTGGAGGGGGCTGAGCAACCCAGTATTGTCCATCTCCCTGTGTCGAATGCATTGCATTTTTCACATTAACAGGGAACCAGTGAAACTCCAGGACTATGCCCAAGAGGGGCTTTTTAAAAAGGTAGCAACAAAAAAAGGGTGAGTTAATAAGATAGCCTACCTGTGGTAACTTTTGTGTTGCTTAACTTTGCATTCCAAACTGCTGCACGCATTGCTAATCAGTGATCAACTGGAAACTGCAGATCATTCTGAAAAGCTCGGCAGGGTATTTGGCTTTCAATTCTTCTACTCTGTTTATTCCCAATACAAGTATATTCATCAAGCTTAGAAACAACTCTTGAACAAGGGGCAGCCTTTTGGCAATGAAATGTAAATCACAGACTTGTGCTTAAAATGTAGACTTACCATTGCTAATGAGTGCGTCGAGAGGAAAATACTCACTAGATGATTTAAATGTTTCCATTTAACCCGACACATTCTAATGCCTCCACACCCAGGAGATGGCTGCAACAAAGAACTGATGAAAGTAGCGGGCTGACTGCAGTTCTTTATCATTCAGCATGGTTCATAATATTAAAATGTTACGGTTGCAGGTAAATTTTAATGTTTCAATAGTACAAGTGCTAAAACCGGAAACAGCTACAAAACCACAACTTAAATTGTGTGAAAAAATACAAGTGAATCAATTGTACAAAAAAGTGAAGGTCTTTTTTTCTACTCTTGGTTTACTCGAATAGCAATAGCACAGGAGCAAGAAGCGAAACGACATTGAAAGTTTAATGTCGAATTGTAGAATGTCAAAATGTGTTAGAAATCTTGAAAAAAAAATAAAAGTTTTTGTTTATAAATTAAAGTTGTATTTTTGGAAGGATAAGGGGTGATTTGATCGACGTTTTCAAGATATTAAGGGGAACAGATAGGGTAGAGATAGAAAGAAACTATTTCCGCTGGTTGGGGAGTCTAGGGGGCCGAAATTCAGCCTCCCAATAAGGCCTCTGACCGCCCGAAAGCAGCGGCCACAGGGCAGTGCCGAATGCTGACAACTTGCGGCAGCCTGGCCGACGTTCGCTAAATTCACCTCGGGGCTTTTTGCTGCGGTGTGACGATCTGCCCCACTCTTACAGATGCATCTTAAAGATGTCATCAGAGCGCGCAGTGCAACGGAGCCGCCCCAGGAGGGAAATTCACCTGCAAAAATCTTCTAGCTGCCGCTCGGTGCCCCCGACAGCTTTTTGTGTGGACCTTGTTGGTTGGGGGCGCAGCCGCCCTTAAAGAGGAGGTGGCACTACCGGCAACGCCATTTCATTATTTTCGACTGCCAGGTCGGGCCGACAATTACGCCCCAGGGTTCGGCCGAGCTGCCAACTGGCAGCCTGGCACCCCTTTTTGGGTGCCAGACCGCTGGCCCGGCCGAAACCTTCACTGGTGGCCCAGTGGACCTAACTGAAAAAGATGCAGAGCTCGCAGCGGCCCTCCCCTTTAAGTGAAGGGGAGAGACGTGTTGACGTGCCAGCACGATCACGTCATCGCGCGGCGCTGATGACTGACAGCGGCAGATACTGCGTTCCGTCCCCACTTCCACCCCGCTAGTGATGGCCATTCTGCTCCGTTCCCACGTCCGCCCTCATGATGAGGCCACTTCTGCCCCGCTTGAAAATATGTTCGAGGAACTGAATTTCTCTGGATAGGCCACCACCTCCATTGCAGCGGACAGAAGACTTCGGAAACGGTAGGTCCGCGCCATTTCGCACAAAGGTGAATTTCTAGGCAAAGGTGAAAGACTAGGGGGCATAGTCTAAATATTAGAGCCAAACTTTTCAGGAGTGTAATTAGGAAACACTTCTACACACAAACTCTCTTCCGCAAACGGCAATTGATGCTAGATCAATTGTTAATTTTAAATCCGAGATTGGTAGATTTTTGTTAACCAAAGGTATTAAGAGATATGGGGCAAAGGCGGGTATATGGAATTAGGTCACAGATCTGGCATGATCTCATTGAATGGTGGAACAGGCTCGAGAGCTGGATAGCCTCCTCCTGTTCCTATGTTCCTATTATCTGTAACACTGGCTAAGATTTTCCTTAATTTAAAGAACCACATATGTTCCCCATTTTGGTCATACATACCTAAATGGCCTATAGTACTGTGAATCAAAATCACCGTAACACCTTAAAATGTATATTAATCTCAAATAAGATTAAGTTTTATTTAACATATCATCTGTAAAACAGGTAAGTATGTATCTTCTGCAAGGTTCGGGTCAACACTGATATCCCAAAGAACTTGAGGGGAATGTATTAAGGAGTCTAATAGCGACAAAAATAAACTTTGCTAAAGTGATTTGCAGCATTCACTGACACAGGAAAGACAATCAGTGTTAAAAAGCATATGGAATTTGTACTAATGGGAGAACTGTATTGTTCTGTACTTCTAACCAGGTTGGAAGAAAAAGTGGTGCTTCTGAACCAGAAAAGCCAGCAAAATTATTTTAAAAGTGTACAATGGACCCTTGTTTCAGAGAGTCAGTGTGAGTCAGAAGGTTCACTCCAGGAACTTGAGCACATAAATCTAGGCTGACACTTCAGTGCAGTGCAGTGCTGAGGGAGTGCTGCACTATCGGAGGTGCCGTCTTTCGGATGAGACGTTAAACCAAGGCCCCATCTGCCCTCTCATGACACTATTTTGAAGTTTCGGAGTTATCCCCGGTGTCCTAGCCAAAATTTATCCCTCAATCAACCTAACAAAATAACAGATTATCTGGTCATTATCACATTGCTGTTTGTGGGAGCTTGCTGTGTGCAAATTGGCTGCCGCGTTTCCCACATTACAACAATGACTACACTCCAAAAGTACTTCATTGCCTGTAAAGTGCTTTGGCAAGTCCTGAGATTGGAACCAGTGGTCGTGAAAGGCGCTATATAAAATGCAAGTCTTTCTTTCTTTTAGAATTACAGAATGGTTACAGCATGGAAGAAGGCCATTCGGCCCGTCGAGCCATTTCCCATCACTTACTATTCATTGTCAATTTTATTTTTCTAACACCCAAATTTTTTGAATGTACTTTACAAATCTTTTATTGTTCTGTGGACAAATGCTACTTGGTGCCATTTCCTTTACATTAGGCAGTGGCAAACTAAGATTTGTGTGTTGGGGGGGAGGATCATCACACCTTTTGTTGTGATCATTGAAAGACAACTGATACACAGCAAAATAATGCCTGACCTGCTCCTTCAGTCACATGAAGCTGTCCCACTGGTAAATTGGGCTAAAGGGGAAAATACAAAATCCCGACAGCAAAAGATGCTGCCACAAGAAACAGCAACAATTATTGGTGTGAATTGAGGTTATTTAAAAAATGCTTCTGTTTCACTTTCACTCCTGCAGGTTATGATTCCATCGAAGCTCCTAACCTGCAGTACAGCTTTGTAACATGCTACAAGTATCACATAGAAGTTAACAGGACAGCAAGAGGCCATTCAGCCCAACTGGTCCCTGCCAGTGTTTATGCTCCACATGAGCCTCCTCCCACCTTACTTCATCTCACCCTATCAGCATATCCTTCTATTCCTTTCTGCTTATCTGGCTTCCCCTTAAATGTCTCTATGCTGTTCACCTCAACTATTCCTTGTGGTAGCGAGTTCCACCTTATCACTACTCTCTGGGTTAAGTAGTTTCTCCTGAATTTCTTATTGTATTTATTAGTGACTATCTTATATTTATGGTCCCTAGTTTTGGTCTCCCCCACAATTGGAAACATCTTCGCTATGGCTACCTTTTCGAACATTCTCATAATTTTAAAGACCTCTATCAGGTCACCCCTCAGCCTTCTCTTTTATAGTCCCAGCCTGTCCAGTCTTTCCCAATAGTTGTAACCTCTCAGTTTGGCATCATCTTTGCAAATCTTCTCCAGTGCCTTAATATCCTTTTTGTAATATGGAGACCACAACTGTGCACAGTATTACCAAGTGTGGCCTAACCAAGGTTCTATTTCATGCTGCTTGTCTCAAAAACACATTCCCAACCTTACGGTTAGTGCCGAGAATCATGAGAATGCTTCCAAACAAGGGCAGGTCCACAAACTCACTGCGGAAGGATTTGCTGTCTGCTGTGTCATTATTATCGGGTATCTCCATATTCAATTTACCAAGTCAGAGAAAACTTTCCCATTTACAACTGCAATCCAACTAGTCCTCGCCATGCCATGATGATTGACTTTAGTTTGTATATCCTTGAAGATTATTTTTTTTGTCTATATTACAACGGTGTCTGCCCTACAAAAGTACTTAATTGGCTGTGAAGATCTTTGGGAGTCATGAATGGCGCTATATAAATGCAAGTTCTTTCCTTCTTTATTATGTTAGTCGGTTTCATGAGTTGCATGCGTGCGTAAGCATAGCAAACTGACATGACATGAGGTACTGACTTGAAAAACCGATGCAGTGGCCAGTATAAATGGCAGCTTCTTATTTCACCATCACAAAACCCATACAGCAGCCCGCCAATGTTCCATTTAATATTTGTTTGGGTGTGCAGCCTCCTTAAGGGGCGCAATTTTTCCTATTTAAAAGCCGGTGAGCCGGCTGCGCAGGAGCTGCAGAGCGTTACGCAGCCGTGCAACTTAAAGAGAACACTGGAGTCTGCTCTGTGTCAGCTGTGGCTCAGTGGGTAGTACACTCGCCTCTGAGTCTGAAGGTTGTGGATTCAAGTCCCACTCTAGGGACTTGAGTACAAAAAATCTGGGCTGACACTCCAGTGCAGTGCTGAGGGAGCACTGCACTGTCGGAGGTACCATCTTTCAGACGAACCGTTAAATAGAGGTCCTGTCTGCTCTCTCAGGTGGACATAAAAGATCCCATGGCACTATTTCGAAGAAAAGCAGGGAAGTTCTCCCCGGTGTCCTGGCCAATATTTATCCCTCAATCAACACAACAAAAAAACAGATTATCTAGTCATTATCACATTGCTGTTTTTGGGAGCTTGCTTGTGCGCAAAATGGCATTTCCTACATTACAACAGTGGCTACACTCCAAAAGTACTTCATTGGCTATAAAGCACTTTGAAACATCCGGTGGTCGTGAAAGGCGCTATAAAAATCGAAATCTTTCTTTCTTCTTTCTGTAGTATAATGAGGAATTAGAATGATTCAATTCTCCGCTCCTCCAATTCTGGCCTCTTGCACATCCCCGATTTCAATCGCTTCATCATTGGTGGTTATGCCTTTAGTTGCCTCGACCGTAAGCAATGTTCCCACTAATTTAAATTTGTTGTGCGGCATCGCTTCCAACGGCAGTGGCCTGCGCGAGACCTCACGATTGATGCATGGCTGTGCACCTTGGGGGGCACATTGGCCCGAAGCTCTGGAATTCCCTGCCTAAACCTCTCTGCTTATCCACCTCTCTCTCCTCCTTTAAGACATGCCTTCCAACCAAACTCTTTGACCTGGTGTTTGGTCAGCTGTCCTAATATCTCCTTATGTGGCTCAGTGACAAATTTTGTTTGATAATCGCTCCTGTGGAGCACCTTGGGAAGTTTTACCATGTTAAAGGCGCTATACAAATGCAAGTTGTTGTTATACCTGACCTAACTGTAACTTTTATATGCCCCCCATTCATAAATATACATTGGACATAGTTCTCTGAATATGTACTTAGTATTCAGTCTACTGCAGTTCTGCTCATCAATTATACAGAAATATTCACTACTGTGAATAGTACAATCACCATTAAATTAGCAACACATCTCCTCTATCTGCTGGCTGCAAGAACTCCTACATGAAATGAGTTTGGGCAGTCTTAACTTAGTTCCTAGTGGTCATGGGCCCACATCTCAAAACTGCTTTAACGTTGACACAATCTCACTCAGGGAAGCAGTAAGATATCTGATGTTGGAAATGGCAAACATCACACTGGTGCTGGTCTGAAGTTGGGCCTGAGGCACATTCTTAAGGTAGAGTAGAATAATCAGCATCAAATCCATGCTGCATCAGATCCAAGACTGATTGATGTTGACAATGGCTGCTCAAGTGTGCAAGTTCCATTTCCAAGCTCTATTATTCCCTCACTTTGATGAGCAGTAAATTAGTCAAATAAAAGTTTTTTTTTGTTGAACAAATAGGAATGCAATCACAGTAACAGTAACTTGCATTTATATCGCGCCTTAAACATAGCAAAACATCTCATGGCACTTCACAGGAGCGTTATCAGATAAAATTTGACACCGAACTACAATAAGGAGATATTAGGACAAGCTTGGTCACAGAGGTAGGTTTTAAGGAGCGTCTTAAAGGAGGAGAGAGAGGCGGAGAGGTTTAGGGAGGGAATTTCAGAGCTTAGGGCCTAGGCAGCTGAAGGCACGGCCTCCTGTGGGGGAGCGTTGGAAATCGGGTTGCACAAGGGGCCAGAATTGGTGGAGGGAGGGGGTTATCTCAGAGGGTTGTAAGGCTGGAGGAGGTTACAGAGATGGGGGGAGGGGCAAGGGCAATGAGGGATTTGAACACAAAAGGCAAATAACAGGCACTGTTAAAAGTGAAAATAACATAGCGTTCAGATAATTTCCTCAATGGAGCCGCATCAATGCTAGATTAGTACCCATATTATAATGAAGCTCAGTTAGCGTCACTTCCTGCTTAATCTCACATCCTCGGCTGCCTAATTGAAAGTGACAATAACAAGACTACACAGAATTAATTAGTGACTGAGTACCTCTGCTTGATCGTCAGTGGAAGTGCTGTAATGACGCCTCCTGACCTAGAGGGTCACTATCTGCCAGTGGACCATGTCCATATTACAATAGACGAACAGCTGTGCTCTTTAGCACTTTTGAGGGGGATAAAACTCCTCAACTTCTGCTTTGAAGAAATAAACTGTAGAAAATGATGTAGACATAGCCAGAGAAAAATGTCCAGAAAATTTGGGAAATTGTAAGCTCCTGTTACGCTATTGAGTTATCATGAACAATTAGTTACATCAGAAGTTTCACTTAAGCTTCTAAACAGTCAACTATGTTTTTTTTGGCCAATTGAACTAAACCTTATGTTTTAAATTGAAGTTGTGGCTTTAAACTACATCTAAACAAATATTCCATGACTTAAATAGATATTTAAAAAAACATTAATATGGCCATAAACTGCGCATTTCCTGTGAAGCATTCAATCTAAAACATTGTCCTGTAGTTGCTGACAAAGTATTTACACCCTATGCGGGGAACTAGAAAGCAAATGGATAAAATGAAAAGCAGTTTTAAATGGTATACGTCATTCTGCGATTTTATATGTGCATAATGGAACACTAAGTTAAAGTGACGATGCACTAACTTTTAACAGGCCTAAAGGGTTAATTTTATGGAACAGAATTGCAATATAATTTCAGAAAAAGCCACTATTCTCTGATTTATCTAGAATCATTATGCCATTGAAACATTTTTCAGGGCTGCTTGTGTTGCGAGGCTCGTGCAATTTTCCCTCCATGCTTTCAGTTGAATCTCATCAAACTAGAACTCTCGAGTTATCATAATACAGACTGATGAGCCTAGCTGAGTCATCAACAGCACCACTGTGAAGATTTCAGCCTTGCTTTAAATCAGGCCCCTCTCTCAACTCACATGTTTGTTACTCACAGACGAATTGCCATGTCTGTCCTTTCCGCAAGATTAATCAACAGCAAGGGGGGGGGGGGGGGGGGAATCAACAACGAAACTTACCAGACGTCTGGCAAATTCTTTGTTTTCTGAAAGAAACCCATATCCTGGGTGGACCTAAGACAATAAAAGCAGAAGGCATATATAATATAATCTTTTAAGCTTCTAATTAATCTTAAGTCTATCACCATTTATCTTATTCACCACTCGAAACAAGGAAAGACATTTTTACGCATTGTCTGCCTGACCATGTGTATTACCAATGCTAATGTTCACTGATTTCCTGCATAATGAGTGGCTTGTGGAACAACTACTACCACAAATATTAAAGGGAAAATGCTAATTCGATGCTCAAAATTAATTAGAATTTTTATTTTTTATTAATACTAATTAATAAAAGTAAATTATGAAATGAACTCAAGTTGCTCCCTGGTGTGAAGAGCTGAATTCTGCAGCCACCTGCAGGATCAGTAACAGGCACTGCCAGATGCTACAGAACCTTTGATTTCCACTAGCGATCAAGCTTGCATTTTAACTCGTGTCGTATGAACCAAACTGGAAGAGAATAGTCGCTCCTTTACAAGTTCTGCTGTTTCCCGAGGAACATACAAGCAGCAGCAATGGGTTTTAAGCACATTCAGACTCACAGCTTGGGCACCCGTCCTTTGAATGGCTTCCATGATGGCATCCAAGTTGAGGTAGCTTTTGTTGGTGGGGGCTGGTCCAACACAGGAAACCTCATCTGCCATCTTAACATGAACCTGCGGGAACAAAGAGAAAATTCTGCTTCAACAGGATATTCTCAAGTGAAAATAATTGACTTATATTTTCCATTCGCGCGAGGCTTTAAAAGAGGTGACTTCAACAAGATTTGAAATATGTTCTTTATCCACATTGCGTTTTGGTTTGGTGAACAATGAATTCACTGCAGTGCCTGCAAAATGATTTAAAAATCAGCGAGAGACTTTTAAAGTGCACTTTTACACAAGAGAACGATTCTGGGCAATCACTATGTCAATTGTTAAAATTAATTGTGATTAAAAATAAATGAATGGCTGTGGCCTTTTAATGAGTCTGTAGCAATGAATGTTTGGAAATACAACTGACGATTACATGTAGCCTAGGTAGTTAATAAAATTGTACTGAATAACAAACACTCATGGCCATTTCTAAGCAGGCACCCCAGGATGTTGGAGATAATTAGAGTGAATTGAATGCAGGGATGCTCCAAATGTCCCTGCACAGCATCAGGTCAGCAACATGCACAGATTAAGGGCAATGTCTAAAGAGTTCAATATCGTTTCACGTGAACCGGAAAATCTAGGGAATTATTTATCCAGGCAGGCAGTGACTCAAAAGTTTCACCCACACCGATATTCTTCTTTTCTATGAGAAAAAGAAACAGAGGGAGTTATCTGCGGTTTAACATTCAATTAATGTTATTGAATTTAATATAGTTAGTCTATTGCATTATTGCTGTTTGCCAGCCGGAATTACTGCTACACGTGCCGTTGAATTCTACTTAGAAGAGTTGTCACAATCAACTTTAAAAGTAATATTCTCAAACTTTTAAAAAAGGGACAAATTTAGTGCAAGCTTATTTGACTGGTTTTGGTTTAAAGGGATGGGGGAGGAGACAAAGGGGGTAAAATTGCCCTTTTTTATAGACACGTTAGTGCCTCGGGGGGGGGGGGGGGCTCTAAATGGGCGCAAGACTCTTTTTGCCCAGGAGTTTGAGGAGGCGCTGCTATGGCAGCGCGCGCCCCGTGGTTAACGCCCTGGCCACGGCGCAACCAGCGATGATGCCTCAGCACCCCGCTAAAAATTGCCCCGCGGGCCGCAAGGCTGATGCAAGTGGATGTCAACACCGGCTTCGCGGGTTGCGAACATCCACTTTCGGGGAACTCCTTAAAGGGGAGAATGCCAGCGCCCCAGACTGCCATCTTTTTTTGTCGGACGACTCTCGGGTCAGCTCAATGATGGCAGCGTGGTCCGGGCCACCATCATGCAGCCCGGCACTCCGTCTTAGGTGCCGGGTTGCAGGCCCAGTCGCACGCTGCCCTGGTGGCCCAGTGGAGGCCATGCAGAGTGCATAGAGGCCCTCCCCTTTAATCGAAGGGGAGGAGCAAGCACTACGTGGTGCATCCACGCTTTACACCGAATGAAGTACTTTGAAGTGTGGTCACTTGTTGAAAAGTAGGAAACGCGGCTGATAGGTGGCAAGCAACATTTGCGCCACACGTGTGCCAGGCAATGACTATCTCCAACAAGAGAGAATCTAACCACCTCCCCTTGTCATTCGATGGGGTTATCAATTCCCCACCATCAACATCCAGGAGGTCACCATTGACCAGAAACTTAACTGAACCAGCCACATAAATACTGTGGCTACAAGGGCAGGTCAGAGGCTGGGTATTCTGTGGCGGGTGTCTCACCGCCTGACTCCACCATCTACAAGACACAAGTCAGGAGTGCGATGGAATGCTCCATCAACACTCCAACAACACTCAAGAAGCAACTCCAACAACACTCAAGAAGCTCGACATCATCCAGGACAAAGCAATCCAATAGATTGGCATCCCATCCATCACCTTAAACATTCACTCCCTCCACAACTGGTGCACTATGGTTACAGTGTGTACTGCAGCAACTCGGCAAGGCTTCTTTAACAGCACCTCCCAAACCCCCGACCTCTAACACCTAGAAGGACAAAGACAATAAGCGCATGTCCCACAAACAGCAACACGGCAATGGCCACATACTCTGTTTTTTAGTGATATAGAAATGAAAAGATGTGTGTATTTCTATATTCAGTTTGCTAATTTCATCAAATGTGGAGGAGGCTATATTCAGAGGAGGGAGGGGACTGACATTTAGCAACATCTACTCAATGGGAGTTTTTCCCATCAGGAAGCAATTTAGGAACAGTTCCATTATTTCCCTGGACTGCTGCATCTATCAAATGGGTCTTATTTGAGAATTATGAAGTATGTTTTTTTAGATTCTTAATATCAATTAATTCTGAGAGATATACGAGAATACTGGGTGAGAAATTCCTTCAAGCAAGAGCTGAACCCATTTCTGGCTGGGGTGAAGATCACCTCTTTCAGAAGGTTATTACTGCAGGGAATTCAGAGCCAGTGTGAACTGCTGAACCAGTTTTGATCGCCTAATTGGGTCGGAGAGGAATTTCCCAGATGTTTTTCCCCAAATTGGCCTGGGTTTTTTTTGCCCATCCCAGGAGATCAGAAGGTTTCAGTTGGGATGGAGGCTATAGGTTGTGATACACAAGGTATCGCAATTGTGTGGGACAGGCTCGGTGGACCAGAGTGTCTTTACCTGTCTGCCATTGTTCATATGTTCGTATGGAACCTGACCTTTATCAGGTAAATGTTTTGGAATCTGCCCTCCCTCACCATAAGAAAAAAATTAAGAAAATGGATATAGACATATCCTACTTAAATCCACACTGTAGCCACTCTTACCTCCCGCCCACCCCACCCCACCCCACCCCCTCCCCGGCAGACACTTTAGCACCGAGCCTTACAGTCCAGCCCCAGGCTCAATCTCTCGCTGCTTTTAAATTGCCACTGTTTTAATCTAAATTCCAGCAGACTAGTTCCGTGCTACTAAACTTAGTCTAACAGTATATTCATAGACCTAACAAACACCGAGTCCGCTGCCAAGTCCCATTCGCCCATTCTCCCTGTGCTCGCTTACCTATATTGGCTCCCGGTCCGGCAAAGCCTCGATTTAAAAAAATCTCATCCTAGTTTTCAAATCCCTCCATGGCCTCGCCCCCTCCCTATCTCTGTAACCTTCTCCAGCCCTACAACCCTCCGAGATCTCTGTGCTCCTCTAATTCTGGCCTCTTGCGCATCTCTGATTTTCATCGCTCCACCATTGGCGGCCGTGCTTTCAGTTGCCCGGGCCCTAAGCTCCGAAATTCCCTTCCTAAACGTCTCCGCCTCTCTCTCCTCCTTCAATACGCTCCTTAAAACCTACCTCTGTCCTAATATCTCATTACAAGAAATAAGTCTTTCTTTTTTATGTGGCTTGGTTTCAAATTTTATTTAATACTACTCCTGTGAAGCACTTGGGGACGTTTTACTACATTAAAGGAGCTATATAAATGTAAGCTCTTGCTGCGCCTGATTTTTATCTCTTCCTGTGGTGAAGGACTGGTTTCAGTTCAACGCTATTCCCTGGTAGACAGCAAGGCTGCGATGGAGAACACAGAATGCAGGTAACTCTGGGGATAAACCCACATCCTACCACTCCACGGAACATGGAGAACCAATCTGCTGCCTTGCTATATTTATTTTGTGGTCGATTTTGGCTGTTTGGTTGATAAAAGTATCTTACAACACTGATCTCTGCTAACCCAATTCTGGTTCTTGCAAAGGACCAAAACTGGAATAAACAGCAGCAGTCAGTGACATACAAATACAAACTAGATGGCTTCTGTGCATCATTAAAACAACAGCAACTTACATTTCTATAGTGACTTCAACGTAGTAAAACGTCCCAAGGCGCTTCACAGAAGCATAAATCAGACAAAATTGGTCAAAGAGGTAGGTTTTAAGGAGAGCCTCAGAGGAGTAGAGAGAGTTAGAGAAGTTTGGGGAGGGAAATCCAGAACTTGGGGCCTAGCAGCTGAAGGCAAAGCCGCCAATGGCGGGGCGATGAAAATCGGCAGTAGGAAGAATTTGTTTCTTCTCAACAATAGCTCACCTTTAGCTCTTAGTGATACAACAGAAAAGTTCAGTGGTGCAGCATGAGTTGGACACTGCAGCTTTAAATGTATAACGGGATAAATGAGCCCTAGAAAATACTTCAAACCACAGAGCCCTGTGGCCCCAAAAAATTAGGCGCATTAGTCTGTGTCTATGATGTCAATATTGGCATCCAAGAACTGAGGATTTTCAGCCATGCTAAAGAGCAATACTTTTTTTTGAGCAATCTTCTCAAATCACGGACTGAAATGTGTCTGTGACTCCGTGAGTGACTCACAAATGGCCATTCTTCATCTTAATCAAAGGCTAAGGATTGTGTATTTAATCATCAGGTACTGGTCATCACAGAAGAGCCCGATTTTGTTTTACCCATCATCATCAATATCTACACATGCACACTATCAAGCCAAGATCATAAGACAGTAATCAGAAGCGGCAACATGATTTTTTTCTCCTTGTTCAGCAATTATTCACCCTTACCGTCATTTTGCCACAACAACAACTTGTATTTACATAGCGCCTTTAAGGTAGTATCTGCAGCATATTTCCACCTCTGTAACATCGCCCGTCTCCGTCCTTGCCTCAACTCATCCGCTGCTGAATCCCTCATCCATGCCTTTGTTACCTCTAGACTTGACTATTCCAACACACTCCTGGCTGGCCTCCCACATTCTACCCTAAACTAGAGGTGATCCAAAACTCACACCAAGTCCCGCTCACTCATTACCCCTGTGCTCGCTGATCTACATTGGCTTCCGGTTAACAACGCCTCGATTTCAAAATTCTCATCCTTATTTTCAAATCCCTCCATGGCCTCGCCACTCCCTATCTCTGTAATCTACTCCAGCCCCACAACCCCTCCAAGATGGCTACGCTCCTCTAATTCTGCCCTCCTGAGCATCTCCGATTATAATCACTCAATCATTGGTGGCTATGTTGCCTAGGCCCCAAGCTCTTGAACTTGCCTAAACCTCTCCACCTCTCTTTCCTCCTTCAAGATGCTCCTTAAAACCTACCTCATTGACCAAGCTTTTGGCTACCTGCCCTAATTTCTCCTTATGTGGCTCAGTGTCAATTTTTTTGTCTCATAATACTCCTGTGAAGCATCTTGGGACATTTCACTATATTACAGGCGCTATATAAAGACAAGTTGTTGTTCTTTGATCCCAGGTCTGTGCTAAGTTAACTGATATCAACCAGCTTGATGGTAGGGCCAGTAACATTTATTTCAATCACCCCCAGGAAACAATTGTTCAGGATTCCTGCTTGTAACAATATTTAGTCACCGTCGACTAGAGGTGCAGACAGTGGCTGAGAAAAGGACCAGGTTTGGCCATCCCCAATGTGAGGACCCTGCTGTAACTTATTGTCAAGGCTTAACAAGAGTTGCAGACTTCAAAAGAATGAAGAAAGAAAGAAAGATTTGCATTTATACAGTACCTTTCATGACCTCAGGCCGTCCTAAAGTGCTTCAAATCCAGTGAAGTACTAGTGAAGTACTTTTGAAGTGTCGTCACAGTTTAGGGTAGGGAAACAACAATTTGCCTATAGCAAGGTTCCCACAAACAGTAGTAAGATATATGACCAGGTAATCTGTTTTAGTGATGTTTGGGTGGTAAGTATTGGCCAAGACACTGGGGAGAGTTCCCCTGCTCTTCTTCGAATAGTACACAGAATCTTTTACGTCAACCTGAGTGGGCAGACGTGGCCTCGGTTTAACGTCTCATCCGAAAGATGGCACCTCCGACTGTGCAGCGCTCCTTCAGCCTGGATTATGTGTTCAAGTCTCTAACGTGGGACTTGAACCCATAACCTTCTGACACGGAGGCGAGAGTGCTACACACTGAGTCACAGCTGACAACAAAAAAAACAACAAAGCTTTGTGAAAACCACAGCATTATTTCACTTCAGAACACCTTTAATATCACTCAACTCTTTAATTCTGAAAAACAGAATGGATCACTAGAAATTAGTTTGGCAGTTAAGCCACATGGAGGCAGCATGGTGAAGAAGCATATTGATAGCACCAAGGTGTAATGGAACATCAGCGGGATATAGAACCTCTCACCATGGTACTGGATTCCCAGTCTTGGGTGCATTGATGTGAGAAAGCCCCAAACAAAGGTCAGACTGAAATTAATTAGCAGTTGCACCCAGAGACTGCTCCTGTGCATTCCTAGCAACCAACTAAGAACGTCATTGGAGATGAAGGTCTGCATGCTTATCACCCACAGGACAAGCGCTTTTAATCAAAAACAAAGGCAGCCACATGTCTAGGTCATAATGTTTAGTAATTCTTAAAAAATGATTTGCATTTATATAGTGCCTTTCACGCCCTCAGGACATCGCAAAGCACTTTATAGCCAATGAAGTTCTTTTGAAGCGTAGTCACTGTTGTAATGTAGGGAACACAGCAGCCAAATTGTGCACAGCAAGATCCCACAAACGGCAATGTAACAGTGGCCAGATAATCGGTTAGTTGAGGGATAAATATTGGCCAGGACTCTGGGAAGAACGCTCCCACTCTTCGTTGAAATGGTGCCGTGGGAACTTTCAACATCCACCTGAGGGGGCAGACGGGAGCTTGGTTTTAAGTCTCACCCAAAGACGGCATCTCCAACAGTGTGGCACTCCCTCAGCACTGCACTGCTGTCAGCCTGGATTTTTGTGCTCAAGTGCCTGGAGTGGGCTACGTAAATAAAAAAATGATGTAAACACATAAATAGAGATGCGTGTAGATGTTAGCTTCCCAGATGGCTCATCGAGCTTATTCAGAGAGCAGCTGAGCCATGGGGACCAGCAAGGTCCCAGGTTGGAGTTCTGGTCCGTGTTGAGTTAGGTCGCCTGATTTTCCACTTGGTAACATCGGGTATGAAAGAGGAATATTGGCCAGGATGCCAGGCTCCCAGGCTCACTTGGGCATCAGGCACTGGCGAAGCTATACCTCAGCACGGAGTTATAATGCCTTTAAGAGAAGGTGGGGGGGGGGGTGGGTGGAAATTGACAAGAAAAAAAATTGAGCGCAGATGACATTCACACTTAATCTTGCAGATGGTGTCACCGTATAGTGGAATCGTACATAGCATTTATCACCAAACAGCTCCGTAGCTCACTTGATAAATCGGTCTTCTGATGCAATTACCTTATTGGGCAAAAGTTCTCATTTTAACATCACGTTATGAAGACTACAAACAAATGTTCATCAAGAAGACGCAGACTAAACTTTCACTAGTGTGATAATGCAGTGATTGATGATCTAATAACAGGCAACAGTGGGTTACAACTGACCTTTGTGAAGTATTTTCTCATTAAAATGACATAAACACGAGGAGAAGAGCTCTGCTGGAACTATGAACCAACTTGGTCCAACTGAGTAGTTTGGAAAATTACTTCAGTGTTTCCCATATATATGTCAGCAAGAGTAATGGATAAAGCCTCATGTCAATAAAGGAAGTTTGACGAATAATGACAATTCTTTTTTAAATTGTTTTAAGTCATGGAATCATACAGCACAGAAAGAGGCCATGCGGGCCATTGTGCCTGTGAAGGGTCTTTGAAAGAGCAATCCAATTAGTCCCACTTTCCTGCTCTTTCCCCATAGCACTGCAATTTTTTCTTTTAAAGTATTTATCGAATTCCCTTTTGAAAGTTACTATTAAATCTGCTTCCACCGCCCTTTCAGGCAGTTCATTCCTGATCATAACTAGCTGCACTAAAATAAAATTCTCCTCATCTCCTTCTGGATCTTTTGCCAATAACCATAATATTTTCAAACAGCACATTTTTCATTTATTATATTACGAAAATGTGCACACAGTTTCCCAATCTCACTGGATTATACCATACTGAAATAATAGAGTCCAAAAATCAGATCAAATCATGTTATAATTTAATTAAACGATGCAATACATTGAAAAATGTCATTAGATAGAAGTGCATTTTTGGAAATATTGCAGGAAAACTTAGTGCTCATACTGGCAAATTTCTCCTGACTGGAAATACAGCAAATATTCTCTGGAATGATAATGCAATTCCTTAGTTAATTAGGGAAGCATCAAACATAGAAACATAGAAAATAGGTGCAGGAGTAGGCCATTCAGCCCTTCGAGCCTGCACCACCATTCAATAAGATCATGGCTGATCCCCTCAGTACCCCTTTCCTGCATTCTCTCCAGACCCCTTGATCCCTTTAGCCGTAAGGGCCATATCTAACTCCCTCCTGAATATATCCAATGAACTGGCATCAACAATTCTCTGTGGGAATTCCACAGGTTAACAACTCTCTGTGTGAAGAAGTTTCTCCTCATCTCAGTCCTAAATGGCCTACCTCTTATCCTAAGACTATGTCCCCTGGTTCTGGACTTCCCCAACATCGGGAACATTCTTCCCGCATCTAACCTGTCCAGTACCATCAGAGTCTTATAAGTTTCTATGAGATCCCCTCTCATCCTTCTAAACTCCAGTGAATAGAGGCCTAGTTGATCCAATCTCTCCTCATATGACAGTCCAGCCATCCCTGGAATCAGTCTGATGAACCTTCGCTGCACTCCCTCAATAGCAAGAACGTCCTTCCTCAGATTAGGAGACCAAAACTGAACACAATATTCCAGCTGAGGCCTCACTAAGGCCCTGTACAACTGCAGTAAGACCTCCCTGCTCCTATACTCAAATCCCTTAGCTATGAAGGCCAACATACCATTTGCCTTTTTCACCTGCATGACAACTTTCAATGACTGATGAACCATGACACCCAGGTCCCGTTGCACCTCCCCTTTTCCTAATCTTCCGCCATTCAGATAATATTCTGCCTTCGTGTTTTTGCCCTCAAAATGGATAACCTCACATTTATCCACATTATACTGCATCTGCCATGTATTTGCCCACTCACCTAACCTGTCCAAGTCACCATGCAGCCTCTTAGCGTCCTCCTTACAGCTCACACCGCCACCCAGTTTAGTGTCATCTGCAACCTTGGAGATATTACACTCAATTCCTTCATCTGAATCGTTAATGCATATTGTAAATAGCTGGGGTCCCAGCTGAGCCCTGTGGCACTCCACTAGTCACTGCCTGCCATTCTGAAAAGGACCCATTTATCCCGACTCTCTGTTTCCTGTCTGCCAACCAGTTCTCTAGCCATGTCAGTACATTACCCCCAGTACCATGCGCTTTGATTTTGCACACCAATCTCTTGTGCAGGACCTTGTCAAAAGCCTTTTGAAAGTCCAAATACACCACATCCACTGGTTCTCCTTTGTCCACTCTGCTAGTTACATCCTCAAAAAATTCCAGAAGATTCGTCAAGCATGATTTCCCTTTCATAAATCCATGCTGACTTGGACCGATCCTGTCACTGCTTTCCAAATGCGCTGCTATTTCATCCTTAATGATTGATTCCAACATTTTCCCCACTACTGATGTCAGGCTAACCGGTCTATAATTACCCGCTTTCTCTCTCCCTCCCTTTTTAAAAAGTGGTGTTACATTAGCTACCCTCCAGTCCATAGGAACTGATCCAGAGTCGATAGACTGTTGGAAAATGATCACCAATGCATGCACTATTTCTAGGGCCACTTCCTTAACTACACTGGGATGCAGACTATCAGGCCCCGGAGATTTATCGGCCTTCAATGCTATCAATTTGCCTAACACAATTTCCCGCCTAATAAGGATATCCTTCAGTTCCTCCTTCTCCATCAATGTGTTGATGCTTGCGGTACAGTGAGGAGCAATATTCCCGCTAATTTTTTTGGGGTGCGTGGTTACTTTTAGGGGCTGTGTGATCCATTCAAATTATTTCGAATGAGCATTTAAAAAATTTAATAGTCGGTGAGTGGCCTGCACCGGATGTCCAGACCGCTATGCGGCCATGCAGTTAACGGGAGCATTGGTGAAGAGTTACTGTAATACATATGAATTGAATTCAGTTTTAAAGACTTTTATCAGGAATTTGCTGTGGCGAAGAAGAGGCCATGTTTTTGTGTCAGAAGGCAGGAGAATTAGAAGTCCACCAAGAGTTGTGGTGTTTTAAAACTGCAGTACTTATTGCAGAGGTCTACAAAGTTTGCATGCAAAACGAAAACTGCAAAATTATGAGCATTAGATAAATGCCACAGAGGTTGCATTAGCACGTAATTAAACAAAGTCCTGGTGTGGGGACTCGAGCTTGATCTTCAGCCTGTGTTGGTTTCGCTGAGCTAAGCTGCGACAGCGTTAAGGGTGTTACTACTGGCCTCACCGCTCCTCAGTTAGGGGGAAGAAAATCAACCATGGCTCCCACTATCTAGGTAACATTGCATTTAGGTTTAGGAATTGTGCATGTGTGTGGACTATAAATATTACTTATTACATCGAATATACAGTACAGAAACAGGCCATTCGGCCCAACCAGTCCATGCCGGCATTTATGCCCCACTCAAGCCTTCTGCCATCCTTCCTCATCTAACTGTAACAACATAATCCTCTATTCCCTTCTCCCTCATATACTTATCTAGCTTCCCCTTAAATGCATCTATATTATTCACCTCAACCACTCCATATGGTAGTAATAATAATAGGATAAAGCTGAGCTGTTAATGACTACTGCCCAACATATGGGGCCCAAGTTTCGGCCTCAGTTGCTCCTGATTTTTTGGAGCAACTGGTGTAGAACGGAGTATCTTAGAAATTTAAATTCTCGGCATTTAGTTTGCTCCAGTTCTAGTCAGTTAGAACAGTTTCATTTTGGAACAGGATTTTTTTTCAAAAGGGGGCGTGTCCGGCCACTTACGCCTGTTTTGAAAGTTTCGGCAGTAAAAACTTACTCCATACTAACTTAGAATGGAGTAAGTGAAGATTTTTGTACATTCGAAAAAACCTTGTCTGCACTTTAGAAAATCAGGCGCAGGTTACAAATTAGGCGTAGGGAATGGGGGGGGGGGGTTTGAAGGGAAGTTTACAAACATTAAACACTTCAGTTTTACAAATAAAGAGCCATCATCAATAATAAATGATAAATACATCAATAAATCAACCAATAAATCAATCAAAAAAAATTAATAAAAAATAATTTTTTTTAAAAAAATCAATAAATAAAACATTTTCTACTTACCGACTGCAGCACCGGGAGTCCTGGGACGGTCCCCCCCAGTCAGTGTCTCTATCTGTCTGTCTGTGTGTGTGTCTCTCACTCTCTGTCTGTCAGTGTCTGTGTTTTTGACAGCGAGGGGAGGGGGAGAAGGGGGGGAGGGGGAGAAGGGGGGGGGGAGAGATGGGGAGAAGGGGGAGAGGGAGGGGGGGAGAGGGGGAGAAGGAGAGAGGATGTAGGGAGGGAGGGAAGGAGAGAGAATGTAGGGAGGGAGGAAAGGAGAGAGGGGGGAGGGAAGGAGAGAGGGGAAGGAAGGAGAGGGGGGGGAAAGAGGGAGAGAAGGAGGCTGAACGGCCGGGCCCAAGACCTCGGGCTAGATTTACAAGTAGGTGGCGTCGGGTCTCGGGGGAGGGGGGGGGGGAGCAGGAGTCGGGTCCGGGGAGGGGGTTGGGAGCGGGAGTCGAGTCGGGTCGGGAGGAAGCAGGAGCTGGGTGTGGGAGGAGCCTTATGCACGCGGCCCCAGTGAGGCCATTCGGCCAGGGCTAGGGGCTGCGTGCTTCGGACCCTTCCCACACAGTTTTGGGCACATGGAGCTACTGCACATGCGCGCCCACTGTAGCACGCATGTGCAGAGGTCCCGGCACAGTTTTCGGCGCAGGGACCTGGCTCCGCCCCCAACAGCTCGTGCTGCGCTGCGCCCGGCTGCAGAAGACCTGCAGGGAGCCGGAGAATAGGGAAGTTTTTTTTAGGCGCACTTTCTGGCGCGAAAAACGGGCGTCCAGGTCCGGGCTGCGCCGTTTTAGGCGCGTCCCAAAACTTGGGCCCATGAAGTCTACAATTATTAATAAGCAATGGTGCCATCAATGCACATCCTTGCCGGTGAAAAAGCAGAGCTTTACCACATATCGTCGAGTATATAGGGAGCAATTGTGTCCACTGGCAGGAGGGTCGGTAACTGAGGATAGAGATTTAAGGTAACTGACAAAAGATCCGGGGGGAGGAGGGGGGAAGAAAAGAAGAAATGTGTTTACACAGTAAGTTGTTGTGATCTGGAATTCACTGCCTGAAAAGGTGGTGGAAGCAGATTCAATAGTAACTTTCAAAAGGGAATTGGATATATACTTGAAAATGAGAAATTTGCAGGGTTTTTGCCTCGCACCATCATCCCTTTTGTCATTTAATCACTCCTGCCTTTCACCCTATCACAGACTTTCCCCTTTGTTCTTTCCTCCTTACCCCTGTATTAGCTTATAAACTGTTAAATTTCTAACATCTTCCAGTTTAGATGAAAGTTTTAACTCTGTTTCTCTCTTCTCATTGTCAGCCAATGGGAGTGAGGCGGGACTTACTGTAGGACTCACAGCAAACAGTCTACTTAATCAGCATCTCTATAAGAACATAAGAAATAGGAGCAGGAGTAGGCCATACAGCCCCTCGAGCCTGCTCCGCCATTCAATACGATCATGGACTCAGGTCCACTTTCCTGCCCGCTCTCCATAGCTCCTTATCCTCTTATCGTTTAAGAAACTGTCTATTTCTGTCTTAAATTTATTCAATTTCCACAGCTTCCACAGCTCTCTGAGGCAGCGAATTCCACAGATCCACAACCCTCAGAGAAGAAATTTCTCCTCATCTCTGTTTTAAATGGGTGGCCCCTTATTCTAAGATCATGCCCTCTAGTTCTAGTCTCCCCTATCAGTGAAAACACCCTCTCTGCATCCACCTTGTCAAGCCCACCCATAATCTTATACGTTTCAATAAGATCATCTCTCACTCTTCTGAATTCCAATGGCAGAGGCCCAACCTACTCAACCTTTCCTCATAAGTCAACCCCCTCATCTCTGGAATCAACCTTGTGAACCTTCTCTGAACTGCCTCCAAAGTAAGTATATCCTTTCATAAATTTGTAAACCAAAACTGCATGCAGTATTGCAGGTGTGGCTTCATCTCTGGAATCAACCTGTACAATGTTGCAAGATTTCCCTGCTTTTATACTCCATCCCCTTTGCAATAAAGGCCAAGATTCCATTGGCCTTTGTGATCACTTGCTGTACCTGCATACTAACCTTTTGTGTTTCATGCACAAGTACCCCCAGGTCCTGCTGTACTGCAGCACTTTGCAATCTTTCTCCATTTAAATAATAATTTGCTCTTTGATTTTTTTTCTGCCAAAGTGCATGACCTCACACTTTCCAACATTATACTCCATCTGCCAAATTTTTGCCCACTCACTTAGCCTGTCTATGTCCTTTTGCAGAATTTTGTGTCCTCCTCACACATTGCTTTTCCTCCCATCTTTGTATCGTCAGCAAACTTGGCCACGTTATAGTCGGTCCCTTCCTCCAAGTCATTAATATAGATTGTAAATAGTTCGGGTCCCAGCACTGATCCCTGTGGCACACCACTGGTTACTGGGTGCCAACCAGAGAATGAACCATTTATTCCTACTCTCTGTTTTCTGTTCATTAGCTAATCCTCTATCCATGCTAATATATATTACCCCGCAGTACATTAGGTCAAAACTAGAGCAGATTTCCTTCCCTAAAGGACATTATTGAACCAGATGGGTTTTTACGACAATCAGGTAGTTTAATGGTCACCATTTCTGATACTAGTTTTTCTATTCCAGATTTATTTAATTAATTGAATTTAAATTCCCCAGCTACCCTGGTGGGATCTGAACTCCTGTCTCCAGATCACTCGTCCAGGCCTCTGGATTACCAGTCCAGTAACATGACTACTATGTAGCCATACCCACTCAGCAATCGAAAGCTATTCCATGTATTCAAAGAATGGTCATTCATAGTGAAATAAAAACAGAAAATGCTGGAAATACTCAGCATCTGTGGAGAGAGAACGTTTCAGGTCAATGACCCTTCGGCAGAACTGGGAAAAGTTAGAGATGCAACAAGTTTTTGAGCAAGTTTTTGGGCAGGGAAAGGAGGGAACGGAGGGAAGAACAAAAGGGAAGGTCTGTGATAGGGTGGGTGGCAGAAGAGATCAAGAGACAAACGGGATGATGGTGCAAGTGAAAAGGAGATGGTAATGCGGCAAGTTAAGAAACAAAAGATGAGTCTAGAGAGGGTGTAAATTGAAATGGCAAAATCATCAACAGCTGCCGTGGAAAAGAGAGAAGAAAACAGAAAAAAAAGGGAAAAAAATAGTCCGTAAGCATGACCCCAAACTTCCGGTCGCCTGTAACTTTAATTCTCTGCTCCACTCCCACTCTGATATGTCAGTCCTCGGCCTCTTGCACTGTTCCAACGAAGCTCAAAGCAAGCACAATAAACAGCACCTCATTTTTTGTTTAGGTATTTTACAGCCTTCTGGACTCAACATCGAGTTCAACAATTTCAGACCAAAATCCCTGCCCCTATTTTTTTTTTCTGTTTGTTTCTCTCTTTCCCATAGCAGCTGTTGATGATTGTGTTATTTCCATTTACACCCTATCTAGACTCACCTTTTGTTTCTTAACTTGTCCCATTACCATCTCCTTTTGCCTCGCACCATCATCCCTTTTGTCTCTTAATCGCTTCTGCCTTCCACCCTATCACAGACCTTCCCTTTTGTTCTTTCCTCCTCTTTTCTTGTCCTACGCTTGCTTAAAAACCTGTTACATCTCTAACTTTTTCCAGTCCTGATGAAGGGTCATCGACCTGAAACGTTAACTCTGATTCTCTTTCCATAGATGCTGCCTGACCTGCTGAATGTTTCCAACATTTTCTGTTTTTATTTCAGATTTCCAGCATCTGTAGTATTTTGCTTTTGTCATGAGTAATGAGATGCCTTCACAAAACAATAAATGTTCGCATTATGACTTGCGATGGACAAGCTTGTAAGTCTCAAAACAAATGAATCTTCTGGGATGGATATTATTTATTCCAGAGTAATAAGAGACAGGGGAATATGAGTGAGACAATGACTGTCATTATGAAGGAATCGAACACTGGAGAAGTCCCCATAGATTAGAAACAGGATAATCCCAAACCTATTTTCCAAAAAAGATGATAAAACAGAACCAGGAGATTACAGACCTAATAGCCTTACTTTAATATGCGTTAAAAAATGGAATTTGTCACAGTAAACTTAGATTACCTGCATAATACCTGTACTTAGTAAACAGCAGCCAACACAGATTCAGAAGGGGAATTCCTACTTGATCAACCTCCTTGACTTATTTTGAAGACACATCCCAAGTGAACTGTGAAAATATCTAAGTGGTTTACCATGTAGCCAAAAGCATTTGACAAAGTTCTACACAAAAGGATAATAGCTAAGCTTAAAGCGGTGGGGGTTCAGCGTAAAATTTGGGATACAAAATTGGCCAACGGATAGAAAACAGCAGGCTCCTGTTGAAGGAGTTACGCAGAATTGCGTGGGGTAAATCCAAAATGGAATGCCTCAGGGATTGACGTCTAGACTTCTACCGTTTCTAATATACATTAAACTTGCATCCGAGGAGAGTCAAGGAACTATAAAATATGAGTTGTACAAAATATATAATGGGCTGAATGACAGCATGGACAAGTGTAATGTACTACACATATGGGTCTGGATTTTGCTCTCAGCAACAAAGATTCACCTCAGTTCACCTTGCAGTTCACCTCACCAACAGTTGCCCACAGACTTTTCATGGACTTATCAACGGAGATTTCCACTGATCCACAAACTTCTACAGGGGATCTGTGGTGTCTGTGAACAGGTCAAATAACAGCAAGGTAACAGGCTGAAGTACCCTCATTAAGATATGCAGAGTTCAAATCAGGAAGTATAAAGAAGGAAAGACACAGTATATTTGTATAGCACCTTTCACAACCTCAGGATGTCTCAAAGCGCTTTACAGCCAATGAAATGCTTCTGAAGTGCAGTCACTTGTAATGTAGGAAATATAGGAATATAGGAAACAGGACAATAGTGACCATGTTGCGATGTGTTTTAATTTTAATTTGATTTGGGAACAACACGCCAAGTCATCAGCATCATAGGCAATCCCTCAAAATCGAGGAAGTCTTGCTTCCACTCTAAAAGTGAGTTCTCAGGTGACTGAACAGTCCAATTCAGGAATTACAGTCTCTGTCACAGGTGGAACAGACAGTCAGTGGAGGGGTGGGTGGGACTGGTTTGCCGCACGCTCCTTCCGCTGCCTGCGCTTGTTTTCTGCATGCTCTCGGCGACAAGATGCGAGGTGCTCAGCTCCCTCCCGGATGCTCTTCCTCCACTTAGGGCGGTCTTTGGCCAGAGACTCCCAGGTGTCGGTGGGGATGTTGCATTTTTATCAAGGAGGCTTTGAGGGTGTCCTGGTAATGTTTTCTCTGCCCATCCGGGGCTTGCTTGCCGTGTAGGAGTTCCGAGTAGAGCGCTTGCTTTGGGAGTCTTGTCTCGGGCATGCGAACAATGTGGCCCACCCAACGGAGCTGGTCGAATGTGGTCAGTGCTTCGATGCTGGGGATGGTGACCTGATCGAGAACACTGATGTTGATGCGTCTATCCTCCCAAGAGATTTGCAGGATTTTGCGGAGACATCGTTAGTGGTATTACTCCAGCGATTTGAGATGTCTACTGTATATAGTCTACGTCTCTGAGCCATATAGGAAGGCGGGTATCTCTACAGCCCTGTAGACTATAAGCTTGGTGCCAGATTTGAGGGTTTGATCTTCAAACACTCTCTTCCTCAGGCGACCAAAGGCTGCGCTGGCGCACTGGAGACGGTGTTGAATCTCAAGTAACCATATATCAGTACACAGTTTCAGAAAACTTAGTCACAGAGTAATAGAAGGAATACGTTGAGATTAAATGGGCATCGTTCAAATTATTATCCAGGACATATTGGCTAAGTGCGAATTTTTAAAAAAGATTGGGAGAATACAAAACTGGTCAGGAGCAGAGATCAGGTGACCATTAGGCCAAGTACAAATTATACAGAAGCAGGTTTAAAAAAGAAATTAGGTTTCCAACAAAAAACTGGAAAGGGGCATAGCAACAAATACAAAACATAACGACAGAATATTCTTCCAGTGCTATATCAAGAGGGTAGCAAGGGAAGAAGTTAAAATACTAAGGGAGCCAAAACAGCAACAACAACTTACATTTATATAGCGTCGCTTACGTAGTAAAATGTCCCAAAGCACTTCACAAGACCATAATCAGACAAAATTTGTTACTGGGCCACAAAAGGAGATATTAGGACAAGTGACCAAAAGCTTGCTCAAAGAGGTAGGTTTTAAGGAGGAGAGGTAGAGAGGCGAAGAGGTTTAGGGAGAGAATTGCAGAGCTTAGAGCCTTGGCAGCTGAAGGCACGGCCGCCAATAGTGGAGCAATGGAAAACCGTGAAAGCCGTGATGCACAAGAGGCCAGAATTACAGGAGTGCAGAAATCTCAGAGGGCTGTAGAGATTTGACTTATTCCTCCCACCAAGGTTCCTCCCCCTTCCTCACATTTAGCAGATCAGCGAACTCCTAAGTAAGTCAAGTACATGTCTACCATCCACCATGGAAAACTGGAAGTATGACCACTTGGGCACAGGACTGAGTATTACTGGCATGCATGGCACACTATTCCAATAAAAGCCTATGATAAGAGAGAGAGAGAAAATTGGGGGGATGAAATAAATTTTTTAAAGGAATTTACTTTTAAGTACTATAATACATTTCAGTCATTCAGTGAAGAACAAAGCTTATGGAAATTATCTACAAATGGTGATTGGTTCATGATTGTAATCTACAGAAAGACATTTTCTCGAACCAATATATCTCTTGTTTTAAATCAATGTGTTTTATGACCAACAAACAATTCAACTATCAGTTTCCTAAATCAATACAAATGAAGATATTGCAGCAACTATAAAGTATTTGTCCACAAACATATGACACCATCAGCCATCAGACCTTAGTCTGTAGGATCAAGGAAAGAAATTGTATGGGACACCCTCCAGCTCAATAAAACACAGAGTTGATATAATCTGTACATGATGCACCCTCCAAAAACTATTACTACATTGATGTAGTGACCTGGATCCCACAACTTAGGTCAGAAAGCAATGTTTCTGTGTGGTCCACACCATGCTAACCCCACTATCTCACTGAATTCCCACGCAGCCCACATTTGCTGGAGCCACAGATCCTACTCCCATGTATAATCAGTATCCAGCACGGAAAAGCCAAAATGCTCATTATCCAGATGGGTTTCAGTGATCACAGCCTGTTCCCTACCACTAGCAATTTAAACCACCACACTAATGATCACCAATAGGGAGAGGAATACATGGATATGAAACTTACCCAACAAGGAGACCCAATTGACAATGCCTAATATCAGGTTCACAAAACTGCATGGAAATGTACTATCATGCTACCCCAACTGAGCAACAGAATTTAGGCTCACATTTACTAATCTCCAGGTAGTAAACTTTATCTCCAATATACTCACCGAAAGAGGCACTGAATGAAGGGGAGGCAATCACTCAAGGGACAAGAAGGAAAGTCAGAGGGTGAGTTATACTGGACTTCCAGTCTAAACATTGATTCTAGGCCACATCAGAACAGGCTTGGGAGCAGGTTAGCTGTCTACCCTGGTGACCAGAGAATATTGCAAGGAATGAGGCGACCAATTGTGAACACACGATATGTTCAATTTATACTACAGAGACTTATCATCTTAATTCTTTAAAATGTAAATGTTTGTGTTTTCTCCTAGCAAACAGCTCTTTTACAGTGGAAGATTGAATTCCATTCGATCATATTGACCGATCATTAGCTCAGCAGCAGATGAACTGTGATTTGCATTCTGACGGTTGTTCTGGGCTAGCAGAGAGGCTATGAGAGAATAGGCCAAAGATTGCGGTCGGAGACTTCCAACCAAATGTTTTTTAACGAAAATACCTGGTGGTTCCGGAGGACGTAGACGTGCGCTCCGAGGCCTCCATTCGCAGCCTAGCATACGGGGCCCACGTATTCCAGGACGTTTGTGCACCTTGGGATCACGTGGGCCAGATCAACCAATGAAAATGGTATATCCCTATTCACAGTAATGATGAGATCGCCATTTCAATGATTGGGGATACCTCCAAAAACATAAACATTTTAAATAAATAAGAAAAACACTTGAAATATTTAAAATTAATTGAAACTCTTGTGTGCGTGAGGCTGAGGCTGCTTTAAGTTGTATTTGACCAGTAATCTGTACAAGAGCCATGGGTTCGTTATGTTTGCACAAAGTGAAAGAAGGCATACACCTGGAAGGTTAAAAATGACGTGATATGAGCAATTTCAGAAATGTCTAAATTAATTAGTTCCTTGTCCAATTATCATAGTCATGTAATAACATGTCATAATAGTCATAATTCACATCAGCCCAATCACTTAACACCACAGGTTTTTTTGATTAATACTGAAATCCCAAATGAGGCACAGTAATGCGAAGTAATTCTGATTGACCTCCTTTTATACCACAGACTGTGCAATTGAATAGAGGGGCCAAATTTGGTGCAGGTTGCGCCCGCAACCGCTGAAGATCCACTGGAAATGTGTTCCGCCTGGCGTGAGATTGGTCGTGGAGGGATCTGCCGGCATGACGTCATGCCGCCTGCTGCAAATCGGCTATTTTGGTCAGGGATGCTGGCCTCAGATCGACCTGCCGCCCGCTAAAAGCAGGTCTGAGCTGGCCGTGAGTCGGGCGGCAGGGAGAAGGGCTCCGAGTGCTGCAGCGCTGCACATCGCGGCTATGGTGCAGATGCTGGACCATCGTGAGTGGGACTGCTGGAAAAACGTTAGGTGGATGTTGCTTTACTTTATTGCTGATGGTCAGGTTTAATTTGGATGTGATAAAAGCGACTGAAATGTTTCTAAGCTGATGGAAACTTTTTTCTTTGACCTTGCTGAAAGACCTTCATTGAGAAGCCCAATGGTGAAGGCAAAATAATTATAAGTGAAAAGTCACATTTTGTCAATCCAAGCTGATTAATTAATTCTGTGACACAGTTCTTCAAGAAGTTCTCGGGGAAGCACTACATATCACATAGAGGGTGAGAGGGTTAGGGTTAGAATGATCTATTGTAAGCCTGAGACAACATTTGTACGGGAGGAAAAGGGGATAAGTTACAGCTATTCGACTTTAGGGGTAGCGCGATTACAGACCAAACTGAGGAAGGACAACAGTCAATAGAACACAGCAAGAGACAAGCACCGCGGTGACTCAGTGGCCTACTGTTGAGGTTTCAATGACTAGACTGTCACTATCGCCTTGTTAATGTGTCTTTCTTTGTACTGCAAGGAAACTACTTCATAAAATCTGCTCTGATTCATCAGAAAAGACCTGCACCCAGCGTGCCTTCTTGTGGTGACGGACATAAGTCTAATCTGAGAGCTATAATTAATCTGTCACATCAAATAACCCTCACAGCACATAAAGCATGTTGCGATGGCCTGATGACCGTACCCATTATACACTGCAGTCATATGTGGATGGGAAGATATTCCTGATAAAGCAGATGACCTGAGGGATAGGTGTGTGTCTCTCACAAGGCACCACACATGACGTTAAAATCAAACACTCACCAAGAGAGGGTCAACAATGTGAGTGTATTTACAAATGCACAATAACAAAGGTTACATAACATTATTACATTTACAAACACTTACACCACTAACACCCACTCCCACTCCCCCACCCCCGAAGCAGTGCGCAAGCTCCTCTTCCTCGCCCCGCCTACACCACGGTGTGCCGCTCCCCTGCCCCTCACTGCCTCTGGTTGAGGAGATTGTGCAGGGGGGGGAAGTGGGATGTCTGCGGACGTGTGCGCCTTGGTGAGAAGGCAGGGAGCGGGACCGAAGGTGCCGGGATCTCCTGCTCCTCTGGATCTGTCTGGCTTGAGGGTGTGGGCTCAGGGGCTTGCACTACGCATCCAGAAGCCAGCTCTTGCCTCATCGCCTCAATGGTCTCGGTTGTGCGCTCCAACACAGTAATGAACCGGTCCATCCTGTCATCATGCTGCTGGGTGAAGGTGGCGATGCTGCCAGCTATCCCAGCCATGGTCTGGAGCATATCACGACCTATCTGCACGCTCGACCATGATAGCTGGACCATCTCCTGAATTGCAGAAAGCGGTGCTGCATTCTCAGGTGGTTGCTCGCTCCTGGTGGGTTCTGGTGCCTTGCTTGCCTTCACGCCACGGCCTCTGCTCTTGGTAGAGCTTGCCAGTGTGGAGTCCATTCAAAACGCCAAGAACTCGGAGCCCGACGCTGAGGTTCTGCAGACAGATAGCTCACATGGCAGGAGGCTGCTGTCATCCTGTTCCGGCTCCTCGAGCTCAAGGACCACGAAGTCGGGCGCTTCTCCCTCCTCTTCTTCGTGGCTCTGGGTGGCGGAGATGGAAGCGGTGGAAATGGGTGATCTGGAGTGGCGGGGTGGGAGGGGGGGGGGGGCAGAGGTAGGAGCCACTGTCTTGGGCTGGGGGGCGACATCGGAGTGGAAGACATTGGGGTCTGACAGCTTCTCTGAAGGCCAGAGGTCAATGGTGTGTCTTGATCCGTGCTGTCCGAGTCATCATCTGCAAGTAGAGGACAACATTTCGGTCTGTAGGGGAGGGGGGGGGGGGGGGGGGGAGCAGGGGTAATGCTGGTCAAGCTGAGATGTGAGCCGTGCCATCTCACATTCTGCCAGCAAGGAATTGCATCTCTACATGGGCACAACAATACTAGGCAACAAAGTGTGCGGTAAACTGCGAGTGTCTTAACATTGCATGACCTTTCAAGCCATGAGCATGGCTCAGTCCGCAGATTAGTATAACTTTACCATGCTGCATCAACCATGTTGCACGGCGGCAGTCATCCACCAATGCCAACGCACGCTCCTCCAGCCTGCTCAATTCGACCACCTCTCCTGGTCCCCCTTCCGTCGCACACAGGATGAGGTTTTTTTTCTGCACAAAGAAACATTGCAACCTTTAGCTCCCATGCTGATGCCCCCCACACATACACACACACATCTGGCGCACAACCCTTTTGGCGTTGGGACAGGAGGGGCGAATAAATATTTACTCACTCTTGCTGCCGCTACCAAACCTTTCCAACGTTTCCGGCATTGGTCCCCATCCCGCTCAATGTCGCCCATTGCGGACACGATCTCAGCGATTTCCCTCCAAATGCGTCGGTATTGGGATGGTGAAGGCTTGCCACGACCATCTCGAGTGAGGTCTTTGTACCTGCGCTCCACCTCCGTCACGAGCTCCTCCAATTCCTCCTCCTCATTAAACCCTGGAGCTCTGGGCCTCGTTTTGCCAGTCTTCAATGCTGATTTCTGGCCACTCATCGTCAATGATAAAACAAATGGGTGCTCAACAGTTTGTGTGTCTCAATTTCTCCGACTGCCCCCTCTGCAACTTCCAACTCTGTCCTCTCCAACCTCCAACTCTCTCCGCTCTAACCTTCCACTCTCTCCTGTCAAATGCCAACTTTCTCCTCTCCCCTCTCACACTCACAGGTGGAATAAAGTGTTGTGCCTTTATGCGCATGCGCAGTGCAGCAATCAGCCTCAAACGGCCCCAAAATGATGACATGTCGGAAGACAAAAACTACAAAAAAAATCGCGAAGTCTCACACACGTGCATTGGAGGTCCTCCAAAGATCCCTGAGTGGAGAGCCTTCCAACTGCCGCACACTGATGACGCCAGCCGCTCACTCCCGCTCCCGCCCGGCGACTGCCGCTGCCTGCGTCGACGCTGCCGCCCACACAACAGAGCTGAAAGTGGCTCCCGACGGGACCAGGCGGCAAATTTATCCAATTTGCTCTTGAAAGTTACTATTGAAACTGCTTCCACCGCCCTTTCAGGCAGTGCATTCCAGACCACAACAACTCGGTGTGTGTAAAAATGTCTCCTCATCGCACCTCTTGTCAGCTGTGGTTCAGTGGGTAGCACTCTCGTCTTTGAGTCAGAACATTGTGGATTCACGTCATGCAGGGACTTCAGCACATAAATCTCGGCTGACACTCCCAGTGCAGTGCTGAGGGAGTGGTGCACTGGCGGAGGTGCATTCTTTCGGATAAGACGTTAAACCGAGGCCCCGTCTGCCCTCTCAGGTGAATGTAAAAGATCCCATGGCACTATTTCAAAGAAGAGCAGGGGCGTTCTCGCTGATGTCCTGGCCAATATTTATCCCTCAATCAACATAAGAAAAACAGATTACCTGGTCATTATCACATTGCTGTTTGTGGGAGCTTGCTGTGCGCAAATTGGCTGCCACATTTCCTACATTACAACAGTGACTACACTTCAAAAGTACTTCATTAGCTGTAAAGTGCTTTGAGACATCCAGTGGTCATGAAAGGCACTATATAAATGTAAGTTTTTCTTTTTTTTCTTGATCTTGACAATGGATTTACAGACCAATGCCACAAAGCAAGAACTAAATTAGGTTTCCAAAAATTGGAAAAATGAGTTCTGTCGATATGCAATGATCACAGTTCCAACTAAGGGCTGATGGAATACAGTTAAGCGATGCCCAATATTTTTTTGCTCCTTTGCTGGTGTAGAAATAAATTGTATTGGGTATCCTTATCAATCTTGGAATCCTGCACTCTCAACCAATTTCCTTATATATTTTTAACACCATGTAATATGCCCACGTGTTGCATTTCTATTTATGCTAAAAAAAAACTTGATTTAAAAGAAAACTTTTCCTTATTTGTTCAGTAAGACAGAAACTACTTCAGATAAATTAACTAACTTGTTATCACAATCTGATCGACCCACTTCCATTTTCTTCTCTGTTTGTAATTCAGATAACAGTTTTATTCCAGAAAACTACCCATTCCCAAACCACTATTCTCTCCTTCAACTATCCTAGTAACTCACAAAAGGCAAACAGTGGCATGTGCAAAACTAGAATGAAAAATATTCTTGGTTAGAAGGCAGGTCAGAGAACAGTTTTCCCCTCTCCGATCCCTTATCTCTCAAAGATAGTGGATGCAACTTTCAACTTCAACAAGGGCGTAAAAGAGATGATATCGGATCAACCGCCCGTTATACACTCACCTCCGATCCAACGCAATTGAAAGGAAAATCGGGAGGAGTGTATAACAAGAGGTTGATCTGACATTGCTTATTTTACACTCCCAGCGAGTGACTCTTACATTGGGTTGCCATCCACAAATGCTACACCCCTTGCCTGCCCATTCTTAATGAGTGACCTGAGACCGCAGGTGGTACTGAACTATTTGGCTGTGGGAAGCACCAGTATCCAGCCTTGCCCTGTTCCCAACCAGCATTCACACGAACATACAGCATGCGTCATTGGATAGCAATCAAGCTCAGAAACCCTCGGCAATCTTTCCCATTCCTTGGCACAGGATGCTGAAGTCAATTGTTGTGCCCTGACTGACAGCCCGGCTAAGGTCAATTAATTCTACAAAGACAAGAGGTCGAACCTTGAACACTCTTGAACTGTGTGGCTCACTGCTCTCATCCATAGACCTACAAGGGGAGCTAAGTCACAAGTTCAGATTCACTATTCCTCATTTGATAAGATTCAGACTGCAGTTTGAGAACAGCTTATACGATGTTGGATGGTAAGTCAACCAGAGCCATACATCAATTTTTCAGTGCATAGAATTCGCAGCACAGAAACAGGCCATTCGGCTCAACTGGTCTATGCCGGTGTTTATGCTCCACACAAGCCTCCTCCCACCTCTCTTCATCTCACCCCATCAATATATTCTTCTATTCCTTTCTCCCTCATGTGTTTATCCAGCTTCCTCTCAAATGCATCTATGCTACTCACCTCACCCACTCCCTGTGGTAGTGAGTTCCACATTCTCACCGCTCTCTGGGAAAAGAAGTTTCTCCTGAATTTCCTATTGGATTTATTAGTGACTATCTGATATTTATGGTCTCTAGTTTTGATCTCCCCCACAAGTGGAAACATCTTCTGTATGTCTACTCTATCGAACCCTGTCATAATTTTAAAGATCTCTGTTAGGTCACTCCTCTGCCTTCACTTTTCAGGAGAAGAGAGACCCAGCCTGCTCAGTCTTTCTTGATAGTAGTTCTGTTATCATCCTTGTAAATCTTTTTTGCACCTTCTCCAATGCCTCTATGTCCCTTTTGTAATATGCAGACCAGAACTGTGCACAGCACTAAGTTGAAGAATGGTTATGGTAGAGGTTAGGAGCCATATCAGCTGACCGATAGCTGGAAAGGTACACAAAGCTGAGGGGGAGGAAGAGAAAGATGAGTTAAAAGAACTTTGAAAGGAGGGAGAACAAATAGAACATGGGTTTTACTTACGGCAGAAATAATGGCTCCATGATTCATTCATGCGGATTTATAAGACTACACATCTGGGTCTTTCCTGAAGTATTATTGTTTTCATTGTTTTTCTTATTGTTTTCAGCCCTCACCACAAATTCTGACCTCTTGTCACTGATTCATCCTGAGTGGGGACCAGGCAGGAGGAGACAGTCAGACTATTCAAAACCGCAGCATCCTGTTTAACCTGGGCTGAGGAATAGATCCCATTTCACCTCTATCACAAAGCCCATTTATTTCCACCTCCAATGTTGCTCACCTCTGCCCTACCCAAAACCCTTACAAGTGCCTTGGAAAGCTCCAAACTGAATGATTCCTTGCTCACCTCCAATCTTCCAATTTCAATAAATTCCAACTTTTCCAAAACTCTGCTGCACATATCTTGTCCCACACTACGTTCCTTTTGCCCATCCCCTAGTACTCACCAAACTACATTGGCTCCCCAACCCCTATCACATCAAGTTTAAGATGGACTGGGACAGACTGGTTTCTCAAGCTACTGGTGCTGCTCCCATCTGGTGCTGTTTTCACCCTTGTCGGCTCCCTAATTTTCACTGGAATTGATCCTTGGAGTTTCAATCCCATTTCTATCTCTGTAATCTTCTCCAGCCTTACAGCCCTCTGAGATATCTGCGCTCCTCCAATTCTTGCAAATCCCTGATTTTCAGCACTCCACCATTGGCTGCCATGTTTGCAGCTGCTTAGGCCCAAGCTCTGGAATTCCCTCCCTAAACCTCGCGGCCTCTAAACTGCTCTCTCTTCCTTTAAAATACTCCTTAAAACCAACTGTCGGATGTTTTACTACATTAAAAGCGCTATATAAATACAAGTTGTTGCTTCTCATCAACTCCTCTGTTGTTCTACCAGTAAAACCTTACATTTGAGGCCATTGAGGCCAGTGTGCAAAATTAAAGCACATGGTATTGGGGTAATGTATTGACGTGGATAGAGAACTGGTTGGCAGACAGGAAACAGAGAGTCGGGATAAATGGGTCCTTTTCAGAATGGCAGGCAGTGACTAGTGGAGTGCCGCAGGGATCAGTGCTGGGACCCCAGCTATTTACAATATACATCAATGATTTAGATGAAGGAATTGAGAGTAATATCTCCAAGTTTGCAGATGACACTAAGCTGGGTGGCAGTGTGAGCTGTGAGGAGGATGCTAAGAGGCTGCAGGGTGACTTGGACAGGTTAGGTGAGTGGGCAAATGCATGGCAGATGCAGTATAATGTGGATAAATGTGAGGTTATCCACTTTGGTGACAAAAACACGAAGGCAGAATATTATCTGAATGGCGGAAGATTAGGAAAAGGGGAGATCATGGTACATCAGTCATTGAAGGTTGGAATGCAGGTGCAGCAGGCGGTGAAGGAGGCAAATGGCATGTTGGCCTTCATAGCTAGGGGATTTGAGTATAGGAGCAGGGAGGTCTTGCTGCAGCTGTACAGGGCCTTGGTGAGGCCTCACCTGGAATATTGTGTTCAGTTTTGGTCTCCTAATCTGAGGAAGGACGTTCTTGCTAGTGCAGCGAAGGTTCACCAGACTGATTCCCGGGATGGCAGGACTGACATATGAGGAGAGACTGGATCGACTGGACCTGTAGTTACTGGAGTTTAGAAGAATGAGAAGAGATAGCATAGAAACATATAAAATTCTGACGGGACTGGATAGGTTAAATGCAGGAAGAATGTTCCTGATGTTGGGGGAGTCCAGAACTAGGGGTCACAGTCTAAGGATAAGGGGTAGGCCATTTAGGACCGAGATGAGGAGAATTCTTCACTCAGAGACCTGTGGAATTCTCTTCTGCAGAGAGTTGTTGATGCCAGTTCGTTAGATATATTCAAGAGGGAGTTGGATATGACCCTTACGGCTAAAGGGATCAAGGGGTATGGAGAGAAAGCAGGAAAGGGGTACTGAGGTGAATGATCAGCCATAATCTTATTGAATGGTGGTGCAGGCTCGAAGGGCGGAATGGCCTACTCCTGCACCTATTTTCTATGTTTCTATGGTTCTATGTTATGGACCTCCTTTGGATCAACCTTTCTGGCTCATGGTCGATTCGCCGCTTCTCCTCAGCCCTCTGATTCCACCAGACATCCTCCACCAACATGCCAACTAATACGCTAGCCCTCAAACAGCCCCTGCATCCACTCTCCTGTCTGCAGCTATCTCCAAACCTAGACAATGGTTTACAGACGCTGCAATTTGGATCCACTTTGTCTGCAAATCAACTTCATCCCATTAGAGGTTCCTCAGACTTCAACTTTGGACTCTTTCTGAGCTGTGGCTCTGTAGGTAGCACTCTCATTTCTGAGTCAGAAGGTTGTGGGTTCAAGTCCCACTCCAGAGATCCAAGCACAAAAATCTAGGCAGACATTCCCAGTGCAGTACTGAGGGAGTGCTGCACTGTCGGAAATGCTGTCTTTCGGATGAGACGTTAAACTCTCTTAGGTAGACATAAAAGATCCTATGGCACTATTTTGAAGAGGAGCAGGGGAGTTCTGGCCAATATTTACCCCTCAATTAACATCTAAAATAGATTATCTGTTCATTATCACATTGTTGTTTATGGGAGCTTACTGTGTGCAAATTGGCTGCCGCGTTTCCTACATTACAACAGTACCTACATCTTAAAAAGTGCTTTGGGACGTCCAATGGTCGTGAAAGGTGCTATATAAATGCAAGTCTGTCTTTCTTACTTTCTTTCATATAATTTCCTTCCTGTCCTCTGACATGCCTATGTAACCTGAATTTCCTCTGCGTCCATTTATGTGCACATTTTCACTGCTATTCTGAGAATGAGCCCTTTTTATCTATTTTCTTTTTTTCTCCTCGGGCCATTCTCAAATCCATCCTATCTCCAGTCATGTCAACTTTCATTTATCCCCTCTTGGGTACTACGACCCAGCAATCTCTACCGCAACCCATCATACTTCTCCTTCCTATTCGCTTGCTGTTCGGTTTACTCTGCTGCTTTCTCCTCCCCTCCTCTTGTTCACAAGTATAAAGAGCTAGAGCAGCGGGCCTGGGACATCGTGGACCCAGACCTGCGGGAGAATAGCTCCGCAAATCAGCAAGTATAAAGAGCTGGAGCAGCATACTTCAACCTCCAGCTTGAGCTGCTACAAGTGTGCGATGATTTTGAGATGGGCAACTGGGTGACGTCATCAAAACCCTGGTCGCCATTTTGGAGCGTGGACAGCAACATCGGCAGGGCCCAGGTACAGAGGAGTGAGAAGGTCGGGGTTGCTAAGCGGCGAGTGTTTGTGGCGGGATGCGGTGAATGTTTATGGCGGAGGAGCGGTGAGAGATCGTGGCGGAGGCGCGACAGATGACGGTACGGGGCCCAGCAGAGCCGAGGGCCCGGGGCAGCAGGGGCCAGCCCACACTGCGATATCTGTGCGCGCTAGGTCCGTGCAGCAGAGCTGGTCTCCAGTCGTCTTGGTTAATCCTTGCCACTGGACTAAGACCTAGCTCTGTCAAGCCCGTGTGGTGGCTGGTGTGCAACGGTCACCACATGTTAAAAAAACTCACGCATAGGCATCTTCCACCCCCTCTATTGGAGTTCAGGACTGGAAAAGCGGGTCCTTCATCGAGACACCTGTGAACTCGTGGAAGCAAGTCATCCTCCTTCGAGGGACCGCCTATGATCTTGTTCACAAAGCCAAACCTCCCGGCCAGGCCCAAGCCTTGACCTCATTTGATAGTCAGCAGTTTTGTGGGAATGGGGTGGAGGGAGCATGGGCAAGTTGATCTGGCAGAAGGCATGAGAGAGAAACTGGAGAGAGACCCGAATTCACAGCTAGGGCAGAAGTAGCTCTGTCCCATTCTAAGTCACGCTCACCTTATTCACCCCGTCTTCACCAACCTCCACTGGCTTCTTATTGCCACAGCACACTGCAATCCTTTATAAATCAAACCATGGCCTAGCTACACTTTGTGTAACCACCTTCCACTCTTCTGACTATGCATTCCCCTTCCCCTCCCGCCTGATCTCCATATCCCTTGATTTCCTTAATATCCAAAAATCTATCGATCCCAAAAACACAACAGAAGAAAGTCAAAATAACAATCCATCCAACAGAATGGATGTGTGCAATGAGATTGTGTAGATACAAATAAGGTTTGATACTATTATTTAATATCTGAGCACCAGGAACATAAGAACATAAGAAATAGGAGCAGGAGTAGGCCATTCGGCCCCTCGAGCCTGCTCCGCCATTCAATAAGATCATGGCTGATCTTCTACCTCAACTCCACTTTCCCGCCTGATCTCCATATCCCTTGATTCCCTTAATATCTAAAAATCTATTGATCTCGGTCTTGAATATACTCAATGACTGAACCTCCACAGCCCTCTGGGGTAGAGAATTCCAATGATTCACCACCCTCTGAGTGAAGAAATTTCTCCACATCTCAGTCCCAAATGGCCGACCCCTTATTCTGAGACTGTGACCCCCTGGTTCTAGACTCCCCAGCCAGAGGAAACATCCTCCCTGCATCTACCCTTTCAAGCCCTGTAAGAATTTTGTATGTTTCAATGAGATCACCTCTCATTTTTCTAAATTCTAGAGAATATAGGCATAGTCTAAATCTCTCGTCATAGGACAATCCCCCATCCAGGAATCAGTCTGGTGAACCTTCATTGCACTCCCTCTATGGCAAATTTATACTTCCTTAGGTAAGGAGACCAAAACTGTACACAACTGAACAACAGTTACCCATAAAATTCAAATCGAATCATCGAGATAAAGCACTTGAAATCAAGATGTAATGGGGCCAAAATTGCCCCTTTCCTTAAGGCCTGTTGCCAGCGGAAATCGTCGACCACGCTGTGGCGTGCAGTGGCCACCGATTTTTCGTGTAATGGTCGCCATTATCAAAATTCCACTCCTGTGGTATCCCCAATACCACTCCGCTGCTGCTGATCTGTCCAAAATGCGCCATCAGAGTGCACACCACCGATGTTTCCCCCCGACGGCGAAATTCCGCCGAGCAAATCTTCCTCCCGCCGGGCGGTGCCAAAACCTGTTTCTTTCAGACGATGCAGCGAGGCTGTGGCCTTCTGAAATGGTGGGGCAGCTTCCATTAAAAGAGAGGATGCACTGCTGCTACCGCCATTTTTATTTTTATACCGACTGCCTTGTTTGGCCGACAATTATGGCTCCGGATTCGGCTGAGCCGCCAACAGGCATCCTGGCACCCCCTCTTGGTGGCTCAGTAGACCGAATTTTTTAAGTCGCGCAGGCTCTCCCCTTTAAATGAAGGGGAGAGCCGTGATGACGCGCCACCATGATGACGTCATCAGCGCTACGCTGATGATTGACAGCGGCGGGCACTACACCCCGCCCCAACTTCCGTCCCCTCTACCGTCCCCATTATGGGCAACTTCCGGTTCGCCTGGGGAAAAAAAACGAAGAGCGGAATTTTGCCCAAGAGGCCATCTCAACCATCGCGGCGGTAAAAACACTAGAAACGAGGTGAGCAATTTCGGCCCCAATGTCTTAACAGATTGTGCCATTCCTTAATTTTTTTTTTAAAGCTTCGTTTTGGAAACCAAAATCTAAATTTGTAACTTTAAACTGATCTTATTATCTTGAAATAAACAGTGAGTTAAATGCAATCAATTTTTAAAAGGAGTAAGAAAAGCAAAAATTGACTGGGTACATGATCCAAATCACCAATAGCAAATTTTGTTAAGCTCTTCCCTAAAGTCCTTCGAGCTCAGTGTAGTTTCATGCATTCTATCTTCATTTACCTGATCACTAGCTTCGAGTTTGTTCAGCTGGAAACCAACAAACACTAATTACTTTGACATCATCAAGTTATATCTGTCCCCTACCTCCCTTGACAGCAGGGAGGACATTATCAAGGGTAAGGATGGTAATATCTTGATAAATGATGGCTTGCATCACTTCACTGTCAATCATTCGAACACACTTGCAGAAGATACAAGTAAATCTTATTACTGAAGCCTGGTACTCGGAGGACAAAATACCCTAGGAGGTAGATATTTTGAACAGCGGGCTCCTGAGTAGGAATCACTTCTCAGCAGTTTATTTTGTAAAGTTCATTGGATTTTTGTCTCAACTTGAAGAGCAAAAAATGTCAAACAGTAACTTTGAAGCCTTATTTGTATGTACACACAAAGAAAGAAGATTGCATAATTGTATAATGATAATAGGGTTATACTAGATATGGATCTTATTATCCAAGTTTCATTATATGAACAGAAGAATTCGGAGCAGGAGTCAGGCATTCGGTCTCCCGAGCCTGCTCCGCCATTCAATAAGATCATGACTTATCTTCTATCTTAACTCCACTTTCCAGCCCAAATCCCATTTCCCTCAATTCCCTTAATATTCAAAAATCTATCTATCTCTGTCTTGAATATACTTGAATAGCCTCCACAGCCCTCTTGGGTAGAGAATTCCAAGAAATTTCTCTTCATCTCAGTCCTAAATGGCCGACCCCTTATTTTGAAATGGTGGTACCTGGTTCTAGACACCCCAGCCAGGGGAAACATCCTCCCTGCATCTACCCTGTCAAGCCCTGAAAGAATTTTGTATGTTTCAATGAGACCTTCAAAACTCTAGAGACTACAGTTATCTGTAGCCCTTGGTTCCCATTGCTCCAGCTGATGTTATAAACAAATCTCGGAATCTTTTGGAAAGAAAACAATTATCCAGCATTTGTAATATAATTTTAAGATTGAAATAGATAAAATTGCAATAGAGAAAAGATTGATAATGTCATAATATTAGGAATCATTGAGTGCCTTTGCAGCTCTGTAACATCCTCGTCTCAATATTCAGGCATCACATTCAGTAATCAAAATAATTGTGGAAAGAATACATGGGCAGATATGTAGCACCATCAATAATGAAAAGGACTAAACCCAGGGTAAAATCGCTCTAAAAGATCCCATGGCACTATTTCGAAGAAAAGCAGTGATGTTCTTCCCGGAGTCCAGGCCAATATTCATTCCTCAGCCCACATCACTTAAACAGAGTATCTGGTCATCACATTGCTATTTGTGGGACATTGCTGCGTACAAATTATCTGCTGTATTTCCTACATTACAACAGTCAGTACACATCAAAAGTACATCGTTTGCTGTACAGCGCTTTGGTACATTCCGAGCTTGTGAAAGGTACCCTGTTGGTTACGGAGATACACTGTTGGTTATGGAGATACCCTGTTGGTTACGGAGATATCCTGTTGGTTACGGAGATATCCTGTTGGTTACGGAGATACCCTGTTGGTTATGGAGATACCCAGTTGGTTGCCCCGTTCACACAGGTCGCAGATGCCCTGTTTCCCTCGCCGTGCTGTCATCAGCTCGCACTTTCAGCAACTTTACAGACAAAACATTTTTGAGCTGAAGGGTATGGGGACAAGTCTAACGAACGGCAGATGCCCTGCTACAGCAAAACCTGTACCATTGTTTTGTTAAGAACCAAATCTGCTGAAACGACTTGCAAATCTTAGATTTAAAAAAATTTTTAAAACAGAAAATGCTGGAAATACACAGCAGGAAATTCAACATCTCTAGAGAAGGGACTGGTTTTGATGTTTCAGGTGTGTAACCTACATTACTGGTCTGATGAAGGGTATCCAGAATGCATAACCTGTCTTGTCTCTTTGCTGTTGAGTGACCTGCTGTTTAATTCCAACATTTTCTGTTGTTATTTCAGATTTTCAGAATTTATAGTTTTTACTCATATATTTTCCAGGCAAGTAGAATGCTGAAACGCAACACTGTGCTGCTTAATGAATATCATTTGTCGTCAAGATGGATTATGGCTTGAGAATCACTCCTATGGCAACTTATCATATATAGTGTACAAAGTTCATGTGTAGAAATGTTTGAGGCTAGGCTTCCAAAGAGAAATTTTGAAAAAAAATGTCCTCAAACTGGGCAAGACTCCAGGATAAGAAACAATACTCCAAACAGCTGTAAAAATAAGCTTTCTATATCACAAAGGCTTTAAAAATTATGCTGTTTAGCTCCCGCAATGGCTCAGTGAGTTTACATAGTGGGTAGCTAAGTAATATAAATCTGGTTCAATTCCCAGGCTGTGTTGGCCTCAGTGAGGGCAGCAGAAAGGACACTACAATTGACCAAAATACCCAGGATTGGGAGGGAGAGGGGCTCAAAAAAACATGCAGGGTTTCAGCTCCTCAGTACTAACCTGCCAGATGTGCCAGAAGTGGATGTCGGGTGATGACAGAATGGGGTTCGCTGTGATGTTATGCCTTTTCTCCCAAATAGTCTGCCAACATTCTAGTCAAGATGCAAAACGATAAATGAGCGAGGTGCCAGAAAGTGAATGACACCCAAGGAGCCGTACACCAGCAAGAAGTCAACCCCTTCAGGAAAGGAGGGCAGGGGAAGAATATTGGTGACAAAATCAAAAACTGTGCCATTGGATGGGAGTGCACACATTACAAAAAAATGTTTCAACAAATTGGGACAATCCTATATAATGGGCTAATCTGCAAGGTCCAGACTTGAGGGCCCAGACATCCTTACATAGCTGGTGGAGAACAGAAGAACTTAGTACAAATTCCATTCAGAATTGCTTTAACTCTGCAGGATCATGAAGGGCTATTCCTTTACACTGACAACAATCTTCAGATACACACTCATGTTTAATGCACACAAGAACCCTTCACCAGGATCTTTTAAGAAGCCACATTGGTAAAAATTCACTGCTTTGGAGCTGCGAAGTATCCCATATGATATCCTAGCTACAGAATTAAGGCGTCTTTCAGATGAGACATTAAACCGAGGCCCCATCTGCCCTTTCAGGTGGATGTTAAAAGATCTCATTTCGAAGAAGAGCAGGGGAATTCTCCCCGATGTCCTAGGTCAATATAATCTCTCAACCAGCATCACTGAAAGAGACCATCTGGTCATTGTCACATTGCTGTTTGTGGGAGCTTGTTGTGTGCAAATTGGGTACCACGTTTCCTAAATTACAATAGTGACTACACTTTAAAAGCACTTCATTGGCTGTGAAACACATTGGGACGTCCCGAGGTTGTGAAAGGTGCAAGTCTTTTTTCTTTCAATTTACAGAGACTGAGATGTTGCACCCATTGCAACAAGATTCACATTAATAATGGGTGAACATAAGAAATAGGAGCAGGAGTAGGCCATGTGGCCCCTCAAGCCTGCTCTGCCTTTCAATAAGATCATGGCTGATCTGATCTTGGCCTCAACTCCACTTCCCCACACGCTCCCCATAATGGTGGTAATGGAATACAGCTCAAATTGTTTTGCTTAACTTCGATTCATTAGCAGTCATACTGCATTTAACAGAGCAAAGCTAAAATCTGATATTTATCGTACTCTTAATATAAGAAAAGCATTCCAGTATGATTCATCATAGAAACTGATTGGGAAACAGATGGCTAACCATGGAGGGAGACATTCAGAGGAGTGACTAAAAAATAGGCTGTCACTCGGGTTTTAAACAACAACTTGCATTTATATAGTGCCTTTCACTTGGTAAAAAGTCTCAAGGTGCTTTACAAGAACGTAATCAAACTAAATTTGACACCAAGCCACATGTGGAGGTATTAGAGCAGGTTTGGTCAAAGAGATAGGTTTTAAGGAGCGTCTTAAAGGAGGAGAGAGAGGTAGAGAGGCGGAGAGGTTTATGGAGGGAATTCCAGAGCTTAGGGCCTTGGAAGCTGAAAGCACAGCCGCCAATGGTGGGGCAATGTGAATCTGGAATGCGCAAGAGCCAGAATTGGAGGAGTGCAGAGATCTCAGGGGGTTGTTGGACTGGAGGAGGTTATAGAGCTAGGGAGGGGTGAGGCCATGGAGGGATTTGAAAACAAGGATGAGAATTTTAAAACCGAGGCATTGTCAGATCAGGAGCCATTGTAGGTCAGCGAGCAGAGGGGATGTGAACAGGACTTGGTGCAAGTTAGGATACGGGCAGCAGAGATTTGGATAAGCTCAAGTTTACAGAGGGTGCAAGATGGTTGGTCGACCAGGAGAGGTGTACAGAGGTGGGTCAACTGTAGACAGGAAGTTCCAGAGAACAGGGCTAAGGTTGCTGAAGGTACTGCCACCACTGATGGGGCAAAGGGAGGGCAGTGTAGGTAGGGGAGAGGAGGCTTCTGAAGCCAATTACACTGATTTTAGATATAGGTATCAGTCATGGCTCAGTGGGTAGAACTCTCACCTCTGAGTCAGAAGGTTGTGGGTTCAAGTCCCACTCCAGAGACTTAAGCACATAAATCTAGGCTGACTCTCCAGTGCAGTACTGAGGGAGTGCTGCACTGTCGGAGAGGCCAACTTTCAGATGAGACGTTAAACCACAGCCCCCATCTGCCCTCTCGGGTGGATGTAATTCACTGGCTGTAAAACGCTTTGGGACATCTGGTGGTCAAGAAAGGTGCTATATAAATGCAACTCTTTCTTTCTCTTATACCGTATGCATTTTGGAGACGGGTTAGTTTGGGAAAATTTTTGCTGATGACAGAAAATTAGTAGGTTTGGCAAACATGGAGCAGAACTGTAAAAAACTGGAGAAGGACATAGACAGACCAACAATCAGCAGGTAGCAGAGGTAATATAATACCCTTTATATGAAGAAGTGCTTCCTGATTTCATTCCGGAATGGCTTGGCTCTAATTTTATGATTATGCCCCCTTGTTCTGGATTTCCCCCATCAGAGGAAATAGTTTCTCTATTTAGGCTGACACTCCAGTGCTGAGGGAGTGCTGCATTGTCGGAGGTGCCATCTTTCAATTGAGATGTTAAACCGAGGCACTGCCTGCCCTCTCAGGTGGCCGTAAAAGATTTCATGACACGATTTTGAAGATGAGCAGGGGAGATCTACCGGTGTCCTGGGCCAATATTTATCTCTCAACCAACATCACGAAAAACAGGTTATCTGGTCATTATCACATTGCTGTTTGTGGGACCTTGCTGTGCGCAAATTAGCTGCTGCATTTCCGAAAGGTGGCACCTCCGACAGTGCAGATCTCCCTCAGTACCGCACTGGAGTGTCAGCCTAGATTTTGTGCTCGAGTCTCTGGAACGAGGCTTGAACCCATACCCTTCTGACTCAGAGATGAGAGTGCTACCCGCTGAGCCACAGGGCGCCAACATGATGACACCTCAAGTAACAAGTCATAAAACCGTGATGGCAAATGGAGCTTTAACTCACATTACCAGAGCAGTACAGTACCTTCTCTTACACCTCAACAAAGTTACTGTCTGAAGGCAAATAAGCGCTTCCCCACGGGGGCAGCGAGGATGCAGCAGTTGCCTGGGTTGCCTTTGAGCGCCTCCCCGCGAACGGTAATAGGACTGCAATGGACAGACCCAAGAGCCTGTCGGTGTGCCTGACCCTGAAGCTGCATATTATTCCACAGTCACAACATGAGCTCCACAAGATGGTCAAAGCAAAGACACAAAAGCAACAAAGTTAAAAAGAGAAAAATGATACAAAGCTTTCTACTTCAGTGGTCTTGAAATTCAGTAATGCTGCCAAACTTTGTTCCCAGAGGGAATTATTTATTTTGGAGTCCTAACCACCAAACAGCTAACCTCAAAAAACATTATTTTTTCAATTGCCTGACATTGAGCCCCAATTACCACACTTTCAGGTCAGGGTGACTGAAACGTCTTTCGTAAATAATACATTAAATGCAACAACAAACAACAATGATCATTTCAAAACCATTTACAATGAATGTGAAACAATGATGGCACAACTAATTTAACTCAAAAGATTGCATCATAACAATATGCCTAACATCAGAATTTAAAATATTCTGCAATACTAAGAACGCACCATTAAAACAATGTTACTCAGTTTTAGCATTCCACTGAAAAGTGTATAACTCTCAAAACATTTTACCCAGAGCAGGTTGGTGGAAATGGGCAGACAGGTGGCAGATACAAATTAATACAAATAAGTGTGATGTACCACATTTTGGGAGGAAAAACAATGTTTGGGAGAAAACACTCAATCGAAAGATGCTAAATGACATGCATGAGCAAAGAGGCCTCGGGGTTCAAATACATAATTGCCTGAAAATGGGAGCACAAATAGACAAAGCCATTAAAAAAAAGCCAACAGTGGATTTGTACAAAACATTGGTTAGACCACAATTAGGCCACATTAAACATGCGTGCAGTTTTTGAGCAACCCCATTATAGAAAGAGCATCAAAGCTGGACAGTCTACAGCGTAGATTCACCAGGATGATGCCAGGGATGGGAGACAATCGTCAGAAGGAGAAACATGAGATAGTGATATTGAGACAGAAGCAGAGAAGGCGAAGAGGAGATTTAAAGTGAAGAGTTCTCACAGAATGAATAGGGAAAGAGTATTTCCTCTGGTTAGGGAGCCAGTAATGGGTGGTCATCAATTTAATATAAGTACTAATAGAATGAGGAGAGAGGATTAGGAATAGTTGTGTAATGAGAGAGGATTAATTAGCAATCTCATTGTGCGAGGCCCCTTGGGGAAGAGTGACCATAATATGGTGGAATTCTGCATTAGGATGGAGAATGAAACAGTTAATTCAGAGACCATGGTCCAGAACTTAAAGAAGGGTAACTTTGAAGGTATGAGGCGTGAATTGGCTAGGATAGATTGGCGAATGATACTTAAGGGGTTGACTGTGGATGGGCAATGGCAGACATTTAGAGACCGCATGGATGAATTACAACAATTGTACATTCCTGTCTGGCATAAAAATAAAAAAGGGAAGGTGGCTCAACCGTGGCTATCTAGGGAAATCAGGGATAGTATTAAAGCCAAGGAAGTGGCATACAAATTGGCCAGAAATAGCAGCGAACCCGGGGACTGGGAGAAATTTAGAACTCAGCAGAGGAGGACAAAGGGTTTGATTAGGGCAGGGAAAATGGAGTACGAGAAGAAGCTTGCAGGGAACATTAAGGCGGATTGCAAAAGTTTCTATAGGTATGTAAAGAGAAAAAGGTTAGTAAAGACAAACGTAGGTCCCCTGCAGTCAGAATCAGGGGAAGTCATAATGGGGAACAAAGAAATGGCAGACCAATTGAACAAGTACTTTGGTTCAGTATTCACTAAGGAGGACACAAACAACCTTCCGGATATAAAAGGGGTCAGAGGGTCTCGTAAGGAGGAGGAACTGAGGGAAATCTTTATTAGTCGGGAAATTGTGTTGGGGAAATTGATGGGATTGAAGGCCGATAAATCCCCAGGGCCTGATGGACTGCATCCCAGAGTACTTAAGGAGGTGGCCTTGGAAATAGCGGATGCATTGACAGTCATTTTCCAACATTCCATTGACTCTGGATCAGTTCCTATGGAGTGGAGGGTAGCCAATGTAACCCCACTTTTTAAAAAAGGAGGGAAGAGAGAAAACAGGGAATTATAGACTGGTCAGCCTGACCTCAGTAGTGGGTAAAATGATGGAGTCAATTATTAAGGATGTCATAGCAGCGCATTTGGAAAATGGTGACATGATAGGTCCAAGTCAGCATGGATTTGTGAAAGGGAAATCATGCTTGACAAATCTTCTGGAATTTTTTGAGGATGTTTCCAGTAAAGTGGACAAAGGAGAACCAGTTGATGTGGTATATTTGGACTTTCAGAAGGCTTTCGACAAGGTCCCACACAAGAGATTAATGTGCAAAGTTAAAGCACATGGGATTGGGGGTAGTGTGCTGACATGGATTGAGAACTGGTTGTCAGACAGGAAGCAAAGAGTAGGAGTAAATGGGGACTTTTCAGAATGGCAGGCAGTGACTAGTGGTGTACCGCAAGGTTCTGTGCTGGGGCCCCAGCTGTTTACATTGTACATTAATGATTTAGACGAGGGGATTAAATGTAGTATCTCCAAATTTGCGGATGACACTAAGTTGGGTGGCAGTGTGAGCTGCGAGGAGGATGCTATGAGGCTGCAGAGTGACTTAGATAGGTTAGGTGAGTGGGCAAATGCATGGCAGATGAAGTATAATGTGGATAAATGTGAGGTTATCCACTTCGGTGGTAAAAACAGAGAGACAGACTATTATCTGAATGGTGACAGATTAGGAAAAGGGAAGGTGCAACGAGACCTGGGTGTCATGGTACATCAGTCATTGAAGGTTAGCATGCAGGTACAGCAGGCGGTTAAGAAAGCAAATGGCATGTTGGCCTTCATAGCGAGGGGATTTGAATACAGGGGCAGGGAGGTGTTGCTACAGTTGTACAGGGCCTTGGTGAGGCCACACCTGGAGTATTGTGTACAGTTTTGGTCTCCTAACTTGAGGAAGGACATTCTTGCTATTGAGGGAGTGCAGCGAAGATTCACCAGACTGATTCCCGGGATGGTGGGACTGACCTATCAAGAAAGATTGGATCAACTGGGCTTGTATTCACTGGAATTCAGAAGAATGAGAGGGGACCTCATAGAAACGTTTAAAATTCTGACGGGTTTAGACAGGTTAGATGCAGGAAGAATGTTCCCAATGTTGGAGAAGTCCAGAACCAGGGGTCACAGTCTGAGGATAAGGGGTAATCCATTTAGGACCGAGATGAGGAGAAACTTCTTCACCCAGAGAGTGGTGAACCTGTGGAATTCTCTACCACAGAAAGTAGTTGAGGCCAATTCACTAAATATATTCAAAAGGGAGTTAGATGAAGTCCTTACTACTCGGGGGATCAAGGGGTATAGCGAGAAAGCAGGAAGGGTGTACTGAAGTTTCATGTTCAGCCATGAACTCATTGAATGGCGGTGCAGGCTAGAAGGGCTGAATGGCCTGCTCCTGCACCTATTTTCTATGTTTCTATGTTTCTAGGAGAAATGTCTTTTCACAATGAGTTTTTGGATCACAGAGAGTGGCACAGTAGAGATCACTGAATCTTTTAAGGAAAAATTGGATAAATATCTGATGCAGAGGAAAATACACAGTATCGGGAGAGAATAGGGCAAATATATTTGTTTTTAATTTCTCTAGCAAAGTGCCAGTACAGATAAAATGGGCCAAATGGCATCTTTCTGTGCTGTAAAATTCCCTGGTTCCATATTTTAAATCTAAAATTAAAAGGCGTGGCCCTTTTAAGCAATCTCAATGGACAATTAGTAGTCATATAATCTTTTAAATTTGCCATCACTTTCTAGAAATCCTTGCTCAATAGTGATCATCGTTCCTGCACTTTAAAGTAGTCTCATTGGCAAAAACAGGCTGTTATCAGGCTAAAAAAAATTTAAATGACCGTGATTTGAATTAAGAAATACAAAGAACACAGCAATGTGAGAATTTAATGCTTTAAAAAAATGAAATGATCAGATTAAGCAACTTTGAATTAAGAGAAATAGACTGTAGTTATCATATGATATATCATATGTCGCCACCTGATCCTGCTTTTCTGAGTTTCTGTTACAGGAACTACATGTTGCAAACCTTTCTGCTCTGGCTATGTTGAAATAATTTTTTTTCCAAGTATGCTCCCAAGTGCAAGCCCAACTTTTGATCCACCCAAACTGCCCAGCTGTCACTGGAAACAGTCAGCAAAGCATTGCTGACAACTCCAAAGATCCATTCTATCTTCAAACTGAATATACGTAACCAGAAATGTCACAACAAGCGAGTGCTGTATCAGCACAGGACTTTCAGCAGAGATACAACACAGGGCAGACAGTGGATCATTGATCTGCATTTAGGGCCAGTCCTGATGGTACCAGCCTTGCACCCAATGGCCAGCACCCTAGACCCTAATCTCTAAGCCCAGGTTGCCTGCAAACAATGCCACTGAAGCTACGCTAGTTTGTTATGTATTCACATAGAATTACATTGAATGTACAGCATAGAAACAGGCCATGCAGCCAAACATCAACAAGAGTTATTAATTTGTAAATGTTAGCCAATATAATGGAAAATGCACAATAATTTCAAATTACATCGCGTCTACAGCACAGAAACAGGCCATTCGACCCAACTGGTCTATGCCGGTGTTTATGCTCCACACGAGCCTCCTCCCACCCTACTTCAACTCACCATATCAGCATAACCTTGTGTTCCTTTCTTTCTCACGTGTTTATCCAGCTTCCCCTTAAATTCATCTATACTATTCGCCTCCACCACTCCCGAGGCTCAAGTTTTGGCTCAAGTTGCTCCTATTTTTTTGGAGCAACTAGTTTAGTATGGAGTATCTTAGAAATTGCAAATCTCGACATTTAGTTTGCTCCAAATTCTAGTTAGTTAGTTTTGTTTTAGAACAGTTTTTTTTTCCCAAAAAGGGGCGTTACCAGCTACTTACGCCTGTTTTGCCTGTTAGGCAGCGAAAACTTTCTCCAAACTAACTTAGAATGGAGTAAGTGCAGATTTTTGTACGCTCAGAAAAACCTTAGAAATTAGGCGCAGGGAGCGAGAGATGGGGTGGGAGGGAGGGAAGTTAGGGGATTTTACAAGCATTAAACACTTCACTTTTATCAATAAAGAGCCATCATCAATAATAAATGATAAATAAATCAATAAATCAACCAATTAAATTTTTTTTTAAAAATAATAAAAAAACAATTAAAAAATCAATCAATAAATAAAAAATTAAAAGTTTCTACTCACCTATTGCAGCACCGGGAGCCCTCCTACAGCCTGCTGAAGAGCTGCTTGGGCGGGGCCCGTCACCAGCGAGATGCCGGACGGGCGGGCCCCGCCGCCGACAAGGACTTCGGGCGGGCCTCGCCGCCGACAAGGACTTCGGGCGGGCCTCGCCGCCGACAAGGACTTCGGGCGGGCCTCGCCGCCGACAAGGACTTCGGGCGGGCCTCGCCGCCGACAAGGACTTCGGGCGGGCCTCGCCGCCGACAAGGACTTCGGGCGGGCCTCGCCGCCGACAAGGACTTCGGGCGGGCCTCGCCGCCGACAAGGACTTCGGGCGGGCCTCGCCGCCGACAAGGACTTCGGGCGGGCCTCGCCGCCGACAAGGACTTCGGGCGGGCCTCGCCGCCGACAAGGACTTCGGGCGGGCCTCGCCGCCGACAAGGACTTCGGGCGGGCCTCGCCGCCGACAAGGACTTCGGGCGGGCCTCGCCGCCGACAAGGACTTCGGGCAGGCCTCGCCGCCGACAAGGACTTCGGGCGGGCCTCGCCGCCGACAAGGACTTCGGGCGGGCCTCGCCGCCGACAAGGACTTTGGGCGGGCCTCGCCGCCGACAAGGACTTCGGGCAGGCCTCGCCGCCGACAAGGACTTCGGGCAGGCGGGCCTCGCCGCCGACAAGGACTTCGGGCAGGCCCCGCCGCCGACAAGGACTTCGGGCAGGCGGGCCTCGCCGCCGACAAGGACTTCGGGCAGGCCCCGCCGCCGACAAGGACTTCGGGCAGGCCCCGCCGCCGACAAGGACTTCGGGCAGGCCCCGCCGCCGACAAGGACTTCGGGCAGGCGGGCCTCGCCGCCGACAAGGACTTCGGGCAGGCCCCGCCGCCGACAAGGACTTCGGGCAGGCCCCGCCGCCGACAAGGACTTCGGGCAGGCGGGCCCCGCCGCCGACAAGGACTTCGGGCGGGGCCTTCCCCCAGGAGATGCCAGGCGGGCCCACCGCGGAAGAGGTAAGGGCAGTCAGGCCACTCAGCCCGGGATAGGGGCGACGTCACTTTGGCCAGGGATAGGGTCGTTGCCTGGAGACAGGAAGTGCTGGGAGGGCCAGGAGCTACTGTGCACGCGCGCAGCTTCCACTGCAGGCACTCTTATTGGCGCAGGGCGTAGCTCCGCCCCCGGCAGCTCCTGCTGCGCCCCGCCAAGCTGGAAACGGCCCGACATATATCCGAGAATCGCGAGGTAAGTATTCAGCACAATTTCTGTTCCACAAATTAGGCGGGCCTCTCCGATGTGCACCGTTCTAGCGGGGGTCCGAAACTTGAGCCCCCTGTGGCAGTGAGTTCCACATTCTCCCCACTCTCTGGGTAAAGAAGTTTCTCCTTTCCAATAAAGTTAATACGTGCAGTTGATCACAAAATCTTTATGCGGAAAGCGTGTAATAAGGGCGTGTTGCGTCTCTAATTCTACAGGAGATTCCCAACTGGAAATTTACAGAATTGCTGCCCTTGAAGGCTGTTAGCAAAATTCAGTAGTAAAGGGGATCCAGATGTATTGAGGAATACTTGATGCAAAAGCAATTTTGGGGGTGGGGGCAAAGGGGGATAAAATTTTCTGTTACACATTTAAGAAGTATAGTCTGCACAAAAATCTTCAACCATTGTTCAATTTTCCAGGTATTCTTTAAAAGAAATGTATGTGCCAAGTCAATTTTGTTTGAATTTAAATAGGATCCTTCGTAGTAGTTTTTAGACTTCTGACAGCTTGAGTTATTCCGATCCCACATTTTCCGTCAGACGATAGTTAAACTACAACTAGTTTACCGAGCCAGCAGCAGTTCAACTCAGACTAAATCTGACTTTCAAAATCAGATCTTATACAGTGCTGCAACTCCCTGGACAAAAATCTACATGAGCATAATTTGCTAATTACTACATTAATACTTTGTGTAAGCACACTCTTAATAATATGAACACAGACTTTGAAAGGGTATTCTATTTCAAAGAGAAACAGCTGTATTTCCCACGTAAACCACCCTCTGCTCTCCATATGTAGGCCTTCAAATTACACTTTTGAAAAGTCCACCTGGTTTTTCTAAAGGAAAATCAGTAAAAGGTTTTATTCTAAGTGCAGAACAATGATAGAAAAATGTAATAAACCGTATAATTTAAAGACATTACATCACTCCTGACATAGATGTCCATAAGCTACGAGATCAGAAATGTCACCCTTGTAACCTAGGCAACCATTTCTCTCAACTACATTGGTGCACAGATAACAAAACCAGCAATTTGCGTTGCTGGCGCAGGTAATCTTAGATAAAACAGAGCAGGTGCTGCAATTCAGGAGCACAGATATTGTATTAAAATTTCAATTAAAATTCCAAAAAGAAAAAAATTTTCTATAGCCTCTCTGCATTATTTTTCAAGGCACAATAGTTACACACTCTCTGGGCTAGAAATTCGGTTGAAGGGTTCTTAAGGCGCTAATGTCGGGCGGTGGCTAAACTTAGCGCCGGAAAATGGTTAGCGACGGCAGCCACAAAATTCAGTTGTTGTGCCCCGACAGTGGAGTGCAGCGCTAAAGGAATCGTTCCACATTTCTCTTAGGGCGCTAGGCCGGGTGAGCAACTGAATGTCCCGTGCTAAAGAGCCAGCTTTGTAGCACCCTAAGAGAGGTCTCTCTGCAAAAAAAAGAATTGGAACAAAAAACACAAGAAACACTCCCTATACATTATTCACCCCAAATAAAGTTAAATAGCTAAAAGAAATATATCAATCACACTGACCTCATGCAATCATTCCTTCCCTCACCACCGCTGGGACAGCCCTGCATGCCAGCTTTCTCTGGCGGTGTCACGACAGGGTGCTACGGGTGCAGCCAAACCAAATTTTGCATCCGCGTTGATACCGAGGGCATTGCACACTGGCTCTACACTCCCGGGCAATACTCCTTAGCGCCGCCAGAACCGGCACACTGAATTTGCCGAGCAATGCTAATGCCGCCGTTCGCGGCTGCAAACTTTTTGTGCCCCTATTGCGTCCCTCGTGAGCCAGAAGGAGGTGGGCTCAAGCCCAACTTTAGAAACATAGAAAATAGGTGCAGGAGTAGGCCATCCGGCCCCTCGAGCCTGCACCGCCATTCAATAAGATCATGGCTGATCATTCCTTCAGTACCCCTTTCCCGCTTTCTCTCCATACTCCTTGATCCCCTTAACTGTAAGGGCCATATCTAACTCCCTCTTGAATATATCCAATGAACTGGCATCAACAACTCTCTGCGGTAGGGAATTCCACAGGTCAACAACTCTCTGAGTGAAGAAGTTTCTCCTCATCTCAATCCTAAATGGCCTACCCCTTATCCTAAGACTGTGTCTCCTGGTTCTGGACTTCCCCAACATCAAGAACATTCTTCCCGCAACTAACCTGTCCAGTCCAGTCAGGACCTTATATGTTTCTATGAGATCCTCTTTCATCCTTTGAAATGCCAGTGAATAAAGGCCCAGTTGGTCCAGTCTCTCCTCATATGACAGTCCAGCCATTCCTGGAATCAGTCTGGTGAACCTTCGCTGCACTCCCTCAATAGCAAGAACGTCCTTCCTCAGACTAGGAGACCAAAACTGAACACAATATTCCAGGTGAGGCCTCACTAAGGCCCTGTACAACTGCAATAAGACCTCCCTGCTCCTATATTCAAATCCCCTAGCTATGAAGGCCAACATACCATTTGCCTTCTTTAACGCCTGCTGTACCTGGGTGCCCACTTTCAGTGACTGATGAACCATGATACTCAGGTCTCGTTGCACCTCCCCTTTTTCTAGTCTGCCGCCATTCAGATAATATTCTGCCTTCGTGTTTTTGCCCCCAAAATGGATAACCTCACATTTATCCACATTATACTGCATCTGCCATGTATTTGCCCACTCATCTAATCTGTCCAAGTCACCCTGCAGCCTCTTAGCGTCCTCCTCACAGCTCACAACGCCACCCAGTTTAGTGTCATCCGCAAACTTGGAGATATTACACTCCGTTCCTTCATCCAAATCGTTAATGTATATTGTAAAGAGCTGGGGTCCCAGCACTGAGCCCTGCGGCACCCCACTAGTAACTACCTGCCATTCTGAAAAGGACTCATTTATCCCGACTCTCTGCTTCCTGTCTGCCAACCAGTTCTCTATCCATGTCAGTACATTACCCCCCATACCATGCGCTTTGATTTTGTACACCAATCTCTTGTGCGGGACCTTGTCAAAAGCCTTTTGAAAGTCCAAATACGCCACATCCACTGGTTCTCCCTTGTCCACTCTACTAGTTACATCCTCAAAAAATTCCAGAAGATTCATCAAGCATGATTTCCCTTTCATAAATCCATGCTGACTCGGTCCGATCCTGTCACTGCTTTCCAAATGGGCTGCTATTTCATCCTTAATGATTGATTCCAACATTTTCCCCACTACTGATGTCAGGCTAACCGGTCTATAATTACCCGCTTTCTCTCTCCCTCCTTTTTTAAAAAGTGGCGTTACATTAGCTACCCTCCAGTCCATAGGAACTGATCCAGAGTCGATAGATTGTTGGAAAATGATCACCAATGCATCCACTATTTCTAGGGCCACTTCCTTAAGTACTCTGGGATGCAGACTATCAGGACCCGGGGATTTATCGGCCTTTAATCCCATCAATTTCCCTAACACAATTTCCCGCCTAATAAGGATATCTTTCAGTTCCTCATTCTCATTAGACCCACTGTCCCCTAGTACATTCGGAAGGTTATTTGTATCTTCCTTTGTGAAGACAGAACCGAAGTATTGGTTCAATTGGTCTGTCATTTCTTTGTTCCCCATTATAAATTCACCTGAATCCGACTGCAAGGGACCTACGTTTGTCTTTACTAATCTTTTTCTCTTCACATATTTATCGAAGCTTTTGCAGTCAGTTTTTATGTTCCCTGCAAGCTTCCTCTCATACTCTATTTTCCCCTTCTTAATTAAACCCTTTGTCCTCCTCTGTTGAATTCTAAATTTCTCCCAGTCCTCAGGTTTGTTGCTTTTTCTAGCCAATTTATATGCCTCTTCCTTGGTTTTAACACTATTTTTAATTTCCCTTGTTAGCCATGGTTGAGCCACCTTCCCAGTTTTATTTTTACTCCAGACAGGGATGTACAATTGCTGAAGTTCATCCATGTGATCTTTAAATGTTTGCCATTGCTTATCCACCGTCAACCCTTTAAGTATCCTCTGCCAGTCTATTCTAGCCAATTCACACCACATACCGATTCAAATCATGAAGGATTTGGATAGAATGAGGGGCATTTTCCAACCAAATTTCTGCCCCTCTGTCTTTTTCTTTCTCCTCTTCTCTCAAATGCTGTCCTGGAGTATGGCTCCATGTCACTTGATACTTCACTCAAAGTGGATATATTTTACGTAGGAACCTGGCCAGCAAGTATCGGAAAGCCACTGAAGCATGTAGGACACAGATCCAACCATGATCCTGGCTCAGCTGGTAGCACGCTCCCTTCTGAGTCAGAAGGCAGTGGGCTCAAGCCCAACTTCAAAAGTGTTTCAAATTATGAAGAGTTTAGGCAGAGTAAATAAGGAGAAATTGTTTCCAATGGCTGAAGGATTGATAACCAGAGGACACAGATTTAAGGTCCTTGGCAAAAGAACCAGAGAGACAACATGAGGAAAAACCTTTCAATGCAACAAGTGGTCAAGATTTGGAATGCACTTAGGGCGGCGGAAGCAGATTCAATAATAGCTTTCAAAAGAAAATTGGATAAATACGTGGAGAAAAAAAGTGCAGGGATATGGGGAACAAGCGGGGGGAGTGGGACTAACTGGATTGCTCTTCAAAGAGCCGGCACAGACATGATGGGCCGAATGGCCTCCTTGTCTACTGTACTGTTCTATGATAAGCCCAACTTCAGAGACTTGACTATATAATCTAGGCTGACACTTGTGTGTTGTATTGAGGGAGGTGCCATCTTGCAGATGAAACATTAAACCCGTATGCCTTTTAAGATTGATGTAAAAGATCCCATGTCACCATCCAAAGAAGAGCAAGGAAGTTTTCCCCAGTGGCCTCAACCAACATCACTTAAACAAATTATCTGGTCATTTGTCTCATTGCTGTTTGTCGGACCTTTGTATGAACAAATTGGTTGCCACATTTTCCACAACAGTAATTACACTTCAGAAAGCAATTAATTGTCTGTGAAGTGCTTTGGAATGACTCAAAGTCATGAAAAACATTTTGTTCTTATGCTGGCTGCAAGTACAAAAATGCTATTTTAAAGAAGTAATGTATTAGAAACTGTTTAGAGAAAGGAAGCCCTTTATCACACAATTCATTTCCTCAACGTGATGTAAAACCAGAGCCAGGGTAAAGTTTCAGCAAATTGTTCATAAAACTTAAAAGAAATCACAATTTCTTCATTAAATGTTATCTTCAAACTAATCAGAAAGTGTGGAATGTAATTAACGAATTTATCTTGTATTGAACCAATACAAAATATTGGAACATGGAAAAATATTTATGACATCTGATTACTCATAAGCTTGTAAGAAAAGTGGCAACGTTTGTGAATTTAATTTGTGTAAAAGGGAGGGAATAGTGTGTGTGGGGGGAGAGAGAATACTTTGTAGATGGGAGGGAACATGTGGTTCATTGGAGTCAGACGGACGGACGCATTATAAACTAAAGTTAGGTGATACAAGTGAACTGAAAACTTTTGAAAATTAAGTATTTAAGTCCTATTTCAAACACTGCATGGAAAGTTATAGCAACATGGAAAATAGGTGCAGGAGTCTGCCATTCAGCCCTTCGAGCCTGCACCACCATTCAATAAGATCATGACTGATTATTCCCTCAGTACCCCTTTCCTGCTTTCGCTCCACATCCCATGATCCCTTTAGCCGTAAGGGCCATATCGAACTCCCTCTTGAATATATCCAATGAACTGCCATCAACAACTCTCTGAGGTAGTGAATTCCACAGGTTAACAACTCTCTGAGTGAAGAAGTTTCTCCTCATCTCAGTCTTAAATGGCTTACCCCTTATCCTAAGACTGTGTACCCTGGTTATGGACTTCCCCATCAGCGGGAACATTCTTCCTGCATCTAACCTGTCCTGTCCGATCAGAATCTTATAAGTTTCTATGAGATCCCCTCTCATCCTTCTAAACTCCAGTGTATAAAGGCCCAGTTGATCCAATCTCTCCTCATATATCAGTCCAGCCATCCCAGGAATCAGTCTGGTGAACCCTCGCTGCACTCCCTCAAGAGCAAACGTCCTTCCTCAGATTAGGAGACCAAAACTGAACACAATATTGCAGGTGAGGCCTCACCAAGGCCCGGTACAACTGCAGTAAGACCTCCCTGCTCCTATACTCAAATCCCCTAGCTATGAAGGCCAACATACCAGTTGCCTTCTTCACAGCCAGCTGTACCTGCATGCCAACTTTCAATGACTGATGAACTATGACACCCAGGTCTTGTTGCACCTTCCCCTTTCCTAATCTGCCGCCATTCAGATAATATTCTGCCTTTGTGTTTTTGCCCCCAAAGTGGATAACCTCACATTTATCCACATTCTACTGCATCTGCCCACTCACCTAACCTGTCCAAGTCACCCTGCAGCCTTTTAGCATCCTTCTCACAGCTCACACCGACACCCAGTTTAGTGTCATCTGCAAACTTGGAGATATTATACTCAATTCCTTCATCTAAATCATTAATGTATATTGTAAAGAGCTGATGTCCCAGCACTGAGCCCTGCGGCACTCCACTAGTCACTGCCTGCCATTCTGAAAATCCCGACTCTCTGCTTCTTGTCTGCCAACCAGTTCTCTATCCACGTCAGTACATTACCCCCAATACCATGTGCTTTGATTTTGCACACCAATCTCTTGTGTGGGACCTTGTCAAAAGTCTTTTAAAAGTCCAAATACACCACATCCACTGGTTCTCCCTTGTCCACTCTGCTAGTTACATCCTCAAAAAATTCCAGAAGATTTGTCAAGCATGATTTCTCTCTCTCCTGCGACAGTTGGAGCTGGTGCTCTCCACTCTCTCTCTCCTGCGACAGTTGGAACTGGTGCTCCCCACTCTCTCTCTCCTGCGACAGTTGGAGCTGGTGCCCTCCACTCTCTCGTCCTGTGACAGTTGGAGCTGGTGCTCTCCACTCTCTCTCTCCTGCGACAGTTGGAGCTGGTGCTCCCCACTCTCTCTCTCCTGCGACAGTTGGAGCTGGTGCTCTCCACTCTCTCTCTCCTGCGACAGTTGGAGCTGGTGCCCTCCACTCTCTCGTCCTGTGACAGTTGGAACTGGTGCTCCCCACTCTCTCTCCTGCGACAGTTGGAACTGGTGCTCTCCACTCTCTCTCTCCTGCGACAGTTGGAGCTGGTGCTCTCCACTCTCTCTCTCCTGCGACAGTTGAAGTTGGTGCCCTCCACTCTCTCGTCCTGTGACAGTTGGAGCTGGTGCTCTCCACTCTCTCTCTCCTGCGACAGTTGGAGCTGGTGCTCCCCACTCTCTCTCCTGCGACAGTTGGAACTGGTGCTCTCCACTCTCCCGTCCTGTGACAGTTGGAACTGGTGCCCTCCACTCTCTCTCCTGCGACAGTTGGAGCTGGTGCTCTCCATTCTCTCTCCTGCGACAGTTGGAACTGGTGCTCTCCACTCTCCCGTCCTGTGACAGTTGGAACTGGTGCCCTCCACTCTCTCTCCTGCGACAGTTGGAGCTGGTGCTCTCCACTCTCTCTCCTGCGACAGTTGGAGCTGGTGCTCCCCACTCTCTCTCCTGCGACAGTTGGAGCTGGTGCTCCCCACTCTCCCGTCCTGTGACAGTTGGAACTGGTGCCCTCCACTCTCTCTCCTGCGACAGTTGGAGCTGGTGCTCCCCACTCTCTCTCCTGCGACAGTTGGAGCTGGTGCTCTCCACTCTCTCTCCTGTGACAGTTGGAACTGGTGCTCTCCACTCTCCCATTGGTGTAGGAGGGAGGGCTTTAGTTTCCTGAACAATTGGGACTGCTTCTGGGGAAGGTGGGACCTGTACAAGTCGGACAGGTTACACCTCAACAGAGACGGGACCAATGTTCTCGCGGGTGGTTTTGATAGTACGGTTGGGAGGGCTTTAAACTAGCTTGGCAAGGGGATGGAAATCCAGGAAAGGGCTCTGAGCTAGTTAGAGTGGGTGAGAGCTCAGATGTACAGAACCCTAAGAAAGAATGCAAAAGGCAGGAGGCAACAGAGCAGAGTAGCACTGGGGTAAGTGTAAACCACAAGGTGATAGGAAGGGACAATATGTATGAATATAACGGGGCTGCAGGAGGGGTCAAAACTAAAAATCATGGTTTAAAAACTAGTATTAAAACACTCTACCTAAACGCACGCAGCATTCGAAATAAAGTAAATGAGTTGACGGCACAAATCATTACAAATGGGTATGATTTAGTGGCCATTACAGAAACGTGGTTGCAGGGTGGCCAAGACTGGGAATTAAACATACAGGGGTATCTGACGATTCGGAAAGACAGACAAGAAGGGAAAGGAGGTGGGGTAGCTCTGTTAATAAAGTATGATATCAGGGCAGTTGTGAGAGACGATATTGGCTCTAATGAACAAAATGTTGAATCATTGTGGGTGGAGATTAGAGATAGTAAGGGAAAAAAGTCACTGGTGGGCGTAGTTTATAGGCCCCCAAAAAATAACTTCACGGTGGGGCGGACATTAATCAAGGGAATAATGGAGGCATGTGAAAAAGGAACGGCAGTAATCATGGGGGATTTTAACCTACATATTGATTGGTCAAATCAAATCGCATGGGGTAACCTTGAGGAGGAATTCATAGAATGCATACGGGATTGTTTCTTAGAACAGTATGTTACAGAACCTAAAAGGGAGCAAGCTATCTTAGATCTGGTCCTGTGTAATGAGACAGGAATAATAAACGATCTCCTAGTCAAAGATCCTCTCGGAATGAGTGATCACAGTATGGTTGAATTTGTAATACAGATTGAGGGTGAGGAAGTAGTGTCTCAAACGAGCGTACTATGCTTAAACAAAGGGAACCACAGTGGGATGAGGGCAGAGTTGGCTAAAGTAGACTGGGAACATAGACTAAACGGTGGCACAATTGAGGAACAGTGGAGGACTTTTAAGGAGCTCTTTCATAGTGCGCAACAAAAATATATTCCAGTGAAAAAGAAGGGCGGTAAGAGATGGGATAACCAGCCGTGGATAATCAAGGAAATAAAGGAGAGTATCAAATTAAAAACCAATGCATATAAGATGGCCAAGGTTAGTGGGAAACTAGAAGATTGGGAAAATTTTAAACGACAGCAAAGAATGACTAAGAAAGCAATAAAGGGGAAGATAGATTACGAATGTAAACTTGCGCAAAACATAAAAACAGATAGTAAAAGCTTTTATCGATATATAAAATGGAAAAGAGTGACTAAAGTAAATGTTGGACCCTTAGAAGATGAGAAAGGGGATTTAATAATGGGAAATGTGGAAATGGCTGAGACCTTAAACAATTATTTTGCTTCGGTCTTCACAGTGGAAGACACAAAAACCATGCCAAAAATTGCTAGTCACGGGAATGTGGGAAGGGAGGACCTTGAGACAATCACTATCACTAGGGGGGTAGTGCTGGACAGGCTAATGGGCCTCAAGGTAAACAAGTCCCCTGGTCCTGATGAAATGCATCCCAGGGTATTAAAAGAGATTGCGGAAGTTATAGCAGATGCATTCGTTATAATCTACCAAAATTCTCTGGACTCTGGGGAGGTGCCATCGGATTGGAAAGCAGCTAATGTAACGCCTCTGTTTAAAAAAGGGGGCAGACAAAAGGTAGGTAACTATAGGCCGGTTAGTTTAACATCTGTAGTGGGGAAAATGCTTGAAGCTATCATTAAGGAAGAAATAGCGGGACATCGAGATAGGAATAGTGCAATCAAGCAGACGCTTCATGAAGGGGAAATCATGTGTAACTAATTTACTGGAATTCTTTTGAGGATATAACGAGCATGGTGGATAGAGGTGTACCGATGGATGTGGTGTATTTAGATTTCCAAAAGGCATTCGATAAGGTGCCACACAAAAGGTTACTGCAGAAGATAAAGGTACGCGGAGTCAGAGGAAATGTATTAGCATGGATAGAGAATTGGCTGGCTAACAGAAAGCAGAGAGTCGGGATAAATGGGTACTTTTCGGGTTGGAAATCGGTGGTTAGTGGTGTGCCACAGGGATCGGTGCTGGGACCACAACTGTTTACAATATACATAGATGACCTGGAAGAGGGGACAGAGTGCAGTGTAACAAAATTTGCAGATGACACAAAGATTAGTGGGAAAGCAGGTTGTGTAGAGGACACAGAGAGGCTGCAATGAAATTGAGATAGGTTAAGCGAATGGGCTAAGGTTTGGCAGATGGAATACAATGTCGGAAAATGTGAGGTCATCCGCCTTGGGGAAAAAAAAACAGTAAAAGGGAATATTATTTGAATGGGGAAAAATTACAACATGCTGCAGTGCAGAAGGACCTGGGGGTCCTTGTGCATGAATCCCAAAAAGTTAGTTTGCAGGTGCAGCAGGTAATCAGGAAGGCAAATGGAATGTTGGCCTTCATTGCGAGAGGGATGGAGTACAAAAGCAGGGAGGTCCTGCTGCAACTGTACAGGGTATTGGTGAGGCTGCACCTGGAGTACTGCTTGCAGTTTTGGTCACCTTACTTAAGGAAGGATATACTAGCTTTGGAAGGTGTACAGTGACGATTCGCGAGGCTGCTTCCGGAAATGAGGGGGTTACCTTATGATGATAGATTGAGTAGACTGGGTCTTTACTCGTTGGAGTTCAGAAGGATGAGGGGTGATCTTATAGAAACATTTAAAATAATGAAGGGGATAGACAGGATAGAGGCAGAGAGGTTGTTTCTACTGGTCGGGGAGACTAGAACTAGGGGGCATAGCCTCAAAATACGGGGGAGCCAATTTAAAACGAAATTGAGAAGGAATTTCTTCTCCCAGAGGGTTGTGAATCTGTGGAATTCTCTGCCCAAGGAAGCAGTTGAGGCTAGCTCATTGAATGTATTCAAATCACAGATAGATAGATTTTTAACCAATAAGGTAATTAAGGGTTATGGGGAGCGAGCGGTTAAGTGGAGCTGAGTCCACGGCCAGATCAGCCGTGATCTTGTTGGGTGGCGGAGCAGGCTCGAGGGGCTAGATGGCCTACTCCTGTTCCTAATTCTTATGTTCTTATTAATGTTGGGGAAGTCCAGAACCAGGGGTCACAGTCTAAGGATAATGGGTAAGCCATTTAGGACCGAGATGAGGAGAAACTTCTTCACCCAGAGAGTGGTGAACCTGTGGAATTCTCTGCCACAGAAAGTTGTTGAGGCCAATTCACTAAATATATTCAAAAAGGAGTAGATGTAGTCCTTACTACTAGGGGGATCAAGGGGTATGGTGAGAAAGCAGGAATGGGGTACTGAAGTTGCATGTTCAGCCATGAACTCACTGAATGGCGGTGCAGGCTCGAAGGGCCGAATGGCCTACTCCTGCACCTATTTTCTATGTTTCTGTGATTTCCCTTTCATAAATCCATCCTGACTTGCACCAATCCTGTCACTGCTTTCCAAATGTGCTGTTATTTCATCTTTAATAATTGATTCCAACATTTTCCCCACCACCAATGTCAGGCCACCCGGTCTATAATTACCTGTTTCGTCTCTCCCTCCTTTTCTAAACAGTGGTGTTGCATTAGCTACCCTCCAGTCCATAGGAACTGATCCAGAGTCGATAGACTGTTGGAAAGTGATCATCAATGCCTCCACTATTTCTCGGGCCACTTCCTTAAGTACTCTGGGATGCAGAATATCAGGCCCCGGGAATTTATCGGCCTTCAATGCCATCAATTTCCCGAACACAATTTCCTGCTTTATATTATATCCTTCAGTTCCTCCTTCTCACAAGACCCTCGGACCCCTAGTATTCCCGGAAGGTTATTTGTGTCTTCTTTCGTGAAAACAGAACCAAAGTATTTGTTTAACTGATCCGCCATTTCTTTGTTCCCCATTATAAATTCACCCGAATCTGACTGCAAGGGATCTACGTTTGTTTTCACTAATATTTTTCTTTTCACATATCTATAGAAGCTTTTGCGGTCAGTTTTCATGTTCCCAGCAAGCTTCCTCTCATACTCTATTTTCCCCCTCCTAATTAAACCCTTTGTCCTCCTCTGCTGTATTACAAAATTCTCCCAGTCCTCAGGTGTGCTGCTTTTTCTGGCCAATTTATATGCCTCTTCCTTGGATTTAACACTGTCCTTAATTTCCCTTGTTAGCCACGGTTGAGCCACCTTCCCCATTTTATTTTTACTCCAGACAGGGATGTACAATTGTTGAAGTTCATCCACGTGATCTTTAAATGTTTGCCATTGCCTATCCACCGTCAACCCTTTAAGTATCACTCGCCAGTCTAAACTAGCCAATTCACGTCTCATACCATCAAAGTTACCTTTCCCCAAGTTCAGGACCCCAGTCTCTCAATTAACTATGTCACTCTCCATCTTAATAAAGAATTCTACCATATTATGGTCACTCTTCCCCAAGGGGCCTCGCACAACAAGATTGCTAATTAGTCCTTTCTCATTACACATCACCCAGTCTAGGATGGCCAGCCCGCTAGTTGGTTCCTCGACATATTGGTCTAGAAAACCATCCCCAATACACTCCAGGAAATCCTCCTCCACCGCATTGCTACCAGTTTGGTTAGCCCAGTCAATATGTAGATTAAAGTCGCCCATGATAACTGCTGTACCTTTATTGCACGCATCCCTAATTTCTTGTTTGATGCTGTCCCCATCCTCATTACGACTGCTTGGTGGTCTGTACACAACTCCCACTAGCGTTTTCTGTCCCTTTGGTATTCCGTAGCTCCACCCATACAGATTGGTATTCCGTAGCTCCAACCTAAAGTCCTTCATTACTATTACATTAATTTCCTCTTTAACCAGCAATGCCATCCCATCTCCTTTTCCTTTCTGTCTATCATTCCTAAATGTTGAATATCCCGAGATGTTGAGTTCCCAGCCTTGGTCACCCTGGAGCCATGTCTCCGTGATGTCAATTACATTATATCCGTTAACTGCTATCTGCGCAGTTAATTCGTCTACCTTATTCCGAATACTCCTCACATTGAGGCACAGAGCCTTCAGGCTTGTCTTTTTAACACCCTTTGCCCCTTTAGGATTTTGCTGTAATGTGACTTTTTTTGCTTTTTGCCTTGGATTTCTCTGCCCTCCACTTTTATTTTTCTTCTTTCTAGCTTTTGCTTCTGCCCCCATTCTACTTCCCTCTGTCTCCCTGCATAGGTTCCCATTCCCCTGCCATATTAGTTGAACCCCTCCCCAACAGCACTAGCAAACACTTCCCCTCGGACATTGGTTCCAGTCCTGCCCAGGTGCAGACCGTCCGGTTTGTACTGGTCCCACCTCCCCCCAGAACCGGTTCCAATGTCCCAGGAATTTGAATCCCTCCCTTCTGCACCACTCTTCAAGCCATGTATTCATCGGAGCTATCCTGGGACTAGTATATGGCACTGGTAGCAATCCTTAGATTACTACTTTTGAGGTCCTACTTTTTAATTTAGCTCCTAGCTCCCTAAATTCGTCTTGTAGGACCTCATCCCGCTTTTTACCTATATCGTTGGTACCTATATGCACCACGACTACTGGCTGTTCACCCTCCCTCTTTAAAACAGTATCCACCCGCTCCGAGACATCCTTGACCCTTGCATCAGGGAGGCAACATACCATCCTGGAGTCTCGGTTGTGGGCCCGAAGGGACAGCTACCGTGAATTTTGGCCAGTCCATCGGAAAAATCGATCGGCCGCCGCAGTCGGGTACTTTCCCCTCCCCGAGCCATATTCAGCTCAGGGAGGATTTAAGCGGTGTTCACTTCCACTGGAAATGGCACGGTGAAGCCGCTGTAAAGATAAGCTTCCAGCAGAGAGGGAAGCCACCAGGACAGCGAAATTTACCGAGGAAAAGGTAGGACTTTTCCCGGCAGTGCCCCCGCAAGGTTTTCGATGCGGTGCTCAAACGCGACACCGCTGGGGCCCTTTGGTAGGTAAATAGTTTTATTACTCATTAGTGTTTTTATTTCATTTTCCAGCATCCGCTGTATTTAGCTTTTCATATAGTTTTATTAACTGTTTTATTAATTAAATGTACTGCTGAGAGGTTTGCACATACCCCTGTACTTTTGTACAACTTAGGTCTGACTCTCTGGTGGAGTCCTGTGGGCTGCAGAGACCTGCTTGAAAGGGTTCACCCTGAGGAGGAGTGTTGGGAGGACGACACCTGGTACACCTGGTCAGAAGCAGGGCAGCATGCAGGAGAAGGTGTCGCCGTCAGCACCCTGCAGCCAGGCAGCAGCCATGATTCGTTCATTCTGCGCCAGACCAGTCTTCACCGGCCCAAATCAGGATTGTGGTTGGCTGCTTGGGAACAAGGGCTATCTCCTGTCCACTTGGCTGCTTACTCCTCTGCGGAGCCCCAGAACAGTGCCAGAGCATGCATACAATGATGCTCATTGTGCCACCGAGCTTAGGTATCCTTAAGCAGAGATTCCGGTGCCTGGATCGCTCTGGTGGCACTTTGCAGTACTCTCCTCAACGGGTCCCCATAATTGTCGTGGTCTGCTGCATGCTGCACAACCTGGCCATCATGAGGGGATAGCCACTAGAGGTCGAGCCAGCAGTACCAGCTGAGGAGGAGGAGGATCCTCGTCGCCCCAGAGCTAGGAGGCGTCGACCCATCGTCATCCTGGAAGGGCCGGGTGCAGACTGGCGAGCACCCTCCTGGGAAGGTGCGCCCTCACATAAACGGAGGTGCCCGACACCTCCCCTTGCAATCTCCCTCCATGCATTATGTACTTCTTGTCTGCCAGGTCTCCCCACGTCAGGAAAAAGGCCAGGGAGCAGCGGCTCATTAGAAACCCTTACCTGCATGCTGAATTTCTCAGTGGTGATAACACTCAAATTAAGACAGCCACACTGCTGAAAAATCCCCTTTGGAAGGGTTCATTAGCACTGGAACCATTTGTTCACTTTTGGAGCCGAATATGGGGTGGCCCAGCCACTCAAAAATTTCAGCACTAATGGCCACAAAAAGGTGGGGGGAGCACCAGCTTTCCAGCGGTATTGAATTTCAGGCCTATACACTTTGCTTAACATCGCATTTTCTCCAATCATTCATGTGCCATCTGCAGAATAGTTTGGAAATATAATATTTTTACTGTGGATCACAACATAGTAGTTCTTGTGCATATAAAATAATAGAAAATAAAACTGAATATTAAATAATACATCAAAGTCTTTGGAAAAACTGGGATTGCAAACTCCTAAGAGCCAGTAGAAAATTTTAACAAGTGCTTGGGACACCTGCAAAAAAAATATTATGGATAACTTACGATGGAAAATATCTCAGAATATAATTTAAAACGAAATTACAAAGACGTCAGGCCAATATACTCCAGGAAAAATGTCATTTCATGCTGTCAATTTCCCATTCATGTCACCCAGATCAATTTGAGCATTTTTTTTTCAAAAAAACTTTTGTTATTCATTCATGGGATGTGGTTGTTACTGGCAAGGCCGGCATTTATTGCCCATCCCTAATTGCCCTTGAGAAGATGGTGGTGAGCCACCTTCTTGAACCGCTGCAGTTCGTGTGGTGAAGGTACTCCCACAGTGCTGTTAGGGAAGGAATACCAGGATTTTGACCTAGAGACGATGAAGAAACGGCAATATATTTCCAATTAACCACTGATTTCAATGTACTGGGGGGGGGGGGGGGGGGGGGCGGTGACAGCACTGCCAACTCAAGGAATTTATAATATTACTTGCAGTTCTCCCATGATATTGTTCATGATAAGTCACAGGTTTATTAATAACTATGTAGTGTTAGCACAAACAGTGACTTAACATAAGGGTGCCTCTACTGTGGCAACAGGGTCTAGCAGTGTACTGGGCTGGGGTTGGGGAGGACCCCAGTGTTTGAACACTGGGAGGCTTCCTGGAACACTTGATGGAGGATTTAGGAGCATTGTGGCAGATCTTGAGAGCTTTGAGAGGGCGAGCAGCGGTCACTGGGTTTTTGAGCATTGAGAGAGGGCCCTGGAATGTGGGAATAGGGAAGGAAGGAAATCTGGGTAGGGGTCCCCCTCTGGTCTAGTAGCACTGTGGAGGTGGGCAGGGGAGGGGGGAGCGGTTGCTGGAATCTGTCAATATTGGGGAAGCAGGGTCCAACAGCCTTTTTGGGTATTTTGGTTCTGGAGAATGGAACCCAAACTGATGTTGGCCCTTTTCAAACCATCAACCACCCCACATGTTTGTTAGTCGAAGCTCAGTTGGTAGCAGTCTCACCTCTGAGTCAGAAGTTGTGGGTTCAAGGCCCACTCTAGAGGCTTGAGCAAAACACAAAAGCAGAATATTATCTGAATGGTGGCAGATTAGGAAAAGGGGAGGTGCAATGAGACCTGGGTGTCATGGTTCATCAGTCATTGAAAGTTGGCATGCAGGTACAGCAGGCAGTGAAGAAGGCACATGGCATGTTGGCCTTCACAGCTAAGGGATTTGAGTATCAGAGCAGGGAGGTCTTACTGCAATTGTACAGGGCCTTGGTGAGGCCTCACCTGGAATATTGTGTTCAGTTTTGGTCTCCTAATCTGAGGAAGGACGTTCTTGCTATTGAGGGAGTGCAGCGAAGGTTCACCAGACTGATTCCAGGGATGGCTGGACTGACATATGAGGAGAGACTGGATCAACTGGGCCTTTATATACTGGAGTTTAGAAGGATGAGAGGGGATCTCATAGAAACGTATAAGATTTTGACGGGATGGGACAGGTTAGATGCAGGAAGAATGTTCCTGATGTTGGGGAAGTCCAGAACCAGGGGATACAGTCTTAGGATAAGGGGTAGGCCATTTAGGACTGAGATGAGGAGAAACTTCTTCACTCAGAGAGTTGTTAACCTGTGGAATTCCCTACCGCAGAGAGTTGTTGATGCCAGTTCATTGGATATATTCAAGAGGGGGTTAGATATGGCCCTTACGGCTAAAGGGATCAAGGGGTCTGGAGAGAAAGAAGGAAAGGGGTACTGAGGTGAATGATCAGCCATGATCTTATTGAATGTTGGTGCAGGCTCGAAGGGCCGAATGGCCTACTCCTTCACCTTTTTTCTATGTTTCTAAAAAAATTTCAGCTGACACTCCGGTGCAGTACTGAGGGAGCGCTGCACTGTTGGAGGTGCCGTCTTTTGGATGAGACGCGAAACCGAGGCCCCATCTGCTCTCTAAGGTAGACGCAAAGATCCCGTGGCACTATTTCTAAAAAGAACAGGGGAGTTCTCCCCGGTGTCCTGGGGCCAATATTTATCCCTCAATCAACATTAATAAAACAGATTATCTGGTCATTATCACATTGCTGTTGTGGGAGCTTGCTGTGTGCAAATTGACTGCCGCGTTTCCCACATTACAACATTGACTACACTTCAAAAAGTACTTCATTGGCTGTAAAGCGCTTTGGGAAGTCCTGACGTCATGAAAGGCGCAATAGAAATGCAAGTCTTTCATGCTCCCACCCATCAGCATCCTTTCCCAGCCCATCAGTAGCCCCTCCTGCACCTCCACCACCATTTACCCATCGTCAGCTAGTTCCTGTCTCTGTGTTCCATTTTTAAACCACATTTTCCCCTCTTAAAATTAACACAAAGTGTATAATTAACTGATGTGCATTCCTGGCATGCAGCATGAACAAATTGTTGGAAAATTTGGTGGACTATTAGTGAGCTTGCGGATTTATACAGTATTTAATAAAAAGTTATTGGCCCAGAAATTGCGGTCGGAAGCTTCCTGCGGGCGGATGCCTCCGACCTGAAAATTTTCTACGAAATACCTGGTGCTCCCGGAGGAGCGTGGGATTCCGTTGGGGAGGCCTTCTCTTCCCACGCTGCGAAGCGCGCTCCCATCCTCCAGGTTCCCACGCAAAAGGTGCAATCACATGTGACTGCACAACCAATCAGATACAGTATTCCACAGTTCTTCCATTAATAGCAATGAGAACTCCATATCTATGAGTTCTCATTGCTATTAATGAGAAAAAAAAGCCAAACACACTAAACACCATAATAAAAAATAAAAAACACAACTCACATAATTAAAATTAATTGTAATTAAAATGAATTGAAATTAAAGTTAATAAATGCCTTAGAAAAAATTTATATTTTTCTGTTTTTTTAAAAAGTTTTGTAATTAGGTTTAAAAATAAACTTACCTTAGTGGGCAGGGTTTTTAACAATAAAATGTGTTTTTTAAATTTAATTTTATTATATTTTTGTATGTTTTAAAACTTTATCAGGCACAAGAGTTTTGAGGACATTTGCTGGGCAAGATATGGGTAAATCCCGCAATCTTACCCTTGAAAATGTTCTCTCTCCCGATATGCATTGGATCTGTCAAGCTCCAGCTTAACAGATCGGAAAAGCTGGTTTTCAGCGCATGCGCATTGCTCGCTGATAACTGGCTTTTGCGAGGCATTCACGGCTCCGTAGACACTCAGTACGGACCCAGGGAGGCCGGGATTTCCAGGCTAATGTCCATAGACGTAAAAATTACTTCATAAAATGTTCAACAGTTCATCATTCACAGTTTTCAAGTTTATTTATGTTTAAAAAAATCCTCGTCTTAAAATGGTTTAGGAGAGATTTTGTAACTGAATTTTTAACAGCAATGAACAGGCAAGTGACACAAAAACAGATTGTCGCTGTGATGAACCACCCATCAGCATGAAGTCTGTGCCAGAGGTTAGGGGTGCTGAATTGCTGAATTATTTTCTGTTTGTTAAATGTTAAATTATATTTTGGGGATGTGACCAACTGCTGGCAACTATATTTTGGAGATTTTGTTTTTACAAAAAATTTGATTATGTAGAATTTGTGATTATTGGCTATTTTTACTATTCACCAATTAGAAAGGGCAAAACCACAGAGTTTTAACCAATAAGGCAAAAGGATTACAAAATTAACAGGTTACAATGTAGGCAGTACAGACACAAAAAATGTGTGTCAACTGTGACTTAGTGGGTAATATCCTCGCCTCTGAGTCAGAAGGCTGTGGCGATTCATAGTCCCACTCCAGAAACTTGAGCATGAAAATCTAGGCTGACACTCCAGTGCAGTACTGAGGGAATGCTGCACTGTCGGAGGTGCCATCTTTCAGATAAGACGTTAAACCAAGGCCCTGTCTACTCTCTCATGTGGATGTAAAAGATCCATGGCTCTATTTCAAAGAGTAGGGGAGTTCTCCCCGGTGTCCTGGCCAATATTTATCCCTCAATCAACATCACTAAAACAGACCATCTAGTCATGATCACACTGCTGTTTGTAGGAGTTTGCTGTGGGCAAAATTGGCTGCCACGTTTCCTACGTTGCAACAGTGACTGCATTTCAAAAAGTACTTCATTGGCTGTAAAGTGCTTTGGGACGTCTGGTGGTCGTGAAAGGGGCTGTAGAAATGCAAGTCTTTGTTTTTCTTTTTTTATTCTAAAGTTAAGAAAGCCTATGATAGGTAGACAGAGAGAATCTATTTCTTGTGGTGGGGGAGTCCAGAACAAGGGTGCATAGTGTTAAAGTTAGAGCTAGGCTGTTCAGGGGTGATGTCACACAAAGGGTAGTGGAAATCTGGAACTCTCTCCCCCAAAAAGCTGTTGAGGCTGGGGGTCAAGTGAAAACTTCAAAACTGACATTGATAGATTTTTGTTGGGTAAGGGTATTAAGGGATATGGAACCAAGGCAGATAGATGGAGTTAAGATACAGATCAGCCACGATCAAATTGAATGGTGGAGCAGGATCGAGGGGCTGATAGGCCTCCTCCTGTTCTGGGGTACTTTCATATTTAGGTCCCGTATAAATTTGAAATGTCCTATATTTTTGGGGATGACAAAGTGTTCAGGGTAGAATCCACAGCTTTACTGATCTTTTTCTAGCCTGCAAAACCGCCACTTTCTGTACTTGGTTTGCGCATTCTCTAATTATTGCAAGACAAATCACTACTCTTGAATTTTAGGAAGATTCGGTCATGTATAAGGCAGAGCCAGCCCTCTCTTATCCAAGCGTCAGGTAAGGGTTAATGCACCCAATTACTTGAAAATTTGGGACCCTGTAGTATATGCCAACCATCTTTTTAAGCTGACAGTCAACATTCAACTTGCTTTGTTTCACAAGAAAAATCATCTTTTGCACTGGGATTGGAGGCTGTCGATATGATACATTTCAGAGCTGTTTGAGCGGTGAAGCTTTTTTTTAAGCTGATCAGCTTTTTCTAGTTCTCTACATGGGCACCAAGATTAGCTTAGTGTTGGGGGGGGGGGGGCGGTGGGGGGGGGAGGTGCTGGGGGCTGCGCACAGACCTAGAGACCATGCTGGGGTCCCCTTTTCTCTGAATCATTGAAATCGAAGGGCAAAACCTACTATTCTGCTGTGAAAAAACCCCACACATCGTTGAAGGGAAGACAGAAACCAGGTCAGAGCTCAGAGACTGTAATTTAAGGATCCACAACTGAAGCAGTTCTTGAGCTTTGTTATTTCTTTACTAAAGCTCACCAGGGTGCTTTGACTTTCTTCTCCCCAAAACAGAAGTTCCAAAGGCTTAGGGTTCACCCAGTGATTTGCGCCATTTTTTTGGACAAAATTTTAAAATCCAAGTTTCCCCAAACTTTGTGCGCCAGCGTAACTCAAGTTAGTTATGATTTTTTTTAGGTTTGTTTTTTTTGCTCCAGTTTTTCCACAATTATGGAAGTTTGGCCAATTTACATTTCTCCTAGGACGGCGTATGTGACCACTCACGAAAAACCTTCTAGGCACTTAAGAGAAACCAGCACACATTAAAAAATTGACGCCATTATTTTTATGCAAAGTTTTGGAGGGAGTCAAGAACACATAAATATCCATAATCAACCTTAAATTTTTTAAACTTAAAACGCAGGAAATGGAAGTTTAATGGAATTCTTTAAGTTTTCATTTTTTTTTTTAAACAGGCACACCACCACCGAATGTCTCGAAACCGGGCTAGAGGGTCGGAGCGTCGGCCGGCAGAATCGGTCCCTTGCCTGGACACAGGGGCTCGGGGCTCGGCTTGAAAAGAAACCTGAGGGGGGATGGGATGGGGGGGTTGTGGAAGGCGAACGGAAGGCATGCGAAGCCTACACCCGCATCAAATGAAGCCCGGGGCGGGGGTTCCCAATCATTGCGCCTGTTCAGACCTGGATGTGGTCCATACTAGGTCGTCGACCTTGGGGAGAGAGAATAAAGAACCTTGCCCTCCCTTCCTGCCGTTTTGAGCTTTTTGCAAAGGTAGAATTTAATCATGGGGGCAATACTGAAAATGCCATACCTTGTGCAAGCCTTCTGCATCATGGTGCTGCGGAGGAGATGATGATTCGATGATTCGGTGTCATCGCATGAGGAACCTCAGAGCACATAGGGTGCTGGGTAGGAGTCCTTACCCACGTCGGGTATATTGAGGCAGGCATTCGTACCTGCACCTGAGTGATACAGACTGTGTCAGAAGGCTGCGTTTCCGCAAAGAAGTTGTAATTGAGATCTGTGAGTTAGTAAAAACAGATCTGCAACCTAGAAGCTTCAGGAGGACTGCTTTGTCAGTTGGAAGTGAAGGTTACAGCTGCACTTTCATTCTATGCATCTGGATCGTTCCAGGCTACAACTGGGGATGTGTGCGCCATTTCTCAACGTGCAACACATATCTGCATTCAGCAAGTGACTGCTGCACTATATGCCCGGAAGAATGACTACATAAAGTTCCCCATGATCACCCAGGCAATGCGTGACACGGCTGTGGGTTTCTCCAGGATTACTGGTTTCCCAAAGGTACAGGGCTGCATTGATTGTACCCACATCACCTTGCAAGCACCTTTGGAGGATTCCGAGATGTACAGGAACAGAAAAGGCTTCCACTCCATTAATGTGCAGCTTGTGTGTGATGACATGCATTGCATCATGTCAGTTGAGGCAAGATACCCTGGGAGCATCCATGATGCATTCATCCTACGTGAGAGCATTATATCTGCCATGTGTCAGCAGCAGCCAGAAGGGCAGAGCTGCCTACTGGGAGACAAAGGGTACGGCCTTGCCACCTGGCTCATGATGCCCCTACGCGTAAACCGGACAGAAGCTGACCGGGAATACAAAATGTCGCACATTGTGACGCACAACATAACAGAGAGGACCATTGGCATCTTGAAACAGCATTTCCGATGCCTAGATAATTGACAATACTTGTCGGTCAGTTCACTGTTGTGTGCTGCATGCTGCATAACTTAGCCATCATGAGGCAGTAGTAGCTGGTAGTAGAAGACCCACCTGAGGTGAGAGTGGCTAATGATGAGATGGAAGATGCAGATGATGATGAGGAGGAGGAGGAGGAGGAAGAAATGCAACTACCTGAACCCGGAGCACGACGGCGGAGGAGGGCGGGTCGTAATGCCCCTTTAACAATTGCTCGAGCCTTGCGCCAGCAGCTCATCCGTGAACGCTTTGCTGCCTGAAGGCTCAGCAACAACTATTCCACATGGACCATGTTTATTGTTTGGACCTGTTCTGTGATGTTGTGTTGTGTTAATGGAACAAATAATGGAAATGATTCTTCTTTAGTTCAAAAAGTTGTTAATAAAAGAACAAATAATGTAAATGATTCAGTTATAATGTAAAATATATTTTATTCAAAAGTTTAATAAACATTTGTTTGTACTTAACATAACTTTAATAAAAATATTCTTGTATAAAACTTTAAAGTTTTCAGTTAAGATCACTTACAAACTTTAAGATCACTTACAAACTTGTAAATTTATATAACTGACAAAAAATTTTTAACTTGAGAACAGTTACAACAGTAACAACAATAATAATAACAGCAGCAGCAAAGAAAGGCTGCACCCATCTCTCCTCCACCTTATTCTAAGACCGTCCACTGTGCTTGGTCTTGTTGACTCCACCCCTGCCCACAGGCGGTGGTGCAGCGTTTCTCGGGTTGGTACCAAGCTTATTCTTTCAAACATCTTGGGTAACGTGCACTTCTTGATGGGGGGGCGGGGGGGGGGGGGGGGGGGGATGGGGATGGCAGGTGGTAATGTGAAAGGCCTGGCTTGGACCTCTTCAGAGGCTGGTCTGGGGATTGGAGTGGGAGTGGCAGTTGATTCTGTCAATGGGCGCGGGTCTGGGCGTGTTCCCTTATTGCAGCAGCTAACTCTGACATTCCCTCCCTCATGTTTACTGACAGTTTTTGAACTACCTAAACAGTGAACTACCTAAAAACTGACAGTGTTCCTATTTCTCATGAGAGTGTTGTTACTTCTCCCGAAAGTCCCAACACATCATCACCCACCCCACTGATAGCGTCCAGAAGTGATCGGGTAAGGTCAATGCTCTCCGCACTCATTGCCATCATCTGAACCACATCTGTTAGATCCTGCACCTCAGGAGAGTGCTGTCGAGCTCTCCTTTTCCTCCTCACCCTGGGTGTGGCTCGTTGCATCCCACTGGGACCCACAGCCTCGGACGGTGGGGCCCTGGGTGTGCCTCGTGCACCCCACTGGAATCCCCAGCTTCGGATGGTGGGAAACCATGGAATGTCCCACCAACACTCAAACCACTCAGGGAAGGGGCTGGCACCTCAATGGGCGGCACCTGCACCTCCTTCAGAGTGAGTACAACAGTGGGGGCTTCATCCATCCCCTCCCCCTCACCCCCATGCTCTTGGTCTGGAAGGCAGGGTTGAAAGATGTTCTCCTCTTCAGGCTCATCCGCATCTGAATCTTCTTCGGCATCGACAGGGTTGGCCTCAAGTTCTGCAAAATGTAACAGAACAGACAACTGGTTAGCAGCAGAGGAGAGGGCAGGATGGGTGGCATGAGTAGGCTCACACAGTGCAGGCCCATTTGAAGGACCACGATGAATGACAGCACATTGCATAAACCGAAGCGTAGCTGACGGAGACATCCCCATGAACCGAAGCATGGCTAGCCCGCGCAGTACTTAACATTTAGCAAAGCCAGACTGTGAAATTTTCAGGACTTACCCTCTCCCTCGAGTGTGGGCCCAGCTTATGCAGTGGTGGTTGCTTTTCTCCAGGCAGGACCCATCAAAGCAGCGCCCCCTCTCTTCCAACTGTGTCAGTGGGTGCAGATTTGCCGGGCTTCCTCCTGATCGAGTTCTTTCCCTTTTGTTGTGTGCCACTTTCCTCTGCAAAGATGAAAACATAACTTTTTAGAGAGGACGTCTTTCTGCTGGGTGGGACATATGCAGCTGGTCACAGTTACAATTGCAATTTCAGTGAATAAATGAAAATATTACTTACACTAACTACTTGACCAAGGTCCTGCCATTTCTTTTTGCACTGGGCTCCAGACCTCAGGGTGGTCACCATTGCACAGTAATCTTCTGCTAGTTGGTCCAGCGTTTCTTCATTTCCTTTGGTGGAACTTTTATGTAACCTCTGCTGGTGTCCAGCTCCTGCCATCTGCCCTCAATCACAGTAACTAGTGCCTCCACTTCATCCTGTAAGAAATTCTTGATCCTTGCGCTGTGTTGCATATTGTATTGTAGCTCTGATTTTTCCAATGAGAATTAAAGATCTCACATACAACTGGCTCTTTAAAAATGGCCACATGCAACCGGGAGGTGTACTGGGCATATGTGCCCATAGTAATCATGTCAAAAACGTCATTTGGTTTTTTGCGCATGCGCAGAAGGGGTGGCATCGTTTTTTCGGCAGAGACAGTAGGCTCCACCCCCCGAGGCGACAGGACACGCTGCGCGGCACCAATTTCAAAAAAATAGAATGGGGAAACTTGGTACTTTTTTTTTGGAGTAGTTGGGGGCCAAGAAAAACAGGTATAACTCTGGCAATACGCCAAAAAAACGGCATTGGGGAAAATTGAGCCCTTTGGAAAAGCACTGGGGGGCCCTGAGTTCTCCAACATCCATATCAACACAGGAAAATATCCTGGCTGTTGTACTCAGCCCTGTATCGACTGAGTCTACAGTGAACTGCAAAAATAATTTGGCTATTCAGGTAATATCTGTGTTAGCATGGGCACTCTCACAAGTTTATTGGGAGAGGCTTGTGCTGTAGTTGCCCCAATCTGTTTTTGTAGCTTTCACAGTGTAAACAGATCCAACAGTCCAGCCTCCAATTTGGATCAGAGTCATTCAAACAAAGGAGGATTTACTGACGTTTTAAACCACAAAACCTTCCATTACACATTTAAGAAAATACAGAACTGCAGGCCTTACACCTGATTTTACCAGGCGTAAGACTTTGAAGGACATTCGCTGGGCAAGTGTTGGGCAAATAGCCCAAATCTCCGCCCGCGAAAGCCCTTCTCCTGGGGATGTGTTGGATCTGTCAAAAGACATTTTGCGCAGCACCAATTTTGACAGATTGGAAGTGTTGGGTTCAGAAGCATGCGCTTCGCGCGCCTAAATCCGAAACTTACAGGGCCTCTTCGGGCCCGTGCTCACATCGTATGCACCTGGAGAAGCCACAATTTCAGGGCCAAGATTTTGACAAAAAATGAACTCGGTTCTTTTTCTCCATATATCCTTGATAACAGAACCAATTTTTCTTGCATATTTTTCAGCCATGCAAATACTGAAGACTCACTAAGGACTAATTTGGTTCTAGTATTAAGCCCAATTAGTGTTTCTAGGTAATAATCCCACCGGGAATGTGGCTTGAAACAATGCAGAATTATAGAGGGCATGTTAACGAGCACATTAATTTGGTGCAATCACACCATCACATTGGATCTTCACGCAGATGTTGGTGTGGAGGGATATCCATAGAGATTCAAATATTTCAAAGTTGGCTGCAATTAGGATACTGAGGCATCAAGCTACAAATTGCACACTGATCCAATGTTATCTCTTGCTTCATGGCAGTCACAACTGGCTTCAGGTGGAAGGAATTTTCTTGCAGTACTGTATGCGACTTATTCAAAAACAGCAAAAGGAATTTCCATGCTCTGTTGTGGCTCAATGGGTAAATACACTGTGCGGCATCGTGCTGAGCCATCCGTACACATCAAGAAGGGCTTGCGGCTTGATTCCCAAGACAGTTCAGAGTTAGATGAATTCAGTAGGTACAGCAGTGAGCTACTACAACTAACTCCAACGGTAACCTGCTGCTGACGAAATGCTTAGAACATGGCCTTGTCAAAACCAACACCTTGTTCCGTCAAAAAGACAAGTACAAGTCTTCATGGCGACACCCTCGATCCAAGCACTGGCATCTGCTAGACTACGTCACTGTCCGAACGAGGAACTACAAGGACGTATGCATCACCCGCGCCATGACAGGAGTTGACAACTGATGGACGGACCACAGCCTAATCCATTCGGTGATGTCCATCAATGTTGCCCAAAAACAGCGGTGGCAACAGAAAAATGCCGCGGGAAAATCAAGACTGGAGAACTCAGAGACCATGCTAAGAAAGTGCTATTCAGCCAGCGCCTCGTTACCAGCCTGATGACGCAAAGTGATCCAGAGACGCAGGGTGCTCACGGCACCTGGTCTGCCCTCAAGACCTCCATAATTAAGACCTGTGAGGAGACGCTCGGTCAGGAAACACCAAGACTAGTTCGACGAGAATAACCAGGAGATCCAGGAGTTAATAAGCTGCAAGCGCAAGGCATTCTTGAATTGGAAACAGCAAGACAACTCGAGTGCAAGAAAGCAGATCTAGACATCTGAAGGCCGAGGTCCAACAAAGAACATATGATGGGTGGAGAAAGTGCAGGAGATCCAGCAACTAGCCGAAAATCACGATGTGCGTGGATTCTTCTGTGCAGTAAAGACCACCTGTGGCCCAAGCACCCAAGGTCCTAACGGAGAAGTTCCCATCAAGGACAGAGAGGCAATCAGTGCTTGCTGGAAGGAGCACTTTGAAGATCTCTTTAACTGACTCTCTCTTCAACGTGAGTGTACTCGACTCCATCCCACAGCATGCTATGCGCCACCATCTCTGTACAACCCCAACCTTGCACGAGATTGAAAAAGCCATTCGACAACTGAAGAACAACAAGGTCTCAGGAGCGGATGGAATACCTGCCGAAGCACTAAAATATGGTGGAGAAGCACTACTGGCGCGAATACATGAGGCCAGTTCTCTTAATTGGAAGGAGGAGAGCATGCCAGGGGATCTCAAGAGACGGCGTAATCTTGACCATCTTCAAGAAAGGGGATAAGTCGGATTGCGATATTTACAGAGGAATTTCCCTGCTACAGGGAAAGTTATCGCAAGAATCCTCCTCAACCACCTTCTCCCTGTGAGTGAAGAGCTCTTCCCAGAGTCGCAATGCAGATTCCACCCACTAAGAAACACAATGGACAAGATCTTCACTGCGCACCAAATTCAAGAGAAAAGCAGGGAACAACACCAACCCCTGAACATGGCCTTCTTTGACCTAACAAAGGCCTTTGATACTGTCAACCGTGAGCGATTAAGGAGCGTACTCTTCAAATTTGGCTTACCTCAAAAATTTGTCACTATCCTCTGCTTGCTTCATGATGACATGCAAGCCGTGATCCTGACCAATGGATCCACCACAGACCAATTCATGTACGAACCAGGGTGAAGCAAGGTTGCGTCATTGCACCAACGCTCTTCTCAATCTTCCTTGCTGCAATGCTACATCTCACCACCAGTAAGCTTCCCGCTGGAGTGGAGATAATCTATAGAGCAAACGGGAAACTGTTCAGCCTCCGTCGCCTTCAGACCAGATCCAAGGTCGTGCCATCCTCTGTCATCGAATTACAATATGCAGATGATGCTTGCGTCTGCGCTCAATCGGAGGACGAACTCCAAATCATTGTCAACAGGTTCACCGTAGCGTACGGGAGCATGGGCCTTACACTAAACATCCGTAAAACAAAGGTGCTCTATCAAATTGCCCCTGCCACACAGCACTGCCCCCCGATTATCAAAATCCATGATGAGGCCTTGGACAATGTGGACCATTTTCCATTCCTTGGGAGCCTACTGTCAACAAGGACAGACATCGTGTTGAGGTCCAACACCGCCTTCAGTGTGCCAGCGTAGTCTTTGGTCACCTAAGGAAGAGAGTATTGAAGACAAGAACCTTATAGCCAGCACAAAGCTTAGAGTCTACAGAGCAGTAGTGATACCTGCCCTTATATATGCTTCTGAGACTATATACAGCAGCCACATCAAAGCACTGGAGAAGTATCACCAGCGCTGCCTCTGGAAGATCCTGCAAATCCATTGGCAGGATAGGTGCACCAACGTCAGTGTTCTCGCGCAGGCCAACATCCTTAGCATTGAAGCATTGACAACACCCAATCAGCTCCAATGGACGGGGCACAAACTCAAGGCGTCCTTGAAGAAGTTCAACAACCCCACTGACACCTGGGAATCCCCAGCGCAAGATCGCTCAAAGTGGAGCCGGGAGCAAGCGGAGACCAATCGCAAATGGCGAAGGAGTGCATGACAACCCAAGCACTTCAACAAACCGGTACTTCAACCAATGTCCTTCCAATCACCGTCTGTCCAACCTGCAACAGAGACTGTAGTTCCCACATCGGAGTTATCAGTCATCTGAGAACTCATTTTTAATGTGGAAGCAAGTCATCCTCGACTCCGAGGGACTGCTTATGATGATGACTACAATTAGTCTCAGCATTTCTGGGCTATGACAAGAAAAAAAACAACGCAGAATTCCCACTTCTGGATAGCCATCCAGTAACCCATGCCGGAAAGTGTATATAAGAACATAAGCAGTAGGAGTAGGTCATACGGCCCCTCGAGCCTGCTCCACCATTTAATACGATCATGGCTGATCCAATCATGGACTCGGCTCCACTTCCCTGCCCGCTCCCCATAACCCCTTATTGTTTAAGAAACTGTCTTAAATTTATTCAATGTCCCAACTTCCACAGCTCTCTGAGGCAGCGAATTCCACAGATTTACAACCCTCTAAGAGAAGAGATTTCTCCTCATCTCTATTTTAAATGGGTGGCCCCTTATTCTAAGATTATGCCCTCTAGTTCTAGTCTCCCCTATTAGCGGAAATATCCTCTCTGCATCCACCTTGTCAAGACTCCTCATAATTTTATACGGTTCGATAAGATCACTTCTCATTCTTCTGAATTCTAATGAGTAGAGGCCCAACCTATTCAACCTTTCCTCATAAATCAACCCCCTCATCTCCGGAATCAACCTAGAAACATAGAAACATAGAAAATAGGTGCAGGAGTAGGCCATTCGGCCCTTCGAGCCTGCACCACCATTCAATAAGATCATGGCTGGTCATTCCCTCAGTACCCCTTTCTTGCTTTCTCTCCATATCCCTTGATCCCTTTAGCCATAAGAGCCATATCTAACTCCCTCTTGAATATATCCAATAAACTGGCATCAACAACTTTCTGCGGCATGGAATTCCACAGGTTCACAACTCTCTGAATGAAGAAGTTTCTCCTCATCTCAGTTCTAAATGGCCTACCCCTTATCCCAAGACAGTGTCCCCTGGTTCTGGACTTCCCCAACATCGGGAACATTCTACCCGCATCTAACCTGTCCCGTCCCGTCAGAATCTTATATGTTTCTATGAGATTCCTCCTCATCCTTCTAAACTCCAATGTATAAAGGCTCAGTTGATCCAGTCTCTCCTCATAAGTCAGTCCTGCCATCCCGGGAATCAGTCTGGTGAACCTTCGCTGCACTCCCTCAATGGCAAGAACATCCTTCCTCAGATTAGGAGACCAAAACTGAACACAATATTCCAGGTGAGGCATCACCAAGGCCCAGTACAACTGCAGTAAGACCTCCCCGCTCCTATACTTAAATCCCCTAGCTATGAAGGCCAACATACCATTTGTCTTCTTCACCGCCTGCTGTATGCCAACTTTCAATGACTGATGAACCATGACACCCAGGTCTCATTGCAGCTCCCCTTTTCCTAATCTGCCGCCATTCAGATAATATTCTGTTTTCGCGTTTTTGCCCCCAAAGTGGATAACCTCACATTTATCCACATTCTACTGCATCTGCCATGCATTTGCCCACTCACCTAACCTGTCTAAGTCACCCTGCAGCCTCCTAGCGTCTCCCTCACAGTTCACACCGCCATCCAGTTTAGTGTCATCTGCAAACTTGGAGCTATTACACTCAATTCCTTCATCTAAATCATTGATGTATATTGTAAATGGCGGGGGTCCCAGCATTGAACCCTGCGGCACTCCACTAGTCACTGCCTGCCATTCTGAAAAGGACCCGTTTATCCCGACTCTCTGCTTCCTGTCTGCCAACCAGTTCTCTATCCACGTCAGTACATTACCCCCAATACCATGTGCTTTGATTTTGCACACCGATCCCTTGTGTGGGACCTTGTCAAAAGCCTTTTGAAAGTCCAAATACACCACATCCACTGGTTCTCCCTTGTCCACTCTACTAGTTACATCCTCAAAAAAATTACAGAAGATTTGTTAAACATGATTTCCCCTTCATAAATTCATGCTGACTTGGACCGATCCTGTCACTGCTTTCCAAATGCGCTGCTATTTCATCCTTAATAACTGATTCCAACATTTTCCCCACTACTGATGTCAGGCTAATCGGTGTATAATTACCCGCTTTCTCTCTCCCTCCTTTTTTAAAAAGTGGTGTTACATTAGCTGCCCTCCAGTCCATAGGAACTGATCCAGAGTCGATAGACTGTTGGAAAATGATCACCAATGCATCAATTATTTCTAGGGCCACTTCCTTAAGTACCTTTATTGGAAGGGTCAAGCCCTAATTTTTCTGGCGAGTTCAGTTCGTAACCAATGAGGTAAATACAGCAACATCACGTCGCTCCATGTATTTCAATCCCTGCGCTGTAGCGCAGCTTCCAGAGGAGCAGGACAAGTCGGACAGCAACTTGTGATTACCGCGTTTAACTGCGTATGTGTGATCGCCGGAAGTTGCTGTCCGATTTACACTTTAGTAATGGTGAGCGCCGATAGGCTTACCATTATTTCTACTGCAAAATCCGGCCCATTGTTTGATCCTCTGTACGGAACAACATAATTTGTTACGAAAAGGAGAAACAACTATGGTACTGTCATAATTGTCTAACAGCTTATATAATAAAACAGAGAGAGTATTAACAGAAAGGTTTGACCTCCAGCCAGGTGAAAGCCATAAATTACATAGCCACCAACAGCTCAAATATTTAGGTAAGGATCACACTACAAAATCAATACCTCTAATCTCACTGATAACATTGTAAATCATAGCCTACAACTTACATAACTTAAAAACTTCAAGCCTAAAAGTAACTCCAAATCCCAAATAGTGGGGGGGAAATTGCGGCGGAGGCTTCCTTCGGACGAACGCCTCCGACCTAAAAAAGTCGCCGAAAGTACCTGTTCGTCCCGGAGGAACGCAGGGTTGCGGTCGGGGCCTTCATTTGCTGTGCAGCGCACGGGAAGATGTCTTCCAGATACGAATGCATATCCTGGAATCACGTGGGCCTGGATCACCAATCACTATCTAGTATTCTCATTGATAATAATGGGAGCTCTGTTTTTACGAGCTCCCAGTTCTATCAATTAGAATACCCCCTAAAACAAGCAGCACAACACAATAAATAAAAAAAAACAACTCACATATTTAAATTTAATTGAAATTGAATGTAATTAAATGTTTTAGAAAAAGATATATTTTGGGGTATTTTTTTAAAATGTGTTTTAATAGGGTTACCTTAATGGACAGGGTTTTTAATATAAAAATGTGATGAAATTTAATTTTTCTATGTTTTAAAACTCTTAAGCTGGTAAAAGTAGGCATTGCGTCTGCTTTTACCAGATGGAGGAGTTTGAAGGACATACGCTGTGCAAATAGCCCAATCTCTGTCCTTCCTGCGGGGATGCTTCGGAGATATTTTGACAGATTGCACAAGCCAGTTCTCGGCGCATTGCGTGCCGAGAACCGGCTTTTGCGAGGCCTCGCCAGATGCATATGCACATCGTACGCACCCGGCAAGGCCTCAATCTTCGACCCATAATGTTTAATATTTCACTAAGATAAAGAAAAAAAGAAAAGACTTGCATTTAAATAAAGCGCCTTTCACGACCTCAGGTCATGTCAAAGTGATTTAAAACTAATGAAGTACATTTGAAGTGTAGTCACTGTTATAATGTAGGAAATGCGGCAGTCAATTTGCATACAGCAAGCTCCCAGACAGCAATGTGATGATGATCAGATAATCCAGAGAGGAAGGTCATTTCCCCTCTTTTTCCCCTCTACTTCTTCCCTGCTCTTCATCAAAAAAAGTTCCATGGGATCTTTTACGCAGATCTGAGAGGGCAGATGGGAGACCTCCATTTAATGTCTCATGCAAAAGACAGCACTTTGGACAATGCAGCACTCCCTCAGTACTGGAATGTCAGCCTAAATTTTGTGCTTAAGTCTCTGAAGTGGGACTTGAACCCACAACCTTCTGACTCTGAGGTGAGAGTGCTACCCACTGAGGCAGGGCTGACGCCGTAGAATATGGTTCCACCATGTGACCCTCTGGGCAGGTTGGAAACATTCTTTTGGACATTGGAAAGGTCAGCCTGAAAGAGTGATGGCAGGATGAGGTATGGCAGTTTTTACTTCCATTATTTCTTTCTTTCGTATACTTCGTTCAGATTCAGATAAATCAGTTAAATCTTCCAAGAATTTAATTATAGCAGACACTTAATTGTAACTGTTATCAATTTACGTTAATCCTCAATCTGAAAAATAGGATTCAGCTCTCAAAATCAGTCTTGACACATTTAATTTCTGCATTAGAAAAAGTATATTTATCCCAGATTAGCATTTCAATACCACTAATAATATTGAAGACAGTTATTGCAGCAGCCAACAGGTACAGCCAATTAAAATTAACAGATAAATCAGTGCCAGTCCATTTTATTGCAAAGACTGTGCCTCCAATTGTAGTTTTAGAAAGTGCAATGTGTTGTAAACTGTTCTCAATGGCTGCGAAAAATCTAAAATAAATTCACAGCACTTTAATACACAGTGGAGCATTAAAAATCAGTCCTAGGTCTTGTACACAGTATGCAAAGTTGAGATAGAGGATCAGCCATGATCATATTGATTAGCGGTGTAGGCTCGAAGGGCCGAAAGGCCTACTACTGCTCCTATTTTCTATGTTTCTGTGTTCTACTCCATGGCCTCGTTCCTCCCTATCTCTAATCTCCTCCAGCCCCACAACCCTCCAAGATGTCTGTGCTCCTCTAATTCTGCCCTTTTGAGCATCCCTGATTACAATCGCTCAACCATTGGTGGCTGTGCTTTTTGTTGCCTAGGCCCTAAGCTCTGGAATTCCCTGCCTAAACCTCTCTTTCCTCCTTCAAGATACTACCTCTTTGACCAAGTTTTTGGTCACCTGCCCTAATTTCTCGTTGTGTGGCTCGGTTTCAAATGTTTTTGACTGATAATACTCCTGTGAAGCGCCTTGGGATATCTCACTACGTTAAAGACGCTATATAAAAATAAGTTATTGTTGTTGTTAGTGATTAGTGCCAGGCGTGAGGGACTTCAGTTATGTGGAGAGACTATGGAAGCTGGGATTGTTCTCCTTAGAGCAGAGAAGGTTAAAGGGAGATTTAATAGAGGTGCTCAAAACTTTGATGCAGCGGGTTCTGATGATCTGGAATGTGCTGCCTGAAAGGGTGGTGCAAGCAGATTCAATAGTAACTTGCAAAAGAGAATGGGTATATACTTAAAAAGGAAATTATTTGCTTAAGTTGCGTTTTTTGTGGCTTCCTCAATCACAATTGGTTGTAGATTTTCATACCAGTCAAATATTTCTGACGAAAGGTCATCGACCTGAAACATTAACTCTGTTTCTCTCTCCACAGATGCTGCCTGACCTGCTGAGTGTTCCCAGCACTTTTTGTTTTAATTTTATATGAAATATTTCAGCAAATTGGTTGACTTAACAGATGGTAATGACTAAAACTAACAAAACTGATGATTTTTCATATGACATATGTGTAACACTGTGTACTGCCTACCCTCTTCTTTCTCTTTGTTGTAAGTCTGAGAACATAGATCATTTTATAATACGAAAAATTGCTTGTGGTTCCAAACCCAACCTATGGTGAATCATTTTAATATTACATTTCCAACATGATTATAAAACTAACTATAATGAAATTCACTCCATGACATAATGCCCAAGTACTCACACACATAACCCTTCTTTTTATTGCTAATTAAAAAATATATATATATGTTTTGATTTACTCAGGTTTTCTAAATTATTACTGCAATAAGTAGCCCAGTTGGTTCTCTGCATATTTTACCACTGTTTTGGATCAGCATCCTGAGTTTCAACTGAAAACATCTGTATGATAGATTGGAAATCACTATTAAATTACTTCATCACAATACGCTTAAGCACACAGTTGGGTTAATCGCAAGCGGAGTGGAAGAATTTGGTGATAGTAGGGATGCAATGCAGAGGAGGAAAGCGGTTTCTCACGTCCAACTCAAAAAAAGGAGTGGAGTCACAGAACCCGAGGATTCTAAGTTAAGTATCTAGACATCTAATATTTAGATTCTTCGGGAGAGAAATTAGGTCGGGGAGAAATTCGGTCGCGCCTCTGTTGCGGCGTTAATCCAGGTGAAGTGGTACTTTTAGTGCCTTAAAAATGTGTGTGTCCAGAAATTCGATAGAATCAGTCGAAGAGCTGACAGGGGCGATAAATCAGCCGTTGCACACCAGAACTGGGGGAGCAATAACAAAAGTTTGGTCGGAACATTTTGCAGAGCCATTGCACATGTGCGGAACTCCAAATCAGATCCTGGGAAAAGCCGAGTCTTAAAGGCGCGTCATAGTAATGCACCCATTAAAATTTTCAAAATCACTTGTTTTCAACCTGTACTGTTATGTCTGTCTGCCGCTGAAAATTCAGAGGCTCATGCACCGTGCTGTGTGTAAGCGTTGCACTGATTGTAACATCCGAGGGAACCGCTTCCTCATCCCCTTAAGTAGCCACCAGTTAACGACTCTGCAAGCCTGCACCGACTGTTTTTCCAGATGTTGGTATTAGCGGGCGCTCAATGAGGCACACGCACCAAATTTACCGACCAGGGCACAAGCATCCGCATTGCACCAGGAATACGTCATGATCAGAGTGATTGGCAGCAGCCAGATGCTACTGATTTGCGCCTCCAGTGAGCCTCTAATGAATTTTCCGTCGGGGCTCTAAAAGCTGCACGCCCAATCGTTAAACTCTAACGATCACATTAACGCCCCTCTGGCTGCTAACTGAGGCTAGAGACAACCAAAAAATACAGCCCTTTGTGTTTAGTATCTCAATGGTTCTTGTTAAATTTGAGTAAATAATTTTGAACTTTTTCTCTCGAAATTAGAGCAGTGGGTTAAACTAAGATGTTTAATAAATAGAGGCATGGCAGGGTACCTCAGTCCCATAGAATGCACATCCTGTGCCATGTGGGAAGTCCAGAATATTTCTTGTGTCCTGGACAACCACATGGGCAGGAAGTGTCGTCAGCTGGAGGAGCTTAAGTTCCAGTTCGGAGCTTGAGCAGTAGCTGGCATCACGACAGTGTATCCGCGAGGCTGAGAGCTATGTGGACGTTTCAAGAGGTAGTCACCCCGCAGGTGAAGAGTTTGCAGGCAGAAAGAGTATGGGTGACCACCAGACAGACAAGGAGGAACAGGCAGGTAGTGCAGGAGTCCCAAGTGCATCTCGCTCTCTAACCAGTAGGGGCAATGGTTCCTCTGTTAAGTACAGCCTGAGCCAAGTCAACGGCACCATGGCTGACTCAGCTGTACAGGGGTAGAGGAGGAAGGTCAGAAAAGCAATAGTTATAGGGGATTCAATAGTTAGGGTAACAGACAGGTGTTTCTGTGGCCGCAGATATGACTCCAGGATGGTATGTTGCCTCCCTGGTGCCAGGGTCAAGGATGTCAATGAGTAGCTGCAGGTCATGAAGGGGAAGGGTGAACAGCCAGAAGTCCTGGTCCATATTAGTACCAATGACATAGGTAGAAAGAAGAATGAGCTCCTACAGGCAGATTTTAGGGAGCTAGGAAAGCGATTAATAAGCAGGACCTCAAAGGTAGTAATCTCCGGATTACTCCTGGTGCCACGTGCTAGTGAACACAGAAATAGGAGGATAGAGCAGATGAATGCATGGCTGGAGAGATGGTGCAGGAGGGAGGGAACAAGAGTCCTGAGGCATTTGGACCGATTCTGGGGAAGTTGGAGCCTGTGCAAGCCAGATGGGTTGCACCACACTAGGGCCGGAACCAATATCCTTGCCTGAGAGGCGGGGGGAGGGGAGGAAGAGGGGGTTGCTAGTGCTGTTGGGGAGTATTTCAACTAGCTTGACAGGGGAATGGGAACCTGAGCATAGATTCAGAAGGGAAAAAAGCAAAGCTGGTAATGGAAGGCAGTAAATTAGTTAGTGAGTTTGGAAGGCAGAGGAAATAAAAGCAAGAAGATAGACAACAAAGGGGTTTAGCAGTGCTTAATGGTATATACTTGCAAGGAGTCTAGTAAATAAGGCAGATGAGCCGAGGGCACACATAGACACGTGGAAGCATGATATCAGAGCGATTATTGAAAAATGGCTGAAAGAAGGGCAGGAATGGCAACTCAACATTCCTGGATACAGGGTTTTCAGACGAGATAGAGAGGGGATTAAAAAAAGGAGGCGGGGTCACAATATTGGTTAAAGAAACAATTAAAGTTTTGAGGAGGGATGATATGTTAGAAGGAACATCAAATGAGACCATATGGGTTGAAATGAAGAACAAAAAAGGCGCAATCACACTGCTGGGAGTGTACTCTAGACCCCCAAACAGTCAGAGGGAGCTAGAAAAGCAAATATGTAGGCACATTTCTGAGAAGTTCAAAAACAATAGGGCAGTAATAATAGGGGATTTCAAGTACCGAACATTAACTGGGATGGATTCATTGTAAAAGGTATAGAGGGTGCAGAATTCTTAAAATGTATTCAGAAGAATGTTTTAAGTCAATACATAGCAAGCCTAACAAGAGAGGGAGGGGTGGTTCTGGACTTAGTTTTAGGAAATTAAGTTGGGCAGGTGGAAGGAGTATCAGTGGAAGATCTATTTGGTGGTAGTAATCATAATTCAGTTAGATTTAGCGCAGGTATCGAAAAGGACAAACATAGACCTGGAGTAAAGGTTCTCAATTGGGGAAAGGCCAATTTTACTAAGCTGAGATGTGATTTAGCAAAAGTGGACTGAAAACAGCTACTTGAAGGTAAATAAGTGTCAGAGCAGTGGGAGGTGTATGAGGAGGAGTAGTGAGGGTTCAGAGCAAATATGTTCCCATAAAGAAAAAGGGTGGGACTCCCAAATCTTGAATCCCTGGATGTCAAGGGGCAAAATAAGGTTAATAGGCAAAAAAGGGAAGGTTATGTCAAATACCGAGTGCTAAATACTGCAGAAAGCCTAGAGGATATAAACATAGAAACACAGAAAATAGGTGCAGGAGTAGACCATTCGGCCCTTCGAGCCTGCACCACCATTCACTAAGATCATGGTGGATCACTCACCTCAGTACCCCGTTCCTGCTTTCTCTCCATACCCTTTGATCCCTTTAGCCATAAGGGCCATATATAACTCCCTCTTGAATATATCTAACGAACTGGTCTCAACAACTCTCTGCGGTAGAGAATTCCAGAGGTTAACAACTCTCTGAGTGAAGAAGTTTCTCCTCATCTCGGTCCTAAATGGCTTACCCCTTATCCTTAGACTGTGACACCTGGTTCTAGACTTCCCCAACACTTGGAACAATCTTCCTGCATCTAACCTGTCCAGTCCCGTCAGAATTTTATGTTTCTATGAGATCCCCTCTCATTCTTCTAAACTACAGTGAATACAGGCCCAGTCGATCCAGTTTCTCCTCATATGTTAGTCCGCCATCGGGAATCAGTCTAGTGAACCTTCACTGCACTCCCTCAAGAGCAAGAACGTCCTTCTTCAGATTAGGAGACCAAAACTGAACACAATATTCCAGGTGAGGCCTCACCAAGACCCGGTACAACTGCAGTAAGACCACCCTGCTCCTATACGCAAATCCCCTAGCTATGAAGGCCAACATGCCAATTGCCTTCTTCACGGCCTGCTGTATCTGCATCCAACTTTCAATGACTGATGTACCATGACACCCAGGTCTCATTGCACCACCCCTTTTACTAATCTGCCGCCATTCAGATAATATTCTCCCTTCATGTTTTTGCCACTAAAGTGGATAACCTCACATTTATCCACATTATACTGCATTTGCCCACTCATCTAACTTGTCCAAGTCACCCTGCAGCCTCTTAGCATCCTCCTCACAGCTCTGCAAACTTGGAGCTATTACACTCAATTCCTTCATCTAAATCATTGATGTATATTGTAAATAGCGGGGGTCCCAGAGGGGGTCCTAGCATTGAACCCTGCGGCACTCCACTAGTCACTGCCTGCCATTCTGAAAAGGACCCGTTTATCCTGACTCTCTGCTTCCTGTCTGCCAACCAGTTCTCTATCCACATCAGTACATTACCCCCAATAACATGTGCTTTGATTTTGCACACTAATCTCTTGTGTGGGACCTTGTCAAAAGCCTTTTGAAAGTCCAAATATACCACATCCACTGGTTCTCCCTTGTCCACTCTGCTAATTACATCCTCAAAAAAATTCTAGAAGATTTGTCAAGCATGATTTCCCTTTCATAAATCCATGCTGACTTGGACCGATCCAGTCACTGCTTTCCAAATGCGCTGCTATTTCATCTTTAATAATTGATTCCAACATTTTCCCCACTACTGATGTCAGGCTAACCGGTCTATAATTACCCATTTTCTCTCTCCCTCCTTTTTTAAAAAGTGGTGTTACATCAGTCCATAGGAACTGATCCAGAGTTGATAGACTGTTGGAAAATGATCACCAATGCATCCACTATTTCTAGGGCCATTTTCTTAAGTACTCTGGGATACAGACTATCAAGCCCTGGGGATTTATCGGCCTTCAATCCCATCAATTTCCCTAACACAATTTCCTGACTAATAAGAATTTCCTTCAGTTCCTCTTTCTCGCTAGACCCTCGGTCCCCTAGTACTTCCGGAAGGTTATATGTGTCTTCCTTCATGAAGACAGAACCAAAGTATTTGTTCAATTGGTCTGCCATTTCTTTGTTCCCCATTATAAATTCACCTGATTCTGACTGCAAGGGTCCTACGTTTGTCTTCACTAATCTTTTTCTCTTCACATATCTATAGAAGCTTTTGCAGTCAGTTTTTATGTTCCCAGCAAGCTTACTCTATGTTCCCCCTCCTAATTAAACCCTTTGTCCTCCTCTGCTGAATTCTAAATTTCTCCTCGTCCTCAGGTTTGCTGCTTTTTCTGGCCAATTTATATGCCTCTTCCTTGGATTTAATACTATCCCTAATTTCCCTTGATAGCCACCTTCCCCGTTTTGTTTTTACTCCAGACAGGTGTACAATTGTTGAAGTTCATCCATGTGATCTTTAAATGTTTGCCATTGTCTATACACTGTCACCCCTTTAATATCATTCGCCAGTCTATTCTAGCCAATTCACGTCTCATACCATCAAAGTTACCTTTCCTTAAGTTGAGGACCCTAGTCTCTGAATTAACTATGTCACTCTCCATCTTAATTAAAGAATTCTACTATATTATGGTCACTCTTCCCCAAGGGGCCTCGCACAACAAGATTGCTAATTAGTCCTTTCTCATTACACATCACCCAGTCTAGGATGGCCAGCCCTCTAGTTGGTTCCTCGACATAATGGTCTAGAAAGCCATTCCTAATACACTCCAGGAAATCTTCCTCCACCGTATTGCTACCAGTTTGGTTAGCCCAATCTATGTATAGATTAAAGTCGCCCATGATAATTGCTGTACCTTTATTGCACGCATCCCTAATTTCTTGTTTAATGCTGTTCCCAACCTCACTACTACTGTTTGGTGCTCTGTACACAACTCCCACTAGCGTTTTCTGCCCTTTGGTATTCTGCAGCTCTACCCATACAGATTCCACATCATCCAAGCTGAAGTCCTTCCTTACTATTGCGTTAATTTCCTCCTTAACCAGCAACGCTACCCCACCTCCTTTTCCTTTCTGTCTCTCCTTCCTGAATGTTGAATACCCCTGGATGTTCAGTTCCCAGCCTTGGTCACCCTGGAGCCATGTCTCGTAATCCCAATTATATCATATTCGTTAATAGTTGCCTGCGCAGTAATTCGTCCACCTTATTACGAATACTCCTCGCATTGAAGCACAGAGCCTTCAGACTTGTCTTTTTAATACACTTTGTCCCTTTAGAATTTTGCTGTAATGTGGCCCTTTTAAAAAGTGCAGGGATGAAATTAAAAAGGAAATAAGGAAAGCAAAGAGAGGGCATGAAAAAATATTTGCAAGTAAAATCCCAAAATGTTTTATTAATACATAAAAAGCAAGAAGATAATTAAAGAAAGAATAGGGCATATTAGATAAAAAGGAAGCTTGTGTGTGAAGGAGGCAGATGTGGGTATGGTTCTTAATGAATACTTTGCGTCTGTCTTCACAAGAGAGGGATGATGCAAACACTGTAGTTAAGGAGGAAGACTTTAAAATATTAGCTGAGATAAACATAGTGAGAGAGGAACTATTAAGGGGTTTAGTATCTTTGAAAGTCGATAAATCACCAGGCGAGGACGAAATGTATCCCAGGCTGTTAACAGGAGGAGGAAGTAGCAGAGGCTCAGAATATCATTTCCCAATCCTCTCTGGCTCAAGGTGTGGTGCCGGAGGACTGCTAACATTGTTCGGTTGTTTAAAAAGGGAGAAAGCGATAGAATTACAGTCAGTCAGCCTGACCTCAGTGGTGGGAAAATTATTGGAAAAAATTCTGAGGACAGCATTAAGAGTCACTTAGAAAGGCACAGATTAATCAAGGACAGTCAGCATGGATTTGTTCAGGGAAAATCTTGTCTGACTAATTAATTGAATTTTTTGAGGAGGTAACAAGGAGGATTGATGGGGATAGTGCATTTAATATAGTCTACTTGCATTAGAGACAGTTCAGAGAAGGTTCATTCGGTTGATTCCTGGGATAAAGGGGTTGTCTTATGAGGAAAGGTTGAGCAGTTTGGGTCTGTACTTATTGGAGTTTAGAAGAATGAGAGGTGATTTTATTGAAACATATAAGATTCTGAGAAGGCTTGACAGGGTAGATGCAGAGAGGATGTTTCTCCTCGTGGGGGAATCTAGAACTAGGGAACAAAGTTTTATATTAAGGGGTCGCCCATTTAAGACAGAGATAAGGAGAAATTTATTTTCTTAGAGGGTCGTGAATCTTTGGAATTCTCTACCCCAGAGAGCTGTGGAGGCTGAGTCATTGAATATATTCAAGGCTGAGATAGATAGATTTTTTAACTACAGGGGAGTCAAGAGTTATGGGGAACAGGCAGGAAATTTTAGTTGAGGCCAAAATCAGACCAGCCGTGATCTTATTGAATGGTGCAGCAGGCTTAAGGGGCCTGAAAGCCTACGCCTGCTCCTATTTCTTATGTTCTTACATAGATCTTAGCAAGGCTTTTGACTAGATTCCATATGGCACACTCAGAAAAGCAATAGTCCATGGGATCTAAGGGAAAGTGTCAAGTTGGACCCAAATTGGCTCCGTGGCAGGAAGCAAAGGGTAATGGTCCACGGGTGTTTTTGTGATTGGAAGTCTGTTTCCAGTGGAGTTCTGCAAGGCTCAGTACTAGGTCCCTTGCTTTTTGTGGTATATATCAATCATTTAGACTTGAATGTAGGGGTCAAGATTAAGAACTTTGCAGATGAAACAAAAATTGGCCGTGGTTGATAGTGAGGAAGAACGCTGTAGACTGCAGAAAAATATCAATGGATGTGTCAGGTGGTCAGAAAAGTGGCAAATTGAATTCAATTCAGAGAAGTGAGAGGTAATGCATTTGGGGAGGGTTAACAAGGCAAAGGAATAAACAATAAATGGTAGAACACTGAGAAATGTAGAGGAACAGAGGGACCTTGGAGTGCTTATCTACAGATCCTTGAAGTAGCAGGACAGATAGATTAGGTGGTTAGGAAGGCATTTATTAACCAAGACGTAGATTATTAGAGCAAGGAGGTTATGCTTGAACTGTATAAAGCACTAGTTATGCCACAGCTACATACAGTTCTATTCACAATATTACAGGAAAAATGTTGCATTAGAGAGGGTGCAGAGCAGATTTACAAGGATGTTGCCAGGACTGGAGAACTTTAGCTATGAGGAAAGATTGGATCATCTGAGGTTGTTTTCTTTAGAACAGAGGAGGCTGAGGGGAGACTTAATTGAGGTGTATAAAATAATGACGGGCCTAGTTACAGTGGATAGGAAGGACCTATTTCCCTTAGCAGAGAAGTCAATAACCAGGGGGCATAGATTTAAAGCAATTGGTAGAAGGATTAGAGGAGAGTTGAGGAGAATCTTTTTCACCCAGAGGACGGGGAGGATCTGGAATTCACTGCCTGAAAGGGTGGTACAGGCAGAAACCTTCATTGCATTTAAAAAGTACTTATATATGCATTTGAAGTTTCGTAACCTATAAGGCTACGGACCAAGAGCTTGAAAGTGGGATTAGGCTGGATAGCTCTTTTTCGGCTGGGCACAGACACAATGGGCCGAATGGCCTCCTTCTCTACCATTAATTTCTATGATTCTATACATGTGAGTTACTTTATTATAACAAAGGATAGCAAGTATATCCGTGAAGCACAACACATTTTTCAGCAAATTGGTCCTTTCCTATCACAAAACCAAGACTACACACTTTTTTGTTTCTTTAAAGAAAAAGGTGAAATGAATTACATACCAAAAGCTCAAAGCTACATTGACAGCAACAGTGTAAGAATTGGAATTATGGACATAGAGGCTTATGGAGTGAGGTTTGGATGAGAAGCACTGCATTATTTAACGATAATGTTGGTTGTTAGCAATTCACTTCTCAATGGTGGCCAAGAGTACACAACAGTAAATTGAAACTCGTTTTCAAATTTTCTGGACTGACACTATTTACTCTAATGCAAAAAGGTGGTGATTCACGAAGGAGTGCCATTGTACATGGCTGCCAGAAGATCTCTGGGCACCTAGAAGGACAAGGGCAGCCAGCGCATGGGAACACCACCACCTCCAAGTTCCCCTCCAAGTCACACACCAGCTTGACTTGGAAATATATCAGCCGTTCCTTCATCGTCGCTGCAGCGGTTCAAGAAGGTGACTCACCACCTCCTTCTTAAGGGCAGTTAAGGATGGACAATAAATGCTGACCTTGCCAGCGATGCCCACATCCCATGTGTGCATTAAAAAAAAAAATCACCCCAAATGGCCAATCCTCACTGCTGATCTTGGACACTGAATGTTTCAGCAGACTATTCTTCTACTTGTAGACTGTCAACAGCTGATCCTGTCTTCAGCCAATGTCTGTACACATCTTTCCAACCACAATCACCACATGAAGATGAGGAAAGGGAACCCTGGATTTTTTTTCTCCTTCCCTGTTCCAGGGATAGTAAAGCCAACTTTAGCTCTCTCACTTTCACCCCAGCTGAGCTCAGCAAACGCCAGCAATTAACATAAAAATATGAAGGGCTGGATTTTTGGTACGTTGCCGCGCCTCTGTTTACGCCCCGGAGGGGCAATAATGGTGGCGGGAATGGTTTCTGGGCGGGCGGCCAGCTCCCAGCACCCCACCGGGAAATTAGTTACCAGTTTTGCGAAGGCACTGAGCAACAGCGTCCGGGAGTGTCTAGCCGGTGTGCAATGCCACCAGTTTCAACAGCGCTTCGACTTTTGTTTGACGCCGAACCTCTCGCGCCCCGCAGCTCGCTGCTGTGGGACCGCCTAGAAAACCAGGCAATCAGAACTGTCCCGGCGGCGGTGAATGAAGTAAGTAATGAATGAGGTAAGTTTGATTGTTTTGTTTATTTTCATTTTTGCGATTTATTCTAAAGTAGGGTGGTCAAGGTATTGGGAATGTTTTTTGTGGGGCTTTTTCCCACAAGAAAACCTCTCTTAGGACGCTCTGAGGCCGGCTCTTTAGCAACGGACTTTCAGTTGCTCAGCCGGCTTTGCGCCCTAAAAGAAGTGTGGAACGCCTCCCATACCGCCCCACTCCACACACAGGGCCCAGCTGCTGAATTTTGTGGCTGCAGACACAAACCATTTCCCGGCGCAAATTTTACCGTCCTGCCGCTATTTTGGGCTGGACTTTTGGCTTTCCCGACGTTGGAGTGCTAATCGCGGTGGGCAGTCCTGATAATGCCTGAAAAAAGTTTGCGCCTTCGACTTAAATCAGGCGTTACACAACGAACTTTGTACGCCCGAGCCGAAAATCGTGGCGTTAAAAGAGGCGGCCATTTTGCGCATATGCAGTCGCATTTTTGTTTTCCCGAGTGCAGACGGTTTTCAGGACACAGCGACTTCCTCCACACATACGCAGATGACCCGCCTGACTTCTGGCACTTCTGCAGAGATGGAGCAGCAGGAGTGCAGGCAGCGTGCCAGGTCTTTTTCAACGGAGGCGCAGACTTTTTTCAGGCATTGTCAGGACTGCCCCGCCGCGATTAGCACTTCAGCTGGACGTTTAGGGAATGATATCCCTTTCGGTTTCTGAATACCTCTGCAGCATTTTCGAATGGTGCTCGCAAGGCGACGTGTGTGCAGTCAATGGCTCCTTGAACCCTCAGGAAGTCTGCAATGCTTCCGAACCCACATGCCCTCTCATTATGGCTGTCCTTGCTCAATGGGCACTTTATGAAGTTCATTCTGAGGGCATACAGAGCCTTTGTGACGTAGCGAATGCAGTGATGTGTAGTGTATTGAGATGCTGCATATGCCCCCTGCTGCTGCCTGGAAGGAGCCGGAGGCATAGAAGGGCAGCGCCACAGTCACCTTCACGGCGACGGGCAGCCCCTGTTGGCGCTGGAAGGCTGTAGGTCTGCCTGTAGGAGCTGGCATATCTCTGTCAGCACTTCCTTTCGGAAGCGCAGTCTTCTCACACACCTCCTCAGAGAACTGGAGGTATGAGCATTGGTGCCTGTAAACCCGTGGGGGGGAAAGGCCTCGTCCCCAGATCTCTTCGGCCTCTCCTCATCCATGGCCCAACATGGCCAGTAGCCCTTCTTCTAGCTTGACGCTGCCTGCCATTAGCAACCAACGTGATATGCTGGCGAACTAGTAATGCCCCCATTAAATTCTCTCTGACCTTGTTAGGACACTGTAATGACAAATAAAAGTGCCGTTTGCAAGTCAGAGCTTCACGCAGCGTACTGTCGGCGTGACCAGCCGGGCGCTTAAACCTGGACACCCGGCGTTTCGCCCAGAAACAGCATTTACCGCCCCTTCGGGGCACAAACAGAGACATAAAAGAGGGGAAAATCCAGCCCACTTATTTCTAGAAGTAAATGACTTAGAATCAAAAATGATGTGTACAAAATTTGAGAAGTAATATTGGAGAAATATTTTAATCTCTCGCTGGACTGAATGGTGCCAGCATATCATGGCATCCCATAATTTTAAGTCTACCTTCTTGAGCAAACACATTTTTAAATATTTCTTAGATGTTTTTAATGAGAAGGTATGTTTTTTGTACAATTCATAGCAACCATATGTGGGATCCACAATGGGTCATTTTATCCTGTTTCATCAATTCATCCTTTTTCAAAAAATAGTGAAGCATTACGAAAATACACATTTTTATATGGCCCATTTTTTCCCTTGCAAATGTAAAAATAGAACCAAACATAACAAAGGGCTGTGCACCTGAATTTTGTGGAATATTAGGCGTAAAGGAAACCTATAGATACTACATCCTTCCTGCTAACAGTTCAGCTATTCCTACAATTGAAATTGCTAGGGCAACGTATCCTGTGTGTTAATGAAGCAAAATCGTGCTCTGCTCTCTTCCGTTAGCACATCCAGATTGCAATTCATAGCAGCCTAAACTTCTAAAACATCATTGCATTCCAAAACCATAACAGATTTTGGCTAGTTAACCTTTACCACTCAAGGATGATGGACAATACTTTGTCCATATGATGCAAAATGTAGCACTCACCATGTAGAATCATGTGCATATGATTTCTATCACAGTGACGAGGTCTATCTCTCCATCTGATAGAAATATTCTAAAATAGCGATGTTTCTTTCTACGTGAAGACTGTTGCTACCTTTAGAGGGACAATGAAGGCCTGGACAGGACCCGGAATCAACTGATTTATTTATCACACCTTGAGACTTTGATAAGACTCAATAAAACGTCCCTATTCATATTACAAGAAAGTCATAGCAGCCCAAAAGCAAAACTTTGGACCTGAGAAAGGTAGATTAGAGTATTTTCTAAATGGCAAGATGAGAAATACGGAGGAGCAGAGAGACTTTGGGGTCCGCATACAGAAACCATTAAAAACTAGTGGGCAGGTACAAAAATAATCGCAAAGGCCAATGGAATGTTAGCCTTCATCTCAAGGGGCTGGAATACAAATGGGAGGAAGTTATGTTACAGCTGTACAGAGCTCTGGTCAGACCTCATCTGGAGTAACTGCGTTCAGTTCTGGGCACCGGACCTTAGGAAGGATATATCGGCCTTGGACGGGGTGCAGCGCAGATTGATACCGGGGCTAAAAGGGTTAAATTACAAAGGACAGGTTGCATAGACTAGGCTTGTATTCCGTTGAGTATAAAGGATTAAGGAGAGAGCTAATTGAGGTGTTTAAGATGATTAAAGGATTTGATGGGGTAAAGAGAGAGAAAATTTTTAATCTGGTGGGGAAGTCGAGAACCTTAAAATTAGAAGTGGGCCATTTAGGGTGATGTCAATAAGCACTTCTTCACACAAAAGGTAGTGGAAATCTGGAACTCTCTCCCCCCAAAAGCTGTTGAGGCTGGGGGCCAATTGAAAATTTCAAAATTCGGCTTAATAGATTTTTGTTCGGCAAGGGTATTAAGGGATATGGAACCAAGGTAGGTAAATGGAGTAAAGATACAGATCAGCCATGATCTAATTGAATGCCAGAACAGACTTGAGGAGCTGAATGGCCTGCTCCTGTTCCTATAAAACAACTGGTGGCCCAAATATTTCCTGCCCACATCCTGCTCTTATGGTCCAGACACTATTACAAACAGTGTTTTTTTGGCAGTCATGCTTGAGTGGTACACCAACGCAGTGTCCCATGGAACAGCCAGACTCCCAGTCTCAATTATGCCATCAAGATAAGCATGGGGACAAAAAGAAAAATGTATTTATTGTTTGGTAATTATTGTTAGAGAAATGTAGTGCCATTTCTCTGGGCAGCAGTGGATTTAACTCCAAATTCAAATGTTTGCAGATAACTTGCTCATTTTCATCAGCATCAGGTTGAAAATTATGTTACTACTAGTGCTCCCAACAATTCCAAGAGAAGAATTACATCCACTAAAGTAAACAGAGTGGGAAGAAAGGTCCAAACATTTCAAAGGTTGCAGCCCTATTCCATTACTTAAGGTGGCTGCTCCTCAACTTCTGGCTACACTTTAGCCCAACACTTCTGATCTTTGGCCACCCGGTACACATAGGGCTGGAGGAGGAGCATAGAAATATAGAAAATAGGTGCAGGAGCAGGCCATTCAGCCCTTCTAGCCTGCACCGCCATTCAATGAGTTCATGGCTGAACATGAAACTTCAGTACCCCATTCCTGCTTTCTCGCCATACCCCTTGATCCCCCGAGTAGTAAGAACTTCATCTAACTCCCTTTTGAATATATTTAGTAAATTGGCTCCAACAACTTTCTGTGGTAGAGAATTCCACAGGTTCACCACTCTCTGGGTGAAGAAGTCTCTCCTCATCTCGGTCCTAAATGGCTTACCCCTTATCCTTAGACTGTGACCCCTGGTTCTGGACTTTCCCAACACTGGGAACATTCTTCCTGCATCTAACCTGTCTAAACCCGTCAGAATTTTAAACGTTTCTATGAAGTCCCCTCTCATTCTTCTGAACTCCAGTGAATACAAGCCCAGTTGATCCAGTCTTTCTTGATAGGTCAGTCCCACCATCCCGGGAATCAGTCTGGTGAATCTTCGCTGCACTCCCTCAATAGCAAGAATGTCCTTCCTCAAGTTAGGAGACCAAAATTGTACACAATACTCCAGGTGTGGCCTCACCAAGGCCCTGTACAACTGTAGCAAGTTGAAAGATCTTCTCATGGGTCTGCTCCTGGGACCGACGAAGACGGCCATTCACAGGTCCAGGGTGAGCGCAGCCCACAGGGGAAGGGGGTCACTCTGGCTGCCCTGCCCTGCTTTTCCTTCAGAGAGGGAACGCATGGTGCACATTGGTTCACTTGGAACATTCCGTGGCCAATGGGCACCACCGCAGGCCATGGCGTGTCTTGTCGACACTGACAGCAATGTTGTGGTTTAAGTTGGGAGTTGATTTTAGTTTAATTAGATTTCATCTTTAATTATGTTAGTGGTTCCCCCTCAGTTTGAGGGGGCACTTGTGCAGTTGCCTTTCTGTTAATGGCACTGGCCAAAGGCCGCCCTAAGTGGAGAAAGTGCATCCAGGAGGGCGCTGAGCACCTCGAGTCTCAACGCCGAGAGCATGCAGAAATCAAGCGCAGGCAGCGGAAAGAGCGTGCGGCAAACCAGTCCCACCCACCCCTTCTCTCAACGACTATCTGTCCCACCTGTGACAGAGTCTGTGGCTCTTGTATTGGACTGTTCAGCCACTAAAGAACTCACTTCAGGAGTGGAAGCAAGTCTTCCTCGATTCCGAGGGACTGCCTATGATGATGATGAATGGCATTGCATCCCCCTATTGGTTTATTTAAAATAGGCAAAACAAAAAGATAAAATGTGAAGATAGTGGCCAATGATCACAAGTACTAAATCATTGGAAACCAGTTTATTATATTAATTGGGCTAAAATTTTTACAGCAGACACCATTTAGTTCTAAGCCAACTGACACCCTTCTCTTCTACCCGCCTCATTGTAACCGCTTGCAAACTTGCTTCAATATATACACAAGTGAACATCCATACGTACACAGCCAGAAAGCAGAAGTTTCAATGTAGGGCTGCACTAGTTGTAACAGATACAGCTAACAGCGCAACGCCACTGGTCAGTTTGTGTGAATTTGTTACATGTGGAGTTTAGATTACAGCATTTGGTCTCCATACAAAATTAAGGCACACACAATAAGTAGTGCATTCATCATACCTGCTGGTGACAACTGGTTAATGGTTTATATAATTTTAAAAACAGTGAAACATTCTTTACTGGAAGGTAACAAAAAAAAGCATAACATATTCTGACTATAAATCAACTTGTGCCCAGTTACTTAAATTCAAGATGCATAGACATCACAATGTCTTGAAGAACATAATGAACTGGTCGCTGATGACATTATCATATAAAAAGAACATGGAGTACCCCACTCCCAAGTACAGCAATTAAGTCTATAAATAAAGGTCATTCGAGTCACTGTCCACTCATGAATGCATTAAGTTTAAACCTTTCAGGAAGTGGCTTTTGTATCGTAGTTCAAATCTTGGGAGAACGAGATGGCTCCCCCACACTTACCTTCGTAACGTGCAGCCAGTCTTCCTGTAAACCCACTGCACTGTGGAGGCTACACCAGTCTGTGCATGCATAAACTGACCGTGCCATTATGCACAAAGCATTGACTTCACAATATGAATAAAGAAACACTTGCACTTATATAGCCCCTTTCATGACCTCAAGACATCCCAAAACGCTTTCCAGCCAATTAAGTACTTTTTTTGAAGTGTAGTCACAGTTGTAATGTAGGAATCACGGCAGCCAAATTTGAACACGGCAAACTCCCACAAACAGCAATGTGATAATGACCAGATAATCTGTTTTAGTAATGTTGGTTAAAGGATAAATATTGGCCAGGACACAGGGGATAACTCCCCTTCAAAACAATGCCATGGGAACATTCACGTCCACCTGAGAGAGCAGGTGGGGGCCTCGTTTTAACATCTTAGATGGCACCTGCGACAGTGCAGCACTCCCTCAGAACTAGAGTGTCAGCCTAGATTTTTGTGCTCAAGTCTAAGAGAATAACGGTGTCATGTTGGTGATATGAATACTGTGCCCCAGGTGGGCAGAGGAAACGTTGCAAGGACACACTCAAAGCCTCCTTGTTAAAGTGCAACATCCCCACCGGCACCTGGGAATCTCTGACCCAAGACCGCCCTAAGTGGAGGAAGTGCATCCGGAAGGGCGCTGAGCACCTCGAATCTTGTCGCCGAGACATGCAGAAATCAAGCGCAGGCAACAGAAGGAGCGTGCGGCAAACCAGGCTCCCCACCCACCCTTTCCTTCAACCACTGTGTGCCCCTGAGAACTCACTTTTAGAGTGGAAGCAAGTCTTCCTCAATTTTGAGGGACTGCCTATGATGATGATGATGATTACTGAGTTTTCCTTTGATAAGCAACTTCATTAACACCTTAACAACTATTGCAGCGTTTAGCAGGTTTAATCTACCATGGTAGCCAGTGAATTAATTCCCTCTCATTCCCTTACCCTTCCAAAACATCATCTGCCTCTCCCCCAATTTTGCCAAAAAAAGTATCTGTAACTTGATTAACTTGAGCCTCAACTTCCCAAATGCGCTCTGTGCTAACCTCCCTGCCTCCATCCTCCACAATCTAAAACTAATTCACAATCTCAAGGCCTGTATCCTCACCTGCCCTTGCCAAGCTCCACTGAGTCATCAACTTCAACCTGACATCCTCCACTCCTCATACATTAGCTTATTCCTCAATGCCATGCCCTTTGGAATCCCTTCCCTATATACCTTCATGTTGCTATCTCCCTCCCTGCATTCGAAAGCCTTTTAAAACCCCTCTCTTTGACCCTCCTCCCACCCCCACCCCTCTGGATCAGAGGGTTGTGGGTTCCAGTCCCACGCCAGAGACATAGAATCATAGAATGGTTACAGCTCAGAAGAAAGCCATTTGGCCCGTCAAACCCATGCTGGCTCTCTGCTAGAGCACCTTAGTTAATCCCACTCCCCCGCCCTTTCCCCTAGCCGTGCAATTTTTTTTCCTTCAGTTATTGATCCAATTTCTTTTTGAAAAACACGATCGAGTCTGCCTCCACCACTTTCAGGCAGTGCATTCCAGATCCTAACCACTCGCTGTGTAAAAAAGTTTTCCCTCATGTCGTCTTTGGTTCTTCTGCCTTAAAACTGTGTCCTCTGGTTCTCGACCCTGCTGCCAATGGGAACAGTTTCTCTCTATCTACTCCGTCGTGACCCCTCATGATTTTGAATCTACTCTCAATCTTCTCTGCTTTAAGGAGAACAACCCCAGCTTTTCCAGTCTATCCATATAACTGAAGTGCATCAGCCCAGGAACTATTTTGTAAATCTTTTCTGCACCCTGTCTAAGGTCTTCACATTCTTCCTAAAGTGTGGTGCCCAGAATTGGACACAATACTCCAGTTGAGGCCGAACCAGTGTTTTATAAAGGTTCATCGTGACTTCCTTGCTTTTGTACTCTATGCTCTATTTATAAAACACAGGATCCCATATGCTTTTTAATCACTTTCTCAACCTGCCCTGCCACCTTCAATGATTTGTGCACATATGCCCCCAGATGTCTCTGTTCCTGCACCCCCTTTAGAATTGTACCCTTTAGTTTTTATTGCCTCTCCTCATTCTTCCTACCAAAATGTATCACTTTGCACTTTTCTGCGTTAAATTTCATCTGCCACGCGTCCGCCCATTCCAACAGCCTGTCTATGTCCTCTTGAGCACAAAATATAACCTGTCACGCCAGAGCTGTACTGAGGGAGTGCTGCACTGTTGGAGGTGTCGTCTTACGGATAAGACGTTAAACCGAGGCCCAGTCTGCTCTCTCAGGTGGCAGCAAAAGATCCCACAGCACCTTCTGAAGAAGAGCAGGGGAGTTCTCCCCAGTGTCCTGGCCAATAGTTTTCCCTCAACCAACACCTAAAAACAGATTATCTGGGTCATTACCGCATTGCTGTTTGTGGGAGCTTGCTGTATGCAAATTGGCTGCCATGTTTCCTACATTACAACAGCGACTACACTTCAAAAGTACTTAATAGGTAGTCCCTCGGAATCGAGGAAGACTTGCTTCCACTCTAAAAATTAGTCCTTCGATGGCTGAACAGTCCAATACGAGAACCACTGTCTCTGTCACAGGTGGGACAGATAGTTGTTGAGGGAAAGGGTGGGTGGGACAGGTTTGCCGCACGTTCTTTCCGCTGCCTGCGCTTGATTTCTGCATACTCTCGGCGACGAGACTCGAGGTGCTCAGCCCCCTCCCGGATGCACTTCCTCCACTTAGGGTGGTCTTTGGCCAGAGACTCATAGGTGTCAGTGGGGATGTTGGACTTTATCAGGGAGGCTTTGAGGGTGTCCTTGTAACGTTTCCTCTGCCCACCTTTGGCTCATTTGCCGTGAAGGAGTTCCGAGTAGAGCGCTTGCTTTGGGAGTCTCATGTCTGGCTGTAAAGCACTTTGGGAGGTCATAAAATCTTGAAAGGTACTTTATAAATACAAATCTTTCTTTCCCTCATGTTCCACAGTCATTCTAGTATGCAACAAAGTCACAAGATACAAACAGTTTCTACCTTTCTGTTAAGCAGTGTCTAGTTACAAACAAGTTTTTGAACCAAACCAAACAAGATGTTTTTTTGGAATTGCTTCTTCTAATTAAAAGGCAAAATTAATTATTAAAAAAGTAAATCACACAACCCATTTATAAATCTAACATGCAAAGTAAAGAGAGGATTAAGTTGCAGAGCAATAATTAGTTACTTACAGCACTGGAGTCCACATCACTGTGAATTGCAACCGTTTTTATGCCCATCTTCTTGCAAGTCTTAATGATCTATAGAAGTAACACAAATATCATTTGTTTGTTAATATTTCAACAGAACATTACAAAGCTGTTTGATTCTATTGAACACTTCCTTTTTATTTCTACTTGATGGCCCCTCTCAACTCCAAAACAACTGGGTGACAACATTCACTACTGTCGATAGCATTCGATAATTAGGTGAGAGGAAAAGTGTCAAAGAAGTTCCGACATAGTGTACGAGACCACCGATGCCCATTCATAGAATCATAGAAATTCACAACATGGAAGGAGGCCATTTCGGCCTATCATGTCCGCGCCAGTAGACAAAGAGCTATCCAGCCTAATCCCACTTTCCAGCTCTTGGTCCGTAGCATTGTAGGTTATGGCACTTCAAGTGAATATCCAAACCTCCTATGAATTACTTTAAATCTATGCCCCCTGGTTGTTGACCTCTCTGCTAAGGGAAATGGATCCTTCCTATCCACTCTATCTAGGCCTCTCATAATTTTATACACCTCAATAAGGTCTCCCCTCAGCTTCCTCTGTTTCAAAGAAAACAACTCCAGCTTATCCAATCTTTCCTCATAGCTAAAATTATCCAGTCCAGGCAACAGCCTCATAAATCTCCTCTGTGCCCTCAATGCCAATTGTCGGAGCAGTGAGGGGTGCAGGATTGATCTCCATATTGCTAACTGCCAAACCCTGTAGGCCTTTATGCCACCATGAGCCAATGACTGCAGGACAGAAGGGGAGAAAAGTAAGCAGGGCGGGAAAAAGCATGCAAAAAACAAATTGTATTTAAATCATAAAATCGTAGCATTGTACAGTACAGGAGGCCATTCAGCCCATCGTGCCTGTGTCGGCACTTTGAAAGAGCAATCCAATTAGTCCCACTCCCCCTGCTCGTTTCCCGCAGCCCAGCAAATTCCTCGTTTTTAAGTATTTATCTCATTCTCTTTTGAAAGTTACTACTGAATCTACTTCCACCGCCCTTTCAGGCAGTACATTCCAGATCATAAAAACTTGCTGTGTAAAAAAAATCTCTTTTTTTTTTAAACATAGAAATATAGAAAATAGGAGCAGTAGTAGGCCATTCGGCCCTTTAAGTCTGCACCGCCATTCAATATGATCATGGATGATCCTCTATCTCAACACCATATTCCTGCTTTTTCCCCATACCCCTTGATGCCTTTTGTTTCTAGAAATCTATCTATCTCCCTCTTAAATATATTCAGTGACTTGGTCTCCACAGCCTTCTTTGGTAAAGAATTCCATAGGTTCACCACCCTCTGAGTGAAAACATTTCTCCTCATCTCAGTTCTAAATTTCCTACCCCGTATCCTGAGACTATGACCCCCTTGTTCTAGACTTCCCAGCCTGGGGAAACATCCTCCCCGCATCCAGTCAATCCAACCCAGTCAGAATTTTATACGTTTCAATGAGATCCCCTCTCATTCTTCTAAACTCTAGTGAATACAGGCCTAGTCGACCCAATCTCTACTCATACGACAGTCCTGCCACCCCTGAAATCAGTCTGGTGAACCTTCGCTGCACTCCCTCTATGGCAAGTATATCCTTTCTTAGGTAAGGAGACCAAAACTGCACACAATACTCCAGGTGTGGTCTCACCAAAGCCCTGTATAACTGTAGTAAGACATCCTTGCTCCTATACCCAAATCCTCTTGCAATGAAGGCCAACATACCATTTGTCTTCCTAACTATTTGCTGCACCTGCATGTTTGATTTCAATGACACCCAGGTCCCTCTGTTCATCGACACTTCCTAAGCCATTACCATTTAAATAATACTTTGTCCTTACGTTTTTCCTACCAAAGTGAATAACTTCACATTTATCCACATTACACTGCATCTGCCATGTGTTTGCCCACTCACTCAACCTATCTAATCACCTTGCAGCGTCTTTGCATCCTCCTCACAACTCACAATCCCACCTAGTTTTCTGTCGTCAGCAAACTTGGAAATATTACATTTGGTTCCCTCACCCAAATCATTTATATATAGTTAGAATAGCTGGGGCCCAAGCACTGATCCCTGTGGTACCCCACTAGTCACTGCCCACCATCCCGAAAAAGACCCGTTTATTCCTACTCTTGTTTCCTGTCAGTTAACCAATTTTCAATCCATGCCAATACATTAACCCCAATCCTATGTGCTTTAATTTTGCACACTAACCTCTTATGTGGGACTTTATCAAAGGCCTTCTGAAAATCCAAATGCACTACATCCACTGGTTCTCCCTTATCTATTCTATCAGTTACATCCTCAAAAAACTCCAGTAGGTTTGTCAAACATGATTTTCCTTTCATAAATCCATGTTGACATTGTTTAATCCCGTTGATATTATCTAAGTGTGCCGTTATCACATCCTTTATAATAGACTCCAGCATTTTCCCTACTACTGATGTTAGGCTAACCGGTCTGTAGTTCCCTGTTTTCTCGCTCCCTCCTTTTTTAAATAGTGGGGTTACATTTGCCACCCTCCTATCTGCAGGAACTGTTCCATAATCTATAGAATTTTGGAAGATGACAACCAATGCATCTACTATTTCCATGGCTACCTCTTTCAGTACTCTGGGATGCAGATCATCAGGCCCTGAGGATTTATCTGCCTTCAGTACCATTAATTTCTCCAGCACTATTTTCTTACTAATTATCATTTCCTTTAATTCCTCTTGCTCACTAGACCCTTGGTTCCCTAGCATTTCTGGGATGTTATTTGTGTCCTCTTCCGTGAAGACTGAACCGAAGTATTTATTTAATTGTTCTGCCATTTCCTTATTCCCCATTACAAATTCTCCCATTTCTGTCTGTAAAGGACCTACAATTTGTCTTCACTAATCTTTTTCTTTTTACATACTTGTAGAAACTTTTGCAGTCGGTTTTTATGTTCCTTGCAAGTTTGCTCTCATACTTTACTTTTCCCCTCTTAATCAATCTCTTGCTCCTTTTTTGTTGAATTCTAAACTGCTCCCAATTCCTCAGGCTTGCTATTTTTTTCTGGCAACTTTGTATAACTCCTCTTTGGATCTAATACTATCCTTAATTTCTTTTGTTAACTACAATGACAAGGAAAAATTAATTCGTTCCTTTATATTAATTAAAACTCAGCAATGAAAATAGGGATGAATACTTACTAGATTTTGTTGCAATTTAAATACGTTAATCATTATTAACATAAGTGAATACAGCTTAAATTCAAAATTAAAGTTTCAGTAATGTTAGTCATCCCCCATGGCATTGCTCAATGAGAAAAAAAATCTTTCTCTCTCCATGTGACTGCCTCCATCCTTGTCATCCACTCTTGAATTGGAGAGTTTATTGCCAGGCATGCAAAGTGAGATTATGGAAATGTCTGGAAGAGGAAAAACTAGAGGTAAAGCTGGTGCCAAGACCAAGTCGCACTCATCCCTGGCCGGACTGCAGTTCCCCGTGGGAAAGTTCAGGCATCTTTGCTCGTTACAGGTGCAAGTAAATTGGCCTCTATGCACTCGACAGTGCTGACGGGCACACTGCGTCTGCACATAGGTGGCGTTCTCGGGGACCAAGGCATATGCACACCCCCATCCTTTCCAGACCAATATATCGAGCAACCAACTAGAGAGCTGGCCATCCTAGACTGGGTGTTGTGTAGTGAAAGAGGATTAATTAGCAATCTTGTTGTGCGAGACCCCTTGGGGAAGAGTGACCATAATATGGTAGAATTCTTCATTAAGATGGAGAGTGACACAGTTAAATCAGAGACTAGAGTCCTGAACTTAAGGAAAGGTAACTTTGATGGTATGAGACGTGAATTGGCTAGGATAGACTGGCGAATGATACTTAAAGGGTTGATGGTGGATAGGCATTGGCAGACATGTAAAGATCACATGGATGAACTTCAACAATTGTACATCCATGTCTGGAGTAAAAATAAAACGGGAAGGTGGCTCAACCGTGGCTAACAAAGGAAATTAGGGATAATGTTAAATCCAAGGAAGAGGCATATAAATTGGCCAGAAAAAGCAGCAAACCTGAGGACTGGGAGAAATTTAAAATTCAGGGTTTAATTAGGAGGGGGAAAATAGAGTATGAGAGTAAGCTTGCAGGGAACATAAAAACTGACTGCAAAAGCTTCTATAGATATGTGAAGAGAAAAAGATTAGTGAAGACAAATGTAGGTCCCTTGCAGTCAGAATCAGGTGAATTTATAATGGGGAACAAAGAAATGGCAGACCAATTGAACAAATACTTTGGTTCTATTTTCATTAAGGAAGTCACAAATAACCTTCTGGAAATACTAGGGGACCGAGGGTCTAGCGAGAAGGAGGAACTGAAGGAAATCCTTATTAGTCAGGAAATTGTGTTAGGGAAATTGACAGGACTGAAGGCCGATAAATCCCCAGGACCTGATAGTCTGCATCCCAGAGTACTTGAGGAAGTGGCCCGAGAAATAGTGGATGCATTGGTGATCATTTTACAACATTCCATAGACTCTGGATCAGTTCCTATGGATTGAAGAGTAGCTAATGTAACCCTACTTTTAAAAAAAGGACAGAGAAAACAAGGAATGATAGACTGGTTAGCCTGACATCTGCAGTAGGGAAAATGTTGGAATCAATTATTAAAGACTTAATAGCAGCGCATTTGGAAAGCAGTGACAGGATCGGTCCAAGTCAGCATGGATTTATGAAAGGGAAATCATGCTTGACAAATCTTCTAGAATTTTGAAGATGTAACTAGTAGAGTGGACAAGGGAGAACTAGTGGATGTGATGTATTTGGACTTTCAAAAAGCTTTTGACAAGGTCCCACACAAGAGATTAGTGTGCAAAATTAAAGCAGATGGTATTGGGGGTAATGTATTGACGTGGATAGAGAACTGGTTGGCAGACAGGAAGCAAAGAGTAGGAATAAACGGATCCTTTTCAGAATGCCAGGCAGTGATTAGTGGGGTACCTCAAGGTTCAGTGCTGGGACCCCAGCTATTTACAACATACATTAATGATTTAGACAAAGGAATTGAATGTAATATCTCCAAGTTTGCAGGTGACACTAAGCTGGGTGGCAGTGTGAGCTGTGAGGAGGATGCTAAGAGGCTGCAGAGTGACTTGGAAAGGTTAGGTGAATGGGCAAATGCGTGGCAGATGCAGCATAATGTGGATAAATGTGAGGTTATCCATTTGGTGGCAAAAACAGGAAGGCAGAATATTATCTCAATGGTGACAGATTAGGAAAAAGGGAGGTGCAACGAGACCTGGGTGTCATGGTACATCAGTCATTGAAGGTTGGCATGTAGCTACAGCATGCGGTGAAGGAGGCAAATACCATGTTGGCCTTCATAGCGAGAGGATTTGAGTATAGGAGCAGGGAGGTCTTACTGCAGTTGTACAGGGCCTTGGTGAGGCCACATCTTGAATATTGTGTACAGTTTTGGTCTCCTAATCTGAGGAAGGACATTCTTGCTATTGAGAGAGTGCAGCGAAGGTTTACCAGACTGATTCCCGGGATGGTAGGACTGACATATGAAGAAAGATTAAATCGACTAGGCTTATATTCACTGGAATTTAGAAGAATGAGAGAGGATCTCATAGAAACATATAAAATTCTGACGGGATTGGACAGGTTAGATGCAGGAAGAATGTTCCCAATGTTGGGGAAATCCAGAACCAGGGGTCACAGTCTAAGAATAAGGGGCAAGCCATTTAGGACCGAGATGAGGAGAAACTTCTTCACTCAGAGAATTGTGAACCTGTGGAATTCTCTACCACAGAAAGTTGTTCAGGCCAGTTCGTTAGATATATTCAAAACGGAGTTAGATTGGCCCTTACGGCTAAAGGGATCAAGTGATATGGAGAGAAAGCAGGAGTGGGGTAATAAAGTTGCATGATCAGCCATGATCATATTGAATGGTGGTGCAGGCTCGAAGGGCCGAATGGCCTACTCCTGCACCTATTTTGTATATATCTATGACTGTTCTCCAGACTTTACTTAAGGCAAGAACTTGAACCCTGGTGTTGTCTTTCAAATTGTCCATGGTTGCTCTTTATTGACGTGCGTACTGCAGCTGCATCATGGCTTGTAGGTTGTGTATGTTATTAGGTAATTCAGCTTTTATTTTCTAGTTCGTTATTAACTTTGAACAAAGCAAAGGGAAACTCTGACCTAAATTGTAATTTTTTCCTGGTATCAATAAAACATTCCAGTCCTTGCAATGCCCATTGGTCGCGGAAGGACATTATATGCCGGTGATCACCGCGTGCTCCCTCTACAGGGCCGCCCGAGGAAGAGAGGCAGGCAGCCAGAGTGACCCCGCCCCGGGCAGCATCATATAATTCTGCTTTAATCGGCAGCCTCTGCTGTAGTTTGTCATAAGTTCGGTTTGCTGTCGCTTCTCGGCCTTTTGGCTAAGATCAAGTGTAGTATCTGTTCTTATCAGTTTAATATCCCCTATGGGGACATGATATTGAATTGATTTTTGGACAGGGAGCTGGATCAGGGGCATGCCCCGTCCACTCCATGCACCGACCTGGTATTGCAATATTTCCAGGAACGGTGCAACTTCGCCTCTCGGCCTTTTGGCCTAAGATCAAACACATTGGCGCAAAGTGATCTTTGGCGTTAGAGTTGATCTGGAAAGAAATTAGATTTTTTTTTTAAAGTTCGGTTTGCTGTAGTTTATGAAGACTCTGAGTAAATAGACTCTGTTTGCTGTAAAATAGACTGCTGTACGTCCTGTCATAAGTTGCACCTCGATGCCACCTCATTGATTGACATACTGCAATTCATTGGCTGATACACTGTCAATACTCATGCCATTATAGATATATCCTTCACATATTTTCTCTAATTGTATCTGTATCTATTTATGTCTAGCTGTTGTTCTCACTCTTTGCCTTTCCTTCCCTCTTTCTGCCTCATGTGCCTTCTTTCACTCCTCTCTCTAGGTCTTTATGATTCCTATTTTGTATTCTTCACATACATTTCTCGCTCTCTGTCTCTCCTTTCCCCATCAACCTCACAAAATCCTTGAGCTAGATCCGGTCTCCAACTCAGTGTTAATCATGAATTATGTTTTCTTTCCCTGGAAGCAAAGAGTGGGGGCAGGAGAGAAGAGTGCCAACATACATCATCATTCCAGGTTTGCATGAATGTTCAACCCCCAAGCCATAACATCCCAACCCTAACCCAAAAACCTTCCAAATCTCTTCTAGCCCAGAAGAGAACAGGAACATCAGAAATAAGAACAGGAGTAGAATATAAGATCATGGCTGATCTTCTATCTCAACTTCCCTTTCCTGCCCTATACCCATATCCTTTGATTCCCTTCGAGTCCAAAAATCTATCTATCTCAGCCTTGAATATGCTCAACGACTGAGCATCCACAGCCTTCTGGGGTAGAGAATTGCAAATAGTGACAAGCCTCTGTGAAGAAATTTCTCCTCATCTCAGTCTTAAATGGCCAACCCCTTATCTTGAGTGTGAGCAAGAAGGGCAGAGCTCGAAGGTAGTAAGCTGGAATACCAGAAGGGTGCAAGCAGGAAGGCTGGGCCTGGGAGATGGCATGTAAGGAGATGAGGTGTGCCTGGGGTCCAGCGGTGGCAAAGAAGTATGAGGTTGGCGTACAAAATATTGTGGGTCCACTCCATGCCCAAATAAAGTGAAACCCAATAGAATCAAAGAGAGATCAACTGACCCATTTCTCACTCTCTGTCTCTCCTTTTCCCATGCCACGAGCAAGTGAGTACAGAAATAGGAGGATAGAGCAGATGAATACGTGGCTGGAGAGATAGTGCAGGCGGGAGGGCTTTAGTTTCCTGAGGCATTGGGACCGCTTTTGGGGGAGGTGGGATCTGTACAAGCCGGACAAGTTGCACCTCAACAGAGCCAGGACCAATATCCTCGCGGGGGGGGCGGGGGGGGGGGGTGTTGTTAGTGCTGTTGGGAAGTGTTTAAACTAGCTTGGCAGGGGGATGGGAACCAGAAACTAGATTCAGTAGGGAGGGGAGTAAAGCTGGAATTAGAAAGGAAAAATAAAGAAAGTGAGTTTGAAGGACAGAGAAAACAAGCAGGAAAAAAGGATAAAAAAATAAACTTAAAGGCACTTTGTCTAAATGCACGTAGCATTTGGAACAAAATAGATGAGTTGACGGCACAAATTGAGACAAGTGGGTATGATCTGATAGCCATTACAGAGACGTGGTTGCAAGGTGACCAGGATTGGGAATTAAATATTCAGGGGTACTTGACAATACGGAAGGACAGACAGAAAGGAAAAGGAGGTGGGGTAGCACTATTGATAAAGGATGGAATCACTGCAATAGTAAGAAATGATACTGGCTCAAATGATAAGGGTTTTGAAACAGTTTGGGTGGAGATAAGGAACAATAAGGGGAAAAAGTCACTGGTGGGTGTAGTCTATAGGCCCCCTAACAGTAGTAACTCTGTTGGTCGGAGCATAAACCAGGAAATTGTGGGGGCTTGTAAAAAGGGAATAGCAATAATCATGGGTGATTTTAACCTCCATAGTGATTAGACAAATCAAATTGGTCAGGGTAGCCTTGAGGAGGAGTTCCTTGAGCAGTATGGGATGGGTTCCTTGAGCAGTATGTAACGGAACCAACCAGGGGGCAAGCTATCTTAGATCTGGTCCTGTGTAATAAGAAAGGATTAATAAACAATCTCCTAGTAAAGGATCCCCTCAGAATGAGTGATCATAGCATGATTGAATTTCAAATTCAGATGGTGAGTGAGAAAGTTGGATCTCTAACCAGCGTACTAAGCTTAAATAAAGGAGACTATGAAGGCATGAGGGCGGAGTTGGGTAAAGTGTACTAGAAAAATAGATTAAAGTGTAGGACGGTTGATGAACAGTGGTGTACATTTAAGGAGATATTTCACAACTCTCAAGAAAAATATATTCCAGTGAGGAGGAAAGGGTGCAAGAGAAAAGATAGCCATCCGTGACTAACTAAAGAAATAAAGGATGGTATCCAATTAAAAACAAGGGTATACAAAGTGACCAAGACAGTTGGGAGGACAGAAGACTGGGAAGCTTTTAAAAGCCAGCAAAGAACGACTAAAAAAATGATTAAGAAAGGGAAGATAGCCTATGAAAGTAAACTAGCACAAAACATAAAAACAGATAGCAAAAGTTTCTATAGGTATATAAAAAGGAAAAGAATGGCTAAAATAAATGTTGGTCCCTTAGAGGACAAGACCAGGGAATTAGTAATGAGGAGCATGGAGATGTCAGAAACTCTGAACAAATATTTTGTATCAGTCTTTACAGTAGAGGACACTAACCATATTCCGACAGTGGATAGTCAAGGGGCTATGGGGGGAAGGAACTTAACACAATCACAATCACTAGGAGGTGGTACTCAGTAAGATAATGGGGCTAAAGGCAGATAAATCCCCTGGACCTGATGGCTTGCATCCTAGGGTCTAAAGAGAAGTAGCGGCAGGGATTGTGGATGCATTGGTTGTAATTTACCAAAATTCCCTGGATTCTGGGGAGGTCCCAGTAGATTGGAAAACTGCAAATATAATGCCTCTATTTAAAAAAGGAGGCAGACAAAAAGCAGGAAACTATAGACCAGTTAGCCTGTCATCTGTGGTTGGTAAAATATTGGAGTCCATTATTAACGAAGCAGTAGCAGGACATTTGGAAAAGCAAAATGCGGTCAGGCAGAGTCAGCATGGATTTATGAAGGGGAAGTCATGTTTGACAAATTTGCTGGAGTTCTTGGAAGATGTAACGGGACAGGGTGGATAAAGGGGAACCAGTGGACGTAGAAACATAGAAACATAGAAAATAGGTGCAGGAGCAGGCCATTCAGCCCTTCTAGCCTGCACCGCCATTCAATGAGTTCATGGCTAAACATGAAACTTCAGTACCCCCTTCCTGCTTTCTCGCCATACCCCTTGATCCCCCTATGTGGTGTATTTGGACTTCCAGAAGGCATTTGACAAGCTGCCACATAAAAGGTTACTGCAAAGATCAAAGGTCATGGAGTTGGGGGTAATATATTAGCTTGGATAGAGGATTGGCTAACTAACAGAGAACAGCGAGTCGGGATAAATGGTTCATTCTCTGGTTGGCAACCACCTGGGTGCCACAGGGATCAGTGCTGGGACGCCAACTATTTGCAATCTATATTAACGACTTGGAAGAAGGGACTCAGAGTAACATAGCCAAGTTTGCTGATGATGCAAAGATGGGAGGAAAAGCAATGTGTGAGGAAGACACAAAAAATCTGCAAAAGGACATAGACAGGCTAAGTGAGTGGGCAAAAATTTGGCAGAAGGAATATAATGTCGGAAAGTGTGAGGTCATGCACTTTGGCAGAAAAAAATCCAAGAGCAAGTTATTATTTAAATGGAGAAAGATTGCAAAGTGCCGAAGTGCAGCGGGACCTGGGTAATGAAACACAAAAGGATAGTATGCAGGTACAGCAAGTGATCAGGAAGGCCAATGGTATCTTGGCCTTTATTGCAAAGGGGATGGAGTATAAAAGCAGGGAAGTCTTGCTACAGTTATACAAGGTATTCGTGAGGCCACACCTGGAATACTGCGTGCAGTTTTGGTTTCCATATTTACAAAAGGATATACTTGCTTTGGAGGCAGTTCAGAGAAGATTCACTAGGTTAATTCCAGGGATGAGAGGGTTGACTTATGAGGAAAGGTTGAGTCGGTTGGGCCTCTATTCTTTGGAATTCAGAAGAATGAGAGGTGATCTTATCGAAACATATAAGATTATGAGGGGGCTTGACAAGGTGGATGCAGAGAGGATGTTTCCACTGATGGGGGAGACTAGAACTAGAGGGCATGATCTTAGAATAAGGGGCCGCCCATTTGAAACAGAGATGGGGAGAAATTTCTTCTCTCAGAGAGTTGTAAATCTGTGGAATTCGCTGCCTCAGAGAGCTGTGGAAGCTGGGACACTGAATAAATTTAAGACAGAAATAGACAGTTTCTTAAACACTATGGGGATAAGGGGTTATGGGGAGCGGGCGGGGAAGTGGAGCTGAGTCCATGATCAGGTCAGCCATGATCTTATTTACTGGCGGAGCAGGCTCGAGGGGCCGTATTACCTACTCCTGTTCCTATTTCTTATGTTTTTATGTTCTTATGTTCAAAGTCTGCAAAGCCAGTTCCTCCACGAGCCATCTAGGTTAATCCCACTCTCCTGGCTGCTCCCCAAACCCTTTAATTGTCCTCTTTTTCAAGCAACTAGTTAATTCCCTTTCAAAGCAATTTATAGCCTTCTCTTTCGCAATGGTTTGAGGCAAAGAATTGCTTTAATTCCTTTAATTCTTTTTGTGATGATCGTAACTTTATGCCCTTGTTATTCTCTCAATGAACAGTGGAAACAATCCATCACAACTTACCGTATCATAACCCTCCGTAATCTTGAATATCTCTATTAGGTCACCCTGTAATCTCGGGTCTAATGAGAGAAAAAAAATCCCTAGCTTCTCAAATCACCCCTCATAACTCATAATACCCCATCCCTGGTAACATGCCAGTTAATCCATACTTTACCTTTACAAAGAGGTACGCAAAACCGCACACAATACTCCAACAAATTCAATTTGGCCTCTTTCTATTATAAACCTCTCCATACAAAATCAAGGATTCCGTTTGCCTTTTTGTGGCTTTATCCATTAGTGCTGTCACATTTAATAAATTGTGCATTTGCACACCAAGGTCCCTCTATTCCATTTAAAATCTTATCATGATTTAAGGTGTGTTCCTTTTCCCTACTCCTTTCAAAATATATTTCACATTTTTCTACATCTATCACCCATCTTCCCATACTGGTAGAAGAGGTAGTGAAACGGGAAAAGGGAATAGAGACTTTGCAGTACAGGACTCCTTCCTTACCCAGCACGTGAGAAGCTCAACAAGAGATAAATCACTGTTGGATCTAATAATGGGAAGTGAACTAGAGCAGATAAGAGAAGAAAATGTATGGGGAGCATCTAGGCAATAGCATGATATGGTTTAAGATAACAAGACATACATAAGACAAAGGCCAATATAATAGATTGGAAAAAAGCTAATTATGAGGGGATGAGGATGGAACTAGGGAAGGTAAACTGGAAAAAAAATATTGATAAACAAACAGATAGCACAGCAATGGGAAATATTTAAAAAGGTAATAAATAACTTTGAGGAGAAATATATCCCATTAAAAAACAAAAACAAACTAGTCAATAATGAGATACCATGGATGAATAAATAGTTAAGGATAGAATTGAAATTGAAGAATAAGGCATACACTAAGTACATATTCTTTTGTATAACTTACCTACACTGCTCCCAAGTATTTTGGAGCTGGAAGCAACTTTGAATAACTAGCCAAAAAACTATGCCCAAAGACAGTTTTCGCCCCAGCCAATTAAATGACAAATACCTCCAAGATTCATGAGGTCAATGTCCAAGGAATGCCAGACACCTCCACTACCTCATCAAAGTGGACTACTGCTCAGTGATTATTGGCAGGCTGCTCAACCACAAAGAGAAACATTACAGCTGTGCCCGACTTTGTCCTCGCTCAATTGTTAGCGAGCGTGCATCTTCAGCAGAAACTGGATAGGAAACCTTGCCAATGAAGTACTTTTGGAGTTTAGTCACTTTTGTAATGTAGGAAATGCAGCAGCCAATTTGCGCACAGCAAGCTCCCACAAACAGCAATGTGATAATGACCAGATAATCTGTTTTTGTTACATTGATTGAGGGATAAATATTGGCCAGGACATGGGAATAACTTCGAAATAGTGGCCGTGGAATCTTTTACGTCCACTGGAGAGTTGACCTTGGCCTCGGTTTAATGTCTCATCCGAAAGACGGCACCTCTGACAGTGCAGCATTCCCCTCAACACTGCACTGGAGTGCCAGCCTAGATTTCTGTGCACAAGTCCCTGGTGTGGGACTTGAACCCACAACCTTCTGACTCAGAGGTGAGAGTGCTATCAACTGAGCCACAGTCATACATATTAGAAAATAGCACGTGCACAGCCCCTTTAATGGATGGAAAATCCTGGATTGTGTGCGATATCCCAGTGGACCAGGTTCCGTGTCAGGAGAAAATGTATCCGTCAAGAGTTAAACTTGGATAAGTGGAGCAGTTCTATCAATCTTCAAAGATAAAAGTGCACATTTATCATGAAAGTAAAAGAAAGCACATTTTGTTCACAGAATTTCCATTTTGGTAGAAAATAACAGCTTTACTGTAAATTCCGTTGATTTTTTTTTAATTGTTTATTTAATTGCCAGCATGGATTCCCTCTAGTAGGGTCTATGTCCTTGGAGTCAGAAGCCTGTGGGGTCAAGTCCCACTCCAGATACTTGAGCACAAAATTCTAGGCTGACACTCCGGTGAGACGTTAAACTGAGGCCCCATCTACCATCTCAGGTGGACGTAAAAGATTCCAAGGTGCTATTCGAAGAAGAGCAAAAAATTTCTCCCCAATGTCTTAACCAATAATCTCTTAACCAGCATCACTAAAAAGAACAGGATGTTCTCGTCATTTATCTTGTTGCTTTTTGTGGGGCCTTGCTGTACACAAATTGGCTGTGTATTTCCAACGGCATTTCTGACAGTGCAGATCTCCCTCAGTACTGCACTGGAGTGCCAGCCGAGATGTTACATCAGTGACTACACTTCCAAAGTACTCCATTGGCTGTAAAGCGCCTTCAGACTGCCTGAGTTTGTGAAAGGTACTAAATAAATGCAAGTTCGTTCTTTCTTTCTTTGCCAGGACACTTCAATTAAAAGGAAGCACCTCGATGGGTTCCAGAAATGCCCCTTTGGCTAATAGCAGAAGTAACTGCAAACCAGCCTGACAGCTGCCTGTCCCAGGGAAGTCATGCTAGAGCCTGGAAAATTAGCATTTTCAAAATTTGCATTTTCAAACTAGTAACATGTCCCTGTTTCCCCAGCCAGGTGACTCCAGAAGTCCCAACTCCCTCTGTTTGCAACGGTGCTGCATAAAAACATTCGCTAATGTTGACAGAACAGCTTCTTAGCAAGAGGAGAGACCCACACAACAGCCAGCAGCAAAATTGATTTATCTTAAAAAAAACTTAAAATGGCTATTTCTTCTTTAATGAAGGATTTTGACAGAGTAAATAAGAGAAATTGGGATGGCAAGCAGGTCGAAAAACAAGAGGAAACAGATTTAGGATTTTTTTTTCCAATCACGGGATGTGGGCTTTGCTGGCAAGGCCAGCATTTATTGCCCATCCCTAATTGCCCTCGAGAAGATGGTGGTAAGCCGTCTTCTTGAACCGCCGCAGTCCGTGTGGTGAAGGTACTCCCACAGTGCTGTTAGGGAGGCTGTTCCAGGATTTTGACCCAGCGATGATGAGGGAACGGCGATATACTTCCAAGTCCGGATGGTATGTGACTTGGAGATGGTGGTGTTCCCCTGCACCTGCTGCCCTTGTCCTTCTAGGTGGTAGAGGTCGCAGGTTTAGGACATGCTGACGAAGAACCCTTGGCAAACACTTGCAGTGCATTTTGTAAATGGTACACACTGCATTGAGAAAAGAACCAGAGAGGAAAGGAGGAGAAATTTGTTTTATGGAGTGAATTGTTACAATCTGGAATGCGCTGCCTGAAAGGTTGATAGCAGATTCAATAATAACTTTCAAAAAGGAAATTGGATAAGAACATAAGAAATAGGAGCAGGAGTAGGCCATATGGCCCCTCGAGCCTGCTCCGCCATTTAATACGATCATGGCTGATCCGATCATGGACTCAGGTCCACTTCCCTGCCCGCTCCCCATAACCCCTTATTTCATTATCGTTTACGAAACTGTCTATTTCTGTCTTAAATTTATTCCACAGCTCTCTGAGGCAGCGAATTCCAATTCCACAGAGAAGACTCTCAGAGAAGAAATTTCTCCTCATCTCAGTATTAAATGGGCAGCCCCTTATTCTAAGATTATGCACTCTAGTGCTAGTCTCCCCTATCAGTGGAAACATCCTCTCTGCATCCACCTTGTCAAGCCCTCTCATAATCTTATATGTTACGATAAGATCACCTCTCATTCTTCTGAATTCCAATGAGTAGAGGCCCAACCTACTCAACCTTTCCTCATAAGTCAACCCCGTCATCTCCGGAATCAACCTGAAAATGAAAATTTGCCGGGCCATGGAGAAACGCCAGGGGGAGTAGGACTAATTAAATCGCTCTTTCAAAGAGCTGGCATTGGCACAATGGGCCAAATAAAACATACAAAATTCTTACAGGGCTTGACAGGGTAGATTCAGGGAGGACTGTAGAAATGCAGTGGCAAACATTTAAGGAGATATTTCATAACTCTCAGCAAAGATTTATTCCAGTAAGAAATAAAGATGCTAAGAGAAGGATGAACCATCCCTGGCTAACTAAGGAAGTAAAGGATGGTATCAAATTGAAAACAAAGGCATACAAAGTTGCGAAGGACAGTGAAGGCCAGAGGATTGGAAAATTTTTAGAATCCAGCAAAGGATGACTAAAAAAATGATAAACAGAGTAGATAGCATATGAGAGTAAACTAGCAAAAAATATAAAAAGAGACAGTAAGAGGTTCTACAGGTATGTAAAAAGAAAACGAGTAGCTAAAGTAAATGTTGATCCCTTAGAGGATGGGACCTGAGAATTAATAATGGGAAACAGGGAAATGGCAGAGACTTTGAACAAATATTTTGTATCAGTCTTCACAATAGAGGACACTAAAAACACCCCAATAATTGATAATCAAGGAGCTATTGTGGGAGGGGGGGGGGGGACTTAAAACAACCACTATCACTAGAGATAAAGTACTAAGCAAACTAATGGGACTTAAGCTGGACAAGTTCCCTGGACCTGATGGCATGCATCCTAGGGTCTTAAAAGAAGTGGCTGCAGCTATAGTTTTGGTGGTAATCTACCAAAATTCACTGAATTCTGGAGAGGTTCCGGCGGATTGGAAAACCGCAAATATACCACCTCTATTTAAGAAAGGAGGGAGACAGAAAGCAGGAAACAAGTTAGCCTAATATCTGTCATTGGGAAAATGCTTGAGTCCATTATTGAGGAAGTAGTAGCAGGACATTTAGAAAATCATAATGCTGTCAAGCAGAGTCAGCATGGTTTTATGAAAGGGAAATCATGTTTGACAAATCTGCTGGAGTTCTTTGAGGATGTAACGAGCAGGGTGGATAAAGGAGAACCAGTTGATGTCGTATATTTGGATTTCCAGAAAGCATTTGATAAGGTGCCACACAAAAGATTACTGCATAATATAAAAGTTCATGGGGTTGGGGGTAATATATTAGTGTGGATAGCAGATTGGCTAACTAACAGAAAACAGAGAGTTGCGATAAATGGGTTATTTTCCTGTTGGCAAACTGTAACTAATGGAGTGCCACAGGGATCAGTGCTGGAGTATCAACTATTTACAATTTATATTAATGACTTAGATGAAGAAGACCGAGTGTAATGTAGCCAAATTTTCTGATTATACAAAGATAGGTGGGAAAGCAAATTGTGAGGATGACGCAAAGAATCTACAAAGGGATATAGAGAGGCTCAGTGAGTGGGCAAAAATTTGGCAGATGGACTATAATGTGGGAAAACGTGAGGTTATCCACTTCAGTAGGAAAAATAAAAAAGCAAATTATTGTTTAAATGGGGACGATTACAAAATGCTGTAGTACAGAGGGATCTGGGGGTTCTTGAGCATGAAACGCAAAAAGTTAGCATGCAGGTACAGCAAGTAATCAGGAAGCCAAATGGAATGCTAGCCTTTATTGCAAAGGGGATAGAGTATAAAAGTAAGTCCTGCTCCAACTGTACAGGGTGTTGATAAGACCACACCTGGAGTCTGCATACAGTTTTGGTCTCCTTATTTAAGGAAAGATATACTTGCATTGGAGGCAGTTCAGAGAAGGTTCATGAGGTTGATTCCTGAAATGAAGGTTGGTCCTATACTCCTTGGAGTTTAGAAGAATGAGAGATTGATCTTATTGAAACATATAAGATTCTGAGGGGGTTTGAAAGGATGTTTCCCCTCATGGAGGAATCTAGAACTAGGGGGCATAGTTTCAGAATAAGGGGTCGCCCATTTAAAACAGAAATGAGGAGGAATTTCTTCTCTCAGAGGGTCGTGAATCTTTGGAATGTTCTACCCCAGAGAGCTGTGGAGCCTAGGTCTTTGAATATATTTAAGGTGGAGATAGACAGATATTTGAATGATAAGAGAGTCAAGGGTTATGGGGAGCGGGCGAGGAAGTGGAGTTGAGGCCAGTATCAGATCAACCATGATCTTATTGAATGGCGGAGCAGGCTCGAGGGACCAAATGGCCTCCTCTTACTCCTATTTCTCATGTTCTTATGTTTCCTCTGGCTGGGGAGTTGAGAATAAGGGGTCGGCCATTTAAGACTGAGATTAAGAGAAATTTCTTCACCCAGAAGACTGTGGGAGCTCAGTCATTGAGTATATTCAAGACAGAGATCGATAAGATTTTTGGATATTAAGGGAATCAAGGGATATGGGAATAGTGCAGGCAAGTGGAGTTGAGGTAGAAGATCAGCCATAATCTTATTGAATGCGGAGCAGGCTCGAGGGGCCGACTGGTCTACGCCTGCTCCTATTTCTTATGTTCTTATGAATGGCCTCCCTCTGTGGTGTAGGATGCTATGATTCTAAAAGAGAGTACTTTGAATAAACGTATTCCCCGAACTTTGCTTCTCCTTTAATTAGTAAAATATACATTGTAATGGAAAATAGCTTACCCGGCAGGCAATCTCTCCTCTGTTTGCAATAAGGATTTTGTCAAATGTCTGGGGGGAGACAAACACCAAAAAATGGCTTATTGATGGATGAAGAGTGGTTATTAGAGCATTAATTGCTAGGAAGTTAACATTAATATTTAACACAGGAAAATGAATATGCCATTCCCACCACCTTTGCTAATGTTCTCCCATCCTCTCCTGACTGTATTACGTCCTTGTTAAGACACGGGGCCATGAGCTACATCTGCCCTCCAGTAGCTGGTCCAAGGGGCTTTTATTCATGTATAAGCCTTCCACTGATCACTAGTTAGTATTCAGGCGCATAAAGCCTGGCTGATTTTCCGCTCCTTAACCTAAAGGGGCTGAAGCAAAGTATACTATCCCTACTAATTAACTAACACAGAACAAACCTCGTCCAACACTGCTTTGTACAAATTCAACATCACATTCTTGCTTTTACATGTACACCCTGTGTGTAAAACCTAGAATCCTTCTCATCTTTTATGGTATTTTCTACCTGCATTCCCACCTTTGCAGATCTATGTGCCTGCTTTCCTAGCTCGCTCTGTCCCCTTACGTTTGCTCTGTGTAATGGGTATATTTCCTTTCATTATTTGTCAAAATATATTTCACATTTCTCCATATTGAATTGCATCTACCTGCCTGCTCCACTAACCTATCTTCCCCATCGATTCTTTATGCTCAATTTGCCATGTCCCTTAATTTGGCAGCTGCAAATTTAAATATCATTCCTTCTGTGTCTATGATCAAATCATTTTCAAATATGAAAAACAAAAGTCCCAGCACAGATCCCTGGGCACATAAATATCCAAAAGACATACATTAACCCTACTGTTTTCATTGTCCTGGCAAGCTCTGTATCTACATGGCAACATTCCCTATAATTCAATGTACTTTAATTTTCATAACAAGTCTCTGATGGGGTACTTTAGCTGCATATACTTCCATAACTTCTCCATTGCTAAAGCTGCCTTCAAGAAGCTTGAGTTCCTCTTCCCCCTCTGTAACTCATTAATTGTTCCCCACCTCTCAAAAGCTCTCTATAAAGCACAAGTGGATCCAAGAATTGAATACTGGTTCCATTTCTGAAGAGAGTCTTCAAATACATCACAAAAACTATTTAAAAAATCTAGTCATTCAACAAATCATCTCACTCTCATTTCTGCCTTCTTTACTTTTTGTTTTTTTAAATTCATACTTGTCAACATTTCTCGGAACATTCCTCTCTTTCTGCTACAAAACACCATCCTACATACGCTTCCTCCTCATTCTATCCTCACTGTGTTGAAACCAAGAATCATCACATAGCCTCGCACCATAATTTATTCTTTCCCAGCACCTCATCTGAAACGTCTTACTGCAGCCCTAGGCTTTCTTCCCCCGCAATGTTCTTAAAACCCATGCCTTACATCACCTCATCATTATTACTTCATTTACCACAGGTTTTGTTTCCACTCTTTTCAACTTTGAACTGTATGTCATGGTCCTTTTAACCTCAATTTATCAAAAATAAAAAAAACTTCCAAGCATAGAATTACATAGAATTTACAGCACAGAAACAAGCCATTCAGCCCAACTAGTCCGTGCCGGTGTTTATGCTGCACACGAACCTCCTTCCACCCCATCAGCCTAACCTTCTATTCCTTTCTCCCTCATGTGCTTATCTAGATTCCCCTTAAATGCACCTGATGCTATTCACCTCAACCACTCCCTGTGGTAGGAATTCCACATTCTCACCACTTTCTGGGTAAAGAGGTTTCTCCTGAATTTCCTACTGGATTTATTAGTGACTATCTTATATTTATGGACTCCAGTTTTGGTCTCTTCCACATGGAAACATCTTTACTTTTTCCGTATCAAAACCTTTAATAATCTTAAAGGCCTCTATCAAGCAGAACTTACGGGTTCATTTGGATAAACTGTCGAGTACAACACACGAGAGACAGCAAAGCTGCACCTGAAGCAGGATGATGCATGCTAGAAAAGCAAACATATAAATCACATTATAGAACTCCTGTACTGAAATCAGAGCAACATTCAGTGTCACATTCAACAACAACAACTTTCATTGATATAGCACCTTTAGTATAGCAAAACGTCCCAAGGTGCTTCACAGAGGCAATTATTGAGTAGACTAGGCCTATATTCCCTAGAGTTTAGAAGAATGAGAGGTAATTTCATTGAAACGTATAACATTCTTAAGGGGCGTGATAGAGTAGATGCTGAGAGGTTTCTCCCTGGCTGGGGTGTCTAGAACTAGGGGTGCTCACAGTCTCAGAATAAGGGATCGGCCATTTAGGACTAAGATGAGGAGAAATGTCTTCATTCAGAGAGTTGTGAATCTCTGGAATTTTCTACCCCAGAGGGCTGTGGAGGCTCAGTCATTGAGTATATTCAAGACAGAGGTCAAAAGATTTTTGGATATTAAGGGTACCAAGGGATATTGGATATTGCGGGAAGCTGGAGTTGAGGTAGAAGATTAGCCATGATCTTATTGAATGGCGGAGCAGACTTGAAGAGCTGAATAGCCTACTCCTGCTCCTATTTCTTATATTCATTATGATTATGAGACAGCATTTAACACATAAGGAGATATTAGGAGAGGTGACCAAACGCTTGGTCAGAGGCAGATTTTAAGGAGCATTTTAAAGGAGGAGAGAGGTGGAGAGGTTCCAGGACTCAGAACAAACCATGGGCTGGATTTTCCACGGCATCTCCGCCCAGTTTCTCGGCGATATTGGTCGGTTTGGGCGGGAAACCACCCGGCGGAAATTTCCGAAAACAGTTCCGCCGGCGGTTTGGAAATACCGCTGGGGAGCAGACTGCCGGCGAGCACCATCCAAAAACCGCCACCGCCCAAGTTTTGTCCCAGCAGTGACCTGTTGGTAAATAAAAATAAAACGCCCACGAGAAACCAGCCGGAGCTGGGCAGCAGGCATGAAGCCCTGCAAAAAAAAATAAGTTATAGTTTTCTTTTACTTTCTTTTTCAGCGATTATGTATAAAAGGGTCCTGAGAATGTAGTTATTATTTATTCTTTGTATTTTGAAAAAATTATTTTTAGTGTTTTCGCCCCTCCCTCGGCCCAACCCGCAGCCTCGGTCTAAATTTTACTAAGTACCACCCACTTAGATTAAGTTCCGCCCAATCAGACCAGGATTGCATATTCCGCCGAGAATCGGGGTGTAAGGTTCAATTTTTCCGCCCGGCTGATTTAGTTTCCTTTTTGTGTAAAAATTTTCACCCGTGGTAATTTTAAAATCTTAGCGGTATTTTGGACGTCAATCCGGTGGTGGTGGATTTTGGGGAAATTCTAGCCCTAAGGAACATTGGAACTGGAGGTCATCCACCCCTCGAGCCTTTCAATTAGATCATGGAACAGCACAGCTCGCTTTCGGATCAGCCATGATCTTATTGAATGGTGGAGCAGGCTCGAGGGGCCAAATGGCCTACTCCTGCTCCTATTTCTTATGTCCTTATGGCTGATCTGTACCTCAACTCCATTTACGCACGTTGGTTCCATATCCTTTAAGCCCCTTACCTAACAAAAAGCTATTCAGCTCAGTTTTTAAATTTTCAATTGACCCCCCCCCCCCCCCCCCCCCACCAGCTTTTTGGAGGAGAGAAGTTCCAGATTTCCACCACCCTTTGTGTGAAGAAGCGCTTCCTGACATCACCCCTGAATTAATTTTAAGGTTATGTCCCTTGGTTCTGGACCATCTTAAATACCTCAATTAGATCACCATAAGGAACAAATTTGTAATCATTCTGGTCTGTATAGCTCGAAATGACAGTTGGGCCTTGATTTCAACTCCCGGTGGATTCCCCGTTCAGGTCTGAGTTAAAATTACAGTCGGGTCTCAATGATGTCATCGGGCCACAGCATGCATATGTAAAGAAGGCTCCGGGCGCCTGTCCTTGCTGCCTGTTCAGGAGAGCAGGTTAAAATTGCAGCTGTTGCGATCATGGCGGCTTTCAGACAGGTAAGAGCCAGGGCGATTTCAACTGCCCACCTGCCAGGTTTCTGCGGAGCGACAAGGGTTAGGTGTCATACGTACTGAAGTGCTGCGGAACCATAGCAGGAGGATTAGATCACAATGTTGTCGAGAGATGCAGGAGAACACCAATATACATAACTCAGATGTAGCCAATCTATGAGTTTAAAACCAACTCCAATTTAGCACTTCTGAAGAGAATGGGCGAGCACTGCTACTAAGTTCAAGCTGTTGAGTAACATCTCCCTCAACTGTCTCACAGCCGTCTCCTTCGATCCAGAAGTTGCATCTCTTTCATATTCTGTCTTCACAAAAGTGCACCAAGTGAGGATAAAGCAAATCACATTTGCTTGTTTCATTTCATCATAATATACACTAGTTAAATAGTGTCAGCCATGGCTCAGTGGGTAGCATCCTCGCCTGCGTCAGAAGGTTGGGGTTCAAGTCCCACTCCAGACACTTGAGCATAAAATCTAGGCTGACACTCCCAGAGCAGTACTGAGGGAGTGCTGCATTGTCAGATGTGCCGCCTTTCAGATGAGTCGTTAAATTGAGTCCCCATCTGCTCTCTCAGGTAGACGTAAAAGATCCCACGGCACCATTTGATGAAGGGCAGGGTAGTTATCCCTGTTGTCCTGAACCAATATTTATCCCTCAACTAACACATAAAAACAGATTATCTGATCACTTATTTCATTGCTGTTTGTGAGTTTGCTGTGTGCAAACTGGATGTCGCATTTCCCACAATACAACAGTGACGAGACTTCAAAAAGTACTTAATTTGCTGCAAAGTGCTTTGGGACATCCTAAGGACACCTCCGACAGTACAGCACTCCCTCAGTACAACCGGCCATCACATCTATGAGTAATAAAGCCCACTGCGCTGCCACCAACTGTTACAGTTTTGGGGCATTTAGTACCATCTTCTCCTCTGATCTTTATCCCCTGCAACACGAAGGTTAACATAGGAACATAAGAAATATGAACAGGAGTAGGCCATATGGCCCCTCGAGCCTGCACCGCCATTCAATAAGATCATGGCTGATTTGATCATGGACTCAGCTCCACTTCCCCACCCGCTCCCCATAACCCCTAATCGTTTAAGAAACTGTCTATTTCTATCTTAACTTTATTCAATGTCCCAGCTTCCACAGCTCTCTAAGGCAGCGAATTCCAGATTTACAACCCTCAGAGAAGAGATTTCTCCTCATCTCTATTTTAAATGGGCGGCCTCTTATTCTAAGATCATGCCCTCGAGTTCTAGTCTCCCCCATCAGTGGAAACATCCTCTCTGCATCCAACTTGTCAAGCCCCCTCATAATCTTATATATTTCGATAAGATCACCTCTCATTCTTCTGAATTCCAATGAGTAGAGGCCCAACCTACTCAATCTTTCCTCATAAGTCAACCCCCTCATCCCTGGAATCAACCTAGTGAACCTTCTCTGAACTGCCTCCAAAGCAAGTATATCCTTTCGTAAATATGGAAACCAAAACTGCATGCAATATTCCAGGTGTGGCCTCACCAATACCTTATAAAGCTGTAGCAAGGCTTCCCAGCTTTTATACTCCATCCCCTTTGCAATAAAGGCCAAGATACCATTAGCCTTCCTGATCATTTGCTGTACTTGCATACTATCCTTTTGTGTTTCATGCACAAGTACCCCTAGGTCCCGCTGTACTGCGGCACTTTGCAATCTTTCTCCATTTAAATAATAACTTGCTCTTTGATTTTTTTCTGCCAAAGTGCATGACCTCACACTTTCCAACATTATACTCCATCTGCCAAATTTTTGTCCACTCATGTAATGAGAGAGGATTAATTAGCAATCTCGTTGTGCGAGGCCCCTTGGGGAAGAGTGACCATAATATGGTGGAATTCTGCATTAGGATGGAGAATGAAACAGTTAATTCAGAGACCATGGTCCAGAACTTAAAGAAGGCTAACTTTGAAGGTATGAGGCGTGAATTGGCTGGGATGGATTGGCGAATGATACTTAAGGGGTTGACTGTGGATGGGCAATGGCAGACATTTAGAGACCGCATGGATGAACTACAACAATTGTACATTCCTGTCTGGCATAAAAATAAAAAAGGGAAGGTGGCTCAACCGTGGCTATCAAGGGAAATCAGGGATAGTATTAAAGCCAAGGAAGTGGCATACAAATTGGCCAGAAATAGCAGCGAACCTGGGGACTGGGAGAAATTTAGAACTCAGCAGAGGAGGACAAAGGGTTTGATTAGGACAGGGAAAATGGAATATGAGAAGAAGCTTGCAGGGAACATTAAGACGGATTGCAAAACTTTCTATAGATATGTAAAGAGAAAAAGGTTAGTAAAGACAAACGTAGGTCCCCTGCAGTCAGAATCAGGGGAAGTCATAACGGGGAACAAAGAAATGGCGGACCAATTGAACAAGTACTTTGGTTCAGTATTCACAAAGGAGGACACAAACAACCTTCCGGTTATAAAAGGGGTCGGGGGGTCTAGTAAGGAGGAGGAACTGAGGGAAATCCTTATTAGCCGGGAAACTGTGTTGGGGAAATTGATGGGATTGAAGGCCGATAAATCCCCAGGGCCTGATGGACTGCATCCCAGAGTACTTAAGAAGGTGGCCTTGGAAATAGTGGATGCATTGACAGTCATTTTCCAACATTCCATTGACTCTGGATCAGTTCCTATAGAGTGGAGGGTAGCCAATGTAACCCCACTTTTAAAAAAAGGAGGGAGAGAGAAAACAAGGAATTATAGACCGGTCAGCCTGACATCGGTAGTGGGTAAAATGATGGAATCAATTATTAAGGATGTCATAGCAGTGCATTTGGAAAGCGGTGACATGATAGGTCCAAGTCAGCATGGATTTGTGAAAGGGAAATCATGCTTGACAAATCTTCTGGAATTTTTTGAGGATGTTTCCAGTAGAGTGGACAAGGGAGAACCAGTTGATGTGGTATATTTGGACTTTCAGAAGGCGTTCGACAAGGTCCCACACAAGAGATTGATGTGCAAAGTTAGAGCACATGGGATTGGGGGTAGTGTGCTGACATGGATTGAGAACTGGTTGTCAGACAGGAAGCAAAGAGTAGGAGTAAATGGGTACTTTTCAGAATGGCAGGCAGTGACTAGTGGGGTACCGCAAGGTTCTGTGCTGGGGCCCCAGCTGTTTACACTGTACATTAATGATTTAGATGAGGGGATTAAATGTAGTATCTCCAAATTTGCGGATGACACTAAGTTGGGTGGCAGTGTGAGCTGTGAGGAGGATGCTGTGAGGCTGCAGAGCGACTTGGATAGGTTAGGTGAGTGGGCAAATGCATGGCAGATGAAGTATAATGTGGATAAATGTGAGGTTATCCACTTTGGTGGTAAAAACAGAGAGACAGACTATTATCTGAATGGTGACAGATTAGGAAAAGGGGAGGTGCAAAGAGACCTGGGTGTCGTGGTACATCAGTCATTGAAGGTTGGCATGCAGGTGCAGCAGGCGGTTAAGAAAGCAAATGGCATGTTGGCCTTCATAGCAAGGGGATTTGAGTACAGGGGCAGGGAGGTGTTGCTACAGTTGTACATGGCATTGGTGAGGCCACACCTGGAGTATTGTGTACAGTTTTGGTCTCCTAACCTGAGGAAGGACATTCTTGCTATTGAGGGAGTGCAGCGAAGGTTCACCAGACTGATTCCCGGGATGGCGGGACTGACCTATCAAGAAAGACTGGATCAACTGGGCTTGTATTCACTGGAGTTCAGAAGAATGAGAGGGGACCTCATAGAAACATTTAAAATTCTGACGGGGTTAGACAGGTTAGATGCAGGAAGAATGTTCCCAATGTTGGGGAAGTCCAGAACCAGAGGTCACAGTCTAAGGATAAGGGGTAAGCCATTTAGGACCGAGATGCGGAGGAACTTCTTCACCCAGAGAGTGGTGAACCTGTGGAATTCTCTACCACAGAAAGTTGTTGAGGCCAATTCACTAAATATATTCAAAAAGGAGTTAGATGAGGTCCTTACTACTAGGGGGATCAAGGGGTATGGTGAGAAAGCAGGAATGGGGTACTGAAGTTGAATGTTCAGCCATGAACTCATTGAATGGTGGTGCAGGCTAGAAGGGCCGAATGGCCTACTCCTGCACCTATTTTCTATGTTTCTATGTTTCACTTAACCTGACTATGTTCTTTTGCATATTTTTTATGTCCTCCTCACATATTGCTTTTCCTCCCATCTTTGTATCATCAGCAAACTTGGCTACGTTACACTCAGTCCTTTCTTCCAAGTCGTTAATATAGATTGTAAATAGTTGGGGTCCCAGCACTGATCCCTGCAGCACCCCACTAGTTACTGGTTGCTAACCAGAGAATGAATCATTTATCCTGACTCTCTGTTCTCTGTTAATTAGCCAATCCTCTATCCATGCTAATATATTACCCCCAACCCTGTGAACTTTTATCTTGTGCAGTAATCTTTTATGTGGCAGCTTGTTAAATGCCTTCTGGAAGTCCAAATACACCACATCCACTGGTTCCCCTTTATCCACCCTGTCCCGTTACATTTTCCAAGAACTCCAGCAAATTTGTCAAACATGACTTCCCCTTCATAAATCCATGCTGACTCTGCCTGACCAAATTTTGCTTTTCCAAATGTCCTGCTACTGCTTCGTTAATAATGGACTCCAACAATTTCTCAACCGCAGATGACAGGCTAACTGGTCTATAGTTTCCTGCTTTTTGTCTGCCTCCTTTTTTAAATAGGGGCGTTACATTTGCAGTTTTCCAATCTGCTGGGACCTCCCCAGAATCCAGGGAATTTTGGTAAATTACAACCAATGCATCCACAATCCCTGCCACTACTTCTCTTAAGACCCTAGGATGCAAGCCATTAGGTCCAGGGGGTTTATCTGCCTTTAGCCCAAGTTATCTTAATGAGTACCACGTCCTTAGTGATTGTGATTGTGTTAAGTTCCTCCCCCCCTAGCCACTGTCGGAATATTGTTAGTGTCCTCTACCGTAAATACTGATACAAAATATTTGTTCAGAGTTTCTGCCATCTCCATGTTCCCCACTACTAATTCCCTGGTCTCGTCCTCTAAGGGACCAACATTTACTTTAGCCACTCTTTTCCTTTAGCCACTCTTTTCCTTTTTATATACCAATAGAAACTCTTGCTATCTGTTTTTATGTTTTGTGCTAGTTTACTTTCATAGTCTATCTTCCCTTTCTTAATCATTTTTTTAGTCATTCTTTGCTGGCTTTTAAAAGCTTCCCAATCTTCTGTCATCCCACTACCTTTGCCCACTTTGTATGCCCTTGTTTTTAATTGGATACCGTCCTTTATTTCTTTAGTTAGTCACGGTTGGCTATCTTTTCTCTTACATCCTTTCCTCCTCACTGGAATATATTTTTCTTGAGAGTTGTGAAATATCTCCTTAAATGTACACCACTGTTCATCAACCGTCCTACACTTTAATCTATTTCCCAGTACACTTTACCCAACTCTGACCTCATACTTTCATAGTCTCCTTTATTTAAGCTTAGTACGCTGGTTAGAGATCCAACTTTCTCTCACCCTCCATCTGAATTTGAAATTCAATCATGCTATGATCACTCATTCCGAGGGGATCCTTTACTAGGAGATTGTTTATTAATCCTGTCTCATTACACAGGACCAGATCTAAAATAGCCTGTCCCCTGGTTGGTTCCGTTACATACTGCTCAAGGAACCTGTCCCATACTGCTCAAGGAACTCCTCCTCAAGGCTACCCTGACCAATTTGATTTGTCAAATCAATATGGAGGTTAAAATCACCCATGATTATTGCTGTTCCCTTTTTACAAGCCCCCACTATTTCCTGGTTTATGCTCCGACCAACAGAGTTGCTACTGTTAGGGGGCCTACAGACTATGCCGACCAGTGACTTTTTCTCCTTATTGCTCCTTATCTCTACCCAAACTGTTTCAACACCCTTATCATTTGAGCCAATATCATTTCTTACTATTGCAGTGATTCCATCCTTTATCAATAGAGCTACCCCACCTCCTTTTCCTTTCTGTCTGTCCTTCCGGGTTGTCAAGTACCCCTGAATATTTAATTCCTAGTCTTAGTCACCTTGCAACCACGTCTCTGTAATTGCTATCAGATCATACCCATTTGTCTCAATTTGTGCCGTCAACTCATCTAATTTGTTACAAATGCTATGTGCTTTTAGACAAAGTGCTTTTAAGTTTAGTTTTTTTATCCTTTTTTTCCTGCTTGTTTCCTCTGTCCTTCAAACTCACTTTCTTTATTTTTTCTTTCTAATTCCAGCTTTACTCCCCTCCCTACTGAATCTATTTTCAGGTTCCCATCCCCTGCCAACCTAGTTTAAACCCTCCTCAACAGCACTAACAAACCACCCCCCTGCGAGGATATTAGTCCCGGCTCTGTTGAGGTGCAACCCGTCCGGTTTGCACAGGTCCCACCTCCCCCAGAAGCGGTCCCAATGCCTCAGAAAACTAAAGCCCTCCCGCCTGCACCATCTCTCCAGCCACGTATTCATCTGCTCTATCCTCCTATTTCTGTACTCATTAGCTCGTGGCACTGGGAGTAATCCGGAGATTACTACCTTTGAGGTCCTGCTTTTTAATCTCTCCTAGCTCCCTAAACTCTGCCTGCAGGACCTCATCCCTCTTCCTAGCTATGTCATTGATACAGATGTGGACCATGACCTCTGGCTGTTCACCCTCTCCCCCCAGAATGCCCTGCAGCTGTACTCTGCCACCACGGATGAACATACCCCTTTACTGTCATCATTTCTTTAAAATTCATTCATGGGATGTGGGCATCGCTATTGCCCATCCCTAACTGCCCTTGAGAAGGTGGCGGTAAGCTGCCTTCTTGGACCGCTGTAGTCTGTATGGTGAAGGTGCTCCCACAGTGCTGTTCGGGAGGGAGTTCCAGGATTTTGACCCAGCGACGATGAAGGAACAGCGATATATTTCCAAGTCTGGATGGTTTGCGACTTGGAGGGGAACTTGGAGGTGGTGGTGTTCCCATGCGCTGGCTGCTCTTGTCCTTCTAGGTGGTAGAGATTGTAGGTTTGGGAGGTGCTGTCGAAGAAGCCTTGGCGATTTGCAAAGAGCACCCAGCCCAACCAGTCCTTATACTGAAACCTTCTACACTCCACCCCAACCGGAGCCATGTGATCTGGAGGCAAAAACCAGATAAAAACCCAGGCCAATTTAGGGAGAAAAAAATTCTGGGAACATTTCTCTCCGACCCATCCAGGCGATCGAAACTAGTCCAGGAGATCACCCAGGCTGTATTCGATTCCCTGCAGTTCTTACCATTATATGCAGGACGGGAGAGTTGAGAGCACCAGTTCAAACTATCACAGGACGGGAGAGTTGAGAGCACCAGTTCAAACTATCACAGGACGGGAGAGTTGAGAGCACCAGTTCAAACTATCACAGGACGGGAGAGTTGAGAGCACCAGTTCCAACTGTCACAGGACGGGAGAGTGGAAAGCACCAGTTCCAACTGTCACAGGAGCATCCAGTCGTGCCCCGGTAACTGCCCCTAAAGGAAGTGGAGTGTGGGAAATTGCACTCCACTTCCATTGAGGGGTGGTAAGGCCAATTCTGCGGCGGGAGCAGGACTTCCACGCTAGGGGCTAAAATTCCCTGCCCCAGAAGGTTACCGCCCCCAAGATGGGAGCCTGTGCGGGGAGGCAGAGGGAAGATGACGGGTGACGGGGGGCGGGGGATGGAGGGGAGAGTGGTGGAGGTGGGAGGTGGGGAAACCCAGGGCGGGGGACGGGAGGGGCCACATTGCAGTGAATGTCTGGGGGGGGGCGAAGTGTGTTGGAGGGGCGGGCCTGGGGGCTCTGTGCCTCGGTGCGGGGAGTGTTCAGAGTGGGGTGGACAGGTTGACTGCGCAGATGGCGGTTGGTGGATGTGGTGTGGTTGGCGTCGCGGGGGCGTGGCTCCGGGGTGGCCGGGGCTGGGGGCTCGACATCTGGGGGTGTTCGGCATTTGGGAAGGATTCTGACGGGACGGGGCGGGTTGGGTGCGGGGGGAGTGTTCTCGGTGTTGGGTGGGTCCTGAGCCGGGGGGGTGGCACGCTCTTGGGATGGGGGTGGGCTGTTTGGAGCTGGGATTGGGAGAGACTTCTTCACTCGGAGAGTTGTTGGCCTGTGGGATTCCCTGCCGCGGAGAGTTGTTGATGCCAGTTCATTGGATGTGTTCGGGAGGGAGTTGGATGTGGTCCTTGCGGCTGGGGGGGTCGGGGGTGTGGGGTGTGGAAGGGGCGTGGAAGGGGCGTGGGGGGGAGGAGCTGGGGTGGGTGATCAGCCATGATCTTGTTGAATGGTGGTGCAGGCTCGAAGGGCCGAATGGCCTACTCCTGCACCTATTTTCTATGTTTCTATGTTTCTATCTACATGGCCAACAAAAGATTATCCAGTCTAATCCCAATTATCAGCTCTAGGTCCGTAACCCTGCAGGTTACGGCACTTTAAGTGCCCATCCAACCATTTCTTAAAAGTGGTGAGGGTTTCTGCATCCACCACTCTTCCAGGCAGTGAGCTCCAGGTTCCCACAACTCTCTGTGTAAAGAAGCCCCCCCTCAAATTTCCTCTAAACCTTCCACCAACCACCTTAAAATGATGTCCCCGCATAACAGCCCCCTCCACCAATGGAAATAGGCCCTTACTATCCACTATGTCCAGGCCCCTCAATATTTTGTACACCGTAATGAGATTTCCTCTCAACCTCCTCACATCGAGAACAAACCCAGCCAATCCAATCTGTCCTCATAACTAAGATTCCCCATTCCAGGCAGCATCCGAGTAAATCTCCTCTGCACCCTCTCTAGTGCAAACACGTCCTTCCTATAATATAGCGACCACAACTGCATGCAGTACTCCAACTGTGGCCTATCCAAAGTATTTAAGCATAACCTCCTTGGCTCTTGTATTTTCTGCCTCGGCCAATAAAGGGCAAGCATTCTGTATGCCTTAACCACCATGCCTGCAACTTTCAGGGATCTGTGGACAAGCATTCTAAGGTCCCTTTGTTCATCTACACTATTAAGTGGCCTACCGCTTAATCTGTATACCCTTTCCTTATTAGCCCTCCCAAAGTGCATTACGTCACACTGTCGAGCTTCTTGAGTTAACAGTTTTACTGGAGTTAACAGTTTTATTCTAGACTATCCAATTCTTTTTGAAATGACAAACAAGTGCAACCCCCCCCCCCCACACACACACACACACACACACAGCAGAAGCTTAAAGACTAAAGCCATTATTAGATTTACTTACAAATCGTGATATGAAGCACTAGATGCAGCAAACACAAAGTACAATGCATTTATAAAAACACATCGAGAATATCCATAATTAACCATGGGGAAAGTGGCTACTGATCTTGGTCTGATAACTTGTCAAGCAAAAATGACGCAATCCACTGTGACTTCTCCCCATCTCCCCTCCAGCTTCAAGCTTCAAATTTCACTGAGATCTTTACAATCCGCTCGAGCCAACAGCTTTGAAAAGAACTCGGCTGCTGCCTCAGCGTTCCTACTTTAACCTGAGGTATCAAATGCAACACTTCTGGGAACTCTTAGATGTTGGGCTCCCCGCACCCCCCTGCCCCATTCTGCTCCCCCCACTAGCCCCCCCAAAAAATTCAAAGAGTACATCATGCATAAATCCAATTAAAAATAAGAGATACTTCACAAGGTATATATCTTAATTGGCACAATGTCAACCGAGATATAAACAATTTGCGAGTCTATGCTGAATGTATTAGTCACAACAATGGAATACGCCACATCATTTTGATCAAAAGGATCGCCAACTAATTGAAACAAACCACTGCAATCTTACATCAAAGACATCATTTGAACATCAAAGTCACAGTGACAAATAATTCAGACTGTCACAGATACCTTACATGCTAATAAAAAAATCCTAAACATAAAAATAAACCCACTAACAGCCCCAGCAATCTCAAATCAAGAGCCATAATCAGTCGGGTCCACTCTAACCTTCCCCACAGGACTGGGGTTGCCAACTCTGGTTGGACATATTCCTGGAGGCTTAACCGCACGATCTCCGGTGTATTTATCACTAATAAACAAAACTGTTCCAGCAGAATGAAGAAAAAACTTTTTTTAATGCCCCTGTGATTTTTCTCCCTGGGTTTCTCACATCAGTGTCTACAGAATCGTAGAATCTTAGAATCTTACAGCACAGGAGGCGGCCATTTGGACAATCGTGCCTGTGCTGGCTCTTTGAAAGAGCGATCCAATTAGTCCCATTCCCCCCGCTCTTTCGCCATAACCCTGCAAATTACTCCTCTTCAAGTACATGTCCATTTCCCTTTTGAAAGTTCTTGTGGAATCTGATTCCACCAGCCTTTCAGGCAGTATATTCCAGATCTTAACAATCCATTGTGTGAAAAAATGTTTCCTCATTTCCCCTTTAATTCTTTTGCCAATTATTTTATATCTATGATCTCTGGTTACCGACCCACTTACCAGAGGAAACAGTTTCTGCCTACTTGTTCTATCAAAACCCCCTCATAATTTTGAATACTAGTAATAACAGAGATTAGGTCTCCTCTTAACCTTTCTGCTCTAAGGAGATCAATCCTAGCTTCTCCAATCTCCCCACATAACTGAAATCTCTCATTCCTGGTATCATCCTGGTAAAACCCCTCTGTACCCTCACCAGGGCCTTGACATCCTTCCTAATGTATGGTGCTCAGAATTGGACATAAAACTCCAGCTGAAGCTTAACCAGTGATTTGTAAAGGTTTAGCATGACTTCCTTGTTTTTGTACGCAATGCCCCTATTTACAAAGCCAAGTATGCCATATGCTTTCTTAACTGCCTTATCAACTTGCCCTGCCACCTTTGAGGATGTGTGAATATGGACCCTCCAGGTCCCTCTGCTCTTGCTACTCCAAAATAGCCCTATTTAGATTATACTACTTCTCCATGTTACTTCTCCCAAAGTGCATCACTTCACACATCTGCATTAAATTGCAATTGCCACGAGTCTGCCAATTTCACCAGTCTGTCTGTGTCCTCCTGAAATCTGCTAATATCCTGCTCACTATTTACTATGTTGCCAAGTTTTGTATCATGTGCAAACTTCAAAATTGTATTCCCTATACCCATGTCATTTATATATAACTAGAAATGCAATAGTACTTATATACTAAGTAGAAATGCTTATCACTGGGGGACCCCACTGCATCCTTCTCTCCAGTCAGAAAATCATCTGTTCACCACTACCCTCTGCCTCCTATCTCTTAGGCAATTACATACCAAAGTTACCACTGTCCGTTTAATACCATGTGCTTCTAATTTCTGAATATTTTCTGTTACATGGTACTTTATCAAATGCCTTTTGAAAATGCTAAGCCAAAGAAGCAGCGGTTAAAAGCTTGGTCAAAGAGATGGATCCAGGAGATTGATCTTTAATTCCTGGAGACTCCAGGACAATCCTGGAGGTTTGGCAACCTTACATAGGACAAAAAGGAAATATCATTCCAACTGATTACTCCCGCACTCCAAAATTCCCTCCCTAAACCTCTCCTCCTCTGTCTCCTTCTTTAAGAGCTTCCTTAAATTCCACCTTTTTGACTACCCCTCCCAAGGAGATAGGTTTTAAGGAGTGTCTTAAGGGAGGAGTAAGATGGCATTGAGGTTTAGGGAGGGAATTCCAGAGGTTCGGGCCTACGCAGCTGAAGGCACAACTGCCGATGGAAATCGGGGATGAGCAAGATGCCAGAATTGGAGGGGCACAGAGAGCTCGGAGGGTTGTAGATAATATTCCCTCTTATTTTTGGAGGGTACATGACCCCTTTAAGGGACTACACGGCCCATGTGCAAAACTTAACATTGAAAAAACCGGTCCCGGCTGCGCAGGAACCAGCAAAGAGCTGCATGGCCGCACAGCTTATAGGGAACGTTGGTTGAAGGATGTTAGAGACAGGGAGGGGTGAGGCCATGGAGCGATTTGAAAAGGTGCTATATAAATATTTGCTTTTATTTTTTAAGTTGTTGCAATCTAGGATAGTAATCTTCAGCATCAGATTGGCATTGCGACAAAAATGATGATATTACCAAAGGCATTAGCCTCTGCACGTATGTTATTGTGATGGTCCTCCACCACAAACCCTGTAACCTTGCCACTGATTTCTATTGTCTTCCCCAGTCATTGGCTGAGATTTTGCTCACCTCGGCGGGTCTGGTGTGGCCGGTGGTAGATTGTGGCCCCGCTGCCGGCTCTCTTCCGCTGCCTAAAATGAACTTAGCTCAATGGGGCTTCTTAAGCCCGCCCAACACGTTTCCCGGCCCAATTAAATGGAGCGGGTCAGGTGACGTAATTCGTGACGTGACTTGAGCCGGTTTCCTTAAAGGGACCATGGCCTCCTTACTTTTGCCGATTGTGCGGTCAGTATTCTACGGCACTGAAATGCTGCAAACACTGATAATCACTGCAGAGAGGAGCAGGGCTGCACCCAGGTTCTCCCATGACACTCTCCATATGATAAGCAAGCAGGGAGATCCTCTTCCATTCTGATGGGCAGAATGGCACCCTCGGGAGACCAAGATAGCCTGGTTGCTCAGTGCAGAGGAGGGCACAAGCAGGGATGTCGTCAGGGGGACCTGGGTGGAGTTGCACCAACCATCCAGGATTAGGTCAGGAAACGCGAGTACAAATCCACACTCACCTTCATCCTGCTGTGCCTCTCATCACATCCCCAACACTCTGCCTACCTCTGCACACTTACTCACACCAACTTACCTTGCACCTCCACCCATCCCTCTCTATCTACATTATCACATCCCCATCTCACTAGCAACCCCTCACACTCACCCTCATCCTAGTGCAATCATACCAACTAAACTTGGGTGTTTTATCCAATGTTCATGTAAAGTTTCTGTTAATATGCTGTCAAACGTTGAAACCTTTATTTTCAACACTTTGCGTTCTTGGACAGATTTGTGTGCACCTTTGGAAATGGCTTAGTGAGTTGCAGTGAATGAGGAGAATAAGGGTACCCCCACAATGGTGATGAGTGTGAAAGTAAAGGCTAGGGCATTGTGGGGATGCTTTATGGTGTTGGTGTGGGGTGGTGCCAACCTGGCGCATCATGTGGGAGCCAGGGTGTACAGCATCAAGTGAAGTAAATCTGGCCCTGGAGAGGCTATCCCTGGCCTCCTGGGCAGCAATGTGGTTGGGTGCTGATACCCTCTGTCCTGTGTAGCATCAAGTGGTTGCGGAGAAGGTTGGTGTTGTTGTTGGTGCTGCTGGTGTTGGGGTTGATCGTGGTCAGATTCCGAGGACCAAGGTGAAACAGGATAAACGTACCCATGCTGATGGAATAGATGTCAGGAGAAGTTGAGATGACAGAAGTAATCTGTCAATGGTGAGAGAGGTGACACTGGTTGGAGAATTTCCTCCAAACACTTGCAGCCTGCAGAAGGCTCAATCTGTGTTCCAAATGCAGTAAGCGACAGCTTCTGCACTTAGAAAGTGAACAGCTGTGAGATGGGAGCTTTTATAGAACATTTCAAACTGTCAACTAATCAGCTGATTTAATGTCCATTCAACTCCCGCCTCAGGTTAACAGACTTGGTCCACGAGCGGCGTGTACTCCATGTGCGAGCAGTTAAAGTTAACAGGTAGGTTAAAACCATTATTAAAGGGTTTGTCAACAAGCCAATAATTGCTTTAATTGGGTCACCCGCCTCTGTTGGTCGGGTCCGATCCAAGATCACAGACGCGCCATGGGAAAGACGTGTTGCAGTGGGTTGCCGACCCACTGACAAAAAAATAAAATATCCCATTTGACCTGCCACCGATCCCGCCCACTGACCCCTTGGAAAATTCCGGCCACTGTCTCAGGCTGTACCAGGACTGCTCAAAACCTCGGTGTCCTAGGACCCCAAACTGAGATTCTGACTCTGTATCCTCACCATCACAAAGACCCCCTATTTCCACCTCCGTATTATTACCCTTCTCTGCCCCTAACTCAAGAAATCTGCTGCTGAAATCTCATTCCATGCCATCATCGCCACCAAGCTTGACTATTCCAATGCTTTCCTGTCCTCCTTCCTTCCACCCTCCATAAACATCAGCTCATCTAAAACTCTGCAGGCCATATCTTATTGCCCCTATGCCCGCTAGCCTACATTGGCTCCTGGTTTCCCAACATCTCCAATTTAAAATTCCCATAAAATCACTTCATGGTCTCATGGCACGTTCTGTGAACAAACAGCATCTACTTTTTGATACATTTTGGCACGAAATTTGTGATGGGTAATGACAGCGCACTGTCAGCATTCACCGCCATTACCCCTCTGAATCTGACCGCAACTTCAGGATGTAGCGCATGCGCAGCTAAACGTGGAAATCCTGAAGCTGTGGCCTGTCATTCACTGCTCCGACACTGGCTGTGCTGTGCGCTGCCCACCACCCGCCCCACCCCAGAGCGGCCAATCAGTGAAACTGACAAAAACTTGGGATTTTTCGCAGTAATATCACCGTTAAATACCCCATTAAATGTTCGATGTAACTATTTGTACTGTGTTTTTTTTTGCGCATGCATCTGTCAAGCTCCGACCTCCTCAAGCAGTGTCCATCAAGCTCCGCCCCGAATCATTCACTCCACGTGTTGCCGAGAAGCAGGACCCGAGGCCTGAGACTGCCGACCTGATCTCGGCAGGGGGCCGAGAGAGCCCGTTGGCAGCCGGGAGCGGAGGCAGGGGGCCGAGAACGGCAGTGGGCAGCCGAGAGAGCCCGCGGAGGTCCAAGAGTGACGGCGGGGGGCACGGCGGGCAGAGAAGCGACGGGGGGCCGAGGGGGGGGGGGGGTTGGAAGAGAGAGAGAGACTTGGGAGAGACACGGAGAGAGAGACTAGGAGAGGGAGGGACTGGGGGGGGCGGGAAGAGAGAAATGCTGGGAGGAGAGAGAGAGAGAGAGAGAGAGAGAGAGAGAGAGCGAGAGAGAGAGAGAGAGGGAGGGAGGGAGGGAGGGAGGGAGGGAGGGAGGGAGGGAGGGAGGGAGGGAGGGAGGGAGGGAGGGAGGGAGGGAGAGGGAGGGAGGGAGGAGGGAGGAGGGAGGAGGAGGGAGGGAGGGAGGGAGGGAGGGAGGGAGGGAGGGAGGGAGGAGGAGGGAGGGAGGAAGGAGGGAGGGAAGGAGGGAGGGAGGGAGGGAAGGAGGGAGGGAGGGAGGGAAGGAGGGAGGGAGGGAGGGAGGGAGAGAGGGAGAGAGGGAGGGAGAGAAAGAAAGAGAGGGGGAGGGAGGGAGGGAGGGAGGGGGGGAGGGGGGGAGGGAGGGAGGGGGGGAGGGGGGAGGGAGGG